>NC_090325.1:23151089-24611089 GCF_035084215.1 Heptranchias perlo | reverse complement strand
TCATATGCTGGAGTCTGCCATCATTGAGGATGAGGATGTTCATGAAACCTTCTCCTCTCATTAGTTGTTTAATTGTCCACCACCATTCATGACTAGGTGTGGCAGGACATCATAGCTTTGATCTGATCTGTTGGTTATGGAATCGCTTTGCTCTGTCTATAGCATGTTGCTTTTGCTGTTTAGCATGCATGTAGTCCTGAGTTGTAGCTTCACCAGGTTGGCACCTCATTTTTAGGTACGCCTGGTGCTGCTCCTGGCATGCTCTTCTACACTCCTCATTGAACCAGGGTTGATCCCCTGGCTTGTTGGTAATGGTAGAGTGAGGAATATGCCGGGCCATGAGGTTACAGATTGTGCTGGAATACAATTCTGCTGCTGCTGATGTGCCATAGCGCTCATGGATGCCCAGTTTTGAGCTGCTAGATCTGTTCTGAATCTATCTCATTTCACACGGCGGTAGTGCCACACAACACGGGACTTCATCTCCACAAGGACTGTGTGGTGGTCACTCCTACCAATACTGTCATGAACAGATGCGTCTGCGACAGGTAGATTGGTGAGGATGAGGTCAAGTAGGTTTTTGCCTTGTAATGGTTCGCTCCAGGCCCAGTCTGGCAGCTATGTCCTTAAGGACTCGGCCAGCTCGATCAGTAGTGGTACTACCGAGCCACTCTTGGTGATGGGCATTGAAGTCCCCCACCCTGAGTATATTCTGTGCCCTTGCTACCCTCTGCTTCCTCCAAGTAGTGCTCAGCATGGAGGAGGATTGATTCATCAGCTGAGGGAGGGCAGCAGGTGGTGATCAGCAGGAGGTTTCCTTGCCCACGTTTGACCTGATGCCATGAGATTTAATGGGGTCTGGAGTCAATGTTGAGGAGTCCCTCCTGACTGTATATCACTGTACCGTTACCTCTGGTGGGTCTGTCCTGCCGGTGGGACAGGACATACCCAGAGATGGTGATGGAAGAGTCTGGGACGTTGGCTGAAAGGTATGATTCTGTGAGTATGGCTATGTCAGGCTGTTGCTTGACTAGTCTGTGGGATAGCTCTCCCAATTTTGGCACAAGTCCTCAGATGTTAATAAGGAGGACTTTGCAGGGTTGACTGGGCTTGGTTTGCCTTTGTTGTGTCCAGTGCCCAGTGGTCTGCTGCTGGGTGGTCCGTCTGGTTTTATTCTTATTGTGACTTGACGAGATTGTACAACTGAATGGCTTACTAGGCATTTCAGAGGGCGATTAAGAATCAACCACATTGATGTGGGTCCAGAGTCACGTATAGGTCAGACCGGGTAAGGATGGCAGGTTTCCTTCCCTAAAGGGCATTAGTGAACCAGATAGATTTTTACGACAATCCGGTAGTTTCATGGCCACCATTACTGATACTAGTTCTTTTTATTCCCGATTTTATTAAATTAATTAGGAACATAGGAACAGGAGTAGGCCATTCAGCCCCTCGTGCCTGCTCTTCCATTTGATAAGATCATGGCTGATCTGTGATCTAGCTCCATATACCTGCCTTTGGCCCATATCCCTTAATACCTTTGGTTGCCAAAAAGCTATCTATCTCAGATTTAAATTTTGTAATTGAGCTAATATCAATTACCGTTTGTGGAAGAGAGTTCCAAACTTCTACCACCCTTTTTGTGTAGAAATGTTTTCTAATCTCACTCCTGAAAAGTCTGGCTCTAATTTTTAGACTGTGCCCCTACTCCGAGAATCCCCAACCACCGGAAATAGTTTATCTCCATCCATCCTATTTGTTCCCCTTAATATCTTATAAACTTCAATCAGATCACCCCTTAATCTTCTAAACTCCAGAGAATACAACCCCAATTTGAGTAATCTCTCCTCGTAACTTAACCCTTGAAGTCCGGGTATCATTCCAGTAAACCTACGCTGCACTCCCTCCAAGGCCAATATGTCCTTCCGAAGGTGCGGTGCCCAGAAATGCTCACAGAACTCCAGGTGCGGTCTAACCAGGGTTTTGTATAGCTGCAGCATAACCTCTGCCCCCTTGTACTCTAGTCCTCTAGATATAAAGGCCAGCATTCCATTAGCCTTATTGATTATTTTCTGCACTTGTTCACGACACTTCAATGATCTATGTATCTGAACCCCTAGGTCCCTTTGGACATCCACTGTTTTTAACTTTATACCATTTAGAAAGTACCCTGTTCTATCCTTTTTTGATCCAAAGTGGATGACCTCACATTTGCCGACATTGAATTCCATTTGCCACAGTTTTGCCCATTCACCTAATCTATCAATATCTCTTTGTAATTTTATGTTTTCATCTGCACTGCCTACAATGCCACCAATCTTTTGTCATCGGCAAACTTAGAGATGAGACTTTCTATGCCTTCATCTAAGTCGTTAACAAATATTGTGAATAATTGAGGCCCCAAGACAGATCCCTGCGGGACTCCGCTAGTCACATCCTGCCAATGTGAGTACCTACCCATTATCCCAACTCTGTCATCTTTCGCTCAGCCAACATCCTAACCAAGTCCGTACTTTTCCCTCGATTCCATGGGCTTCTATCTTAGCTAACAGCCTCTTATGTGGGACTTTATCAAATGCCTTCTGGAAGTCCATATAAATAACATCCATTGACATTCCCCTGTCCACTACTTTAGTCACCTCCTTCAAAAAATTCAATCAGCTTTTTCAGGCACGACCTACCTTTCACAAATCCATGCTGGCTCTCTCTGATTAACTGAAAATTCTCGAGGTGTTCTGTCACCTTTTCCTTAATTATAGACTCCAGCAATTTCCCCACAACAGATGTTAGGCTAACTGGTCTATAATTCCCTGGTTTCCCGCTCTCTCCTTTCTTAAAAAGTGGAGTGACATGTGCAATTTTCCAATCTAGAGGGACAGTTCCTGAATCTAGAGAACTTTGAAAGATTATAGTTCGGGCATCTGCAATGTGCTCACCTACTTCCTTTAAAACCCTGGGATGGAAACCATCTGGTCCTGGGGATTTGTCACTCTTTAGTGCTATTATTTTCTTCATTACCATTGTTTTACTTATGTTAATTTTATTGAGTCCCTGTCCCTGATTCAATATTAGTTTTCTTGGGATTTCCAGCATGTTATCCTCTTTCTCTACTGTAAATACTGATGCAAAGTAATTGTTCAACATGTCCGCCATTTCCCCATTGTCAATGACAGTATCCCCACTTTCAGTTTTTAAGGGGCCAACACTGCTCCTGACCACCCTCTTTTTCCTTATATAACTATAAAAGTTCTTTGTATTGGTTTTGATATCCCTTGCAAGTTTCTTTTCATACTCTCTTTTTGTCGCTCTTACTATCTGTTTTGTGACCCTTTGTTGATCTTTGTATCTTTCCCATTCGCCAGGATCTGTGCCATTTTTTGCCTTTTTGTATGCTGTTTCCTTATGTCTTATACTGTCCCTTACCTCTTTAGTTGTCCATGGCTGTTTATTTGGCAAGTATAGTTCTTGCCCCTCATGGTATAAACCGATTCTGTATCACGTTAAATGTTTCTTTAAACATTTCCCACTGATCATCAGTCATTTTACCCATTAACGGATTTGCTCAGTTTACTGTGGACAGTCTCTGTCTCATCCCATTGAAGTTGGCCTTACCCAAGTCTAGAATCTTAGCAGCTGAATCACTTTTTTCCCTTTCAAACACTCCCTTGAACTTGATCATGTTATGATCGCTATTGGATAGATGTTAACGTTAAGCTGTTAACTAAATCTGGTTCATTGCCCATTACTAAATCTAGTATGGCTTTCACCCTTGTTGCCTCCAGGACATACTGCTTTGGAAAACTATCCCGGACACACTCAAGAAATTCACTACCTTTCTGACAGTTGCTAGTCTGCTTTTCCCAATCTATTTGAAGGTTAAAGTCCCTCATTAAGACTACTATGCCTTTGTTACACGCTTGTCTAATCTCTGCATTTATACAGTCTAGCACTTCAGAGCTGCTGCCAGGGGTCCTATACACAATTCCCACTATACTCTTAGATCCTTTCCTATTTCTCAATTCAACCCATAAGGTCTCTGTTGGCTGCTTACCTCTCGTTATATCCTCCTTTATCATTGAATTGATTTCATTTCTCATCACTAAGGCTACTCCTCCCCCTCTTCCATTTTCCCCATCTCTCCTGTAGACCTTATAACCCGGTATATTTAGTTCCCAATCCCGACCATCCTGCAGCTATGCCTCAGTAATAGCTATCATGTCATACCCTCCAATTTGAATTTGTACCTGTAGTTCATTTAATTTATTCCTTATACTCCGTGCATTTGTATATAGAACTCTTCCTTGGGCCACACACCCTAGCCTGACCTTCAGCTTTGATGCTGGGTTAATCGCTTTATACCATCTAGTTTTCACTTTATCTGTAGTGCCTAAAGTACACTTTCTTTCTGCTGCTCTACGCTTTTCCCTTTCACTTGTTCTTGAACAACTATTTGTACTATTTGTATTGTAAATTTCCCCTGGGTCCTCCCCTCTCTTGCTGGTCTCAACTTTACTCTCTTCTGACTCCCCGCTCAGGTTCCCATCCCCCTGCCACTCTAGTTTAAACCCTCCCCAACAGCTGGAACAAACACCCCCACGAGGACATCGGTCCCAGTCCTGCTCGGGTGTAACCCGTCCCGCTTGTACAGGTCCCACCTTCCCCAGAACTGGTCCCAATGTCCCAGGAATCTAAATCCCTCCCTCCTACACCATCCCTGCAGCCATGCATTCATCCGGTCTATTCTCCTGTTCCTATACTCACTAGCACGTGGCACTGGTAGTAATCCTGAGATCACTAAGTTTCTCTGCACTTCTCAGTATCCTCCCATTTATTGTGTACTCCCTTGCCTTGTTTGCCCTCCCCAAATGCATGACCTCACATTTCTGTGGATTGAATTCCATTTGCCACTTTTCTGCCCATCTGACCAGTCCACTGATATCTTCCTGCAGTCTCCAGCTTTCCTCCTCACTATCAACCACATGGCCAATTTTTGTATCATCTGCAAACTTCTTGATCAAGCCCCGCACATTCAAGTCCAAATCATTAATATATAACACAAAAAGCAAGGATTCTAGTACTGAGCCTTGTGGGACCCCACTGGAATCAGTCTTCCAGTCACAAAAATACCTGTCAACCATTACCCTTTGCTTCCTGCCATTTTCCCAATTTTGGATCCAACTAGCCACTTTCCCTTGGATCCCATGGGCTTGTACTTTTTGGACCAGTCTGCCATGTGGGACCTTGTCAAAAGCCTTGCTAAAGTCCATGTACACTTAATCAAACGCGTTACCCTCATCGACCCTCCTTGTTACCTCCTCAAAAAATTCAGGTTAGTCAGACACGACCTTCCCTTAACAAATCCATGCTCACTGTCCTTAATCACACTGTGCCTTTCTAAATGGTGATTTATGCTGTCCCTCAGAATTGATCCCAATAATTTGCCCACCACCGAGGTTAGACTGTCTGGCCTATAATTACTCGGCCTATCTCTTCCTTCCTTTTTTTTTTATTCGTTCACGGGATGTGGGCGTCGCTGACAAGGCCAGCATTTATTGCCCATCCCGAATTGCCCTTGAGAAGGTGGTGGTGAGCCGCCTTCTTGAACCGCTGCAGTCCGTGTGGTGACGGTTCTCCCACAGTGCTGTTAGGAAGGGAGTTCCAGGATTTTGACCCAGCGACAATGAAGGAACGGCGATATATTTCCAAGTCGGGATGGTGTGTGACTTGGAGGGGAACGTGCAGGTGGTGTTGTTCCCATGTGTCTGCTGCTCTTGTCCTTCTAGGTGGTAAAGGTCGTGGGTTTGGGAGGTGCTGTCGAAGAAGCCTTGGCGAGTTGCTGCAGTGCATCCTGTAGATGGTACACACTGCAGCCACAGTGCGCCGGTGGTGAAGGGAGTGAATGTTTAGGGTGGTGGATGGGGTGCCAATCAAGCGGGCTGCTTTATCTTGGATGGTGTCGAGCTTCTTGAGTGTTGTTGGAGCTGCACTCATCCAAGCAAGTGGAGAGTATTCCATCACACTCCTGACTTGTGCCTTGTAGATGGTGGAAAGGCTTTGGGGAGTCAGGAGGTGAGTCACTCGCTGCAGAATACCCAGCCTCTGACCTGCTCTCGTAGCCACAGTATTTATATGGCTGGTCCAGTTAAGTTTCTGGTCAATGGTGACCCCCAGGATGTTGATGGTGGGGGATTCGGTGATGGTAATGCCGTTGAATGTCAGGGGGAGGTGGTTAGACTCTCTCTTGTTGGAGATGGTCATTGCCTGGCACTTATCTGCCGCGAATGTTACTTGCCACTTATGAGCCCAAGCCTGGATGTTGTCCAGGTCTTGCTGCATGCGGGCTCGGACTGCTTCATTATTTGAGGGGTTGCGAATGGAACTGAACACTGTGCAGTCATCAGCGAACATCCCCATTTCTGACCTTATGATGGAGGGAAGGTCATTGATGAAGCAGCTGAAGATGGTTGGGCCTAGGTCACTGCCCTGAGGAACTCCTGCAGCAATGTCCTGGGGCTGAGATGATTGGCCTCCAACAACCACTACCATCTTTTGGTTTTGAAGAAGCTTTCGAAAGTAGAGAAAGGTGGCAAGGTGGAGGGCTTGTGAGCAGGATTCCAAAGGACAGGCCTCTGGTGGAGCAGAGGGAGTGGTAGACATTCAGTAGATCAGAGTCAGAAGAGTGGAAGATGCATTCTTGGATGTAGGGCTACAGAAAATTGCAGAGGTTGGAGTAAGATCCTATAAGGATAAACATTTTGAAGATATTGCACTGGGTGCCAGTGGAATTTGGTGAGGACAGGAGTGATAGGTGTCTGGGACTTAATATGGGATAAGTTAGAAGCAGCAGAGTTCTGAATGAGTTGGAATTTATGTAGGGTGGATCTTGAGTACGGTGTTTGGACCTTTTAAACAGGTTCTGATATTCTGGTTGTAAATGGGCTAAATCCAAACGGAGGAACCTTTGAAGTAACAAGAATTGCTATGATAAGTAATTTTTCTTTATCTCTTCATTGTAGATAGGTCCAATTAATTCTAAAAAACAGTTTTCTTTTTTCTAAATCAAATAATCTAATACTTTTTCCATTCCATTTCCATTGGATAGGTGTCTACAACAAAAAAAATTGAACCACTTCTTCATTTTGGCAAAAGCACTAGGTGCTTTATAGGAAAAGGCTAACTTGAATTTCCACAGCAACTAACATTTCCTGATTCCATTCTGTTAATTTTGATATTTATTAATTTCTTTTATGCACATTTTCTACACTTTTCTTGTTTTGTTTTGAAAGAAATGCTTAGTACATGATTGTTCTTCAAATGCTAACATCAGAGCCTTTTTTCTATTCTTTAGCACCTTCAATGAAGTCAGTGATGTACTCTTCAGTCCTACACTCAAGACCATCCACTACTGAAATGTATGTAAATGTATGTTGTCTTAAAATGGTGTGTTCAAAATATAAAATGTTGTACTGCAACGGGAAACTGTACAAAATAACGTTAGAACAAAAAGTAAAGCTTGTACTGTGAAATTAATTTTGACAACACTCATGCATAAATCTTTTATAATTGAATACATTTTCATACTTCTATTAAGTACTATTAAGCATTTATATCTTGAAGGTGCTTTTTGACAGGAAAAGATTTAAATATTTTATGCAAATCATTTGGTCAACCTTTTTATTGATGATTTCCAATCAGGTCACATAAAATGGAGATTGATGCAAGACCTTGTCCATCAGGAAAGGTAAGTGTACATAACCTAACGTAAGGTAAAATATAGGGCATTTGATGCATTACCGTTTATTTCATAAATGCGGCCTTGTAGTCAAGGAACCCGCTTGGATAAAGTGACTAAATAAAGCCAATCATAGCACTTCCATACAGAAAAGGTGTAATGGATGGTGTGGGTCATGCAATATGTGAGAAGCATTACTTAATCTGTTGTACTTCAAAAAATGAAGTACAACAGACTAAGTGGGGGAGTCCAAAACTAGGGGCATAAATAAAAAATAGTCACTAATAAATTCAGTAAGGAATTCAGGAGACACTAATAAATCCATTAAGGAATTCAGGAGAAACTTCTTTACTCAGAGAGTTGTGCGAATGTGGAACTTGTTACCACGTGGAGTGGTTGAGGTGAATAGAATTGATGTTTTTAAGAGGAAGATAGTTAAGTACTTGAGGGAGAAAGGAATAGACTGATATGTTGATAGGATGAGATGAAGTAAGGTGGGAGGAGGCTTGTGTGGAGCATAAACATTGGCATAGACCTGTTGCGCCGAATGATCTGTTTCTTTGCTGCAAATTCTATGTATGTAATTCCATGTATATAAGTAATATTTGTTAAGTACAAGTACTGAACGTGTTATCTGGACTTAAATTCAATGGGTTAATGCCTCTGCTAAGATAGTGGAGGAAGTAATTTCAGACAGATGTTATAATCCCATGCTGTAATTTTAAGGCCCATGTGTTTTCCTGTACATTTCTCTTACATGTGTTTGCTCAGTCTTTCTTTCCTTCCTATTTCCATTAATATGTGATCCCTCATCTCACAGCTTGCTAGAGAAATTTGAACCAAGTGGGCCCAGATGCCACTCATTGCTATTAGCAACTTTTGCTCGTCAGGGGCAATTATAATATTGTTTTAAGAAAGGATGATTTATTATTGAACAGTATTTCCTTTACTTTTGATCTTTTTGCTGTATGTACAGTCTGATGCATCTATGGGTCCAACTAGACTATCATTAATAAGTCCACCCCAGGATGGGCGAATGGGTAAGTGGCACAAGTTACTTTCTTATCCATATTAAATTTAAGCAGATTTCAAGTTGAGTGTTAATTTCAGTTAATTTTAGAGGTATACAAGATGAACCTGAAAGGCTATACACTACTCCTGACTAGTGTTTCCCAAATGTAATGTTTTTGTAGCCAAGATTCAGTTCATTTGAAAAAAAAGAAATTCCCCTTTCCCCTTTTCCTTTCCTCCCCTTGAAGCTAACTGTTCTCAGCATTCAGCTCTATGGGTGCCAGCCGCAATAGACTGATATTTTGCCCAAACGGTTATTGTTCGTGTGTGAATCTAGACGGTGGGCTTCAGTTGGCTGCTTACATGAAGGGCATGACAGCGATGGCTAATGTTGCTCATGCATAATTTGCACTTTACAACAGAGGTCACTGGATAGCAATCAGGAGCGACAACTCCGGCAGATAGTTCTTTTTAGCTCAGGGCACTGAGGCTAATTGTAGTAACTGAGGCCAGGAGGAATGTGTCCAATTAAAATGGCAGTGGTGGGCACCATAGCCCTATAGACGCGCTTTGGGTAGCTGCCAGAAGACGGGGGAATGGGCGGAGAAAGTAGCAGTGGTCACCCCTTTATGAGCCTTGACCCCTGGCAGGATCCCACCTGCCTCTAACATGACCTGTATGCTGTGCTTAACCCAGCATAAGGACCACTTGACATTAGGGAGATTGGAGCCAAGCAAATTCTCGGGCTGGGCATTCCCTTTCCTGGCTCCATCTCCTATCAGATGATGGGCAGTGTTTGGCACAGATGGAGATTCCGACTCAAACAGGCCCCAACAGAAACTCACGGCTGGGGCTGGAGCCTGACGTATCTGGGACCTGGGCAATTTTTCGCCCCCTCCATTGCATTCCTGGCCAACTTGCATTGGGAGTATGCCCTGGGCCAGCAGAAATTTGAGGCAGCTGTGCTGCTGGAGTTCATATAGTGAAAGGCATAAGAACATAAGAAATGGGAGCAGGAATGGGCCATACCGCCCCTCGAGCCAACTCCGCCATTCAACCAGATCATGGCTGATCTTCAACCTCAACTCCACTTTCCTGCCCGATCCCCATATCCCTTGATACCCCTAGAGTCCAAAAATCTATCTGACTCAGCCTTGAATATACTCAATGACTCAGCATTCACAGCTCTCTGGGGTAGAGAATTCCAAAGATTCACAACCCTCTGAGTGAAGAAATTCCTCCTCATCTCAGTCTTGAATGGCCGACCCCTTATCCTGCGACTGTGCCCTCTAGTTCTAGAATCTCCAGCCAGGGGAAGCAACCTCTCAGCATCTACCCTGTCAAGCCCCCTCATAATCTTATATGTTTCAATGAGATCACTTCTCATTCTTCTAAACTCCAGAGAGTATAGGCCCATTCTACTCAACCTCTCCTCATAGGACACCCTCTTATCCGAGGAATCAATCTAGTGAACTTTTGTTGCACCGCCTCTAAGGCAAGTATATAAGTATATCCTTCCTTAGATAAGGAGACCAAAACTGTACGTAGTATTCCAGGTGAGGTCTCACCAAAGCCCTGTACAATTGTAGTAAGACTTCCTTACTCTTGTATTCCAACCCCCTTGCAATAAAGGACAACATGCCATTTGCTTTCCTAATTGCCTGCAATACCTGTATGCTAACTTTATGTGTTTCTTGTACCAGGACACCCAAATCTCTCTGGACACCAACATTTAATAGTTTCTCACCATTTTAAAAATAATTTGTTTTTCTCTTCTTCCTACCAAAGTGAATAACCTCACATTTCCCCACATTGTACTCCATCTGCCACCTTCTTGCCCACTCACTTAACTTGTCTTCATCCCTTTGCAGACTTTTTGGGCTCGATTTTAAACTGGAACTGCAGGTGCGTTGCGGGCGGGGGAGGGAGGGCGAAGAAAATCGCGATTTCCAGGAGCGGGCAGAAATCCCGGCTCCAACACGCCTAAGAATGTGCATGACCCAGAGTCATCTGGATACGCGTGCCATTCCTGAACCCGGAAGTCCTGCTGGCAACTAAAGCCGGGGGTTGGGGGTGGGGTGAGACACGATATTTAAACAACAATTCAAGTAGTTGAAATGTACCTGAATCTAATTTAGAGTGGAGGCAAGTGATTTCAACGCTGCCTCAGTGTGTTTCCCATGCAGTGTGAAACACGCCATGGAGAACGAGCCGTGTTTCAGCCGGCAGCCATTTGGACATTTAAATGTCTGTTTGACAGATGGGGATAAAAGGTGAGTTATTGCAGCAGGGCACTCAGTTCTTTCAGACAAACTTTTGGCTGGGAGAACTATGTGTTTAGACTGAAAATTCTTGGTTTCCATTCAGATTACTAATTAACCCTGTCTCATTACACAAGATAAGATCTAAAATAGCCTGTTCCCTCGTTGGTTCCATGACGTTTTGCTCTAGGAACCCGTCTTGAATGCATTCCATGAATTCATCCTCCAAACTACCTTTGCCAATTTGGTTTGCCCAGTCTATATGAAGCTTAAAGTCTCCCATGATTACTGCATTACCTTTGTTACAAGTTCCTATTATTTCATGATTAATGCTCTGTCCAACGGTATAGCTACTATTCGGGGGCCTATAAACTACTCCCACCAGTGTTTTCTGTCCCTTGTTATTTCTGATTTCCACCCATACTGATTCTACTTCCTGATCTTCCGAGCCAAGATCTTTTCTCACCACAGTCCTTATGTCATCCTTTATTATTACGGCTACACCCCTTTCTTTTCAACTCTGCCTGTCTTTTCTAAAGGTCACGTACCCTGGAATATTTAGTTCCCAATCTTGGTCACTTTGCAACCATGGGCTTCATTTTAGCACCCGCTATCAGGTGCGTTCCTGGCGGGGGGGCTCCGAAAATCGGGGAATCCCGGAGCGGGTCCGGAGCCCGGCTCCAACCCGCCCACTTCCGGGTTCCCCACTGACGCGCCATCGTGCGAGCGCAGCCCCTGCATGTGGGAATCCCGCAGGCACTTAAAGCCAGCGGGATGCCACTTGAAAGTATTTATTGTGGTATTTCAGGTCATTAACTGACCTGATTATGGGATTATGTGAGGAGGGGTGGGATTTTATAGACAACTGGGACTGTTTCCCATACTGGGGGGAACACTCCCAGTTCAAATGGATGTGTTGCAGCTGGGGGTGGGAGACCCTCACACATTGCAGGAGGCCACTCTGTCACTTGGGACAAAGTTTGGCCTTCACCACCCTCCTCCTGACAAGAAAATTCACCAACTTGCACATTTACCCCGGGGTCCAGAGACATGTACCTACCTTGCGGACCCTCTCAGATGTACATCTTCCAGATGGGGGCCGCCGTAGCTGCAGTCATGACCTCCTCGGAGGGCGAACAGCATCACCAGCCTCACCAGCCACGCCGTCCACCTCTGACACGTGGAGCTCCACAACAGAGTGCTGTGACACATCCACCTGCACAGCAGGAGGGAGGGCAACTGCAGAGAGAGATGCGTCGCAGAGGGCACTACCCTCACCACGGTCCACAGACAGAGGCTCAGCTTCCTGGACCTCTCTGAGCAGCAGTGCACACGGAGGCTCAGAGTCACTCGACATGTAGTCGTGGACATCTGCAGCCTCCTTAATGCCGAGCTGCTCCCGGTTGTCCCGAGCACCATCTTCTTACCCGTCGCTGTCAAAGTCACCACTGCCCTCAACAACTTCTCCTCCGCATCCTTTCAGGGTGCCACCGGGGACATCGCCGACATTTCTCAGTCGTCTGCACAAAAGAGCCCTGCAAGTACACCTACACCCACTCTGCAGTGACACAATGGGTGTCATCAGTTGTGGGTCTTCATTGTGATCCTCAGGAAAGGGCATTATTGCACAAACCAGACAAGATTCGCAAAGACGTGGCAGTAGTGGTGCCAATATAATATGTAATGTGAGTTGGTCAGAAATTCAATATAAGTAAAAACCATGACAAACCCTCAAACAACCTTGTGCATCCCCTTCATGCTCACGACACGTTTGCCTTACGCTGCCTACTGCACATATGTGATGCATGCCCTGTGGCTGCAGCACAGGTAGTGGCAGGTTGAGTGAGGCTGACTGTGAAAGAGATGCACGAGAGGGTGAGTATGAGATAGAGCCATGAGATTGTATGAGGATTGGGTTGAGTGGTAGTGGCGGGATGAGTACTGGCGAGGTGAGTAAGTTCAGGTAAGATGAGGATGAGGTTTGAGTGGGTATGAGGAGTGATGTGACAGAGTAGTGTTGGCAGTGCAGAAGGAGATGTGGGGTGGGGGCGGTGATGTGGCAGATGGAGTGTAGGGGAATGAGTAAGTGTACTCACTTTGGCTGACCTACTGAGGTCATTGGAGTGCCTCCTGCACTGTATGCAGGTGGGTGATATGTTGGTGGTGCTGGTGACCTCCTCTGCCACCTCGAGCCAGGCCTTCCTGGTGGCAGAGGCAGGCCGCTTCCTTCCCCCTGGGCTGCTCCATGCTGTAGTTTTTCCTATTTGTTGCAGCATCAGTCAGTGGAGGACTGCCCCTTTAAATAGAGCTCCTCCAGCTGACAGAGCTTACTGCGCATGCGCAGCCTGCGCATGCGCAGCCTGCCCGACGCGCAGATCAGCAGTTGGGAACCCGGAAGACCAGGTAAGTGGATCCAATTAGGCTGCGATCGCGGGGGGGGGGCAGACTAATTTCACCGGGCGTGTTACCCACGCGCCCAATAGCCCCCCCGCCGCGAACCCGCAGCCCTGCTAACATCGAGCCCCATGTCCCTGTAATGGCTATTAGTTCAAACCCATTGATCTCTATTTGTGCAACTAATTCATCTATCTACTTACGAATGCTCCCTGCATTCAGATAAAGAGCCTTTAATTTTGACTTTTTACTATTTTTTCCTGCTTTGACCTTACTTGTTGATGCTCTATTATCGGTAAATTCTCTGTCCCTTCCTGCCACACTCTGCTTATCTTTACCCAAATCACTAGACTGCTCTGTTGCCTTGACTTTTCTCATTAGATTTCTAAATTCCCCCTCGCCTGACCCCCTGTCCCCTTTTAGTTTAAAGCCCTTTCTGCAGCCCTAGTTATTCGATTCGCCAGGTCGCTGGTCCCAGCCCGGTTTAAGTGGAGCCCATCCCAACGGAACAGCTCCCACTTGCCCCAGTACTGGTGCCAGTGCCCCATGAATTGAAACCCCTGTCTCCCATACCACCCTTTCAGCCACACATTTAACTGTCTGTTCTTTTTGTCCCCATGCCGATTTGCACGTGGCTCAGGTAGGAATCCAGAGATTATTACCTTTGAGGTTCTGCTTATTAATTTAGAACCTAGCTCCTCAAACTCCTCTCAGCAGAATCCTATTCTTAGTTCTACCTATGTCCTTGGTTTCTACATGGACCACGACAACTGGATCCTCCCCCTCATGCTTCAAGTTCTTTTCCAGCCACGAGGAGATGTCCTTAACCCTGGCACCGAGCAGGCAACACAGCCTCCGGGACTCTTGATTGCGGCTGCAGAGAACAGTGTCTATCCCCCAACCCTGAACAGCCCCCTTCTACCTCCTTACCAAGATCTACAAACAGGACTGCCCTGGGAGACCCATCGATTCAGCCTATTCTTGCCCCACGGAACTTCTTTCCTCCTATCTCGACTCCATTTTTTTCCCCCTTGTCCAGTCTCTTCCGACCTACATCCGCGACTCTTCAGACGCCCTCCGCCACTTTAACAGTTTCCAGTTCCCTGGCCCTAACCATCTCCTTTTCACCATGGACGTCCAGTCTCTCTACTCCTCCATCCCCCACCAGGACGGCCTGCTGGCCCTCTGATTCTTCCTTGAACGGAGGCCCAACCAATCCCCATCCACTGCCGCCTGACTGAACTTGTTCTTACATTGAACAACTTCTCCTTTGACTCCACTCACTTTCTCCAAATAAAAGGTGTTGCTATGGGAAACTGTATGGGTCCCAGCTACAACAAAGATAGGCCATGTGGTTGATAGTGAGGAGAAAAGCTGTAGACTGCAGGAAGATATCAATGGACTGGTCAGATGGGTAGAAAAGTGGCACATGGAGTTCAATCTGGAGAAGTGTGAGGTAATGCATTTGGGGAGAGCAAACAAGGCAAGGGAGTACACAATAAATGGGAGGATACTGAAAGGTGTAGAGGAAGTGAGGGACCTTGGAGTGCATGTCCACAGATCCCTGAAGGTAGCAGGACAGGTAGATAAGGTGGTGAAGAAGGCATATGGAATGCTTTCCTTTAATAGCTGAAGCATAGAATATAAAAGCAGGGAAGTTATGCTGGAACTGTATAAAACACTAGTTAGGCCACAGCTTGAGTACTGCACACAGTTCTGGTCACCACATTACAGGAAGAATGTAATTGCACTAGAGAGAGTGCAGAGAAGATTTACAAGGATGTTGCCAGGACTGGAGAATTTTAGCTATGATGACAGATTGGATAGGCTGAGGTTGTTTTCCTTGGAACAGAGGAGGCTGAGGGGTGATTTGATTGAGGTGTACAAAATTATGAGGGGCCTAAATAGAGTGGATAGGAAGGACCTATTTCCCTTGGTTGAGGGGTCAATAACCAGGGGGCATGGATTTAAAGTGATTGGTAGAAGGATTAGAGCGGAAATGAGGAAATAGTTTTTCACCCAGAGGGTGGTGGGGGTCTGGAACTCACTGCCTGAGAGGGTGGTAGAGGCAGAAACCCTCAACTCATATAAAAAAATACCTAGATGTGCACCTGAAGAGTCATGACCTGCAGGGCTACGACCAAATGCGGGAAAGTGGGATTAGGCTGGGTGGCTCGTTTCTCAGCCGGCACGGACACAATGGGCCAAATGGCCTCCTTCTGCGCCGTAAATTTTCTATGATCCTATGCCTTTTGTGGGATATGTTGAACATTCCTTGTTCCAGTCCTACTCAGGTCCCTTCCCTCACCTCTTTTTCCGATGACATTAATGACTGTATCGGTGCCGTTTCCTGCTCTAGCCCCGAACTGGAAAATTTAATCAACTTTGCTTCCAATTTCCACCCTTCCCTCGCCTTCACATCGTCCATCTCCAACTCTTCCCTTCCTGGACTTCTCTATCTCCATTGCTGGGGATAGGCTGTCAACCAATATCTATTATAAGCTATCCCACAGCTACCTTGATTACACTTCCCCCCCACCCTGCTTCCTGTATGGACTCTATTCCCTTCTCCCAGTTTCTCCGTCTCCGTCACATCTGTTCTGACGATGCCACCTTCCACACCAGTGCTTCTGATATGTCTTCCTTTTTCCTCAACTGAGGATTCTCCTCCACTGTAGTTGACAGGCCCTCTACCACGTCCGTCCTATTTCCCGCACTTTTGCCCTCACCCCTTCCCTTCCCTTCCAGAACCATGATAGGGTCCCCCTTGTCCTCACCTTCCACCCCACCAGCCTCCATGTTCAACGTATCATCCTCCGCCATTTCCGTCACCTCCTGTGCAATCCCACCACCAAACACATCTTCCCCCTCCCTATCCAGCATTCTGAAGGGACCGCTCCCTCAGTGACACCCTGGTCCACTTTTCCATCACCCCCTTCACCTGCTCTCCTCCCCACGGCACCTTCCTGTGCGAGCGCAGGAGATGCAACACCTGCCCCTTCACCTCCTTCCTTCCCACCGTCCAGGGCCCCAAACAGTCCTTCCAGGTGAAACAGCAGTTTACTTGTACTTCTTTCAATTCAGTATACTGTGTCCGCTGCACACAATGCAGTCTCCTCTACACTGAGGAGAGCAAACGTAGACTGGGCGATCGCTTTGCTGAACACCTCCACTTTGTCCGCAAGCGTGACCCTGACCTGCCGATTGCTTGCTATTTTAATTCCCCGCCCCACTCCCACTTTGACCTCTCTGTCCTCGGCCTCTTACATTGTTCCATTGAAGCTCAATGTAAGCTCGAGGAAGAGCACCTCATCTTACGTTTAGGCACTTTACAACCTTCTGGACTCAACACTGATTTCAATAACTTCAGATCATAACCACTGCTCCCATTGTTTCAGTCAGCTAGTGCTGGTAATGGTTCTGCCATTTACAGCTACTCCTCACCAACCTTTTATTTCTTAACCTGTCCCTTTACCACCTTCCTTGTCTTGCACTATCATCCCTTTTGTCATTTAATCGCTCTCGTCCTTTACTCTATCACAGACCTTCCCCTTTTGTTCTTTCCTTCCCTCCACCCCCCTTTCCCTGGCTCTGTACTTGCTCTAAAACTTTTAACTCTTTTAACATCTTCCAGTTCTGACGAAAGGTCTTCGACCTGAAATGTTAACTCTGTTTCTTTCTCCACAGATGCCGCCTGACTTGCTGAGCTACTCCAGCATTTTCTGTTTTTATATTAGTGCCTATCCCCCTGACTATACTATCCCCTACCACATTCCTTTTTACTCCCCCCACTTGGATGAAGAAGGTTGTGAGTGAGCATTTTGGGCAGGATGTAAGGGAACCCACTGCATATTTCTTCTGCATAAACCAGAGTGTTCATGATGCCTATATGGAATGCACTTGTTGCCAACCTCCTGTGGAGAAGGCACATAGAGAGATACAGTGAGAGGGTTAAATTGAGTTGAATTACAAAGAAATCCCCTATGTCAGATTCTAGTTTTCAGTCTGCATTTGGGCTGACACATACAGTAGAATCTGCCAAAAGTTTTAAGCTCATAAGTGTTGCTGATAAGTGGCAGCTGTTGCCCAAGCAGTCTATCCTTGAACTTTAGACTAACTAACACCCAGGTCCACAATCTTGTAATACAATTCATGTTGATAACTAAGAGTAAAATCGTTAAGTTATTAAGATAGACACTCATTATAAAGTTATTAAGATAGACACTCATTATAAAGTTCACAGATAATATGCTTTCTCATCTTTATTGCTTAAAATGATTGGTTTTTAGTTATTCCTTTGATCTTCTGGTCCAAAGATTAGCATCGGAAGATCAAAGGAACAATTTTGTTCCAAGGTAGCAGTACTAAAACAGAGAATGCAATATGTGAGAGGGATGGATTTCACACTGAGCAAAAATCTAGCAAGATATCAGTGGATACCAGTAGGTCTTGAGCTAATTATTTCCTTCACCATATGGGTCCAACTTGTTTGAATCTTAACAAATAACAGCCAGACAAAACAATTGAACTGGCTGCCTCTATATGCTGAATATTTTTAAAAAATTATGGGCACTGAACTTTCTTTGACATTTGAATAGTTAGCTGTAGTATTCAGCTAGTACAGTAATGTCTACTCAATTTTTGAGCAAGCCGAAGTATAGTATTTAACAAACATAGAACACAGAAACATGGGAAAAGGAGCAGGTCATTCAGCCCCTCAAGTCTCTTCTGCCATTTTTTTAGATCATAGCTGTTCTGTGCCTTAACTCCATTTACCTGCCTGTGCCCGTACCCAACAAAAATCTGTCGACCTCAGTCCTGAAATTTCAATTGACTTGGCATCCACAGCCTTTTGAAGGTGAGAGTTCCAATTCCCACCACCCTTTGCGTGAAAAAATGCTTCCTGATTTCATTCCTAACTGGCCTAGCTCTAATTTTACAATTAAGCCCCCTTGTACTGCATTTCTCCACCAGAGGAAATAGTTTCTCTGTACCTAACCATATATATTATTATACTATTCACCATATATATTAATGACTTGGATGGATGAATAGAGTATTGTATATCCAAATTTGCAGATGACACTGGGTTAGGAGGCACATTAAGTTGTTAGGATGGAAGCAGGAAGTTACAAAGGGATAAAGACAAACTAAGTGAGTGGGCAAAACTGTGACAGATGGAGTTCAATGTGGGGAGGTGTGAGGTCATGTACTTCGGATCTGAGAAAGACAAATCAGAATATTTTCTTAATGGTGAGACTAGGAATTGTGGAGAAGCAAAGAGATTTGGGTGTCCATGTACACAAATCATTAAAAGGTAATGCACAGGTACAGTAAGTAATCAAAAAGGCTAATGGTATGTTGGCTTTTGTTTCAAGGGGGCTGGAATATAAATATATTATGCTTCAGTTGTACAGAGCCTTGGTCAGACTCAATCTGGAATAATGCATTTAGTTTTGGACGCCGCACCTCAGGAAAGATACAATGGCCTTTGAGTGGGTACAGTGCAAATTATACCAGAGGGTAATTTTAACCCCAAAGAATGGGTGGGTTTGGGGTGGGTGAGAGATAAAAATAACAGATTTTTAAAGTGGGATCGCAACCTGGCTCCAACGCGCCCACTTCTGGGGTTAACTCAGGCGCGTTTGGATGCACGCACATCTGAAGCACGGAGGTCACGTCCCTACTTAATGACGGCGGGCGAATTGTTAAAGGGGCAAAGTACCTCATTGAAATAGTTTGTGGATTCTAAAGCTGAAACAAATCTAAGCTCACCTGCACGGGATTCCCATGTCTTCTGATTCTCGTCAGGTGAAAGCAGGTGAGAAGCGCAGGATTCATTAGGTGAGTAGTGCAGGATTCATTAGGTGAGTGCCTTTATTGCACTGCTTGTGGGTCATGAGGAATAGGAGTGTTTCATTCCGGCCCAACAAGCTCACCTGGTGCAATCGGACCCCCGCGATCGGTCGACACCCCCCCACGATGGTACACCCCCCCCCCACCCACCCCGATGGTTGACTGCACTCCGATGGTAGAACCGGATCCCCCCCCCCACCCCGGTGGTAGACCGTCCCCTACTCTTCATCCGGCTGCCAATCCAATCACCTCCCTGCCCCCGATCTTCTCCAAGGCCCCCCCACCCCCCCCCCCCCCCGATCTTCTCCAAGTTCCCCCACCTGATCTTCCCCAAGGCCCCCCCCCCAATCTTCCCCAAGGCGACCCCCCCCGATCTTCTCCAAGGTGACACCCCCCCCCCGATCTTCTCCAAGGTGACACCCCCCCAATCTTCTCCAAGGTGACACTCCCCCGATCTTCTCCAAGGTGCCCCCCCCGATCTTCTCCAAGGTGCCCCCCCCGATCTTCTCCAAGGTGCCCTCCTCGATCTTCTCCAATGTGCCCCCCCCCAATCTTCTCCAAGGTGCCCCCCCCGATCTTCTCCAAGGTGCCCCCCCCGGTCTTCTCCAAGGTGCCCCCCCGATCTTCTCCAAGGTGCCCCCCCGATCTTCTCCAAGGTGCCCCTCCCCCCGATCTTCTCCAAGGTGCCCCTCCTCCCCGATCTTCTCCAAGGCTCCCCCCCCCCATCTTCCCCAAGGCTCCCCCCCCCAATCTTCCCCAAGGCGACCCCCCCCGATCTTCTCCAAGGTGACCCCCCCCCCCCGATCTTCTCCAAGGTGACACCCCCCCAATCTTCTCCAAGGTGACACTCCCCCGATCTTCTCCAAGGTGCCCCCCCCCCCGATCTTCTCCAAGGTGCCTCCCTGATCTTCTCCAAGGTGTCCTCCTCGATCTTCTCCAATGTGCTCCCCCCCCCAATCTTCTCCAAGGTGCTCCACCCGATCTTCTCCAAGGTGCCCCTCCTCCCCGATCTTCTCCAAGGTGCGCACCCTCCCCGATCTTCTCCAAGGTGCCCCCCCGATCTTCTCCAAGGCGCCCCCCCCCCACCCCCGATCTTCTCCAAGGCGCCCCCCCCCCCCCCCGATGTTCTCTATGATCCCCCCCACCCCTGATGTCCACAGCCCACGATCTTTCCCTCCTCTCCGATTGATGGCTCATTTCTCTCCCTACAGCCTGTCAATCTGGCTGGCTGTCACGTGGGAAACCTGGGAGCAAAAATAATGACTTCTAATTGAGTTGCGATCGCAGATTGCGACGCACTCACTTGACTTCCGGGTTCCCCATGCGAACATCTACCCACCCAATGGGTTCCCGGCTCCGAGTGAAAATCATGCCCAGGGGCACAGTCCTCCGATGCTAGGGTTTGGTTCTGTGGCTCCCAGCCTGACAAAACTCCCCTAACAAATACCTGTTGCTTCCTACTCCAACAACCAATTTCTTAGTTTTTACCTTCAGGGAGGGAAGAGATAAAAGATCAACTAATTTATGATGATTTCTGACTAAGGTCAGAGGAGTTAGGGGAGTTTTGTCAGGCTGGGAGCCACAGAACCAAACCCTAGCATCGGAGGACTGAGCCCCTGGGCATGATTTTCACTCGGAGCCGGGAACCCATTGGGTGGGTAGATGTTCGCATGGGGAACCCGGAAGTCAAGCGAGTTCATCGCTATCTGCGATCGCAACTCAATTGGAAGTCATTATGTATAATATATTAATCTTCTTACAGCTACATAAAGTTCCTATTGCCACACTTACTTCTTTCTGTGTCATGATTTTGTCATGACCTTTGACACTTCGTAATGCTTGAAGTTACACCTGATATTTAATGGGTACGCTTGTTAAAATTATCATTATGCCAATTCCATTTAGTCCTCCCACTACTAGTGGTGCTGAGGCGCTATGTATCCCAACAAATATGTGTCAAGGAGCCAGACAAATCTTTAACCCTCCTCACCGTAACTCTTCACTAAGTACACCGGCGCACCGTGGCTGCAGTCTGTACCATCCACAGGATGCACTGCAGCAACTCGCCAAGGCTTCTTCAACAGCACCTTCCAAACCCACGACCTCTACCACCTAGAAGGACAAGGGCAGCAGGCACTTGGGAACAACACCACCTGCACGTTCCCCTTCAAGTCACACACCATCCCGACTTTGAAATATATCGCCGTTCCTTCATCGTCGCTGGGTCAAAATCCTGGAACTCCCTACCTAACAGCACTGTGGGAGAACCTTCACCTCAAGGACTGCAGCGGTTCAAGAAGGTGGCTCACCACCACCTTCTCAAGGGCAATTAGGGATGGGCAATAAATGCTGGCCTTGCCAGCGACGCCCACATCCCATGAACAAATAAAAAAAAAGTAACCGTCTGGGGACTACTGCCCAATTTAGGTCTAGGAGTGACTGACCTAAGCTTGGCTCCCCGAACTGTCTTACATCACCCACTTCAGATTGAATTTGAGTTCACTTTACCAACTCTCAATTAGGATACCCACAACCTATTGAGTGAATGAACTAACCCTTTCTTGCCAAATCATCAAAGAAGAAGTCAGACAACAAATCATGCACTAACATCTATTGACTACAAACCAAAATTATCACTATTTAAATTTAAGCATTGAGAATACAAACAATTAATAGATAGAAATACCTATAAACAGGATCACCTTGCAATTGGAAAAACAAATAATTCATAGACAGAGTTACTTAACAAATTGAATAACAGAGGTTGTAAAGGCAGCTGTGTATCACTGTAATTCAACACTAACTGGATTGCTAAACATCAAACTATAGTTGAGATCTGTGTCTGAGACTATTGCAAATTGTTGAGATTAAGTTAGGATTAAGTCCTTAATCGCTGGCAAATTAACAGCATTGGATAGCCAATCTATTGAATGGATTAGAGTCTATGTGCTGGTTCTTTAAGCAATATTTCCGGAGTTTATATGACTTTGTCCTTATGAGCAGCATAGTTGAGTTGGTTTTCTTCCTCCCCTGGGACGGTGGAGTTAATTTCTCGAACATTGAGTTGATGAGCATTTTGAGCAGCAGGGTTATCTGTTCCATTCGGATCCTCTGTTCCGGCTTAATCATTTTACGCAACAGTGACTGTCTTTAAACCAGCTGCCTTAACTCTCAATTTCCTTGATCTCAGACAGCTTGTACAATTAAGTGACACCCGTGTCTCTGCCTGTAACTGGTTGGTATAGCCATGCAATCTGACTTATATAACCTCTTACTCTCTGTCCTAAATACACTTTTACTTGTAAAGGTGCCCTTCTACATCTGCTAGGTAAAGGTTACTACAGAAGAAGAGAAGGCAAAGAGAATCTTCTTCTAACTGACAAGAAGAAACTACATCTAATGAAGACAAAGAGAATCTGCAGAGAAGTGTGCCAAGCACCCTCTTGTGTACCCTAAATTAAAAGAACAACCCCATTCCATGCAATTCACCAATCATGGTGACACATGGGTCTGAAGGGTTCACCTCTTTTGGTGTCAATCATTCTTAACAGTCATGTAAATCCCTGGAAGATATCAAAATTAATGAGGCATTGATATTTAGGCATACCAGTTCTTCTTTTACTCCCCTAACTTTTCAATCTTCCTTTAACAAAGGGTCCTACACGAGGTCAGATAAATGTAAGGAATCTTACAACACCAGGTTATAGTCCAACAATTTTATTTTAAAATCACAAGCTTTCAGAGATTATCTCCTTCGTCAGGTGAGTAGTCAGATAAGGCATGGCATATTTAAATATCGAGGTCAGATAAGGCATGGCATATTTAAATCTCACTAACGAACTATTCCAGAGCTCAGTTCTTAATGCTAGCCTCTTATCACTGGTGAGGAATGACCTGTTTAAATAAACATCTTTATGGTCTTTATTACATTACATTTCCCAGCATTCAGTTTAACTACTGACTCCATTTTGTATTTAAGATGAAGCTCCATTTTGAGAACACAGTTCAAGCAATTTATAGGGCGTACAGCCCCCCAGGCTGGCCAGCCATTTTGTTCTTGCACCCAATTTTTCCTCATTTTGAGGACTTTTAACTTGATAAAACATCTTGGTTTTAGCTCTTGGCTGCTTAATTTAGTAACACTTCTTGCTGGTTCCATCTCTCAGTTGCTTTAGTACCCTGTCCCTTTTCAGCATATCTCCGTACAGGCAAAAAGTACAAGTGCATTATTTTTGTGGTGAATGTATCTTAGTAGTCATGTTTTTTCCATTATATGTGGTCAGTAGAACAGATTCTCCGATTTTATTACATATTTTCTAAGTGCAAATGGTTTATTTATAAAAAACATAATTTTACTGTTGATTTAGGTACTGTGCCTTACAGAGGAGCTAGTAAAGTAGGAGCTTTTAGGTATGTAATGGGAAACCTATCCCATATTTGGAAATAGTCTGATAAACTGCTTATGAAAATTATGTAGCATGCATGTAACCTTTTTTGTATGCTCATTAAAAAAGCAATAGTACAGAATGTTTTGATTTTAAAGAAATGAACACAGTACATTCATTCACTAGAAATTAGAATGCTTTTTCTAGGATCTACCAAAAGAAACCTAACCTCAGGCAAGAATGTGTTAAGTCATGTTTCTTTAAACTGTGACATAACATTCTTGTTCGGGGCTTTATTTTGAAGATGAAATAATTAAAATTGCATTTACAGTATAAATCTGTCAAGTTTAAACTCAATGTGAGTGAAAACATTAATGCTACAAGATCAGTTTCAAGAATGAGCAAGTTGTAATGAAATTGTTAACACTAGTTGAGTACAGTGCAACAGTAGGGGACATTTCAGCCTTTTGCTCGCCTCTAAAAGGTAAGGATTATTTGGGACTCTGTTGTATAGCTGTTACATTCTTGAGATTTCCTTACTCTTTTGAACTCTTGATTTCTTTTTGTCTTCCATGTCCCGAATGCCTCTCATAGGTGAACGCTGGTTTCCCATGTCCCATAGGGCTAGATAAATTCGTAACACGTCCAGGGATTGAACCAAGAACCCTCTATAGTTTATTTTATCATAGAATCATAGAAAATTTACAGAACAGAAGGAGGCCATTCGGCCCATCATGTCCGGGCTGGCCGAAAATGAGCCACCCAGCCTAATCCCACTTTCCAGCACTTGGCCTGTAGCCATGTAGGTTACGGCACTTCAGGTGCACATCCAGGTACTTTTTAAATGGGTTGAGGGTTTCTGCCTCTACCACCCTTTCAAGCAGTGAGTTCCAGACCTCCACCACCCTCTGGGTGAAAACATTTTTCCTCAGCTCCCCTCTAATCCTTCCACCAATCACTTTAAATCTATGCCCCTTTGTTATTGACCTCTGCTAAGGGAAATAGGTCCTTCCTATCCACTTTAGCTAGGCCCCTCATAATTTTGGAAACCTCAATTAAATCACCCCTCAGCCTCCTCTGTTCCAAGAAAAACAACCCCAGCCTATCCAATCTTTCCTCATAGCTAAAATTCTCCAGTCCTGGCAACACCCTCGTAAATCTCCTCTGTACCCTCTTTCCTGTAATGTGGTGACCAGAACTGTGCGCAGTACTCAAGCTGTGGCCTAACCAGTGTTTTATACAGTTCTAGCATAACTTCCCTGCTCTTATATTCTGTGCCTCGGCTAATAAAGGAAAGTATTCCATATGCCTTCTTAACCACCTTATCTGCCTGTCCTGCTACCTTCAGGGATCTGTGGACATGCACTCCAAGGTCCCTCACTTCCTCTACACCTCTCAGTGTCCTCCCATTTATTGTGTATTCCCTTGCCTTGTTTGACCTCCTCAAATGCATTACCTCAAATGCTGTATATACCTTTAAGCTTTGCCAAACTCCTTTGTTGTTTATTTTCTAACCTTTGTCTCCTCTGCCTTTCAAACTCACTTACTAATTTTCTGCCTTCCATCTCCAGTTATGATTCTGTCCCATCTGGATCTACACTCAGGTTCCCGTCCCCCTGCCATGCTAGTTTAAATCCTCCCCAACAGCACTAGCAAACATCCCTGTAAGGATATTGGTCTCGGCCCTATTGAGGTGCAACCTGCCTGGCTTGTACAGGTCCCACCTCCCCCAGAACCGGTTCCAATGCCCCAGGAATCTAACATCCTCCCCCCTGCACCATCTCTCCAGCATTCATCTGCTCTATCTTCCTATTTCTAAACTCACTAGCGCGTGGCACTGGGAGTAATGTGAAGATTACTACCGTTGAGGTTCTGCTTCTTAATCTCTATCCTAACTCCTTAAAATCTGCCTGCAGGACCTCATCCCTCTTTCTACCTATGTCGTGCACCCTCCTTGTCTTCAGAAGGCAGCAGGATTACACTACAGCCCCGATTTTAACCTAGCCTGCCTTGTACAAACAGGGCAGCCGAGTTGTTAAAATGGCGGTGGGGAGTTGAGCCATGTTCCCCACACATTCCCGCCCCTTGCCGTTCTAACCGGGCAAAATTTAGGAATGAGAGGGTTGCCCACCCGCCCTAGGCAGGTGGGGGCCTACTTAAGTTGCGGCCCCGATGATGTCATTAGCATTACAACGCATTATTTCCAGAAATCGGGAGGCCCACACGTGCCAAAGCCAGAAAAGGCCACGGTAAGTATTTTTTTCTGATTTTTGAGAGGATTCCTTGTTGGCCACGAGGAGCAGGAGTGCTCCTCTGGGCCCGGTAAGGAATCTATTGGGCCTACCAGCACCAGCCTTCCCACTTCCTTTCAGCAGTGGCATCAGTTGTTGACTCCAATGGAAAAGAAAATTGAGTGGGATGTAAAACGGGCTGCCGATTCGCTGTCACCCATTTTGCACTATTGCCGAAGATTAATTTCACCCCCATAATCTCGTCCTGAAAGCTAAAACAAATACATTTCTTTTACAACTTTATTGCTAGAGTACAAAAGTAGACATAAAAGTAAGTTTGGTGCATTGAGAATGCATTTTCAAAATCACTGCAAAGTTTTACAGCATACTTTCGGTAAAAGGTATTGTTATATTAACGACAGTTGAGAATGTGTTCATTATTGTATTTTCCCTCTCTTGAAAGGACCACAGCTCTCTCAACACCAGCGCAAAAAATTGGGCTTTCAAGCTCTCTGTCATCTGGTATTCTGAATCACAGAGAAGGAGAACCTCGGGACATTTCTAGCTACGGAAATATGCTATCTTATCCTCCTACACCATCGTCATCACAGACATCTGTCTCAAGGCCTCTCGTAACCATTTCAAACCTTCTGATGAGCAAGTGTCATTTTTCATTTTCTACTTGCTATATGGCCAAAGTGCAAAATTAATGCAAAAAGCATGTACTTATATGCGGGATGTATATTTAAGAAAGAAAATTAAATTATGCGTAATGTCAAATTCTTTTTATAGTGCGACTAAGCTGTAATGCCACCTTCACAAATGAACAGCATAATGGATTTCTTTCTGTGCTATTTACCTGGTTAGAACCCAGATTTTCTGCTGTCGACCAATACTGAAATTTTTGTTGGTTTTCCCTTATTATTACTGTGGCATAGTCCTATTACAAAGTGGTTTGATTGCAGTTGGCAGTGCTTTTATTTACTTTGCAATTTAGTTTAGCTGATCACAGTTTAGCTGTGTGCAAGAACCTCTTCCCCTCAAAAAAGTCTATGTACTAATCATCTTTGCTTTTGCCTGAATAGCTGAATTAAGAATATAGGGATGACTTACCTTAACTTGTGGTATTCATTATTACTTTACACTACAATTTAGATAGAATTGGCCATTCTGTCTATTCTGACTACAGCCGGAGGTCCTTTATAGTTAAAATGAGCTTATGAATTATTATGCAACATAGGCATTTTAGTGACAAGGATCATCAATTAAAGCCACATTGATGCACATGCTAATAGAGGAAATATGATTCAGTCTAATGTATTTAAATTATATAACAATTAGAAAAAATTGCCATGTTGTACTCAAATAACTTGCCGTTGGTCTAGTCCTATTATTCGGATGATTACCGTACCTCATTATAGCAGTCCCCTTGTTATACTGCCAGAAATGGGCCGACCCAGACATCCAAATAAAACAAGGTCTGGTTGTACTTTTAAAAGCCCTGTTTTTAATTTACTATGATTAGACACTTTCAGTAATTTATAACAAGATGCTTACATCTGTCTAGTCTTTAGTAGTTCTGAAAAATAAGGTGCTCAACAAGTGAGAATTGGGAGAGGTACTGGTTGTGAAATATAATTATAAAATTGAACAGATTGAATTCTAAACAGGACATCTAAAAGGTAGGGACTTTCCAGGATTAAAAAATGTTGCCATCCCTGACGGTTAGTTGGTAAATAGTGCATGTAACTGAGTCATTAGAAAGTCCCAGGTTGGATTCCAGTCTGTGCTAACTTGGTTGATGTTAGCCATGGTGGCAGTAGGAGTGCAATAATTGGCCTCAGTGTCCCCGTGCTAGGGAGGAGAAAATCAGTCCAGGTTCTCGACTCTTATTACTATCCTACTGGAAAGTGCACGTGCTTTTTTTTATTCGTTTCATGGGATGTGGGTGTCTCTGGCGAGGCCGGCATTTATTGCCCATCCCTAATTGCCCTTGAGAAGGTGGTGGTGAGCCGCCTTCTTGAACCGCTGCAGTCCGTGTGGTGAAGGTTCTCCCACAGTGCTATTGGGAAGGGAGTTCCAGGATTTTGACCCAGCGACGATGAAGGAACGGCGATATATTTCCAAGTCGGGATGGTTTGTGACTTGGAGGGGAACGTGCAGATGGTGTTGCTCCCATGTACCTGCTGCTCTTGTCCTTCTAGGTGGTAGAGGTCACGGGTTTGGGAGGTGCTGTCGAAGAAGCCTTGGCGAGTTGCTGCAGTACATCCTGTGGATGGTACACACTGCAGCCACTGTGCGCCGGTGGTGAAGGGAGTGAATGTTTAGGGTGATGGATGGGGTGCCAATCAAGCGGGCTGCTTTGTCCTGGATGGTGTCGAGCTTATTGAGTGTTGTTGGAGCTGCACTCATCCAGGCAAGTGGACAGTATTCCATCACACTTCTGACTTGTGCCTTGTAGATGGTGGAAAGGCTTTGAAGGAGTCAGGAGGTGAGTCACTCGCCGCAAAATACCCAGCCTCTGACCTACTCTTGTAGCCACAGTATTTATATGGCTGGTCCAGTTAAGTTTCTGGTCAATGGTGACCCCCAGGATGTTGATGGTGGGGGATTCGGCGATTGTAATGCCGTTGAATGTCAAGGGGAGGTGGTTAGACTCTCTCTTGTTGGAGATGGTCATTGCCTGCTATTTGTCTGGCACGAATGTTACTTGCCACTTATGAGCCCAAGCCTGGATGTTGTCCAGGTCTTGCTGCATGCGGGCTCGGACTACTTCATTATTTGAGGGGTTGCGAATGGAACTGAACACTGTGCAGTCATCAGCGAACATCCCCATTTCTGACCTTATGATGGAGGGAAGGTCATTGATGAAGCAGCTGAAGATGGTTGGGCCTAGGACACTGCCCTGAGGAACTCCTGCAGCAATGCCCTGGGGCTGAGATGATTGGCCTCCAACAACCATCTTCCTTTGTGCAAGGACTCCAGCCACTGGAGAGTTTTCCCCCTGATTCCCATTGACTTCAATTTTACCACGGCTCCTTGGTGCCACATTCAGTCAAATGCTGCCTTGATGTCGAGGGCAGTCACTTTCACATCACCTCTGGTTTTCAGCTCTTTTGTCGATGTTTGGACCAAGGCTGTAATGAGGTCTGGAGCCGAGTGGTCCAGGCGGAACCCAAACTGATCATTGGTGAGCAGGTTATTGGTGAGTAAGTGCCGCTTGATAGCACTGTTGACGACACCTTCCATCACTTTGCTGATGATTGAGAGTAGACTGATGGGGCGGTAATTGGCCGGATTGGATTTGTCCTGCTTTTTGTGGACAGGACATACCTGGGCAATTTTCCACATTGTCGGGTAGATGCCAGTGTTGTAGCTGTACTGGAACAGCTTGGCCAGAGGCGCAGCTAGTTCTGGAGCACAAGTCTTCAGTACTACAGCCGGGATGTTGTCGGGGCCCATAGCCTTTGCTGTGTCCCGTGCACTCAGCCGTTTCTTGATATCATGTGGAGTGAATCGAATTGGCTGAAGACTGGCTTCTGTGATGGTGGGGATATCGGGAGGAGGCCGAAATGGATCGTCCACTCAGCACTTCTGGCTGAAGATGGTGCAAACGCTTCAGCCTTGTCTTTTGCACTCACGTGCTGGACTCCACCATCATTGAGGATGGGGATATTTGCAGAGCCTCCTCCTCCCGTTAGTTGTTTGTTTAATTGTCCACCACCATTCACGACTGGATGTGGCAGGACTGCAGAGCTTTGATCTGATCAGTTGGTTGTGGAATTGCTTAGCTCTGTCTATAGCATGTTGCTTCCGCTGTTTAGCATGCATGTAGTCCTGAGTTGTAGCTTCACCAGGTTGGCAACTCATTTTTAGGTACGCCTGGTGCTGCTCCTGGCATGCTCTTCTACACTCCTCATTGAACCAGGGTTGATCCCCTGGCTTGTTGGTAATGGTAGAGTGAGGAAAATGCCAGGCCATGAGGTTCCAGATTGTGCTGGAATACAATTCTGCTGCTGCTGATGGATGCCCAGTTTAGAGCTGCTAGATCTGTTCTGAATCTATCCCATTTAGCACAGTGGTAGTGCCACACAACACATTGGATGGTGTCCTTAGTGCGAAGACGGGACTTCATCTCCACGAGTACTGTGCAGTGGTCACTCCTACCAATACTGTCATGAACAGATGCATTTGCGGCAGGTAGATTGATGAGGACGAGGTCAAGTAAGTTTTTCTCTCGTGTTGGTTCGCTTACCATCTGCTGCAGGCCCAGTCTGGCAGCTATGTCCTTCAGGACTTGGCCAGCTCGGTCAGTCGTGGTGCCACACTTCGTGATGGACATTGAAGTCCCCCACCCAGAGTACATTCTGTGCCTTTGCTACCCTCAGTACTTCCTCCAAGTGGTGTTCAACATGGAGGAGGACTGATTCATCAGCTGAGGGAGGGCGATCGGTGGTAATCAGCAGGAGTTTTCCTTGCCCATGTATGACCTGATGCCATGAGATTTCATGTGGTCCAGAGTCAATGTAGATGTTGAAGGAGGACAGGATCAGGCTCAGTTCGAATAGCCTCCCAGTGTTCACTGTCTCGACTCATAAATGATACTGGTCACTTGGACAATGTATCCAAGGCCGCTGGCATCCATATAATTGCACCAACATATCAGTGCGTTCAGATGAGGAATGGAGAAATGGAAGGAAAAATAATTTTTTAAAATGCCACACAACAGCTTCCTGGTATATTCCCAGATTTTTTTTGTTCCCGAGCTCAGCTGTTTTGAGGAAGGTGGGGAAAAATGAAAGATTAATCTGGACCTGTCATATGCTTTCTCTTGTGGACAAGTATAAATGGTCAATGGCAGAAGCTTAGGAGTACCATGGCCGTACATTCTCTCGATGGTGCTGGAAAAATGTTTAAAAAATTTGATGTAGTATTTTTTGGGGAAAAGGACAGAGAATGGGGATATAAACTAAATGGTAAATTGCTTAGTGGAGTGGAGGAACAGAGAAATATACAAATACACAAATCTTTAAAAACAGGATTACAGGCAGGAGAAGTAATTGGTCCTTTTGGTTAATGGGATTCTTGATTTTATATTTGGGAGCATTGAATACAAAAGCAAAAGGTGATGATGGGACCAGCAATCCATAGGTCGTGATTCTGGATCCCGCTGTCATAGAAACATAGGAGCAGGAGTCGGCCATTCAGCCCCCTGAGCCTGTTCTACTATTCAATGAGATCATGGTTGATTTGTACCCTAACTCCATTTACCCTCTTTAGCTCCATATCCCTTAATACCCTTGGCTACAAAAATCTATCGATCTCAGATTTAAAATTATTAGTTGAGCTAGCATCTACTGCTTTTTGTGGGAAAGAGTTCCACACTTCTACCACCTTTTGCGTGAAGTAGTGTTTCCTAACTTCTCTCCTGAATGGCCTGGCTCTGATTTTAAGGTTATGTCCCCTTGTCCTAGTCTCCCCCACCAGTGGAAAAAGTTTCTTTCTATTGACCCTATCGATCCCTTTCAAAATCCTAAAAACCTCAATCAAATCACCCCTTAACCTTCTTTATTCCAGGGAATACAAGCCTAGTTTTTATGTAATCTCTCCTCATAATCTAACCCTTGGAGCCCTAGTAACATTCTGGTGAATCAGTGCTGCACTCTCCTTCCAAGGCCAATATATCCTTTCTAAGGTGCAGTGCCCAGAACTATACACAGTATTCCAGATGTGGTCTAACCAGGGCTTTGTCTAGCTGGAGCAAAACTTCCTCTCCTTTATATTCTAGCCCTTTAGATACAAAGGCCTTTTTGATTATTTTTTGTACCTGACCACTACATTTTAGTGATCTGTGTACTTGGACCCCTAAATCTCTTTGGACCTCCATTGTTCTGAGCTTTTCACCATGTCGTTTTCCAATGGATTTCACCAGAGTCCCATTGGAGTTATGATAGAAATCTAGCGGAACCTGTGAGAAGATTTGAGGTAATGAATCTGTACAGGACATTGATTTGTCAGTGAGTGGTTTACTGTGTGCAGTTTGGGCACCCTATTATAGAAAGGTTGTTGCAGGCAAGGAAAAGATACAACATAGATTTACTTGGGCGAAACCAGCAATGAGAGGATAGAGTTATGAAGAGAGATTTGAAAAACTAGGACTGTATTCACTCGAGCAGAGAAGAATAAAGGGGAGCCAGTATGATATTCCAGTAGAGGGTCTCCACCTACACACCAAAGGGGGAGGGGTAGGTTGGTGCTTGGGATGGGGATCCTCTGTTGGAACACCGTACTGGCAGGGCAGTCAGCATTCTTGGTGATGACCTGCTTTATTCTTCTCCCAAGTTCCCAGGCTACTGGAGCCTACTCCACTTTGCCGGTTTTTTGTGCTTCCATTTCTATCTGCCTTATTGCCCACCTTGTTGGCTTTTCACAGGTTCTCTGTGCCATTTGGCCTAACTGTGTTAGTGTTTATCCTTCACACGAGCAGTGTTTCTCATCCATGTTTCCATAGTGCTTTATCTCCCTTCAACCACCTACCAAACCTATTCTTAAATGCTGACATGATCTCTGCTTCAGTCACTCTGGTATTGCATTTCACAGCCTCACAACCCTCTATGTAAAAAGAAAAGTTTTTCCTGCTCTCTGTCCTAAACCTTTTACAGTTATCTTACATTTCATTCTAAATCCCCTCAACCACTGGAAACAGTCCATTTCAATCTACCCTGACCCTTCCCTTCATAATTTTAAACAATTCTATGAATTCACACTCTAATCTCCAGTTCTTTCTTTGTTTTTGTATTTCCTAAACCAGGCAGCATCCTCATGAATGTGTATTGTACTCTCCCTATTGCCTCAATATCCTTCTTATCAGGCTTATTTACAAACTGTGCAAAAGGATTAAAATCAGGATTATTTACAAACTGTGCAAAAGGATTAAAATCAGGCTTATTGCCATCCCTTGGCTGTAGAATTGGTAGAAGATTATAAATTGGATTAAACACTGGTTAGGAGAGGAAACTGAGAGTAGGAGTTATGGGCAGCTTCTCAGAGTGCTTCTGTTCACTGTGTACATCAATGATTTGGATATCGGCTAGAGGGAGTGATGTCCAAATTTGCAAATACTCCACACAATACTGCAATGGTGGTCTTGCTAAGGTTTTATATAGATTCACCATTACATGTTGAATTTTATTTTCTATACCTCGTACCACGAAACCCAGTTTTCAATTAGCTTTGTTTTATTTGGGGTGCTGCTTTTAATGTCTTATGAACCTGAACCCCCAAATTCATTTGCTCTTCACGCAACCTTCCCTCATTCAAAGTATCATTATTGTTTTTTTTTGCTAAAATGTACCTCCTCACATTTACTGACATTGAATTCCATCTGCCACTTTTTTGCTCGTTCCACTATCTTATCAATATCTCCCTGCAGCTTCCTTTGGTCCTCAGAATTTCTTACTGTGCCCCGTATTTTAGTATCGTTTGCAAATTTGGACATCACTCCCTCTAGCTGATATCCAAATCATTGATGTACACAGTGAACAGAAGCAGTCCCAGAATAGAATCACTCTGAGAAGCTGCCCATAACTCCTACTCTCCGTTTCCTCTCCTAACCAGTGTTTAATCCAATTTATAATCTTCAACCAATTCTACAGCCAAGGGATGGCAATAAGCCTGATTTTAATCCTTTTGCACAGTTTGTAAATAAGCCTGATTTTAATCTTTTTGCACAGTTTGTAAAATACTAGTCTTGAACCATGTTTAGGGGAGTATGTTGGATTGATCCAAGAACACAGTTCCATTGTTAGAAACTTTAAAAAGTTTCATTCTTGGGCATCGCTAGCATGGCCAGCATTTATTGATCATTGCAAGTCGCCCTGAGAATGTTGGTGGTGGGCCTTTTTGCAATCCGTATGGTGAAGGTCTTATTATTCCTTATAGCAGTTTGATATAACCAAGTGGCTTGCTAGGCCACTTTAGATGGCACTTTTGAGTCAACCACATTGGTATGGGACTGGAGACACATACATGCCAGACCGGGTAAGGACAGCAGGTTTTCTTCCCTAAAGGACATTAGTGAACCAATTGGGTTTTTCTGTCAATCCAACAGCTTCATGGTCACATTTTATTTCCAGATGTTTTTGAACAGAATTCAAATTTTCAATCTGCCATGGTAGGATTTGAACTCATGTTCTCTGGATTACTAGTCCAGTAACATAACCACCACATTACTATACCCCTTTTGTGACAAATGTACAATCTGTATGGTGAAAAAGACTTGTTCATAAAGGAGACGGTGTGCGGACTACACAGTGTGTGCTGCTGAGAGTTCTGTGAGTGTGGGAGTTCGGTGCGGTGGGGGAAGGAGGTGCTGCTTTTCCTTGCTTTTCCTGACTTTTTCCCCAGAGCGGCAGTGTACCTGAGAGTAGAAGACTGAGATTGGGGAATAAAAGCAGCAGCAGACCAACAACAAGAGAAAACTACTGTGCGACGTCACAGGTGAGGCAGGAGAGTCCAAGAGGTGAGCACAGTACAAAAGGGGAGACCTAGAGCGGGAAGAGAGTCTGAGAGTCTAAGGCAAGTCATGGCAGCAGAGCTCGCACCCGTGATATGCTCCTCCTGCACTATGTGGGAAGTCATGGACACTACCAGTGTCCCTGGCGACCATGTGTGCAGGAAGTGTGTCCAGCTGCAGCTACTGGCTAACCGTCTTTCGGAGCTGGAGCTGCGGGTGGACTCACTGTGGAGCATCCGCGACGCTGAGACTATCGTGGATAGCACGTTCAGTGAGGTGGTCACACCGCAGGTAAAGAATACGCAGGCAGAAAGGAAATGGGTGACTGCCAGGCAGAGTAAAAGGACTCGGCAGGTAGAGCAGGAGTCCCCTGGGGCCATCTCCCTCTCAAACAGATATTCTGCTTTGGATACTGTTGGGGGAGATGGCTTATCAGGGGAAAGCAGCAAGAGCCAGGTTCGGGGCACCACGGGTGGCTCTGCTGCACAGGAGGGGAGGAAGAAGAGTGGCAGGGCTATAGTGATAGGGGATTCGATTGTAAGGGGAATAGATAGGCGTTTCTGCGGCCGCAAACGTGACTCCAGGATGGTATGTTGCCTCCCTGGTGCTAGGGTCAAGGATGTCACGGAGCGGCTGCAGGGCATTCTGGAGGGGGAGGGTGAACAGCCAGTAGTCGTGGTCCATATTGGTACCAACGACATAGGTAAAAAAAGGGATGAGGTCCTGCAAGGTGAATTTAAGGAGTTAGGAGATAAATTAAAAAGCAGGACTTCAAAGGTAGTGATCTCAGGATTACTACCGGTGCCACGTGCTAGTGAGTATAGGAACAGGAGAATAGACAGGATGAATGCGTGGCTGCAGGGATGGTGTAGGAGGGAGGGATTTATATTCCTGGGGCATTGGGACCGGTTCTGGGGAAGGTGGGACCTGTACAAGCGGGACGGGTTACACCCGAGCAGGACCGGGACCAATGTCCTCGCGGGGGTGTTTGCTAGTGCTGTTGGGGAAGGTTTAAACTAGAGTGGCAGGGGGGTGGGAACCTGAGCGGGGAGTCAGAAGGGAATAAAGTTGAGAGCAGCAAGAGAGGGGAAGACCCAGGGGAAATCTACAATACAAATAGTACAAACAGTTGTTCAAGAACAAGTGAAAGGGAAAAGCGTAGAGCAGCGGAAAGAAAGTGTACTTTAGGCACGAGAGATAAAATAAAAGCTAGAAGGTGCAAGGCGATTAACCCAGCATCAAAGCTGTGGCAGGGGGTTGGGAACCTGAGCAGGGAGACAGAGGAAAGCGTGTCAGGAAGGGACAGAAGGTATGGAGAAAAAGGTAAAGTGTTAAAAAAGGAAAAAGCAGGAACTAAGTGTCACAAAACAAATTTGAAAGTTCTTTATCTGAATGCACGTAGCATTCGTAACAAAATGGATGAGTTAACGGCACAAATAACGATGTATGGGTATGATCTTGTGGCCATTACAGAAACATGGCTGCAGGGTGATAACAACTGGGAATTAAATATGCCAGGGTATTTAACAATCAGGAAGGACAGGCAGGAAGGAAGGGGAGGTGGGGTGGCTATGTTAATAAGGGAAGGAATCACTGTAATACAGAGAAAAGATATTGGGACAAAGGATCAGGATAATGAAACAGTTTGGGTAGAGATAAGGAATAATAAGGGGAAAAAAACACTCGTGGGCGTAGTATATAGGCCTCCTAATAGTTGCAACTCTGCTGGAAGAAGTATTAATCAGGAAATAGTCGGGGCATGTAACAAGGGAACAGCTATAATTATGGGGGATTTTAACTATCATATTAACTGGACAAATCAAATTGGGCAGGGCAGCCTTGAGGAAGAGTTTATTGAGTGTATTAGGGATGGATTTCTTGAGCAGTATGTAACTGATCCTACAAGGGGGCAAGCAACCTTGGACCTGGTCCTGTGTAATGAGCCAGGATTAATTAATAATGTCCTAGTTAAGGATCCCCTTGGAATGAGTGACCATAACATGGTTACATTCCATATCCAATTAGAGGGTGAGAAGGTTGGTTCTCAAACAAGCGTACTGAGCTTGAATAAAGGAGACTATGATGGTATGAGAGCGGAATTGATTAAAGTGGACTGGGAAAATAGATTAAGGGGTAAGATGGTACATGAGCAGTGGTGTTCATTTAAGGAGTTATTTTACAACTTTCAAAAAAAATATATTCCACTGAGGAAAAAAGGGTGTAAAAGAAATGACAGCCATCCGTGGCTAAGTAAAGAAATTAAGGATAGTATCCGACTAAAAACAAGGACATATAAGGTAGCCAAACTTAGTGGGAGGATAGAAGATTGGGAAGTCTTCAAAAGACAGCAAAAAGTAACGAAAGGATTGATTAAGAAAGGGAAGATAGATTATGAAAATAAATTAGCAAAAAATATAAAAACAGATAGCAAGAGTTTCTACAGTTATATAAAAAGAAAAAGGGTGGCTAAGGCAAACGTAGGTCCCTTAGAGGATGAGACCGTGAAATTAATGGTGGGAAACATGGAGATGGCAAAAATGCTGAACAAATATTTTGTTTCAGTCTTTACGGTAGAGGACACTAAGAATATCCCAACAGTGGACAAACGGGGGGCTCAAGGGGGAGGAGGAGCTAAATACGATTAAAATCACTAAGGAATTGGTACTCAGTAAATTAATGGGACTCAAGGCGGATAAATCCCCTGGACCTGATGGCTTACATCCCAGGGTCTTGAGGGAAGTGGCAGTAGGGATTGTGGATGCTTTGGTAATAATTTTCCAAAATTCTCTGGACTCGGCAAAGGTCCCGGTAGATTGGAAAACTGCTAATGTAACACCGTTATTTAAAAAGGGTATTAGGCAGAAGGCTGGAAATTATAGACCAGTTAGCCTAACATCTGTGGTGGGTAAAATTTTGGAGTCTATTATTAAGGAGACAGTAGCGGAACATTTGGATAAACATAATTTAATAGGACAAAGTCAGCATGGCTTTACGAAGGGGAAGTCATGTCTGACAAATTTGCTTGAGTTCTTTGAGGATATAACGTACAGGGTGGATAAAGGGGAACCAGTGGATGTAGTGTATTTAGACTTCCAGAAGGCATTCAACAAGGTGCCACATAAAAGATTATTGCTCAAGATAAAGAATCACTGGATTGGGGGTAATATTCTGGCATGGGTGGAGGATTGGTTATCTAACAGGAAGCAGAGAGTTGGGATAAATGGTTCATTCTCGGACTGGCAACCTGTAGCCAGTGGTGTTCCGCAGGGATCGGTGCTGGGTCCCCAACTCTTTACAATCTATATTAATGATTTGGAGGAGGGGACCGAGTGTAACATATCAAAGTTTGCAGATGATACAAAGATGGGAGGGAAAGTAGAGAGTGAGGAGGACATAAAAAACCTACAAGGGGATATCGACAGGCTGGGTGAGTGGGCGGTGATTTGGCAGATGCAATACAATATTGGAAAATGTGAGGTTATGCACTTTGGAAGGAAAAATCGGAGAGCAAGTTATTATCTCAATGGCGAGAAACTGGAAAGTACTGCAGTACAAAGGGATCTGGGGGTCCTAGTGCAAGAAAATCAAAAGTTTAGTATGCAGGTGCAGCAGGTGATCAAGAAGGCCAACGGAATGTTGGCTTTTATTGCTAGGGGGATAGAATATAAAAACAGGGAGGTATTGCTGCAGTTATATAAGGTATTAGTGAGACCGCACCTGGAATACTGCATACAGTTTTGGTGTCCATACTTAAGAAAAGACATACTTGCTCTCGAGGCAGTACAAAGAAGGTTCACTCGGTTAATCCCGGGGATGAGGGGGCGGACATATGAGGAGAGGTTGAGTAGATTGGGACTCTACTCATTGGAGTTCAGAAGAATGAGAGGCGATCTTATTGAAACATATAAGATTGTGAAGGGGCTTGATCGGGTGGATGCGGTAAGGATGTTCCCAAGGATGGGTGAAACTAGAACGAGGGGGCATAATCTTAGAATAAGGGGCTGCTCTTTCAAAACTGAGATGAGGGGAAACTTCTTCACTCAGAGGGTGGTAGGTCTGTGGAATTTGCTGCCCCAGGAAGCTGTGGAAGCTACATCATTAAATAAATTTAAAACAGAAATAGACAGTTTCCTAGAAGTAAAGGGAATTAGGGGTTACGGGGAGCGGGCAGGAAATTGGACATGATTTTAGATTTGAGGTTAGGACCAGATCAGCCATGATCTTATTGAATGGCGGAGCAGGCTCCAGGGGCCGATTGGCCTACTCCTGCTCCTATTTCTTATGTTCTTATGAGTAACTTACTCTTATCAAAAGTTTATTAACTTAATTAAACTAGCAGGATGGTTAGATGTGGAGATGCCAGTGATGGATTGGGGTTGACAAATGTAAAGAATCTTACAACACCAGGTTATAGTCCAACAATTTTATTTGAAAATCACAAGCTTTCGGAGATTATCTCCTTTGTCAGGTGAGTGTGGGATTCCTTGAACGTTTTGCATTTATAGTCAGAGAACAATACCTGGTGATTACAGATAATCTTTCCAACTGCCCGTTGTCAAGGCAATCAAAGTGTTCAGACAGAGAGGTGTTACCTACAGGACCACCGAATCTACAAACAGCCAGAACAAAAGACAGAGAGAGAGAGGGAGAAACATCCGAAAGGAAGAGAAAGACAAAGAATGACCCGTTGTATTAAAAACAGATAACTTTTATTCGCTGGTGGGGTTACGTGTAGCGTGATATGAACCCAAGATCCCGGTTGAGGCCATCCTCATGGGTGCGGAACTTGGCTATCAATTTCTGCTCGACGATTTTGCGTTGTCGTGTGTCTCGAAGGCCGCCTTGGAGAACGCTTACCCGAAGATCGGTGGCTGAATGTCCTTGACTGCTGAAGTGTTCCCCAAAACACTGGTTATAAACACTGGAGATAAAGAGTTTAAGGAACAGCAGAGCAGAATCTAAGCAGTATGCAAAACATGAAAGTGTTTTATTTATGGTTAATAAATGGTTAGATGCTCTTAAAATAGATTACGTACCTGGTCCAGAAACTTGTACCCGTGAGTCTTAGAGGGAACTGAAATCAATGAAGATTTCACTGATATTCTTATATATTTGCTGAAATCAAGAGAAATTCTTGAGGACTGGAGATGACTTACATAATTTTCAAAAGGTTCAGGAGATATTTCTGGAAACTAGATTAATGCATTTAACATTTGTTCTAGGAAAGTCAGTGAGATGATTTTGAGAGAGAGATCCAGTGGTGAATACTTAAAAATGCGTTAGCTGTTAAAGAACAGTCAGCATGTATTCAGGAAAGGAGGGTCATGTTTAACTGACCTGTTTTCAACATGGGAGGTTTAACTCACTCTTAACACATTGGGGATAATTTTGACTTTGTGTGATAGCGAATTGGGAGCTCATTTTACATCTCTCCTGATTTTTATTTCCATTGACTTCATTTACCCCATAGAGTACAAATCAAAAGAGGTCATAATTGTTATTCTGTATGGTGTTGATTGGACCTAGTCTTCAGTACTATGTACAATTCTGCTTACCTAATCTTAGGAAGGATATTATTGCTGTTGAGAGTATATAGGCAGGCAACAAACATGATTCTGGGCATCAAGTATTTAAAGGGGTGAAATTCCTGGTGTCAATAATTTTACTGATTAAGAGAATGAAACAGTATCCTGTTTTATACTCTTGCTTTACTTTTCCCCTAAATTATCGTAGAAGGAATTTCAGCTATATATTGTTAGGAAGGGATTTCGGGTTGTTTTCTTTGAAAAAGAGGCTGCTTCAAGGTGACCTAATTGAAGATTGCAAAACTGTAAAAGGAATTGACATAATACCAGGCAAATTGTTCACTCGAAGGGTTCAAATGCCACAGAATAGAAGTTAAAAATTAGGAGGTTAATAGTAAATCACGTAGGATTTTTTCACAAAAAGGGACATAGAGTTGTCTTAAAGTTTATCAGGGAAGACCATTGAATGTATAGTATAAATAGATTCAAGAGATAATTGGATGAGTTTCTGGAGAGAGAGAAGGGATGGAGAGATATGGTGGGTAGGTGGATAGAGAGAGTAGATCTCAGTAAATTTGTTTCATTGTACCCTCAAACCAACATTAATAAGGTTGAAAAAAGGAAAAGCACGAGAATTGTTTATTTTTAAACAGCTTTTATGAACCTGACATTTCACTGAAAGTTTCACTCTGTGTCCATTCCTTATAAACTCATGAATTTATAATACTTCATAACTTTCCATTGCTGAGGGTGTTGTCATATAATTTATCATTTCTATTGTATTCATTCTTCATACCACACATGGAGACATAAAAGTAGTTGTCGATTTTCCTACGACCCTTACTTTTGAATGTTTGCACAGCAGTTTCAAAAGCCAACCCATTTGCTTGATCCTGGCTGTGCAAGAGTTAACACTGGCCAGCCAGGAAGGGCAACTGTGATGTGGCGAGTTGGACACCAACATGTGGTGTCATGGAGCAATGGGAAAAGTTCATTCCAGCTGTGGCATATTGGACTCTAATATTTTGAAGCACTACAAATACAGATATTAATTAATACTTTACACATAGTAAATTTACACTTTATTGCTGCTGTTGGGTTTTGCTCATGCATGATTTTTCTATTTTTTAGGACCATAAATTACTTGGATGATAACAATGCCAGACAGGTTAGTTGTGAACTAATTTGTATAATAATAGAAATTAATTCTAATTTAGACCTGTTATAAATGACCTAGTTATATAAATCTGTTGTGTAAATCATTACACTGGAGGTAGGTCTTGATTTTGTGCGATGGTATAAATGGGTGATAGCGAGTCAGCAGCTCGTTTTGTATCTCTCCCGATTTTTATTTCCAGTGCCTATCTTGGAATTAGCAATCAGATGTGAAGTTATTCACCAATACTTTGTTGTTCACCAATTGTAGTTCACAGGATCATAAGATAGGTTTGGATGAAGAAAACGTTTTGCCCCATATGATCTCATCCTTCCAGAATACCAACCCTGTTGTTTTCCCTTGAGACATTTGTTACGTTATCGGTGTACAGTGTACACGGTTCAGTATGATGGCAAAAGGGCCTTTCATTGTGCCTTGGCATGTAGGTGACTCTTGGTGCTGAGTCTGGGAAGCATTGGCAGAGTTAAGGTGCACTTCTGCTCTTGTTCACAAAGGTCAATTTCCCAAAGGTTTTGGTTGTGCTACTGACGATCCGGATTCTTTCCCCTCAGTCTGGTTCAGTAAAAACTGAAGTCGAATACATTTTAAAGTTCATCACAACTTTAATAGCAGGGTTCTTAGTCTGCAGCATTGATTTGGACTCCTGATAGAGTCCCTCTATGCTGGCAGAGCAAGAACAAAAACATACAGAAATCCACACGTTTTTATACAAATCAATAGGGTTGGAACATACTAAACGAGGGTCAACACCAATCATAAGCCGGGCATAGGTTGCCATGCGAGGTTCCATTATTTCCGGCCAATCATAAATCGTCCATGTGCTGATCATGTTGCTGTTAGACATCAAAGGGGATACTTCCTCACCTTCCAACTTGGAATGTTCTTCCCTGTCCCTTCTGTTCCTTATCTCCCAACCTGGAATGTCTTTCAACTTTGGCTAAGCTCATTACCTATATTGATCTGCCATAAACATGGAGACATTCAGACCAGTCCTTGAATCACTTCAAAGACTCTACATTGCTAAGACCATGCAAACCTGCTGACTACGCAAACATATGGCCCAGCAGGAGGCCAGGCCACCTGTACCAATCTCAGTTACTAACTAATTAACCCTTTCTAACCATTTTGCATTCTGCTTCTTTGCCACGTAGGCATTTTAATATTTTACCGAAAACTGACCACGTAGGGATTCTCACTACTAAGGGTTATTTTCTTCTCAGGCATAGATTCCTAGCAGCAGTACAGTTCACAGGCATTGGAAATCCTCTCATACCTTGCTCTAATGGCCATTATTCATGTATAAGCCTTGATAATGAGTACCAGCATGCTTTTTGACTGTAGGGTGTATCACAGTTATGCTTTTATCTATGATATGAGCCTTGATTGTGAGTGTCTGTGGAGCGCATCACAATCATGTTCAACTCTGACCTCTCCCAACTTGCACTTTTGCATTTCTAGTGTAGCTCGCTGTATACCAATCAGGATTGGGAGCCCAGGCTGAGAACATCCAAATCAGTAAAGATAGGGACTTAAATGTAGGAGCTTTCTGATCTGCACAGCTACTTTTTTCACTGAATAAACTCACTAAGCCATTGAGGAAGTCATGCCATTGATTTTTAATATGATACTGTATTTGCCTGAGTGGGATAAGCACCTCTTCCATAGTACCTAAGTTATGCAGGAGGCAGATTTTAAGTGCAGCCTAGTGACCCTACAGCAGAAATCATTGCATACGCTTGAAAAACAATGGGGTGAAATTGGTCTGCTTAGCGCCTGTTTTGTAGGCGCTACGCGAACACCTAAGTCCCTAAAATGGCGTCAGAGATGCACGCGCACACTTCCAACAGGAGGTGCGCAGGATACCATCTTGGTAAAGGGGTTTGCGCACGTGCACCAAACGAATGCCGGCAGCATGTAGAGTAGGGAGATGATAACACAAATCAGTATGCAACACTGATTTGAAGCAACCGGTGAAATTTTAGAACACCACACTCCAGACAACGTCCAGTCTTAACCTCGCACAGCTGAACAGGATGTTAAACGGCATGAAGGACCCACTGACCAGCGCTATTTAAAGGGATCATGACGTACTTACAGGTTAGTTGCTGGATTATTTCTTCTGGCTGCTGGTGCAATTGTATGTGTTTTTGAAAGTTTCCTGTACTTGGATAAAGTTTCAGGATTCTATGGAGAGTGGTCTGGCTGGTCTTGCAGCACATGTAAAATATAGTGCTGAAAAAGGTTGCTTCCAGACATGGGTGGCCTGCTAGGGCTTCCTCTGGGAATTGAACATGACTGGGAGAATGAAGAGAGGCCACACAGAGCAAGACAAGCTGCTAGAAGAGGGAGGAGGAAGAGGGAGGCAGGAGGTCATATCTGCAGAGGGTCTTCAGGGACGAATTCTCTTACCTCAACTTCAGTGGCGACCAGTGCAGCAGATGTCTGCGGTTCACCAAAGAGGTCGTGACTGAAATCTATCCACTGCTGCAGCCACAACTACAGACTCAAAGCAGGGCAAGGACAGCATTGCCTGTGGCTGTCAAGGTGACCATGGCTCTTAATTTTTACGCCTCTGGTTTTTTTCAGGTTGCTGCTAGAGATATAAGCAACATCTAGCAGTTTGCAGTGCACTGCCATATAAGGGAGGTCACTGAGGCTCTCTGCATTGAGAAACAGATTCACCTCATTCCGTCTTGCCAGAGACAAGCAGGAGGAGTGAGCACAAAGTTTTGCTCGCATTGCAGGCTTTCCCATGGTGCAGGGTGCCATTGACTGCACGCATATTGCCATGTGTACTCCTTATCTGAACTCGGCCATATTCATGAACAGAAAGGGATTCCACTCCCTCAATGTGCAGCTGTTGTGCGACCACATGCAGCGCATCTTGCAGGTGAATGCCTGTAATCCTGGCAGCAGTCATGATTTTCATCCTGCGGAAGTCCTCTGTTCCACCTGTATTTGAACCAGCACGGCAAGTCAACGGCTGGCTACTGGGCGACGAGGATTATCCCCTCATGAAATGGCTCATGACTTAGATCAGGAACCCATATATGTGTGCACAGCAGGCCTACAATGAGAGCTATACTGCCACAAGGAACATCATAGAGCACACCATAGGCGTCCTAAAGCAACGCTTCCGCTGCCTGAACCGCTCTGGAGGAGTCCTGCAGTACCTCAGCTGAGCGGGTATCAAGATTTGTCGTTGTACGCTGCATGCTGCACAACCTGGCCATTATGAGGGGACAGCCCTTGCCACAGTCTATCGGGCGAGAACCTGAGCCAGAGAAGGAGGAGGAGGAAGTGCAGCAGGAAGTAGAGGAAGAGGAAAGGAGCTACAACGTAGACAAGCCCTGTCTGCCAGGGCTCTGTGTGATCAGATTATTAATGAGCGATACCAGTAACCTCAATGATACCTCCCTATTCACCAACAGTGCCACACTCCTTACCTTTCCTCTCTCACATGACCATCAAATCGTCCTCCTTGTGATTGCACATTGCTTCCTCCCTCAGCTCATTGCAGAAATAAAAATCACCAAAATTGCATATTCAAATGCACATTTATAAATTAATACATGAAATAATGCAAACAAAATGAGACTATTCATCCTTGTGAATTCCCTTAGTGTCTGTCTTTCGTGTGCCTTTCCGAGTGCTCCTACGAGGTGCATCCCCAGTGGCTGGAGCATGGGTGGTGGAAGGCTGCTAACCTTCAAATGAGGATCGTGCAGATGGTCTTGGAGGATGACCTCGAACAGCTCTGGGCCGAGAAGGTCAGGCTTCAGACTGCACCATCTCAACCTGTGCTGCAGCAGTCTGGGCTGGCTGGCTGACAGGCAACGGCAAGGGCACTGGTGGAGTGGCAGGGGTGGGAGCAGGAATGCTGTCATCCCGAGAGAGGACAGATTTGTCTCCCATGGTGCCACTGTCACTCTTCTGGGGCGGCGCCTCAGCAATCCTGGTGATCTCTTGGAGAACAGATTGTTGGACTGCTGTGATGCCCTGGATGTCCCTTTCAACAGTGGTACCCAGAGCCATGATAGCAGCAGTCCGAGCTTCCCAAGGGAGCAGTCAGACCTTTAATGGAAGATGTTTGTGCTGCAGTGGAAGCTGTGATGTCAGTCACCAGACCCTGCATCATGGTGGGTTCCACAGGTGTGCTGCTGGAGGTGACCACCCGTTCTATGTGGGAAAGGATGGACTCCAAGCTCTACGCATAGCTCTGTGCTAATTTGGAACTGGACTCCTCCATGCTCCTTGACATTGTGTGCAGGCTTTCTGGTAGGCTTTCCAGTGCACCAGGTATTTGGTTGTGTACATCCATCAGCCTTCTTCTGTAGCCTGGCTCATCAAAGTCATTATCTGATTCCACTGCAGCAGAACTAGTGTGTGACCTCTTCCCTCCTGGCTCCTGTGCACTTGTGCCCGGTGTCTCACCACGTGCAGGTCCCTCCTCTATCCTAGCCTCTAAACTACGTGCATTGTTAGTATCTGAGCTGGTGGCTGTGAGTGTAAGATCGAGTGACGGTGTGTCTTCATCATCACTGTCGTTTTTCTCTGCCTGCTCTGACTGGGCAGGTTCCAGTTCTTGGGTATCTGAAATGGGTTGAGTTGTGGTGAGGGGAGAGGAGAAAGTAAGCCATGCGTGCTCGCACCATCTGCAGCACATGAGTCAAAAAAGATTGTGGGCTGAGGGAGAAGTGGGAAGCGAGAAGGAGGATTAGGTATGCAGAGACCCTCATCATTGATACCTCCAGTACTGCCAGTGGCCACGGCCGCAGCGATGGCCCGCCCAATGATGGACAGCACTGTCTCCTCCATGGGGGTGAGGATATGTAGGCGTGTCTGTCTTCTGCAAGAAAGACAGAAGTGTGTCAGTGAGAGTCCTGCAAGATGTTTGTGTGATGCGGCCGTCATGGTTGAAAAGCTGCCGGTGTCTGTGTTGTGACTGTGCGGTTGTGGTAACGTATGAGGGCGAGATGAAGCATCTGATTGGAAGAGATGCTTACTGATTGAAATAGTTTATTGGTGGGTGGCTGATGGGGTGTGTAGTGCGTGGAGCAGTGGATGAGGCTAATGGTGCAGTTGGTAGGAAATTCCACTTGACAGTTGACCTCACTCACCTTGACCACTCGTGTCAAATCATTGAACTTCTTCCTGCACTGCATCCATGTTCTTGGCATTATACGCCTGTCATTGACTTCGTCCCTCACTTCCTACCGCTGGCTCTTGAGCATATGTCTGGAGGGCCTTTTGCCCCCCAGCGGATATAGGATGCCCCTCCTTCTGTCCACCTCCAATGCTTCATCCGAGAACCTTGGTGCACGCTGTCCCACAGGCGCAGCCATTCTTCAATATATTGCAGCACAGATTCACTTCACAATTGACTTCCACCATTTCCTGCAGCCACAGTGCATCTCCCGTTTAAGAGGTGCAGGCTGCCTTTAAGTAGTGCCAGCCGCTCCCAATATCGGGGCCCCTTTGTGATGCGTGCAGAAAATCAACAGCGCTAGTAGCGCTGGCCGCACACAGCAATCATTGAAATCATCAGATAGCACGAATGTTACGTGCTGCCTGCATCGGAACAGACGGGTGCAGGTTAAGACTTGTGCTCCAGAACTAGCTGCGCCTCTAGCCAAGCTGTTCCAGTACACTTACAACACTGACATCTACCCGACAATGTGGAAAATTGCCCAGGCATGTCCTGTCCACAAAAAGCAGGACAAATCCAATCCGGCCAATTACCACCCCATCAGTCTACTCTCAATCATCAGCAAAGTGATGGAAGGTGTTGTCGACAGTGCTATCAAGCGGTACTTACTCACCAATAACCTGCTCACCGATGCTCAGTTTGGGTTCCGCCAGGACCACTCGGCTCCAGACCTCATTACAGCCTTGGTCCAAACATGGACAAAAGAGCTGAATTCCAGAGGTGAGGTAAGAGTGACTGCCCTTGACATCAAGGCAGCATTTGACAGAGTGTGGCACCAAGGAGCCCTAGTAAAATTGAAGTCAATGGGAATCAGGGGGAAAACTCTCCAGTGGTTGGAGTCATACCTAGCACAAAGGAAGATGGTAGTTGTTGTTGGAGGCCAATCATCTCAGCCCCAGGACATTGCTGCAGGAGTTCCTCAGGGCAGTGTACTGGACCCAACCATCTTCAGCTGCTTCATCAATGACCTTCCCTCCATCATAGGGTCAGAAATGGGGATGTTCGCTGATGATTGCACAGTGTTCAGTTCCATTCTTAACCCCTCAAATAATGAAGAAGTCTAAGCCCGCATGCAGCAAGACCTGGACAACATCCATAGAATCATAGAATCATAGAAGTTACAACATGGAAACAGGCCCTTCGGCCCAACATGTCCATGTCGCCCAGTTTATACCACTAAGCTAGTCCCAATTGCCTGCACTTGGCCCATATCCCTCGATACCCATCTTCCCCATGTAACTGTCCAAATGCTTTTTAAAAGACAAAATTGTACCCGCCTCTGCTACTGCCTCTGGCAGCTCGTTCCAGACACTCACCACCCTTTGAGTGAAAAAATTGCCCCTCTGGATCCTTTTGTATCTCTCCCCTCTCACCTTAAATCTGTGCCCCCTCGTTATAGACTCCCCTACCTTTGGGAAAAGATTTTGACTATCGACCTTATCTATGCCCCTCATTATTTTATAGACTTCTATAAGATCACCCCTTAACCTCCTACTCTCCAGGGAATAAAGTCCCAGTCTGTCTAACCTCTCCCTGTAAGTCAAACCATCAAGTCCCGGTAGCATCCTAGTAAATCTTTTCTGCACTCTTTCTAGTTTAATAATATCCTTTCTATAATAGGGTGACCAGAACTGTACACAGTACTCCAAGTGTGGCCTCACCAATGCCCTGTACAACTTCAACAAGACATCCCAACTCCTGCATTCAATGTTCTGACCAATGAAACCAAGCATGCTGAATGCCTTCTTCACCACCCTATCCACCTGTGACTCCACTTTCAAGGAGCTATGAATCTGTACTCCCAGATCTCTTTGTTCGATAACTCTCCCCAACGCCCTACCATTAACGGAGTAGGTCCTGGCCCGATTCGATCTACCAAAATGCATCACCTCACATTTATCTAAATTAAACTCCATCTGCCATTCATCGGCCCACTGGCCCAATTTATCAAGATCCCGTTGCAATCCTAGATAACCTTCTTCACTGTCCACAATGCCACCAATCTTGGTGTCATCTGCAAACTTACTAACCATGCCTCCTAAATTCTCATCCAAATCATTAATATAAATAACAAATAACAGCGGACCCAGCACCGATCCCTGAGGCACACCGCTGGACACAGGCATCCAGTTTGAAAAACAACCCTCGACAACCACCCTCTGTCTTCTGTCGTCAAGCCAATTTTGTATCCAATTGGCTACCTCACCTTGGATCCCATGAGATTTAACCTTATGTAACAACCTACCATGCGGTACCTTGTCAAATGCTTTGCTGAAGTCCATGTAGACCACGTCTACTGCACAGCCCTCATCTATCTTCTTGGTTACCCCTTCAAAAAACTCAATCAAATTCGTGAGACATGATTTTCCTCTCACAAAACCATGCTGACTGTTCCTAATTAGTCCCTGCCTCTCCAAATGCCTGTAGATCCTGTCCCTCAGAATACCCTCTAACAACTTACCCACTACAGATGTCAGGCTCACTGGTCTGTAGTTCCCAGGCTTTTCCCTGCCGCCCTTCTTAAACAAAGGCACAACATTTGCTACCCTCCAATCTTCAGGCACCTCACCTGTAGCGGTGGATGATTCAAATATCTGTGCTAGGGGACCCGCAATTTCCTCCCTAACCTCCCATAACGTCCTGGGATACATTTCATCAGGTCCCGGAGATTTATCTACCTTGATGCGCGTTAAGACTTCCAGCACCTCCCTCTCTGTAATATGTACACTCCTCAAGACATCACTATTTATTTCCCCAAGTTCCCTAACATCCATGCCTTTCTCAACCGTAAATACCGATGTGAAATATTCATTCAGGATCTCACCCATCTCTTGTGGTTCCGCACATAGATGACCTTGTTGATCCTTAAGAGGCCCTACTCTCTCCCTAGTTACCCTTTTGCCCTTTATGTATTTGTAGAAGCTCTTTGGATTCACCTTTGCCTGATCTGCCAAAGCAATCTCATATCCCCTTTTTGCCCTCCTGATTTCTCTCTTAACTCTACTCCGGCAATCTCTATACTCTTCAAGGGATCCACTTGATCCCAGCTGCCTATGCATGTCATATGCCTCCTTCTTATTTTTGACTAGTGCCTCAATCTCCCGAGTCATCCAAGGTTCCCTACTTCTACCAGCCTTGCCCTTCACTTTATAAGGAATGTGCTTACCCTGAACCCTGGTTAACACACTTTTGAAAGCCTCCCACTTACCAGACGTCCCTTTGCCTGCCAACAGACTCTCCCAATCAACTTCTGAAAGTTCCTGTCTAATACCATCAAGACTTGGACTGATAAGTGGCAAGTAACATTTGCGCCAGACAAGTGCCCGGCAATGACCATCTCCAACAAGAGAGAATCTAACCACCTCCCCTTGACATTCAATGGCATTACATTCGCCGAATCCCCCACCATCAACATCCTGAGGGTCACCATTGACCAGAAACTGAACTGGACCAGCCATATAAATACTGTGGCTACAAGGCAGGTCAGAGGCTGGGTATTCTGCAGTGAATGACTCACCTCCTGACTCCCCAAAGCCTTTCCACCATCTACAGGGCACAAGTCAGGAGTGTGATGGAATACTCTCCACTTGCCTGGATGAGTGCAGCTCCAACAACACTCAAGAAGCTCGACACCATCCAGGACAAAGCAGCCCGCTTGATTGGCACCCCAACCACCACCCTAAACATTCAGTCCCTTCACCACTGGCGCACAGTGGCTTCAGTGTGTACCATCCACAGGATGCACTGCAGCAACTCGCCAAGGCTTTTTCGACAGCACCTCCCAAACCCGCGACCTCTACCACCTAGAAGGACAAGAGCAGCAGGCACATGGGAAAACCACCACCTGCACGTTCCCCTCCAAGTCACACACCATCCCGACTTGGAACTATATCGCCGTTCCTTCATGGTCGCTGGGTCAAAATCCTGGAACTCCCTTCCTAACAACACTGTGGGAGAACCTTCACCACACTGACTGCAGCGGTTCAAGAAGGTGGCTCACCACCACCTTCTCAAGGGCAATTAGGGATGGGCAATAAATGCTGGCCTCGCCAGCGACGCCCACATCCCATGAACGAATATAAAAAAACAATGTAACTCCTGATGATACTTCAAAATCATGTTTGTTTACATTATTTTCTATCTTGTTCATACTGATTCCTGGTGTGCAATGCAGCAGTTTATGATTTCCATCAAAAATGCAAACCTTCATTGATCACAAGGTCTTTAATCTGCTTTGTTTCACAAAATGTCAGAAACAAATATGTCAAATACCATCTTATCAGCTTGCTCCCAATCATCAGTAAAGGAGTCATGAATAGTCCAATCAAGTGACACCTACTCAACAATAACATCTCACCAAGGCTCAGTTTGAGTTCCATCAGAAGCACGTAGCTCCAGACTTCATCACAGCCTTGATCCAGAAATAGATACAAATGGCCATGAGCTGAATACCAGCAAAAAGCTGACATCAAGGCATTAAGAACCCCAGCAAAACAGGTCATTGGGGATCAAAGGAAAATCCTCTGGTGGTTGGAATCATACCTGATACAAAGGTAGCTGTGGATGTTGGAGGCCAATCATCATAACTACAGGACATCACTGCAGGAATTCCTCAGGGAAGTGTCCTCAGCCCGACCATCTTAAGCTGCTTCATCAATGAATGATAACCCTATCCATTGTAAGATCAGGAATGGGACTTTTCATTGATGATTTCACAGTGTTTGGCTCCATAACACCTACAATAATGAAGCAGCCCATTCCAGCCTACAGCAGGACCGGAACAACACTGGGCTGATGTGGCAGATAACAATCATGCTTCACAAGTGCCTGATAATTGCCACCTCAAACAAGAGAATGCCTAGCCATCTCCCACTGACTTTTAATGGCACCACCATCACTGAGTCCCCCACCATTAACATCATTGACCAGAAGTTAACTGAGCCAAGCATCATACTAACTCAGTGGATACAAGACCAGGGCAATGGCTGGGTAGTCTGCAACGAGTGGTTCACCTCCTGACTCATCAAAATCTCTCCTCCATTTACAAGGCTCAAGTCAGGAATGTGATTGGAATTTCCAACGCTTACGCAATGGGTGAAGCCACAACAACATCAAGAAGCTCAACTCCATCCAAGATAAAGCAGGTTGATTAATCAGTGCCCCTGCCACTGAACTCAATATCCACCTCCTCTATCACTGGTGCTGTGGAGCTACAATATGTACTATCCATAGGATGTATTGCAGCAACTCATCAAGCTTACTTTGACAGCAGTCCTGCAATCTTTCAGAAGGACAAGAGCAGCAACATCATGGAAACACCATCACTTCCAAGTTTCCCTTTAAGTTACACCCCATCTTGACTTTGACAAATACCACCATTTCTTCATCATTATTCAGTCAAAATCCTTGAATTCTCTGCCTACTGCCATTTTGGGAGCACAATCACTATAACGACTACAGCAGTTCAAGGAAAAGGCCCACCACTACCTTATCAGGGCAACTAGGGTCGTGCAATAGATATGGCTTTACCAACATTGGCCATGACCTGGGAATAAATAATATAAAATTTGCAATTTGGATTGTGCCTGAATTAGGTAGCACTCTGGTTTGCAAATTACAGTGTACACAAGGTCATGTTAAATGTTGATGCAAATTTGAAAACGGGAGGTCTTTGAACACATTGGGGGGAATTTTAACCCCCAAGAACGGTGGGTTGGGGGTGGGTGGGAGGTAAAAATGTTCAATTTCTCAAACCCGCCTCCAACCCGCCCACTTCCGGTTTTAACGGAGGCGGGTCGGGGGGCGGGCGATCAATCCGCTCTCGAGGCGGCTCAGTCAGTGAAATCTTTTAAGGAGGCTGCGAGCCTGCATTTTTCTTAAATTTTCATTTTTAACCCATGGAGGCCGGGTTTCCCAGGCCACGGAAATCCCGGCAGGTAAAACAAGGGGAGAAGGGCAGGATCCATGAGGTAAGTGCATTTACATCACAGTTTGTGGGCCAGGAGGAGCAGGAATGCTTCCTCCGGCCTCTCCAAGCTAACCTCATTATACATCCCGCAATCGACCCCCCCGAATTCCGACTCCCCTCACCCCTCCAATGATGTCTGACTTCCCCCCAAACGATGTCCGACTTCCCCCCAAACGATGTCCGACTTCCCCCCAAACGATGTCCGACTCCCCCCAAAAGATGTCCGACTTCCCCCCCAAACGATGTCCAACTTCCCCCCAAAAGATGTCCGACTTCCCCCCCCAAACAATGTCCAACTTCCCCCAAAAGATGTCCGACTTCCCCCCCCAAACGATGTCCAACTTCCCCCCAAAAGATGTCCGACTTCCCCCCCCAAACGATATCCAACTTCCCCCAAAAGATGTCCGACTTCCCCCCCCAAACGATGTCCGACTTCTCCCCCCAAACGATGTCCAACTTCCCCCAAAAGATGTCCGACTTCCCCCCCCAAACGATGTCCGACTTCCCCCCCAAAAGATGTCCAACTTCCCCTCAAACGATGTCCGACTTCCCCTCAAACGATGTCCGACTTCCCCCCAAACGATGTCCGACTTCCCCCCAAACGATGTCCGAGTTCCCCCCAAACGATGTCTGACTTCCCCCCAAACGATGTCCGACTTCCCCCCAAAAGATGTCCGACTTCCCCCCCTCAAACGATGTCCGACTTCCCCTCAAACGATGTCCGACTTCCCCCCAAACGATGTCCGACTTCCCCCCAAACGATGTCCGACTTCCCCCCCCAAACGATGTCCGACTTCCCCTCAAACGATGTCCGACTTCCCCCCAAACGATGTCCGACATCCCCCCAAACGATGTCCGACTTCCCCCCCAAACGATGTCCGACTTCCCCCCAAACGATGTCCGACTTCCCCCCAAAAGATGTCCGACTTCCCCCCAAACGATGTCCGACTTCCCCCCCAAATGATGTCCGAGTTCCCCCCAAACGATGTCCGACTTCCCCCCCAAACGATGTCCGACTTCCCCCCCAAACGATGTCCGACTTCACTCCCCCAAACGATGTCCGACTTCCCCCCCAAACGATGTCCGACTTCACTCCCCCAAACGATGTCCGACTTCCCCCCCAAACGATGTCCGACTTCCCCTCAAACGATGTCCGACTTCCCCCCAAACGATGTCCGACTTCCCCCCAAACGATGTCCGACTTCCCCCCAAACGATGTCTGACTTCCCCCCAAACGATGTCCGACTTCCCCCCAAACGATGTCCAACTTCCCCCCAAATGATGTCCGACTTCCCCCCCTCAAACGATGTCCGACTTCCCCCCAAACGATGTCCGACTTCCCCCCAAACGATGTCTGACTTCCCCCCAAACGATGTCCAACTTCCCCCCAAATGATGTCTGACTTCCCCCCCTCAAACGATGTCCGACTTCCCCCCAAACGATGTCCGACTTCCCCCCCCCAAACGATGTCCAACATCCCCCCAAAAGATGTCCGACTTCCCCCCCCAAACGATGTCCGACTTCCCCCAAAAGATGTCCGACTTCCCCCCCCAAACGATGTCCGACTTCTCCCCCCAAACGATGTCCAACTTCCCCCAAAAGATGTCCGACTTCCCCCCCTCAAACGATGTCCGACTTCCCCTCAAACGATGTCCGACTTCCCCCCAAACGATGTCCGACTTCCCCCCAAACGATGTCCGACTTCCCCCCAAACGATGTCTGACTTCCCCCCCCAAACGATGTCCGACTTCCCCTCAAACGATGTCCGACTTCCCCCCAAACGATGTCCGACTTCCCCCCAAACGATGTCCGACTTCCCCCCCAAACGATGTCCGACTTCCCCCCAAACGATGTCCGACTTCCCCCCAAAAGATGTCCGACTTCCCCCCAAACGATGTCCGACTTCCCCCCCAAACGATGTCCGAGTTCCCCCCAAACGATGTCCGACTTCCCCCCAAACGATGTCCGACTTCCCCCCCAAACGATGTCCGACTTCCCCCCCAAACGATGTCCGACTTCCCCCCAAACGATGTCCGACTTCACTCCCCCAAACGATGTCCGACTTCCCCCCCAAACGATGTCCGACTTCACTCCCCCAAACGATGTCCGACTTCCCCCCCAAATGATGTCCGACTTCCCCTCAAACGATGTCCGACTTCCCCCCAAACGATGTCCGACTTCCCCCCAAACGATGTCCGACTTCCCCCCAAACGATGTCTGACTTCCCCCCAAACGATGTCTGACTTCCCCCCAAACGATGTCCGACTTCCCCCCCTCAAACGATGTCCGACTTCCCCCCAAACGATGTCCGACTTCCCCCCAAACGATGTCTGACTTCCCCCCAAACGATGTCCAACTTCCCCGCAAATGATGTCTGACTTCCCCCCCTCAAACGATGTCCGACTTCCCCCCAAACGATGTCCGACTTTCCCCCCCCCAAACGATGTCCAACATCCCCCCAAAAGATGTCCGACTTCCCCCCCAAACGATGTCCAACTTCCCCCAAAAGATGTCCGACTTCCCCCCCCAAACGATGTCCGACTTCTCCCCCCAAACGATGTCCAACTTCCCCCAAAAGATGTCCGACTTCCCCCCCCAAACGATGTCCGACTTCCCCCCCAAAAGATGTCCAACTTCCCCTCAAACGATGTCCGACTTCCCCTCAAACGATGTCCGACTTCCCCCCAAACGATGTCCGAGTTCCCCCCAAACGATGTCTGACTTCCCCCCAAACGATGTCCAACTTCCCCCCAAAAGATGTCCGACTTCCCCCCCTCAAACGATGTCCGACTTCCCCTCAAACGATGTCCGACTTCCCCCCAAAAGATGTCCGACTTCCCCCCAAACGATGTCCGACTTCCCCCCCCAAACGATGTCCGACTTCCCCCCAAACGATGTCCGACTTCCCCCCAAACGATGTCCGACTTCCCCCCCAAACGATGTCCGACTTCCCCCCCAAACGATGTCCGACTTCCCCCCAAACGATGTCCAACTTCCCCTCAAACGATGTCCGACTTCCCCCCAAAAGATGTCCGACTTCCCCCCCAAACGATGTCCGAGTTCCCCCCCAAACGATGTCTGACTTCCCCCCAAACGATGTCCGACTTCCCCCCAAAAGATGTCCGACTTCCCCCCCTCAAACGATGTCCGACTTCCCCTCAAACGATGTCCGACTTCCCCCCAAACGATGTCCGACTTCCCCCCAAACGATGTCCGACTTCCCCCCCCAAACGATGTCCGACTTCCCCCCAAACGATGTCCGACTTCCCCCCCAAACGATGTCCGACTTCCCCCCAAACGATGTCCAACTTCCCCTCAAACGATGTCCGACTTCCCCCCAAACGATGTCCGACTTCCCCCCCCAAACGATGTCCGACTTCCCCCCAAAAGATGTCCAACTTCCCCCCAAACGATGTCCGACTTCCCCCCCAAACGATGTCCGACTTCCCCCCAAACGATGTCCGACTTCACTCCCCCAAACGATGTCCGACTTCCCCCCCAAACGATGTCCGACTTCCCCCCGAAACGATGTCCGACTTCCCCCCCAAACGATGTCCGACTTCCCCCCAAATGATGTCCGACTTCACTCCCCCAAACGATGTCCGACTTCCCCCCCAAACGATGTCCGACTCCCCCCCAAACGATGTCCGACTTCCCCCCAAACAATGTCCGACTTCACCCCCAAACGATGTCCGACTTCCCCCCAAACGATGTCCGACTTCCCCCCAAACGATGTCCGACTTCCCCCCAAACGATGTCTGACTTCCCCCCAAACGATGTCCAACTTCCCCCCAAATGATGTCCGACTTCCCCCCCTCAAACGATGTCCGACTTCCCCTCAAACGATGTCCGACTTCCCCCCAAACGATGTCCGACTTCCCCCCAAACTATGTCCGACTTCCCCCCACAAACGACGTCCGAATTCCTCCCTAACAATGTCAAAATTCCCCCGCCCCGCAATCGCACCCCCCCATCCAAACCTCGAAGACCCCAACCTCTCCCTGACCTTCCCCCATCCAAACCCCAAAGACGCCAATCGCTTCCCGTCTGCTTTCCCGCCCATCAGGCAGCCAGCCTGTCAATTTGACTTCCACGTTTCTCGCCCGAAAATCCTCCCCACCCCCTCCCCCTGCTGTCTTATTGGCTCCTACGAGTATATATCGAGGCTATTGAATTCATATTGTTCATAAAATATGGAATCATAGGAATTTTGGTACAGAGGGAGGTCACTCAGCCTATCCTGATTGTACTGGTGAAAAGCAAACTACTGCAGATGCTGGAAATCTAAAATTAAAAACAGAAAACTCTAGAAACACTTAGCAGGGTGCATGCTGCGGTCGGTCACAAACAAATTCTGTAAAGGGAGCCACAGACAGGTGATAGCCTCCCTATTTGCATATGCAAAGGACCTAAGACCGTACAGGCTTGGGTGCTGGATGGCTATGCAGGAACCTTTACCAATATGGCGGGCCGGGGGTACAGGAGTGTCTAGAGATGGCAGGAGGGTTTGGGCTGGAGGGCAAGGCCATTTTAGGGCTCTGGTGGGGATGAAGAGTAAGAGAAATATAGGAATGACAGGGAGGGGCAAAGACCATCTCAGGAGGGAGTGGCTGGTGAGAGGTCTGATTTCTAGAGTCTGCAGGTAGATGCGTTGTAGAGAACAGCAATGCAGCACCCTCTCTTTGGAAATGGAACTGGGAGGTTTCCATCAGAGGCAAATATAACAAATAGGTAAGTTTAAGCAAGGCAGACTGGCATTATGGAAATGGAAAGTGTTACAGATAGTGCACACTATGTGAGAATTTAAATATATCACTGGCAGATTTCTTGTGGCATTGCTCACAGTGAATTGAAAGAATGTGATGGGGAATGTACTACAGGATGTGTGACCCTATGTAAATTTTTAATATATATAGATAGTTAATAGATTCAGAAAATGCTGTTTCACACTGTATGCAATTAATCTACGTACAACAATCTAATTTAAAAATTTCAAACTGAAATCAAACTAAACTTTGTGCATTACAGAAGTTTGAAGATCTGTATCAACATGACTACAGGAAATTATTATCCATGAACTCGGTCATCGATGTAGCTGTAAATGGTTATGGTTTATTTTCCTCAACTTTAAAGTGTAGTGTACAGTTCTTTAAGATATTTTTATGGAACAACTGTAATAAATTCTGTATTTTTTTCACTTTAACTTGCAACTAAATGTTAGATTTCCCATCTTACACAATTTGTATCTTTACACAAATAAAGAAAATAAATCTCAACAATCTTAACTCAGTGAGAGTCCTTTAAATCATTTTTGCTGCCAATTTTCTCCCTTCCCCTCTCATTTCCTGCCTGCCCATGCATATGGTTTGGTTCTCAGGCAGGTTTTCCTCCCTTCTAGCCCCATTTTACAGTGCTTCATGTGAAGCGGTATAAAGGATCTGAGGTCCCCCAAAAGCCTCCTATCCCTTCAGGTCAGGCCCGGCACTTACCTGTTAAAGGCCCCTCAGTCTTATCCAAGTCCTTTCTGCCCCTTTAAGATCTCTTGCTGCTGCTTGTGCTGCTCCAGCAGTGACCCTGCTGCAGTACCAGCAGGATATTCTGTCCTCATACTGGGGAGTTACCTCTTGACAGTAGGAAACCTGCTGGGGGTCTGCTGTGCGTACAGAATGAATCCCAATCCGTTAGGGTGGATCCAGAGGAGTGGGCAGAAGTTCCACCCTGTCGGAAATCCATCGGAAATGGAAACTCTGCTCCTCATAACTCCTGACCATAGAGATCATGAAGTAGGGAGGGAGGAGGCTCGTGTGGAGCATAAATGCCGGTATCGGCCAGTTGGGCCAAACGGTCTGTTTCTGTGCTGTAGTTTCGATGTAACTTCCTGGGATTTGCAGATTATACTAAACTAGATGGGACAGTGGAATTGTAAATCAGAAATTACAGAATGATTTGGATAAAATTTATAAGTGGCCAGAAAAATGGCAGATGAAATTTAATACAGATGTAAAGTACTGCCCATAGGAAGAATTGCCGGAGGAGGGTACAGCGATAGGGAGGGACGAAGATTTGGAAGGCTTTAGACACAAATTGTAACTTTGAAGTTAAACTGGATGTTTCAATGGGTCTGTGAAGCCGAAAAACCCCAAGAGAGTGAGCTCCAACATTAGCCTCATTAGTTTTAAGTTGCTCAGCCTTATTTAAACCGTTGGTGGTCTTTTTTTTTAGCATCCTTAAGTGACTGTTGGCACTTCTAATGTTAATTAATGGTATTTCTTTGTTATTCTAACACCACAAAAATCCTTCTGGAATGGAGGCAGGAAATTATGTAAGAGGATAACTTTAGCTACTCCAGAATGGGAATGGGAGGGTCCTGATTTCACTGGTGATGTCACTGCCTTCTGTGTTTTTGTTTTGCTGGTTTTAGTCTCTATTGGGAAGAAATTTTGTGGATCAGGAGAGAAAGGTTCTTAAATTTCTTACTTGGGCAATTGAAAAAAATCTCACTGCTCGTTAATAATTATTTCCATTTCTAAACCCACGTAACATTTGGTCACTCTGTTTACATGTATTGTTCCTAGGTCTTTTATAACTTTGAAACACATCCATCAGTGTTAATTGCAAAAACGTACTTTACAATTGCCGCAACCATTTGTCTACAGACCCTGGGAAATGCTAATGTTAGCATCTCTTTTTGTTGGATTTTATGCTATTTTTGGCATTTTCTGCAGTTTTTATGACAGCTCAGTTCAGCAAAAAACCAGTACATATATCCTTTTTAATGATGCATTTGTTACAAACTATTGTGCCAAAGATTAAATCAATTCATAAGAAAATAACTTCAGACTTTAAATAGTACAGATGGTATTTTATGCAGTTAAATGAAAGAATGCAACTAAATACCTGTGTGTGTGTGTCTCTCTCTCTCTCACATGCACACAATAAGGCGCTGGCATTTAAAATTTTTATTGAAGAAATTCTCCCTTTTGTCTCATTTGCTTCATTTCAGCTATTTCCCTGGGGTTCCTCCAGCGTTGAGGCTGCAGACCGATTCAATCCCTACAGAATTTCAGCCCCACTGAATTTTGCAGAGATATGATTCGAAGCTTGGTGGCAGCAATGCAGTTTAATATGTGAGCCAAGAGAGTGAATGTTGGCAGATTATTTGGCTATGTGAGGTATCAGTCCCAGCCAGAGTCTGTTATCACCTGACATGCACACATCTGGAATTTCCAGAAGGGGACACTGGATAGCCACCAGGAACTAGAACCCTGCTTGATTGTAGGAGAATTGCACTGAGATCAACTATAGCTCATCTATTTAGTGCATTGACTCTTCCAGTATGGCATATAACTATGTTTTGAATAACCCCATTTTTGTTTGCTTGTAAGTTACTCCAAACTTTATTATTCTGAGTGAAGATATTTTTCCTGTTATCTTTTCTAATTTCCAATTATATCCTCTGGTCATATTTTCTTAGAGTACTTTATCTGTTGAAGGTTGAGAGGGGGTTTTTGAGAAGGAGAGTGATGATGATGGTTGTGAAGAGAAGAGGAGAGGGAACAACATTGACTAGCATTGGCACCAGGAAGAGGAGTTGGGTAGTCAGGGGATCGAGAGGGCAAAAGGTGGGTCCCATGAATGAGATGTGCCTGGAGAGGGTAGCGGAGAAATGGTGGAGAAAGTGCAGCAAATCTGAAGTTTGGGCCTAAGGTTGAGTAGGAGTGAGAGGAAGGAGAATATGTTGCAGGAGCAGCTGCATGGATGGTCTTGTAGGAGGAAAGGAGAAGCCGCCTGTGAAATATTTTTCTGTCAATGCCAGGATATCAATACAGTCATCCACTATGAAACTGAAGATAGATTCCTGGCCCAAACAACATTCACCCCAAGGTCCTGAAGGAATTGGCTCAAATGATTGAGAGCCCTCATTAGGATATTTTTTCAGAGTTCAATGGACTCAAACCAAATCCCAGAGGATTGGAAAATAGCAGGTTAAAATGACGGGGAAGGGTCGGGTTCCAAGCGGGTAAGTAACCTGCTCAGTTTTATCTGCCCTATTTGCCTGGTTTCCACTGGGCAGGTAGGGTTAAAATCCACCCCTAAATATTTTAATATTAACCTAATCTAGTTAAGGATGCTTATAGTAGTTTTTTTCACTAGTCTAATGTGATCCATGGTCATCCTGTTTTAAATTTTTAAAATCGGCATTAGACATCTATTCCTCACAATGATGCTCTTGTACAGAAAGTCTCCGTGGTTATTAGCTTTCACTTGTAGAATTTGTATTTTACCATCAGGTGGCAGAGAGGTTGCAGGAATTGCTGATAAAAGACAACAAACTTGCTCTTGTGGTTTGAGCTGTCCCTCCTGGGCATTTTTCAAGTGAAAGAAGAGGAATTAATCTGAAAAGTGTCGCTTTTGAAGAGGTGTGGCCCTGATAATTGTGGCTTTTTCTAAATAGGTTGTTCAACATGGCAGATACGAGTGCTTAAGCACAACCTAGTATAGACTTTGAATTGCTTCAGGCCTTTGGGGAGGAAATAGCTTTTATAAGATCTAGTTGTGCCTGTCAGAGCTATTGTAAGATTAATGGTCTGGTCAGGTATCAAGTTCTGGATCCCTTGAGTGCACTTTTCTGGAAATTTCTACAGTGTAGTATTTCACCTATATTTTTTCACTATAAATACTGTTAATGTTCATTATAAAGTTATGCACTTATTGTCCATTACACATGAGATTTTAAAATATTTTAACAGAAATCCATCCAATAAAAACAATTTTAAATAAAAAACTGAAGTGATTAAATCTTCAGGAAATTAATTGGAAATAAAAATGTACTTATCACTGTAAATTATATATATCTCCAACTTGAGTTTTATCATAGTCTTTATCTGGTAAGTTTATTCTGTGATTTATATTCCAGTTGCTGGTACATATGATACGTTTCCATTTTTTTAGCCCATGTAGGATCAATTTAGAAAAGATGAAAGTGAAACCCATATAAGATTGTCTTATCCTTTTTTGTTTTAAAGTAAATCAAAACGCTCATTATTTCTTTGACCAACATTATCCTTGGGATAAAAGTACTTTTTATTTAAATTGAGAATTGACATTGAATTTTTTACCAGTCCAGAAAATCAGTGCTGTACTAATCTTGATTTATTTAAGTCACTGAATAAACACTGTAGATTACAGGTGGATGATGTTTTTTTAAAGATGTGCAAAGAATCCTTTATAATACTGTTAATTTTGTTTAACTGGGAAGGGCTAAACCATGTGTAATTGCTCATAACATGCCCAAGGTCAACAGTGGACAAGTAAAAAATCTCCAAGGGGATTTCAAATATCTGATGGTGATCTAACTATCGGACTGAGGGGATTCTCATAGATACACAAGGTACTAAGCAGATAAAAAAAAGTACTGTTTTACATTAAACTGGCTGCAGGACAAGGAAATGTAGATATTAAATGGTAAAATGAATGTTTAGGACAGGTGTCAGGAAACAATTTTTTTACATGAATAGTACTCAATGCTTGGAATGTTCTTTCAATTAGAGAAGTGAAGGCCAAAAATTGAATCATTCAAGGGGCCGTTAGATACTGTTAGGGGGGGATATAGATTTCCAAGAGCCGATGAGCTAAATGGGCTGAATGGCTGCCCTCATATGTACTTACTTTGTGATATTGTCTTGGGGGCAAAGGTTGGCAAGTTAAAACAAATATGGATGGTTAGGCCATGCTAGCTCTTACTTGCAGGGAAGCAGATTGTGTCAAAATGCTTTTTGTGCACCGGTTAATGATGTTAATAACATGCTTCCATTGGTTGCTCTATGTAGCTATTTAAAAAAAAACTGTTGTATGATACCTGATTACATCTGAGGTTAAAAGTCTCTCCGTTTTTCTCTTAAGAAACTAATGTAGAGGCAGGAGAAGGAGATTGGGGGTTATCTGACCTGCTTTTGTATAACCTCTGACTAGGGTTGACAAGTGATGCTATGGCTCAGCAATGAAAGGCAGTGTCCACCTGCATATTGAGTGATTGAAAAGGAGGGCACTTAGCTTTGCATACTAGACTGGCAAAAAAAAGCAAGCTCCCAAATAATTCATACCATATGCCAAGTGTTGAACGGTTCAGAAAATTATGCAATGCAATCTCAAAATTTATTCATCCTCTGTTTTGGGTATAACCTGAAGTTTGCATTTGGTCAAAATATTGGCACTCAAATGGAATAACTCATATCAAGGGTATATTCACCGATGTCCATCCAACATTGCTAATGCAAGTGCAGGTAACGCAACATCTGCCTATTCGCCTCCTCCTGAATCACTGTCCAGGGCCCCAACCATTCCTTCCAGGCGAGACAGCAGTTTGGTAGACCTAATATACTGTATCCACTACTCACAGTGTGGTGTCCTCTACACCACGAAGCCCAGTGCAGAGTAGATGACCCTTTTCTAAACACCCTGCTCTGTCCACAATGCACCCTTGATTGCTACTTCAATTCCCTGTCGCATTCTGACATTTTTACACTGTTCCCCTTTACATAGCATTACATAGAATGTACAGCACAGAAACAGGTCATTTGACCCAAATGGTCCATGCGGCGTTTATGCTCCACACGAGCCTCCTCCCACCCTTCTTCATCTAACCCGATCAGCGCAACTTCTATTCCTGTCTCTGTCATGTGTTTATCTAGCTTCCCCTTAAATGCATCAGATGCTGTTTATCTATAATTTCATCCAGTTCTGACAATGAGTCCACATATGAAACGTTGGGGGCAATTTCAACCTATCCCGCCCATCGGGATACTGACGGGATTGGGTGCATCGCTGGTTTTGCACCCAGTCCGATTTTGCTCTTCATTGAAGTCAACGGAGACTAATATTGGGCAGAGTGTAAAACTGGCATTCCATCCGATCCTGTGGGTTTCCTGCCCGGTGACTTAGATTAAAATTGCCCCCTTTAATTCATCTGTTCTTTCCACAAATGCTGACTGACCTGTTGAGTGTTTCTCGCTTTTTCTGTTTTTTTCAGATTTCCAGCAGCTGCAGGTTTTTTTATTTGCTTTTTACTTTTTGCTTATTGCTAACACAAACCTGTGCCAGATTTCAGAAATTGAACTCTGAATATTATCACTACATTCAATTCCAATAAACAATAATTGGGATATTTAGGTCAAACCTCCTAATTGCAGATACTTAGTCCAGGAACTTGGCTGACACTCCTGAGTCACTCAGTGGAAAATACCTTTATCAGTCACTACAGGAAGCAGCTATTAATATGACTAGTATCCTCTGAGAGAGAACTATTCTGAAACTTTGACACTGTTAAGCAAACTCTCAATAGAGGAGTCATTATTATTGAATTTGGAACACTGCAATTGTGAACAGATGTGGAGACTGTCAAAGGTCCAGCGGATGTTTGCCCATTGTGGAAACTAACAGCATCCTCAAGAACCATCAAGGTGACAATGACCACCCTTGATTTGAATCACTATCAATCGCAAGCAATCCTCCACAAAAGGATTATCAATACCTTTATTCAGACCTGATAACGAGATCAAATCCAAGAGGACCTGCACAAATGAACGCACAGCATTTAGGCCTGGATTTTTCTTGATAATACCTCTTGTTTTCAGGTGGAGTAGTGGCAATAAACTACAGCAAAGGAGGCATACTGCCAACATTCCACCCCAGAAAGAGCCCGTCAAAATATTCCTCCTGGGAACTCGCCTGTCAGTGAGCATGCTGCCCTGCCGTATGTAAATGGCGGTCTGTGGGTTTGGTTAACTGATCCCACTATTTTCCTTGGTTTCTGCTCCTTTGTCATCACTCCCCCCCTCCGCCGCCTTCCCCACTTTAAGGAAAAATGCCATGACAAAGGTGCATTGTGAAAATCAGTACAGTGTCCCAGCGGCTGTAGAGCAAAGTGGAGACCATAGAGCCAATTTTAACCCGCTCTGCCTGGTATAAACGGGGCAGTAGTAGCCCACAAATAGCACTGGGTCATTTACCACCCCATTTACACTGGCGCTCTGGCTACTGTTGTCTTGGGTAGGCTCCTAAGATGGGCGCCCAGAGCGCCCGCCTATGTCAGATGGAGGCCACTTGTAATATACAAATCAGGGTACAATGACGTACGTTGGTCCACGGTTGCAATTTCGAGGTACAAATGGGTAGAGTGTGTGCCACCTACACCCTGCCCATTTGCACCAGGCATTGAACCGCTCAACCAGGGACCACTGGAGGCCGCTCAATAAATGGCCCCAGAAATGTTAAATATTATTTTGGTGGGACGAGGGGGAGCACAAAAAAACTTGGAACTACTGCAGGCCCGATTGAGGCTCCCTGGGAGCATCTTCCCCATCCCCCAGGCTCCGATTGCCGGTCAGCTCAGCTGAGGAGCCCGCTGAATTCCCACCCTTGCACAACTAGGAAGCTGCAGTGAGCTGCCCGCAGCTCCCCAGCAGCATGCAATTGAGGCCTAGGCTTTAAAATCGCTTGAGAAAGAGATGGACGTGCCAGGCTGCTCTTCTGATCAAGGTTCAGAGCCTTGCTGAGAATGGCCTGGAAGATATCAAAGGGAATAGATTTGCAGATGGGTAACACTCATCATGAAAATTAATAATAGTTATAAGCATTGAATGGAGACCTTACATTTTCCTTGAAAGTCAAGCTGCAACTCACGGTACTGCAGACCATCATTGTCTTTACCATTCTGGGCCTAGCAGCTCGCCTCCTTCCCCATCTCCTATTGCCTCTCCTGCGAGGCAGCCAATTAATTGCAGAGTTACTTTCCTGTGTGCAGTCAGTGGTCTAAGGGTAGCTGTTTCTCGCCTGTGGTTGTTCATTGTCTCTGATAACTGACCACCTTTTTCTTTACAAGGACAATACAGAGTGATAAAAAGGCACCGAGGCTGAGCTTCCTGGACCTCTCTGCGGAGCAGTGCCTACAGAAGCTGAGAGTGAGTTGCCAGGCGGTCGCAGATATCTGCAGCCTCCTTCATGCCGAGCTGCTCCCGGCTGGGCCTGGTGGCAACGTATTGCCGGTTGCAGTTAAATTGACTGCTGCCCTCAACTTCTTCACCTCTAGATCATTCCAGGGTGCCACCGGTGACATCGCCGGGGTCTCAGTCGGCTGCCTACAAGTGCATTAGACAGATGGTTTGTTTCGCAGGACGTCCCACTACGTCAACTTCCCTATGGACAACCTCAGCGAGACGGAGAGGGCAGTGGGGTTCCTGGCTGGTTTCTCTCTGGCTGGCTTCCCACGTGTACAGGTTGTAATCGATTGTATGCATATAGCAATCCGAGCACCTCCACACGAGCGAGGACTGTTCATCAACAGAAAAGGATATCACTCCATCAACGCACAGCCCGTTTGCGACCACAGGAAATTATTTCTTCACATGTGTGCCAGATTCCCTGGCAGCTGCCATGATTCGTTCATTCTGAGGGAATCCAACATCTCGCCCCTCTTCCATACACCAAACAGCCTTAAGGACTGGCTCCTCAGAGACAAGGGATACCCTCTGCACACGTGGCTCATGACACCTCTGAGGAACCCCATCAGCGAGGAACAGCGTCGATATAACGACAGACCTGGCGGTGATGTGACTCTCATTGAACGTGCGATAGGACTGCTGAAGATTCAATTTTGGTGGTTGGATTGGTCTGGGGGAGCACTTCAATACGCACCAGCGAGAGTGGGTCGAATTATAGTACGTGCTGTGTCCTGCACAACATGACGCAACAGAGAAGGTTACCGGTTGATGAGGCTCCATGCCCTCATCCAGCATCCACATCTGCCATCAACATTGAGGAGGAGGAGGACAAGAAAGAGGAGGAGGAAGATGAAGAGGAGGAGGGGGAGGAATCCAATGGCAGAGCAGTGGCTCACCTGGCTGCTCGTGAGGCCATAGAGTCACTAATATTGGAACGATTCTCATAAGTTCATATGGAAAGTGAGGATTGTCCAGTCCTCAGACCACCTGCAAAGAGCAGTGCCAACACCAGCGCCCCCCCACCCCCACAAAACAGTCCTACAACTACACATACAACCACTGTGAACGCACCAACTGGGTGGCATCAAGTCTTGCTGTTCATGATGAAACACATGAAAGGGCACTATCACAAAAGGCAGTCACGATTGGACAAGACATAGCAGTAGTGGTGAGAATGATAACATTTAATGTGAATTTAACGAAAACCAAATATAAATGAAAAACATGACAGTCTGTCAAACACCCTTGTGCTTCTTGCTACTTCTACGTGGTTCATCCCCTGTGGCTGCAGCAGAGGTAGTGGCAGGTTGCTCATGTTTATGCCCTGACTGCTTAGATGCTTTCGGCCTAAACCCTCTGGGTTTTGTATCCTGCGAGGGCCCCGCCAAAGACTGCTCCACCTGCACCTGTGCAGAGGCAGACTCGGCCACCTTGAGATTTGTGACTCCTGACTTGTGCCCTGTAGATGGTGGAAAGGCTTTGGGGAGTCAGAGGTGAGTCACTCACCACAGAATACCCAGCCTCTGACCCGCTCTTGTAGCCACAGTATTTATGTGGCTGGTCCAGTTAAGTTTCTAGTCAATGGTGACCCCCAGGATGTTGATGGTGGGGGATTCGGTGATGGTAATGCCGTTGAATGTCAAGGGGAGGTGGTTAGCCTCTCTCTTGTTGGAGATGGTCATTGCCTGGCACTTGTCTGGAGCGAATGTTACTTGCCACTTATGAGCCCAAGCCTGGATGTTGTCCAGGTCTTACTGCATGTGGGCACGGACTGCTTCATTATCTGAGGGATTGCGAATGGACACTGTGCAATCATCAGGGAACATCCCCATTTCTGACCTTATGATGGAGGGAAGGTCATTGATGAAGCAGCTGAAGATGGTTGTGCCTAGGACACTGCCCTGAGGATCTCTTGCAGCAATGTCCTGGGGCTGAGATGATTGGCCTCCAACAACCACTACCATCTTCCTTTGTGCTAGGTATGACTCCAGCCACAGGAGAGTTCCCTGATTCCCATTGACTTCAATTTTACTAGGGCTCTTTGGTGCCATACTTGACTGAATGAGTGCAGCTCCAACAACACTCAAGAAGCTTGACACCATCCAGGACAAAGCAGCCTGCTTTATTGGCACCCCATCCACCACCCTAAACATTCACTCCCTCCACCACTGGCGCACAGTGGCTGCAGTGTGTACCATCCACAGGATGCACTGCAGCAACTTGCCAAGGCTTCTTCGACAGCACCTCCCAAACCCACGACCTCTACCACCTAGAAGGACAAGGGCAGTAGGCACATGGGAACAACATCACCTGCACGATCCGCTCCAAGTCACACACCATCCCAACTTGGAAATATATCGCCGTTCCTTCATCGTCGCTGGGTCAAAATCCTGGAACTCCCTACCTAACAGCACTGTGGGAGAACCTTCACCACATGGACTGCAGCGGTTCAAGAAGGCGGCTCACCATGACCTTCTCAAGGGCAATTAGGGATGGGCAATAAATGCTGGCCTTGCCAGCAACGCCCACATCCCATGAACGAATAAAAAAAAGAGGAGGCAGCATTGCGTGTCCTGGTTGAGAGGGGGGCAACAGGTGAGATATGGGAGCGCTTTGAGTGGCGTCCCCACTTCCATGTCCCCTTTTGCCATCATTCCTTTCCTGGACCAGGCCTACATCACTCCTACCACCCTGCTGGAGAAGAGTTTGTAGGACATGTATGAGGTCTTGGAAGCCCTGTTGTAAAGTTTCTGTCTGCCTGTTTAAGGCGACAGAATGTTGTTCACCGTGAGTCCGAACGGCTGTTGTCAGGGCCTGAATGGACTCATTTGTGAGCTGTGCTTGAAGCTCAGTGGAGGCTAGCCTTCTCTCCATCGCAGACATTCCCGCACTTACCTGCACTACTATCTCAGACATTCCCGCACGTACCTATGCCACCATTCCACTCATGCAGGAGGTGGATTCCTCCATCATTGCCGCTATTGTGGAGCGTCTGTGTGGCACCTGTTCCAGTACCTCGCAAATATGCTGCTGCCCCTTGATCATTCTCCTTTTAAAAGATGGCGCCCGGGGTTCAGCATCTGCGTCCAGCTGAGCAGAGCCTGGAGAGGAGTATGCCCACCGACGTGGACTCTCCACAGCTTCCCCTGCCACCAGTGTCTGCTCGTGCTCTCTTGTTTGTGGTGACTCATCAGGTGCCAACCCAACTAACTGACTACTAGGACCCATTGAGGTGTGAGTATCTGCGCTGGTGGATGGCTCGCTATGATGTGACGGTGCGCCCTCAGAGGCCGGGACCTCTTCTGAGGAATTGCCCTCTCCCATCACTGCGGTCGTTGAAAGGCCTGGAAGAGAACAGAAGGCAATATTGAACATCATCACAGATGTGTAATGTTGTGAAGAGCATACTGAGGTGTTCAACATGCCAGTCATTCTTAACATTAATTCATGTGTGTGATGAATGTTAAAGTTGTGTCACCAGACGTTTGTGGAATGCCAGTCTCGGCATCCCCGACGGACAGGGACTGGAGGGTGCGGCTGATCTCCAGGGGCTCCTCCTCCGCCTCTGTGAGGACCACTATTTGCTGTTGCCCCCCCCCCACCCCAGTCCTCACCCTCTCGCGTGCATTTTGCGCTCTCTTCTACAAGTGGAGAAAGTACAGACGTGTGAGTGAGTGAGGGTGAAGTGGTCAGCCGATGAATGCATTGCTTTGGGTGAGGCTGATCGTGAAAGAGATGCATCAGAGGGTGAGTATCAGACAGAGACATCACATTGGATCAGGATTGGAGAGAGTGGTAGTGGTGGGGTCACAAATGGGTAGGTGAGGAAGTGCTCAGGAAGTGAAGGTAAGTTGAGGATGAGCCTTAAGTGGGTGTGTGGAGTGATGTGATGGAGTAGTCTTGGCAGTGTAGAATGATGTGGAGGGGAGGGCGGGTGATGTGCACCATGGAATGTAGGAGAATCAGTTAGTGTACTCACTTTTGCTGACCTAGTTGGGTCATTGAAACGCTTCCTGCACTGGACCCAACTGCGGGATATGATGCTCCTGCTGGTGACCTCCTCTACCACCTCAAGCCAGGCCTCCTTGGTGGCAGAGGCAGGGCACTTCCTCCTGTCGGCCGGGTAAAATAGTTCCCTCCTCCTCCTCACCCCGGCCGGCAGCACCTCAAGTGAGGCGTCACTGAATTTTGGAGCTGGCTTGCCCCTCTGCTGCTCCATTCTGTGTCCTTAATCCTTGCTCCACCAAAAGCCACTGGTGCAATGGCCCTTTGCGCCCAGATGCTCCAGCTGACAGCAGGTCATGCTGGTGCGCAGTACGCCCGCTGTGCAGCTTTCGGACCACAAGCCCGGAAACATTGTTAAAGGGCACCAATTAAGTCATGATCGTGTGGGGAACGGTAAGATTTTATTCTCCGGGTTACCTGCGCGCCCATTGACCCTCCCCCCCCCCCCCCCCTCGCTGCCACCCCACCGGCATTTTAAAATCGTCCCCCTGGTTTCTTGTGGTGCCATGTGGACGGTTAGAAGTCCTGTCCTGCACATTTCTTGTTGGTGGAGGTAAATCCAGCCCTTAATCTAGAACCAGTGGTCCAGTATACATCTGCAACGAAACCAGATGTTATGGATATGCCTTCAAATTGAACACCTCATCATACAGGAATGTCAATCTGAAGTGGGAGGCTACGAAATTGCTGCCTCAATCTGGCAATTCCATTGAAATCCCGTTGAAAACTGATGTGTTGAAACAGTGAGTTAAAAGATCCTGGAAAAAATTATACACAGAACTGAAAAAAAAGAATTAGGTGAAAATTCAATAAATGTTATATATAGGCAGAGAATGTGGGTGTCATCGTACGCTGAGCATTATACACGATGAATTGTATTTCTACCTCTGGTTACAGTGCTGGCTTTATGCTTTGTGTAAAGCCTTCTAGGGTGAAAACAGCATGCATAATTGAAACCAGTGCTTATGGATTATTAAACCTTCCCAACAGTAGAATAAACGGGGCATTCAAATGTACCCTCAAACGACGGGGCCAATTACGTGGTTGGATGCGCCGATAGTGGTGGGTGCCCATCACATAAGCTGAGGTTCGATATTGTAATGGGAGAGCAGGCCTTAGGCCTGTTTCTCACCCCATATGCACAGAGCGCCATTCTTCAGCCAGGCTGCATTTTAAAAGAAGAGATCAATTTCACTTCCTGTGCGATACCCTTATTGATTGAAAATTAGAATAATGACTTGGAGGCTCCATTGCCCATGTTCAGCACTGAAGTTGTTGAGCACCCCTTTAAAACTGATGCTGCATTTGGGAGTGCCATTATTAGCTGTGGAACTTTGTTTTACTGCATGCATTATTGCACTTATTTGCTACTTTTCACGTGTGGTTCGTTGGCAGCTGCAATTTAAGTTGCCACAACCGCTAGTTATACTTCTCTATTTGCTGGTTTTAGGGAGGAACGGGAGAATCTGAGGAGAAATGACAAGGAGATTAATTTACATCTGAGATGGTCTTGCTGCACCTGCCTACATCCAATCACCATAGATCATGGCACAACTACCTGGAGAAGATCTGCTTTTGCTGCCTACACTTCACCAGGGAGTCAGTCACGGAATGTGTCATCTCCTTCAGCTGGACTTTCAGACAGGTTTCAGGATAAAGAATGCTCTGCCAATGGCCATCAAGGTGACCACAGCCATGAACCTCTGCAGTACTGGATTCTCTCAAGCGACAGCAAGTGATATATGCCAAATTTTGCAAGCAGCAGTGAACCAATGCAGGTGACAGATGCCTTGTTTGCCAGAGTTAGCTCCGTCATCATTTTTCCCATGGAAAGCAGCCAGCAATACGAGAGCACTGCATTCTTTTTGTCTCACAGATTTCCCTGAAGTGCAAGGTAGGTCATAAAGTCCTTTACCTCCAATCTCACAGACTTTATAATCAAAAAGGGGTTCTACTTCATTAATGAGCAGCTGGTCCGTGACCATGTGCACAAATTTATGCACATGAATGCCAACACACTGGTAGCTGTCATGGCACCTTTATCAAGGCAATTTTAATGGATGGAAAACATTGGCAGCACACTTGCAGTTTCCTATTATGTGCGGCTAATGGCCAAGGCTTTTTGCTGGCAGTGTGATCTCAGAAAGTAACATCTCGCACGTGTTCCTTTACTTCAGCTGCCTAGGCCTTAAGCTCTAGAATCCCCTCCCTAAACCTCTCCACCTCTCTACTTCTCTCTTCTCCTTTAAGATGCTCCTTAAAACCTACCTCTTTGACCAAGCTTTTGGTCACTTGTCTTAATATCCCCTTATGTGGCTGGGTGTCAAATTTTGTTTGTTAACACTCCTGTGAAGTGCCTTGGGATGCATTAAAGGCGCTATATAAATGTAAGTTGTTGTTGATATAGTCAGTTTCTATTGAGTTCTGATGAAGGGTCTACACCAGAAATGTTAGCCTTTTCTCTTTTGCTAATGGACCCACTATGTTTTTCTAGCATTTTCAGTTTTTATTTCAGATTTCTAGCATTTGCAGTTTTTTTTTATTTCCAGTTAATTTATGTGCCTTGCCTTTGTTAAAAGCTAGGGTATGCAAGAAGATAGTGGGTAATATGTAATGGATTGGAAGTAAGGTACCAGGATTGTGTGTAGATAGACTATCTAGGAACTGCTGCAACATGTGTAGGAAAGAGAGAAACTTGGGGTTTAAGGTTAGGCGTTTAAAGAGGGAGAGAGTGGGCCTGGGCCTAGGTTAGCAACTTGGGAAGGAGTGGTGGTAGGGATGGAGTGGGTGGCGTAGGCTTGGGACTAAAGTGGGTGGTCTGGGATTCTTTGAAGGGGAAGAGCTGTGCAAGAACACAGCAGAAGTAAGGTTGGGGAGAACTGCAGGGAGCAATGTCTGATGCCTGGGGAGATTTGGGAAAGGGGCAGGGTGCTTGGAATTATTTAGGGAGGGGGAGTGGGGTGATGAACGCTTAGTGAATTTTTTGAGGGCTGCTAGAACATAGGGCTGAAAAAATGAAGGACAAGACCACAGGAGTTGGGCACAGGCAGCTTTCAGGAGTAAGCAGCTGCTGGGTCTGGCACCAAGAAACATTGAGGTGCTGGGTGCCACTCATGGAGCGGATGGGGCTGCAATCTGGATCTGAGACCAGCCGCGTGGGACTGAACCTAAAAACAGTTGGGAAAGGAAATGAGCTGGACTTTGTTTCTTTGCACAACTTCAAGGATTTAAATGGCTGTTTAGCACTGCTGAAAGGTGTTGGCCAATCCAATGGAGCTGAAAATGAATAATCACATTGATCCTCATGCTCCATTCAATGTCCTGTTTGCAGTTATAGCACGTACCGTATTGCAGGCAAGTAGAACAGTAAAATCATGGATTCACATGCATGCTTAATTACAATGGAAAAGCTTAATCAACACTCATTGAACCCTTTGATACTACAAAGGTGGTAACTACTAGCCTATGTATATATATATATATATATATATGGGTAGTGGTGCAGTCAAAATGAAGATTGTTATCAGTTGGAATGACGAATAATGAAAGAAAAATGCAGACATATTTTTGATCCTAGCCTCAGGGTTTCTTCTAATTCCAGTCTCAGCCTTGGATCAAGTGCAATTACCGATACTGTAGCACAATGAACATTAATACATCACAGTCCCAGTATTGTAATTCACTGTTGGATTACTAAAATTAGTTTTAGGGATCAATGTAATTTGGATAATTAATGTTGTGAATATATTGTATTGTCCAATAATTCAAAATGATTCAAACTCTAATTGCCAACTTTCAAAGTCAATCATTTATTTTTTTGGCCCCTTTTCGGTAGTTTTCTCTCCAATCCTCTTGTACCGTGCAACATTCTCTGATTGGGGAGGGGTTGAAAGTATAGACAACCTGCTGTCAAAATTCTGCTGATACTACTCTGCAACTAGGTGTTAGAGGGCATGTCCCATCGGCCAGTTTTTTTTCTTATGCTTTAGAAGCGTCTAGCTTGTTGTCAACTTCCTGATGGATTAGCTTGTTGTCAACTTCCTGATGGATTAGCAAAGTCTAGGTGCTCATCTTGTGCTGAATTAGAGTGAACTCACGTCCCAGCATTACTTGACTATTCTCCATAACCTGCTGAACCATCAGCCTACCTATCCATTCTACTAGATCCTCCACCCCCCCACCGCACCACTTGATTGCCTTCACTCGTTTGTCTTTTTTTTATTTGTTCTTTGGATATAGGCAATGCCGGCAAGGTTGCATTTATTGCCATTCCCTAGTTGCCCTGAAGTAGTGAGGCCATTAAGAGTCGACCACCTAGCATGGGACTGGAGTCATTTGTAGGCCTGACAGAGTAGGGGTAGCAGGTTCCCCTTCCCTGAGGACATGAGTGAACCATTTGGATTTTTAACCACAATCCAGCAGCTTTCATAGCCATTTTTCTGATGCCAGCACCCAAATGACCAGGTTTATTATATTTTGAGGGTTGGGTGGATGTCTAGCCATTGCTACACTAGGAGCTGTAGGAAAGCGAGCCGGTAGGGACTCCCCTATTTACATTCCATTCCCTTACTGAAGGGAGGCCACTGCCTTTGCCTTTGCTCCTCGCCATAAGGCTGAGATCAGAACCTCAGTGAAGTGAGGTTTGACCCTGTGTCCCACCCCTTTGTGGCTTTGTATTTGGGTGCTCCAATGCACTGTGCTGCCGTTACTTCATTCCAATTTAGGACATACAATGTTCTGTAATTTTTTAAACATTGGAATTACTGAAGAATATGCTATTAGAGTGACCAGTGATTTCATTGACATCTGTCAAGATTCAGAGTGACATTAATTTGTTTGAATGAGTCAGAGGTAGATAAAGATATCAATTAATATCATAGAAGAACCATAGAATTATAGAAAGGTTATAGCATGGAAGGAGGCCATTCGGCCCATTTGCGCCGGCTCTATGCAAGAGCAATCCAGCTAGTCCGAACTCCCCCGCCCTGCAAATTTGAAAGGACCATCGGGCCAATTTTCCTTCTGCCCCCCCCCACCCCCACCCCATACCGCCCCCCCCCCCCTAACCCTGCTTGGGCACAAGCCAGGCAAGGCACACCTGAAATGTGATCAGTCTGACCTGGCCTAAAACTGGGTTCAGAGACTTTAACTCTGGCCTGACTTATCCCAGGCCTAGGCATATCCCACCTGAAAGAAAGACTTGCATTTATGTAGCGCTTTTCACAACCTCAGGACATCCCAAATCGCTTTACAATCAGTGAAGTACTTTTGAACTGTAGTCACTGTTGTAATGTAGGAATGATATTCCATGTTTTCACTTTTCTGATAATTATAGCTCTCCAACATTTTCTGTTTTATTTCAGATTTTGATCATTCTCAGTTTTTCTTTTTGTCTCTCTTTGAATAGCTATATCTGGTTTGGTGTCCCCATCCACCAATTAATATCATCCTCAAGCTTAGTAAATTTTGATTACGTGTATTTCGCCAGGAAGCATTCGTATTTTTTTTCAATGTAATTTGGTTACGTGATGGCACTTACAAGATACGATATCCACCAAAGTGCAGTTTTAATAGATCAGATTTCCTGAAATATAAAAGAACCACATAATAGAAAAGGATGTATTTGACGTATTTTATTTGTCGTATTAAAAGAGGATAATTCCAGGAATTCAGCAGATGGGCTGAGTTCTTGGAACAGTCAGGTACAATCAATCTGCTTCACAAAGCTGCCATTTTCTACTCTGGGCAACAGATGAAACCACAACTTAATCCTTCACTAAACATCTCCCTTTCTCTCAAGCTAACTATCACGAGGCTGATAATGCAGTCCAGGTGCAGTGCTGCATGGATTGCTGCCCCTTAGGCACTGCATAAGTCAGCGCACAAATGATCCAGCCTCGTCTGATAACATGAAGGCAGCTCATTTAAATATTTTGCTGGTGCTCCTGATGCATAGTTCAGAAAATGCTGGGCGGAGCCAATGAAGTGTGCTGGGCTGTCAGTTGCTTATGGAGTGTCAGCAGTTTTTCCTGAACGGGTTGGGGGGGGCGGGGTGGGGGAGTGGTGGCAGCGAGAGGGAGAAGGATAAAAGCAGGTGGGGCAAGGAATTCCTGTAAGGTCTGCCTCCCTGTGCTGCATGACTGAAGAAGGAAGTTGGTCCAGGGTCCAGCGGACTTCCACTGCTCCATTGCCACCTCCACTTCTCCTTCTCAAGCATGCACGGTGACTAATTTGGTGCTCCTCCTCAAACTCAGGATAAATGTAACTGTGCTTGTACCTCTGACAGGTGAAGTGAGTGAGGCAGGGTGCTGTGAGTTGCTAATGCCATGTGTCATATTGAGATTGCTAGCCTACAAGAGCAGAAAAGGACCATAAGTTACAGTGCTGCAAAACATTACTTCAAAAAGCGCTTTATCTTCAGTTCAATTAACTTATAGGAGGGCTCCGTTCCTTAGACAGCCTGCACTGAAAGCTCTGCTCCAGACCCATTATTTTGGTTCCCATGATAGCAGATGTTACATCTGCAGCACAAAATTTCACTATATAGTTTTTGTATGACCCAGTGGCACAGCACGTGGGGTAGATAGAATACTGCACTGCAGAGTAGCAGCCCAAAGAATCTCTCACCTGTGATTCCCTGTACCATGAGTTCGGGAACTCAGCCAGGCAAGAAGGGGGCGGGGAGGAGGTTGGGAGCGGTGGGGGTGCTGAAAGAAGGCGAGGTGCTTGCCTGAAGCTCCTCGTTAACTTGGAATGATACTTGGTAATATGCCTGTGTGAGAGTGAGTGAGTAGAGGGAGAAGACATAGCAAGAGAAGAATGATAGTTACCCTCAGCTTGGGGAGACATCCAGCTTCACCTTCTCCCACCACCTCTATGTTTTTGTTGCCAGTAATGTCCAAGGGGCCTCCTCAAACCTAGCCTTCATTTTTCCAATGTTTGTTTTATTCCACTTAATATTTATGACTTTGTTTTTACCTTTTACACAGAGCTTTATTTGTCCAACTAATTCATATACTCTCAATATCCTTGGTCCCTCGTGGTTGCTATAAAGAAGGCTTTTGCTGTAAATTGCACGGTCACCATGACATTATAGACTGAATGTGTTTTTTTGATTACACTCAGCACAGTGCAATGTATCCACGAATCATCTTGAGACAAAAATATATGCAATCAGAGCGAAGCAAACCTGTTATTCATTAACAAACTTAGTGGTAATACAAAGTGACAGAGAATATATTTTACTCAACCAAACAGGCCCCGATGACAGTGCTTACAATTCCAAGTGGATTTGATCAAGATAGAATTCACACAGCTTTCGTGGCTCTCGCTGATGTTAAATTAGCCAAGGCTTGAACTGCATCCAATAGAAGCACAGAGGCAATTCATTGTATTTACTGCATGATCTTCATCTGGTATCCTTATGGAAAAGAACTGCAGTGCAAAAGATTTGGACATAACTTTAGTGTTGGTATATGACACTACTTAAATGTATGTAATTGTGTGTTTAAATGTTCATCAAGAAGAACATTTTGGAATTAATCAGCCACATTGCCTCAAGGGCAATTAGGGATGGGCAATAAATGTCGGCCTCGCCAGCGACGCCCACATGCCATGAATGAATTTTTTTTTTAAATTATATTTTTAACTGAAGAATTACCTACTTGCTCTCATTGAACTGATTTTAAAAAATATTTATGTCCATTAAAAAACAACCAGAAATATTAAAAGCATGTCATTTTGGCAGCGCTGCAACGTAGCTCACTGGTGCACTGCTCAATTGATTCAGAGTGGTAAGATTGCCATTGTGTCAATACACTTGCCATGTTGCCCATGAAACGTGGCAAGGCATGTGCAGCAAAGTAAGGCCCCTTGAGCCTGCTCCACCATTCAATCAGATTATGGCTGACCTTCAACCTCAACTCCACTTTCCCACCCGATCCCCATATCCCTTGATCCCCCTACAGTCCAAAAATCTATCGATCTCAGCCTTGAATACATTCAATGATTCAGCATCCACAGCCCTCTGGGGTAGAGAATTCCAAAGATTCACAACCCTCTGAGTGAAGAAATTCCTCCTCATCTCAGTCTTGAATGGCCGACCCCGTATCCTGCGACTATGCCCCCTAGTTCTAGACTCTCTAGCCAGAGGAAACAATCTCTCAGCATCTACACTGTCAAGCCCCCTCATAATCTTATATGTTTCAATGAGATCACCTCTCATTCTTCTAAACTCCAGTGAATATAGGCCCATTCTACTCAATCTCTCTTCATAGGACAACCCTCATCCCAGGAATTAATCGAGTGAATCTTCGTTGCACCGCCTCTAAGGCAAGTATATCCTTCCTTAGATAAGGAGACCAAAACTGTATACAGTACTCCAGGTGAGGTCTCACCAATGTCCTGTACAACTGTAGTAAGACTTCCTTACTCTTGTACTCCAACCCCCTTGCAATAAAGACCAAGATGCCATTTGCCTAAAGGAGCAGTGGTCCCAGTAGCATTCTGACAGACCCCATTTTTGGCTTCATAATATGTTGACATTTCTTTTGATCTGTATGGCAATCAATGAAAACTATACTTTTGCTAATTTATGTAAGGTTCAATGATTTCTTGTTTAGTTTTCATAATACAACTGATTTCTTATATGTGTGAGCAAGAGGTTATTTCCCCCCTCAGTGTGTGTTGGTGCTAATGATAGTGATATTGAGGGCAATTCCAGGGGCCACACCAGTAAGAATCTCTTTTAATTGGTGGCACAAGCGAATTTTAGGATTATCTGAGGAATATTTAAATATTCACTTCAATGGACTTCAGCCCTGACTTTGTGCCCATTCATAGAATCATAGAAAGTTACGGCACAGAAGGAGGCCAAGGAGTCCGTGCCGGCCAAAAAAGAGCTATCCAGCTTCATCCCAGTTTCCAGCACTTGGTCCGTAGCCCTGTAGGTTATGGCACTTCAAGTGCACATCCAAGTGCTTTTTAAATGAATTGAGGGTTTCTGCCTCTACCATTGTGGAAGGTTTTGCTGGAGTATCAGGACAAATGTTGTCACTCAGTAACCAGAGTTAAAGTGGGTTATCCTCCTTCCAGAACGATCAAACCCCACGTTAAAGCCTCACCTGCGATCGGTGCTTTCGTCTAGCAGGGTCCATGCCAGTGTGCAGATCCTTACTAAATTATGCATGTCTCTCCGATGTAGCAATATCATCAATCGCACCTGGCACAGACTGTGCATCACTTAATTTTATTTTGTTTTTTGGAGAGAGAGGGGAAGGGGGGGGGCAAGAATTTTGTATTCACATGATATCAAGATAAGAGATACAACTGTCGGAAATTAAGAGACATTTTCCACATTTTCCTTCAGTGCCAACGTCAAGAATTCTCAATCAGGTAACAGTCAGATGCAAAGTAGAGCCCTCTCTACACGATCCCTTTCTCCACTTCAGAAATGCATTTTTACTACATTATTGTATAACCTTTCAGTTCCCGGTTTACCAGAATGTTGTGAGCGAGGTGGATCTTTGGTCAAGGGACCGGAAATTAGGCGAAACCAGGTTATATCTGGATGTCAGCCATTTTCTCGTGGGGGGAGCCATGTGCGGATCATCTACATTTGTCCCTTGCATCAAGGGGCATGTCGGGGGGAGTTCAGGGTCCACCCTGGGTATTCCACCCCTTATGCTCTTAAAAGACCTCAACAGAACTCATGCCAGCTGAAAGCTCAGTAAGGCTACAGATAATGCCCCAGAACTTGCCAGAAGTAATCAATCCCAGAAGGCATCAATTGCCTTACTGTGCCAGAGTTATGGCTCCCATTGGAGCCAAAGATCCCTTGGAGCTACTTTTCCTTAGGTGTGGTCTGAGCCTCTGGATGCCCCTAGTGGAGTAGATATGTGATGCTCCACCTTCCTGCCGGTGGATTGGAGTGGGTGCCACTGATGCAACCTTAGAGGTATGATGTGCCAACCCCAAACATGTTAATGACCCCACCCCTAGCATTTTGGATTCTACAGTCCTCATGTATAGTTACAGATGATCTTGACTGTAGGTGTTCCTGTAGTAGCTGGCACAGCTCCACTATTGTCTCTTTGGTGAAGCACATTCTTCTCATACAGAGCTCCACATTCAGACCTTCACAAGTTCTGCGTGGCCCTTAAATACTTGAGGTAGGTGTGGGTAATAGCTCACATCCTCCTCGCTCTCTTTCCCTTCCCCTGTCATTAAAATGTCAAACAATGGAGTGTCCATTGGGAACCCCATACCTGGTACTCACTGTGGGTGGGGGAGAAACTATCCTGGTGGTATCACAGGTCCTCCAGTTGTCAGAGGTGAAGCCAGCTGCATCCAGATTGATTGATTTAAAACTACATAGAACTACCATAGAATGTGCAGCGCCGAAACAGGCCATTCAGCCCAACTGCTGTATGCCGGTGCTTATGCTCCACATGAGCCTCCTCCCACCCCTCTTCATTTAACCCTATCAGCATTACCTTCTATTCATTTCTCCTTCCTGTGTTTATCTAGCTTCCCCTTAAATGCATCTATGCTATTCGCCTCAACCACTCATTGTGGTAGCGAGTTCCACATTCTAACCACTCTCTGGGTAAAGAAGTTTCTCTTGAATTCCCTATTGGATTTATTAGTGACTATCTTATATTTATGGCTCTTTTGTAATTCCAGCAACCTGTCCAAAAACTTTTTGTTCAGGCTGCAAGCTCCATAGTGAAGCAGTTGCACCAGTCTCAGCTGCTGCTGGCAACAGGCACGCCACTGTTAGCTCATTGTTAAAAACCCAACTTGTTCGCTGATGTCCTTCAGGGAAGGGAACTTGCCACCCCTAACTGGTCTGGCCTACATGTGGCTGCTGTCCCACACTATTTGGTTGACTCTTAATGTTCTCAGGGCAAGCAAGGATTGATTATACATACAGCCTTGCTTGTATCGCCCACATCTCAAGAACAAATAATTTAAAAATAAACTTTTGGTGCAATGGGAGCACAAGTCACAGAATTTGGGGACTCCAATGTTGTCTGCCCTCATTTTAATACATGCTAATGACTCCCAGTAGCATTGATGAATGCACAAATTGAAAGCCCCAGTTTGTGATGGAAACTTCAATGCTGCCATTACGGGATGGAAAAAGGTTTTGCCTCCAGAATCCACCTCCAAAAATACTGGTACACTCATTTTAAGCCACAAATTCACTAAAAATGGCAGTAATTTTCTGGGCCGGTGCTTGGTGCTTAAAGTTTGTTCAGTCATTCCTGGGTGAAAATTGACGTTATGCCTATTCTCTGTGATTCAAAGCATTTCCTGTATTTGTATTTGACTTTGGTCGCAGTTTCAGCATACTGTGCTTAGGACTTAATGTTCACTTTAGGATTAAAAATAAACAGACTTTAGCATAATGATATTAGAATCGTTGTTACCTTCAAGAATATAAAATCTGATGGCTTTGTATAAATTTCGACAGTCATTTGAAGAGTTGAAAAGAAATAATCACTTGCACTTTTAGAATCTTTGGGTATATTATCTTTGATCATTGAAGCAGCTCCTCAGGACTTCATTACAGTAAGCTGTACATTTCATGGTTTCAAAGCTTTGCCAATAGCTGGCGATGTGTGACTGGTGAAGATTTATTAGCTCAAACCTTTTATAAATTTAAGTTTAACTGCTTACTTTTATTTCAATTGATCGTATAGAAAAAGACTGTAAAGGCATATCTGATTTGGAGAGCCTTCAGACTATTTTTTTTTATGAGTAGCGACATTCAAACATTCACTGACCAGGTTGCTGCAGTGGAACAGGCTTTGAAACTTTACTGGTAAAAGATGCTGAGCATGCAACAAAGATGACTAAGATTTTAAAATCACTGCATGGTTTACAACTTTTCTTCTGGGCGTTTGGTATTTCAGTATTCACTCGTAAATCTCCTGTGGCATCAATCACTGAGTTAGAGGATAACGATTGGAGTGTTATCAACAAAGTGTGACAAGGAAAGTGTTACAGGAAGTAAAGAAGTGAGTTCCGATGAGCCCCGCCGTGCGCTGAAGAGCGAGTTCCTGATGCGGGAGAACCGCAAGTACTACATGGACCTGAAGGAGAACCAGCGAGGTCGCTTCCTGCGCATCCGCCAGACCATAAATCGAGGCCCCGGCTTGTGGGGGGACGCAAGGCCAGACCATCGCCCTGCCGGCCCAAGGGCTCATCGAGTTCAGGGACGCGCTGGCGAAGCTGATCGACGACTACGGCGTGGACGACGAGCCGTGCGGCCAGTCTGAGTTGCCCGAAGGCACGTCCATCACTGTGGACAGAAAGCGCTTCTTCTTCGATGTGGGCTCCAACAAGTACGGCGTGTTCATGCGAGTGAGTGAGGTGAAGCCCTCTTACAGGAACTCCATCACCATCCCCTATAAAGCCTGGTCCACGTTCTGCAGCACCTTCAGCAAGTACGCAGAGGAGATGAAGGAGATCCAGGACAAACATCGGGACAAGAAGGAAAAAGCAGGAACTAAGTGTCACAAAACATATTTGAAAGTTCTTTATCTGAATGCACGTAGCATTCGTAACAAAATGGACGAGTTAACGGCACAAATAACTACGTATGGGTATGATCTTGTGGCCATTACAGAAACATGGCTGCAGGGTGACAACAACTGGGAATTAAATATGCCAGGGTATTTAACAATCAGGAAGGACAGGCAGGAGGGAAGGGGAGGTGGGGTGGCTATGTTAATAAAGGAAGGAATCACTGTAATACAGAGAAATGATATTGGGACAAAGGATCAGGATAATGAAACAGTTTGGGTAGAGATAAGGAATAATAAGGGGAAAAAAACACTCGTGGGCGTAGTATATAGGCCTCCTAATAGTTGCAACTCTGCTGGAAGAAGTATTAATCAGGAAATAGTCGGGGCATGTAATCAGGGAACAGCTATAATTATGGGGGATTTTAACTATCATATTAACTGGACAAATCAAATTGGGCAGGGCAGCCTTGAGGAAGAGTTTATTGAGTGTATTAGGGATGGATTTCTTGAGCAGTATGTAACTGATCCTACAAGGGGGCAAGCAACCTTGGACCTGGTCCTGTGTAATGAGCCAGGATTAATTAATAATGTCCTAGTTAAGGATCCCCTTGGAATGAGTGACCACAACATGGTTACATTCCATATCCAATTAGAGGGTGAGAAGGTTGGTTCTCAAACAAGCGTACTGAGCTTGAATAAAGGAGACTATGATGGTATGAGGGCAGAATTGATTAAAGTGGACTGGGAAAATAGATTAAAGGGTAAGATGGTACATGAGCAGTGGTGTTCATTTAAGGAGTTATTTTACAACTTTCAAAACAAATATATTCCACTGAGGAAAAAAGGGTGTAAAAGAAATGACAGCCATCCGTGGCTAAGTAAAGAAATTAAGGAAACAAGGACATATATGGTAGCCAAACTTAGTTGGAGGATAGAAGATTGGGAAGTCTTCAAAAGACAGCAAAAAGTAACGAAAGGATTGATTAAGAAAGGGAAGATAGATTATGAAAATAAATTAGCAAAAAATATAAAAACAGATAGCAAGAGTTTCTATCGTTATATAAAAAGAAAAAGGGTGGCTAAGGCAAACGTAGGTCCCTTAGAGGATGAGACCGGGAAATTAATGGTGGGAAACATGGAAATGGCAAAACTGCTGAACAAATATTTTGTTTCAGTCTTTACGGTAGAGGACACTAAGAATATCCCAACACTGGACAAACAGGGGGCTCTAGCGGGGGAGGAGCTAAATACGATTAAAATCACTAAGGAATTGGTACTCAGTAAAATAATGGGACTCAAGGCGGATAAATCCCCTGGACCTGATGGCTTACATCCCAGGGTCTTGAGGGAAGTGCCAGTGGGGTTTGTGGATGCTTTGGTAATAATTTTCCAAAATTCTCTGGACTCGGCAAAGGTCCCGACAGATTGGAAAACTGCTAATGTAACACCCTTATTTAAAAAGGGTAGTCGGCAGAAGGCTGGAAATTATAGACCAGTTAGCCTAACATCTGTGGTGGGTAAAATTTTGGAGTCTATTATTAAGGAGACAGTAGCAGAACATTTGGACAAACATAATTTAATAGGACAAAGTCAGCATGGCTTTACGAAGGGGAAGTCATGTCTGACAAATTTGCTTGAGTTCTTTGAGGACATAATGTACAGGGTGGATAAAGAGGAACCAGTGGATGTAGTGTATTTAGACTTCCAGAAGGCATTCGACAAGGTGCCACATAAAAGATTATTGCTCAAGATAAAGAATCATTGGATTGGGGGTAATATTCTGGCATGTGTGGAGGATTGGTTATCTAACAGGAAGCAGAGAGTTGGGATAAATGGTTCATTCTCGGACTGGCAACCAGTGGCCAGTGGTGTTCCGCAGGGGTCGGTGCTGGGTCCCCAACTCTTTACGATCTATATTAACGATTTGGAGGAGGGGACCGAGTGTAACATATCGAAGTTTGCAGATGATACAAAGATGGGAGGGAAAGTAGAGAGTGAGGAGGACATAAAAAACCTACAAGGGGATATAGACAGGCTGGGTGAGTGGGCGGAGATTTGGCAGATGAAATACAATATTGGAAAATATGAGGTTATGCACTTTGGCAGGAAAAATCAGAGAGCAAGTTATTTTCTTGATGGCAAGAGACTGGAAAGTACTGCAGTACAAAGGGATCTGGGGGTCCTAGTGCAAGAAAATCAAAAAGTTAGTATGCAGGTGCAGCAGGTGATCAAGAAGGCCAACGGAATGTTGGCGTTTATCGCTAGGGGGATAGAATATAAAAACAGGGAGGTATTGCTGCAGTTATATAAGGTATTGGTGAGACCACCTGGAATACTGCATACAGTTTTGGTGTCCCACACTTAAGAAAAGACATACTTGCTCTCGAGGCAGTACAAAGAAGGTTCACTCGGTTAATCCCGGGGATGAGGGGGCGGACATATGAGGAGAGGTTGAGTAGATTGGGACTCTACTCATTGGAGTTCAGAAGAATGAGAGGCGATCTTATTGAAACATATAAGATTGTGAAGGGGCTTGATCGGGTGGATGCGGTGAGGATGTTCCCCAGGTTGGGTGAAACTAGAACTAGGGGGCATAATCTTAGAATAAGGGGCTGCTCTTTCAAAACTGAGATGAGGAGAAACTTCTTCACTCAGAGGGTGGTAGGTCTGTGGAATTTGCTGCCCCAGGAAGCTGTGGAAGCTACATCATTGAATAAATTCAAAGCAGAAATAGACAGTTTCCTAGAAGTGAAGGGAATTAGGGGTTACGGGGAGCGGGCAGGAAATTGGACATGAATTTAGATTTGAGGTTAGGATCAGATCAGCAATGATCTTATTAAATGGCGGAGCAGGCTCGAAGGGCCGATTGGCCTACTCCTGCTCCTATTTCTTATGTTCTTAAGTGCATGCTATACATAAGACATTTAATATATAATGGATATTACCTCCACCGGTTTAAAAATTCACAGGTCCTACATTTCAAGATTAGGAAGCCCGAAAGGCTACTTGTTTTACATAGGGTAGAGGTATCGATGATAGGATAGACGTAGAAAAGGTGTTTCCACTTTTGGGGGAGTCCAAAACTAGGGGCCATAAATAAAAGATAGTCACCAATAAATCCAATGGAGAATTCAGGAGGGACTTCTTTACCCAGAGAGTGGTAAGAATGTGGAACTCGTTACCACACGGGGGTGATTTTAAACCCCAAGAACGGGTGGGTTGGGGGCGGGTGGGAGGTGAAAATAGTTGTTTTTTGGGCTGCGACCGCAACCCGGCTTTATTTTTGGGTTTAACTTCGGCACGTAAAAGTACAGGCTTCCCACTGGGAATGCAAAGTCCGAAAATTTTGCGGTTGTGACCCAAAAAAACAACTATTTTCATCTCCCACCCACCCCTGGGTTTAAAATCATCCCCATGGTGTAGTTGAGGTGAATGGCATAGATGCATTAAAGGGGAAGCTAGATAAGTGAAGGAGAAAGGAATCGAAGGTTATACTGATAGGATTAGATGAAGAGGAATGGGAGGAAGCTCATGTGGGCGTGGACCAGTTAGGCTGAATGGCCTGTTTCTTTGCTGTACGTTCTATGGAATTCAATGTAATACCTGTGTTTGAGAAACTCCTACACTCTCTGCTGGTAGAAATATGCTAATATCAGCCATGTTTATAATATGTGGATGCTGTTACTACATTTAGATGCACAGCAGCCATGGAAAGCAGCATGAACTCACTCATACATGATTGCATGAGTTGGGCTATAGACATTTCTTCATATTTCTGCCTTCCGCTCCTAAAAGTATTGACTCTTGACAGGTATAGACCTGTGGTCACCCTCAGCCCTCCAGTCCCTCACCCAAATGGTTATTCATCATGTGTGAACCTAAAGGAGTGAAATAGGTTAACGCCAGTAGCACTAAATGGGCTGATAGTGAATTGACAGACCATTTTACTCCAGGCCCAATTTTCTCTTCCATTGAATCGGGCGTGGTGTAAATCGGGCTGCTGGTTCACCCGTTTAGCGCTACTGGTGTTGACCAATTTCATCCCCTTAAAGTTTAAGACCAATTCCTTGATCAGAGGGTAAATGACCCTGAGATATTGGCACACTTGCACTTCCGTGTTGGAAGGGCAGGGATTCGGCAATGTCAGATCTTTAACATAATTGTAATGTGTTCCTTGGGAAAATTTCAGCAGGTACTGGGAGCACTATGGCAGCAAGGAATCTGGAGAGCAGCAACTCATAAAAGATTGCTGCTCCTAAGGAGCTGCTGCTTATTTTCTTAAACTCTGACTGCTAGACTGACTGCAATTGAGGATGGCCCTACGCTAAAGACCAAGTGCCAGAACTGGCCCCTTCAACAAGGAAACTCTGGATATGCAATTGGACAAGATTCAGAAGTAGGAGGTCACAATTTTGGGGCTAAGGAACCCTCTCGACCGAGACAATGTGAAGCAGGTATGGCTGGAAGTGGTTAACAGAGTCAGTGGAGTCTCCCACATCAATAGATCATGTCAGCAAATGAGGAACAGTTCTCTGGATTGAAGAAGAGTGCCAAGGTAGGTTGAGTAAGGTGTACCAACTGAAGTGAAAGGAATGCTTGTACTGTGCATACAGCAAGCACTCAGCCCACAACATGATGCTGCATAAATAATGTAGCATGGAAAACACTGGCCCAAACCCTCACATCTTGCACCCCGAATTGTCATGTCTGTAAAGCTGTCGCTACAACTTGATGGCTGCCATAGGCAAAGGCTTCTGTTGCCTCATATAAATGTTTAATTTTATGTCACCCAGTCCTTATCGGTCCTGAAACTACTTTCAAACTCTGTAGTCACCCCTTCACACGAGGCGGAATATAGACTGAGCTTAGAAGTGCGCCTTATGTTATATACAAATGCTGAAAGTGTCTGTTTCATCTGTTTATAAAGGAGAAGGTTCCCCAAAGCTACTGAGAGAGAACCCACACTGATGGTAGACCAGCCTGCGCCACTTCACCTGCCGAGGACTGCCGACGCTCAGACCTACCTCCTTAGTTCTGTGGTCAACATACATTAAATCCATGGATATGCTTCCTGAGTATCTGAGGTATTCCTGAGGGAATCGGCCTTACTATTGGGCCACACTTTGGCAGACTATTCAGTCATTGAGGGTATCAGAGCCGAGCACCCATATTCACATATGCACATAATCCAGTGGTGGCGATTGAATAGCGAGCAAGAGTGGGATCCTGAAATGATTTTCCCTCTTCCTAGCCCAGGGCAACTGATGCCAATTTAACACCCCGACTGCTGCTCCAGCTGATATCAGCAAACTCAGCATAGGTAGGAATCGAATTGGAAAGAGTTGCATTAATTTGGCAGCTTATTGAGTCTCTGAGAAATGTCTCAAAGCACTTCACATACAATGAAATACTGAAGCTCAGTGACTGTTGCCATACAGACAAACAGCCACCATTTTGCACATAGCAAGATCCTACAACAAACAATGAGATGAATGATCAGTTAATCTTTTTATTTTGGTGATATTTGTTGAGAGAGGATTGCTGGCCAGGACAATAGAATATCCTGCATTTCTTTGACTAGTGATATGGGATCTTTACTGCTCAACTTGGTTTAACATCTCATCCAAAAGGAATGCTTCCAAAAATGCAGTACTCTCTCAATACTCCACTGTGTTGTCAGCCTAGATTATGTGCTGCCATCTTGGAGTGGAGCTTGAACCCATAACTTTTTGATTGAGAGGTGAGAGTGCCACGATTTGAGCCAAGCTGAACCAGGGACCCTCAGTCTATATGATATAGTGCTACATCACGCTTTGCTTATATGCACAAGGTCACTGGGGGAGTGACCCTACAGATATTTTTGATGGACTACTAAATTTTACGTGGGAATAACCTAATTGGGAATCAATACAATATTTTAATATCTAACACTTCTGTTGCAAAAGAGCATTGAAAATCAAAATATCTTTCCTCCTGTATGATCTCTTCATACAACTCAAAGCAGATGTAACTGATTTTATGTGGCTACAGAAATAAGATATTCATTAAGATCCATTTATAACACATATCTGGCTCAGTGGGTACATGCACTGTCTTAATTTACTGAGCCACACAGACTAAGAAGGGCCAAATTCGATCCCTGCTCCATATTGTGTTAGCTGATCGGAGCTGTGACAGTGCTAGGAGACTACAGTTGGTGCTTGTCTGATCATTGGATGTAGACAGGATTGGGCTTGGTGATGATACCCTGCCCTCATGGTCGAACAGCCTGCTGATGCTCACTGTCCAGGCTCACACATGAGGAATGCCCAGGGAGGTGCCAGAGGTTTGCATGGAACTATATTAATCAAAGGTATTAAGGGATATGGGCCAAAGGCAGGTATATGGAGTTAGATCACAGATCAGCCATGATCTTATCAAATGGCGGAGCAGGCACGAGGGGCTGAATGGCCTACTCCTGTTCCTATGTTCCTATGTTCCTATTGCCTGCAGGAGAAAATATAATCACTGTTGCTTTTCAGCTGCAAACCTATTACATATAGGTAAATGTCTCTAGTCATGAGGTAGCCATAACTCGTGTGACTTTATCACTTATGATATATGTTGACAGGCTAACTTGAGGAGATATTAATGATACAACACGAAAAGCTGTGATATTTCCTGTATAACTCCTTTCTGGTTAGCTTACTGATAAATACACTTCTGTAATGCCTATTAGAAAAGGCTAAAGCCTACAATGGTCTTGCATAACCATTCAAATAGTTCAGCATCTTTACCTCGAGGACCTGGAAATATTTTTTAATAGAATTCACAAAGAGTACTGTTCTGGTTTAAAAAAAAGCAACACCTGAACTGATTATCGTTTGATTAGTTCCACTTCTGAATTCAATTCTGGCACCCAGAAAACCACACAATTGTGTAACGTAATGATGTGTTAATGGAGTCAGGTGTTTCTTCCAGGATTGAAGCTTAATGTAATAGGTGTATTAAATCCAGTTGAAGAAGGACCTGTTATAGAGCAATCAGTAGGCCATGAAAAAAAAAAGAAACTGAGTGACTTTGCAGCCTCTTCCTACCCGGGCTCACGCTGCAGCTGTGCAGTCGGCACAAACAGCTGTGGCGGGTACATTACATCATCAAACAGGGATTTGAGCTGCTTGGGAAACGTGAGGTGATGACAGCTAGTACTGAAACATTCTGAGGGATTGTTTTAATTTACACAAAAACGCAGCAGCAGATTGCTTAAAGGTAGCACTTTCACTTCTTTTTAAAACTCTAGATGCTGACAATCAGAAATAAAATTTTAAAATTCCGGAAATACATCAGCATCTGAAAAGAGAAAAAAGGGGGTTAATAAAATGTCCGGTGAAAACCCTTTATGAAAACAGATCTGATAAAGGGTCTCTATTTGAACGGTGAATCTGCCTTTCTTTTTTCAGATGCTGACCGGCCTGTTGTATATTTCCAGCATTTTCTGTTTAGTCGCACTATATAAAGTCGGCTGAGGGGATATGTCAACGTATTTTCAAATTTTCTTTAAAAGATATCTGTTTGCATTCATTTGGTTGATGAAAGTTATTTAAATTTAGTCAAATCTTGAATGCTATTGTTTAACTAGAAGAATGTAAGTAAGCTTTAGAGGGCAGGAATTATAAGGCTCCACTGCCAGTGTCAAGTCTCACTAGGTGCGAGTGCAGGCTGACACAACTGTCACTGCCTTCTGCACTGCTGTTTAGAGAACAGCAGGTATATTGTTCCGGACCAATATCCTCTGTTAAGAGGATAAAGATCCCTCCAACTATGGCGCCTTCTATTTGCACTCCCTCCAGCTGTAGCTCTGTTTGCTCCTGCTTCTCAGCCATGATCTTATTGAATGGTGGAGCAGGCTCGAGGGGCCGTATGGTCTACTCCTGCTCTTATTTCTTATGTTCTTATGTTCCTCTTCCTCCCATAGTGAGTGAGATCCCTAGTAGGACCCCCATCAAGGAGCAAATGCATTGCCAGAAGTCCCTTAACTGTTCAGAACCTACAATAGCACCTACCAATATTTTCAAATTGTTTTAAGGTCAAAAAACCTGCAGGCTATTGCTAGCCATAATGTACCCAAAGCCTAAGAGAAAGAAAGAAAGGCTTGCATTTATATATAGCGCCTTTCATGACCTCTGGACGTCCCAAAGCGTTTTACAGCTAATTAAGTACTTTTGAAGTGTAGTCACTATAAGCAGGTGGGAGGAACAGACGTTTCATTTTCTGCACATTATTGTCCCATTTTCTGAGTGCAAACAGAGCACTGAGGAGACAAAAAATGGCCCCAATATGATGTTCTTACAAATAATAATCAACTCCTTACAGAATTTCTCATAGTGTGCATGTTTGAATGTATTGAACATTTATGTTTGATATATCTAATTATATTTTTTAAAAGTGTGTCAGTGTCACTGTTGGTGGTGCTTTTGAGTGAGGTATCTGATCTGTGGATTATATAACAAACAATAATCAAATCATAAGTCAGGATTGGATTCGCTCATTTCCCTGAGGGAAATTTTGAACAAATGTTATTTTGTAATGATATATCTCTCCTTTTTGATCCTGCCTTCAGTTTCCCCCCATGCTAAACCTTTCAATTTTTCACGCCCCTCCTGTCCAGCTCTTTGAGACATCTTTCGACATGTGAAGGAAGAGCACTGAATCTATCATCAGGAACAGTAGCTGAGCACCTAGAGAGAAGCATGAGCTGATCAAAAAAAGTCAGCATGGATTTGTGAAGGGCAGGTCATGTCTAAAGCTAATCTTATTGAATATTTTGAGGAGGTCACTAACATGGTTAGCGGAAGGTCTATCTATGGATGTTGTCTATATGGACTTCCAGAAGGCATTTGATAAGGTTCTGCACAAGAGGCTATTAGCAAAAGTAAAAGTTCATGGAATTGGAGGTGACTTGTGACATGGGTTGGAAATTGGTTGGGAGGTAGGAGGCAGAGTAGGAATAAAGGGTATGTTCTCTGATTGGTAGGATGTGACAAGTATTGTTCTCCAGGGGCCTGTACTGGGGCCTCAGCTTTTCACCATATATATCAATCACTTGTATAAATGAATAGAGAGTTATATATTCGAGATTGTAGATGATACCAAGTTAGGAGGCACAGTAAGTTGTGTGAATGGGAACAGGAAGCTGTAAAGGGACATAAACAGATTAAGTGAGTGAGCAAAACTATGACAGATAGAATCATAGAATCATAGAAAGGTCACAGCACGGAAGGAGGCCATTTGGCTCATCGAGTCCATGCCGGTTCTATGCAAGAGCAATCCAGCGAGTCCCACTTTCCCGCCCTATCCCTGTAGCCCCGCAAATATTTTCCTTTCAAGTACTTATCCAGTTCCCTTTTGAAAGCCACGATTGAATCTGCTTCCATCACCCCCTCAGGCAGTGCATTCCAGATCCTAACCACTCGCTGCGTAAAAAAGTTTTTCCTCATGTCACCTTTGGTTCTTTTGCCAATCACCTTAAATCTATGTCCTCTGGTTCTTGACGCTTCGGCCAATGGGAACAATCTCTCTCTATCTATTCTGTCTAGACCCTTCATGATTTTGAATACCTCTATCAAATCTCCTCTCAATATTCTCTGTTCCAAGGAGAACAACCCCAGCTTCTCCAGTCTATTCACGTAACCAAGGTGCCTCATCCCTGGAATCATTCTAGTAAATCTTTTCTGCGCCCTCTCTAAGGCCTTCACATCTTTCCTAAAGTGCGGTGCCCAGAACTGGACACAATACTCCAGTTGTGGTCGAACCAGTGTTTTATAAAGGTTCATCTTTCTTGCTTTTGTACTCTATGCCTCCATTTATAAAGCCCAGGATCCCGTATGCTTTCTTAACCGCTTTCTCAACCTGCCCTGCTACCTTCAAGGATTTGTGCACATATACCCCCAGATCTTTCTGTTCCTGTGCCCCTTTTAGATTTGTGCCCTCTAGTTTATATTGCCTCTCCTCGTTCTTCCTACCGAAATGTATCACTTCACATTTTTCTGCGTTAAATTTCATCTGCCACGTGTCCGCCCATTTCACCAGCCTGTCTATATTCTCTTGAGGTCTATCACTATCCTCCTCACTGTTCACTACACTTCCAAGATATGTGTCATCTGCAAATTTGGAAATTGTTTCCTCTACACCCAACTCCAAGTCATTAATATATATCAAGAAAAGCAGTGGCCCTAGTACCGACCCCTGGGGAACACCACTGTACACCTCCCTCCAGTTCAAAAAACAACCGTTCACCACTACTCTCTGCTTCCTGTTACTTAGCTAATTTTGTATCCAAGCTGTTACTGCCCCCCTTATTCCATAGGCTTCAATCTTGATGACAAGCCTATTATGCGGCACTTTATCATACACCTTTTGAAAGTCCATTTACACCACATCACCCGCATTGCCTCATCTACCCTCTCTGTTGCCTCACCAAAAAACTCTATCAAGTCAGTTAAACACAATTTGCCTTCAACAAATCCGTGCTGGCTAATCAATCCACACTTGCTCAAGTGACTGCTAATTCTGTCCCAGATCACCGTTTCTAAAAGTTTCCCCACCACCGAGGTTAAACTGACTGGCCTGTAGTTGCTGGGTTTATCCTTGCACCCTTTTTTGAATAAGGGTGCAACATTTGCAATTCTCCAGTCCTCTGGCACTACCCCCCGTACCTAAGGATGTTTGGAAGATTATGGCCAGTACCTCCGCAATTTCCACCCTTACTTCCCTCAGAAACCAAGGATGCATCCTATCCGGACAGGGTGACTTATCTACTTTATAAGTATGACAGATGGAGTTCAATGTGGGAAAGTGCAAAGTCATCCACTTTGGATTCAAGAATGACAAATCGGAATATTTTCTAAATTATGAGAGACTGGGAACTGTGGAGGATCAAAGGGATTTGAGTGTCCATGTACACAAATTACTTAAAGCTAATGGACAGATACAAAAAGTAATCAAAAATGCTAATGAAATGTTGGGAGTTTATCTCAAGGAGGCTGGAATACAAAAGGGAAGAAGTTGTACTTCAGTTGTGCAGGGCCTTGATCAGACTCCAGCACCGATTCGCCAGAATGATACAAGGGCTTAATGGGTTGAATTATGAGGACAGTTACGTAAATATAGCTTATATTCCCTTGAGTTTAGACAGATAAGGGATGATCTAATTGGGGTGTTTGAAATAATAAAGGAATTTGATTGGGTAGTTACAGATAAACTATTTTCTCTGATGGGGGCATCCTAAACAAGGGAGCACAACCTTAAAATTAGAGTTAGTCCCTTTAGAAGTGAAATTAGGAAGCACTTTTTCATATAAAGGTGGCGTTGGCTCAATTGAAATTTTCAAGCCTGAGATCGATAGATTTTTATTAAGTAATAGTATCAAGGCATGTGGAACAAAGGCAGGTAAATGGAGTTCAGGTACAGATCAGCCATGATTTAATTGAATGGCGGAACAGGCTGGTGGGACTGAATGGCCTACTCCTGTTCCTATGTTCCTACTACAGAAATACATATTGGCCCTGATTTTCCTGCAACAGTGAGATCGGTGACATAAATCGTAAATGTTGCCGTCTAGCACGCTAACTTGCTGGTTTTCTAATTCGAATACTCCACAACGAACAATGCGGTGAATCAAGCACTCAGTGCTGATCCAGGAGCTGAAGTAACAGCACATTCACCATCTGGAGATGCTTGAGGGTTTAAGGGAATGGAAGTGTAACCTCTTAAATAAACTACAATCGAGCTTTGTATTAAACAATGATGTCCTTCTAAAATACTCACCTGCCCATGACAGAAAGATAATAATAAAGATAAAGAAAAATAATTGACTTGGCTGAATCTTCTCAAACACTGATGTCACTGCACATACATGGCAGCACTCGGTGAAGGATGTTACCCCCTGTTGAATAGTGCGAGACCACCCATTTTTCCATGAGAAGCACAAATCAATGGCTTTGACTATCATCATTTTCAAATGTTCCCCGATTGTCTTAATCATAGAATCATAGAAAGTTACGGCACAGAAGGAGGCCATTCAGCCCTTCGCGTCTGCACCGGCCGAAAAAGAGCTATCCAGCTTAATCCCACTTTCCAGCTCTTGGTTCGTAGCCCTGTAGGTTATCACACTTCAAGTGCACATCCAAGTACTTTTTAAATGAGTTGAGGGTTTCTGTCTCTATCACCCTTTCAGGCAGTGAGTTCCAGACCCCTAACGCCCACTGGGTGAAAATATTTCTCCTCAGCTCCCCTCTAATCCTTCTACCAATTACTTTAAATCTATGCCCCCTGGTCACTGACCCCTCTGCTAAGGGGAAATAGGTCCTCCCTATCCACTCTATCTAGTCCCATCATAATTTTATATACCTCAATTAAATCTCCCCTCAGCCTCCTTTGTTCCAAAGAAAAAAACCCCAGCCTATCCAATCTTTTCTCATAACTAAAATTCTCCAGCCCTGGCAACATCCTCGTAAATCTCCTCTGCACCCTCTCTAGTGCAATCACATCTTTCCTGTAATGTGGTGACCAGAACTGTACGCAGTACTCAAGCTGTGGCCTAACCAATGTTTTATACAGTTCTAGCATAACCTCCCTGTTCTTAAATTCTTTGCCTTGGCTAAGAAAGGAAAATATCCCATCTGCCTTTTTAACCACCTTATCTACCTGTTCTGCTACCTTCAGGGATCTGTGGACATGCACTTCAAGGTCCCTTTGTTCCTCTGCACCTCTCAGTATCCTCCCATTTATTGTGTACTCCCTTGCCTTGTTTGCCCTCCCCAAATGCATTACCTCACACTTCTGTGGATTGAATTCAATTTGCCACTTTTCTGCCCACCTGACCAGTCCATTGATATCTTCCTGCAGTCTACAGCTTTCTTCCTCACTATCAACCACATGGCCAATTTTTGTATCATCTGCAAACTTCTTGATCAAGACCCCTACATTCAAGTCCAAATCATTAATATATACCACAAAAAGCAAGGGACCCAGTACTGAGCCCTGCAGAACCCCATTGGAAACAGCCTTCCAATTGCTAAAACACTCATCACATTACCCTTTGTTTCCTGCCACTGAGCCAATTTTGGATCTAACTTGCCACTTTCCCTTGGATCCCATGGGCTTTTACTTTTTTGACCAGTCTGCCATGTGGGACCTTGTCAAAAGCCTTGCTAAAATCCATGTAGACTACGTCAAACATGCTACCCTTATCGATTAATATATGGTTTACTCATCTGTCTGAACAGAATTCCATTCTTTATTTTATTTTTTCCCCCTCAAATTTTCTGCTTCATCTCTTCTTTCTGGAATGTAACAAACAATTCTAGATCCCGTCCCAAAGGCTGTATTACTTTATTGATTGTATCCTGTGGTGGTCTGTTCCATATTAACCACACATGATGTTTGTAGGTGTTTTGCAAAATGTATTTAATTGCAGGTCTTTCTGAATGAAGTACTGTCGGGGTGTTGAAATTCCTGTTCTATTAACTGCTTTACATGGAGTGAGATTAGTCCCTGGTGAGTCTGGAGGATTTGGTCTCAGTCACTCAACACGGTGTATTAATTTGCCATTCTGTCGGACTTTATTTCGTCAGTGCTTTGTTGTCCATCGATTGCACCTGTGGTTTTAATTGTTTTGATTGGATCGTTCATACTGCAGCCTTTGCAGCTGTTACTAGGAGACTTTTAATAAGCCTTAGTTCAGCCTGTTCCTTTCCTCAATTACATGCTTTTATGAGATCTCTGTCTGCCTCAGTAAGATGCACGTTACAGGTATTAATTTGAGCTTACATCTATGAACTGTTGGCTGCCCAGTTTCATTAGGTATAATTTCCCTCCAAATGGGCAGTAATTCATTTACTGCCGATCTTGACCAAGGTCTTAATCTTCCCTCTGGTGGAATTTTTTTTTAATGTTGCAATGTTCACAAAGCTGACTTTTTATAGGGATAGCCAAGTTCATCAGCCATCACCATGAAAATGCTAGGGAACACCAGGTTGGTAGTATGACTTGTAAGATAGATATCATCTGTTGAATAACAAAGTGTTGTTCTATCACCACTGAATAACACCATCATCTCTCCAAGGTTTTATGATAGCCCAACACCACTCATATCTTTTCCGTATGGCCCATAGTCTCAGCTATCTTCCATCCACTATTTTGCTGATAGAATCAAGTGATAATTTACTCTGTCTTTAACCCCTTCCACTTGTGGGGGAATCCAAAACTAGAGGTCATAAATATAAAATAGTCACTAATAAATCCAATAGGGAATTCAGGAGGAACTTCTTTACCCAAAGAGTGGTAAGAATGTGGAACTCGCTACCACAGGGAGTAGTTGAGGCAAATAGCATAGATGCATTTAAGGGGAAGCTCGATAAGCACGAGGGAAAAAGGAATAGAAAGGGATGCTGATCGGATTAGATGAAGTAGGAAAGGAGGAGGCTCGTGTGGAGCATAAATGCCGGTATAGACCATTTGGGCCGAATGCCCTGTTTCTGTGCTGTAGTTTTGATGTAACTCGATGTAATTCAACCCTCCTTTCTCAGTCTCTCAGTTCCCTTTGTCTCCAGAAACAAATCTATTTGCATTATGAACCCATTTACACTGATCGCTTCAATGGTCTATCCTGATAACTCATTTCAGAACCCTGTTACACTTTGTGTAAAATGTTACACTTGATTTCCTTCACCCTCCTAATTTTTTAATTGAATGTGTCCCTTGGTATTTTGGTGAACAACTTTCCTGGATAACCTTTGTCAATCCCCTTCATAATCTTGGCTTCAGTTCTTTTCTGAGAATTAACAGCTTGAGGGTGAACTTTGTAACATTTTACAAAACATTCCTAATAAGTTAGCCCCCTCTCCCACATGCATACATGCTTTCCATGGTCAACAGATTGGGTTATCTCCTCTGATATGAAGGTCAATTCTTGATCGACTTGCCAGAGGCATGCTTAAGTATCATACCATTCCATTTTGAAGTGTAGCTGAAGTTGATTGAGCAAAGATCCCACCCAGATTGATTTGCCCTTCCTTCCCCTTCAACCACATGAAGCCTCTGAAGCTCAGGCCTGCTCAGAGAGAACCCTAAGTATAAACACCATTATAGCTGGGATTCCAACTTTAGCCTTGTGCCTGGGAACATAGGAACAGGAGTAGGCCATTCAGCCTCTCGTGCCTGCTCCGCCATTTGATAAGATCATGGCTGATCTGTGATCGAGCTCCATATACCTGCCTTTGGCCCATATCCCTTAATACCTTTGGTTGCCAAAAAGCTATCTAGCTCACATTTAAATTTAGCAATTGAGCTAGTATCAATTGCCGTTTGCGAAGAGAGTTCCAAACTTCTACCACCCTTTGTGTGTAGAAATGTTTTCTAATCTCGCTCCTGAAAGGTCTGGCTCTAATTTTTAGACTGTGCCCCCTACTCCTAGAATCCTCAACCAGCGGAAATAGTTTCTCTCTATCCACCCTATCTGTTCCCCTTAATATCTTATAAACTTCGATCAGATCACCCCTTAACCTTCTAAACTCTAGAGAATACAACCCCAATTTGTGTAATCTCTCCTCGTAACTTAATCCTTGAAGTCCGGGTATCATTCTAGTTAACCTACGCTGCACTCCCTCCAAGGCCAATATGTCCTTCCGAAGGTGTGGTGCCCAGAACTGCTCACAGTACTCCAGGTGCGGTCTAACCAGGGTTTTGTATAGCTTCAGTATAACTTCTGCCCCCTTGTACTCCAGTCCTCTAGATATAAAGGCCAGCATTCCATTAGCCTTATTGATTATTTTCTCCAAAATGCAACTGTCAGCTATGATGCAAGTATAACGAGAAACATTAAAACAGACTGTAAAAGCTCCTATAGATATGTAAAAAGGAAAAGACTGGTGAAGGCAAATGTGGATTCCTTACAGACAGAAATAGGAGAATTTGTAATGGGGAATAAGGAAATGGCAGAGAAATTAAACAAATACTTTGTGTGCCTTCACGGACGAAGACATAAAAAATCTACAAGAAATACTAGTGAACCAAGGGTCTGGCGAGAATGAGGAACTGAAGGAAATTAGTATTAGTAAAAAAAATAGTACTAGAGAAATTAATGGGACTGAAAGTCGATAAATCCCAAGGATCTGATGATCTACATCCCAGGGTTTTGAAAGAGGTGGCTATAGAGATAGTGGATGCATTGGTTGTCATCTTCCAAAATTCTATAGATTCTGGAACGGTTCCTATAGATTGGAAGGTAGCAAAAGTATTTAAGAAAGGAGGGAGAGAGAAAACAGGGAACTACAGACCTGTTAGTCTGGCATCAGTAGTAGGGAAAATGCTAGAATATTTTATAAAGGATGTGATAACAAGACACTTAGAAAATAATAATAGGATTTGGCAGAGTCAACATGGATTTATGAAAGGGAAATCATGTTTGACAAACCTATTGGAGTTCTTTGAGGATGTAACTAGTAGAATAGATAAGGGGGAACCAGTGGATGTGGTGTATTTGGATTTTCAAAAGGCTTTCGATAAGGTCCCACACAGGAGGTTGCTGAACAAAGTCAGAGCACATGGAATTGGGTGTAATATACTGGCATAGATTGGGAATTGGTTATCAGACAGAAAACAGAGAGTAGGAATAAACGGGTATTTGTCAGGTTGGCAGACTGTGACTAGTGGGGTACCGCAGGGATCGGTGTTTGGGCCCCAGCTGTTCACAATCTATATCAATGATTTGGATGAGGGGACCAAATGTAATATTTCCAAGTTTGCTGATGACACAAAACTGGGTGGGAATGTGAGCTGTGAGGAGGCTGCAAAGAGGCTTCAAGGGGATATAGACAGGCTAAGTGAGTGGGCAAGAACATGACAGATGGAATATAATGTGGAAAAATGTGAAGTTATCCACTTTGGTAGGAAAAACAGAAATGCAGAGTATTTTTTAAATGGTAAGATATTGGGAAATGTTGATGTTCAAAGGTACCTGGGTGTCCTTTTACATGAGTCACTGAAAACTAACATGCAAGTGCAGCAAGCAATTAGGAAGGCAAGTGGTATGTTGGCCTTTATTACAAGAGGATGTCTTACTGCAATTATATAGGGCCTTGGTGAGACCGCACCTGGAGTATTGTGTACAATTTTGGTCTCCTTACCTAAGAAAGGATATACCTGCCATAGAGGGAGTACAATGAAGGTTCACCAGACTGATTCCTGGGATGGCGGGATTGTCGTATGAGGAGAGATTGAGTAGACCAGGCCTGTATTCTCTAGAGTTTAGAAGAATGAGGTGTGATCTCATTGAAACATACAAAATTCTTACAGGGCTTGACAGGCAGATGCAGGGAAGATGTTTCCCCTGGTTGGGGTGTCTAGAAGCAGGGGTCACAGTCTCAAAATAAGGGGTAGGCCATTTAGGACTGAGATGAGGAGAAATTTCTTCACTCAGAGGGCTGTGGATGCTCAGTCATTGAGTACTTTCAAAGCAGAGATCGATAGATTTCTAGATATTAAAGGCATCAAGGGATATGGGAATAGTGCAGGAAAATGGCATTGAGGCAGAAGATCAGCCATGATCTTGTTGAATGGTGGAGCAGGCTCGAGGGACTGGATGGCCTACTCCTGCTCCTATTTCTTATGTTCTTATAATGCCAGCTTGCCTACATAACAACAGCGGGGCTGATTTCCAAACTGGGTGTTCCCGGTGAGGAGCGGTACTCACAGGGAATGCTGCTCTGGAAAACATTGACCTTATCTCTCAATTTTCCATCCATTTAAATGAATAGGCAGAAAAATCAAGAGTGTGCGGCCACGATTTCCTAATCAGTGCTCCCTGTGAGCAGTGCTCCTCATTGGGGGTGCTCAATTAGAGAATCAGCCCTTGTGAAATTGGTTTTCGCCAGTAGCACAAATGGACTCATAGTGAATTGGTAGCCTGTTTTATACCATGCTCAATTTCATTTTCGATTGACTGCAATGGAATTAAAAATCCGGCGATGTGTAAAACAGGCTGCTGATTAGCTATGAGCCCGTTTTGCACTGCTGGTGAAGGCCAATTTCACCCCCTACAATTTAAAAAAAAGCCATTCATTGGTTGTAAGCACTTTGAAATGTTCTGAGGATGTGATAAGATGCTATATAAATGCACATTCTTTCTTTAACACAGTGTCACACTTTTCTTTAACTTTTAAAGGACTAATGTGTTTTCCATCACATTTGTTCTCCAAAAATGACATTTAAAAAAGGTACAAATAATTACTATTACAGAACGAGATAAGGACAGTGTATTGGGACATAGAACTCACCTGTATTTACAATGTGGTTTGTAATAGCCCAGGCTTATGTTCATTGTCAGTATAGAGCAGGGCTGAGTCGTCAGTGTGCTGCTCTGATAGCTGCTGATGCTGGGTCCCATTTCAGTTGTCTTCGTGGCAGTGAAAGTTAATTTTGAATCAAACGTTCTGATTTGCTTAGATCTGCTGGTCTTTTTAAAAAAACAAATGCTGTATTTAAGATTTGAAAAATCCCCCTCAAGTAACGTTAAACAGCGGGGATTTCAATAGAAGATGAAAAATTGTCAGCGTTTAAAATTTAACTTAATTTTTCCAGTTGTCTAGCTTTTCGCCTTGAACCTTTATCATCGACGTCTGGAAGGAATTGTTTCAGTCAATAGGACCAAAAATTTTAAGGTGAAATGGGAAACACATTACAGGTGAACGTTTGGAGATAAATGAGACGGTCCTCGAATGTGTTTGATGTTTGTGAGCCGAATCTGCTTTGCATTTATACTTTCGCTGCTAATCAGATTCCTATGAATCATCTGCACTCCATCTTCAGTTTCTAGTTTAAAAAAAAAGGTAATGCTACCAGTATGGTTGTTTTTATTTGGGTTTGATTTATTGCTACAAATGATAAAAGAAAAAGTGCAAAACCCAGGCATGTCAGCTCCCATCAGATGTCACACAGGCTCAGAGATTATTACAAGCATGCACGCGTGCTCCAGAGATTTGTGGTATCGAAATCAGTCGTAGAGAAAAGAGAATACAACATTTCAGCACTGTTCAATATTGTTCATCAAAAAGCAAAATAGCATTTAACAGCAATTACATTTTGTCATGTCAGGTCAGAAATGAATATCTGATTTTAAAAGCCTGGTTCTGACTTAAAATCAGTGGAAACAATGCAAAAAGAAACAACACAATTTTCACTGAACGTGGGGTGTGATGCAGAAATGGGCATGAGCATTAGATTTGAACCCGTGCCATGGTACATTGTGAACATTGATTATCCTGTGGCTGAGATGACTTCGCCATTGTTTCTACACCTCTTTCACCAGAGTGGATTTGCTTCTGTTCAGATTGAACTAAATCTTACTTCACACAAGGTTGCACCAACTCTTCATGCCAATAACATTATTTTCTAGTCGGTTAAAAAAGAGAAGAGGAACTTCGAATGAAACATTAATTCACCAGTACAGCTGGTTATTGAGGTGCGCAGAATTTTCAATATGCTTGCACTTCTCGCGATTCCGGTCTTTCCTAATCAACTGTAATGTCATGTGTGCAATAATGAAGCTGCAAACTTTCATTAATAAAGGTGCCGGCCTTGGCTCAGTGGTAGCATTCTCACTCTAAGACAGAAGGTTTCAAGTCCCACTCCAGAGACTTGGGGGGTGAAATTCAACTTCGGCAGGGGCACAAAATGGGTACAAAATCAACCGCCCGTTAAGCTGTAAAGCACTTTGGGCTGTCCAGGGGGTGTGAAAGGCGCTATGTAAATGCAAGTTGTTTTTTTTATTACTCAGCTGCTTCAAAGACCAGATGGGTAAAGACCCAGTCCAGTGAACTACTAAGGCATACAGACCAAATGATCGTAGGATGGATCTGTGGCCAGTGCTGCATTAAGTGATCCCAACTGGGCAGCAATCGACCTTAGTGCCCTTGGGTAGAGAGGCAAAAAATCAGCCATATTCCAAATAGCCTCCTTCTGTGCTGTAAACTTCAATGGTTCTATAAGTAGAGGGACTAAAGGACAAGATCATCAGGTCGAAACTTTCAAGTGAATGGCTTGTACTCAGTTGCTTGGTTCAGTACAGAGTGATTCTTTATTGCTATTCAATCTGTTTCTAATGATGAGTTTAAAAATAAAATGCTTACCTTTTACTATGAACACAATAAATTACTCAGTAAAAGTTTTAGTCGGCTTTTCACCATTCTGTTGGAATGCAGTACTCACTAAATGAGCAGTAAACTGATGGTTGAAAGCATCACCACTTTTTTGTAACTAGGATTTGTCATTAGCATTTTCTTGAATTAAGATTATCACTGTTACTATTTGCTTTCAAATATATTGGCTAAACAATAGATTATGCTTTACTTCTTTTTGTCCAAGTGGATTGATAGCCAATCTGGGGTTGGCCAGTGATGGAGAATGCTGAAGTGATATGACTCTACATCCTACCTAAATTCAATTTGGTTGATTTCATGCAAAATATACAGTTTAACTGTGTATTGGTGACTGGAAGTTTTTTACAAGCCAAGTAGGAGCTAAGGTTGTAGAAAATTACTGCAGATTGCATGGTCTGTAGGTTTTAAGGCTTTTACATTTAAGATGGGGTCCTAGGGCATTGAAATGGACCCTTTTTTACCCTGCTTCATGTTAGGATTCATTGGAGGCCAATTGTAAGTGGAGGCCCAACAGCAGCCGATAAGCTCCACAAAATAATCTGGCTCTCTAATGTTGCTGGGACTATGGAATGCTACTCACAACCGGATACCACATTCCTGCTGATAATGACACTCCTTCAAAGTAAAAGTCCCTATACTGAGAAGGATTAGTTGTCCTCTCTGGTGGACAGTATTTGGCAACTCATATAAGCAAAGGTGAGGCAGAATTTAGCGGGTTGTATACTCTTTACAGCAAGAGTGTCCGAGCTTTTTGTCTTCAGGGGCCAGATAGATGTGTTTCATGGAGCTTAAGAGGCCACATGCAAATTTAACTCAATTTGTTCCTTAATTTTCATAATTTCAGGCTGTGAATTCTGATAAATCTTGGTATTCTATTTAGGATTTATCCACCAATAAGGCAACAGCACTAAAATTGTCCCTTTCTAAACCTCTAAGCCCATGGGCGTCATTTTAGCACCCGCTATCGGGTGCGTTCCTGGCGGGGGGGCCCCGAAAATCGGGGAATCCCGGAGTGGGTCGGGAGCCCGACTCCAACCCGCCCACTTCCGGGTTCCCCACTGATGTGCGGGGGTGCGCGCGCAGCCCCCGCTGGTGGGAATCCCGCAGGCAATTAAAGCCAGCAGGATGCCACTTGAAGCTATTTACTTTGCTTGTTCAGGTCATTAACTGACCTGATCAAGGGATTATGGGAGGAGGGGTGGGATTTTAAAGCAAACTGGGACTGTTTCCCACACTGGGGGAAACACTCCCAGGTCAAATGGACGTGTTGCAGCTGTCAGCCTGTGGCAGCTGCAAAGGTCCATTTGACAGGTGGGGGTGGAGACACTCACTCATTGCAGGAGGCCACTCTGTCACTTGGGACAAAGTTTGGCCTCCACCACCGTCCTCCTGACAATCAAAGTCACCAACTTGCACACTTACCCCGCGGTCCAGAGACATGTACCTACCTTGCGGACCCCCTCAGATGTACATCTTCCGGATGGGGGCCGCCGTAGCTGCAGTCATGACCTCCTCGGAGGGCGAACAGCATCACCAGCCTCGGCATCCACGCCGTCCACCTCTGACACGTGGAGCTCCACAACAGAGTGCTGTGACACATCCACCTGTACAGCAGGAAGGAGGGCTATCGCAGAGAGAGATGCGTCGCAGAGGGCACTACCCTCGCCACAGGTTCCACAGACCGAGGCTCAGCTTCCTGGACCTCTCTGAGCAGCAGTGCACACGGAGGCTCAGAGTCACTCGACATGTAGTCGTGGACATCTGCAGCCTCCTCCATGCCAAGCTGCTCCTGGCTGGCCCGAGCACCATCTTCTTACCTGTCGCTGTCAAAGTCACCACTGCCCTCAACAACTTCTCCTCCGCATCCTTCCACTGTGCCACCGGGGACATCGCCAACATCTCTCAGCCGTCTGCAGAAAAGAGCCCTGCAAATACACCTACACCCACTCTGCAGTGCCACAATGGGTGGTATCAGTTGTGGGTCTTCATAGTGATCCTCAGGAAAGGGCATTATTGTGCAAACCAGACAAAATTCGCGAAGACATGGCAGTGGTGGTGCCAATATAATATGTAATGTGAGTTGGTCAGAAATTCAATATAAGTAACAACCATGACAAACCCTCAAACACCCTTGTGCATCCCCTTCATGCCCACGACACGTTTGCCTTACGCTGCCTACTGCACATATGTGATGCATGCCCTGTGGCTGCAGTACAGGTAATGGCAGGTTGAGTGAGGCTGACCGTAAAAGAGATGCACGAGAGGGTGAGTATGAGATAAAGCCATGAGATTGTATGAGGATTGGGTTGAGTGGTAGTGGCGGGATGAGTACTGGCGAGGTGAGTAAGTGCAGGTAAGATGAGGATGAGGTTTGAGTGGGTATGAGGGGTGATATGACAGAGTAGTGTTGGCAGTGCAGAAGGAGATGTGGGGTGGGGGCGGTGATGTGGCAGATGGAGTGTAGGGGAAAGAGTAAGTGTGCTCACTTCGGCTGACCTACTGAGGTCATTGGAGCGCCTCCTGCATTGTATGCAGGTGGGCGATATGTTGGTGGTGCTGGTGACCTACTCTGCCACCTCGAGCCAGGCCTTCCTGGTGGCAGAGGCAGGCCGCTTCCTCCCGCCCGCCGGGGGGGATGATCTCTGTCCTCCCCCTCCTCCTCACCCCATGTATTGATACCTGGAGTGAGGCATCGTTAAACTGGGAGCAGCCTTCCTCCTGGGCTGCTCCATGCTGTAATTTTTTCTATTTGTTGCAGCATCTGTCAGTGGAGGCCTGCCCCTTAAATAGAGCTCCTCCAGCTGACAGACCTTACTGCGCATGCGCAGCCCGCCCGACGCGCAGATCAGCAGTGGGGAACCCGGAAGACAAGGTAAGTGGATCCAATTAGGCTGCGATCGCGCGCGGGGCAGACTGATTTCACCGGGCGCGTTACCCTCGCGCCCAATAGCCCCCCCGCCGTGAACCCACAGCCCTGGTAACACGAGCCCCATAAGATTCAAATAGGAGAAACCAATGAATGTGAAATATAAGCGCAAATAGGACTAAGTTGCCTGGGCTTCATGGTCCAGATTCCAGGGATTGGCGGCCATGGTTTGGATAACCCAGCTTTACTGTAATTGCTGCTTTCTGTGTAATGCAGAATCCGATGGGCTTCAATAAATGTGCGATGTTTCTTTGCCAATTTCTTGCTTATTAGTTGGGTAATAGGATAATTGAGGAACAGTGTGTTTCCCAAATATACACTTGGATATTTCAGAGTTAACAATCACAAAGCTAATGCCAATGATGTCAGTTACTAAGGGCACATTTAGGAAAAGTGCTGAGATAAACCAAACAAGATTGATTTATTTTAGCTTAGTCTTCATTTAGACTAAGCTGAATGTTATCTAACCATTGGCAAATGTTCATCTTGTCCGCAATACTTTTTCAACAGTAGTAGCAGTTTTATGAGGGTACGCTGTGTTATCAGCATATAAACAGATTTTGGAATGTGAACGACCTTATATTAATGGTTTCCTAAGGTGTTTCAAATGCCCTGACTGGTTTTGACATTTTTAAATGAACTGAGTGTGAGTAACAGCATGTTAGCTTAGCCTTTCCCAATATTCCTCAATAGAAAGCTTTAATATTCCCTCGTTGCCGTGTAGCAGTTAGAAGCCAAATCTTCGAGAGTAGAGAAACTGGCAACATGTGTAAATGTAACAAGCTTGAGCCATACGATCTAAACAATGTTTTTTTTCTTATATTTCTTATGTTCCTAAATTACAACATTGATTATTCAAAAAGCACTTCATTGGCTGTAAAGCATTCGTGACATCCAGAGGTCATGAAACGCGCTATAGAAATGTAAGTTCTTTCTCTTATATCTCTAGCCTCCCAGTTGACTCAGCTGGTAAATGTGTGGAACTAAGTCAGATGGAGTATGAATCTCCCAAGTTTGATCCCTAGTCAATGCTGAGTTATCTGACCATTGCCAGGCTGGTGGTAGAAATTTTACAATCGGCCTCATCACTCCTGGGCTATCATGCAAAGATCGGCCAGGCGCCCCTCTCTTGTTTGTTATCCGGTTATTCGGTGACCCCTACTGTGTGTGTGTGTGTGTGTGTGTGTGTGTGTGTAAATGCCATGGAAAGCCAGATTGGCAAAATCAGAGCCAAACCCAAAGTTAAATCACCTACCAACTTTCTGTCCAGGTTTACACATTGATTACTGGGGTGAGGTACCAGAACGTTAGCAAAACCCGTGGAACATGAGTTACTGCCTTCAGAACAGGAAGGGAGAACATCAAAACATTTGTAGGCACAGTAGTGCTGAGATTATGGTACTAGACCAGTAACTTTAGAGGCCGTGAGTTCAAATCCAGCATGGTGAGTTGTGAAATTAAATTCAGCAAGTGTGGGGATTTATGAACTAGCACTAGGAAACAATGTCCATGAACTTCTGCAAGGAGAAGGGTCACTACTACCTTCTGAAAACAACTAGGGATGGACAATAAATGTGGCCTTGCCAGTGTTTCGCACATCCTCAGGATAAATACATAAACAAAGGAAAAATGTTGTGTATGATTTGCACTATTCTGCTCACCATTGTAGCTTTGCTACAAATCATGTGCTGTTGATGCTTGTTGATGAACATGATGAAGATGCTGCCAGAGCCTCAGTAAAGGAAGATATAGTTGAGATACTGGATGGGCTAAAAATTGATAAAGAGGAAGTACTAGAAAGTTTAGCTGTACTTAAAGTAAATAAGTCACCCGGAAAAATGTGAAGTGATACATTTCGATAGGAAGAATGAGGAGAGGCAATATAAACTAGAGGGCACAATTCTAAAAGGGGTACAGGAACAGAGAGGTGGGGTTATATGTGCACAAATCGTAGGAGGTGGCAGGGTAGGTTGACAAAGCAGTTAAAAAAAGCATACGGGATCCTGGGCTTTATAAATAGAGACATACAGTACAAAAGTAAGGAGGTTATGATGAACCTTTATAAAACACTGGTTCGGCCACAACTGGAGTATTGTGTCCAGTTCTGGGCATCACACTTTAGGAAAGATGTGAAGTCCTTAGAGAGGGTGCAGAAAAGATTTATCAGAATGAATACAGGGATGAGGGACTTTAGTTACGTGGATAGACTGGAGGAGCTGGGGTTGTTCTACTTGGAATAGAGACAGTTGCGAGGAGATTTGATCGAGGTATTCAAAATCATGAAGGGTCTAGACAGAATAGATAGAGAGAAACTGTTCCCATTGGTGGAAGGGTCAAGAACCAGAGGACATAGATTTAAGGTGATTGCAAAAGAACCAAAGGTGACATGAGGAAAAACTTTTTTACATAATGAGTGGTTAGGATCTGGAATGCATTGGGTGGTGGAGGCAGATTCAATCATGGTCTTCAAAAGGGAACTGGATAAGTACTTGAAAGTAAAATATTGCAGTGAGACTAGCTGGATTGCTCATGCATAGAGCTGGCGTGGACTCGATGGGCCGAATGGCCTCCTACCATGCTGTAACCTTTCTATGATTCTATGACGAAAAGCATAGCCATGCATTACCAGATGCAAAGAAAATAGAGTACTCCTCGGCTTAATAAAACTTTTACAATGCACAGTACTCATAAATATTCTGAAAAAGGAAGGGCAGTCAGGGACACCACTCAGCAGATTTTATAGCATCTGGTTAACATAATGAAAAATGCCAGCCAAATGTCTTTGTATAGAATATTGCTACAGGATTAATAACAGAATTGAGTTGATAATGAATCAACTTTTCTAATTCACTGGCATCATGATATTTATGAAAATGTACAGGAATCCTGCAGTTTGGATGACTTGTGGATGCAGTATTGAGTAAAAAAGCTACATATGTTGTCTTACAAAGGTAGCCCATTTAAAAATTACACAGCTACAAAAAAAAACTATTAGCAATCTTTTGTTCTCTTTTCCTATTTTGTTGATCAAAATTATATATTTTTCTTTCAGTTTTGACGACGCTTGTTTGAGAATGTTACTAAACTACAGACAGGACAGGATTGGCAGTTAAATATTGCAGGCTGTAATGTATTTAATACATAGAATTTTCAGCACGTTTTCAGCACAGGCCATTCAGCCCAACAGGTCTATGCCAGTGTTTATGCTCCAAATGAATCTCCTCCCACCACTCTTTATCTAACCCTATCAGCACAACCTTCTATTTCTTTCTCCCACATGTACTTATCTAACATCCCTTCAATGCATCTATGCTATTCACCTCAACCATGTGGTAACAAGTTCCACATTCTAACCACTCCCTGGGTAAAGAAGTTTTTCCTGAATTCCTTGTTGGATTTATTAGTGTCTATTTTATACTTATGACCCCTAGTTATGGATTCCCCCACAAGTGAAAACATTTTCTCTACTTCTGCCCCATCAAAACCCTTCATAATTTTAAAGACCTCTATTAGGTCACCCCTCGGTCTTTTTTCTAGAGAAAAGAGCCTCAGCCTGTTCATTCTTTCCTGATGGTTATAACCTCTCAGTCTCAGTTCTGGTATCATGATTTTAAATCTTTTTTGCACGTTCTCCAGTGCCTCTATATCCTTTTTGTTAAATGGAGACCAGAACTGTGCACCGTACTTCAAGTGTGGTCTAACCAAGGTTTTATACAAGTTTAACAAGTAATGATAGGGAAGGAAAAAGGGTGGTGGGGTAGCTGTATCAATCAGAAATAACACAATGACAGTAGCAAGAAAGGACATAACTAACAAAGAGATAGAAACAGAATCCATATGGATTGAGATAAAGGATAGGAAGGGATTGGTCACACTATTAGGGGTATACTATAAAGCACCAAATAGTGGAAAGGAAGTGGAGGGAGAAATAATGTAGGCAAATATATGAAATGAGTTAAAAATATCATAATCATGGGGGATTTCATCTACCCCAAATAAACTGGCAGGGAAGAGAGTAAAAGGGGAGAAGGGGTGGAGTTTTTACAGTGTGTGCAAGACTCCTTTCTGACCCAATATGTGAGAAGCTCAACAAGTGAGGAAGTACTTCTAGACCTAGTAATGGGAAATGAACTAGGGCAGATAAAAGAAGTAAGAGTGGGAGAACTCTAGGCAGTAGTGATCACAATATAATATGGTTTGATAATGATTGAGAGATATATAGATAGCACAAAGACCAAAGTGATAGATTGGAAAAAAAAATCCAAATACGAGTATATGATGATGGAGCAAAGGAAGGTAGACTGAGAAAATATTGACAAAGAGGTAGAACAACAGAGGACAATATTTAAAGGCGAGATCAACAGATTTCAGGAGAATCATATTCCACTAAAAAATAAGAACAAACTAGCCAGGAAGGAGATGTCATGGATAAATAAAGAGGTGAGGATCAAATTGAATCAAAATAAAAAGGAGAATTAAGATAGGGATAGGGCCTTAACTGAGGAGCAAGATAAACTCATAAGAGATCATATTGAAATGGCAGGGATGCTGAATAGATACTTTGCCTCAGTTTTCACTGTAGAGGATAGCAAAGAGGAAATCACAACAGTGGAAGTCAAAAGGATATTACAACAGGGAAGTTAGAAAGGAAGGAGATACAAGACAAACTAGCCAAACTTAAGAGGACAAAGCCCCAGGTCTAGATGGATTGCATCTACAGACATTCAAAGAAACTAAGGAGGAGATAGCAGAGGCACCACTATATATTATACATATATAAAAATTGAAAAGAAAAAGCAATAGCGAGGACCGGTGAACAGCAAATATAATTCCTAATTTCAAAAAAGGAGATAGAACTAATCCAGGGAATTGTTGACCAGTTAACTTAATATCTGTGGTAGGAAAGATACTAGAATCGTTGCTAAAAGATCAGATAATGAAACATCGAGAGACGGAGAATATATTAAAAAAAATAGTCACCATAGATTTCTAAAATGAAGGTTATGCTTAACCAACCATATTGAATTCTTTGAAGAAATAACAGAAAGAGTAGACAAGGGCAATACAGTGGATGTGGTATATATGGATTTTCAGAAGGTCTTCGATAAGGTGCCACATAAGAGCCTCATGACAAAGGTCAGGGTGTGTGGAGTCAGAGGCCAGGTAGCAGAATGGATTGAAAAATGGCTACAAAACAGAAAGCAGAAGGTGGGAGTTAATGGAAGTTGGAAATGGTGTCCTATCGGGATTTGTGCTGGGACTAATGTTGTTCACTATATACATAAATAATATCGACTCAGGAATTAAAGGTGTGGTGTTGACATTTGCAGATGATACTAAATTTGGGGGTACAGCTAATAATATGGCAGACTGCACCAAAATACAGAAAGACATGAACATACTTTCAGAGTGGGCAAATAAATGGAAAATGAAATTAAATATAGCAAAGTATGAGGTGATTCATTTTGGTAGGAGGAATAAGGAGGCCACTTATTCCTTGGAAGGTAACAAATTAGAGGAAGAAAGACACCAACCCCGGAAGTGAATTTCACATCCCAACACGGACGCCTGGGTGACATCACTTGGGGCCCCAAAAGATTTTCTAGGTTGATAATTTTTAAAAATATAACTATTGGCCCCTTACAAAGAGGTTATCTTTCTGGGGTGGGGGAACCCAACACTTCCCCTTCACCGACCCCTGCATCCAGCCACTTCTATTGCTGTATGAGGCTTCCCTGGTAATCAGGTGCTCCAGATTTAGGTGCTCGCCCAGGTCATGTAATTTAGGCTATCTCTCCCTGACTCCTGAAAACTTCATTAAGAGTTTTGTTATAGTGAATAGGAAAAGACTATTCCCTCTGGTTTAAAGGATCATCAATTTAAATTTGTCACTAAAAGAGTGAGAAGGGAGCTTAGGAAAAATTTCTGTACACAGAGAGTTGCTGGAGCATGGAATGGTTTTCCAGACAGTGGTTGAGGTAGAGGCCATTGTATCTTTTAAAGGATTGTATCATTTAAAGGATTAGTTGGCCAACAGGAAACAGAGAGTAGGCATAAATGCGTCATTTTCAGGTTGGCAAGATGTAAAGAGTGGAGAAACACAGGGATCAGTGCTGGGGCCTTAGTTTTTTACAATCTATATCAATGACTTGGATGAAGGGACCAAAAGCATGGTTGCTAAATTTGCTGATGATACAAAGGTAGGTAGGAAAGTTAGTTGTGAAGAGGGCATAAAGGGGGTGATTTTAAACCCCAAGAACGGGTGGATTGGGGGCGGGTGAAAATAGTTGTTTTTTGGGTCACAACTGCAACCAGGCTTCCGGGTTTAACGTCGGAGCGTAAAAGTACAGGCTTCCCACTGGGAATGCAAAGTCCGAAAATTTTGTGGTTGCCACCCAAAAAAACAACTATTTTCAACTCCCACCCACCCCCAACCCACCCATTCTGGGGGTTTAAAATCACCCCCAAGGAGTCTGCAAAGGGATATAGATAGGTTAAGCGAGTGGGCAAAAATTTGGCAGATGGAGTATAATGTGGGAAAATGTGAACTTGTCCCACTTTGGCAGGAGGACTAGAAAAGCAGTATATTATTTAAATGGAGAGAGATTGCAGAACTCTGAGGTACAGAGGGAGCTGGGTGTCCTAGTACATGAATCACAAAAAGTTAGTATGCAGGTTCAGCAAGTGATTAGGAAGGCAAATGGGAATGTTGTCATTTATTGCAAGGGGAATGGAATATAAAAGTTGAGATATTTTGCTACAGTTGTACAGGGTATTGGTGAGACCACATCTAGAATACTGTGTGCAGTTTTGGTCTCCTTATTTAAGAAAGATCATAATTGCTTTGGAAGTGGTTCAGAGAAGGTTCACTCGACTAATTCCTGGGATGAGTGGGTTATCTTATGAGGAAAGGTTGGACAAGTTGGGCCTGTATACACTGGTGTTTAGAAGAATGAGAGGTGGTCTTATTGAAACATGTAAGATCCTGAGGGGACTAGAAGGGGTAGATGCTGCTAGGATGTTTCCCCCTGTGGGAGAGACTAGAACTAGGGGCCACAGTTTAAAAATAAGGGGTCTCCCATTTAAGACAGAGATGAGGAGAAATTTTTTCTCTGAGGGTCGTGAGTCTGTGGAACTCCCTTCCCCAGAGAGCGGTGGAGGCAGGGTCATTGAATATTTTTAAGGCTGAGTTAGATAGATTCCTGATTAACAAGGGAGTCAAAGGATATAGTAGGTAGACTGGAAAGTAGGGTTGAGGTCACAATCAGATCAGCCATGATCTTATCAAATGGCAGAGCTGGCTCGAGGGGCCGAATGGCCTATTCCTGCTCTTTGTTCGTATGTTAATGTATTCGTACCAAATTTTCTTTTTACAGAAGCGTTAACCCGTTTATTTTAAATGAGTCAATATCTCTGTTAAAATCAGAAAGAGAGGAATTTGACATAAGTATATTAAATGTTTATATGATAACATCCCAACAGTAAAGTCTACCCTGTTGTCTCGTAGTCCTTTCACTAGCCCATGAGGACCAATTTTCCAATCATTCCAACAATTAACCACCGGGAAAAATAAATTAGAAAATCATCCCTCTTGTGCTTTCTTGATGTTTGAAGCTAACTTGGATTTATTATTCAGGATAACCTGGTAGCCCTAGTAGAAGAGCTATGGACTATCAATCAGCGGATCATGAGGTTGTATCCCAGCCTTGACTAATATTTGAATAACCCATTCAACTACTGAACTTAATGGAACTGTGAATGAAACTTATCGTGGGGATAGTGGTAGCGGTGAGGTGGAGAACAATGACAGGACCAGTACCATTAAACAAGTGTAAACCTTCTCTCATGGAATTGTACTGACAGCAGAAGATCTGGTGAAATCCAGACCGTTTTGCTTCAAGCCTTCCAATGGACACTGCAGGACATCAACTGTTTAATTGGCATCAATTTGGGAACGAGCACACTGTAATCTGCTATTACTGGCACGCCCTCTCTACTTTGTGTGGGCTCTTTGCTCTTTTGGTTAAGGTGTTAGTTGTGGCTCAGTGGGTAGCACTCTCGCCTCTGAATTAGAATGGTCATTGGTTCAAAGTCCCACTCCGGACACTTGAGCACAAAATCTAAGCTGACACTCCAGTGCAGTACTGAGGGAATGAAGTACTGCTCGGAGGTGCCGTCTTTCTGATGAGATGTTAAAACAAGGACCGGTCTGCCCTTGTAATTCCATGGCACTATTTTAAAGAAGAGCAGGGCAGTTCTTCTTGGTGTCCTGGTCAATATTTATTCCTCAACCGGCATTGCTAAAAAACAGATGATCTAGTTATTATCTGTTTGTGGGATCTTGCTGTGCGCAAATTAGCTGCTGTGTTTCCTACATTACAACAGTGACCGCACTTCAAAAGTACTTCATTGGCTGTAAAGCGCTTTGGAACGTCCTGATGACATGAAAGGTGCAATATAAATGCAAGTCTTTCTGTATTAGTGGTGCCCTCCTTCTGTGGTGGGGGCACTTGTATTTGCTCTGGTGGAAATGGACTCTACCCAATGCCACTCTCTCGGCCTGGATAAAAGACTAGGACAGCAGCAGTGAAGAACTCTGTGCCCTGGACCATGCTGTACCCCTTGCTAGGGAGGAGGCCTCACAGCAGGAGAAGATTGGGTTGGGTTGGAGGGCAGGCTGAATGATGGATAATGTAAAAGACAAAAAAAAACAGGTGAATGAATGCAATTTTTGCTTTAATTGCCTGTTAGGAACTGGGTAATTCTGTCCAATATTTATTAAATATCTTGTAGTACAGGTCCTATTCATTCATCTAATATAATACAGCTGTTGCAGATTGTTGATTGAATGGTCAAAGAGCAATAAACTTAAATTAAGGAATAATGACTATGCTAGAGTGCAGTAATTAGTAATTGAGACCATACAGTTTGATTGAAGGATGAGAGGAGATAAATGGAGAAATATGTACCAGCATGTTTATTGTTGTAACTTAATAAAATAAATATTTTTAGCTTTTGTTATTTTTAAAGTTTTCCTCAATGTATGTGCATTTCAGTGAGCCTACAGCAGGTCAGACAGTATTTTCATTCAGTCTTAAACTTGAGCCTGTTTGGTTCAAATTACAGGAGTATTATAGGGTTCAGTCAAGATTTTGTTTCCCATGCAAAAACTTACAATACTTCCACAGAATTATCATCTCGGTTTAACGTCTCATCCAAAAGACAGCACCTCCAATAGTGCAGCAATCCCTCGGTACTGCACTGGAGCGTCAGCCTAGGTTTTGTGCTCAAGTCTCTGGAGGGAAGCTTGAACCTATAACCTTCTGACTCAGAGGTGAGAGGGCTACCAACTGAGTCAAGGCTGACACCTAAATTGGTCCTATGTTGTGGGGGATCTGCATGCTTCGGGCCTACAAGGCCCATCAGCAAATTTCCACTGGAAAATGTTTAGGCCATCCTACCACATTCAATCCCAGATATTTATCCAGCTCTTTCATAAAGGATTTAATCATTAGAGAATTAACTGCGTTTGCTGTGAGTCGTTTCCTATATCGTGACTATATTCTGCTTGAGGTACGGGCTTTATTTTTGTCGTATAGCCCTGCAGGATATTAATAGAGATTAATAGGAGCAACCTTTGCAGTCGCACTAATAACTATTGTATAGATTAGGGATACACGGTTATATTTTAGTCGGTCTAAATCTAAGATTTATAACTGTTCTGCAGTGTAACAAAGTTGTGCTGATTTCCAATGACAAGCCCTTTAAGGCAATGCAATATGGATAGCTAAAATTAATATTTATGATAGGATAAGAAGAAAATAGAAAGGCACACTATTGACAGCATCGAGAGGGATTAAAATAAACATGACAATTATGTAAAAGGTACACAGAGTGTTAAAGATAAGTCCTTTAGGAATAAGTCAGGTTAAAACATTAAGAGAAATTAGGTAATGGCATATGTGTTAAATTAATTCTTTACATCAGTCCATGAATGAACATTGCAGACAAATTCTAGATTCAGTCAAGTTAGCTTTGATCTATACCAAAAGCTGAGGCCAGTTTTGTATCGTTATGAAGAAACTTAAAGCATTAAGGGGCCGCAATTCCAGCCTTTATCTAAAAAAAACACCAGTAAAAATGAATGTAATGTCGGCAGAAAGTACTAATAGACTATTGATGCGCGTTTAGTGCTTATCTGACCTCTTCATAAATTGATTAACAGCCATTACTGAAAATTGGGGGAGAGAAAATAATGGTCCTGCAATTCTGATACAACAACAACGACGTGCATTTATATAGCGCCTTTAACATAGTAAGCTGAGAGGAGCCGAGCCGAGCGGAGGGAGCGTCCGATAAAAGGCGGGATTTCAGAGCGCTGAGAGGAGCCGAGCCGAGCGGAGGGAGCGTCCGATAAAAGGCGGGATTTCAGAGCGCTGAGAACAGCTGAGAGGAGCCGAGCCGAGCGGAGGGAGCGTCCGATAAAAGGCGGGATTTCAGAGCGCTGAGAGGAGCCGAGCCGAGCGGAGGGAGCGTCCGATAAAAGGCGGGATTTCAGAGCGCTGAGAACAGCTGAGAGGAGCCGAGCCGAGCGGAGGGAGCGTCCGATAAAAGGCGGGATTTCAGAGCGCTGAGAGGAGCCGAGCCGAGCGGAGGGAGCGTCCGATAAAAGGCGGGATTTCAGAGCGCTGAGAACAGCTGAGAGGAGCCGAGCCGAGCGGAGCTGCGACCGAGTTCGAAGTGACGTCAGGAATCAGATCGGGACGCGACACAGGGGAGGCACCTGATTGGTGAGTAGGTTCAGGTGAGTATTTCTCCTTATCTACAGTAACTGAAGTAAAAGGAAAGGGAAGGTCTGCAGGTCTTATAGGAAGTAGCGTTTATTTTTTAGTGAATCAAGGTCCCTAGTGTAGTTAACATTCTCTAAATTGAGAACAATTTAAAGGAGTAAACTCCTTAAAGGGAGTGGTAAGTAGTTTTTCTTTCCTTTTATTTTCTCTTGACATTGTAGTTGTTCTTAAGCTAATTTAAGGGTTAAGTCATGGCAGGAGATCCCAGCGCCGTGTCATGTTCCTCTTGTGGGATGTGGGAATTCAGGGCTCCTTCCTGTATCCCTGATTCCTTCACCTGCGGGAAGTGTGTCCAGCTGCAGCTATTGTTTGACCGCTTGACGGCTCTGGAGCTGCGGATGGACTCACTTTGGAGCATCCGCGATGCTGAGAAAGTCGTGGATAGCACGTTCAGTGAGTTGGTCACACCGCAGATAAAAATTACTGAGGGAGATAGTGAATGGGTGACCAACAGACAGAGGAAGAGTAGGAAGGCAGTGCAGGGGTCCCCTGCGGTCATCTCCCTCCAAAACAGGTATACCGTTTTGGATACTGTTGGCGGAGATGGCTCACCAGGGGAAGGTGGCAGTGGCCAGGTTCATGGCACCGTGGCTGGCTCTGCTGCACAGGAGGGCAGGAAAAAGAGTGGCAGAGCTATAGTGATAGGGGACTCGATTGTAAGGGGAATAGACAGGCGTTTCTGCGGACGCAACCGAGACTCCAGGATGGTATGTTGCCTCCCTGGTGCAAGGGTCAAGGATGTCTCGGAGCGGCTGCAGGACATTCTGGAGGGGGAGGGTGAACAGCCAGTTGTCGTGGTGCATATAGGCACCAACGATATAGGTAAAAAACAGGATGAGGTCCTACAAGCTGAATTTAGGGAGTTAGGAGTTAAACTAAAGAGTAGGACCTCAAAGGTAGTAATCTCAGGATTGCTACCAGTGCCACGGGTTAGTCAGAGTAGGAATGACAGGATAGCTAAGATGAATACGTGGCTTGAGAGATGGTGCAAGCTGGAGGGATTCAAATTCCTGGGCCATTGGAACCGGTTCTGGGGGAGGTGGGACCAGTACAAATTGGACGGTCTGCATCTGGGCAGGACTGGAACCAATGTCCTAGGGGGAGTGTTTGCCAGTGCTGTTGGGGAGGGTTTAAACTAATGTGGCAGGGGGATGGGAACCGATGCAGGAAGTCAGTGGGAAATAAAGTGGTGACAGAAACAAAAGACAGTAAGGGAGAGTGTACAGAACATGACCGGACAGATGGTCTGAGAAAGCAGGGCAAAGACCAAGGGAAGTCTAGATTAAACTGCATTTATTTCAATGCAAGAAGTCTGATGGGCAAGGCAGATGAACTCAGGGCATGGATGGGTACATGGGACTGGGATGTTATAGCTATTACTGAAACATGGATAAGGGAGGGGCAGGACTGGCAGCTCAATGTTCCAGGGTACAGATGCTATAGGAAAGATAGAGCAGGAGGTAAGAGAGGAGGGGGAGTTGCGTTCTTGATTAGGGAGAACATCACGGCAGTAGTGAGAGGGGATATATCCGAGGGTTCGCCCACTGAGTCCATATGGGTAGAACTGAAAAATAAGAAGGGAGAGATCACTTTGATAGGATTGTACTACAGACCCCCAAATAGTCAACGGGAAATTGAGGAGCAAATATGTAAGGAGATTACAGACAGCTGCAAGAAAAATAGGGTGGTAATAGTAGGGGACTTTAACTTTCCCAACATTGACTGGGACAGCCATAGCATTAGGGGCTTGGATGGAGAGAAATTTGTTGAGTGTATTCAGGAGGAATTTCTCATTCAGTATGTGGATGGCCCGACTAGAGAGGGGGCAAAACTTGACCTCCTCTTGGGAAATAAGGAAGGGCAGGTGACAGAAGTGTTAGTGAGGGATCACTTTGGGACCAGTGATCATAATTCCATTAGTTTTAAGATAGCTATGGAGAAGGATAGGTCTGGCCCAAAAGTTAAAATTCTAAATTGGGGAAAGGCCAATTTTGATGGTATTAGACAGGAACTTTCAGAAGTTGATTGGGAGAGTCTGTTGGCAGGCAAAGGGACGTCTGGTAAGTGGGAGGCTTTCAAAAGTGTGTTAACCAGGGTTCAGGGTAAGCACATTCCTTATAAAGTGAAGGGCAAGGCTGGTAGAAGTAGGGAACCTTGGATGACTCGGGAGATTGAGGCACTAGTCAAAAATAAGAAGGAGGCATATGACATGCATAGGCAGCTGGGATCAAGTGGATCCCTTGAAGAGTATAGAGATTGCCGGAGTAGAGTTAAGAGAGAAATCAGGAGGGCAAAAAGGGGATATGAGATTGCTTTGGCAGATCAGGCAAAGGTGAATCCAAAGAGCTTCTACAAATACATAAAGGGCAAAAGGGTAACTAGGGAGAGAGTAGGGCCTCTTAAGGATCAACAAGGTCATCTATGTGCGGAACCACAAGAGATGGGTGAGATCCTGAATGAATATTTCACATCGGTATTTACGGTTGAGAAAGGCATGGATGTTAGGGAACTTGGGGAAATAAATAGTGATGTCTTGAGGAGTGTACATATTACAGAGAGGGAGGTGCTGGAAGTCTTAACGCGCATCAAGGTAGATAAATCTCCGGGACCTGATGAAATGTATCCCAGGACGTTATGGGAGGTTAGGGAGGAAATTGCGGGTCCCCGAGCAGAGATATTTGAATCATCCACCGCTACAGGTGAGGTGCCTGAAGATTGGAGGGTAGCAAATGTTGTGCCTTTGTTTAAGAAGGGCGGCAGGGAAAAGCCTGGGAACTACAGACCAGTGAGCCTGACATCTGTAGTGGGTAAGTTGTTAGAGGGTATTCTGAGGGACAGGATCTACAGGCATTTGGAGAGGCAGGGACTAATTAGGAACAGTCAGCATGGTTTTGTGAGAGGAAAATCATGTCTCACGAATTTGATTGAGTTTTTTGAAGGGGTAACCAAGAAGATAGATGAGGGCTGTGCAGTAGACGTGGTCTACATGGACTTCAGCAAAGCATTTGACAAGGTACCGCATGGTAGGTTGTTACATAAGGTTAAATCTCATGGGATCCAAGGTGAGGTAGCCAATTGGATACAAAATTGGCTTGACGACAGAAGACAGAGGGTGGTTGTCGAGGGTTGTTTTTCAAACTGGATGCCTGTGTCCAGCGGTGTGCCTCAGGGATCGGTGCTGGGTCCGCTGTTATTTGTTATTTATATTAATGATTTGGATGAGAATTTAGGAGGCATGGTTAGTAAGTTTGCAGATGACACCAAGATTGGTGGCATTGTGGACAGTGAAGAAGGTTATCTAGGATTGCAACGGGATCTTGATAAATTGGGCCAGTGGGCCGATGAATGGCAGATGGAGTTTAATTTAGATAAATGTGAGGTGATGCATTTTGGAGATCGAATCGGGCCAGGACCTACTCCGTTAATGGTAGGGCGTTGGGGAGAGTTATAGAACAAAGAGATCTAGGAGTACAGGTTCATAGCTCCTTGAAAGTGGAGTCACAGGTGGATAGGGTGGTGAAGAAGGCATTCAGCATGCTTGGTTTCATTGGTCAGAACATTGAATGCAGGAGTTGGGATGTCTTGTTGAAGTTGTACAGGGCATTGGTGAGGCCACACTTGGAGTACTGTGTACAGTTCTGGTCACCCTATTATAGAAAGGATATTATTAAACTAGAAAGAGTGCAGAAAAGATTTACTAGGATGCTACCGGGACTTGATGGTTTGACTTACAGGGAGAGGTTAGACAGACTGGGACTTTATTCCCTGGAGAGTAGGAGGTTAAGGGGTGATCTTATAGAAGTCTATAAAATAATGAGGGGCATAGATAAGGTCGATAGTCAAAATCTTTTCCCAAAGGTAGGGGAGTCTATAACGAGGGGGCATAGATTTAAGGTGAGAGGGGAGAGATACAAAAGGGTCCAGAGGGGCAATCTTTTCACTCAAAGGGTGGTGAGTGTCTGGAACGAGCTGCCAGAGGCAGTAGTAGAGGCGGGTACAATTTTGTCTTTTAAAAAGCATTTGGACAGTTACATGGGGAAGATGGGTATCGAGGGATATGGGCCAAGTGCAGGCAATTGGGACTAGCTTAGTGGTATAAACTGGGCGACATGGACATGTTGGGCCGAAGGGCCTGTTTCCATGTTGTAACTTCTATGATTCTATGATTCTATGAAAACGTCCCTAGGTGCTTCACAGGAGCAATTTTCAAACAAAATTTGACACCGAGCCACTTAAGGAGATATTAGGACAGGTGACCAAAGAGAGAGGTTTTAAGGAGCACCTTAAAGGAGGTGGAGAGGTTTAGGGAGGGAATTCCAGAGCTTATAGCCTAGACAGCTGATACAGTAAGAGTTCACAAGTGGGTAGATTGGCGCAAGTATTTAAGTGACTGTTTCCCGTGATTGGGGAGGGCATCTACAAACTCCACTGTTGGCGGTCAGGAGTCCGTTCCACCGCCCTTCTGGAGACCCTGTTATTTTGAGGGCCAACGTTTACTGTTTAAGGCCTTGTTAAGGTTACTATTGGTGAGCCTGTGTAGCATTCCACGGTTAGACAGCCAAATCCGAAAATTGAAAATTTTACTCCAGGTCAGACCAGGAGTTAGTGGGGCTGATATCCTCTTATTACTGCCCTTTGTGCATTAATGGCACAGAAAAACGGCAAAGGCCCATAATATTGGGTCTCTGCCCCTATTGCACATATATTTCCAGTTGGCGAGTGGGCAGGTGTGGTGAGCTCTCACCTGAAACAGATAGGAGGTTGCAAGTGATATGGTAATGACACACAAGTGACACAATACTACCTACCATGCTACTTTCCTGTGTTTAAATCAGGCACACACCGCTTCTAATTGCTGCCTATAGAAATTGAGCATTCAGAGTTGCTATGCTGTGCCCAGGTCTAAAGTTCTTTAAAGGGGCTGTCAGCAACTACTACTTGCGATTGCATAGTACTTTCTGTAAGTATCTGTGAGCTATTTTGTGTCTTTTCTGCTGGACTTGTGTAGATTTTTAGAGTAGCTTTGTGATTACTATTGAAATCCCCTGTCACACTGCCCCTTGGCACAAATGGTCTTTGGAATAGTTGAGCCTGGAGGTGACAAAAGCATGGATGAGGATTTCAAATTAGGATGTTTTACTACGTTAAAGGTGCTATATAAATGCAAGTTGTTGCTGTTGTCTTCTTCAGAATACCACTGTACACATGTTACAAGTAACAAGAGGAAAATGAGAAGAGATATTTTGATACCAGGAAGTAAGGCTACATTGCCAGAAGAGGGAAGCCATTGTCTTCAGCCCCCATCGCAAGCCCTGTTCCTTTGCCACCGATTCTACCTGCTTCCTAGACACTGTCTGAGGCTAGACTAGATTGTTTGGAACCTTACCATCCTATTTGATCTTTAGGCCTGCTTCCATCTCCATTCCATCGCCCGTCTCTGCCCCTACCTCGGTCCATCTGCTGCTGAAATCCTCGTCCATGCTTTTGTCACCTCCAGACTCAACTATTCCAATGCTCTCCTGGAAGGATCCTGCACCCTCCATAATCTTTAGCTCATCCAAAACTCTGCTGTCCATAAACTAACCCGCACTATGTCCTGCTCACCCATCACTTCTGTGGTCGCTGTCATACATTGGCTTCTGGTTCACCAACGCTTCAAATTTAAAATTCCCATCCTTGTGTTCAAATCCCTCCTTGACCTCGCCCTACAACCCTCCGAGAACTCTGTGTTCCTCCAACTCTGGCCTCTTGTGCATTAGCCACTCTCTTTGCCCCACCATTGTCAGCTGTACCATCAGCGGTGTAGGCTGTTAGCTCTGGAATTCCCTCCCTAAACCTCTCCACCTCTCTCTCCTACTTTAAGTCCCTCCTTAAAACCTACCTCTTTGACTAGGCTTTTTGTTATCCCTCCTAATATCTCCTTCTTCTGCTCATTGTCAATTTTTGTCTTACTGTGCTTCTGTGAAGAGTCTGTAAAGAGGGTTGTTGGGCTGGAGAAGGTCATCGAGGCAGGGGCGAGGCCCCGGATGGTGGAAGATGGGAGGCAGCCAGGAGAGCTTTGGAATAGTCGAGCTGGAGGTGATAATGCATGGTTGAGGATTTTCGCAGCAGATGGACGGAGGCAGGACACAGATGGGTGATGTTGCAGAGTTAGAAGTAGTGGTGTCTTTGTGATGAGAGGATATGGGGTCGGAAGCTCAGCTCAGGATCAAGTAGAATGCTTAGGTTGCGAACAGTCAACTGAAAGCTGAGACAGTGGCTGAGGAGGGCATGGAATCGTTGGCGAGGGTACAGAGTTTGGGATGGTGACCGAAGACAATGGGCTATAAATTGGGACATGCAGCACCTATTTTTTAGGTGGTACGCAGTCTTCTAAGGTCCCAAAATGACATCCGGAATGCGCACGCACATTCTAGCATGACGTGTGCCGGATGCTATCTTGGTAAAGGCGTTTGTGCATATGCAGATAATGAATACCGGTACCATGTAAAGTAAGGAGAATGTGCATTAGATCAGTGTGTAACGCTGATTTAAAGGGATAGAAACCATTTTGGCACTTAACGCTCCAGCCAACACACTGTCTTAACCACGAACAGCTGATCATGTTGTAGACGGCCTGGAGGATCCCCCACCAGCTCTATTTAAAGGGATCATGCAGGATTTACAGGTTAGTTGCTGGATTATTGCTTCTGGCTGCTGATGCATTTGTACCTGTTTTTGGAGGTTTCCTATACTTAAATACTAGGAATAGAGGACATAGCCTAAAATTTAGAGCCAGGACCTGCAGGAGTGAAGTTAGGAAAAGTAAAGGTTGGGAGAAGTTTGGAATACTCTTCTAAAAATGGCAGTTGATGCTAGCTCAATTGTGAATTTTAAATCTGAGATTGATAGATTTTTGTTAACCAAGGGTATTAAGGGATATGGGGCTAAGGTGGGTATATGGAGTTAGGTCACAGACCAACCATGATCTCATTGAATGGTGGAACAGGCTCAAGGGGCTAAATGCCACAGCCACTTGCTGCCTTTTGTTATGCAAGAAAGCGGGACGTGTCTCGGTGAGTGTCATGCAGGATGTTTGGGTGATGTGCCTGTCATGGTTGAATAGCTGCCAGTGTGTGTGACCTGTGAGTTGTGGGTGTGCGGCTTGCAACAGTGGTAACGTTTGAGGGTGGGAGGAAGCATCTGATTGGAAGAGTAGAGCACTGATTGAAAGAGTTTGTTGGTATGTGGGTGATGGGGGGTTCGGTGCATGAAGCAGTGGATGTGGCTAGTGGTGCTGTTGGTAGGAGATGCCACTTGACAGTTGACCTAACTCACCTTGACCACTCGAGTCAAAGCATTGAACTTCTTCCAGCACTGCATCAATGTTCATGGTGCTATGTGCCTGGTATTGACTTCGTCCCCTACTGCCTCCCACTGCCTCTGAGCATATGTCTGGAGGGCCTCTTGCCCCCCTGCGGATATAGGATGCCATCATTCTGTCCATCTCTTGCACCAAGGCCTCTAGTGCATCATCAGAGAACCTTGCTGCACGCTCTCTCACAGGCCTGGTACAAACTCAGATCGACAGGTTGGTGAGGTCTGGCATGCAGATTGGACGATGTGGGATTTAGTAGTGCGCAACCTTTATTCAATGTTTTAACATAACTCAACAGTTTGTAAACATAGGGATGGGACATGCATCTGTGTTTTATATGTGCGATGTCTGATCTCCGTTCAGACTCATAGGAACATAGGAACAGGAGTAGGCCATTCAGCCCCTCGAGCCTGCTCTGCCATTTGATAAGATCATGGCTGATCTGTGATCTAACTCCATATACCTGCCTTTGGCCCATATCCCTTAATACCTTTGGTTGCCAAAAAGCTATCTATCTCAGATTTAAATTTAGCAATTGAGCTAGTATCAATTGTCGTGTGGACCCGTATCTTATTTTTTGCAAATAAGCGGTGCAGGCTGCCTTTAACAGGTGCAAGCCACTCACGCGATATTTGGGCCCCCCTGCTGGTAAGAAGTCTCCGAACAACGCAGCTCGGCCTGGCTGCTTTCATTGGAATCAGGTAAGTGAGCAGGCAGCACGAATCTCACATGCTGCCTGCATCAGAACAACCGGGCGTGGAATCGGGTGTCGCTGAATTTAACCCCAAATGACTATGGCATTTCCAATGTTTAACTGGAGGAAATTGCAGTTCATCCAGGACTGGATGTCAGACAGGCAGGCTGACAACACAGAGGCAGTGGAGGAGTCGAGAGAGGTTCAGTTTATTTATTCAGGGTTAAATTTATTTATTCACTTTAGAATCTTGGATACATGTCTCTCATGAGCTTGCTCTTCTCCAGACGACAATTCTAGGCTCTTTATCTTCTTCTAATAGCTCAGATGTCTTAAACTAGGTATCAATTTTGGTTGCCTTTTCCTGCACTGCCTCCACTGCCTGGGTAGTCTTGCTGCAGTACAGTAATCAGACTTACACGCAGTATTCCAGGTGTGGTCATAACAGTGTCCTGTAAAGATTGATTATCACCTCCTAGTATTTGTGCTCCATCCCTCCAGCTACATTTTCCCAGATTCAACAGAGAGACAAATCCCAGCAAACTAGTTTTACGTAGTGGCTTGTAGTTTGTTTCTGCAGAGTTTGCTGAATTTATGTGACAAAGAGGAATAACCTTTATAGTTCCCTTCAAAGCCACTCCAATAAGGACAAAGGTGCATCATTAAGCCAGCTGTGTGTGGCAGAACTGACAGTGAAGTGTGTGATGGTGATGGAGAGAAGGAAAACAAAGCATGGGTAAATTCCGTAGTGCTAAAATGGCACATCACAAGTGTGGTGATTTAGTGTATGCAGAGAAAACTTGGAGAACCAAAAAGAATGAAGGTAAATATTCTGAAGGTTGCATTTAAGGGGAAGCTAGATAAGCACATGAGAGAGAAAGAAATAGAAGGATATGCTGATAGGGTTAAATGAAGGGGTGAGAAGCTCGTGTGGAGCATTAACATTGGTATAGACCAGTTGGGCCAAATGGCCTGTTTCTGTGTTGTAAGTTCTATGTAAGATGAAATGGTTGCTACAGGAAAAGGTTCAATACTTGAAGAACCTAGAATGTTTTGAACCTTTCTGCATGTGTGACGTCGACATGTGATACTGGTAGAATATATACTCCTCATCTTGCTGTGCCAACTACAGCAACCCTACTACTTCTCCCAAGAGTGTGCATCAGAGGACATTTCCCACATGGTTAAAGAATAAATTGATGTCAGTATGACAATTGTCAAATTCTAAAACAGTCAGTAGATGCATTCATAAATATCAGCCCTGAAATGACACCATGGGATATTAACCAACAAACACATAATGTGTTTGTCTGAACTTCCTCTCTCCGTTATGTTAATGGGTGCTTTAAGCTGATTAAAGTAGGTTAATGCTGCTGCTAAATAAAGAAGAGAAGACTTTCAGACAACTGTCTTATGTGTTGGTGTGATCCAGCATAATTCTGAGAAATGGGAAAACAGAGCAATGTCAAGTTAGTAAAAATGCTGCAATTTCAATTAATCCACCAGGTGGACTTTGAGCCAGCTTTGGAGTCAATTTGGACTTTGAATAAAGCTAGTGTTGGTCGAATTCCATGCTGTCTGTTTTATTTCATCAGATATATACAATTGAATTTATCAAAACCTCTGCTGTATAAATCAATGTTTTAATGGAACACATCAAAGTATTTCTCAATTATCCATGTCTTGCTTCAGGATTTATTAACGTTGCTGTTTCTTTGATAAACTTTTTGATACTTTGATAAATACTTCAGCAAAAAATGCAACCATATTATAACAAAGTCATGTAAATAGCCTGATCTTGAGTTGTATTATAAACATTAATAATATGAGCCCTGCATTACATTCGTATTAACATACATATAATCTTGGTTTAAGCATTCCTTCTCTGAATATGTTCAAGTTGTTAGGGTAGCCTGGTGCCACAATGTGTTGGTGTGCTGACAGATGCTCAGACGCAGCTCTTCGTACATAAGACCATAAGAGATAGGAGCAGGAGTAGGCCATTCGGCCCCTCGAGCCTGCTCTGCTATTTAATGAGATCATGGCTGATCTGATTTTTACCTCAACTCCACTTTCCCGCCTTTTCCCCATATCCTTTCACTCCCTTGCTGATCAAAAATTTGTCTAACTCAGCCTTGAATGTATTCAATGACTCAGCCTCCACAGCTTTTTGGGGTAAAGAATTCCAAAGGTTCACGACCCTCTGGGAGAAGAAATTCTTCCTCATTTCCATCTTAAACAGGTGACCCCTTATTCTGAGACTATGCCCCCTAGTTTTAGATTCCCTTATGAGGGGTAACATCCTCTCAGCATCTACCCTATCGAGTCCCCTCAGAATCTTGTATGTTTCAATAAGATCTCTCATTCTTCTAAACTCCAATGAGTATAGACCCAACCTATTCAATCTTTCCTCATAAGACAACACTTCCATACCCGGGATCAACCTAGTGAACCTTCTCTGAACTGCCTCCAATGCAAGCATGTCCTTCCTTAAATAAGGGCACCAGAACTGTACGCTGTACTCCAGGTGTGGTCTCACCAGCACCCTGTACAGTTGTAGCATGACTTCCCTGCTTTTATATTCCATCCCCCTAGAAATAAAGGCCAATATTCCGATTGCTTTCCGGATTACCTGCTGCATCTGTATGTTGACTTTTTGTGTTTCATGATTTTTTTTATTCGTTCATGGGATGTGGGCGTCGCTGGTGAGGCCGGCATTTATTGCCCATCCCTAATTGCCCTTGAGAAGGTGGTGGTGAGCCGCCTTCTTGAACCGCTGCAGTCCGTGTGGTGAAGGTTCTCCCACATGTCTTGGTGAGGAATTGTATTACGGGGAAAAGAATGTGAGAAAAGTAAGAAACTTGCATTTACATAGAGTTTTATTAAGTGTATCAAACATCCCAAAGCACTTCATGTACACTGAATTGGTTTGAAGTGCGGTTTGTGTTGATGTGGCACACAGTAAGGTCCCACAAACTGTAATGAGATGAATGAGCAGTCAGTGTGTTTTGCTGATATAGTGTCAGGGTCTTTAATATCTACCTGAAACATTGGAGCAGGCAGAGAGGACCTCTGTTTAGCATCTAATCTGAAGGACAGCGCAGCACTTTCTCAACACTGCACTGGAGTGCCAGCCTAGATTATGTACTCGAGTGAGGCTTGAAACCACAACCTTGTGACTCAGAGGCAAGAGTGCGCGCTCCCAGGGAGCCCCCCCTCTGCGGATTAGTGCGCGCTCCCAGGGAGCCCCCCCCTCTGCGGATTAGTGCGCGCTCCCAGGGACCCCCCCCCCTCTGCGGATTAGTGCACGCTCCCAGGGACCCCCCCTGCGGATTAGCGCACGCTCCCAGGGACCCCCCCTGCGGATTAGCGCACGCTCCCAGGGACCCCCCCCTGCGGATTAGCGCGAGCTCCCAGGGACCCCCCCCCCACCCTGCGGATTAGCGCGAGCTCCCAGGGACCTCCCCCCCCCCCCCCCCCCCCCGTGAATTGGCACGCGCTCCCAGGGACCCCCCCCGCGGATTAGCGCGCGCTCCCAGGGACCCCCCCTGCGGATTAGCGCGTGCTCCCAGGGACCCCCCCCCCCCTGCGGATTAGCGCGAGCTCCCAGGGACCTCCCCCCCCCCCCCCCCCCCCCGTGAATTGGCACGCGCTCCCAGGGACCCCCCCCGCGGATTAGTGCGCGCTCCCAGGGACCCCCCCTGCGGATTAGCGCGTGCTCCCAGGGACCCCCCCCCCCTGCGGATTAGCGCGCGCTCCCAGGGACCCCCCCCTGCGGATTAGCGCGCGCTCTCAGGCAACCCCCCCCGCGGATTAGCGCGCGCTCCCAGGGACCCCCCCCCCCCTGCGGATTAGCACGCGCTCCCAGGGACCCCCCCCCCCCCCCCCCCCACGGTTTACCTAGCACTTTTTCTCTAGTGATAGTGATTGTTTTTAGTTCCCCCCTCCCCTTTGCCTCTTGATTTTCTACTATTATTGGTATGTTATTAGTGTCTTCTTCTGTGAAGACAGATACAAAATATCTGTTCAATTCCCCTGCTATTTCCTTGACTTTCATTATTATTTCCCCAGTCTCATGCTCTAGGGGACCAATGTTTACTTTAGCTACCCTCTTCCTTTTTATATACTTGTAGAAACTTTTACTGTCAGTTTTTATATTTCTTGCTAGTTTACACTCATAATTTATTTTCTCCCTATTTATTATTCTGTTAGTCATCCTTTGCTGTTTTTTAAAGTTTTCCCAATCTTCGGGCTTACCAGTAATCTTTGCCATGTTGTATGCTTTTTCTTTTAACCTGATACCATCCTTGACTTCCTCAGTTAGCCATGGTCGGTTCATCCTTTTTGTGGAGTCTTTCCTCCTCACAGGGATATATTTTTGTTGCGAGTCATAAAATATCTTTTTAAATGTTTGCCACTGCTTATCCACCGTCATACCATCTAATCTGATTACCCAGTCCACTTTAGCCAATTCCGCCCTCATTCCTTTATAATTGCCCTTATTTAAGTTTAATACAGTAGTTTCAGGCCCAAGATCCTCGCTCTCAAACTGGATGTGAAATTCTATCATGTTATGATCACTGCTTCCCAAGGGATCCTTTATTTTGAGATCATTAATTAATCCCATTTCAGTACTCATTACCAGACCCAAAATGGCCTGTTCCTTGGTTGGTTCCCCGATGTATTGGTCTAAGAAACAGTCCTAATACACTCTATGAACTCCTCCTCGGCTATTTTTGCCAATTTGATTTGTCCAATCTATGTGAAAGTTAAAATCGCCCATGATTATAGCATTACCTTTTTTACAAGCCCCCTTTATTTCCTGATTTATATTTTGCCCTGTCCACAGTTAGCTCATTTAATTGGGGCCATTTGAAGGATGCAACAAGGGTATGCAAAGGAACTTTCCCTCAGGAAGTCAAGGAGCCTGCATCACTCTTGTATAAGTCCCAAATTTTGAGCAGCATAAGCAAAGGCTTTGGAGGAGGTAGCCTCTGGGTTGCAATTGGTGCAAGTGGGAGTGGTGAACGTAATAAAGGGGAAAGCAATGTAAACATATAAACACTGCCCTGTATGTGGGTGTGAAGACTTTTTTGGCAGTAGCTATAACAATCACATAATTCTAAAACTGCTATTTTCTGAATTCTTGTATTATTATTTACCCTATTATAGATTAAAAATGTCCAGTGGCATAATGTAAATGAACCAGATTGAGAAGTGGAAATGAAGCACTTAACTTTTGTTTTGTTGGTCATTTTCCAACTTCCCTACTGCTGACAGGGACCTGGCCTGGTGGGAGCACATATTAAGAATTCAGGCATGTGCTGTGCACGATTTAATGGTTGGAAAATCCTACACAGTGTGGGCTAAATTTTTGATATGTTCCCCTGGTGGGTAAAGCTCCCTGCCTGTGGTGTCAAGTCAAAAAATTACCCCTTGTAGGTATATAGGAGGAAAATACAGATTTACTTGAAACCATGGAGTGAGAAAGAGAGGGGCGTTTAGTTGAGAAGTCAGGTATGACAGTGTGCTTTATATTTTGGTTACCCCTAGATCTGTGATTCGTCTTGTTAGTATCCAATGTAAGTGCAGCAGTACTGGATTAGTATAGAATTAGCTGTGTGCAGAGGCATTATACACCACAAGTGTAAGAGAATATTCAGAAGGAGATTGATTCATCGTGTGTAAGTAAACTATTAGCACCTCTGTCTGCACCTGTTACTTGATCTTTGGCCTAAACCAACACATCTTGATGGCTATTCTGGGTGATTTATGATCAACTAATAACTATGCTCCTCCTATTTAAGTTTGTATATGAGGAATGGTCACTAGTTGAACAGCTCTGTGAAGAAGGAGGAGGTAAGCTAACTAGAAAATAACTGCTTCTGAATTTAGCATATTGTGACGTATGTATAATATCCACTTTTATTTGTGTTCAAGAGCCTTTTAGAAACAAAGTTGACCTCAGTAAATGTCTTATGCATCTCTCTTTAAAACAAAATTCATTTGCAGATAAAGAACTTTCTAATGTCATATACTCAGAAATCCTTCATTCACATTCACAGGTAATTCATCCACATCTCAAACCTTTGGATAAAGACCCCACCATTGTGTGAGGAAAATCCTGAAGGTTTCAAAGAAAGGTAAATGGACTCTCATAGTTTTGGAGAGGTAACATCCAAGGGGCATTACATAACCGGGAGGTGGGGGGGGGGAAGAAAAGGAGAGAAGATATCACTTCAATCGATGAATCTTCGAGGATCATCACAAAAGGTTGAGGATGTCTAATGAAGCGCACTAAAAGCATGAAGGTACACATCAGTGCAAGAGCTATGTGTTGTCCCCTCAACCTTGAGACAGCACAAGACAGAATCCCCTGCAGCCTCAGAGCACTGAAAATGTCACAGATGCTGTGCAGATAACTTTATACCAGCTGCTCAGTGACAATACGTCATTGCATCAGAAAACCTCAGTTGGCTGGGTACAAGCAGACTTGCAATTTGGTGAATGCACTGATTCACAAAGAACAGCCTTGTTTCCCACAGTTTAGTGATGTTACCAATTAGAACCCCTTGGAGTCCCCTAATGGGTAGCCTGGCAGAGTTGCCGGGATACCCTCGAGTGTTGCTATGGCTGATCTGCTGCCACTTCACTGAGAGGTTGACCGCGTGCCGGAACCTTCCAGTTAATGTTACTCACAAAGACCATTATATCAATGAAAATTCTTTTCACTTCACTACTTTAAAAATGCCATATGGATTGATTGCCTTTTTATACTGAATGATTGTATGACACAACATTGCCTTTCACCAGTTCTGGGATCAGTCCTTTTTTCCCGATGCTGGAAAACTTGTCAGTATTTCGAAATGAGATTAAAATGCATCGAAGAGCCTTTTTGTCTTAGTATTTCAATGTCTGAAGTGTTCTGGCACATGTGGCAAGTACAATCACTTCCCTCACACAGAGTGTAGGCTTCATGGCTCCCTGCAGTTCCATAAATGGTCATATATAGCTGAAAATATATGGGAGGTTTATGACTCAGTATTAGTCAGTCAGTGTGGGAGATATTAAATCTTATTTCAAATTTGACTCATAGCTCACATAGTTAGCATGAACAAAAAAATGCAGCAAATGACAGCTTATCCTGTTTTAGGAACATCAGCTACTGAATAATTATCTTGACTGGTGTCTTAGTTGTATAATGGTGGGGTTCAATTCAATGCAGCAAATATGGTTTTGTAGCTGTGGCTCAGTGGTAGCACTCTTGCCTGAGACAGAAGGTTGTGGGTTCAAGCCCCACTGTAGAGACTTCAGCACAAAATCCAGGCTGACACTTTAATGCAGTACTGAGGGAGTGCTGCACTGTCGGAGCTGCGTCTTTTGGATGAGATGTTAAATCTAGGCACCGTCTGCCCTCTCGGGTGGACGTAAAAATCCCATGGCACTATTTGAAGAAGAGCAGGGGAGTTCTCCCTGGTGTCCTGGCCGATATTTATCCATCAACAAAAATCACTAAACCAGATTATCTGGTCATTGTCACATTGCCGTTTTGTGGGAGCTCGCTGTGTGCAAATTGGCCGTTGTGTTTCCTACAACAGTGACTAGATTTTGAAAGTACTCAATTGGCTGTAAAATACTTTGGGACTTCCTGAGGTCTCTATATGAAAGCTTGCTTTCTTTTATTGTACTTGAAATTGCATTCCTTCCAATGGAACTGTAAGCTTCATGGTTAGATTGCTCTAGAATTCAATTAGGTCAGCTCTTTTCCAAAGAGAATGAAAACAATTTCCTTAACCTATCCCCATAACTTAGATCCCTGATATATTTAATCATCTTGTTTCCTCAAGTCTCAACATTGCCAAGAGCTATAATACCCTCAATTTAAGACGCCCGATCAGATATCAGTTGAAATCATTTGTATTTACCATTCTAATGAGTGGATATCAGTCACTTATATAATTGAACGTGACTTGTTACACTGGTGGGAAATGGAACCAAAAGAAAAGTCACAGGACCTCCCGCTTCAGTGACACGGAACTGTTTATATTAATAAAACAACGCACTAAATTCAAAAAGATATTTCTGGCACCTAGGCACCTTTACCCACAATTGAAAGTCACCATTGTCTGAAAAGTTAAATGAGAGGACTGTAGCAAATGCCTCAATAATTTAACATGTACATTCTCAGAGTCTTCTGTTCCTGGTAAGTCTTATGTGCAGTTTTGTTTGTTGAAGTTACCAATAACCTTTAGTGAATTATTACACATGTATATGGTGTCATGTTCAGGGAGCCGTCTCTGTATATTGTACCTTGATTTCGCAAGGGTTGTCCAGGAAATGTGCAGCCATTGCTCTAGGCATCAAAAAAATAGTTGTAGGGAAATTAATTCCCAGATTTAAGAGTTTTTGGGGGAAGAACCTCCCAGCACAAAATGAATGCATGTCAGGAATGTGAAGATGGAGGCCTGAGGCTCCCTCTAAATAAGGCCTCGGGTCCCATTTCCATAATACCAGCGACCTTTAGATGCCTATTGGGCACCCTGGTGCAGCTCGCCAATCGGGGCCTTCCCAAAATTGCAGGCAGGTCCTGGGAGCTGGGGAGGAGGTGAACGGAGTTGGGGGGTGGGGGGGGCGGGTGTTGAGTGAGGGCTGGCAGAGGTCTGCAGTATTGCTGCGGAGCCAGGAAGAACGGTCCTGCTCCTTCTGGCTTCACATTAAGGTGAAGGAAAAATCAAAAACTTACTTGTCCTATGCCTGCTTCCTTTGAGGACCGTTGGTTTAGCCGCAGTAGATCCAGAAAAACTGAATGGAATGTCTGCGCAGAATGCTCCACCCAGTTTTTTGCCAAATTTGGCATTGGGGTCCTAAAACAGGCATTAGGGCCTTGATTAGCATATTCATGACCTAACACCTGCTTTAGGCGGGCTCCCTGGGCACGGAGAAGTCACCATCACCAAATTGGTAGCTGGTGCTCTTAAGGGGGGATCAGGCCTAGGAGTTCGCACCCGGAAATTGGTCCCACGTTATTAATTTTGCGCTTCAAAAACAGGCACGATGGGGACCAATTTCTCCCCCTTTCTTCCTTAAAGCTGTGCTGTGTTGCTTTGGAATTATTCTGTCGATACCTATGGCAACACAAGAGGAACAAGCATTCCAATGGTATCAGCAACACACTGCTTCTAACAGATGTAACTTGCCAATACATGTCATGCATTATATACATGATTAAGAGGTGATCTAATTGAGGTGTTCAAGATGATTAAAGGATTTGATAGTTTTTCCCTATCTACCCTATTTCCTCTGTTGGGAGAGTCCAGAACAAGGGGGCATAACCTTAAAATTAGAGCTAGGCTGTTCAGGAATGATGTCAGGAAGCACTTCTTCACACAAAGGGTAGTGGAAATCTGGAACTCTCTCCCCCAAAAAGGTTGTTGAAGCTGAGGGTCAACTGAAAATTTTGAAACTGAGATTGATGGATTTTTGTTAGGCAAGGGTATTAAGGGTTATGGAGCCAAGGTGGGGAGATGCAGTTAGGGTACAGGTCAACCATGATCTAATTGAATGGCAGAACAGGCTTGAGGGGCTGAATGGCCTACTGCTGTTCATATGTTCCATTGTTCCGCGTTATGATGCTGTGGTGCATGTTGTGAATGACAGACTTTGGACTATCGCATTTTCTGTGTTTGAAATGCCAATCACAATGCTTTTTACTGGAAGACTATGCACGTGTGACAAACCTCATCTTGATTCTCCCAGAGCCCTCATAGTTAGCTGAAAAGACTCACCAGGTTGCAGGGTACAGATCCAGAATGTATTTACACCTCTAACTCACAGATTTTTTTTAATGATGGACAGCAAGACTGACCATTCACGAAGCACACCAGGATTTGCTGTTTATAATTCTGCACTCTGCTTGCACTCCTGTGTATCGATGCAAAGTTACTGTGCACAATGTGGCCCAGAGAAACTATTTTAGGAGCAGTGAAAGTACACAGAATTTCCACTGTATACCACAACGTATAGCATGAACTCTTCAAATGCTGTCAGGTAACTTTGAAAGCAAAGGCTAAGGCCCAGCAATTGGCAGGCTGGGCACAGGAATCGATCCCTGCGCTGGAACTGGTCGGCCCGAAAAACACACGATATTGGGCCCTGGGCCTCATTTACATGAGACCGGCGAGTTGCAGACCACCAGCAGCAGCCCACAAGTAGGTCTTGGGAGAGGGCGATTGGGAGAGTGGGGAATCGATCTGTAGGGAGGGGGCTGATTGGGAGAGGGATGTAATCAGAAGGGAGGGGAACGATCGGGAGAAGGTGATCAGGAGGGAGTGGGGCCCGTTATTTTTATTCCTTCATTGGATGTGGGCGTCGCTGGCAAGGCCAGCATTTATTGCCCATCCCTAATTGCCCTTGAGAAGGTGGTGGTGAGCCGCCTCCTTGAACCGCTGCAGTCCGTGTGGTGAAGGTTCTTCCACAGTGCTGTTAGGTAGGGAGTTCCACTATTTTGACCCAGTGACAATATATTTCCAAGTCGGGATGGTGTGTAACTTGGAGGGGAACGTGCAGGTGGTGATGTTCCCATGCGCCTGCTGCCCTTGTCCTTCTCGGTGATAGAGGTTCCGGGTTTGGGAGGTGCTGTTGAAGAAGCCTTGGCGAGTTGCTGCAGTGCATCTTGTAGATGGTGCACACTGCAGCCACAGTGCATTGGTGGCGGAGGGAGTGAATGTTTAAGGTAGTGGATGGGGTGCTAATCAAGCAGGCTGCTTTGTCCTAGATGGTGTCAAGCTTCTTGAGTGTTGTTGGAGCTGCACTCATCCAGGCAAGTGGAGAGTATTCCATCACACTCCTGACTTGTGCCTTGTAGATGGTGGAAAAGCTTTGGGGAGTCAGGAGGTGAGTAACTAGTCGCAGAATACCCTGTCTATGACCTGCTCTTGTAGCCTCAGTATTTATGTGGCTGGTCCAGTTAAGCTTCTAGTCATATAGAATAAGCCATTTTTTTTACACGGTAGAAAATATTAGCCAAGAAATTGCTTTTGGCGATATTAGCAGATGAATGCTGTCGTATGACATTCCTTTCTCTGTTATTTTAGTGGAGGCATCAACCCATTTAAAATAAACAGGTAGCACCTGTGTAAAATATCCAACAGAGAAATATCAAATATACTCAACTTTCGCCTGTACTAGGCTATTATTTTCGTGCTTGCTACAAATTCACATTTTCTAAAACTATTGCCATAGTGTAAACAACGTACAGTAAACTTATCACTTCTGCCCCCCAGTAAGAGGTCTTGCCTGCTTGAAGCACATATCAGAAAAGCATACAGGAACTAGCCCTTGCTTTTCCACCCAGGGCTGTGCCCAGGCAATTTTCTGACTTAAATAACGGGCAAGCGAGGCTCTGGGTTCGGAGCGCAGAAGCGGAAATTGGTACATTATATCGGGACTTATCTCTGCCCCTGGTAACATTCGTATCCTGCATTTTTGAACATGTTTCTGACGGCCAGTGTAACCCAATCAGACAGATAGTGCAGTCTCTCAAACAAAACAATGCATGCAAGCCAACCAGCGCTGGTGAAACAGATCTCCTTGCCTGAACAGTGTGATGTAGTTATTTAGACTTAAATAAATAAAGGATGCGGTATATATTCTGTGGAGGCATCATTCAAAATCCGGGACTGTGAGAAAGCACCTGTTGCCTTACAAGTTTACCAGCTGCCACCATTTAGAGCCTCTGTCACGGTCTGTGGCCACTTTAAAGATCGATTTCCTGATGCAATCTGGAAGCAGGAAAGTTGACCTGCTCAGGGTCTGTGAATCTGGACCTTCCCTGTGTTTGGTCTCTCTCGAATTGAGCGAGGGGAGACAAGTGAAAGTATTTAAGAATATCCCCATTACCTTTTCAAAACGGCATCACCTTTATATAGGTGGATATAATGGACAAAGGCTCTCCTTGTGGGCAGATTCATCTTCCGTGTCAAATGGGTGTGAGAAAACACGTTAAAAATACAGTTGTTTTGTGTGTGTGTGTCGCCCACCTCCCCTGATATCATGTTTGAAAGTTTATGAAGAGGACGTGGAACCTCCCCTACCCCTCATCTGCTTTGGTTTTGATCTTTTCAGTCGAAATGAGAACGGGCTTGTTTCAAAGAATCATCATTGTTGAAACACTTTAAAGAAAGAACCCCTGCTTCCTGCACTCTGATAAAGATCTTCACAGGTAAAATAGCGCGATTATTAACGTGCAGACTGGAATGTGTGCAGCAGCATGAAAGAGAAGCAGCGAGATGAACAGATTTTATTCAGTTATCTCCGGAGCCGCCATCTCCCTCACCATCTGCACATTCCTACGTACAAGAGAGCGAGAGAAAAAATCTTGATGTCTTTAATTTTTTTTTTAGATAACGGAGAAAGGTAATCTTTCGGGTCAGCTGTGCCTTAATAATATACAACTGTATTCAGGAACTGGATGAAAGTTTGCTTTGATCTCTTTTCATGATGGTAGCAGCAAGACTAATAATAATAAAAAATAAACTTTGATCCTCTTTCGAAAGTGGACAGGAAGTTCCCCCCCCCCCCCAGGATGTGACAATAATTATTTACAGGAAGATTTTCCAGTCAGACTCTAAAGGTGAGAGCTCCCACCAGGCTGTCATGGTCAATATTTTTCCCTCAACCTATACCATGTTCACTTCATTTTTAATTGCAAAGAAAGACTTGCATTTATATGGCACCTTTCACCATCTCTGGACCTTCCAAAGAGCTTTACAGCCAATAGAGCACTTCTTAAAAAAAAGTGTAGTCACTGTTGTAATGTAGGAAACACGGCAGCCAATTTGCACACAGCAAGGTCCCACAAACAGCAATGTGGTAATGACCAGATAATCTGTTGAACATAGGAACAGGAGTAGGCCATTCATCCCCTCGTGCCTGCTCCGCCATTTGATAAGATCATGGCTGATCTGTGATCTAACTCCATATACCTGCCTTTGGCCCATATCCCTTAATACCTTTGGTTGCCAAAAAGCTATCTCAGATTTAAATTTAGCAATTGAGCTAGTATCAATTGCCGTTTGTGGAAGAGAGCTCCAAACTTCTACAACCCTTTGTGTGTAGAAATGTTTTCTAATCTCGCTCCTGAAAGGTCTGGCTCTAGTTTTTAGACTGTGCCCCCTACTCCTAAAATCCCCAACCAGCGGAAATAGTTTCTCTCTATCCACCCTATCTGTTCCCCTTAATATCTTATAAACTTCGATCAGGTCACCCCTTAACCTTCGAAACTCCAGAGAATACAACCCCAATTTGTGTAATCTCTCCTCGTAACTTAACCCTTGAAGTCCGGGTATCATTCTAGTAAACCTACGCTGCACTCCCTTCAAGGCCAATATGTCCTTCCGAAGGTGCGGTGCCCAGAACTGCTCACAGTACTCCAGGTGCGGTCTAACCAGGGCTTTGTATAGCTGCAGCATAACTTCTGCCCCCTTGTACTCTAGTCCTCTAGATATAAAGGCCAGCATTCCATTAGCCTTCTTGATTATTTTCTGCACCTGTTCATGACACTTCAGTGATCTATATACCTGAACCCCTAAGTCCCTTTGGACAGCCACTGTTTTTAACTTTTTACCATTTAGAAAGTACCCTGTTCTATCCTTTTTTGATCCAAAGTGGATGACCTCACACTTGTCTACACTGAATTCCATTTGCCACAGTTTTGCCCATTCTATCAATATCGCTTTGTAATTTTATGTTTTCATCTACACTGCTTACAATGCCACCAATCTTTGTGTCATCGGCAAACTTAGATATGAGACTTTCTATGCCTTCATCTAAGTCGTTAATAAATATTGTGAATAATTGAGGCCCCAAGACAGATCCCTGCGGGACTCCACTAGTCACATCCTGCCAATGTGAGTACCTTCCCGTTATCCCTACTCTCTGTCGCCTTTCGCTCAGCCAGTTGAGAGATAAATATTGGCCAGGACCACCGGGGAGAGCTCCCCTGCTCTTCTTCAAAATAGTGCCATGGGATCTTTTATGCTCACCTGAGAGGGCAGATGGGGCCTCGATTTAACGTCTCATCTGAAAGACGGCACAGAGCAGCACTCCCTCAATACTGCACTGGGAGTGTCAGCCTAGATTTTGTGCTCAGGTCTCTGGAGTGGAGCTTGTACCCACAACCCTCCAACTCAGAGACGAGAGTGCTAACACTGAGCCACAGCCGATATCTGTAGGGCCTTGTCAGGCACAAAATGGCTGCTGTGTATTCGTACATAATAACTCTGAAGTAATTTGTGCAGCCTCCAATAATACGGTCTCCATGTATTGGCGATGGGACAGCTGGTCCTCGGGCACTGCGTGCATTGGCATTGAACTGAACTAACTTTGCACTGTAATGTGAAGATAGCTCATAGCACAGTGCTCGTGGTGCACAGAATGTGGCCCACCGGAAGCCCCAAAGGGCCAGGGAGTGAGGTTTTAGGAACAGAAGCTTTTAAAGGGCTTTCTCTTAAAGCTGTCCCACAAATGAAGAGGGAGAGAATCCTCCCCCTTACAATCTGACATAGGGGCAGCAGTAAGGTGTCAGCTGTGGCTCAAATGGTAGCACTCTGGCCTTTGAGTCAGAAAGTTGTGGGCTCAAGTCCCACACCAGGCACTGGTGAGGTATATTATTACATGCTGTGCGCACAGGGTGCTGAGTAGGTTTCAGGCTTCAGTACCTCATAATGCAAGGAGCAGGATCCTGATGCCATCCATTGTCATCCTTGCCCTTCCCCCCTACAACCTGCTATCTAATAGAGAGTATATCTTGGCTTAGTCTACAAGTCGAAGCTACCTGCTCCACAGCACATTGTCAATTCCCACCTTGCTGCTCTGTACTTCACCTGGTTGTTACTTCTGCTGCGGCTTGATCTTCTGGACTCCTCTGTTACTAGAACTCTTGTTCTGCTGGACCACCCTGAACTCCTCTGCTGCAGTGACTTTGACCTGCTATTTAATCTACAAATTAATGCTAACTGTTGCAGACCACATTGCCCAACGCCAAAGCTGCAGCTTTGTCCACCTGGGTTCTGCTTTCACTACGGGGGCTCTACTCCCACCTGACCTTCTGGACTTCTCTGCTGCCAAGGCTCTGTTCTGCTACTACACTGAACTCCATTGCTTTGTTAGCTTCGAGGCTTTACTCTGCTGCTGCATGGCTCCTGGGCAGTGCGTGGCTCCAAAGATTTCCTGGGCTGAATTCCATTACCATGCTAGTTTCCTAGGCTGTGTATCACTCTTCTCTTGCCTCCTACACTGGATCTTGCACCTGATTTTCTGAGCTTCACTCTGCTCCCCCGCTGGTTCCTAATCCATACTTCACTGACCAGCTGGCTCCCGAATTGCTCACCCACCGGCTCCCGAACCAGCCCCGATTTTAAAATTCTCATCCACATTTTCAAATCCCTCCATGGCATCGCCCCTCCCTACCTCTGTAACCTCCTCCAGACGTTTAACCCTCCAAGAACTCTGCTCTCCTCCAACTCTGGTCTCTTGTGTATCCCCCACTTCCTTTGCCCCACCATTGGCGGCTGTGACTTCAGCCATCTAGACCTAAGCTCTAGAATTCCCTCCCTAAACCTCTCTGCTTCTCTACTGCTCCCATGCTGTAAGACTCTCCTTAAAACCTATTCTTTGACGAAGCTTTTAGTCACCTGTTCTAATATCTCCTTTGGCTCAGTGTCAAATTTTGTCTGATTTATTGCTCCTGTGAAGCGCCTTGGGTCGTTTTACTACATTAAAGGTGCTATATAAATGCAAGTTGTTGTTATAAACTGATTTTCTTTCCTATTATTATTGAGCCTTTGGTGGCCTTGTAGTGCTCCTGGAATGCACGGAGCGAGAGGGTGGGCAGGCAACATGTACTAGGCCTCCACCTGATGTTGTTCTTGACCCAACTGATAGTAAGTTTTTAAAAATTCATTTATGGCATGTGGGCATCGCTGGCGAGGCCAGCATTTATTGCCCATCCCTAATTGCCCTTGAGAAGGTGGTGATGAGCTGCCTTCTTGAACAACTGAGAGGCTTGATAGGCCATTTCAGAGGGCGATTAAGAATCAACCACATTGCTGTGGGTCTGGAGTCACATAAAGGCCAGACCAGACAAGGACAGCAGGTTTCCTTCCCTAAAGGACATTAGTGAACCAGATGGGTTTTTACAACAATCCGGTAGTTTCATGGCCACCATTACTAATACTAGTTTTTTTTTATTCCAGATTTTATTTAATTAGTTGAATTTAAATTCCCCAGCTACCATGGCAGGATTTGAATTCATAACTCCAGAATATTAGTCCAGGCCTCTGGATTACTAGTCCAGTAACATAACCACTATACTACCGTGCCCAGTTGCGCAGCAGCCCAGTGATGGCTCTTCTTCAATTTTCCCTCTTCTCCCTCGCCTCTCATGGGATAAAACTTGGCTTTCATTCAACAACGTCCCGAATCAGCATGATTGAAATATAGATATATTTATATAAAGAGAAAAGAAAAGAAGCAAATCTCGCAAGTTTGCTTTGGGTTGCCGCCAGCTACGCAAGACCCGCATGTCGGGAGTTGCCAGCACTAGTACGGCACTTAACCTGATATAAAAACAGCTGTAGATCCATGAAATCATGGGCCTATGAAGCTGTGGTCGGATTAAGCACCCCCTGTTGCAGCAGGTTAAAAGCACTGAGCTGGACCCTCATGTTTGTAATCGCTTCTTTGCATTTCGCATTGGAGCCCGGCAAGCCTACAGGGATCAGCACCTGACGACAAATGTAAAACGGTGCACAGAGGTCGCTCTCCTGAGATAAGCACAAAAAAAAAGGTGCAGTAAAAGTTCATAAGGGTGTTCATTGTAACAGTATTCTGCCGTGCCATCGTGTCTGACTGAGAACATCAGAACAGGCACTTCCTTTCGGGATGATGTTATCAGTTGTCAGACAGGACATATTTATTTCACCAAACAGGCCCATGCCTCGTCCTTCCTTAGACAGTTTACAGTAGACAAACAGCAACCCCTATCCATTTATAGGCAAATACACCTGGGGGCATGATTTTTTTTAGACCAGTAAGATAAGCAATTGCTGCAATAAACGCCTTTTGTCTCCAATGATGAGTTCCTGTTATATTGGGTAAATGATCCCCTCTTTGTGGCCAATGTTGACAGATTTCAACTACTAAGGGCAGGCCATGATTGTCTTTTTGTGAAAGTTCTTCAAAGGCTCCTCACTCCTTTGATTTAAAAAAAAACAATCTATTTTTCCTGTGTATATATAGCATAGATTGTATTGTAGATTTGACCCCCTCGCTTTATGCTAGACACAGGTATATTATCAGCATAATCTCTTTATTTCAATTGTTTGGAGTTTTCTTTTTATTTTACCACTTTTATTTATTCATAGACTCATAGTAAGGTTACAGCACGGAAGGAGGCCATTCAGCCCATTAAGTCCACACCGGCTCTGTGCAAGAGAAATCCAGCTAGTCCCACTCCCCGCCCTATCCCCGTAGCCCTGCAATTTTTTTACTTTCAAGTACTTATCCAGTTCCCTTTTGAAGGCCATGATTGAATCTACCTCCACCACCCCCTCAGGCAGTGCATTCCAGATCCTAACCACTCGCTGTGTAAAAAAGTTTTTCCTCATGTCACCTTTGATTCTTTAGCCAATCACCTTAAATCTATGCCCTCTGGTTCTTGACCCTTCCACCAATGGGAACAGTTTCTCTCTATCCACTCTGTCTAGACCCTTCATGATTTTGAATACCTCTATCAAATCTCCTCGCAACCTTCTTTGTTCCAAGGAGAACAACCCCAGCTTCTCCAATCTATCCAAGTAACTAAAGTCCCTCATCCCTGGAATCATTCTAGTAAATCTCTTCTGCACCCTCTCTTAGGCCTTCACATCTTTCCTAAAGTGCGATGCCCAGAACTGGACACAATACTCCAGTTGTGGCCAAACCAATGTTTTATAAAGGTTCATCATGACTTCCTTACTTTTGTAATCTATGCCTCTGTTTATAAAGCCAAAGATCCTGTATGCTATTTTAACCGCTTTCTCAATCTGCCCAGCCACCTCTTACGATTTGTGCACATATACCCCCAGATCTCTCTATTCCTGTACCCCTTTTAGAGTTGTGCCCTCTAGTTTATATTGCCTCTCCTCGTTCTTCCTACCAAAATGTATCACTTTGTATTTTTCTGCCTTAAATTTCATCTGCCACGTGTCCACCTATTTCACCAGCCTGTCTACATCCTCTTGAAAACTATCACTATCCTCCTCACTGTTCACTACCCTTCCAAGTGTTATGTCATCTGCAAATTTTGAAGTTGTGCCTTGTACACCCAATTCCAAGTCATTAATATATATCAAGAAAAGCAGTGGTCCCAGTACTGACCCCTGGGGAACACCACTGTACACCTCTCTCCAGTCCGAAAAATAACCGTTCACCACTACTCTCTATTTCCTGTCCTGTAGCCAATTCTGTATCCATGTTGCTACTGCCCCTTTTATTCCATGGGCCACAATCTTGATGATAAGCCTACCATGCAGCACTTCATCAAACGCCTTTTGAAAGTCCATATACACCACATCAACCGCATTACCCTCAACTACCCTTTCTGTTACCTTATCAAAAAACTCTACCAGGTTAGTTAAACATGATTTGCCTTTAGAAAATCTGTGCTGGCTTTCTCTAATCAATCCACACTCGTCCAAGTGACTGTTAATTCTGTCCCAGATTATCGTTTCCACAAGTTTCCCCACCATTGAGGTTAAACTGACTGGCCTATAGTTGCTGGGTTTATCCTTACATCCTTTTTTGAACAAGGATGTGACATTTGCCAACTATTCCACTTTACTTGAAGTGAACTATAGACCAATTAGCTTAACATCGGTGGTAGGAAAGATAATGGAATCCTTACTCAAAGATGTCATAGAAAAAGACCTAGAAACTGAAAATATAATAAAGAATAGTCAGCACGGATTGCAAAAGAGAAGGTCATGCTGTACCAACCTTATTGAATTCTTTGAAGTTGTAACAGAAAGGGTAGACAAGAGTAATGTAGTAGATGGATTATATTTGGATTTTCAATAGGCCTTCAATGAGGTACCGCGTAGTAGATTCATGACTAAGGTCAGAACATGTGGAGTCAGGGGACAAGTAGCAGAGTGGATAGCAAATTGGCTACAGAACAGAAAACAGAGAGTAGGGGTTAAGGGTAGTTACTCAGACTGGCAAAAGAATCGGTGCTGGGAGCACTGTAGTTCATCATTTACATAAACGATTTGGACTCGGGAATCGGAAATACAATTTCAAAATTTGCGGACAAAACCATATTGGAGGGTATAGTTAATACTGTGGAGGACTGCGTCAAAATACAGGAAGACATTAATAAACTTGCAGAATGGGTGTGTAATTGGTGAATGAAATTCAATATAGCATGGTGAGGTGGTGCATTTTGTTAGGAGGAATAAGGAGGCCTTGGAAAATAAGAGTCTAAATGGGGTAGAGGAGCAGAGGGATCTGGGGGTACAGATACAGAAATCACTAGAAGTAGCGACGCAGGTTAATAAGGCCATTAAAAAAAGCAAACAAAGCACTGAGGTTCATTTCTAGAGGGATAGAATTGAAAAGCAGGGAAGTTATGTTAAACTTGCATAGAACTTTGGTTACACCATACTTGGGATACTGTGAACAGTTCTGGCTCCATATTATAAAAAGGATATAGCGGCACTGGATAAGGTGCAAAAAATATTTACTAGGATGATACCAGAACTGAGATGTTATATCCATCAGGAAAGATTGAATAGGCTGAGGTTTTTTTCTCTTGAAAAGAGGAGACTGAGGGGTGACCTGATAGAGGTCTTTAAGATTATGAAAGGGTTTGATAGGGTAGACGTAGAGAAGATGTTTCCACTTGCGGGGGAGACCAGAACTATGGTCCATAAATATAAGATAGTCACTAATAAATCCAATAGGGAATTCAGGAGAAACTCCTTTACCCAGAGAGTGGTTAGAATGTGGAACTCGCTGCCACAATGAGTGGTTGAGGCGAGTGGCATAAATACATTTTAAGGGGAAGCTAGATAAACACATGAGGGAGAAAGCAATAGAAGGATATGTTGATGGGGTTAGATGAAGAAAGTTGGGAGGAGGCTCGTGTGGAGCATAAACACCGGCATGGACCTGTTCGGCCAAATGGCCTGTTTCTGTGCTGTACATTCTATGTAATATTATGTTTATATAAAGTGCTCGTTTAACAAATCTGCCATTCCCTAGTTGTCTATTACAGTAGCGCCTGCGTCTGTCTTTAATGGGCCCACATCTCACTTAGCCACTCTCTTACTCTTAATATATTTATAAGAACTTTTACTATTAGCCTTTGCATTACTTGCAAGTTGTTTTCTCGTATTCCCTTTCTGGAGCTCTTAATGTTTTCTTTGTGTTCCTTTGTTGCTTTCTATATATCTCCAGTCCACTGCATGACCACTTTTCTTGGCATTTGTGTAAGCCACTTCCTTTAGCTTTAAACTGTGTCTTACCTCATATGTTGACTAAGGTTGCTTGACTGTACAAGTGGAACTTTTGCTCTTTAGGCGTATGTATTGGTTTTGTATTGTACTAACTACTTCTTTGAATATCTCCCACTGTTTTTCTGAAGGTTTACCTGTTAACAGTTCAGCCCAGTTTAATGTGTTAGCTTACATCTCATTCCTTCGAAGTTGGCCTAACTTAAGTTTAAAGCCTTGGTTTGTGTCTGATCTTTCTCCTTCTCAAACTAAATGTCAAACTCTATCATGTTGTGGTCACTGTTTGCAAGATGCTACCTTACTGTCAGATTATTAATTAATTCTGGCTCGTTCTTCATTCCTAAATCTAGTATAGAATCATAGAATCATAGAAGTTTACAACATGGAAACAGGCCCTTCGGCCCAACATGTCCATGTCGCCCAGTTTATACCACTAAGCTAGTTCCAATTGCCTGCACTTGGCCCATATCCCTCTATACCCATCTTACCCATGTAACTGTCCAAATGCCTTTTAAAAGACAAAATTGTACCCGCCTCTACTACTGCCTCTGGCAGCTCATTCCAGACACTCACCACCCTTTGAGTGAAAAAATTGCCCCTCTGGACCCTTTTGTATCTCTCCCCTCTCACCTTAAATCTATGCCCCCTCGTTATAGACTCCCCTACCTGTTCCCCTGTCGGTTCTAAATCATACTGTTTCAGAAAACTATCCTGGACGTTCTCTAGAAATTCACTGCCTTTATGATTTGAGCTGTTTATGTGAAAATTAAAATCTCCCATTATAACAGCTTTGCCTTTGCTACATGCTTCTCTGATCTCCGTATTTATACATTCCACTACTGCATCACTGCTATCAGGAGGTCTGTAGACAATCCCCACCAGAGTCTTGCATCCTTTGCTGTTTCTTAATTCTACTCAGTGTTTCCACTGCCTGCTCACCCCTACTGAAATCTCTTCTTTCTACTGCTCTAATTGTGTATTTTACCAATAGAGCGAATCCTCCTCCTTTCCCTTTTTGCCTGTTCTTTCTAAAGACCTTATAGCCGGGAATATTTAGGTCATCAAGAAACAACGGAGACATTCAAGTCCTGGCGGCAGTGCAAAGAAGAGCCACGAGGCTGATCCCTAATGTAAATGGTCCAACCCATGAGGAAAAACTGGAGAAACTTGAGCTTTTCAGCCTGGAGAGGAGGCATCTGAGAGGTGATCGTATAGAAGGATAAAGGGTAAAGGTAAATCCAGAATATTATTTTTTATTAAATTTCAAGGTTCAAACCAGTAAAGACTGATATTAGGAAGTTCTTCTTCACACAAAGAATGATCAACACATGGAGCGGTCTTCCAGATAGAATAGAGGAAGCAAAAACCCCAGAATCATTTAAGAAACAATTGGATGCTGCAATGTGGGGGGAATCAAGTGTTTCTGGGTGGATGAACTAAGATGGGCCTTATCCCTAATTACCTTGTGACTTGAAAAGGCAGGTGGGATCTCAATTTAAAAGAGACAGCATCTCCAATCCCTCAGTACCGCACTGAAGTGTCAGCCTAGAATAGGCCCTCAAGTGCTGGAGTGGGTCTTAAAACCACAACCTTCTGACTCACAGACAAGCTTGCTACCAATTGAGCCAAGCTGACGCAACCTTTAATTGCAGTACAGCAAAACAGGCAGAACTGGGTGGAGGGTCCTTCTCCGACCCCCGGCCAAATTTCCTTCACATGGTTATGCTCCCCTGATAGATTAGTATGTAAATGCATCACGTGGTGTGATACTGATGCTCACAGACCACTAATGGAAATTGTGATGTCTGTCTGCTGGCTAACACGTCCCTCATATTTTAGTAGCCTGCCAACCGTCATTGCAAACATTCACTAGACAGATTTACACATGAAGAATGCCTACTTGTCCAAGATACTAGAGGGCTGCCAATGGTTGGGGAAAAGGTAACACAATTTGGGGCAGTGCAAACCGGGCAGTAACAGACGCATTATACGCCCTGCCTGATATTCAATTCGATTGACTGCACTGGAACTGAATATTGAGTGGCTTATAACGGGCGATAGATGAATTTCTACCCCATGAATTTAAGAGGAGAGAGGAGGAAATTGGGATTAAAAAAAAGGCAGCGAAAACCTGGAATTTATAGAATTGCTTTCAGAAGCGGCTCTGTGTATAAATTTAGCTTAAATAATCCACTGACTTCTTGTCTTTTCCCACGAAATTTGGCATTTCCTTTCAGTTGTTTGCCTTTTCTCAAATACCTGAGTCTGGTTTGTGTTGCAGAGGAAGTTTTTCCTCTATGATTACAGCATTTCTATAGCAACAAATGGGTTTCAGATGAAAAATGTTAACTAAAGTATTTAACTGACAAATGCTACAACTTGTATAAATTAATAAATTACAAACAGTTCTTACCCCCCCCCCCCGCCCCCCAGCAACTCTCTATAAAAGCCAAACCCATCTAAAACTTGAATAGTGCTCCCATATCTGGGGAGCCTCTTCCAATACTTCTCATACCAAAATAAAAATAATGGGGGTTAAACTGTTAACCCCTGAAAACGGGCACTGGGATCGTCGTGCTGCCCGGTGATTTCAATCATTGCTGCGTGCGGCCAGCACTAACTGTGCTGTTGATTGGCTGCACGCACCAGCAGGGGGCCCCGATATCGCTAGCACTAATTAAAGGCAGCCTGCACAGCTTAAAGGGGAGGTGCACTGTGGCTGCAGGGAGACTTGGAATTGGTGTGGCAACTAACTCTGTGCTGGAATAAATTGAGGAAAGACTGGGCCTGCGAGAGAATGTGCGTCAAGGTTCTGCGACGACGCACCAGAGGTCTTGGTGCAAGAGGTGGATGCACGGAGGGACATCCTTTACCCACAGGGGGCAGGAGGCCCTCCAGACACGTGCTGAAGAGGCAGTGGGAGGCTGTAGTGGACGAGGTAACTGCCAGGAGCGTCGCGCCATGCACATGGATGCAGTGCAGGAAGAAGTTCAATGATTTGACACGAGTGGTCAAGGTGAGTGACTTCAACTATCAAGTGGCGTCTCCTACCAACTGCACCTCTGGCTTCACCCACTGCTCCACGCAAGACACCCACCTACCAACAAACTCTTTCCATCAGTACGCAACTCTTCAAATCAGATGCTGCATCTTACCCTCACACAGTGCCACGCTTGCAAGCCGCACACCCAAAACCCACAGGTCACACACACTGGCAGCTATTCAACCATGACAGGCACATCACCCAAACATCTTACAGGACACTCACTGACACACTTCCCTCTTTCTTGCAGGAAAAGGTGGCGCATAACAACAGGCAGCCTACACATCCTCACCCCCATGGAAGAGACAGTGCGGGCTGTCACTGCAGCCGTGGCCACTGGCAGTGCTGGAGGTATCGATGATGAGGGTCTCTGCACACCTAATCCTCCTTCTCACTCCCCACTTCTCCCTCAGCCCACAATCTTTTCTGACTCATGTGCTGCAGATGGTGTGAGCACGGACGTCTTACTTTCTCCTCTCCCCTCACCACAACTCAACCCGTGTCCTTTTGTCATTTCAGATACTCAAGAACTGGAACCTGCCCAGTCAGAGGAGGCAGAGGAAAATGACAGTGATGATGCAGACACACCGTCACTCGATCTTACACTCGCAGCCACCAGCTCAGAGACTGACACTTCACGTACTTTAGAGGCTAGGATAGAGGAGGTATCTACACATGGTGAGACACCGGGCACAAGTGTGCAGGAGCCAGGGCGGGGGGAACAGATACCACAGGTGCCAGCTCGCCTGATGGCGAGGTCGCTCACTAGTTCTGATGCTGAGGAGTCAGGTGATGACTTCGATGGGCCAGGCTACAGAAGGTGGTTGATGGGCGTACACCACCAAATGCTTGGTGCACTGGAAAGCCTGCCAGAAAACCTGCGCACAGTGTCAAGGGGCATGGGGGAGTCCAGCTCTAACCTGGCACAGGGCTTTGCGCAGAGCTTGGAGCCCATCCTTTCCAACATGGAATGGGTGGTCACCTCCATCAGCACACCTGTGGAACCCACCATGATACAGCATCTGATGACTGATGTCTCAGCTTCCATTGCAGCACAAACATCTGCCATCAAAGATCTGACTGCTGCATTTGGAACTCAAACTGTCGCCTTGGAAGCTCAGACTGCTGATATTGTGGCTCTGGGGACCACTATGGAACGGGACTTTCAGGGCGTCACAGCACTCCAGCAATCTTTTCTCCAGCAGATCACCAGGATTGCCGAGGCCCCGCCCCGGGATAGTGGCAGTAGCGCGATGGCAGTTGGACCTGCTGTCCTCTCTCAGGATGACAGCATTCCTGCTCCCACCCCTGCCACTTCACCAATGCCCCTTTTGTTGCCTCTCAGCCAGCCGGGCCAAACTGTTGCAGCCCATGTTGAGATGGTGTAGTCTAAAGCCGGGCCTTCCCGGCCCAGAACTGCTCGAGGTCGTCCTCCAAGGCCATCTGTACGCGGATGACACTTTCAAGGCAGTATTGATTGGATTATTGATTATAATTCTGAGGGCATTGAGAGTCAACCACATAGTAAAGAACTGAAGTCACACATTTTTTTTTTATTTGTTCATGGGATGTGGGTGTCGCTGGCAAGGCCAACATTTATTGCCCATCCCTAATTACCCTTGAGAAGGTGGTGGTGAGCCACCTTCTTGAACCGCTGCAGTCCGTGTGCTGAAGGTTCTCCCACAGTGCTGTTAGACAGGGAGTTCCAGGATTTTGACCCAGCAACGATGAAGGAACGGCGATATAGTTCCAAGTCGGGATGATGTGTGACTTGGAGGGGAACGTGCAGGTGGTGTTGTTCCCATGTGCCTGCTGCTCTTGTCCTTCTAGGTGATAGAGGTCGGGGGTTTGGGAGGTGCTGTCGAAGAAGCCTTGGCGAGTTGCTGCAGTGCATCCTGTAGATGGTACACACTGCAGCCACAGTGCGCCGGTGGTGAAGGGAGTGAATGTTTAGGGTGGTGAATGGGGTGCCAATCAAGCGGGCTGCTTTGTCCTGGATGGTGTTGAGCTTCTTGAGTGTTGTCAGAGCTGCACTCATCCAGGCAAGTGGAGAGTATTCCATCATACTCCTGACTTGTGCCTTGTAGATGGTGGAAAGGCTTTGGGGAGTCAGGAGGTGAGTCACTCGCCGCAGAATACCCAGCCTCTGACCTGCTCTTGTAGGCACAGTTTTTATGTCGTTGGACATTTAAGTTTCTGGTCAATGGTGATCCCCAGGATGTTGATGGTGGGGGATTCGGCGATGATAATGCCATTGAATGTCAAGGGGAGGTGGTCATTGCCTGGCACTTGTCTGGTGCGAATGTTACTTGCCACTTATCAGCCCAAGCCTGGATGTTGTCCAGGTCTTGCTGCATGCGGGCATGGACTGCTTCATTGTCTGAGGGGTTGTGAATGGAACTGAACAATGTGCAATTATCAGTGAACATCCCCATTTCTGACCTTATGATGGAGAGAAGATTATTGATGAAGCAGCTGAAGACGGTTGGGCCTAGGACACTGCCCTGAGGAACTCCTGCAGCAATGTCCTGGGGCTGCAGATTGTGCTAGAACACAATTCTGCTGCTGCTGATGGCCCACAGCACCTCATGGATGCCCAGTTTTGAGCTGCTAGATCTGTTCTGAATCTAACCCATTTAGCACGGTGGTAGTGCCACACAACACATTGGTTGGTGTACTCAGTGTGAAGACTGGACTTCGTATCCACGAGGATTGTGCGGTGGTCACTCCTACCAATACTGTCATGGACAGATGCATCTGCGACAGGTAGATTGGTGAGGACGAGGTCAAGTAGGTTTTTCCCTCGTGTTGGTTCGCTCACCACCTGCTGCAGGCCCAATTTGGCAACTATGTCCTTTAGAACTCGGCCAGCTCGGTCAGTACTGGTGCTACCAAGCCGCTCTCGGTGATGGACATTGAAGTCCCCCACTCAGAGTACATTCTCTGCCCTTGCCACCCTCAGTGCTTCCTCCTAGTGGTGCTCAATGTGGAGGAGGACTGATTCATCAGCTGAGGGAGGGTGGTAGGTGGTAATCAGCAGGAGGTTTCCTTGCCCATGTTTGACCTGATGCCATGAGATTTCATGGGGTCCGGAGTCAATGTTGAGGACTCCCAGGGCCACTCCCTCCTGCGCTGACCAGGTAGTTATGGCAGGACCTCCTCTGGAGGGCATTAGTGAACCACTTGGGTTTATGACAACAATCAAGTAGCTTTCATGGTCATTCCTTTTTCCTGGTACCAACCTATAAATTGCTAGATTTATAGGCTTAGAAATACGGCGCACCCATTTTGGCTGCAGTGGAGGCGCAGGGAACATATCTTGAGCCTGAATGTTTATCCCTTGGCTAACAACACAAAATTAGCTGGTCACTTACCTCATTGTTGTCTGTGGGACCTTGCTGTCTATATATTGGCTGCTACCTTTACCTGTATAACAAAACAATACTTCAAAAGTAATTCAAAGGCTCTGATGGGCTTTGGGGATGTGAAACGAAATGCAGGTCCTTTCTTTTCTTTCTTTTAATGTAAGTAAGAGAAAAATAATAATTGAAAAGTATTAGGTTGTAAATTTGTCTTTATTCCACACAGTCCTTTAGAGCAATACCACTGTGCGTGAATGCAGACTTCAGTTACACAGGCTATTAACACAGCGGCAAGCTGGCGTGGGGATGGCAACGGGAAGCCGACTGTTAAGCAGTGGAAACTTGTAAATTTGGAAAATGTAAGTAAGCTGTGATTTGGTGAATAGCGTTGACAGATATAAGCCAATAAAAGAGTGAGGGAAAGGATTTCTGGTGAAAATGAAAACGGAATTAATTGACTGTTCACAGTATAAATGTATTCAAACATAGTATAATTTAACACCAGTTTCCTGTTCGATAAAACAACACTAATTATAATCAAGAAACACGATTAATAACTGAAAACACTAGAATCTTACAGCACAGAAGGAGGCCATTCGGCCCATCGTGCCTGTGCCGGCTCTTTGAAAGAGCTGTCCAATTTAGTCCCACACCCCAGCTTTTTCCCCATAACCCTGCAAATTAGTCCTCTTTAAGTACACGTCCAATTGCCTTTTGAAAGTTGCTATATAATCTGCCTCCACCACTCTTTTTCAGGTAGTGCATTCCAGATCTTATCAACCCTCTGTGTGAAAAAAATTCTTCGTCTAGTTCTTTTGCCAATTATTTTAAATCTATGACCTCTGGCTACTGACCCACTTGCCAGAGGAAACGTTTTCTCCCTACTTGCTATATCAAAACTTTTCATAATTTTGAAAACCTCTATTGGTTCTCCCCTTAATTTTCTCTGCTCTAAGGGAAACAATTCCAGCTTCTCCAATCTCTCGAAATAACTGATGTCCCTCATCCCTGGTATCATCCTTCCTAAAGTGTGGTGCTATACACAATACTCCAGCTGAGGCCTAACCAGTGATTCGTAAAGGTTTAGCATGACTTCCTTATTTTTGCATTTACAAAGCCAAGTATCCCATATGTTTACTTAACTGCCTTGTCAACTTGCCCTGTCACCTTCCAAGACTTGTGACTATGCACCCCCAGGTTCCTTTGCTCTTGCACCCCCTCAAAATACTACCATTTAGATTATACTGCCTCTCCATGTTGGTCCTCACAAAGTGCATCACTTCACACTTATTCACATTAAATTTCATCTGCCATGTGTCTGCCCATTTCACCAGTCTGTCTATGTCCTCCTGAAGTCTGTTACTATCCTGCTCACAAATTTACTATGTTGTCAAGTTTTGTATCATCCTCATAGTTCCTTAATTATTTATGATGGTTGGGTTTTTGAATTTTAAGAACAGTTCAATGGCTGTTTTGTTTATACTTAGATCATATCAAAACATTTAGTTAAGTTAATCTGCAAAGGTTATTGTCCAGAATGATCTGTTGTTTTGCTGTTTGCAATGAATCACTGAATGAGACTCGATAGAAGCTCAGAGATAGAAAGGAAAAATGACTACTGCTGTAAATCTAAAAGAGAAAGTAAAATGTTGCTAAGTTATTTTGACCCAATGGTCCAAATAATGCGGAAAATTATCTGTTATTGCACAGATCTGCTGAAAAACCACCTAATTCTCTACCTCCAGGAGCTGCGGAGGAGCAAAGGGAATTAGGTGTCCATGTACACATTTCACTAGAAGCTCGAGGACAGATACAAAAAGTAATCAAAAGGCTAATGGAATTTGGCCTTTATCTTAAGGGGGCTGGAATACAAAGGGGTGGAAGTTATACAGCTGTTCAGAGCTTTGGTCAGACCCCATCTGGAGTACTGCACCTCAGGAAGGATATATTGGCCTTGGAAGGGTTCACAAGAATGATGCGAGTGCTTAAAAGGTTAAATTACAAGGGCAGCTTGCATGAACTTGGGGTATTTATTCCTTTGAGTTTAGAAGGTTGAGAGGTGATCTAATTGATATCTTTAAAATGATAAAGGGATACGATAGGGTGGATACGGAGAAACTATAGTGGAAGAATCCATAATAAGAGGGCAAATAACTTAAAATTAGAGATAAGCCTTTTAAGAGTGAAATATAGAAGCATTTTTCACACAAAAGGTAGTGAAAATCTAGAACTCTCCCCCAGAAGGCTCTGATATTGGGTCAGTTGAAATTTTGAAGATGGAGATTGATAAATTTTTAATAGATAAGGTTATCAAGTGATATGGATCAAAGGCAGATAAATGCTGTTAAGGTACAGATCAGCCATGATCTAATTGAATGTCGGAACAGGCTTGAGGGGCTGAATGGCCTACTCCTGTTCCTATGTTGCTCCAGGATATTTTAGGCAACATTGCGGTACTCCGCCAGCAAATTGCCCCACACATACCGTGTCCCTCTCTTTCAGATGCTGATTGACTTGCTGTGCATTTCCAATATTTTCTGTTTTTATTTCTAATATAAACTCTTATAGCACAAACATTCTTTGATGGTTAGAGAAGGAGGGAGGAGAGGTACATCATATTACATAGAGTCTACAGCACAGAAACAGGCCATTCGGCCCAACTGGCCCATGCCGACGTTTATGCTCCACACGAGCCTCCTCCCACCCCTCTTCATCTAACCCTATCAGCATATCCTTCTATTCCTTTCTCCCCCATATGTTTATCTAGCTTCCTCTTAAATGCATCTATGCTATTCACCTCAACTACTCCTTGTGGTAGCGAGTTTCATATTCTTACCCCTCTTTGGGTAAAGAAGTTTCTTTTGAGTTCCCTATTGGATTTATTAATGACTATCTTATATTTATGGCCCCTAGTTCTGGTCTCCCCCACAAATGGAAACATCTTCTCTATGTCTACCCTATCAAACCTTTTCATTATCTTAAAGACCTCTATCAGGTCACCCTTCAGTCTTCTCTTTTCTAGAGAAAAGAGCCCCAGCCTGTTCAGCCTTTGCTGATAAGTATATCCTCTCAGTTTTGGTATCATCCTTGTGAATCTTGTTTGCACTTTCTCTAGTGCCTCAATATCCTTTTTATAATATGGAGACTGGAACCGTGCACAGTACACTTAAGTGTGACCTAACCAAGGTTCTATACAAGTTTAACATAACTTCTCTGCTTTTCAATTGTATCCCTCTAGCAATGAACCCCAGTGCTTGGTTTGCTTTTTTTATGGCCTTATTAACTTGAGTCACTACATTTAGTGATTTGTGTATCTCGATCCCTTTGCTCCTTTGCTCCTCGACCCCATATAGATTCATTATCCAAGCAGTATGTGGCCTCCTTATTCTTTCTACTAAAATGTAATACCTTAGAGTTATCTATATTGAAACTCATTTGCCAATTACATGCCTATTCAGCAAGTTTATTTATATCTTCTTGTATTTTGTTGCTGTCTTCCTTGGTGATTTACTATACCCCCTAATTTAGTAACGTCCGCAAATTTTGAAATTGTACTTCCGATTCTCGAGTCCAAATCGTTCATGTAAATTGTGAACAACAATGGTCCCAGCACCGATCCTTGTGGAACACCACTTCCCAACTTTTGCCAGTCTAAGTAACTACCCTTAACCCCTACTCTCTGTTTTCTGTTCTGTAGCCAACTTGCTGTCCATTCTGCTACTTGTCCCCTGACTTCACATGTTCTGACCTTAGTCATGAATCTACTATGCGGTACCTTATCAAAGGCCTTTTGAAAATCCAAATATATTACATCTACTACATTATCCTTGTGTACCCTTTCTGTTACTTCTTCAAAGGATTCAATAAGGTTGCTCAAGCATGACCCTCCCTTCTGAAATCCGTGCTGACTATTCTTTATTATATTTTCGGTTTCTAGAAATTTCTCTATTATATCTTTGAGTAAAGATTCCATTATCTTTCTTGCCAACATTAAACTGGTTCTATAGTTCCCTGGACTTATTCTATCTCCGTTTTTAACTATAGGAATAACATTAGAGGGTAAACTTTAACGGGGAGACGGGAAGAGGATGGAGGAGGGGGGAGTCCTGACTGGAAACCTTGAAGTATGGGTTTCCTGGATGCCCGTACAATTTTGACGTATGGATGTCTTTCATTTTTTTCCTATATGTTTTCCGCCCGACAGGCCAGCCAGATTGACAGGCTGGCTGTCAATTGGACGGGAGAGCAACCAGGGAGTGGATGCCAGCAGTTAAGTCGTAGAACGGGGGGGAGGGGGGGGTGGGGGGGAGGGTCATCAGGGGTGGTCGGTTACCGAGGAGGTCGGGATCACCGGAAGTGTCGGGGTCATCGGAGTGTCGGGGTCATCGGAGTGTCGGGGATCATCGGTGGGGGTCAGTCATTGGGGGGGGTCAGTCATTGGGGGGGGTCAGTCATTGGGGGGGTCAGTCATTGGGAGGCCGGTCATCGGGGGGTTTGGGGGTCATCGGGGGAGTCGGTCATCAGGGGTGGTTAGTCATCCGGGGTCGGAGTCATCGGCAGTGTCAATGGGTCATCGGGAGGTGTCAGTCATTGGGAGGTCGGGGTCGGGGGTCATCGGAGGTGTCAGGGATCATTGCAGGGGGTCAGTCATCGGGGGGTTGGGGGTCATCGGGGGGTTGGGGGTCATCGGCGGGGGTCGGTCATCAGAGGGGGTTGGCCATAGGGGGGGTCGGTCATGGGGGGGGTCGGTCATGGGGGGAGTTGGGGGTCATTGGGTGGTCAGTCATTGGGGGGTCGGTCATCGGAAGGGGTCGGTCATCAGGGTCAGTGGTCATTGGGGGGTCATCAGGAGATCAGTCATCGGGGGGCCGGAGATCGTGGGGCGGCCGGAGATCGTGGGGCGGCCGGAGATCGTGGAGCGGCCGGAGATCGTGGGGGGTTGGAGATCGTGGGGGGGTGTCGGAGATTGTGGGGGTGGTTGGAGATCGTCGGGAGGGTCGGAGGGAGATCGTGAGGGGGGGGGTCGGACACAGGGAGGTGGTCGGCCGATCACGTGCGTGGAATTGTGGCAGGTAAACTTGTTGGACCTGGGGGAAGCACTCTTGCTCCTCACTGGCCCACAAGCACCACAAGCAGTGCAATAAAGGCACTTACCTGCTGAGCCAGGCCTACTCACCTCCTCTTACGTGGTGTGAAGCAGAAGGCCCAGGAATCCCGGCCCCCAAGAGTTAAAAATAAAAAAACGCAGTCTTCTTAAAAGATTTCACTGACTGACCCGCCTCCTGAGAGCAGATTGGTCGCTGGCCCCTCGACCTGCCTCGGTTAAAACCAGAAGTGGGTGGGTTGGGGTCAGGTTTTACTTTTTTACGATTTTTACCTTCCCACCCGGCCCCAACCCACTCATTCGTGGGGTTAAAATCTACCCCTAGCTGTCCGCCAGTCCTCTGGCACTATTCCCTTTTCTATTGAATTTTTATATCTATTTAAAAGTGCCTCTGCTATCTCTTCCATAACATCTTTAAATATGCGCAGATGCAACTCATCCAGGCCAGGGGTTTTATCCTCGCTAAGTTTGATTAGTTTATCAATTATCTCCTCCCTTTCTATCTTAAATATCGTTCTATCTTTTTTGGTCTTTACAGCATCTGCCACCTGCTAACCTGTCTATGTCTTCGACAGTCCTCCTCAGTGTTTACCAAACTCTCTACTTAACTCCTGGGCAGGAATGTGACTAAATGAGCCGCGTATACGTCCAGGAGCAGCGGCAGCCAGGCTCGGACGATTTTAACGGTCGGACCTCATTAATATGCCAGGAAACTGATGGGAAGCAGCTGCCTGGCCATTGAAACCGGGCTGCTGGCAGGGAACCACGGGAACAATCCCTGGCACAAGGTCATTGTTTCAGGAGGGGAGTCCTAGTTGGGGGAGGGGGGAAAGCCCATGGTTTCTGTGTGGGGCCCGGGGGTGCACTCCTACTCCTCCTGGCAATCACAAGGAACCTTTACAAACACTTATCTGGGCCTCCTTTGCCTTCTAGAGAGTCGTACTGTGGAATGATATAAATAGGAAGGAACAGTGCATAAAGCTCAGTGTAATACTGCTTCTACCCCATTCATATTAAAGCACTGTCTTCAGAGGTACACTTGTAAGATAAATGAGACAGTGTACATGCCTGTGGAGAAAGGGAGCACCTCACATTACTGACCTATATGGACCTTTCCTTGTCACTGGGATGGGTGTAGCGCAGAATGGTAAAGCCACAAGTGGAACAGCTGAGTTACTGAGCAGGCACAGAATAGAATAAACAAATTCCAAACACAGCACACCAGATCCTATTATTGACACAAATCAGGTAAGAAGGGGTAGGGGTTGCAAAACCCATTTAAAGATAAGGAACTGTGTTCATTTTTAAGAGAGAGCACATTAAATATGTTAAATTATCAAAGTAAAAGCAATGATTTTCACTTCCAATGAGTGGCACTTGTCCGATAGTTAGGGGCAAATCCGGTTCTGCAATTTTTTTTTCATCGATGTTAACATTTTCTACATGGGGAGATGAGAGCAGGAAGCAAATGGTCCATCCGTTGCAAGATACTGTAGCGATGCCCTTTTCCCTCTCCAAATAGCAATTCGTATTACCACTTAAAAAACTAATAAGCAGAATATTATTTGTATTGAGTGTAAACTGCTGCTATTAACACTTTGTGTGTTATTTTTGGTACATGTGAGTGATTAAAATGACAGCAGGCATATTGTTCAATACTGGCATCAGTGACTACAATCAGCACTGCCTAGGGCAAAGAGTCAATGCTGTTACTGCAACAGGCCTTATCCATTGAGCGGTCTGCAGCAGGAAGACAAATAGGGGTGATTGTATTTCAGGTAAGCACCAAGATATTACTTCACTTTGTAATGATGCCCTGAAAGGACTATTGCAGAGAAGAATGGACTCTTTATGCAGTTGCTTGAATTGACCTGAGTATCTGGAGGGCATGTCAAGATAGGAACAGCATCCTATTGTACGATGAAAGACCCTTGTCTGTTTTTCAATTCATTACCATTATCATCCACTGAGAATCAAGAGAAATCTGCTGAAACTGCTGTTTGTTTTGTAGAAGTTAAGTGATCACAATAAAATAAACTGACAGATAACACTGCACTGCGCTTAAGGCAGTAGACACAGAATGGGGAGCTTCATCAGAAAGATGCCTTGCTACGTGGAATCTTTATCTATAAATCTCAGCAAAACAAATATTGGTAAAATACAAGATGTGAACATGTTGATATTGAAATCCTGCTGTGATAGAGGCCACCAACATATATAAAAAAAATCATTAAATAGTGATTTACTAATTTCTTAAAAAAACAGCAGATACAGAATTCACAATAGTTGGGGAAGCATGTTCCAGATTGTCTGGTATGCTACTGGGCTATTAGAACAGTGAGATTCCAGGTTCCTCATAGCCCTGAAATATTTTCTTTTTCAAGTATATATCCAATTCCCTTTTAAAAGTTACTATTGAATCTGCTTCCACCACCTTTTCAGGCAGTGCATTCCAGATCATTACAATTTGCTGCATAAAATAAATTCTCCTCAGCTCATAGAAACATAGAAAATAGGAGCAGGAGCAGGCCATTCGGCCCTTCGAGCCTGCTCCGCCATTCAATATGATCATGGCTGATCCTCTATCTCAATACCATATTCCCGTTCTCTCCTCATACCCCTTAATGCCTTTTGTGTATAGAAATCTATCTAGCTCCTTCTTAAATATATTCAGTGACTTGGCCTCCACAGCCTTCTGTGGTAGAGAATTCCACAGGTTCACCACCCTCTGAGTAAAGAAATTTCTCCTCATCTCAATCCTAAATGTCCTACCCCATATCCTGAGACTGTGACCCCTCGTTCTGGAGGCCCCAGCCAGGGGAAACATCCTCCCTGTATCCAGTCTGTCTAGCCCTGTCAGAATTTTATACGTTTCAGTGAGATCCCCTCTCATTCTTCTAAATTATAGTGAATACAGGCCTAGTCGACCCAATCTTTCCTCATACAACAGTTCTGCCATCCCAGGAAACAGTCTGGTGAACCTTCGCTGCACTCCCTCTATGGCAAGTATATCCTTTCTTGGGTAAGGAGACCAAAATTGCACACAATACTCCAGGTGTGGTCTCACCAAGGCCCTGTATAACTGCAGTAAGACATCTTTGCTCCTGTACTCAAATACTCTAGCAATGAAGGCCAACATACCGTTTGTGCCTTCCTAACTTCTTGCTGCACCTGCGTGTTTGCTTTCAGTGATTGGTGTACAAGGACACCCAGGTCCCTTTGTACATCAACATTTCCCAATCTATCACCATTTAAATCTATCACCTTTCTGTTTTTCCTTCCGAAGTGGATAACTTCACATTTAGCCACGGTTTATTGCATCTGCCATGTATTTGCCCACTCACTCAACTTGTCTAAATCGCCTTGAAGCCTCTTTGCATCCTCCTCCAAACTCACGATCCCACCTAGTTTTGTCTCATCAGCAAACTTGGAAATATTACATTTGGTTCCCTCATTCAAATCATTGATATATATTGTGAATAGCTGGGGCCCAGGCACCAATCCCTGTGGTACCCCACTAGTCACTGCCTGCCACCCTGAAAAAGACCCATTTATTCTTACACTCTGTTTCCTGTCGGTTAACCAATTTTCAATCCATGCCAGTATATTACCCCCAATCCCATGTACTTTAATTTTGCTCACTAACCTCTTGTGTGGGACTTTATCAAAGGCCTTCTGAAAATCCAACTAAACCACATCCACTGGTTCTCCCTTATCTATTCTACCAGTTACATCCTCAAAAAACTCCAGTAGATTTGTCAAACATGATTTCCCTTTCATAAATCCATGTTGACTTTGTCTAATCCCGTTGATATTTTCTACGTGTCCTGTTATCACATCCTTTATAATAGACTCTAGCATTTTCCCCACTACTGATATTAGACTAACCGGTCTGTAGTTCTCTGTTTTCTCTCTCCCTCCTTTTTTAAATAGTGGGGTTACATTTGCCACCCTCCAATCTGCAGGAACTGTTCCATAATCTATAGAATTTTGAAAGATGACAACTAATGCATCCACTATTTCCATGGCTACCTCTTTTAGTACTCTGGGATGCTGATTATCAGGTCCTGGGGATTTATCGGCTTTCAGCCCTATTAATTTCTCCAGCACTTTTTTTTACTAATACTAATTTCCTTTACCTCCTCCTTCTCACTAGACCCTTGGTTCCCTAGCATTTCTGGAAAGTTATTTGTGTCCTCTTCCGTGAAGACAGAACCAAAGTATTTGTTTAATTGCTCTGCCATTTCCTTGTTCCCCATTATAAATTCTCCCGTTTCTGACTGTAAGGGACCTATAATTGTCTTCACTAATCTTTTTCTTTTTATATACTTGTAGAAGCTTTTACAGTCCACTTTTATGTTCCTTGCAAGTTTACTCTCATATTCTATTCTTCCCCACTTAATCAATCTCTTGGTCCTTTTTTGTTGAACTCTAAACTGCTCCCAATCCTCAGGCTTGCTACTTTTTCTGGCAAATTTATATGATTCCTCTTTGGATCTCATACTATCCTTAATTTCTTTTGTTAGCCATGGTTGGGCCGCTTTTCCTTTTGTGTTTTTGCGTCAGGGAGATTATAGCAGGGCACTTAGAAAATCTCGATGCAATCAGGCAGAGTCAACACGACCATGTGAAAGGGAAATCGTGTTTGACTAATTTATTAGAGTTCTTTGAGGAAGTAACAAGCAATGTGGATAAAGGGGATCCTGTGGATGTGGTGTACTTGGATTTCCAGAAGGCTTTTGACAAGGTGCCACATCAAAGGCTACTACACAAAATAAGAGCTCATGTTGTAGGGGTTAACATATTAGCATGGATAAAGGATTGGTTAGCTAACAGGAAACAGAGAGTAGGCATAAATTGGTCATTTTCAGGTTGGCAAGATGTAATGAGTGGAGTGCCCAGGGATCTGTGTTTGGGCTTCAACTATTTACAGTCTATATCAATGACTTGGATGAAGGGACCAAATGTATGGTTGCTAAATTTGCTGATGACACAAAGGTAGGTAAGAAAGTAAGTTGTGAAGAGGACATAAGGAGTCTGCAAATGGTAATAGATAGGTTCAGTGAATGGGCAAAAATTTGGCAGGTGTAGTATAATGTGGGAAAATGTGAACTTGTCCACTTTGGCAGGAGGAATAGAAAAGCAGTATATTATTTAAATGGAGAGAGATTGCAGAACTCTGAGGTACAGAGGGATCTGGGTGCCCTAGTGCATGAATCACAAAAAGTTAGTATGCAGGTACAGTAAGAGATTAGGAAGGCAAATGGAATGTTGTCATTTATTGCAAGGGGAATGGAATATAAAAGTAGAGATGTTTTGCTGCAGTTATACAGGGCATTGGTGAGACCACATCTAGAATACTGTGTGCAGTTTTGGTCTCCTTATTTAAGAAAAGACATAATTGCTTTGGAGGCGATTCAGAGAAGGTTCACTCAACTGATTCCTGGGATGAGGGTGTTATCTTATGAGGAAAGGTTGGACAAGTTAGGCCTGTATACACTGGAGTTTAGAAGAATGAGAAGTAATCTTATTGGAACTGTATCCCAGAATGAGTCACTGCCTTCAGGAGAGGAGGGAAGAGGATAAGATGGGGTTCTGAAAAATCCTAAAAATCTGTGCAATTTATTATGTATTATTATGGAGAGACTAGAGAAGCTGGGATTGTTTTTCTCAGAACAGGGAAGGTTAAGGGGAGATTTAATAGAGGTGTTCAAAATTATGAAGGGTTTTGATGGAGTAAGTAAGGAGAAACTGTTTCCAATAGCAGGAGGGCACAGATTTAAGATAATTGGCTGAGGAGAATTTATTTTATGCAGCAAGTTGATATGATCAGGAATACACTGCCTGAAAAGATGGTGGAAGCAGATTCAATAGTAATTTTCAAAAGGTAATTGGATATATAGTTGAAAAGGAAAAATATTCAAGGCTTTGGGGAAAGAGCAGGGGAGTGGGACTAACTGGATAGCTCTTTCAAAGAGCTGGCACAGGGATGATGGGCCGAATGACCTCCTTCTGTGCTGTGATGTTCTGTGATTATGTTTACTGTTAATTTAATTAAACAGAAAAATCAAACCATGGCACTGTTGTTATAAATAAATTGAAATACAAAAAGACTATTCTTGTCAGGAATTCTTAGGACACCAATACCTGTGTAGAGCAATGTTGACCAGCAGTGTGGTGTTATATTGCTGGCTTGTCATTCCTCTGTACTCAGCCAAAGTGGAGCTCTGTGCTTGCATATGTAATGCATGGCTCATTAGGCCTTAGCATGCTGAGGATTATTTTAATATTAATAAAGAGCTGAATGTCCTGTCAGTACTTACTAACATTAAAAATCTAAAGATTCTGCACTGGATTGTTTTGAACTATAAAAATAAAATTTAAGAGGATAGCTTTGGAGAATTATAAGGGGTAATTTTATGAAATCGTTCTCCTAGCATGGAGCTTTGTCTATAGGGAGCACCTTTCAGGAAGTGGGTTGCTTGTTTCTCATGATCCGCCATCCATTACCTGCCTGTTCCACCAGCTCAAGTGACATTAAAGATTCCATGCAACTGTTAGGAGAAGAACAAGAAGTTCTCCCAGTGTCCTAACCAACCAACATCACGAAAAGCATTTAGCTTGTCATCTCTGTTCTGTTTGTGAGATCTCAAAGTAGCTGCTGTGTTTAACTATTTAACAGTCACTGCACTTCAAAGTAGTTTTCATCTGTGAAGTGATTTGAGACATTTCTGACAGATGTGGTAAGGTGCTATGTAAATGCAAGTCTGACTGTAATTTCACACGTGCTTAATGAACATTATTGTCCTCTGTAATTTATTATCTCCCAGTATTATTATATTGAAATATTTGCAGGTTCACAAGTAAACAGACTTTAGTAGAAGTAACTACCAAAAATTTAAATCATAAGGCAAACATTGCATTCATATGAAGATGTCAATGACAGGCAGTTTAATTGGAAGCAGAGTTCTATTTATTTCTATATAGACATTTGAACTGATGAAAAATGAGGCTTACCAAATCTTTCCAAAACATTCTTCAGATCAGTAATCTTAGAAAAAGAGAGCGGTCTTGTACACATTGTAGCCCAGAAATTACTGTTGGTGATACCAACAGATGATAGAAAAATCAAAGAGAGGAAAGAACTTGCATTCATATAGCACCTTTCACAATCTCAGGACATCCCAAAGTGGTTTACAGTTTCAATTAAATACTTTTCTAGTGTAGTCACCATTGTAATGTAGCTGCTAATTTTCACACAGATAGATCCCACAAACAGCAATGAGATATATTACCAGATAATTTGTTTTTAGTAATGTTGTTTAAGGGATAAATGTTTGCCAGGACACCGGGAAGAACTCCCCTGTTCTTCTTTAATGGCCATATTGAGGGGTCAGAGAGGGCCTCAGTTTAACATCTCCAACAGTGTAGCATTCCCTTAGTCCTGCACTGGAGTGTCAGCCTGGATTATGCACTCAAGACTCTGGAGTGGGGCTTGAACCCTTGACCTTCTGACTAAGAGGGGAGAGTGCTAGCCACTGAGCCACGGTTAACACCTTAATGTGCTCCTGACAATCCTCTAACTGCTATTTTAGGAGAGCTGTGAACCAATTTCAAATAAATGGGTTAGCGCCTGCGTTAAAACAGCAGACAGAGGAACGCTTAACATGTTTATCTGCTTGTATTGCCAACACTCATTTCTCGGTTTGTATATCCTGGCTAGGACGTTTCTGCTTCTGCATTCCCCGGCCCATGACTTTCTGCTGGAGCGCAGAACTGGAAAATTCTGGCCCCTCTATTTAGGAAGTGCAATGGCAGCAGAAAAAAAGATAAGCTTCACGAAAGGTTAGTATCTCCTGTGGTTTTAAAAGGTTCAGGAAAATCACAAGAGATAACTTTCAATAAGATGTGCGTTGTTATGCCGCAGTCGCTGATTGCTAGCAGATGAGACAATGACATTTAATTATATGGTCGGGCTTAGTAATTTGCAAAATGATGAATGCCAATAATCACCGCCCGCCCGATGAGGCCACTCATAATCTGTGGTTGATATCCGATATGGCTAATTTGTCATAGGGGCCCGTAGGAGAATAGCTTTGGTTTTCTAACGTAACATTTCAGGGGCCTCAGTGTTGGAGCGTATAATCACCATCCATAATAGGCTGCAGAAATGATCCTTTAACTGAAAAAGTTCCATGCATTATAGCGAATGCTACCTTTAGGTTGAGGTTGGTGCAGAAATATTAATGTGCATGGCTGATCTTACAGATTTCTCTCCTTCCCCCTTAGAAACATTCTCATTCATTTGGACTTTTGTGGTTGAGATTAGCGCTGGAATCTTGTCATCCATCCAATAAACAATCTTTTTAATGCCTCAATATTTAGAACAATACACAGGGTCGTTTATTAGTCTGACTTTAAGATGACAGGTAGACAAACACTGGTTGAGAGGTTCCATTGGCACATGGTTATGATGACCTTCTGATTCTCCACTCTGAGCGGCTTTTCTTTAAAAGGAGAATATTTTTGTGAGGTTTTTTTTTTCATTTTGTTTTGTGTGTGCCAGCAGTTAGCAGTCATCTAGCAAGAAAACTGTTAGCTCTTTAAGGAAAGAAAAAATCCCTTATTCTTTCAACTTTTATTTATGTTCCTGATGCCAGGTGCCAATACCCAGTTATGAAAGGCCACTTCAGTGCACCTGATGGTAAAGTGTTAGTAGAAGGAGGTGAATTAGGCTGTCTTATCCTCCATTTCCTCTATTCGTGGTAGTGCTTTGCCTCTGCTTGGCTCGTCCCAATAGTCCAGCTCAGATTGGGAGCTCACCATGTGTGCATCATGGATGCAAACTGACGCCCAATTTCTCTGTGCGGTGGTACCTTGGTACACCAATGAACAGAGCACCTGGATCAGCAGACAGTAATCCAAACTCCAAACTGATAATGCTTTTCTACACAGTGCTGGGTACATGTGTCTTTTCCATCATAAGCTCACATAGGTTCATTGTATAAGGATGCTCTCCAATGTCCTTCAACATGTTGTTGCCTCCAAAATCCGTGCCCATCTCTCCCGCAACTCCATGTTTGAATCTCCCCAATCAGGTTTTCGTCCCTGCCACAGCACTGGAACGGCCCAAATCAAAATCACAAATTACATTAGCTATACAAAACCCTGGTTAGACCGCACCTGGAGTACTGTGAGCAGTTCTGGGCACCGCACCTTCAGAAGGACATATTGGCCTTGGAGGGAGTGCAGCGTAGGTGTACTGGAATGATACCTGGACTTCAAGGATTAAGTTACGAGGAGAGATTACACAAATTGGGGTTGTATTCTCTAGAGTTTCAAAGGTTAAGGGGTGATCTGATCGAAGTGTATAAGATATTAAGGGGAACGGATAGGGTGGATAGAGAGAAACTATTTCCACTGGTTGGGGATTCTAGGAGTAGGGGGCACAGTCTAAAAATTGGAGCCAGACCTTTCAGGAGCGAGATTAGAAAATATTTCTACACACAAAGGGTGGTAGAAGTTTGGAACTCTCTTCCGCAAACGGCAGTTGATACTCGCTCAATTGCTAAATTTAAATCTGAGATAGATAGCTTTTTGGCAACCAAAGGTATTAAGGGATATGGGCCAAAGGCAGGTATATGGAGTTAGATCACAGATCAGCCATGATCTTATCAAATGGCGGGGCAGGCACGAGGGGCTGAATGGCCTACTCCTGTTCCTATGTTCCTATGTTCCTACATCCTCTATGATTGAGACCATAGTACACTATCCCTCCTCATTCTTCTCGACCCCTCTGCAGCCTTTCACATGGTCGACCATGCCATCCTCCTCCAATGCCTTTCTCCATTGCCCTGATGAGTGGGACTGCCCTCGCTTGGTTCCACTCTTACCTAGCCAATCATAGCCATAAGGTCTCCTGCATTGGTTCCTCTTCCCGCTCCCACACCATTACCTCTGGAATCCGCCAAGGATCTATTCTTGACCCTCTCATATTTCTTATCTACATGCTGCCCCTCGGTGATATCATTCTAAGACTGTGGGCGCTAAATTGGGCCGTGTAGTGAGAAAATGTTGTAGTGATTGTTTATAACTAAGCGGCTTGTTAGACAGCTTCAGAGGGCATTAGGAGTCAACCACATATTATGTGACTAGAGTCATACATATAGGCCAGACCAGGTAGGGATGATAGGTTCCCTTCCCCGTAGGACATTAGTGAATCAGCTGGGTTTTTACAACAATCCATTAGCTTTTATGATCATTTTTATGCTAGCCCACAAATTACTAAATCTATTAGCTTCAAGTTCATAATTCAGTATGGTGGGATTTGTGCTTACAACCTCTAGATTACTAATGCAATACCATAACTATTAGGTTACCTATTGCTTATGGTACTGAACTAGAAATCCAGAATATCAATAAAGGAACTGCTCAGGGAAGTGTCATTGGCCCAAGCATTTTCAACTGCTTCTTCGATGACCTTTCCTCAATTATAAGGTCAGGAATGGGACTGTTTTCAGACAATTTCACAGTGTTCAGCTTCATTCACAGCCCCTTCAATATTGAAGCAGCCCATGCCAGCCTACAGCAGGAGCTGGATAACATCCAGGCTTCGGCTGACAAGTGACTAGCAATATTAATGCCACATAAGCACCAGATCTTGACCATCTCAAACAAGAGAAAGCCCAGCCATCTCCCTTTCATTTTCAACAGCACCACCATCGCCAAGTCTCCCACCATCAACATCTTGGTGATCGACATTTAGCAGAAGCTTAACTGGACCAGCCGTATTAACACAAAGGCTAGGTACTCTGTGACAAGTGGCTCACCACCTGACCTCTTGAAGCCTATCCACCATCTACAAGGATCAATCCAAGTGTGTGGTGGAATATTCCCCACTGCCTGGATGGGTACAGACCAACAACATTGAAGAGGCTCAATACCATCCAGAACAGAGGAATTTTCTTGAGCAGAACTGCCAATGGACCAATATCTAATCCATCACTAATGCACTGCTGCTGTAGTTTGCACTATCTACAGAGTACACTACAACAACTAGCCAAAGTTACTTTGACAGCACTTTCCTCCCTGTGACCTCTACCACTGAGAAGAACAAGAACAACAATGTTGTGGGAAAATCATCATCTCCAGGTTCTTCTCCAAGTCACAGACCATTCTGACTTGGACGTGTATCTCCATTCGTTCAATGTTGCTGGGTGAATATGCTGCAGCGGTTCAAGGAGAAGGCCCAACACCACCTTCTCAGAATAACTAGGGTTGGCAATAAATACTGCCATGCCAGCATTGTTTACACATTGAGAACAAATTAAAAGATCGAAAGACAATAATACACGTCCAACAAGATTGAAAAAAATACAAGAAAATAAACTGCATGTTCTGCTGCATGAATGTGAAGTTTACAGGGGTATAGCCTATAAGAAACACAGGGAGATACACTATGTGAGCTACAAGGCTTTAATTTAATTGAGTGACTGGTTCATAAATGACATCTAAACAGGGAGATTAATCGCAGAAGTGAACTCCTTCCTTGGCACGTATCTGTTATTTTATAGGAAATATATATATATATATTTACATTTTTTACACTTAGAAATTACAGTTTCTGTTTTTGTCACTCAGTGGGGTGATATACCACAAGAAGATATGAAGTATTTCTGTGTTATTGACGTACAGGGGGCAAGCTGAAGAGCCACTCGTCTCCTCCCCCACCCCCCCTACTTAAAATTGAAGGGGCATTGTAAAGTGGGCTGAATCCGGTTCTGCCCCAAATTTCTGCCCTCTGCCCCCTTGGGTTGAAATCTTCTACACTGTCCTCCATGAATCCAGTAGGTTCTGGGCCTCTGGTTTGGAACACTGCTTTTTAGCTCTAGAACCTGAGTTTCAAACCAGCCGAATAAGTGAGATGGATGTTATTTTTACTCTGGTGGCTGTTACAGGCTTTCTGAGCAAATTAGTTTGAACAGTCTCGATTCAATTCCCAGTGGCACGAGTCTGTTGCTGGAAATTATCCTTAAACTTGACATTACTGCCACTTATCTGGCAATGTAAAAACTGAAAAAACTATATTGGCTTGGTAGTGAGTGCTCGTCTGAGATTGAGCATTTCTCCAGGGTAATGTAACAAGAGTTTAACACTCCATCTGTCTTGTACTATTTCTAACCTGGAAGTTTCTTATCATTGAATACGAAAGGAAAAATAAAACCGGCCACCATCAATTTCATGAATGTACAATCGCACATGCAAAATAATTAAAATGGATGAGAATTTCCTGGGGACTTGGGCCATTGTAACGGTGCATCTACGCCGTAGGGACCCTTGAATGGCATGAAAGAAAGAGGAAATTATGGAGTAAGTGACTTATGCCATTAATTATGCCACTGCATATTTTCCTGGGACTTCTGCGCCGTTGCGCTGTTACCCTCGCCTAGAAGAGTTTGAAGGTAATTATCCTAGCTCCACTCCCATTAATATCAATGGTGATCGTGATTTTCCTGCATTTAAGCCAGTTTTCCTGCCGCTGCCACTTAGAATTAAAGATACTGGTCTAAATGTGATTTATTGCTCCAAAATTGGGGATAAACTCCCAGCTGTTAAAAATGTATTACTGTTGCAAAGGTTAAATAACTAGGATCTTTGAGTATCCACTTCCTGCACCTGGGACTTTCAATTTTAACATTGTCACGCCACATGTCCGGAGCCCATTCAATTTGTGAAATTGTTTTCAAAATTTAAATGACCCCTTCTCTGTTTTCCCGCAGTGCTCAAACTCACTAAAGCCATTAACACGACAATCATATCTTTTCTAGTAACTCTGATTGACCTTTTAATCGCTATCGTTTCAATTAGTTATGAGTAAATTGATGTAGCTCTACCTCAAAAACATTTCAAGCCCATTTACTTAGAGGAAAGTAAGCATGTCATTATGTAATTTTTTGCTGTCCACAAAGATTTCTTACCTTCTGTCTCAATCAAAACCAGAACTTTTCAACAAGTTTTCAATTTTAAATAGTGAGGATGATAGTAGTGGACTTCAGGAGGACATAGACAGACTGGTGAAATGGGCAGACACATGGCAGATGAAATTTAATGCGGATAAGTGTGAAGTGGCGCATTTTGGGAGGAACAACATGGAGAGGCAGTATCATAAGAACATAAGAAATTGGAGCAGGAGTAGGCCAATCGGCCCCTCGAGCCTGCTCCGCCATTCAATAAGATCATGGCTGATCTGATCCCAACCACAAATCTAAAGAACACAAGAAGTCGGAGCAGGACCCGGCCACATAGCCCCTGGGCCCTCTCCGCCACCCACAGGGCATTGACCGATCCGAACTCAGCTTCATGTCCAATTTCCTGCCCGCTCCCCATAACCCCTAATTCCCTTTACTTCTAGGAAACTGTCTATTTCTGTTTTAAATTTATCTAAATGGTACTATTTTGAGGGGGGTGCAAGAGCAGAAGGACCTAGGGGTGCAGATTCACAAATCTTTGACGGTGGCAGGGCAAGTTGATAAGGCGGTTAAGAAAGCATATGGGATACTTGGCTTTGTAAATAGGGGCATTAACTACAAAAACAAGGAAGTCACGCTAAACCTTTACAAATCACCTTACAATCACAGGCCTCAGCTGGAGTATTGTGCACAATTCTGGACACCACCCTTTAGGAAGGATGTCAAGGCCTTGGCGAGGGTACAGGGGAGGTTTACCAGGATGACACCAGGGATGAGGGACTTCAGTTATGTGGAGAAATTGGAGAAGCTGGGATTGTTCTCCTTAGAGCAGAGAAGGTTAAGGGGAGACCTAATAGAGGCATTCAAAATAATGAGGGGTTTTGTTAGAGCAAATAGGGAGAAATTGTTTCCTCCGGCAAGTGGGTCGGTAACCAGAGGTCATAGATTTAAAATAATTGGCAAAAGAACTGGAGGGGAAATGAGGACCATTTTTTTCTCAGCGAGGGTTGTTAGGATCTGGAACGCACTACCTGAAAGAGTGGTGGAAGCAGATTCCATAGAAACTTTCAAAAGGCAATAGGACGTGTACTTGAAGAAAATTAATTTACAGGGTTATGGGGAAAAAGCTGGGGTGTGGGACTAAATTGGACAGCTATTTAAAAAGCCGGCACAGGCATGACGGGCCGAATGGCCTCCTTCTGTGCTGTAAGGTTCTACGATTCTGAGTTAAAAATTCAAGGTTAGTTTGCTCACCTTATTTTATGCCCATGTAATCCACGAAAATAATTCTTTTATTCCTAAATTATTAATCGTTTATAATGTGGTGACATGGAGTGGCCTGAATTCATAGATCACACATGTCAAAAATTTCAAGACTCAAAAAGGGACATTACAGCTTAAAATAATTGTAGGTTAAAGTTAATTTAACAGGTTACACTTCCATTCCCTTATACCCTCAAGCGTCTCCGGATGGTGAATGTGATGTCACTGGAGCTCTTAGATCAGTGCTGAGTGCCTGATTCGCCACTGTGCTCGCTGTGGAGTATTCGAATTTAAAAAAAACCAGCAAACTTTGGAGCACGTTAGCAACAGAGGGGTCAGCGTGCGAGACGGCGAGATTTACAGTGCACGTCGTCAATCCTCGCTGTTGCGGGAAAATCTGGGACAATATTTAAAAAAATATAATAGTAAAATTTGTCATAGGTTTTCTCCAAATGGCTCGGCATGTTTATTCAGTAACTGAACAGTGCAGATCTGAAAGGTTCTAGTTTCAATCCATGGCCTGTGCTGAGGGAGTTGGTGATAGCTGGGCAGCAGTAGAGGGACTACGATTGACTTCACCATCCCTGATTTACGGAAGGTAAAATCACCCTGTGCCGGCTCTTTGAAAAAGCAGTCAAATTTAGATCCACACCCCAGCTTTCTCCCCATAACCCTGTTTCTGATCGCTATTTGGTGTTCATGTATGGACGTTTGGGTGAGGGCAAGATCAGCAAGATGCTTTCCCAATGTTTGAAGAACCTGCCAACAGTCACTGTCGTGGCTCATGCAGGGAACAACAGCCACTTGATCGAGGTACAAGAGGGTGACCGATGGAATCAATCCCACAGAGAGAAGTGAAGGAGAGGAGAGGAAAATAAAACCAGTGGGTGGATTAGCATAGCTTCATCTCTGAGGTCTGGGCTGGGGCTTTCTACTTCTGTGAGCAATCTCCAGCCTGTCACTGATAAACAGGCAGAAAACTGCAGGCTCACGAGTGCTAGAAGAGGAAAACCCAATCCCTCATGTTGCAAAAGTGACATAAAAATCTTTCTCATGGCTCCAGGAATCCTAAAGAAAATAAATTTGGATCATCCCAATCTAAACCTGATTATATTGCACAAGCTGCCCATAACTCATCATGAATTAGCAACTAAGTAAACAAATTTAATCAGAGAGATTATTATATGGATAATGAAAATACTAATACTGGACTAGTGTAGTGGAAAGTTAGGGTTATCGCGTATTGTTGGCCCGCGTATAAGGAGATTTCCTTCGCTTCACATGGCATGGATGTGCTTCATACCGATGATGAAAGAAAAAGAAGAAAGACTTGCATTTATATAGGACCTTTCACAACCTCAGGACTTCCCGAAGCGCTTCACAGCCAATGAAATACTTTTGAAGTGTAGTCACTGTTGTTATGTAGGAAATGCGGCAGTCAATTTGTGCACAGCAAGGTCCCACAAACAGCAGTGAAATAAATGACCAGATAATCTGTTTTTTAGTGACGTTGGTTGAAGGATAAATAATGGCTAGGACACCAGGGAGAACTCCCCTGCTCTTCTTCGCAATAGTGCTGTAGGATCTTTTACGTTCACCTGTCTGGGCTGACGGGGCCTCGGTTTAACGTCTCATCCGAAAGACGGCACCTCCGACAGTACAGCACTCCCTCAGTACTGCACTGGAGTGACAGCCTGGATTATGTGCTCAAGTCTTTGGAGTGGTCAATGTGTGCAAAAAAGTTGTAAACTGTTCCAATCTGAGTGCTTTGATGAACACAAAAAAAAATCACAACAAAATTGAATGTGATTTTTGGTTTTCAACATCATTATTTTATAAAACTGCTTTATGCACTAATTCCACTAAGGAAACATCTTCTGAGTAGATCTCTTGCATTATCTTCTCTCATTGTTGTAGGATCACTATTACAAAAATATAAGATGATAAAGATGGAAAGGCCATTCATCCCATCTAACTGGCCCTCTAAATCTTCAAGCCTACAGCATTCAAACAGGTCAAGCTGGCAAGTAAGAAACATAAACACAAATAGGAATTAATTGAGGGCTGCTTTTTGGGAATCAGTGGCCACGATGGCAGGATTCCCTGCAGTAAAAGACACACTTCTAAGGTTGGTCGCATCTATTGCCACCACTATGGTGGCAGTAACTCATTCTGCTATTGCCACTGACAGGATGTGGGAGGACAATACTCACCCAACCCTTTGTCTGGAATGTGTAATTTGATCCAGTCTGTTGCAGAATAATTCAAGTTCTCTGGAATGTGTAATTTGATCCAGTCATTAGGAACATAGGAACAGGAGTAGGCCATTCAGCCCCTCGTGCCTGCTCCGCCATTTGATAAGATCATGGCTGATCTGTGATCTAACTCCATATACCTGCCTTTGGCCCATATCCCTTAATACCTTTGGTTGCCAAAAAGCTATCTATCTCACATTTAAATTTAGCAATTGAGCTAGTATCAACTGCCGTTTGCGGAAGAGAGTTCCAAACTTCTACCACCCTTTGTGATGTAGAAATGTTTTCTAATCTCGCTCCTGAAAGGTCTGGCTCTAATTTTTAGACTGTGCCCCCTACTCCTAGAATCCCCAACCAGCGGAAATAGTTTCTCTTTATCCACCCTATCTGTTCCCCTTAATATCTTGTAAACTTCGATCAGATCACCCCTTAACCTTCGAAACTCTAGAGAATACAACCCTAATTTGTGTAATCTCTCCTCGTAACTTAACCCTTGAAGTCCGGGTATCATTCTAGTAAACCTATGCTGCACTCCCTCCAAGGCCGGGACTTGATGGTTTGACTTATAGGGAGAGGTTAGATAGACTGGGACTTTTTTCCCTGGAGAGTAGGAGGTTGAGGGGTGATCTTATACAAGTCTATAAAATAATGAGGGGCATAGATAAGGTAGATAGTCAAAATCTTTTCCCAAAGGTAGGCGAGTCTATAACGAGGGGACATAGATTTAAGGTGAGAGGGGAGAGATACAAAAGGGTCCAGAGGGGCAATTTTTTTCACTCAAAGGGTGGTGAGTGTCTGGAACGAGCTGCCAGAGGCAGTAGTAGAGGCGGGTACAATTTTGTCTTTTAAAAAGCATTTGGACAGTTACATGGGTAAGATGGGTATAGAGGGATATGGGCCAAGTGCAGGCAATTGGGACTAGCTTAGTGGTATAAACTGGGCGACATGGACATGTTGGGCCGAAGGGCCTGTTTCCATGTTGTAAACTTCTATGATTCTATGATTCTATGATTCTATGTCCTTCCGAAGGTGCGGTGCCCAGAACTGCTCACAGTACTCCAGGTGTGGTCTAATCAGGGTTTTGTAAAGCTGCAGCATAACCTCTGCCCCCTCGTACTCTCGTCCTCGAGATATAAAGGCCAACATTCCATTTGCCTTCTTGATTATTTTCTGCACCTGTTCGTGACACTTCAATGATCTATGTACCTGAACCCCTAAGTCCCTTTGGACATCCACTGTTTTTAACTTTTTACCATTTAGAAAGTACCCCGTTCTATCCTTTTTTGATCCAAAGTGGATGACTTCACATTTGTCTACATTGAATTCCATTTGCCACAGTTTTGCCCATTCACCTAATCTATCAATATCGCTTTGTTATTTTATGTTTTTATCTACACTGCTTACAATGCCACCAATCTTTGTGTTATCGGCAAACTTAGATGCCTTCATCTAAGTTGTTAATAAATATTGTGAATAATTGAGGCCCCAAGACAGATCCCTGCGGGACTCCACTAGTCACATCCTGCCAATGTGAGTACCTACTCATTATCCCTACTCTCTGTCGCCTTTCGCTCAGCCAACTTCCTAACCAAGTCCGTACTTTTCCCTCGATTCCATGCGCTTCTATCTTAGCTAATAGTCTCTTATGTGGGACCTTATCAAATGCCTTCTGGAAGTCCATATAAATAACATCAATTGACATTCCCCTGACCACTACTTTAGTCACCTCTTCAAAAAATTCAATCAGGTTTGTCAGGCACGACCTACCTTTCACAAATCCATGCTGGCTCTCTCTGATTAACTGAAAATTCTCGAGGTGTTCAGTCACCCTATCCTTAATTATCGACTCCAGCGTTTTCCCCACAACAGATGTTAGGCTAACTGGTCTATAATTCCCCGGTTTCCCTCTCCTTTCTTAAAAAGCGGAGTGACATGTGCAATTTTCCAATCTAGAGGGACAGTTCCTGAATCTAGAGAACTTTGAAAGATTATAGTTAGGGCATCCGCAATGTGCTCACCTACTTCCTTTAAAACCTTGGGATGGAAACCATCTGGTCCTGGGGATTTGTCACTCTTTAGTGCTATTATTTTCTTCATTACTGTTGCTTTACTTATGTTAATTTTATCGAGTCCCTGTCACCGATTCAATATAAGTTTTCTTGGGATTTCTGGCATGCTATCCTCTTTTTCGACTGTAAATACTGACGCAAAGTAATTGTTCAACATGTCCGCCATCTTCCCATTGTCAATGAAAATATCCCCACTTTCAGTTTTTAAGGGGTCAACACTGCTCCTGACAACCCTCTTTTTCCTAATATAACTATAAAAGTTCTTCGTATTGGTTTTGATATCCCTTGCAAGTTTCTTTTCATACTCTCTTTTTGTAGCTCTTACTATCTGTTTTGTGACCCTTTGTTGATCTTTGTATCTTTCCCATTCACCAGGATCTGTGCCATTTTTTGCCTTTTTGTATGCCCTTTCCTTAAGCCTTATACTGTCCCTTACCTCTTTAGTTGTCCATGGCTGTTTTTTTTGGCAAGTAGAGTTCTTGCCCCTCAGGGGTATAAACCGATTCTGTATCACGTTAAATGTTTCTTTAAACATTTCCCACTGATCATCAGTCATTGTCAGGCAAGCTACAGAGTTCAGACAAGGCACAATGCTAACACTACTGATTTCAGAGAACAGGCAGCGCTAACACTATCGAGTTCAGAGAATGCACAGCACGAACACTACTGAGTTCAGAGACCGCACAGCGCTGACATTACCGAGTTCGCTAACACAACTGATTTCAGAGAACGGACAGCACTAACATTACCAAGTTCAGAGAACACAGAATGCTAACAATACTGAAGAAAAGAGGGAGCTTTCCTCTGCAGCTGACTGTACAACACAACAAATTACACTTATAGAAAAAGAAAAAAAAGACTCGCATTTATATAGTGCCATTCATGATCTCAGGATATCCCAAAGGGCCTTCCAGCCAATTAAGTATTTTTGAAGTGTCGTTACTTTTGTAATGTAGGAAACGCAACAGCCAATTTGGGCACAGGAAGGTCCCATAAGCAGCAATGAAATAATGACCAGATAATCTGTTTTAGTGATGTTGGTTAAGGGATAAATATTGTCCAGAACACCAGCGAGAACTCTCCTGCTCTTCTTCAAACTAATGCCATGGGATATATTACGTCTACCTGAGAGGGCAGACGGGACCTCAGTTTAATGTCTCATCCGAAAGCTCCTTTCACATAACAAAACATGCTAAAGCTCATTATAAGTAGGCTGGTGACCGCTACAGAGGAAGCTGGGGAGAAATTAAAGGAGATGACCAAAAGCAAATTCAGTGGGAAACGTTTGGGTACGTTTTGAAGGTGGGTGGAGGTGGCAAGCCAAAAAACTTTAGGCAGGCATTTTTAGAGTACAGGTATGTTGTGGCCAAATGTTCTGCTACCAATGATGGAGCTAAGGGAGAGGCAATATACAATAGATCAGAACTGGAAGAGCAAAGGGATACGCTGAGATACAGGGTTTGAGAAGAACACACAGAGGTAAGTAGAATAAGATCACAGAGGGATTTGAAGGCAATAACAAGAATTTTGAAGTCGGTGCACTGGAGGATAGAGCCAATGGAGGTTGGTGGGGACTGATAGGTGTGCAGGACTGTCTGTGGAATACGTCGTAGTCACAATTGCCACTGTATAATGATATTATAAAATGTCATATTCTCCTACCTGATTTGGCACAACACATGATTCGAAAATATTTATTTACTTATCCATTTGGGAATGCTACATCTACTGTGGAAACTTTATGATAAAATCATTTAAAATCTCTATTGTATGGTTACCTTTCTCGTAAGAGGCCCTTAAGGAGGCCCAGTTACTCTTCAATGCCACGTTTGCTGTGGAGGTACTCAAATAATCTCATTTCATTTCCTAAAAATTCATCATTGCTTTCCTTTTCCCATTTTCTCTTTTTGTCCCAATTTTTGTTATTTTGGCATCTCCTACTTTACTATTGTATATTTTCGAATCTTCCTCCTTCATTGTTTGCTTAAATAATATAAAAACAGCTTTTTATTTTCCTTTGTGCTTTTTTTCCCCGAGAGCTTCATGGATAAATGCAGTGCCAGGTGTGTTACTGGGCCATAGAAACCATAAAGGGGCCATGGTCACTCCTTGGCGGAAGCTTGGGCAGAGTGATCATACGGACAATACAACTGGCCTCACTGCCTCTGGATTTGATTATTTTGGACTTGTATTGGTTACTATAACAAAACCATTGCCACAAAGGGTTACATTTTGGTTTTACAAAAGTACTCATTACACAATGGCAATCTGGACTACAACGTATGCCAGTCTTATTAAGAAAGAAAAAAGATTTGTAAAACCAATTCAAATGTCACTTAAATTTACAATTTTTTGAAAAGCTTTGGCCAGTAAGTTCAAAAGTTTACTCAGCCATTGCAGTTGACACTAATGGATAGAATGCATCTGTCTAGCTTCATGTGTAGCCATAGTAATTTCATTTTAACCCCTTTCTGTGATCCATCATCTCTCCAGCATTTGCCTCACTAGGTGGAAAAAGACAATATAAAAAGACAACTAAGAGAAATAATTGATCTAACACAGGTCCTTTGTGATTCTTCCAGCAACAGAATAAAAATAGAGAGAGAGAAAAAAAACAATATTTCATACGTCCATCAAGTTGTCCTTTCTTATTTATCGGGATTGGCTTTTTGGAGACAAAAACCTTTTGCGTTGCCAGAAAATCTAATAGAAATGTCTTTGAGGTGGTCATACATGGGCTCTGCCAGTTATACTATCCTCAGAGGAAAAACACTGGCAGTATTTAGAAGGGACAAGTCTATCTTCAACAAATGTTTTGACTTACTTTATTTGACTTACTTCGATTAATAATAAACTGCAGAAAATAAAGATACTTGTCCCTACATAAGTCCTACATTGAAACTTCACTTGGTTCCCTTTTTACTAGCAAGGTCCATCCTTTCCTTCAAGTTTTATAATGTTATCTTGTTTTTGCGCCTGCTTCCAATTGAATGGGAAAAGGTTGCGTTATGCAATACATGTAAGGACTTCAAAAGCAAAAGGTTAATTCAACTTTGCTGTGTCTTCAAGAGAAAGCCATGGAATATATATATATATATCTCTGTAGACATGAGTAGACACCAACTTTATGCGTTTTGGCATCGAGCACCGTCAGAACTGTGATCTAAGCAAAGAGAGGGTTCTCTGTCTAAGAATGAGTTCAAGGTGTGCAGATAACATGTGGCTAAGTAATGTGGTGAAGTATACATGCACTGCCGTTACTGTAGGGCACTAGGACCATGAGGAGTGGATGATGGCAGCCAGCTAGGCTCCCAAGATGTCATCACAGATGTCCTTGATTAAGTAAAACCAGCAAGATGGTTATATAATCCAGTGTTTCAGATTGGGCCAGGTCTTTAGGGAGAAGAGACAGAGATCTGTGATAAGTGTGATGTGTTTTTTTTTTATTGGGTAATAACCGAACAACAAAAGTGCACAGGAGTGCTGAACTGACTTTAGTTGAATTGGTGTTAAGAACTTGAAGGGGTGATGGCCATTCTGAAACAAGGGGCACTTGATCACAGTAGGTAATGATACAATTAATACTGTGCATTTGTAGGTACTGTAAGCCCAGCCTTCCATCCACCATTGTTATATTACATAATAAGATATATCAGATTTTTAAAACTTCTTTTCTTAAAGGGTATATGCTCCCCTCAATGGTTCAGTAAGTTCACCCAGTGAGCAGCTGAGCCATATAGACTAGGAAGATCCCAGGTCTTCCCCCTGGTCTGCTGAGTTAGCTTATCTCAGCTAGGGTAGTGGAAGGGGAGGTACGATTGGCCTCAGTACTGCTGGGCTGGGGGGAAACAGGGTAGGGATTCCCATTCCTAGTTACTATCCAGGGACCTCTAGAACGTGCATGTCAATAGATGAAGAATGAGTATGGAACTGGGCTCAGCTGTAATATCAACCCCATCTCCCCCCCACCCCACCCACCTTGATCAAAAAGCCGAGATTTTCTGGTCAGCCTTGAAATAATGCCAATCAGATAAAATAAAGATTTGCATTTATATAGTGCCTTTCATGACCTCATGGTGTTCCAAAGTGCTTTACAGCCAATGAAGTACTTTTGAAGTGTAGACACTGTTGTAATGTAGGAAATGTGACAGCCAGTTTGCACACAGCAAGATCCCACAAACTGCAATGTGATAATGAACAGATAATCTGTTTTAGTGGTGTTGGTTGAGGGACATGGGGAATACTCCCCTGCTCTTCGAAATAGCGGCCATCGGATCTTTTACGTCCACCTGAGAAGGTTTAACTTCTCATCCGAAAGACAGTGCAGAACTCCCTCAGTACTGCACTGGAGTATCTCCCTAGATTTTGTGCTCAAATCTCTGGAGTGGGATTTGAACCCACAACCTTCTGAGTTAGGTGAGAGTGCTGGCTCTGAGCCATGGCTGACACCTAATGGATAATTTAGCCTTCACTGTCAAGACTCACACATGAGCAAGGTCATTTGGGTCAATACTGGAGGACAACCAGCACCCATAGAACTATATCCCAGCTAAAGTCAAGGAATCCAGGAGACGAGGGGGAAGGGAGAAACCTAGTGAGAAAAAAACTTTCCCCATTCTTTTAATTTTTAGCCCTCCCCCCCCTCCCCTCCCCCCCCCCATACTCTACTCCTTCCAAGAAGAGGAGCAGGTCGCCTATTCTCAGATCTTTGCAATTGCAATCTATATTGGGCCACTAATAAATGGGAAGAACAATTTGGGCCAAATTGTATTCTCATTATCTTTCCTCGTTTCAGGAGTTATGCTTATCATTCATCGTGTTCCCCCTAATGACCTAACTGATCATGAACACATGGAGATTGTGAGGGGGGAACTATGTCCTAATTCCACAGTGTAGTGCATTTTTACCTCACAGTATAAGAGGACTTGGCTTATTATTGTCCCCTGAAAACACGACGTCATGTTCCACTTGTATGCCGATGTCACCCAACTCTACCTCAGCACCACCTCTTTCGGGCCCTCCAATGTCTCTGGTTCGTCACACTTGCTTGTCCGACATCCAGTACTGGATGTGCAGAAATCTCCTCCAAATAAATATTGGGAAGTCCGAAGCCAATGGCCCAGAATCTACTTACCTTGGTCACTGCTCCGTAATGGCATCCATCCCAACCGCCATTGAATCCATCAGAGCAAGTTCGCGAATGCGCACATGCGCGTTAAAACCCGGAAATCGCGAACTTGCTCTAATTGGTTCAATGGCGTTTTGACAGTCCCGAATTAAAGGGCCAACTACACCACAATCAATACAATCAAACACAATCACCAAACGATCGTAAACGTACCCATCTGCCCATCTGGAATGAAGATACTTACACCGTGAGAAGGTACGCTTGAAAATACCAGCCCTACACTACCTTTTAAAAGCGAGGAGACTTATAATGACAGCAAAACAACAAAAAAATTAAATTTTAAAGATGTGGAATGTCTAATTATTCCTATTTTAATATTTATTGATCATTGAAAAAATGTATTAAAAATATATTTTTTTAACTTTTAATTTCCGTATGTTTCAGTACATTATAAATCATTTCCTTGTCTTTTTATAACAAGGTGTGTTATTATGTTAAATTCTTATTTAGACTAACATAGGAAATGTCACTTTAATTTTATGAGTTTAACTTGCCTGCTTGTGGGCAGTGCTTGCAGTCCCACAGTGTTTCCATGCGCACATGGCTTGCACTGATATTGGAACGCACCACTGAGGAAGATCTCAGAATCCGGAAAATTTACGTTGTGGACCACGCACTAAGTACATTCGTACTTTTTATCCACAGGAGGTGCGGAGAGCCTTGCCATGCCGGTCGGAGCAAATTCCGGCTCATTGTCTTCCGTCCCTGCTACAAATTCCGTTCCCTGACCACTGACTCCATCCCTCTCCCTGGCCGCTGTCTGAGGATGAACCAGACCATTCGCAACCTTGGCGCCTAAGATGAGAAATAGGCGCCTTGGACCACATATCCACTCCATCACCAAGACCGCCTATTTCCACCTCCGTCACATCATCTGTCTCCGCCCCTGCCTCAGCTCATCTGTTGCTGAAACCCTTATCCATGCATTTATTACCTCCAGATTGGACTATTCCAATGCTCTCTTGGTTGGCCTCCCACCTTCCACCCTCCATAAACTTGAGCTTATCCAAATCTCTGCTGTCCATATCCTAACTTGCACCAAGTCCTATTCACCCATCGCCCCTGTGCTCACTGACCTAAATTGGCTCCCTATCCAGCAACGCCTTGATTTTAAAATTCTCATCCTTGTTTTCAAATCCCTCCATGGCCTCGTCCCTCCCTATCTCCATAACCTTCTCCAGCCCTACAACCCCCCCGAGATCTGTGCGCTCCTCCAATTCTGGCCTCTTGCGCATCCCTGATTTAAATTGCTCCACCATTGGCAGCCATGCCTTCAGCTGCCTAGGCCCTAAGCTCTGGAATTCCCTCCCTAAACCTCTCCGCCTCTCTACCTCTCTCTCCTCCTTTAAGACGCTCCTTAAAACCTACCTCTTTGACCAAGGTCACCTGTCCTAATATCTACTTATGTGGCTCGGTGTCAAATTTTGTTTGATAAACGTTCCTGAAGTGCCTTGGGACATTTTACTACATTAAAGGCACTATATAAATACCTGTTGTTGTTGAATACAATAGCATTAAATCCTTTCATTTGTTCACTTCTCATATTCCTCACTCCTTTATTTTGCCCCCTTAAGGTGCATGTCTCATTTTGGTGTTGGGTTTTCTCTTCCTCCCACCTTTTGCAACAATCCCACTTAATGCCACAGACTGCTTCATATCTGAAACGGTGACTAGTTGATGGACATGACAAAGGAAGTGTGCTGGACTATATAATGAAGTGAAAGCACAATTCTACAGTGAGAGCGACATCTGAACTGAATTCTAAACCTGCAAGAATTGGAATGGGCTATTTCCATTTAATTTAGGGATAACAAATTTCTGCCTAATTTAAATTATTTTGCCTTACCCTGGCTCTTAAAAACAGCACAGACAAAAAAAAAGTTTAAAAAGTGCAAAATGTCACCTTTGGTATTTTCTCAAGTGCCTTTGTGGACATTTAGTTGGAGGGTAGTAGCTGTTCCTTGTGGCTGGAGCCACAGCAGTGAAAATATAAGGTGGTCGGTAAGGGAGGGGGTTGTTATTACCTGGTAGTTTATAACCATTGACCAGAGACTTAACTGGACCAGCCATATAAATACTGTGGCTACAAGAGCAGGTCAGAGGCTGGGTATCCTGCAGCGAGTGACTCACCTCCTGACTCCCTAAAGCCTTTCCACCATCTACAAGGCACAAGTCAGGAGTGTGATGGGATACTCTCTACTTGCTTGGATGTGTGCAGCTCCAACAACACTCAAGAGGCTCGACACCATCCAGGACAAAGCAGCCCGCTTAATTGGCACCCCTTCCACCACCCTAAACATTCACTCCCTTCACCACCGGCACACTGTGGCTGCAGTGTGTACCATCCACAGGATGCACTGCAGCAACTCGTCAAGGCTTCTTTGACGGCACCTCCCAAGCCCGCGACCTCTACCACCTAGAAGGACAAGGGCAGCAGGCACATGGGAGCAACATCACCTGCATGTTCCCCTCCAAGTCACACACCATCCTGACTTGGAAAAATATCGCCGTTCCTTCATCGTCAGTGGGTCAAAATCCTGGAACTCCCTAACAGCAGTGTGGGAGAACCTTCATCATAGGGACTGCAGCGGTTCAAGAAGGCGGCTCACCACCATCTTCTCAAGGGCAATTAGGGATGGGCAATAAATGCTGGCCTCGCCAGCGACGCCCACATCCCATGAACGAATTTTTAAAAAGCACAACCTTTGTTCATGCTGTTACAGGGATGCTTGATCTCCAGCAATCTGACTGTAGTGTGAAAAATTACACTCAAACTTTGTGAATGTCTTAACAGGGAAGAAAAAAAAGTGTGTAAAAACATGTGAGGCTAAATAGCAAGAGGAGAGATAAGCATTTGGATCTTCAGCTGACTTCTGAAAGGACAAATGTTCTCTCTGGATGATCGAACTAATTGAGAATCATAAACTTTAGCTTCAAACCAATTATGTTTCATTGAAGAGAGAAGCATCAAAGAGGGTAACATTTGGGAGAGTGTCTGAGAATGATTTCGTAGCAACTTTAATCGGTGTGCATTGCAGATCTGATTTTTTTTTAAATACCTCAAATCTAAAGCTTACACTAAACCTTTATCACTTGAAATTTTGTAATATGGTAAACTTTCTCTTTTTGTAGTGAGTTTCGACAGGAATGTTGTGCTTTATGAGACCTGGTGGCTGAATTTCAACAGGTACGTCCACCACACCCTCTAGCAACCGAGGTCTGGGGACAAACAGTCCGTAAACAGTTTCCATCCAAACACACGCAGCTGTTGAGTGGTGAAACAAGCCTGAAAACCTCTGTTGAAAGAAAGTCCCATTCTGTCAGGCAACTCCACAGGATGTTCTGAGAAAGGCTCAAAAGAAATTGCCCAGATTAGGGCTGCTTTTGTTTTGCCTCACTGGCAAACATGAAAGGTTTGGCCTGAGTCCCATCTGGCAGATGTTTGGGTCCTAACTGCTCACACTTCCTCTGTGCCATTAAATACCATCAGAATGAAACAAATGAAATCTACTCTGTCTTGTATCTAACTTGTTTACCTTCAACACTGCTCAAACTGTTAAAACAAAAGATGGCAAATGCCAGGCCAACAATCCCCCAAAGGAACAATTAATCAGTCCTTTTCTAGGTTCACAGATTTTTTTTCTTCATAATTAACATATAAATAAAACCCTTTAGATTTTAGAAATTTAAATTGTCCATTTTGACCTGATAACTGAACGGGGAGCAGTTAGGAACATACCACAATTCAAATAGCCCTGGTGTTATTGAGGGGGGAAATGTATGGCTGCAGGGAATGCTGCACTAGTGCAACAGAGTTTTGCAATAATGTCTAAAGGCTCTGCCCTGCATGACATTATGCCATGAAACCAGAAGGCCGCAGGTTCAATTCCCAGTCTGTATTGTAGTAGCTAATCTCATCTGGGGCAGTAGTTGAGACATTGCAATTGAATTTAGCAACCTAATCTCAGTGTCAACCAAGTGTCAACCTTGGATCAGTGGTAGCACTTTTGCCTCTGGATCAGGAGGTTGTGGGTTTAAGCCCCTCTCCAGAGACTAGAGTAACTCCCTTCCTAACAGCACTGTGGGAGAACCGTCACTACACGGACTGCAGCGGTTCAAGAAGGCGGCTCACCACCACCTTCTCGAGGGCAATTAGGGATGGGCAATAAATGCCGGCCTGGTCAGCGACGCCCACATCCCATGAATGAATAAAAAAAAAACATAATCCAGGCTGTCACTCCAGTGCTGCACTGAGGGAATGCTGCACTGTCACAGGTGTCATCTTTCAGATGAGACATTAAACCGAGGCCCTGTCTTCCCTCTCAGGTGGATGTAAAAAATCCCATGGCATTATTTTGAAGAAGAGCAGAGGAGTTCTCCCCAGTGGCCAATATTTATCCCTCAACCAACATCACAAAAACAGACTATCTAATCATTTATCTCATTGCTGCTTGTGGGAGCTTGCTGTGCGCAAATTGGCTGCCATGTTTCCCTACTTTATAACAGTGACTATTTTTAAAATTCGTTCATGGGATGTGGGCGTCGCTGGCGAGGCCGGCATTTATTGCCCATCCCTAATTGCCCTTGAGAAGGTGGTGGTGAGCCGCCTTCTTGAACCGCTGCAGTCCGTGTGGTGACAGTTCTCCCACAGTGCTGTTAGGAAGGGAGTTCCAGGATTTTGACCCAGCGACAATGAAGGAACGGTGATATATTTCCAAGTCGGGATGGTATGTGACTTGGAGGGGAACGTGCAGGTGATTTTGACTACATATCAAAAAGTACTTAATTGGCTGTAAAGCACTTTGGGACATTGTGAAAGGAGCTATATAAAAGCAAGTTCTTTCTCAGTCTAAGGACGAAACATCTGGGCTTCACGCTTCTGATTTCTATCCTGTGACCCCTAGGGAAAAGTGCACGTGTGGAGGGGAAGTGAAAATAGGATGGGGCTTGGCTGTGAGGCCCTTTATGGCCATTTCTGCAAGCTTGGCTGGCAAGTGAAGAATGGCCTCTTGACGTAGGTAGTGGAGAGTGGAACCATATCTAGAAGAGCCCAGGGTGGAAAGAGCCCAGTGCCTTCAGGAGCAGAAATTGGCAGGAAAAAAAACTTTTGCAATGCCTCTTTAATATTTTACCTGGACCTCCTGTGGCCAGGATCCTTGCTGCCGTCAGCTTGCGCTGGCGGGTCGGAAACTTTGTGGGCCTAAGACAAATCCGCGGTTAAAATGATGTGCACATCCTGATGATGTCATTGGGATGTGAAATTAGACCCCCGCTCCTCTGGGGCGGGCAGCCTTCTTGTGCCTGAAGGAGGAAAGGAGGGGGGAGGGGAGGGAACATAAGAACATAAGAAATAGGAGAAGGAATAGGCCATATGGCCCCTCGAGCCTGCTGCGCCTTTCAATAAGATCATGGCTGATCTTCTAGCCGGGGGGGACAAAAGAAATGATGGTGCAAGTAAAATGGGGTAGTAATGGAACCAGTAAAGAAACAAAAGATGGATCTAAAGGAACTGTAAAGGGCAACAGCAGAACCATTACCAGCACCTGCTGTCCGAAAAAATGGGAGCGCTGTACGTCTGCAAGTTGTTGTCTAACGAGTGAAAGTTTTATCTATCTACTGGTTGTAAACATCCTTTATGAAATGTGTTTGAGCTGTCTCAACCCCACAAAACAAAATTGTCCCTAATTTGGCGTTAATTAGTACCAGATTGATACTCACACTCCGACATCAGAGGATAGCAGGTGCAGGCAGTGTAAAGTAGGGATGGTTTCTGTGGGTTTGATTGTGACAGAGTGGAGGGAGCTTTACACTTCAGCTGGCTCTGTTACCTGACCTGGCAATCCTGATTGTTAACACAGAGAGTGCCTGAAATAGGTAAGTGTTTCATTCACCTGTTCAAAATCCTAATTGATCATCTGACTTTCAAATCAGGCCTAACAGAACTCCTGTTTGCTCCCATATTTTTAGCACTTGAATTATTGTTTTTGTATCATGTTTCAGTTTTCTCTTTATTGTACGTTTCTTCTCTTCACCCCACCAACCAGGGCTCAAAGCTATGGGCCAGGTCTTGGATTTGAATCCTGGCAGGATTTCACTCACTGTTTCATCCTGAGAGAAAACTGGAGAGTGCAGGGACTGGGCAGTGTATCTCCTGGCTTGTAGTATCTCCTGCCTGTTCAACATTGGAAACAGAAATCAATGCTCTCGTACCGAGAGGGCATTTGGTGTCAACATTTGTGGACAATCTCTTGCTCTTTCTCTTTCCTGTATATTTCTGAATTGAAACACTTCACTCCAATTTAAGTTGAGTTAGACTTCCATGTACAACAAGGTAAAGAAAAACAATAATAATTATGCTCTATTTGTAAAGTGTGCAAGTGCCAGATTCAAAAGGGTTAAATTAATCTATGGGTGCTTGCTCATTGAGAGAACCTCTGGCAGCCAGCACAATCCCCTCACTGAGTACTATAACTACAAACAATCTACACAGACTCCTTTGCTTTCTCACTGACAGACAATATCAAAAAAATGAAATAATTTTAAGTAATCTCTCCCACTTTAACATAATAATTGGTCACATGTCACTAGATTGGGTGCAAGGGTTTTGCTGAGTGGAAGTGGAATCACAACAGACATAAAATAACAGACATAAAATGAACACTGCTCTAAATGAGGCAGGAGCTGCTGTGAAACCTGAAGTTTGGCTGAAAGCTTAGGGGGAAAAAAACTGTAAAGAAATAGTGTTCCGTTAGCTCTTTCCAATTTGCTCTGCATCCGGCCACTAGTAGGTGTGTGGGAGCAGTCTGGAGCCTACAAATTAGTGCTGGCAATATTAGCAGGAAAAAGATTAACACGTTTGCACGGCAGGCGATTACTCATTTGCTTGAAATGGGTTAACTCCGCCACTAAAACATTCCTCTTGAAATGAGTAGTCCCATATTGACAGAGTCTTTTTGGTTGGCTCAGTTCCTGGAACACCCAGGCATGTGGTGGGTGATGTGGCCGTTAGTGAAACAATGGCATCAGAGAAGACAGAACATTTCTAGAATGTAGTGAAAGATATTTTTTGGTCACCTCGCAACTTGCACGGTTAAACCAATAACTTTTTCAGTACCTTCAGGTTCCTTCCCTTCTATCCTGAAGGCACTGGCTACCCTACAGGCCTTGTCTAAGCAGCCATTCGTAACATGTGGGAGCCTGTAGTGAGTGTTGGAGAGTGTGGGGGGGGGGGGGGGGGCTGACATGACATCCGAGCATGATCCTCTTGTCCAGACACAAGCACCTTCCAGCTGGACAGCGATAATGAATGGGCATCCACATGTTTTTCTGTTCTTTAGTACAGGGGCACTGAGGCCAATTTTAGTACCTCTGCTACCACTTGTGCTGTTTTTATCGGTTAGCTTAAATCCCAGTGTGGTTCTCGATAGAGTGTGTATTTTGTTTAGTCTGATGTTCTGTATTATACATGATGGATGATCAACTGCTTTCAGCCCAAACATTCAGTGTTGGATACCCATATAAAGAACAAATAGATGTGCTAAAGTTACACAGTGTCGGGGACTATTTCAGAGACTCACTAATGCAGCTATGATATAAGATCATTTCTCGCAATGAAAACCATGAATCTTTGTCGATGCCTTTCGATCCAGTGTTGATCTGTGATGACTCAGCCAGAGACCTGTACTAACCTGAAGCCAGTTGGCATGGGAACAAACAATCTGTAACCACTTCTTTTGAAAACATTCAGGTGCTCTTTAAGTAGTTGCGTATGACACGGTCTGGGGAACTGCGCGTTGAAGAAATGCTACTTGATTGATTTGCACAGGCCTGGTTGCACTGAATAGAGACGCTTACCACATGTGTCTGTGTAACAATCTCTAATTTAGACACCATGCAATTAAGCAGAAATAAGTTCAAAGGCCTACAGCTATTTTTGAGTGGGAGTAGTTAGCTTCATCAGTTATTGTGTGGTCTGAGTGCAGTGATGATGAAAAGGTCCTGCAGATTGAACTTAGATCAAAGCCTTCCACCAACATAGACGTGATTATCTTCCTCAGTTCTCAGCTTGGACACTAGATGGAGTACCTCATGAGAAACAGAAGATATGTTATGGCCAGCAGTTTGATATAAGACCATTGGGAGCCACTGAAAATGAATGTCCGTTCTTCCCTCCACCCATAACATACGGTTTGCCCTTCACAATGAGCTCAACCAACCACAAGCAAAAGCACCCAGGAAGCTAAAATCTTTCCCTGACCCTGGAAGTGAAGGTCCAAGGTATCAATCCAATCCTGAAAGCTGCACCGCTCAAAGCGACCAGCTGTATTCCACAGATGACATCTACTAGGTCCAGCGGCAAAAGAGCTGTTGTCCATGTAAAATATATTAAGGGGTTTGCAAAACAAAAGTGATTTCTTGTTTCATACTCACACTGATGTTTTTGTTAAAAGTCAGCAAAAGTTGCAATTTTATCCTCTTAATTTGTCCAGATTTCTGAGCTGCTTCAATGATGTCACCAAGTGACAGTACGGTGGTTAGTCTCTTTTTTGATTAGAACGCCAATCTTTGGAAGTGAAGCCTCAGAAACACCAGGGCAGAGACCATTTTATTCTGCTTTGTGCCTGGGAACTGAGCTTTTCTAGAGCGCTAAGAGGAAGAAAAATGATTCCACCCTGGGTTCTGACTTGTAACCTGAAGAGCAATCAAACTATGATTGACCTCACCACCCACAGTTTCCTTTGGCTCTGTTTACTTAACAACATTAGACTTTGTGGCCATAAAGGAACACAGGTCCCCCTTAGCAGCAGAATAATACACTGTACACTGTGCATTACACATGATCTAGAACAACACATTATCACATCTACCATGAGCAATGCATGGGAGAATGACTGCAATATAAGAAAAACAGTAGAGTCTTGAGCATATAATCTAGGCTGACAGTGCAGTACTGAGGGAATACTGCACTGCTGGAGGTACCGTCCTTCAGATGAGACATTAAACCGAGGCCCCATCTGCCCTCTTAGGTAGACGTAAAAGATGCCATGACACTATTTGAAGAAGAGCAGGGGAGTTCTCTCCCTGGCCAATATTTATCCCTTAACCAACAGCACTAAAACAGGTTATCTGGTCATTGCTGTTTGTGGGACCTTCCTGTGGGCAAATTGGCTACACTTCAAAAGTACTTCATTGGTTGTAAAATGACTTTGGACACCCAGAGGTCATGAAAGGCACTATATAAATACAAGTTCTTCCTTTTTTCCTTCCTTCTATCCTGCCCACACTTCTAACTTTCCAATCTGCAAAAAATTGCTTACCAAATTTAACAATAGTTAGTTGCGGTCTTAAAAGGATACAATTCCACCATTGTATTGTTGATTTTGTAGGAGATATATGTAAGGCAATGCACAATGGAACACAAAACAATAAACAATTCCACCAAAGCCAAATAATAAATTCTGCATTACACGGTCATCCTAATAACATATAGAATCATAGAAAGTTACGGCACAGAAGGAGGCGATTTGGCCCATCGTGTCCGTGCTGGCCAAAAAAAGAGCAATCCAGCTTAATCCCACTTTCCAGCACTTGGTCTGTAGCCCTGTAAGTTAGGGCACTTCAAGTGCACATCCAAGTCGTTTTTAAATGAGTTGAGGGTTTCTGCCTCTACCACCCTTTCAGGCAGTGAGTTCCAGACCCCCACCACCCTCTGGGTGAAAAACATTCTCCTCAGCGCCCCTCTAATCCTTCTACCAAATACTTTAAATCTATGTCCCCTGCTCACTGACCCCTCTGCTAAGGGAAATAGGTCCTTCCTGTCCACTCTATCTAATCCCATCATAATTTTATATACCTCAATTAAATCTCTCTTCAGCCTCCTTTGTTCCAAAGAAAACAACCCGAACCTATCCAATCTTTTCTCATAACTAAAATTCTCCAGCCCTGGCAATATTCTTGTAAATCTCCTCTGTACCCTATCTCGTGCAATCACATCTTTCCTGTAATGTGGTGACCAGAACTGTACGCAGTGCTCAAGCTGTGGCCTAACCAATGTTTTATACAGTTCTAGCATAACCTCCCTGCTCTTACATTCTATGCCTCAGCTAATAAAGTATCCCGTATGCCTTTTTAACCACCTTATCTACCTGTCCTGCTACCTTCAGGGATCTGTGGACATGCACTCCAAAGTCCCTCACTTCCTCTACACCTCTCAGTATCCTCCCATTTATTTTGTACTTCCTTGTCTTGTTTGCCCTCCCCAAATGCATTACCTCACACTTCTCAGGATTGAATTCCATTTGCCACTTTTCTGCCCACCTGACCAGTCCATTGATGTGTTCCTGCAGTCTACAGCTTTCCTCCTCACTATCAACCATGTGACCAATTTTTGTATCATCTGCAAACTTCTTGATCAACCCTCCACATTCAAGTCCAAATCATTGATATATACCACAAAAAACAAGGGACCTAGTACTGAGCCTTGCGGGACCCCACTGGAAACAGCCTTCCAATTGCAAAAACACCCATCAACCATTACCCTTTGCCTCCTGCCACTGAGCCAATTTTGGATCCAACTAGCCACTTTCCTTTGGATCTCATGGGCTTTTACTTTTTTGACCAGTCTGCCATGTGGGACCTTGTCAAAAGCCTTGCTAAAATCCATGTACACTACATCAAATGTGTTACCCTCATCGACCTTCCTTGTTACCTCCTCAAAAAATTCAATCAAGTTAGTCAGACACGACCTTCCCGTAACAAATCCACGTTGACTGTCCTTGATTAATCAGTGCCTTTCTAAATGACGCTTTATACTGTCCCTCAGAATCGATTCCAATAATTTGCCCACGACCGAGGTTAGGCTGACTGGCCTGTAATTACTAGGTCTATCCTTTTCTCCATTTTTAAACAATGGTACAACGTTAGCAGTCCTCCAATCCTCCAGCACCACACCTGTAGCCAGGGAGGATTGGAAAATGACTCACCTCCTGACTCCCCAAAGCCTTTCCACCATCTACAAGGCACAAGTCAGGAGTGTGATGGAATACTCTCCACTTGCTTGGATGAGTGCAGCTCCAACAACACTCAAGAAGCTCGACACCATCCAAGATAAAGCAGCCCGCTTGATTGGCACACCATCCACCACCCTAAACATTCACTCCCTTCACCACCGGCGCACTGTGGCTGCAGTGTGTACCATCCACAGGATGCACTGCAGCAACTCGCCAAGGCTTCTTTGACAGCACCTCCCAAACCCGCGACCCCTACCACCTAGAAGGACAAGAGCAGCAGGCGCATGGGAACAACACCACCTGCACGTTCCCCTCCAAGTCACACACCATCCCGACTTGGAAATATATTGCCGTTCCTTCATCGTCGCTGGGTCAAAATCCTGGAACTCTCTTCCTAACAGCACTGTGGGAGAACCATCACCACACGGACTGCAGCGGTTCAAGGCGGCAGCTCACCACCCCCTTCTCAAGAACAATTAGGGATGGGCAATAAATGCCGGCCTTGCCAGCGACGCCCACATCTCATGAACGAATAAAAAAAAAACTGCCTGGGATACATTTCATCTGGGCCCAGCGATTTATCTACTTTCAACAATTCTAAACCCCTTAATACTTCCTCTCTCACTATGTTTATTCTATCCAATATTTCACACTCCTCCTCCTTAACTAAAATGTCTGCATCATCCCTCTCTTTTGCAAAGTATTCATTAGGAACCATCCCCACATTTTCCGCCTCTACATGTAGGTTACTTTTTTGGTCTCTAATAGGCCCTACTCTTTCCTTATTTATCGTCTTGCTCGTTATGTATTTATAAAACATCTTTGGGTTTTCCTTAACTTTACTTGTCAGTATTTTTTCATGCCCTCTCTTTGCTTTCTAATTTCCTTCTTAATTTCACCCCTGCACTTTCTATACTCCTCTAGGCTTTCTGCAGTATTGAATTCTCGGTGTCTGACATAAGCTTCCCTTTTTTGCCTTTTCTTACCCCGTATGCTTCTTGTCATCCAGGGGGCTCTAGAATTGGCAGTCCAACCTTTTTTCTTTGTGGGAACATGTTTACTCTGAACCCTTTGAATTCACTAGATTCTGGAAAGGTCCCAGCGGATTGAAAAACTGCAAATGTAACATCCCTATTCAAGAAGGGAGTGAGACAGAAAGCAGGTAACTATAGACCAGTTAGACTAACATCTGTCATTGGGAAAATGCTGGAATCCATTATTAAGGAAATAGAAACAGGATATTTGGAGACTCATAGTTCAATCAAGGAGAGTCAACATGGTTTTATGAAGGGGAAATCACGTCTGACAAATTTATTAGAGTTCTTTGAGGAAGTAACAGGCAGGGTGGATACAGGGGAACCAATGGATGCAGTATATTTAGATTTCCAAAAGGCATTCGATAAGGTGCCACATAAAAGATTACTGCACAAGATAAGAGCTCATGGTTGGGGGCAATATACTGGAATGGATAGAGGATTGGCTAACTAACAGAAAACAAAGAGTCGGGATAAAAGGGTCATTTTCAAAAGGGGTGCCGCAGGGCTCAGTGCTGGGGCCTCAACTATTTACAATATATATCAATGACTTGGATGAAGGAACAGAGTGTCTTGTGGCCAAATTTGCTGCTGATACAAAGATAGGTGGAAAAGCAAGTTGCGATGAGGACACAAAGTGTCTGCAAAGGGATATTGACAGGTTAAGCGAATGGGCTAAAATCTGGCAGATGGAATATAATGTGGGAAAATGTGAAGTCATCCACTTTGGGAGGAAAAATAAAAAAGCAAAATATTATTTGACTGGAGAAATACTACAAAATGCTGTGGTACAGAGGGATCTGGGTGACCTCGTACATGAAACACAAAAAGTCAACATACAGGTGCAGCAGGCAATCCGTAAGGCAAACGGAATATTAGCCTTTATTTCTAGGGGGATGGAGTATTTTTTTTTATTCGTTCATGGGATGTGGGTGTCGCTGGCAAGGCCGGCATTTATTGTCCATCCCTAATTGCCCTTGAGAAGGTGGTGGTGAGCCGCCTTCTTGAACCGCTGCAGTCCATGTGGTGAAGGTTCTCCCACAGTGCTGTTAGGAAGGGAGTTCCAGGATTTTGACCCAGCGCGATGAAGGAACGGTGATATATTTCCAAGTCGGGATGGTGTGTGACTTGGAGGGGAACGTGCAGGTGGTGTTATAGAGTCATAGAGTCATAGAGTTATACAGCACGGATAGAGGCCCTTTGGCCCATCGTGTCCGCGCCGGCCATCAGCCCTGTCTACTCTAATCCCATATTCCAGCATTTGGTCCGTAGCCTTGTATGCTATGGCATTTCAAGTGCTCATCCAAATGCTTCTTGAATGTTGTGAGGGTTCCTGCCTCCACAACCCTTTCAGACAGTGAGTTCCAGACTCCAACCACCCTCTGGGTGAAAAAGTTCTTTCTCAAATCCCCTCTAAACCTCCCGCCTTTTACCTTGAATCTATGTCCCCTTGTTATAGAACCCTCAACGAAGGGAAAAAGCTCCTTAGTATCCATCCTATCTGTGCCCCTCATAATTTTGTACACCTCAATCATGTCCCCCCTCAGCCTCCTCTGCTCCAAGGAAAACAAACCCAATCTTCCCAGTCTCTCTTCATAGCTGAAGCGCTCCAGCCCTGGTAACATCCTGGTGAATCTCCTCTGCACCCTCTCCAAAGCGATCACATCCTTCCTGTAGTGTGGCGACCAGAACTGCACACAGTACTCCAGCTGTGGCCTAACCAGTGTTTTCTAAAGTTCCATCATAACCTCCTTGCTCTTATATTCTATGCCTCGGCTAATAAAGGCAAGTATCCCATATGCCTTCTTTACCACCTTATCTACCTGTTCCGCCTCCTTCAGGGATCTGTGAACTTGCACACCAAGATCCCTCTGACCCTCTGTCTTGCCTAGGGTCCTCCCATTCATTGTGTATTCCCTTGCCTTGTTAGTCCCTCCAAAGTGCATCACCTTGCACTTTTCCGGGTTAAATTCCATTTGCCACTGTTCCGCCCATCTGACCAACCCATCTATATCGTCCTGCAGACTGAGGCTATCCTCCTCGCTATTTACCACCCTACCAATCTTTGTATCATCAGCGAACTTACTGATCATACCTTTTACATTCATATCCAAGTCATTAATGTAGACCACAAACAGCAAGGGACCCAGCACCGATCCCTGTGGTACCCCACTGGCCACAGGCTTCCAGTCACAAAAACAACCTTCGACCATCACCCTCTGCCTTCTGCCACTAAGCCAGTTTTGTATCCAAAGTGCCAAGGCACCCTGGATTCCATGGGCTCGTACCTTCTTGACCAGTCTCCTGTGGGGGACTTTATCGAAGGCCTTACTGAAATCCATGTATACCACATCCACTGCGTTACCCTCATCCACACGCCTAGTCACCCCCTCAAAAAATTCAATCAAATTAGTCAGACATGATCTTCCCTTGACAAAGCCATGTTGACTATCCCTGATTAATCCTTGCTTCTCCAAGTGGAGACTAATTTTGTCCTTCAGAATTTTTTCCAATAGTTTTCCTACCACTGATGTTAGGCTCACTGGCCTGTAGTTCCCCGGTTTTTCCCTACTCCCCTTCTTGAATAATGGTATTACATTAGCGGTTCTCCAGTCCTCTGGCACATCCCCTGTGGCCAGAGAGGTTCTGAATATATGTGTCAGAGCCCCCGCAATCTCCTCCTTTGCCTCACACAGTAGCCTGGGATACATTTCGTCCGGGCCTGGGGATTTATCCATTTTTAGGCCTGCTAAAACCGCCAATACCTCCTCCCGCTCGATGTTAATATGTTCGAGTATATCACAGTCCCCCTGCCGTATTTCTATGTCTACATCGTCCTTCTCCATAGTGAAAACAGATGCAAAAAATTCATTTAGAACCCCTCCTACATCTGCGGGCTCCACACACAGATTGCCATTTTTGTCCCTAATGGGCCCTATTTTTTCCCTAGTCATCCTCTTACCCTTAATATACTTATAAAACATCTTAGGATTTTCCTTTATTTTGCTCGCCAGTGTTATTTCATGGCCCCTCCTTGATCTCCTAATTTCTTTTTTAAGTATCCCCCTGCACTTTTTGTACTCCTCTTGGGCTTCCTCCGTCCTTAGCCTTTTGTATCTGCCAAAAGCCCTCCTTTTTTTCCTAATCCATTCTCGTATATCCCCTGACATCCAAGGTTCCCTGGAGTTCTTGGAACCACCCTTGACCTTTACGGGAACATGTTGCCATTGTATGGTCTCAATCTCCCTTCTGAAGGACTCCCATTGCTCCGATGCGGATTTTCCTACAAGCAGCTGATCCCAGTCCATTTTGGCCAGATCCTGCCTTATCCTATTAAAATCGGCCTTCCCCCAATTTAGAACCTTTATTTCCGCTCCCTCCCTGTCCTTTTCCATGACCACCTTAAATCTCACCGAATTATGGTCACTGTCACCAAAGTGCTCACCTACTAGCACTTCTTCCACTTGGCCGGCCACATTCCCTAGAATTAGGTCCAGTACCGCCCCCTCTCTTGTAGGACTTTCTACATGCTGGCTCAAAAAGCTCTCCTGGATGCACGTTAAGAATTTTGTACCCTCGAAGCCTTTTACACTCTGAGTATCCCAGTTAATATTGGGGAAGTTGAAATCCCCCACTATTATTACCCTATTATTTGCACAATTTTCTGAGATTTGCCAACATATCTGTTCCTCTATCTCCCCCTGACTGTTTGGGGGCCTATAGTACACTCCCATCAAAGTGCTTGCCCCCTTTTTGTTTTTAAGCTCCACCCATATGGCCTCATTAGAGGAACCTGCTAATATATCATCCCTCCTTATGGCAGTAATTGATTCTTTAATTAATATTGCGACCCCCCCTCCTCTTATACCTCCCCCTCTGTCTCGCCTGAAGATTCTGTACCCCGGAATATTGAGCTGCCAGTGTTGTTCCCATGTGCCTGCTGCTCTTGTCCTTCTAGGTGGTAGAGGTCGCGGGTTTGGGAGGTGCTGTTGAAGAAGCCTTGGCGAGTTGCTGCAGTGCATCCTGTGGATGGTACACACTACAGCCACAGTGCGCCGGTGGTGAAGGGAGTGAATGTTTAGGGTGGTGGATGGTGTGCCAATCAAGCGGGCTGCTTTCTCCTGGATGTTGTCGAGCTTCTTGAGTGTTGTTGGAGCTGCACTCATCCAGGCAAGTGGAAAGTATTCCATCACACTCCTGACTTGTGCCTTGTGGAAAGGCTTTGGGGAGTCAGGAGGTGAGTCACTCGCCTCAAAATACCCAGCCTCTGACCTGCTTTTGTAGCCACAGTATTTATATGGCTGGTCCAGTTAAGTTTCTGGTCAATGGTGACCCCCAGGATGTTGATGGTGGGGGATTTGGCGATGGGAATTCCGTTGAATGTCAAGGAGAGGTGGTTAGACTCTCTCTTGTTGGAGATGGTCATTGCCTGGCACTTGTCTGGTGCGAATGTTACTTCCCACTTATCAGCCCAAGCCTGGATGTTGTCCAGGTCTTGCTGCATGCCAGCACGGACTGCTTCATTATCTGAGGGGCTGAGAATGGAACTGAACACTGTGCAATCATCAGCGAACATGCCCATTTCTGACCATATGATGGAGGGAAGGTCATTGATGAAGCAGCTGAAGATGGTTAGGCCTAGGACACTGCCCTGAGGAACTCCTGCAGCAATGTCCTGGAGCTGAGATGATTGGCCTCCAACAACCACTACCATCTTCCTTTGTGCTCGGTATGACTCCAGCCACTGGAGACTTTTCCCCTTGATTCCCATTAACTTCAATTTTACTAGGGCTCCTTGGTGCCACACTCGGTCAAATGCTGCCTTGACGTCAAGGGCAGTCACTCTCACCTCACCTCTGGAATTCAGCTTTTTTGTCCATGTTTGGACCAAGGCTGTAATGAGGTCTGGAGCCGAGTGGTCCTGGTGGAACCCAAACTGCGCACTGGTGAGCAGGTTATTGGTGAGTAAGTGCCACTTGATAGCACTGTCGAAGACACTTTCCATCACTTTGCTGATGATTGAGAGTGGACTGATGGGGCTGTAATTGGCTGGATTGGATTTGCCCTGCTTTTTGTGGACAGGACATACCTGGGCAATTTTCCACATTATCGGGTAGATGCCAGTGTTGTAGCTGTACTGGAACAGCTTGATGTATCCAGTGCACTCAGCCGTTTCTTGATATCAGGTGGAGTGCATCGAATTGGCTGAAGACTGGCTTCTGTGATGGTGAGGATATTGGGAGGAGGCCGAGATGGATCATCTCCTCGGCACTTCTGGCTGAAGATGGTTGCAAACGCTTCAGCCTTATCTTTTGCACTCACGTGCTGGACTCCGCCATCATTGAGGATGGGGATGTTTGCAGAGCCTCCTCCTCCCATTAGTTGTTTAATTGTCCACCACCATTCACAACTAGATGTGGCAGGACTGCAGAGCTTTGATCTGATCCGTTGGTTGTGGAATCGCTTAGCTCTGTCTATAGCATGTTGCTTCCGCTGTTTAGCATGCATGTAGTCCTGAGTTGTAGCTTCACCAGGTTGGCACCTCATTTTTAGGTACGCCTGGTGCTGCTCCTGGCATGCTCTTCTACACTCCTCATTTAACCAGGGTTGATCCCCTGGCTTGTTGGTAATGGTAGAGTGAGGAATATGGCGGGCCATGAGGTCACAGATTGTGCTGGAATACAATTCTGCTGCTGCTGATGGCCCACAGCGCCTCATGGATGCCCAGTTTTGAGCTGCTAGATCTGTTCTGAATCTATCCCATTTAGCACGGTGGTAGTGCCACACAACACGTTGGATGGTGTCCTCAGTGCGAAGATGGGACTTCGTCTCCACGAGGACTGTGCGGTGGTCACTCCTACCAATACTGTCATGGACAGGTGCATTTGCGACAGGTAGGTTGGTGAGGACGAGGTCAAGTAAGTTTTTCCCTCGTGTTGGTTCGCTCACCACCTGCCGCAGGCCCAGTCTCGCAGCTATGTCCTTCAGGACTCGGCCAGCTCGGTCAGTAGTGGTCCTACCGAGCCACTCTTGGTGATGGACATTGAAGTCCCCCACCCAGAGTACATATCTGTGCCCTTCCTACCCTCAGTGCTTCCTCCAAGTGGTGTTCAACATGGAGGAGGACTGATTCATCAGCTGAGGGAGGACGGTAGGTGGTAATCAGCAGGAGGTTTCCTTGCCCATGTTTGACCTGATGCCATGAGATTTCATGGGGTCCGGAGTCAATGTTGAGGACTCCCAGGGCCACTCCCTCCTGACTGTATATCACTGTACCGCCACCTCTGGTCGGTCTGTCCTGCCGGTGGGACAGGACATACCTAGGAATGGTGATGGAAGAGTCTGGGACTTTGGCTGAAAGGCATGATTCTGTGAGTATGGCTATGTCAGGCTGTTGCTTGACTAGCCTGTGGGACAGCTCTCCCAATTTTGGCACAAGTTCCCAGATGTTAGTGAGGAGGACTTTGCAGGGTCGACTGGGCTTGGTTTGCTTTTGTCGGGTCCAGTGCCTAGTGGTCCGATGCCGGGTGGTCAGTCTGGTTTTATTCTTCTAAAAGCAGGGAAGTCATGTTGCAACTGTACAGGGTGCTGGTGAGACCACACCTGGAGTACTGCGAACAGTTCCGGTGCCCTTATTTAAGGAAGGACATACTTGCATTGGAGGCAGTTCAGAGAAGGTTCACTAGGTTGTTTCCGGATAAGGAAGGGTTGTCTTATGAGGAAAGATTGAACAGGTTGGGTCTATACTCATTTGAGTTTAGAAGAATGAGAGGAGATCTTATTGAAACATATAAAATTCTGAGGGGACTCGATAGGCTAGATGCTGAGAGGATGTTACCCCTCATGGGGGAATCTAAAATGAGGGGGCATAGTCTCAGAATAAGGGTTCATCCGTTTAAGATGGAAATGAGGAGGAATTTCTTCTCCCAGAGGGTCGTGAATCTTTGGAATTCTTTACCCCAAAAAGCTGTGGAGGCTGAGCCATTGAATACATTCAAGGCTGAGTTGGACCAATTTTTGATCAGCAAGGGAGTCAAAGGATATGGGGAAAAGGCGGGAAAGTGGAGTTGAGGTAAAAATCAGATCAGCCATGTTCTCATTAAATGGCGGAGCAGGCTCGAGGGGCCGAATGGCCTACTCCTGCTTCTATCTCTTATGGTCTCTTATGGTCTCTCCACTTGGTTGTTAGGCAACCGTGGTCAACAAATGAGGTAAGAGACGGTCGCAAACTAAAAGAAAAGACTTACACGAATGGAAGGAAAAGTGGAAATCCAGCAGACTGGGAGAGCTATAAAAAGCAGCAAAGGGATACAAAGAAAGTAATAAATGCAGAAAGGGAGAATGAAAAAAATGCAAGGGGTTTCAAAGCTAACAGTAAAGTTTTTGTAAATGTGTTAAGAGAAAGAGAGTGGTAAGGGGGAATGTGAAGCCTTTAAAGATGGATACAGGTGATACTCTGATGGTTTTAATAAGGAAATGGCAGACTTGCTTAATGAATACTTTATATCCATTTTCACAGTAGAGGAATAGGACAGTGGGTACAAGGAAACCTAAAAATAACTCAAGGGGAGGAACTTAGTGGGTTTAATTTAAGTAAGAAATGGTAATGGAGAAAATAATGATCGACAAATCTCCAGGACCTGCTGGTTTCCACTTATGAGCTTTAAATTATTCATAATTTTCCAAAGCTCTCTAGATTTAGGAACTGTGTCTTTAGATTGGAAAATTGCAAATATCTCTCCATTATTTATGAAAGAAGAGAGGAAGAAACTAGGAAACTGCAGACCCGTCAGTTTAACATCAGTTGTGGGGAAGTTACTGGAATCTATCATCAGGGACAGAGTGACTGAGCATTTGAACAAATATTAGCTGATCAAAGAGAGTCAGCATGGACCTATGGAGGGTAGGTCATTGCTGACTAATCTAGTTGAATTTTTTGAGGAAGTCGCTAGCATGGTTGTTAGGGGAGTGTCGATGGATGGCTTCTATATGGACTAACAAGCATTTGTTAAGATTCTGCACAAGAGATTATTAGCAAAAATAAAATGCATGGAATTGGAGGTAAGCTTGTGACTTGGATTGGTAATTGGTTGGGAGGTAGGAGACAGAGAGTAGAGATAAGGATATGTACTTTGATTCGTGAGATGTGACAAATGGTGGTCTCCAGGCATCTGTATTTGGGCCTTAGCTTTTTACCATATATATCAATGACTTGGTTGAGGGGATAGAGAGTTGTATATCCAAGTTTGCAAATGACACTAATTAAGAGTAAGTTGTGGATGGGAGCATGAAGTTGCAAGGGACACGGACAGATGAAATGAAAGGATAAAAACGTGGCAGATGGATTTCAGTTTGAGGAAGTGTGTATCTGAAAAAGACAACTCAGAATATTTTCTTAATGGCAAGAGACTAGAAACTGTGAAGGAGCAAAGGGATTTGGTTGCCCAGGCTAGTTGCTCTTGAGAAGGTGGTGATAGGCTTTCTTCTTGAACTGCTGCATTCCGTGTAATGAAGGTACTTCCATAATGCTGTTAGGTAGCAAGTTCCAGGATTTTGAGCCGGTGACAATGAAAAATCGGCGATACATGTCCAAGTCAGGATGGTGTATGACTTGGAGGGGAACTTGGAGTCGATGCTGTTTCCATGTGTTTGCTGCCCTTGCCCTTCTAGATTGTGAAGCTTGCGTGTTTGGGAGGTGCTGCCGAAGAAGTATTGGTGAATTGCTGCAGGGTATCCTGTAGACAGCAACACTGCAATCACGGTACATCGTTGATGTTTAAGCCAGTGGATGCGGTGCTGATCAAGCAGACGGCTTTTTCCAGGATAGTGTCGAGCTTCTCGACTGTTATTGGAGCTACACCCATCCAGGCAAGTTGAGAGTATTCCACCACACTCCTGATTTATGTTTTGTGCCTTGTAGAGGGGCATTCAGGAGTCAGGAAATGGGCCACTCGCCACAGAATACCCAGCCTCTGACCTGCTCTATTAGCCACGGCATTTATGTGGCTGGTCCAGTTCAGTTTATGGTGAATGGTGACCCCCAGTATGCTGATGGTGGAGGACTCGGTGATAGTAATGCCATTGAATGTCAAGGGGAGATGGTTAGACTATCTCTTGTTGGAGATGGCCATTGCCTGGCACTTGTGTGGCACGAATTACTTGTCACTTATCAGCCCAAGCCTGGATGTTGTCCAGGTGCATATGGGTATGGACTGCTTCATTATCTGCAGAATTGGGAATGGAGCTGAACACTGAGAACAGCCCCACTTCTGACCTTATGATGGAGGGAACATCATTGATGAAGCATATGAAGACGGTTGGTCCTTGGATGCTGCCCTGAGGAACTCCTGCAGCGATATCCTGGGGCTGGGATGATTGGCCTCCAACAACCACTACCATCTTCCTTCGTGCCAGGTATGACTTCAGCCACTGGAGAGTTTCCCCCTGATTCCCATTAACTTCAATTTTACTAGGGCTCCTTGGTGCCACACTCGGTCAAATGCTGCCTTGATGTCAAGGGCAGTCACTCTCACCTCACCTCTGGAATTCAGCTCTTTTGTCCATGTTTGGACCAAGGCTGTAATGAGGTCTGGAGCCGAGTGGTTCTGGCAGAATCCAAACTGAGCGTCGGTGAGCAGATTATTGGTGAAGAAGCAAATAACCATTCTTTAGAGTAATACTTTAAAATCGGATCTAATATGTAGTTATTATAACTGATATAGCTTTTGAATTTAGGGTAGCTCCGTGCCTCTCTGCGATCGGTTACACAAGATTCCCAGGTTCAATATTTGGCCTGTCCTAAGTTAGCTAATCTCAACTAGGCAAATGGAAGGAAACTATGGGGTCAATATTAACCCCCACTCGATGGGCGGGAGTGGGTCAGGGGTTAAAAATTAACAATCGAGAAACGCGACCCCAACCAGCCGCGTATGTGGCTGTTTTTACGGCGGTGGATTGAGAGCCATGTCTGTGTACCGCTCTCAAGACTTCATTATAATATTGGGCTCCCACAGTGCTGTTGGTAGCCTGATTTACATTTAACACCTGCTGGCCGTGTTTTCCAGGGCTCAGGAAACCTGGCAGCAAAATGGAGACGGGAGCAGCCGGATCAAGCAGGTAAGTGCTTTTTATAGCATTGCTTGTGAGCCAGAAGGAGCAGGATTGCTCACTCCGGCCCCTCAAACAAACCTTCTGCCGATCGCTGCCTCTCCTCACTGCTGCGTTTGGCCAACCCACCCCCCTCCAAACCCACGATCACGAGGCTTCTGCCCCGCGGTCTGCTGACCCCCCCTTCTGCCCCGCCATCTGCTGACCCCCCTTCTGCCCCGCGATCTGCTGACCCCCCTTCTGCCCCGCCATCTGCTGACCCCCCCTTCTGTCCCGTGATCTGCTGACCCCCCTTCTGCCCTGCGATCTGCTGACCCTCCTTCTGCCCCGCCATCTGCTGACCCCCCCTTCTGTCCCGTGATCTGCTGACCCCCCTTCTGTCCCGCCATCTGCTGACCCCCCTTCTGCCCTGCGATCTGCTGACCCTCCTTCTGCCCCGCCATCTGCTGACCCTCCTTCTGCCCCGCCATCTGCTGACCCCCCTTCTGTCCCGCCATCTGCTGACTCCCCTTCTGTCCCGTGATCTGCTGACCCTCCTTCTGTCCCGTGATCTGCTGACCCCCACTTCTGCCCTGCGATCTGCTGACCCCCCTTCTGCCCCGCCATCTGCTGACCCCCCTTCTGTCCCGCGATCTGCTGACCCCCCTTCTGCCCCGCCATCTGCTGACCCCCCTTCTGTCCCGCCATCTGCTGACCCCCCCTTCTGTCCCGTGATCTGCTGACCCCCCTTCTGCCCTGCGATCTGCTGACCCTCCTTCTGCCCCGCCATCTGCTGACCCCCCCTTCTGTCCTGTGATCTGCTGACCCCCCTTCTGTCCCGCCATCTGCTGACCCCCCTTCTGCCCTGCGATCTGCTGACCCTCCTTCTGCCCCGCCATCTGCTGACCCTCCTTCTGCCCCGCCATCTGCTGACCCCCCTTCTGTCCCGCCATCTGCTGACTCCCCCTTCTGTCCCGTGATCTGCTGACCCTCCTTCTGTCCCGTGATCTGCTGACCCCCCTTCTGTCCCGCCATCTGCTGACTCCCCTTCTGTCCCGTGATCTGCTGACCCTCCTTCTGTCCCGTGATCTGCTGACCCCCCTTCTGCCCCGCCATCTGCTGACCCCCCTTCTGTCCCGCGATCTGCTGACCCCCCTTCTGCCCCGCCATCTGCTGACCCCCCTTCTGTCCCGCCATCTGCTGACCCCCCTTCTGTCCCGCGATCTGCTGACCCCCCTTCTGCCCCGTGATCTGCTGACCCCCCTTCTGTCCCGCCATCTGCTGACCCCCCTTCTGTCCCGCGATCTGCTGACCCCCCTTCTGCCCCGCCATCTGCTGACCCCCCTTCTGTCCCGCCATCTGCTGACCCCCCTTCTGTCCCGCGATCTGCTGACCCCCCTTCTGCCCCGTGATCTGCTGACTCCCCTTCTGCCCCGTGATCTGCTGACCCCCCCTTCTGCCCTGCGATCTGCTGACCCCCCCTTCTGTCCCGCGATCTGCTGACCCCCCTTCTGCCCCGTGATCTGCTGACTCCCCTTCTGCCCCGTGATCTGCTGACCCCCCCTTCTGCCCTGCGATCTGCTGACCCCCCTTCTGCCCCGTGATCTGCTGACTCCCCTTCTGCCCCGCGATCTGCTGACCCCCACTTCTGCCCAGCGATCTGCTGACCCCCCCTTCTGCCCCGTGATCTGCTGACTCCCCTTCTGCCCCGTGATCTGCTGACCCCCCCTTCTGCCCTGCGATCTGCTGACCCCCCTTCTGCCCCGTGATCTGCTGACTCCCCTTCTGCCCCGCGATCTGCTGACCCCCCCTTCTGCCCTGCGATCTGCTGACCCCCCCTTCTGCCCCGTGATCTGCTGACTCCCCTTCTGCCCCGTGATCTGCTGACCCCCCCTTCTGCCCTGCGATCTGCTGACCCCCCTTCTGCCCCGTGATCTGCTGACTCCCCTTCTGCCCCGCGATCTGCTGAGCCCCCTTCTATCCCGCGATCTGCTGACCCCCACTTCTGCCCAGCGATCTGCTGAGCCTCCTTCTGCTCCACGATCTGCTGATCCCCCCTTCTGCTCCGCGATCTGCCGCCACCCCCACCCCCCCCCCCCCACTTCTGCCCTGCGATCATTCCCTCCTTCCCGATTGCCGGTCGGTCCCCCCCCTTTTTGCCCCGCAATCTTTGCCGACCCCCCCCCTTACAACCCGCAACCCCTCCCTCCCTCCTGATTGCCAGTCTGACCACTCCCTTATGCCTCGCGATCTTTGCCGATTGGGGACAGTCCCCGGATGCTGCCTTCTACCGCAGGCTTTCCCACCCGGCAGCCAGCCAACCTTCAATCTGCCAGGCAGGAAACACAATTAAAAAATGATAAATTCAGCAGGACCTCCGTGTGCCCGGGATTTCCAGGTCCCCACCACCCCGCAAACACGCTCCCCCATTCCCTCCCCGCCTCCCCATAAATATCGGGGCTTATATTTGCCCTCCATGTAGCTGGTGTGGGGATGTGTAAAGAAAGGAACCAGGCTTCCTACTTCTGATCGCTATCTAGTGGTCTCTATTGGAAACTGCACATATTGTGGTCATTTTCAAAGGATAGGATTGGACTCAGCTGTAAAATAGCCAGCCCACATCCACCGTCTAGACTCACACATGAAGAATGCGCAATTGGGTGAGGTAGTGGAGGATGGTCAGCACTAGTGGAACTGTAACGCAATGCGAGTCATTGCCTTCAGGAAATCAGAAAAGAAAAGGGATGTAAATAGGAACGAGGAGAAAGACACTTCTCCCCGTTCTTAGCCAACAATTATATTCCAGTTGAGACCAAATATCGTACAGAAACTAAAGGAGCAGAGTGCCATCAGGAAGTAACAGTAATTTTGGACTTAACTTATGGTGTCCATGTCGATAAAGATTGGAATGACTGAAGGTAAGTGTGGAACAAACTTGAGTGAAAGCAGCCATCACACAGTTGGAAAAACAACTGTCACCTAAGTGCAGCCACTGGATCTTATAACCTTGCACCGTTTGAACGTCAGTTGTATTTATCTTAGAATTGATTTATTCTGCTGTCCCTGATTTATTTCCTCCTTGGTATATTAGAAAACTCAGTATTCGGGGCACAAATCTGAACAGTTTTATCTGAGCGGACTTATAGAATTACTCGATGACAATGATGATGGATGAACAAGATTGAATCACACATGCCATTGCTGAAATGTTTCTTTGTCTGGGCTGGATGCCATCAGCTGTTCGCCCTTGAAACAGCGATATAAACATTCCTGCTGTGATCTCACAGTTCACAGGAGTCTTCCTTACCTTCTGTAGAACATATAGAAGAATTTACAGCTTTCTAAATCACACAGCGGTGACTGAAAAGCAACCAAATCACTGCAATAAAGAATGCATTCTTAATCAGTAAAAGCACAGCAAAGGGCAAAGCTATTAGAGTTTGGCATTATAAGTTGTTTCAAAGTAAGTTTTGTGCGCACATGCGTGCGTGCGTCCATGGGCCTGGCTGTTTCACATATATTATTAGAGCTAATATATTAATTAACCACTAGGATTTAGATGATGTTAGTTTGTGTTTTAACTGGAATCCAGAGATTATGTTACTGCATATAACTCACTCCAACCCAACTGTAAATTCTATGTTATATACACCAGACATTGATACACGTTGTACACATATAATAGACAGCACTGTGAAACCTGCTGCTGTTTGCCAGGGATAAATGGAGTCCACCATGATGGTCCTTTGAAGATGACAGAAGTATTTATATCTGACGACAGGAAGAGATGTATAAAAGGTTTGGAATAATAGTCCTCAGCTGTATTACATCACATGCCATTGATACAGGGAAACTTTCACTCTGTGATACTGAACAGTAAGAAACTTATTTGTACTAAAGAGATTAGCTGAATGAAATGTAGGTTTAACGTGGTAGCAAATCCCTTATGCCATTGGATTAAAGCAACAATGGAGCTCATTTTTGGGGGCCTCCAATTAAGATATATGTTCCACTGCATATTCTGAATCATAAAATGATGGACTATATCAGTGCTACAAGTTACATTTGCAACAAATATACCGTTTTATTAACATGATCTGCATTCTAAAAATAAATGCCACTTGGTTCTGTTGATTTACAAAGTTGCTGAGTTTGAGGTGATTTTGTTATTCAGAGAATCCTCCACACAGTGGTATTGTGGATAAGGGACAACCTCACCCACAGAAAACTGGACGCTCACTCCAAAGCACTTGAGGGCAGGCCTTCAGATGACTTGGCTGGATTCTTGATGCTATTCTGAATTTGCCACTCTGTGACTAAAGAATTTATGTACATAAATGCTCTGTGGTTCCTATTAATGCTCGCTGCTTAATCATAGTAATTAAAGTTTCTCAATGGCCGATTGGTGCTGTTTTCTATTGGGTGCAATAAATTCTCCACTGGTTCTAGTTGCTACTGACCTGAGTTGGAAGTATGGCATCTCAAGGATAGGTAAACTTGCTAGTGAGCATTGCAATAAAAATATGCAGTGTATTGTATTATTGAAGGAGACAGGACACAATGGGACTGAAGGCTTCATAGAATATTCATGACCCATTTACGAACATAGGAACCTGACGGACAGGAAAAGACCAGCTGGTCCATCGAGCCTGCCCCACACCATGATGGCCGGCCCATCATGGCTAAACACTTCTTCCTTCCCCCCCGACCTACCCCCGCAGCGTGGGAGAGGCAAAAAAAAACAGAGAAAAAACCCAGGGCCAACAACGGAAAAAGAAGTATGCATGTGGCCATGCGTGCGGGCCAAAAAGCCTGTTACTTAAGAACATAGGAAAATAGGAACAGGAGTAGGCCCCTCGAGTCTGTTCCGCCATTCAATGAGATCATGGCTGTTCTGTGACCTAACTCCATATCCCTTAATACCTTTGGTTAACAAAAACCTATCGATTTCAGATTTAAAATTAACAATTGAGCTAGCATCAACTGCTGTATGTGGAAGAGAGTTCCAAACTTCTACCATCCTTTGTGTGTAGAAATGTTTCCTAACTTCACTCCTGAAAGTCATGGCTCTAATTTTTAGACTATGTCCTAGAGTCCTAAGTCCTAGACTCCCCAACCAGCGGAAATGGTTTATAAGAACATAAGAACATAAGAAATAGGAGCAGGAGTAGGCCAATCGGCCCCTCGAGCCTGCTCCGCCACTCAATAAGATCATGGCTGATCTGGTCCTAACCTCAAATCTAAAATCATGTCCAATTTCCTGCCCGCTCCCTGTAACCCCTAATTCCCTTTACTTCTAGGAAACTGTCTATTTCTGTTTTAAATTTATTTAATGATGTAGCTTCCACAGCTTCCTGGGGCAGCAAATTCCACAGACCTACCACCCTCTGAGTGAAGAAGTTTCTCCTCATCTCAGTTTTGAAAGAGCAGCCCCTTATTCTAAGATTATGCCCCCTCGTTCTAGTTTCACCCATCCTTGGGAACATCCTTACTGCATCCACCCGATCAAGCCCCTTCACGATCTTATATGTTTCAATAAGATCGCCTCTCATTCTTCTGAACTCCAATGAGTAGAGTCCCAATCTACTCAACCTCTCCTCATATGTCCGCCCCCTCATCCCCGGGATTAACCGAGTGAACCTTCTTTGTACTTCCTCGAGAGCAAGTATGTCTTTTCTTAAGTATGGACACCAAAACTGTATGCAGTATTCCAGGTGCGGTCTCACTAATACCTTATATAACTGCAGCAATACCTCCCTGTTTTTATATTCTATCCCCCTAGCAATAAAAGCCAACATTCCGTTGGCCTTCTTGATCACCTGCTGCACCTCTGTATCTACCCGATCAATTCCCCTTAATATCTTGAAAACTTCGATCAAATCACCCAGGAATACAACCCTAGTTTGTGTATTCTCTCCTCGTAATTTAACCCTTGGAGTCCAGGTATCATTCGAGTAAATCTACGCTGCACTCCCTCCAATGCCAATATATTCTTCCTAAGATGTAGTGCCCAGGACTGTTCCTAACAGAGGAGTAATGTACAGCCGAAGGGAGGTGGTTAGTTACCTTTGCTGCTTGCTGAGCGACGAGCCACAGGGACAGTTTTCAGTCACCACTGCCCTTCACAACAGCTCTCAGTTCCGACACCACTTGCAGTTAACAGGTCCCAACAGGAGACGTTATTACAGGGGCGAGCTGCTATTTGGTCCACAAAGTCATAAAACAGACTACTGATGTATTGTTTGGCTATGCCCACCAGCACATCAACTCTGGCACAGAACAGCACCTGCAATGTTAAAGACAGCAAGGTTTCAGCCTGTATAGTTCCCTAGAGTTCAGAAAATTATCAGTTGTACTGAGATTCTGAGTTGGACACTATCCAGCAACACCAAGACATATGTTCCCTTAATGTGCAGATGGTGTGCGACCAATTTAGATGCCAGTTTTTCAGGAGTCTCGGTGATTCATTCATCCTGCACCAATTGAAGGCTCAATGGCTGGACTACATGTTCCAACTATTGATAGGAACATAGGAACATAGGAACAGGAGTAGGCCATTCAGCCCCTCGTGCCTGCTCCGCCATTTGATAAGATCATGGCTGATCTGTGATCTAACTCCATATACCTGCCTTTGGCCCATATCCCTTAATACCTTTGGTTGCCAAAAAGCTATCTATCTCACATTTAAATTTAGCAATTGAGCTAGTATCAATTGCCGTTTGCGGAAGAGAGTTCCAAACTTCTACAACCCTTTGTGTGTAGAAATGTTTTCTAATCTCGCTCCTGAAAGGTCTGGCTCTAATTTTTAGACTGTGCCCCCTACTCCTAAAATCCCCAACCAGCGGAAACAGTTTCTCTCTATCCACCCTATCTGTTCCCCTTAATATCTTATAAACTTCGATCAGATCACCCCTTAACCTTCGAAACTCTAGAGAATACAACCCTAATTTGTGTAATCTCTCCTCGTAACTTAACCCTTGAAGTCCGGGTATCATTCTAGTAAACCTACGCTGCACTCCCTCCAAGGCCAATACGTCCTTCCGAAGGTGCGGTGCCCAGAACTGCTCACAGAACTCCAGGTGCGGTCTAACCAGGGTTTTGTATAGCTGCAGCATAACTTCTGCCCCCTTGTACTCTAGTCCTCTAGATATGAAGGCCATGATGACTTCTCACAACTCATGCACCAGAGATGAGCCGTACTGCAATGAGACTCTTGCCTGGACAATGGTGCTGATCAAAAAGGTCTTTGTTATGTTCAGTCATTGCTCCATGTACCTGGGCTGCTCTGGCAGCAGACTCGTGTGTAGTCCTGGAAAGGTAGCCAATACAGGGACAATATGCTGCTTGGTGCACAACGTTGCCCTTGAAAGAGACATGAGGGAGTGCAACTCAGAAATGACCAGCAGACATCAGGGCAAGAGGAGGACAAGGAGAGGCAATTAACATCTGAGGAAGAAGGACTGCTGGTAGTAAGCAAACAGTGGCAGCAATTGATTGAGAACTTCTTTCCCTAAGCTCCTGCACCTGGACATTTGTCTTACTATCTAACCTCTTGCCCACCGTTGCCTTCGATCTTAACAATAACTCATCAACATGGGCGTGTACTGATATCCCTTTATAGAACAGGCATTGATAGCATGATGTATTAAGTAGCTGTGTGCCTTTAGCGGAGTGTATGTGCAAACCTGTGGTGTGTGTAAAGTGTATGAATGTGTAACATAAAAGAAATGGGTGCCACCATCCTTGAGTGGATGAGATGGATTTGTGTGCTGCTGTGCACTTGTGGTCCTCCTCAAACATGTGTAGGGGGAATGTTCTTCTTGCTGCTCTTTCTTTTTGCTCCTGGAAGGTGCCGACAATGGATCCTTCATCTGTGAAGATAGCAAATGGGACAGTGGAGAGCGTGTTAATATTTCTGCGCAGTCATGTCAGTATACATTGGCCTTGAATGTCTTACTTTACTACCTGGATGCTGTGAAGCTTCACGCAGTATGGTCAGCACATGGCACTTGCATAGGTATGTCCAAAACATAATGGGGTTACAGGGCCCCACATCAGGGAGGCACACTCCTAGAAGATTCTCATGACAGATGGACTCAAGCAAGCAAATCTCTCAGAGGAACATGGTCTTCTCCATTTTTAAATGGTGAGGAACGATTAAACGTTGGTGTTCAGAGAGATTTTGGTGTCCTTTATTGCAAGGGAGTTGGAGTACAAGAGTAAGGAAGTCTTACTACAATTGTACAGGGCTTTGGTGCCCTTTGGTGGAGCGATTTGTCTGGTTAATTCCGATAACGAATGAGACTCCTCTGTGCTAAATAGTTACGCGACCCCTGAGCGGTCTGCATCCAACTTCTTAGAAGGACAAGTGGCTTTTGGCCACACGAGATTGATCGAAACACAGAAAGTTAGCATGCAGGTGCAGCAAGTAATTAGGAAGGCAAATGGCATTTGGCCTTTATTGCAAGGGGGTTGGAGTACAAGAGTAAGGAAGTCTTACTACAATTATACAGGGCTTTGGTGAGACCTCACCTAGAGTACTGTGTACAGTTTTGGTCTCCTTACCTAAGGAAGGATATACTTGCCTTAGGTTCACTAGATTGATTTCTGGGATGAGAGGGTTGTCCTATGAGGAGAGATTGAGTAGAATGGGCCCATACTCCCTGGAGTTTAGAAGAATGAGAGGTGATCTCATTGAAACATACAAGATTCTGAGGGGGCTTGACAGGGTAGATGCTGAAAGTTTGTTTCCCCTGGCTGAAGAGTCTAGAACTAGGGAGCATAGTCTCAGAATAAGGGGTCGGCCATTTAGGACTGAGATGAGGAGGAATTTCTTCACGCAGAGGGTTGTGAATCTTAGGAATTCTCTACCCCACAGGGCTGTGGATGCTTAGTCATTGAGTATATTCAAGGCTGAGATAGACAGATTTTTGGACTCTAGGGGAATCAAGAGATATGAGGATCAGGTGGGAAAGAGTGGAGTTGAGGTCAAAGATCTGCCATGATTTTATTGAATGGCGGAGCAGGCTCGAGGGGCCATATGGCCTACTCCTGCTCCTATTTCTTATGTTCTTATGTTCTCCCAGAAAGAAATAAAGACTTGCAATTATATAGCACCTTTCATGACCTCAGGACATCCCAAAGCGCTTTACAGCCAATGAAGTACTTTTGAAGTGTAGTCACTGTTGTAATGTAGGAAACATCACCATCGTGTGCTACTTCTGGTTCAACTATTTTTCTCAGGATGTAGGCAATGCTGGCAAGGTCACATTTATTGCCCATCCCTAGTTGCCCATGAGAAAGTGGTGGTGGGCCTTCTGCTTGAACAGCTGCAGTCATTATGATGTTAGGGCTCTCACTGTGATGTTAGATCTGGAATTCCAAGATTTTGACCCAGTGGTGAGGAAAGAACAGCAATATATGTCCAAGTCAGGATACTGAATTACCTAGAGGGGAACTTGGAGACGATGGTGTTCCTATTCCTGATATTGTTGCTCTTGTCCCCTTGGTGGTGGAGTTCATAGGGAACGAGGTCCTGTCAAAGTAACTCTGGCGAGTTGCTGCAGTGCATCTCATAAATAATAAATACTGATGCCACAGTGCACCAATGGTGGAGGGGGAGGTCGGGGGGGGGGTGGAGGGGGCTGTTGCTTCCAGTAGCAGGAGCACCAATCAAGAAGACCGCTCTGTCCTGGATGCTGTCGAGCTTCTTGAGTGTTGCCGTGGCTGCATTCATCCAGGTAACTGGTGAGTATTACATAACACTCCTGATTTGAGTCTTGTAGATGGTGCAGAGGCTTTGAGGCATCAGGAAGTGAGCCAATCATTGCAGAATATCCAGCTTCTGCCCTGCTCTTGTAGTCACGGTGTTGACATGGCTGATTGAGTTTAGCTTCTGGTCAACGATGGATCCCAGAATGATGCTGATGGGAACTGTAAGCCAAATGGGCTTAGAAGAAGTAAAATATTCAGGTTGAACAAAAAGTGCTGATAAAAGGTTTGCAGATAAATCTGTATGAGTGAATTGGGGTTTTAAACGTGGGGACAATCTACCATTCAGGCCCTGCTGTGCCAAATCATGCATAGAGTACACCAATCGATTCAGATCATTTCAAACAGAGACCGGATGGAATTAGTTTTTTGGCAGTAGTGCAAAACAGGTGATAACGAATCAGCAACCATTGGGAAAGAGAATTGGATGTAAAATGGCTTGTCAATTTGCTAATGCTCGTTTTGCACTGCCGCCTAAGATCAGTTTCAGCCCCAGGATGTGAGTGACAGTGGTTGTACATATTTCTGCAGCTGGCTTCACGTTGTTGGGTGTTATAATTTATTAGTTGTGGCTGTTAGTGCTCTTTAAAAGTGTGAAACCAGCATTGTCCGGATTTACCGGATTTCTACATTAATACCAATGTCAAAGTCACAAAAGATCACTCCCAGCAGTGAATACACAGGATTTCACACGGAGGAATGTCAGTGTTAATAATCCCAAACAGCTCAGATACAAAAACAGAAAACACACCTGCTGCTAAGGAGATTGACTGGAGAGTCAACCTGTTCTGTCAGCTGTATTTACATAATATTGTACATTTGCATAATATTGACTACACGGGTATGCATTTGGTTGTTTCCAACCTGCACACTGAAAGAAATAAAGACTTGCATTTATATAACGCCTTTCATGATCTCAGGATGCCCCAAAGCGCTTTACAGCCAATGAAGTATTTTTGAAGTGTAGTGACTGTTATAATATAGGAAATGCGGCAGCCAATTTGCCGATAGCAAGCTCCCACGAGCAGCAATGAGATAATGACCAGATTATCTGTTTTGTAGTGATGTTGGTTGAGCGATAAATATTAGCCAGGACACAGGGGAGAACTCTCCCCCTCTTCTTTGAATAGTGCCATGGGATCTTTTACGTTGACCTGAGAGGGCAGACGGGGCCTCGGTTTAACGTTTCATCTGAAAGATGGCACCTCCGACAGTGCAGCGTTCCCGTAGTACTGCACTGAAATGCCAGCCTAGATTACGTATTCAAGTCTCTGAAGTGGTGCTTGAACCCATGACCTTCTGCCTCAGAGGTAAGAAGACTACCACTGAACCAAGTCTGACTCTTGCACAGCCTAATAAAGCAGGCAAATAAACTTGTGTAGTATCTACTTCACATGAATGATGCAGCTCCCCATCTGTTGTTGCAGACTGTCTGGTCTGCATACTGTACCTCTAATCCCATATCTCCTCTCTCATTGAAGTAACACATTAGAATATTTTGAACTAAAATCTGATTGAGTGTCTTAACACTAGTGGCTGGTTAAGATGCTTTTATTTTGGAATATGTGTAGGTGATAGGCACTTGCACTTATTGCTACATAATTGGTCATAACATGCCTTAATGGCTGACAGTCTGAAAATGATAGTTTAATATTGTTTTATCACACCGAAGAACAAAAATCTGCTTTAAACATGTCAAATGTCATCTTTATTTTTAAAGGAGACCTTTCAGCCCAGACCGATGATATAGTTTCCATCCTCTTGTGCAAACTTTACAAACTGCAGTTTACACGGCAGTTTGAATGGATGAAAATTATCGTCTGACGTATTGTAAACTTGGACGATGCTTCAAAGTATAATAGAGATGATTTGATTTTGCTTTGCATCAAGCTGATCAAAGCCCACCTGACAAAAAAAAAGATTAAATGCTAAAGAGCCTCCCCACAAACTTAATCCAGTGAGCCAAGTTTTTACAAATGATGATCGGAACAGATAATGCAGATGATTTAATTTACATTCTGAGTGCAGAATTAGAGGACATGAATACAAAATTAACAGGCTCAAGAAAGACTTGGAAGGAATTTCCTGCCCCCTGAGTTTTGCATAGATTGAATAGAATCTCATCTACAGCTTCTTACGCTATGGATCTGGTCCCTTCACTAACATTTCTCAATATCAAAAAGAAATTATGCTGTGTCACCACTGGATTACAAAGGGGTGAACAGCTATGTTACAGCTGTACAGAGCTCTGGTTAGATCCCATCTGGACTACTCATGTGCCTATGTTTCTATGTGTTAGTTAAGAAAAACAAGAGTTGAAGGAATATCAGGTAAGGAAAAGAATTGGGAAAACAAGGATAAACATGTGACTGGATTCTATGTGAAACAAAATGGTTCCTGAGCCACAGAGATCATGCAGCAGTCATACCAAGAAAGGCAAGTGTTAAGGATTTAAGGTTAGATAGTTATCCTGCAGTTGAAGTTATCAGCCTTGGCTTGGTGGCTCTAAAAGGGAGGCTGCATTCCCTTCTGACAAGTGCTCGTTAAGATTGCTGCCGGAAGATTTTCTGCAGAAGTTGGAAGTAAGCCCATAGGTTCTGCGAGGCCTCCCTGGAGGTGCTGTCGTAAGAGGTGAGGGCGAGGATGAATATACTCTTTCCTATGAGTGGCAGAATGATTGAAAAGATTGACATACACCAGACCTGAAGGGAGGTGGCAGAGATTGTCAGCATCAGGAGCATCACCCCAGGAACTGGGTTCAATGACCTGACTGGAGCAGCAAGTGTGAGTACAGCTCTTCATTTCTCCATCTCTCTCAATGACATCTAGCAACAGTCCTTCAGCCCCCCCCAGCAATCTAAACAGTTCCCTCCCCTGCATTACATCCTTCAGCACCCATTACATGGGCCCATTAGGCCACCTTTCATTCTCAGTCCAGACACACACTCACCTCTTCCTTGCTGCATTCCCAGCAGCCACTAACAGCATACTGTTTGCACATGGTATTATTTCCAAAACACTGAACACCCCTCATGACTCCTTCCTCACTGCACACTTCAGACACTTGTTTTGATGAAAGGTCATTGACCTGAAACGTTAACTCTCTCGCTCTCCACAGATGCTGAGTGTTTTCCAGCATTTTCTGTTTTTATTCCAGACACTTGCTTTCCATTCAACACCTCCTCATCCTGCTTGCATCTTGCTTCTCCTCCCTCATATGCACAAAGAATACAAAACCCACACATGTGCACTCTCCTTTTCAGTCGCCACTGACTAACTCTCACCCCGCCTTTCTGCAGGAGAAACTGGCGTACAACACAAGGGACAGAAGTAAGTGCAGGGGAGGGACGCCCAGTATCATGATCCTCGCTGAGCTGGAGCAGCAAGCTCTCGACATCAGTGGCCCCTCGAGAGCTGTCCACATTGGAGATTTTGAGGCTGGGTCCTTAGCTGAACAGGGTCTCTCTCCCATGTACCTCAGAAAAATGCACATTCAGCCTGCTTGGCATCATCAAGCTGCATTGTGAAGCCTGTCATCTGCTACTGTGCAGCCTGTCAGTGCCAGGCTAACTATTGTCTCTGTTCTTTTTCCACTAGGTTGTTCTCATGGCAATTGCCTCTAGAAGAAGACATCTCGGAGGAGGACAATCCTTCTGAGGAGGCACTGTCTTGCGCTCCATCCCTCCCAAATACCAGCACAGAGATTGACAACCCAGGTGGGTCATAGAGTTACTCGGGATTGCATGTAGTGACTCATTAAGCATGAGTGAGCATGAGTAGGCACTGGTGGCAGGGACAGCACAAGAGACGGCTCTCCGGAGGGCAAGGTCCTCTCTCAGCTCTTCTGATGAGGACATAGATGTGGACCTCAGGGCCCAGCTATGAGAAGGAGTTCTAATAACAAGCAGTTATACAAAGTATTCATGATGTGGAGATGCCGGTGATGGACTGGGGTGGACAAATGTAAGGAGTCGCACAACACCAGGTTATAGTCCAACAGCTTTATTTGAAATCACAAGCTTTCGGAGCTTTGCTCCTTCGTCAGGTGAAGTGACTTGTGCGACTCCTTACATACAAAGTATTGGGAGGCCTGCCAAAGAAAATCAGCATCATGGTTGAAAGTACGGAGGAGTCCGCTTCTAACTTGAGTGATGTCATCTCACATGGTATTATTATTCTACAGTCTACCTTGGAGACTGTGGTCACTTCCAGGGTCACTGCAGCCAGGCCCTCACAACAGGAGTCTATGTTACCAACCTTTGCAGCTTTGATGGAAGCTCAAATGGCTGCCATCCAGACTCTGGACTTCACTTTGGAGAGACAGGTGGACTAAATAAATGGTTTCAACGTACTTTAATGCAGGATTAAGGGAGGAGTGAAGGGGGTAACAAGGACTGTTAATACAGAGGGGATTTGTGTATCTTCTTAGGGGGAGAGAATGAGCAGATCACTGGAAGCTCTGTTCCATCAACTGATCCCTCCTGGTCTCTTTGGCTCCAATGCTTTGTGCTGTCCCTCCTTTTTCTGTTTCTCCCTCGCCTTCTTCCGCTTCTTCCTTGTCGGATGATGACTGCTCCTGTTGCTCAGTGATGTTCCTCGTGGTCCCATGACTGATTGTACCTGAGCTGTCCAGGCATGGTGGGGTGTCGCCCCTAACTGTGCAGGGAGTAGCCCTTTTCCGCAAGCAGCCATCCTCTTACGTTCCTGGAAGGGTGGAATTGTGGGAGGATGGATGACTGTCTCAGGATAAAGGTGCGATGCCATCTGCCCGTGAAACTGGTACAGATTTGCATCACACACCAGCTGGACATTAATTGAGTGCTGGCCCTTCCAGTTGACGAACGCTGCTGGCTCGCCTTTAGGTGTCAGCCACTGCTGAAAATCCCAGATCTCTCTTATTTTGAGTGTTGGTGTCCAGGGGAAAGATGAGATATTGGTTGGCCCTGGCCAATAAGGCACTGGTAACCTCCTTGATGCAGCTATGCACTGCAGACTGGGAGATGCGAGTGATTCCCCCAGTAACAGCCTGCAAGGAGCCTGAGACAAAAAACATAAGGCCGGTGGTGACCTCGACGGCCACTGGAAAAATTTCTGGCCGCCTGGACCAGCAGGCAGCAGGTTCTATTGATGGAGTTTGCACAGATCATTAACAGCCTGATGAAGTGCTCCGCAATCATATCAAGGAAAGTGGGTCAGGCCTTCTACAGGTAGCCCTCCTCCCCGCCCAATACCTGCTGTCTTCTAACAGGCCCATCCGCTGCCTGTCCTGGTTGTTGAGGCTCCAGGTGCTGCTCCTCATCAACTGTTCCTCCATCCAGAGCTAGGAAAGAAAAATGACACCCATGAAAACAGTGAGAGCTTAATCGGGATGAGTAAAACAAAATGAAGACAGAGACGTGCAATCTCCAACCTCAAAAGAAAAATCCCCTTGGAGGCACAACAGCTCACAGATGGCGATGAGCTGAGTGCCTCTTTAAATAGCGTTCCAGTCAGTCACTCAGTGCCTGGTGCCAATCCCGCAAGGTTTTAATCAGTACGTTGGCCGCTGGGCGGGGCTTCTGCTTCGCCCAGTTAAAATTGCATCGGGATCCTAATTACATCACAGGACCTTGATTTTTATGCATTCAAGAGACGCCTGTCCGTTCCTGGTGGGCAAGCACTTAAAATGGCAGCCAGCGCGATTACTGCGGGAACCGGGAATCGGGAATCGATCGATTGTAATGAACACCCACCCCCCACCCCCCTGCCCCATTCCCACCAGGCAGGGTGGGTTAAAATCGATCCCGTTGTCTTATAAAATTTGAATCAGTTATGACATGTGTAAATCTGGAATCACTTGAGATTATATCCTTGGTGACAAATGCACAGCTGAAATCTTGTACGATGATATTATGGTTTGCAGCTCCTACTTTCCACTTAGTGAATAACAACATTTTCACTTATTAAGAATATATTCGCTGAAAAAAGAATTCATCATTACACACCACTTCATATATCCTATAGGTGTCCTGTTACAAACTTCACAGCATATGAAAAATATTTTCTATTACTGGAAAGATTAACAAAGTCAAAACGTGCCTGTGGTGATATGTTGCAGCAAAAACTTAATTGAACTTTATAGCATGATATGTTGTGCATTCCAGACTGAAATATTTCCAGAAGTTAATTTATCATTACCAGCTATGATAAAAATCCCTTGGATCTGGTTAAGCTTAGAAAAAATGTTTGAAATGGGTTCTCTATATATTTTAGGGTATTTTTTGTGAAGTTATACACACTCAGAGCAGAGAGCTTAAGGGGAGATTTAATAGAGCTGTTCAAAATTATGAGGGGTTTTAATAGAGTAAATAAGGAGAAAGTGTTTCCACTGGCAGGAGGGTCAGTAAGCAGAGGACACAGATTTAAAATAATTGGTAAAAGAACCAGAGGGGAGATGAGAAGAGATTTTTTTTTACACAGCGAATTGTAATGATCTGGAATGCACTGCATGAAAGGGTGGTGGAAGCAGATTCAATAAAAACTTTCAAAAGGGAATTGGATATATAGTTGAAAATGAAAATGGAGAAAGAGCTGGGGAGTGGGACTAACTGGATTGCTTTTTCAAAGAGGCACAGGCACGAATGGCCTCCTGCTGTGCTGTATGATTCTATACTCATGGCATTCAGTGTTTCCTTGAGATCAGCATGTTTAGCAACAATAAAGATGGCGGTGCACTTATTGGTGGTCATTCTCTGAATACGTCGGTGGAGAACCTCGCTCGATCCCAATGCGGAATGATCATCTGCCAACAAAAGTTTGAAAAAGGTAAAATATGGCAACATGCAGTTTTTAAGTAGTCTCAGGTTGGCTCTAAACACTGGATTACTGCAATTCTAAGGTCCTCTAAATTGCACCATTGTCATTCCTCAACTTCTGAAAAGTCATCCCTACTCCACTAAAGCGACATTTCCACATTCCATACAAAGTATTCCGGCAGCATTTCCATTGTCAGGGCCTATAAGATATCATTAATGGTTTGACCTAAAGTTGCTTGTGATTTAAGATCAGCAACACAAGTGGAGTATCTACCATGCCCCCCAAATTACTCAGCCGTCCCAGTTGTCTCCTGCTGTAACTCTGGTGGGATTCTGGCAGAATGGCCGCGAACTCTGGTGGGATCCAGAAACACCAGGTCGCGGACTAGCGTTGGAGTTTCCAAGGGTTTTGTTTGTGGGTAGAGCCTCCACCCACCCCAAACAAGGCCACTGAGGTGGAGGGGGTTGGGGGCCAAGAACGGCAACTTTCTTCTATTGGTGTTCCCGCTTCCTTGACCTCGTACCCGTTGTAAGTAAGGGGGCTTGAACATTCCGGGCGATGAGGTATGCCGGCCTCCTGAAGAGAGGAAATGGGTCCCGCCAGGGGCTCTAGGCCATGGAAGGGGCCTGGACCCCTGAAATAAGGTAAGTCATTAAAAAAAAATGAATGATATTATCAATCTCCTTACAAAAAGGGGCTGAAGAGGCCACAAAATTGTCTTCCGCAGGGGAGGTGGGGAAACACATGACAGCCCCTCGAAGACTTTCTAGCTGCTGGGCACCTGAGATGCATCCCTCGTGGTGCAGGCACCCCACCCCCAGCAATACTTAAATTGTGTGAGCTCCACTGACCCCACATACTCTAGTGGGGTCAGTGGCACTGGGCCATGGTCACGATCCTGGAATAACTGCCGGGATTACATCCACGGACAATTTTGGGACCTATAAACTGTGGGTCTTCATAATGTGTCCTGTATGTATTATAATGACATTTAGTTTGACAAGGTATTAGATAATGAGGCAAAAAGATATTTTTATGCCTTGCCAAATTTTCTCCCCTCCTGAAGATGTTGTCTTCTTGCTGGATTATGGTTACATGGGTGCCAGTCGCCCTTCAGTACCTCTCCCATCAGCCCTTTATCCATGTGTGAGCCTTAAGAGGGTTATGTCTGTAAGTTTTTTTTAATCTAATGGGGGGTATTACAAATGCTGTCCTTACTCAGATTCTGTTCTCACCCAAAATCAATTCACATATACACACATTTCCAGCACGCAGCAAATAGGAGCTGGAAGCCTGGCTGATTTTACTCTCTCTAGTCCAGGGGCACTGAGGCCAATTATAGCTCCCCTTCCACTGCACTGGCTGAGATCAGATAACTCAGTGCAGACTGGGAATCAAACCTGGCAACTTCCCGTTCAGAGTGGCCAAGCGACTCAATGGATAAACTTGCTGAGCCATCTGGAAAGGCTTTCAAATAGATGGGTTTAACGGTGAATTATATTCCTTTCTGGATTGGTTCCAGTGCAGCTGGAGGCAGTGTGTGTGTGCTTTATTGCAATGTTTACACTTTGAACATTCTCTGCAAATCAATTTGTAAAAACGAAATGGTTTGCAATAAACTAGAATTTAATGTGATGTTATCATCTATGAAGTATGAAAACTATTTCAAGGCAATGACATCACCAAATATTGACCCCCAAAGGCAGGTGCATAAGTCCCACTTTCATGTAACATTTTATCTTGCGTGTAAATCTGCAGGTGATAGTATGCACAGGCAATGTTTTGTCAGTTAGACTGAAAGCTGTGACTGCAACAGATTCCTTGGTAATCTGTTTAAATTCGTGCCAAGTTTGGAAACGTTTTGTATCCACTTTGTGATGGTGCAAACCAACATTACCAGAGAAGATTAAAGGGTATAGAATTAGGGGGAGGACTGCAAACAGGATTTAAAATTAGTTAGAAGGGAGAAAATAGAGAGTAGGAGTTAAGGGCAGTTTATCGGTGTGGTTAGAAGTGGGTAGTGGTGTCCCACAGGGTTCAGTTCTGGGGCCACTTCTATTCATTGTGCATGTGGATACAGGCCTATAGGGAGTGGTGTAAAAATTTACGGATGATACCAAAATAGTTAATTAGAAGAACAAAGGAAACTGCAAAGGGATATTGAGAAGATGGGAGAATGGTGTGAGGTGACACATTCTGGTTTAAAAAAAATAATGGTAGTAATTATACTCTGAGTAGAAATAGGTTCAGTGCTGTGGGAGAGCAGAGGGATTTGGGGGTTCAGGCTCACCATGCTTTAAAGGCAGCACCTCAGGTTGGTAAGGCTGTAAAAATGTTAATGTTTTATCACAAGAAATATAGACTATAAATACCAAGAGATAATGATGAACTTATTAAAACCTTAATAAGACCTAAGTTAGAAATACTGTGTGCAGTATTACACCGCACTATAAGAATGATATTCAGGCTTTGTGGAAGGTACAATGCACTTTCACTAGGATGATGCCTGATATGAGGAAATACAGAGAAAGACGTGAAAGATTGGAGCTTTTTTGTTAGAATAATGCAGATTATGGGGTAATATGACAGAAGTGTTAAAAGTATGAAATGATGGTGACTGTTTCCAGCAGTGGACATGGTGGCCTGGACTCCCGAACACAGAACTTTTTTTTGGAGCTAGTTTATCCTGCAGTGGTCACAGGGGGCAGCTAAAGAATGTTTCTGGAAGGGGGCAAAACAAGCACCATCCAACCCGCCCCCTCCCCGGGTAGATACTCTTCGGCCAGACCTTCTGGCCTCTTTGGCAGGCAGAAACCCTTGATGTAGCCAGCGTGGGATAGGCACCTTCTATAGGCAGCCAAATAAGGGAACCCTATGCCAGGGTCAGAGATCATGATCCTCATGTTCTTAAAACATTCACCAGCTCCATCAATAGAGCACGCCCATAATTCCTCGAACCTAGATAAAAGAAATGTACTAAGACCAATGAGGGGTCACTTCAAGAAACTCGGCTACCTTCGAGGGGCCCCGTTAGCAGTGAGCAATGTTAAAGCCCTAAGTCCGGCCCACATTTATATCAAGCTGTTACGAGGAGAGATTACACAGATTGGGGTTGTATTCTCTAGAGTTTAAAAGGTTAAGGGGTGATCTGATCGAAGTTTATAAGATATTAAGGGGAACAGATAGGGTGGATAGAGAGAAACTATTTCCGCTGGTTGGGGATTCTAGGAGTAGGGGGCACAGTCTAAAAATTAGAGCCAGACCTTTCAGGAGTGAGATTAGAAAACATTTCTACACACAAAGGGCAATTGATGCTAGCTCAATTGCTAAATTTAAATGTGAGATAGATAGCTTTTTGGCAACCAAAGGTATTAAGGGATATGGGCCAAAGGCAGGTATATGGAGCTAGATCACAGATCAGCCATGATCTTATCAAATGGCGGAGCAGGCACGAGGGGCTGAATGGCCTACTCCTGTTCCTATGTTCCTATGTTCCTAAGCACGGCTTCCAGCCAGCAAGGGATGCTCATGAAATTACATCTTTTAACAAAATTGTAAACTCTTAACACTAAACTTTTTTCACCATCGGGACTTAACCAAAGAATCACTATCCAATCTTCAGTCGTCTAGGTTCTGCATTTCAGGCCCTGATTACCAATAACAGGAAAATCCTAAGATGTTTTATAAGTATATTAAGGGTAAGAGGATAACTAGGGAAAAAATAGGGCCCATTAGGGACAAAAATGGCAATCTGTGTGTGGAGCCGGCAGATGTAGGAGGGGTTCTAAATGAATTTTTTGCATCTGTTTTCACTATGGAGAAGGACGATGTAGACATAGAAATACGGCAGGGGGACTGTGATATACTCGAACATATTAACATCGAGCGGGAGGAGGTATTGGCGGTTTTAGCAGGCCTAAAAATGGATAAATCCCCAGGCCCGGACGAAATGTATCCCAGGCTACTGTGTGAGGCAAAGGAGGAGATTGCGGGGGCTCTAACACATATATTCAGAACCTCTCTGGCCACAGGGGATGTGCCAGAGGACTGGAGAACCGCTAATGTAGTGCCATTATTCAAGAAGGGGAGTAGGGAAAAACCGGGGAACTACAGGCCATTGAGCCTAACATCAGTGGTAGGAAAATTATTGGAAAAAATTCTGAAGGACAAAATTAGTCTCCACTTGGAGAAGCAAGGATTAATCAGGGATAGTCAACATGGCTTTGTCAAGGGAAGATCTTGTCTGACTAATTTGATTGAATTTTTTGAGGGGGTGACTAGGCGTGTGGATGAGGGTAACGCAGTGGATGTGGTATACATGGATTTCAGTAAGGCCTTCGATAAAGTCCCGCACAGGAGACTGGTCAAGAAGGTACGAGCCCATGGAATCCAGGGTGCCTTGGCACTTTGGATACAAAACTGGCTTAGTGGCAGAAGGCAGAGGGTGATGGTCGAAGGTTGTTTTTGTGACTGGAAGCCTGTGGCCAGTGGGGTACCACAGGGATCGGTGCTGGGTCCCTTGCTGTTTGTGGTCTACATTAACGACTTGGATATGAATGTAAAAGGTATGATCAGTAAGTTCGCTGATGATACAAAAATTGGTAGGGTGGTAAATAGCGAGGAGGATAGCCTCAGTCTGCAGGATGATATAGATGGGTTGGTCTGATGGGCGGAACAGTGGCAAATGGAATTTAACCCAGAAAAGTGCGAGGTGATGCACTTTGGAGGGACTAACAAGGCAAGGGAATACACAATGAATGGGAGGACCCTAGGCAAGACAGAGGGTCAGAGGGATCTTGGTGTGCAAGTTCACAGATCCCTGAAGGCGGCGGAACAGGTAGATAAGGTGGTAAAGAAGGCATATGGGATACTTGCCTTTATTAGCCGAGGCATAGAATATAAGAGCAAGGAGGTTATGATGGAACTGTATAAAACACTGGTTAGGCCACAGCTGGAGTACTGTGTGCAGTTCTGGTCGCCACACTACAGGAAGGATGTGATCGCTTTGGAGAGGGTGCAGAGGAGATTCACCAGGATGTTACCAGGGCTGGAGCGCTTCAGCTATGAAGAGAGACTGGGAAGATTGGGTTTGTTTTCCTTGGAGCAGAGGAGGCTGAGGGGGGACATGATTGAGGTGTACAAAATTATGAGGGGCACAGATAGGATGGATACTAAGGAGCTTTTTCCCTTCGTTGAGGGTTCTATAACAAGGGGACATAGATTCAAGGTAAAAGGCGGGAGGTTTAGAGGGGATTTGAGAAAGAACTTTTTCACCCAGAGGGTGGTTGGAGTCTGGAACTCACTGCCTGAAAGGGTTGTGGAGGCAGGAACCCTCACAACATTCAAGAAGCATTTGGATGAGCACTTGAAATGCCATAGCATACAAGGCTACGGACCAAATGCTGGAATATGGGATTAGATTAGACAGGGCTTGATGGCCGGCGCGGACATGATGGGCCGAAGGGCCTCTATTCGTGCTGTATAACTCTATGACTTTATAACAACCATCATAAGTACAAATAAATAACGAGGGCCTAGAGCATTTTAATGTCATGCCTCACCTATGTTAATCATGGCCATTGAGTATGTTCCCAGATTATTGACAGTCATAAACAATAGATGTTCCTTAAACAGGTTTGGTTCAGATTGCTCAGCACGGCAAGGTTTCCTGTCGCGTGACTGCAGGGGTTAATTTGTGGAGAGTGGCTCAGTGACAAACAACAGGCTAATAACATCCTCTGGAAATGTTTCATGGTGCATTTTACATTTCTCCAACGTGATTCTTCCCCAGAGTTTAAACTACTTAATTGATAACGACAAGCTTCCTGTGTAATCTGTCACAGCTGGCCAACAGCATAAGCAGCTTATTCATTTTTTAATATTTAGGTTTGGTAAAGTCCGAAGACACTAATGACCTGTTTCTCATCGAGGTCAGAAACTGGCTGTACATCATTGTAAAAATAAAAGAGGTCAATATTTGACAGGTTTGACGATTTAAATCGGAATGGGCGGACACGTGGCAGATGATATTTAATGCAGAGAAGTGCGAAGTGTTACCTTTTGACAGGAAGATCGAGGAGAGACAATATAAACTAAATGGTACAATTCTAAAGCGGGTGCAGGAACAGAGAGACCTGGGGGTATATGTGCACAAATCTTTGAAGGCAGCAGGACAGGTTGAGAAAGTGGTTAAAAAAGCATACAGGATCCCGGGCTTTATAAATAGAGGCATGGAGTACAAAGGAACGGCAATTATGTTGAACCTTTATAAAACACTGGTTCGGCCACAGCTGGAGTATTGTGTCCAATTCTGGGCACCGCACTTTAGGAAAGATGTGAAGGCCTTAGAGAGGGTGCAGAAAAGATTTACTGTAATGGTTCTAGGAATGCTCCAGAACTATCTGCGCCTCTAGCCAAGCTGTTCCAGTACAGCTACAACACTGGCATCTACCCGACAATGTGGAAAATTGCCCAGGTATGTCCTGTCCAGAAAAAGCAGGACAAATCCAATCCAGCCAATTACCGCCCCATCAGTCTACTCTCAATCATCAGCAAAGTGATGGAAGGTGTCGTCGACAGTGCTATCAAGCGGCACTTACTCACCAATAACCTGCTCACAGTTTGGGTTCCGCCAGGACCACTCGGCTCCAGACCTCATTACAGCCTTGGTCCAAACATGGACAAAAGAGCTGAATTCCAGAGGTGAGGTGAGAGTGACTGCCCTTGACATCAACGCAGCATTTGACCAAGTGTGGCACCAAGAGCCCTAGTAAAATTGAAGTCAATGGGAATCAGGGGGAAAACTCTCCAGTGGCTGGAGTCATACCTAGCACAAAGGAAGATGGTAGTGGTTGTGGGAGGCCAATCATCTCAGCCCCAGGACATTGCTGCAGGAGTTCCTCAAGGCAGTGTACTAGGCCCAACCATCTTCAGCTGCTTCATCAATGACCTTCCCTCCATCATAAGGTCAGAAACAGGGATGTTTACTGATGATTGCACAGTGTTCAGTTCCATTCGCAACCCCTCAAATAATGAAGCAGTCCGAGCCCACATGCAGCAAGACCTGGACAACATCCAGGCTTGGACTGATAAGTGGCAAGTAACATTCACGCCAGACAAGTGCCAGGCAATGACCATCTCCAACAAGAGAGAGTCTAACCACCTCCCTTTGACATTCAACGGCATCACCATCGCCAAATCCCCCACCATCAACATCCTGGGGGTCACCATTGACCAGAAACTTAACTGGACCAGCCATATAAATACTGTGGCTACAAGAGCAGGTCAGAGGCTGGGTATTCTGCGGCGAGTGACTCACCTCCTGACTCCCCAAAGCCTTTCCACCATCTACAAGGCACAAGTCAGGAGTGTGATGGAATACTCTCCACTTGCCTGGATATGTGCAGCTCCAACAACACTCAAGAAGCTCGACACCATCCAGGACAAAGCAGCCTGCTTGATTGGCACCCCATCCACCACCCTAAACATTCACTCCCTTCACCACCGGCGCACAGTGGCTGTAGTGTGTACCATCCACAGGATGCACTGCAGCAACTCGCCAAGGCTTTTTCGACAGCATCTTCCAAACCCCCGACCTCTATCACCTAGAAGGACAAGAGCAGCAGGCACATGGGAACAACACCACCTTCATGTTCCCCTCCAAGTCACACACCATTCCGACTTGGAAATATATCATCGTTCCTTCATCGTCGCTGGGTCAAAATCTTGGAACTCCCTTCCTAACAACACTGTGGGAGAACCTTCACCACACGGACTGCAGCGGTTCAAGAAGGCGGCTCACCACCACCTTCTCATGGGCAATTATGGATCGGCAATAAATGTCGGCCTCGCCAGCGACGCCCACATCCCATGAACGAATTTTTAAAAAATGAGGGACTTCAGTTACGTGGATAGACTGGAGAAGCTGGGGCTGTTCTCCTTTGAGCAGAGAAGGTTAAGAGGAGATTTAATAGAAATGTTTAAAATCATGAAGGGTTTAGATAAAGTAAATAAAGAGAAACGGTTCCCATTGGTGAAGGGTCAAGAACCAGAGGACACAGATTTAAGGTGATTGGCAAAAGAACCAAAGGCGACATGAGGAAAAGATTTCTTACGCAGCGAGTAGTTATGATCTGGAATGCGCTGCCTGAAAGGGTGGTGGCAGCAGATTCAATCGTGGTTTTCAAAAAGGAATTGGATAAATACTAGAAAGGAAAAAATTTGCAGTTCTACGGGGGAAGAGCGGGCGAATAGGACTGACTGAATTGCGCTTACAAAGAGCCGGCACGGGCTTGATGGTCCGAATGGCCTCCTTCTGTGCTGTAACCATTCTATGATTCTAAATAAAATGCCCGGGAGTTCCCTGAAGTACATTTATTTATATGGAGGGAGAGAAAAAAAAAGGTACATGTCTTCTATCTGCCAGGTTCGTGGTGACTTCAGTTCTGTTCATGCAAAAGACCATCCGTCCTGCTGTACTGGATGAATGGCCTTTTACTACCAGGTTCTGTGTGCATGTTCCAGGGAGGAGCGGAATGATTGCTGTAAACGCAAACAGAGAAACTAAAGGGACAAGACCCTTCCCCTCCCCCCCACCGATTGAATTTAATTTGTGCGAGGATGGGAGAAATTGTACTGAATTTTTGGGGCACTAATTTTGAGGGGTTAGATAGAATATTGGTCTGCTTTTATTTGTTGCACTATATGAAGAATGCTAGCTCAGGTATAAAGTCAGGAATGAGAAGCACTTGGCTGTGCTTTTTTTCCTATTATTTTTGGAGTCCACAAAACATCATGTCACTGATTCTGCACAGCAGTTGTGGACCTTTCTCCAGGAATGTGCGGACAACCACTTTTGCTTTGGAGGGTAGCCATCTAGGCCCTGAGCTCTGGCATTCCCTCACTGAATCTCTCCGCCTCTTCTAGCTTCCTCTCTTCCTTTACGACGCTCCTCGGAATCTACCTCTTTGACCAAGCTTTTGGTCACCTATCCTTTCTTACCACATAGGATTCAGGGCTTTTTTTTACTCGTGTTTTGGAGATCATGTGCGCTGACCATGTCTCCTCCAGTCCTACAACCCTCTGAGAACTCTGCGTTCCTCCAACTCTGGCCTCTTGTCCAACCCCCACTGCCTTCACCCCACCATCGGCGGCCGTGCCTTCATCCATCTAGGCCCTGAGCTCTGGAATTCCTTCCCTAAACCTCTCCGCCTCTCAACCTCTCTCTCTTCTCCTTTAAGATGCTCCTTGAAACCTACCTCACTGACCAAGCTTTTGGTCACCTGTCCTAATATCTCCTTATTTGGCTGGGTGTCAATTATTTTTTGTCTGATTACTCTCCTGTGAAGTGCCTTGGGATGTTCTACTACGTTAAAGGTGCTTTATAAATGCAAGTTGTTGATGTTGTAATGCATGGAATGTAGGCACTTTTTCATGACCTTTATTCCAGGTAAAAATATGTCCACATTTCAGCAGAAAGCATAAGCACGGTACCATTGTCATCCTTTACGGAACTATAAGTCACCTCTTCAGTAAAAGAGGGGAGAAAAACTGAGGGAAGAAAAATGGCCAGGGTGGTGATTTTAACCCCACTCACCCAGCGGAAACCGGTGGGTGGGCAGTTAAAATGCCTCAGGTTACTTAACCGACGGAAAACCGCTGAATCCCACCAACCGCGATATTTACTCAGGCTTCTGGCCGGGTGACTAAGCCTCCCAGCCAAAGACCTTCTTTAAATATGCAGATAGAGCTCCGATGATGTTACCAGGCCCCAACTGCGATTTCAACTCGGGCCTGAGCAGGGACCTCGTCGTAGCTTTCCCGCCAGGCTGAAGAGAGTCGGGACCTGCCGGGAAGATGAAGAAAACCCAAACTGGTATTTTTTTTTACTTTCCTTTGAGGGGCCAGGAGGAACAGGAGTGTTCTTCCGGGCCCCACAAGAAAATTCGTAGTCTCCCCAGCCCCAGACACACTCCCCCCACCCCCCCAATTCCTTCCCGTAAGACCCTCAAAGAACTCCCTTGCCCACACCTACCTTCATGCCAGCAACTGGCCCAATTTTTACAGAGGCTGGCAGCTGCTCCCTATCCATTCCCGGCGGGAAGCGGAACAGCATCGTGTTAATGGGGTCCGGGAGTTAAATTAGCCCGGGTTTTACATTTTCTCCAGCGTGTGCAATTTGCACTTGAACTTTCACCTGCCCAAAACTTGCCCAGAGTTCAAATCGACCCCCTATGCCTTGGTGCAGAATAACACTCAGTATGTAACACAACCTAATGACAATTCTTCATGTGTAAGCCTTGAATGTGATTAGTGACGGGCTGTTTTAACCTTGGGAGACAACACAAGTCAGCCCAATCCTGTCCTAACCCCAGTGTCCACAAACCTGGGCTTCAGCTGGGGTTACTGGAGAGCAAACCAGAATGGGAACCCTGACCGTTCTTTATTCTAACCCGCGGGTGCCGGGGCCAGTTGTAGCATCCCTACTGCTACTGCGACTAAGACCATCTAACTCAGCACAGGCCATTGATCGGAACTGAGACCTTCGCGGTCCGGTGTGGCTCAGCCACTGGCTTAAGCAGCTGAGGCATTCTGAGAGGTCGCGTGCACAGATTGCGCTATGTCTATTGGCAGAACTCGAATTCCTGCAAAAATGGCTGAAAAGGGGGCTAGACGGTGAGCTGGTGCGAGATAACGAAGTGCTGTCCTTACTATTTCTTCCTCAGGAGCTATTGATCGATTGATAGCAGCTGTTTACCTGCTGCTCCTATGAGGTTGCCAGAATGACACATCGGAACATGTGGGAGAATCTCACAACTCAGAAATTTTGAGCCCCTCCAAATTCAGAAGATTCTTCTTGCTGCAACAGAAAGTCAAATCTTCAGCTGTCCCCGCTAATCCTTTGTTTTCACATTGTAAATCTTCTTCCCATTCTCTCTGGTCTCCTGAAGCAATGCAAATCCATGGTTACTGGGTAGCACAGCTTACCTAATCCTTCAACAGCACCGAGCTTGTCTGGGGGAAGAAGAAAAATAAACACTGACGACTGGCAGGAAGAGACTATTTAACTGTTTTAGAGAATGTGCTTTTAAAATGATTATAACTTTTTTGGCTGCCAGTATGGACGGCTTTTGCTTCTATTTTTTTAGGCTATCTTTGAACTAAGCACCAGCAATGTGCAACCAGTCGTATTTCATAACGTCAGGATTCCACGGAGAGCTGTCACTTGTGGACTAGGTAACCATGTGGCAAAGGTTAACAACGACACCAGCAAAACAAACACTGCAGAGATACAAACGTACAAATATAAAGGACAGGAAAAGACCAGCCGTTCCATCGAGTCTGTCCTATTCTGTCATGGTGTAATTTCCACATACCAACAACAACTATAGCGCTTTTAATGTAGTCCGAGCCACATAAGGAGATATTAGGATAGGTGACCAAAAGTTTGGTCAAAGAGGTAGGTTTTAAGGAACATCTTAAAGGAGGAGAGAGAGGTAGAGAGGAGGAGAGGTTTAGGGAGGGAATTCCAGAGATTAGGGCCTAGGCAGCTAAAGGCACGGCCACCAGTGCTGAAGTGATAAAAATCAGGGATGCGCAAGAGACCAGAATTGGAGGAACGCAGAGATCTCGGAGATTTGTAGGGATGGAGGAGATTACAGAGAGGTGAAGAACTTGTTTCCTATTATAATAGACAGCAGGATACAAAGATCCCCCAAAATAATAATATACGACATTTTGCAGTGGAGACCCCGTGCTGATCCAATGACGTCACAATAAATATCAGCTACTCGAGCCGAGAGCTGCAGACATTGACACTGGGTTTGAATTCAGCTTCAAAATTTTGTCACTCATGAATCCAATAGGAAATTCAGGAGAAACTTCTTTACCCAGAGAGTGGTTAGAATGTGGAACTCACTACCACATGGAGTGGTTGAGGCAAATAGCCTAGATGCATTTAAGGGGAAGCTAGATAAACATATGAAGGAGAAAGCAATAGAAGGATATGCTGATAGGGTTAGATGAAGTAGGGAGGAAGGAGGCTTCTGTGGAGCATAAACACTGGCATAGACCTGTTGGGCTGAATGGCCTGATTCTGTGCTGTACATTCTATGTAATTCTATGAACCCTAACCTGAACCCAATGCCCATAGCCAAACACAATCCTTTCCTCACATAATATCAACACATACATACAGGGGTCACTAAGTAGCAATCAACATTGGAATAACTGGCTGATTTCCCCTTTCGAGGCCCAGAGGTACTTTGGCCAATTGTATCTTTCTTATTGCCACCCCAGTTTCAGATCAGCTAATATAGATTGGGAATAAAACCTGGGCGGCCCTTGTGTATGGCTCAGTAATGCACCAGGTGATGCATTTACTAGGCCACTGGGGGAGCCGGGGTTAAAAGGGTTACATTATGAAGACAGATTACATAGACTAGGCTTGTATTCCTTTGAATATTGAAGATTAAGGGATGATCTAATTGAGGTTTTTAAGATGATTAAAGGAATTGATAGGGTAGATAGAGAGAAACTATTTCCTCCGGTGGGGAAGTCCAGGACAAGGGAGGGGGGGTGCATAACCTTAAAATTAGAGCTAGGCCGTTCATGGGTGATGTCAGGAACCGCTTCCTCACACTATGGGTAGTGGAAATTTGGAACTCTCTCCCCCAAAAAGTTATTGAGGCTGGGGGTCAATTGAAAATTTCAAAACTGAGAATGATAGAATTTTGTCAGGCAACAGTATTAAAGGGACATGGAACCAAGGCAGGTAGATGCAGTTAAGCTGCAGATCAGCCATGATCTAATTGAATGGCAGAACAGGCTCGAGGGGATGACTAGCCTACTCCTGTTCCTATGTTCTTATGTTCCTATTATAGAGTGGGTTCTCAATCGGTTCCAGGTCTCACTTCGCGTGGCGCTATGTGGTTAAACAAGCAAGATCAAACAACCAATAAATAGTACTTGCTATGTAAATATACACCACGACATTTCAGTATTGCAGCCCAGCCTCTGTCTGTTTTGAATGGATGTTTTTGTCCCTTTCGTGCAGAAGCCCATTACTTGTTACAAGGACTACTGTTAGAAATAATAAACATTGTGGGCTCGTGCAGCTTTAACAGCAGTAAAACTTTTACCATTCCAGAGGAGGCCAGGACTAAGCAGTTTGGCCTCTCCTGCATTTGAAGTCAAATGAGTTCCAGAAAGTTCAGGTCAGAAGGAAAAAATTCTGCCCATTGCTTCGGAATTTCCTCCCATAATTTTCCTCTCGTGTGGAAATAACTTCACATGCTGCACAATGAAATCTTTCTGAGCTGTTTGGAAACACAACAAGCCCTTTCAGGCTCATTTGGATGTTAATTTTTCAAACACTAAGCATTTTTGCATTGTGATTTTAATGCTGGACTTTTTCTGTTCTAAAGATCTCCGTATTTGAAAGAAGAAAGCAGCCTTCTTGCTCTGGGATTCTCCAGTTTCACCAGTTGGCTGAACACACGTAATCTATACTTTTAGGTCTGTGATAACAATTTCCATGATTTTTCAAACTACAAATAAGCCAAGCTAGGACTTTGCTTTATTATTATAACTCTGCTTTTTTTTTAATTCTGGAGGCTTAGTAGGCTGTGATACGTGAAAAGAGGAAATAAGCATGACTGGTTTTGCAGATCTAAATTTACAAGTTATCGCATTAATCTGTTGAAAGGTGTAAAAATCTTCCTCAGTCTTAGGCTTCTTATCATATTTTAACCACTTTTTGTCAAATCTATTTTAAAGACCTATGTGACCAATATCAGAATTGGCAGTTACAGAAGCATAGAATCACACAGCACAGAAGGAGGCCATTCGACCCATCAAGCTGTGTCGGCTCTTTGAAAGAGCTATCCAATTAGTCCTACTCCTCTGCCCTTTCCCCATAGCCCTGCAACTTTTTCCCCCTTCATGTATTTATCCAATTCCCTTTTGAAAGTTATCATTGAATCTGCTTCCACCACCCTTTCAGGTAGTGCATTCTAGATCATAACAGCTTGCTGCATTAAAAAAAAATTCTCATCTCCCCTCTGGTTCTTTTGCCAATTATTTTAATCTGTGTCCTTGGTTACTAACCCTCCTGCCAGTGAAAACTTACCTATTCTATCAAAACCCCTCCTTTTTCTCCCCCCACCCCCATCCTCTCCTAAACGTCTTGACTTGAGCAGGAGTACAATTAAATGGGTATCAGCTGTCTACCAGTATTTCCCATCAGTGACCATTCTTAACGTGTGCACCTGGGAGAAAAGTGTCTCCAGATTACTTGACCATGGGGAGCTGAGGCCTATCTTGTCCTCAGCTGAGATCCACACAATTGTATTTCCTAGCAGAAGTCAGTACATAATAATGAGGAAGGGTAACTCTGGCTGACTGTTTTACTGTCCCTTGCTTACACGAAAGACTAAGAAGGAAAGAAAAGAAATTGCATTTATATAGTGCCTTTTACAACATCCCAAAGCACTTTACAGCCAATGAAGTTCTTTAGATATGTAGTCACTGTTGTAACATAGGAAACACTGCAGCCAATTTGCTCACAGCAAGGTCCCACAAACAGCAATGAGATAATGACCAGATAATATGTTTTTCTTTTAAAAGTGATGTTGGTTGAGGGATTAATATTGGCCAGGACACCAGGGAGAACTCCCGTGCTCTTCTTCAAATAGTGCCATGGGATCTTTTATGTCCACCTGAGAAGGTAGGTAGAGCCTTGCTTTAACATTTCATCGGAAAGACAGCACCTCTGACAATGCAGCACTCCCTTAGTACGGCACTGGAGTGTCTGCCCAAATTTTGTGCTCAAGTCTCTGGAGTGGGACTTGAACCCACAACCTTCAGAGGCGAGAGTGCTGTACATTGAATCAAGGTTGGTCCTACTTCCTCTGGCTGGGGAGCCAGTGATGAGGAGTCATCAATTTATAATTATCACTAAGAATGTGAGGATAGAGGTTGGGAGAAATTTCTTTATACAGAGACCTGTTAGAGCAGGGAATGCCTTGCTACAGGGTGTGGCAGAGACAAAGGCCGTTACATTGTTTACGGGAAAAATGGATAAATATTTGATGCCGAGAGAGATACAGGGCTATCGAGAGAAAGTAGGACAATGGGATTAATTTTAGATTTCTCTAACAAAGATACAGCACACAACCGATGGGCCGCATGGCCTCCTACTGCGCTGCTAGCTTTAATGGTTCTGTGTTTCCAAAGAGATGCTTTAACCCAATTGTAGTGGCCCTACTGCAAGCTGAGATCAACTAGGTCAGCACAGACAGAGATCAAACCTGGCACCTTCCTGCTCCCACTTGGCAGTGCCCGTTAAGGAAAAGTGTCACCGTTTCTTTCATTGCATTGAAAAAAAAAGTTGCATAATTGTATTCCCTCCAAATAAACTCAAGGGAAATCATTAAAGATCTTGTTGCCCAACAGTAGGGTGTTCATTCAGTAATTCAAAATAATCTTATTTATAAACGCACTGCAAGGATCGTTTTTTCCAGATCCTTGATTTTAATTTAGAAGAATTTCAGTTAAAATTCATCAGATTCTAAGGGCCACTTGGTGCCTCTGAAATCTACTGTCTGAAGGGTTTTGGATGCTGTTGAGCAAAGCTTGAGAGGGAACTCTAGTATCTAAACAGTTAATGAGAACGCAGTTATGAATTGTGTGTGAGTGCGGCCCTCACATTTAGGCTTCGTAACTTAGAGTGCAAATTATTACTGCCAAATCCCATTTGGTTCAGCAGACATCTGGAATTTTGTGAATGAAAAACACAATGTATAACATTTCTGTATAAACAGTAATCTCAAAAAATGAAAATTCAAGGTTGTTATTCTGACTTTTTTTTGTTATTTTTTAAAATTCCAGAATGTTACAGAAATATATGAGATTCCACCAGAGATTTGGGAAAAACTGGTTTCTCTCTGATTACCAGTTACATGTTAGCAGTTAAAGTGCCGAATTTAACCAGGTGTTTGTTCCAATTGAAAGAAATAGAAGAATTGGCATCTGCAGTAGATAACATGGGGCAGGTTTCACTCCAATGGCAGAGGACAACTAACAAGTTCCCCATTCAGATTTTGCACCTTCTCCAATCGCCTCTGTTTTGAGTTGTGGAGCTTCTGGGTTTGGATACTCGGTTCAGTTGATCAGATTAGACTTGAGTTGCAGATAAACTACAGTCAAAACATATTTATTGCTGCTCAGTGTAGATGGAACCCTCGCATTCCTGCAGAGCTTGAAGAACTACATTTGGAACAAGAGGCCTATTTAGGCTCCTGTTTTCATTTTGTTCCTTTCTCTCCTCCCTTTTTGACATTAACTTCATGATTTTACACTGATTGCAGCTGATGATGGAGAGTCTGCTGTATATCAGCGACAAAACATGTCGTCCTGTCACTGGCCCATGAATAGGTTTCTTTTTTATGCTCCAGAGTATGATATATTGGACTCACCATTTCGTTAAGCGCTGTTGGCAATCAACCACTTCACCAGCCGAATTGTCTAGTCTGTAATTATTGTTAAATGGTCACCTCTGGAACATAATGGGGCTGATCATTAACCAATAAAAACAGTTAGCTATAATTGAGATGGATAGTGTCTACAACAGCAATGGTTGTTTAAACTAAAAGTGCTTAGGGCACAGTGGACATAGTTTTACTTTAGGTGGTTAAAAATGTTTTCACCACAATACATGCCTCCCCCATTAACAAACAAAACATGCTTGGTATGCTCATTCTGGGGGCAATACTGGAATACAGCCTGCAAATGCCTGGCAGCAGGGGTTTTAATAGAGTAAATAGGGAGAAACTGTTTCCATTGGCAGGAGGGTCGGTAACCAGAGGACACAGATTTAAGGTAATTGGCAAAAGAACTAAAGGCGAGATGAGGATACATTTTTTTTTACTCAGCGAGTTATTATGATCTGGAATGGACTGACTGAAAGGTTGGTGAAACCAGATTCAGTAGTAGCTTTCAAAAGGGAATTGGATAAATACTTGATGGGGAAAAAATTGCATGGCTATGGGGAAAGAGAGGGGGAGTCGGGCTAATTGGATAGCTCTTTCAAAGAGCTGGCACAGGCATGAATGGGCCAAATGGCCTCCTTTGCTGTATGAATTTATGACAGATCAATGAGACAAACTGCGGTGCAGTGAGCAATGCCATAGCTATCGAATTCGAACACTGCAGCTGCAAAGGCTTTTGTCCAATAGCGATATTTACACCACACTTTGGCTGGTGCGGTGAATGCACAGTATCACTGAACTTGACTTATAGAGGGGGTGATTTTAACTGCCCAACCAGCTTGGTGCAAACTGAGCTGTTGGGCAGTTAAAATTGTCTGGATTACTTACCCCACCAGGAACTCACCGTTCCGAACATTTACCTGCTTTACCGAACAGGTGGCAAGGACACCCATCCAAAGCCGTTTATGTATGCATGATGGGTCCCAATGACTTCATCGGGTCCCAGCTGCAATTTTAACTGGCGGCCTGAGTGGGGAAGCCGCTGTAGCTGTCTCGCCAGGTGAAGACAACGGGAAGAAGATCGGGGCCAGAAAAGGCCCAAACAGTTACGTTATTTTTACTTTCCTTGTAGGAGCAGGCGTGTTCCTCTGGGCCCCACAAGGAGAGCTTAGGCCTCCCCTAGCATGGACCCCCTTCCCGAATGCGAGACCCCTGTGAGACAAGGCCCTCGAAGCCGGTCTCAAGGAAGTCGGCCAGCGAGATTTAAACGAGCCCTGGGAGTTAAAACATTCCGAGCCTCATTTCTGGAGCAGCGGGTGAGCTTCCAACTCACTCATTGTCCATCGGCCAAAACCAGCCCAGGGTTAAAATCGGGGCCATCATCATTTTTTAAAATCCTAACATCAGGAATATCTCAGCGCCATTTACCACTTCAAAATTACATACTGCCAAATAGAAATAACAATTATGCTCAGTGGGTGTATTTTGTAATCATGCCATATAATTATAGCTGCTCATTTAGGATTGCTGCCATTTTGTGCCTTCAAAGCTATAAGGGTACCGTAGAGTAGTGGTCATGGTCCTGGAGGTCATGAGTTCAAATCCCGCTATAAAAATTAATAAAATGAATTCAATATACTGGAAATTTGTGGGTTGCCAGATTGTAATAAAAACCAAACTGGTTCAGTAATGTTCTTTAGGGAAGGGGACAGGTTTGATGGACCAACTTGCCCCACATTATATGGTTGATTCTTAGTACCCTCTGAAGTGGCCAAGCAAATAGAAACATTGACCCCGATAATAACGGGGAGGCAGGGAGGGGGCGGGGCGGGGGGTGCGGAGGTTTAGTGGCTGGGAAACCCGGGAATGCCGGATTTAACGGCAGGACCTGATTTAAATCTTTTGAACTGGTTTCCCGGCCACAGCCAAACAGATTGAGAGGCGGGCTGACTGACGGGCAGGTAGGACTGCAGCACCAGGCCACAGCTGGGGAGTGGAGGGAGGAAGGGAGGTGAGTTGGACATTGGGGGGTGGGGGAGGGGGAGTCGGACAAAGTGGGGTGGACATCGGGGGGGGGGGGGGTTGTGGGGAGGAGTCAGACATGGTGGAGGGAGATTGCAGGGTCAACATTGGGGGGAGAGATCACGGGGCGGATATTGGGGGGCGGGGAGGAGTTGGACATTGGGGGGGGGGATCGCAGGGTGGACGATGGAGGGGAGATTGCGGGGCGGATACTGGGGGGAGTCAGTCATCGGGGGGTGGAGATCGTGGGGCGGGGTGGAGTTGAACATCGGTGTGGGTCCGATCATGGGGTGGGGTGGGGTCAGCCGTTCGAGGAGGTCCAATCGCAGGTAGGTTAACAGGTTTGCTTGGAGGGCCGGGGGGAAGCACTCCTGCTCGTCCTGGCCCACAAGCAGTGCTGGAAAGGCACTTTCCTGTTCCATCCAGCCGTTCTTGCCTCCCTTCAGCTGCTGGGTTTCATGAGGCTCGGGAAACTCGGCTGGCCAGCATTAAATCTGGAACAGAGATAGTCTTAGGCAAGCAACTTCATTAAAATATTTTAATAACTGATCCGTCTCCAGAGAGCAGGTGAGCCACTCGCCCCCCCCAACCTGTTTCCGTTAAAACCAGAAGTGGGCACATTGGAGGCGGATTTCTCATTTTTAAAATTTTTTACCCCCAAACCGCCTCCCATCCCAGCCTGTCCTGGGAGTTAAAATTTCCCTCAGTGGCTACTGAAGGCCCAACCCCCCCATCCTGCCGACCCCCTCCCCCTAACACCCCCACACCCCCTCCCCATACACCCCCTCGCCCCCCACACAGCCCCCCCATTCCCAGCACATTATTGGGGGCTTTGCCACTGTTACCCATATCCTGAGACACATTAATACTAAACCTGGATTTGGGCAGGACAGAAGAGAGATGGGATCATCTCTTGAGTTCTGACTATTTCTTTCCTGCTTGTGACAGTTCTAAATAGTAACGTCTGCCTCCACATCACAGACCACAGAAATAAATGGGAAAAAAACTGACCTATTTTAACTTTTAGAAATTTCCATTCTGTCCGGTCCAACATTGGACGAGCGTCGACCCCATGATAATCGTACTTCTAAAATTCTACCCAGAAGCTTCCGATGATCCTATTGCAATTTTCCAGGTGTTCAAAACTAATCAGAATTGTTTGAGATAAAAACAGAAAATGCTGGAGGAACTCAGCAAGTCAGGCAGCATCTGTGGAGAAAGAAACAGAGTTAACGTTTCAGGTCGAAGACCTTTCATCAGAACTGGAAGAAGTTGAAGATTAAACAGTTTTTAAGCAAGTACAGAGCCAGGGAAAGCGGGGGGTGTTAAGAGGAAGGGGAGAGGAGGAAAGAACAAAAGGGAAGGTCTGTGATAGGGTGGAGGGCAGGAGTGATTAAATGACAAAAGGGGATGATGGTGCAAGGCAAGGAGGGTGGTAATGGGAGAAGTAAAGAAACAAAAGATGGATCTAAAGGAACTGTAAAGGGCAACAGCAGAACCATTACCAGCACCTGCCGTCCGAAAAAATGGGAGTAGTGGTTATGACCTGAAGTTTTGAAATCACTGTTGAATCCGGAAGGTTGTAAAGTGCCTAATCAAAAGATGAGGTGCTGTTCCTCGAGCTTCCATTGAGTTTCATTGGAACAGTGTAAGAGGCCGAGGTCAGAGTAGGAGTGGGAAGGGGAATTAAAATGGCAAGCGACTGGCAGGACAGGGTCACGCTTGAGGACTGAGCAGAAATGTTCAGCAAAGCGATCACCCAATCTGCGTTTGGTCTCTCCAGTGTAGAGGAGACTGCATCATGAGCAGCGAATACAATATATTGAATCAAAAAAAGTACAAATAAATCGCTGTTTCACCTGGAAGGACTGTTTGGGGCCCTGGACGGTGGGAAGGGAGGAGGTGAAAGGGCAGGTGTTGCATCTCTTACGCTCGCATGGGAAGGTGCCGTGGGGAGGAGAGCGGGTGTTGGGGGTGATGGAAGAGTGGACCAGGGTGCCACGGAGGGAGTGGTCCCTTCGGAATGCTGAAAGGGGAGGGGAGGGGAAGATGTGTTTGGTGGTGGGATCGCACTGGAGGTGGCGGAAATGGCAGAGGATGTTACGTTGAATGTGGAGGCTGGTGGGGTGGAAGGTGAGGACAAGGGGAATCCTATCTTCATTCTGGGAGGGAAGGGAAGGGGTGAGGGCAGAAGTCTGGGAAATGGGACGGACACGGTCGTGAGCCCTGTCAACTACAGTGGAGAGGAATCCTCGGATGAGGAAAAAGGAAGACATATCAGAAGCACTGGTGTGGAAGGTGGTATCGTCAGAACAGATGCGACGGAGATGGAGAAACTGGGCGAAGGGAATAGAGTCCTTAAAGGAAGCGGAGTGGGAGGAAGTGTAATCAAGGTAGCTGTGGGAGTCGGTGGGCTTATAGTAGATATTGGTTGACAGCCTATCCCCAGAAATGGAGATAGAGAAGTCGAGGAAGGAAAGAGTCGGAGATGGACCATGTGAAGGCGAGGGAAGGGTGGAAATTGGAAACAAAGTTGAAGAAATTTTCCAGTTTGGGGAGAGAGTAGGAAGCAGCACTGATACAATCATCGATGTACCGGAAAAAGAGGTGAGGGAGGGGACTTGAGTAGGGCTGCAACAAAGAATGTACCACGTATCCCACAAAAAGGCAGGCATTGCTGGGACCCATACGGGTTCCCATAGTGACACCTTTTATTTGGAGGAAGTGAATGGAGTCAAAGGAGAAGTTGTTAAAGGTAAGAACGAGTTCAGCCAGGTGGAGGAGGGCGATAGTGGATGGCGACTGGTTGGGCCTCTGTTCAAGGAAGAAGCGGAGGGCCCTCAGGCCGTCCTAGTGGGGGATGGAGGTGTAGAGGGACTGGACATCCATGGTCAAATGGAGACGGTTAGGACCGGGGAACTGGAAACTGTTAAAGTGGCGGAGGGCGTCAGAAGAGTCGTGGATGTACGTCGGAAGAGACTGGACAGGGGGAGAAAAAAATGCAATCGAGATAGGAAGAAATAAGCTCCTTGGGGCAAGAACAGGCTGAAACAATGGCAGTCCTGCTTGTGGATCTTGGGAAGGAGGTGGAAGTGGGCTGTGCGGGATTGGGGGGGGGTGGTGGTGCTGTGAGGTTGGAGAGCATGGGGAGAAGATCTCCAGACGAGATGAGGTCAGTGATGGTCTGGGAAACTATGGCTTGATGTTTGACAGTGGGGTCATTGTCCAGGGGAGGTAGGAGGAAGTGTCGGAGAGTTGGCATTCAGCCTTCGCAAGGTAGAGGTATTTTCACCAGACAACAACAGTGCCGCCCTTGTTAGCAGGTTTAATGACAATGTCAATGAGAGAACGAATTGTGGGAGCACTGATTTCAACAAAATATTGTGGAGATTCTTGCTATTTACGTTCAAGTGCTTTCAGACGTCCTGATGTTGTGAAAGGTATTATATAAATGCAAGTTCTTTCAAATTCTTTCTTATTGTTGGGCACCTATGAACTCATTTGCATTATATAAGCAATTTTCTTTAAAATATACCCCATACAGTCCCCATCACATACCCTATGGTGGGCAACTGTCTAAAACGGGCAATTTCCCATAATCATAGAAATATTTTCTATGGCTAGTGTTGGTTTTATCGCTCAACGTTTATAGTGGGCCAATCACATTCACACGAAGCGGTGCGGTCTGTACCTGTTTAGTGTGAGTGCAAATTATATCATTGGGGCAGAACTCACTCCCGAAATGACGGAGGAGCTCAACAGCGTTCTCCATTTTTAATGGCGAATCGAAGGAGCAAGTTCCCGTGTTTGCACACGTGCACTAAAATGCGGGAATCGTGAACTTGCTCCTATTGGTTCGCCGGCGATTTGACAACTTCGAATTAAAGGGCCATCGCACGCTGCAATCATTGAAATCACTGAAAAATCACAAACTTGCTCATCCGCCCAGCTGGAAAGTACCTTTTGGTGGCGTTTTTAGTTATGCTTAAAAATACCAGGTCTAAACTAAGTTTTAAAAGCACGGTTCGTCTTAAGGACTGCCAAACAGGTAAAAATTAAATTTTAAAAACGTGGAGTCTCATATTACTCCTTATTTTAATAGCCATGATGTGGAGATGCCGGTGATGGACTGGGGTTGACAAATGTAAAGAATCTTACAACACCAGGTTATAGTCCAACAATTTTATTTGAAAATCACAAGCTTTTGGAGGCTTTCTCCTTCGTCAGGTGAATGTGGGAATCCTTGAACGTTTTGCATTTATATTCAGAGAACAATACCTGGTGATTACAGATAATCTTTCCAACTGCCCGTTGTCAAGGCAATCAAAGTGTTCAGACAGAGAGGTGTTACCTACAGGACCACCGAATATACAAACGGCCAGAACACAAGACAGAGAGAGAGGGAGAAACATCCGAAAGGAAGAGAAAGACAGAGAATGACCCGTTGTATTAAAAACAGATAACTTTTATTCGCTGGTGGGGTTACGTGTAGCGTGACATGAACCCAAGATCCTGGTTGAGGCCGTCCTCATGGGTACGGAACTTGGCTATCAATTTCTGCTTGACGATTTTGCGTTGTCGTGTGTCTCGAAGGCCGCCTTGGAGAACGCTTACCCGAAGATCGGTGGCTGAATGTCCTTGACTGCTGAAGTGTTCCCCGACTGGGAGGGAACCCTCCTGTCTGGCGATTGTTGCGCGGTGTCCGTTCATCCGTTGTCGCAGTGTCTGCATGGTCTCGCCAATGTACCATGCTCCGGGGCATCCTTTCCTGCAACGTATGAGGTAGACAACGTTGGCCGAGTCACAGGAGTATGAACCATGTACCTGGTGGGTGGTGTCCTCTCGTGTGATGGTGGTATCTGTGTCGATGATCTGGCATGTCTTTCAGAGGTTACCGTGGCAGGGTTGTGTGGTGTCGTGGACGCTGTTCTCCTGAAAGCTGGGTAATTTGCTGCGAACGATGGTCTGTTTGAGGTTGGGTGGCTGTTTGAAGGCGAGTAGTGGAGGTGTGGGGATGGCCTTCGCGAGGTGTTCGTCGTCATCGATGACATGTTGAAGGCTGTGGAGAACATGGCGTAGTTTCTCCGCTCCGGGGAAGTATTGGACGACGAAGGGCACTCTGTTGGTTGCATCCCGTGTTAGTCTTCTGAGGAGGTCTATGCAACTTTTCGCTGTGGCCCATCGGAACTGTCGATCGATGAGTCGAGCGTCATATCCCGTTCTTACGAGGGCGTCTTTCAGCGTCTGTAGGTGTCCATCGCGTTCCTCCTCGTCTGAGCAGACCCTGTGTATTCGCAGGGCCTGTCCATAGGGGATGGCCTCTTTGACGTGGTTAGGGTGGAAGCTGGAAAAGTGGAGCATCGTGAGGTTGTCCGTGGGCTTGCGGTAGAGTGAGGTGCTGAGGTGCCCGTCTTTGATGGAGATTCGTGTGTCCAAGAAAGAAACCGAATCTGAGGAGTAGTCCATGGTGAGCTTGATGGTGAGATGGAACTTGTTGATAGCCAAGTTCCGCACCCATGAGGACGGCCTCAACCAGGATCTTGGGTTCATGTCACGCTACACGTAACCCCACCAGCAAATAAAAGTTATCTGTTTTTAATACAACGGGTCATTCTCTGTCTTTCTCTTCCTTTCGAATGTTTCTCCCTCTCTCTGTCTTGTGTTCTGGTCGTTTGTATATTTGGTGGTCCTGTAGGTAACACCTCTCTGTCTGAACACTTTGATTGCCTCGACAACGGGCAGTTGGAAAGATTATCTGTAATCACTGGGTATTGTTCTCTGAATATAAATGCGAAACGTTCAAGGATTCCCACATTCACCTGACGAAGGAGAAAGCCTCCGAAAGCTTGTGATTTTCAAATAAAATTGTTGGACTATAACCTGGTGTTGTAAGATTCTTTACACTGATTTTAATAGTTTTTGGTCATTAAAAAAATAATTAAATTATTATTTTTTTTACTTTTCCCTTCTGTCTCTTTAATTTAGTTTAATTATTTCTTTGGCTTTTTATTAAAAAAAATTAAAATGTTCATTTACAATGACTTCCAGAACACTAACTTTAAATGAATGAAGTCTGTTTGCCTGGTTGTGAGCGTGACTTCTCTTCCTGACAGATTTGGTGGGTGTGCCTTCCATTCTCACAGACTATTCCACGCGCATCAACATACGCTGCTCAGAGGCTGAGTTGATAGCGCACAATTTCTTAAAAGTTCAAAATCAAGCAAGTCGACAGCACAGAGCCCGCAGTAAGTACATTTGTTAATTTAATTCGCAGGAGCTGCGGCCAGTGTTGCCATGCCACTCTGTGCAAGTTCTGGCCCGTTGTATATTAAGCGCTAAATATAAATGCTTGCTAAACTGTGATGATTAAATGGTATAGCTCCGATACTTGGGAGGGACTCACGCAGAACGAGCATTACTCTCTTCCAAGGACAAATTAGACTCAAACAAAAATGTTTTTACAATGAAAAGAAAACAACTCCCAGGCGATCAGGGATAGATATCAGGCTCAGCTAAAGGCAACAAAAGCAGCAGTTAGAACAGCCAAAGGGTTAGTGGGTAACTGCGGTAGCCAAGGCTAAAGAAGCCAAGCCTTCTTGTGCTGTTAGGACTCAGAAGGTAATGAAAGACTACATCGGGCCATTAAAGTACACTGCAGCACAAATTCTAGTCAACTACCAGGGCATTCTAAATGGAGGTTCTAAATAGCGACTTTGTATCAGCCTTTACTGCAGTAGACAATGCTCAGTTGCCATTAATACAGTGTACAGTTAACACTAAAGTGGAGAATATCAAAAGGGAATACACTTAAAATCCAGGAAAGAATAAGAGGTCTCAGATCTGGTAGGCCTAAGGACACTCACTGCAGGATGCTCAAAGAAATGGGAGATGTGTTAAGTGAGCCCCTTAGCTTATGTATTTCATCGCTCACTAGAGAGAGGGTTTGTTCCTATGGGTTGGAAGGAGGCTAAATGTAGAACCAATATTCAAAAAGGGCAGCAAATCAGAACCAGGAAATTATAGACCCATTAGCTTAACTTCAGTCATTGGAAAGTTGTTAGAAGGGATCGTTAGAGATACCCTGTAGGACCACCTGGAAAGGTATTATTAGAGACTCCCTCCATGGCTTCTGGAAAAGAATCTCATGTCTCACCAACCTGGTTGAATCTTTTGAGGAGGTAACTAGGTTGGTGGATGAAGGTAGCTCTGTCGACATTATTTATTTAGACTTTCAGAAAGCTTTGGACAAGGTGCCACACAATAGGTTCCTTTATAAGATAGAGTCCTGTGAGATAGGAGGGCAGATCCTGGATTGGATAGGGAATTGGAGGGTTGTTATTCATGGAAGTGGTTCTACGTGGAGAACGGTTACTAGTGGAGCCCCGCAGGGATCCGTGTTGGGACTGCTGCTCTTCTCAATCTATATCAATGATCTAGAAAAAAGTGTTGCAGTTACTGACTGGAAGTTCAAGGACAACACGAAAATCTGTACTAATGTTGAGACCCTAGATGCCAAAAAAAGATTACAATCTGATCAAGATGCGATGGGGGAATTGGACCCGTATCTAATGTCATTTAATGTAGCTAAATGCAGTGTCATGCATGTTGTTAGAGATAACGCCAAGCATGTATATGCCATGCTGGGTTCAAAGCTGAAGTCTGTTGAACGGGAGAGGGACCTAGGCATTATAGTATATGAGCCTCTGAAGGCACAAGACCAGTGCTGGGAAGCTACTGCTTAGGCAAAAAGAATACTAGGGTAAACAAGGTTGGTGAGCTGCAAGGACAAGTCACCACATGGGACGATGATGTAGTGGCAATAATAGAGACATGGCCAAAAGAAGGGGAGGATTGAGTACGTAATATTCCTGGATACGAGGTATTCAGGAAAGATAGGGAAGGAAAGGTTGGGGGGCAGTAATGATCAAAGAAACTATTATAGCACTGGAAAGGGATGATATAGTTGAGGGGTCAAAGACAGAATCTATTTGGTTACAATTAAGGAACAATAGAGGAGCTATTACACTACTGGGTGTATACTATAGGCTGCCAACTAGTGGGAAGGAGATAGAGGAGTAAATTTGCAGGCAAATTAAAGAAAGATGCAAGAACTATAGAGTAGTGCTATCAGGGGACTTCAATTCTCCCAATATAGACTGGGATAGTAATAGCATAAAGGGCAAAGAGGGGGAGGAATTCCTGAAATGTGTACAAGAGAATTTTTCTCAATCAGTGTGTTTCCAGCCCAACGAGGAAGGAAGCAGTGCTGGATCTAGTTCTGGGGAATGAAGTGGGACAAGTGGTGCATATTTCAGTGGGGAAGCGTTTGGGGACAGTGATCGTAATAGTTTAGAATAGTTACAGAAAAGGACAAGGAACAATCAATGTGAAAATACTTAACTGGAGGAGGGCTAATCATAGAATCATAGAATGGTTACAGCACAGAAGGAGGCCATTCGGCCCATCAAGTCTGTGCCGGCTCCCTGCAAGAGCAATCCAGTTAGTCCCATTCCTCCGCTCTTTTCCTGTAGCCCTGCAAATTTTTTCCCTTCAAGTATTTATCCAATTCCTTTTTGAAAGCCACAATTGAATCTGCTTCCACCACCCTTTCAGGCAGCACAGTCCAGATCATAACTACTCGCTGCCTAAAACAGTTTTTCCTCATGTCACCTTTGGTTCTTTTGCCAATCACTTTAAATCTGTGTCCTCTGGTTCTTGACTTTTCCGCCAATGGAAACAGTTTCTCTTTGTTTACTTTATCTAAACCCTTCATGATTTTGAACACCTCTATCAAATCTCCTCTTAACCTTCTCTGCTCTAAGGAGAACAATCTCAGCTTCTCCAGTCTGTCTATGCAACTGAAGTCCCTCATCCCTGGAACCATTCTAGTAAATCTTTTCTGCATCCTCTCTAAGGCCTTCATATCCTTCCTAAAATGCGGTGCCCAGAACTGGACACAATACTCCAGCTGTGGCCGAACCAGTGCTTTATAAAGGTTCGATTGTAGTCATGATGTGGAGATGCCGGTGATGGACTGGGGTTGACAATTGTAAACAATTTTACAACACCAAGTTATAGTCCAGCAATTTTATTTTAAATTCACAAGCTTTCGGAGGCTACCTCCTTCCTCAGGTGAACGATGTGGAAATGAAGTCCTCGAAATGAAGTCGCATTTATAATTCACAGAACAATGCTTGGTGATAACAGACAGTTTTTTCAACTGCCCGTTGCCAAGGCAATCAGTGTGCAGACAGACAGGTGTTACCTGCCAGGTCTCAGAATATACAAATCACCAAAAAAAACAACAAACAAAAAAAAAACAGAGATAGAGAGGTAGAAACATAGCGAGGTGTTCGTCGTCATCAATGACGACGAACACCTCGCTATGGCCATCCCCACACCTCCACTACTCGCCTTCAAACAGCCACCCAACCTCAAACAGACCATCGTTCGCAGCAAATTACCTAGCTTTCAAGAGAACAGCGTCCACGACACCACACAACCCTGCCGCGGTAACCTCTGCAAGACATGCCAGATCATCGACACAGATACCACCATCACACGAGAGGACACCACCCACCAGGTGCATGGTTCATACTCCTGTGACTTGGCCAACGTTGTCTACCTCATATGTTGCAGGAAAGGATGCCCCAGAGCATGGTACATTGGCGAGACCATGCAGACACTGCGACAACGGATGAACGGACACCGCGCAACAATCGCCAAACAGGAGGGTTCCCTCCCAGTCGGGGAACACTTCAGCAGTCAAGGACATTCAGCCACCGACCTTCGGGTAAGCGTACTCCAAGGCGGCCTTCGAGACACACGACAACGCAAAATCGTCGAGCAGAAATTGATAGCCAAGTTCCGCACCCATGAGGACGGCCTCAACCAGGATCTTGGGTTCATGTCACGCTACACGTTACCCCACCAGCGAACAAATGTTATCTGTTTTTAATATAACCGGTCAGTTGCTGTCTTTTCTATGTTTCTACCTCTCTATCTCTGTTTTTTTTTTGTTTGTTGTTTTTTTTGGTGATTTGTATATTCTGAGACCTGGCAGGTAACACCTGTCTGTCTGCACACTGATTGCCTTGGCAACGGGCAGTTGAAAAAACTGTCTGTTATCACCAAGCATTGTTCTGTGAATTATAAATGCGACTTCATTTCGAGGACTTCATTTCCACATCGTTCACCTGAGGAAGGAGGTAGCCTCCGAAAGCTTGTGAATTTAAAATAAAATTGCTGGACTATAACTTGGTGTTGTAAAATTGTGTACAATTATAAAGGTTCAACATGATTTCCTTGCTTTTGTACTCTATGCCTCTATTTATAAAGCCCAGGATCCTGTACGCTTTTTTAACCACTTTCTCAAACTGTCCTGCCACATTCAAGGATTTGTACACATATACCTCCAGGTCCCTCTGTTCCTGAACCTCCTTTAGAATTGTACAATTTATTTTATGTTGCCTCTCCTCATTCTTCCTGCCAAAATTTATCACTTTGCACTTCTCTGCGTTAAATTTCATCTGCCATGTGTCCGCCCATTCCACCAGCCTGTTTATATCCTCTTGAAGTCTATCACTATCCTCCTCACTGTTTACTACACTTCCCAGTTTTGTGTCATCTGCAAATTTTGAAATTGTGCCCTGTACACCCAAGTCCAAGTCATTAATATATATCAAAGAAAGCAGTGGTCCTAGTACTGACCCCTGGGGAACACCACTGTACACCTCCCTCCAGTCTCAAAAACAACCGTTCACCACTACTATCTGTTTTCTGTCATTTAGCCAATTTTATATCCATGCTGCCACTACCCCTTTTAGTCCACAGGCTTCAATTTTGCTGACAAGCCTATTACTTGGGACTTCATCAAACGCCTTTTGAAATTCCATATACATCACATCAACTGCATTAGTTAAATATGATTTGCCTTTTTACAAATCTGTGTGTCTTTCCTTTATTAATCAATAAGCTGTTAATTCTGTCCCAGATTATCGTTTCTAAAAGCTTCCCCTCATCGAGGTTAAACTGACTGTAGTTGCTGGGTTTATCCTTATGCCCTTTTTTGAACAAGGGTGTAACATTTGCAATTCTACAGTCCTCTGGCACCACCCCTATATCTAAGGAGGATTGGAAGATTATGGCCAACACCTCTGCAATTTCCACCCTTACTTCCATGAGCAACCTAGGATGCATCCTATCGGGATCTGGTGATTTATTTACTTTAAGTACAGCCAGCCTTTCTAGTACCTCTTTATCAATTTTTAGCCCATCCAGTATCTCAACTACCTCTTCTTTTACTGTGACTTTAGCAGCATCTTCTTCCTTGGTAAAGACAGATGCAAAGTACTCATTTAGTACTTCAGCCTTGCCCTCTGCCTCGATGCGTAAGTCTCCTTTTTGGTCCCTAATCAGCCCCGCTCCTCCTCTCACTACCCGTTTACTAATTTTTTGCCTATAGAAGAGTTTTGGATTCCTTTTTATGTTAGCCGTCAGTCTATTCTCATACTCTCTCTTTACCCCTCTTATTTTCTTTTTCACTTCTCCTCTGTACTTTCTATATTCAGCCTGGTTCTCACTTGTATTATTAACCTGACATCTGTCATATGCCCCCTTTTTCTGCTTTCAGTGAGTTAAGAATGGATTTTGCCCAGGTAGATTGGAATCAAAAATTTGTAGGCAGAACAGTAATTGAACAATGGCAGGCCTTCAAGGATGAGATGGTTTGGGTACAGGGTCGACATATTCCCACGAGGATGGAAGGAAGGGCATCCAAAGCTTGAGCTCCCTGGATGACTGAAGATGTAGAGATTAAAATCAAACAGAAAAGGAGGCTTATGACAAATGTAAGGCTCATAATACAGTAGAGAACCAAGCTGAATACAGAAAGTACAGAGGAGATTTAAAAATGGAAATAAGAAGGGCAAAGAGACAGTATGAGAATAGATTAGTGGCTAACATAAAAGGGGAATCCAAAAGTCTTTATAAACATATAAATAGTAAAAGGGGAGTCAAAGGAAGGATGGGACCAATTAGGGACAGAAAAGGAGATCTTCTTGTGGAGGCAGAGGGCATGGCTGAGGTACTAAATGAATACTTCACATCAGTCTTCACTAGAGAAGAGGATGCTGCCAATGTAACAGTAAAGGAGGAGGTAGGAGCAATATTGGATAGGGAAAAATTGACCAAGAGGAGGTACTTAAAGGATTGGCAGGACTCAAAGTAGAAAAGTCGCCTGATCCAGATGGGATGCATCCTAAGTTACTGAGGGAAGTAAGGGTGGAAATTGTGGAGGCCCTGGCCACAATCTTCCAATCCTCCTTAGATATGGGGACGGTGCCAGAGGGCTGGAGGATTGAAAATGTTACACCCCTGTTCAAAAAAGGGGAGGGGGCAAACCTGGCAATTACAGGTCAGTCTACCTACGTCGGTGGTGGGGAAGCTTTTAGAGACAATAATCTGGGACAAAATTAATTGGCACTTGAAAAAGTATGGGTTAATAAATGGAAGTCAGAATGGATTTGTTAAAGGAAAATCGCGTTTGACTAACTTGATTGAATTATTTGATGAAGTAACCGAGAGGGTTGATGAGGGTAGTGCAGTTGATGTTGTGCATATGGATTTTCAAAAGGCATTTGCTAAAGTTACACATAATAGACTTATTAGCAAAATTAAAGCCCATGGGATTAAAGTGTCAATGTGGATACAAAATTAGCTATGGGACAGAAAGCAGAGGGTAGTGGTGAAAGGTTGTTTTTCATACTGGCGGGAAGTATACAGTGGTCACTTTTAGGAATACTGCTCTTATGATATATATTAATGACCTGGACTTGGGTATAGAGGATATAATTTCAAGGTTTGCAGATGACATGGAACTCGGAAATGGAGTAAACAATGTGGAGGATCGTAGCAGACTTCAGGAAGACATAGACAGACTGGTGAAATGGGCAGGCACATGGTAGATGAAATTTAACGCAGAGAAGTGTGAAGTGATACATTTTGGTAGGAAGAATGAAGAGAGGCAATATAAACTAAATAGTACAATTTTAAAGGGAGTGCAGGAACAGAAAGAGCTGGGGGTGTAGGTTCACAAATCTCAAAGTTGGCAGGACAAGTTGAGAAGGCTGTTAAAAAAGCATAAGGGATCCTGGACTTTATTAATGGAGGCATAGAGTACAAAAGCATGGAAGTTATGCTGAACCTTTATAAAACACTGGTTAGATCTCAGCTGGAGAATTGTGGCCAATTCTGGGCACCACACTTTAGGAAGGATGTCAAGGCCTTAGAGAGGGTGCAGAAAAGATTTACTAGAATGGTACCAGGGATGAGGGACTTTTCAGTTACGTGGAGAGACTGGAGAAGCTGAGATTTTTCTCCTTAGAACAGAGAAGGTTAAGGGGAAATTTGATAGATGTGTTCAAAATGATGACGGGTTTTGACAGAGTAAATAAGGAAAAACTGTTTCCAGTGGCAGAAGGGTCGGTAACCAGAGGACACAGATTTAAGGTGATCAGCAAAAAGAATCTGGGGCGACATGAGGAAATATTTTTTTATTCAGTGAGTTGTTGTGATCGGGAATGCAGTGCCTGAAAGGATGGTGGAAGCAGATTCAATAGTAACTTTCAAAAGGGAATTGGATAAATACTTGAAGGGAAAAAATTTACAAGGCTATGGGGAAAGAGCAGGGGAATGGAACTAACTGGATAGCTCTTTCAAAGAGCTGGCACAGGCACGATGGGCCGTATGGCCTCCTCCTGTCCTGTACCATACCATGATACTCTGATACTATGACATAGCGAGGACAGTTCAGTGTAAAAATAAGGAACTATACAGGGTGAAATTGGTTTAATGTGAAACGGGCTCAAAACGAATCGGCAGCCTGTTTTCACCTTGCACAATTTTCTATTCTATTGCAGAAAAGAGAACTAGGCCTGGTATTAAACGGGCTGCCGATTCACTATGAGCTCGTTTCACACTACAAGCGCAGACCAATGTAACCCCCATAGGGTCCTTGTACAAGACTGGTTAGGCTTCATCTGGAATACTTTGTTCAGTTTTGGTCCTTCACATGGTGGCTGATATAGAGGCCCCTGTTAAAGGTTCAAACGAAGACCGTTGGATTGATCCCTATTTTAATAGCCCTTAGTTATCAAGATAGGCTTAGAGAACTGTGGGTTGGAAATTGGTACGCACTGCGGCCGATTCTCACAAAGTCAGATGGCCTGTGCTCAATCTGCGCAGGCAATGGTCCCACCGCTAAATTCGTGGGGCCCATTCTTTTTAGGCATCCAAGGCGCTAGGCCCCATACTTGAATATGTTAATGAGAGGCCTAATACCTGTTGAAGGACCCCTTTACAAAATTAGTTATCGGTGAGCGGGGAAGGCGCGGGGCCTGCTCCACTCAGAATTCTTCAGCAGCCCCTGCGGCCATCAACTAAAGGTAAGTTTAACACTTGAAAAAAAAACCTTGCTACGGAGCCAACTCTCACCTTCCCCTCCTCCTCCTCCTCCTCCTCCCTTCTTCCTCCGCCCCTCGAAGCCCGGTCAAACACTCGCCCCCCCCCAGGATTTACCTAATGGCTGCTGCCGCCATTGTTTCGCCCATGGGGGCGAGCTGCCTGTGGAGGTGTGGATGAGGAGTGGTGACTGGGGGCTCTGGTGCTGGCTTTGCTGCTGGTGAAAATTCACTGACATATTCCTAACTTTGAAAACTAGTGCAATGGAAGTTAGTGGGGTGGGCGGGGAACGGGCTTCTATTTCAGAAGCAGACTTTTTGGTGTCTGGTTTACATTTTAAAAGTTTCCAGACACCTACTCAGAAACTGGACTGTGGAGTTGGCACCGTGTTTACCTTTCCTTCAGGCAGCCGTTCTTTGCCAAATCTGAACCAGGCAGAATTGGTCCGAATGTGATATTTTTTTCCCCGAATGAAGCGAAGGGGCCTAATTTATCTTGTAGTCCGTGTGCAAGTTTGGGGCCTCTCTCCCCCCAGCACACAGAGCCTCCCCCCTCCCCTGTCCCCTCCCGCACACACAGAGCCTCCCCCTCCCCTCCCACACACACAGAGCCTCCCCCCTCCCCTGTCCCCTCCCGCACACACAGAGCCTCCCCCTCCCCTCCCACACACACAGAGCCTCTCCCCTCTCCTCCCCACACACAGAGCCTCTCCCCTCCCCTCCCCACACACAGAGCCTCCCCCCTCCCCTGTCCCCTCCCCACACACAGAGCCTCTCCCCTCCCCTCCCCACACACAGAGCCTCCCCCCTCCCCTGTCCCCTCCCACACACACAGAGCCTCTCCCCTCCCCTCCCCACACACAGAGCCTCTCCCCTCTCCTCCCCACACACAGAGCCTCTCCCCTCCCCTCCCCACACACAGAGCCTCCCCCCTCCCCTGTCCCCTCCCACACACACAGAGCCTCTCCCCTCTCCTCCCCACACACAGAGCCTCTCCCCTCCCCTCCCCACACACAGAGCCTCCCCCCTCCCCTGTCCCCTCCCACACACACAGAGCCTCTCCCCTCCCCACACAGAGCCTCTCCCCTCCCCTCCCACACACACAGAGCCTCTCCCCTCCCCTCCCCACACACAGAGCCTCTCCCCTCCCCTCCCCACACACAGAGCCTCTCCCCTCCCCTCCCCACACACAGAGCCTCTCCCCTCCCCTCCCCACACACAGAGCCTCCCCCCTCCCCTGTCCCCTCCCGCACACACAGAGCCTCCCCCTCCCCTCCCACACACACAGAGCCTCCCCCCTCCCCTGTCCCCTCCCGCACACACAGAGCCTCCCCCCTCCCCTGTCCCCTCCCGCATACACACAGAGCCTCCCCCTCCCCTCCCACACACACAGAGCCTCTCCCCTCTCCTCCCCACACACAGAGCCTCTCCCCTCCCCTCCCCACACACAGAGCCTCTCCCCTCTCCTCCCCACACACAGAGCCTCTCCCCTCCCCTCCCCACACACAGAGCCTCCCCCCTCCCCTGTCCCCTCCCCACACACAGAGCCTCTCCCCTCCCCTCCCCACACACAGAGCCTCCCCCCTCCCCTGTCCCCTCCCACACACACAGAGCCTCTCCCCTCCCCTCCCCACACACAGAGCCTCTCCCCTCCCCTCCCCACACACAGAGCCTCTCCCCTCTCCTCCCCACACACAGAGCCTCTCCCCTCCCCTCCCCACACACAGAGCCTCTCCCCTCCCCTCCCCACACACAGAGCCTCCCCCCTCCCCTGTCCCCTCCCGCACACACAGAGCCTCCCCCTCCCCTCCCACACACACAGAGCCTCCCCCCTCCCCTGTCCCCTCCCACACACACAGAGCCTCTCCCCTCCCCTCCCCACACACAGAGCCTCTCCCCTCCCCTCCCCACACACAGAGCCTCCCCCCTCCCCTGTCCCCTCCCGCATACACACAGAGCCTCCCCCTCCCCACACACAGAGCCTCTCCCCACTCCCCACACACAGAGCCTCTCCCCTCCCCTCCCCACACACAGAGCCTCTCCCCTCCCCTCCCCACACACAGAGCCTCTCCCCTCCCCTCCCCACACACAGAGCCTCTCCCCACTCCCCCCACACACAGAGTCTCTCCCCTCCCCTCCCCACACACAGAGCCTCTCCCCTCCCCTCCCCACACACAGAGCCTCTCCCCTCCCCTCCCCACACAGAGCCTCTCCCCTCCCCTCCCCACACACAGAGCCTCTCCCCTCCCCTCCCCACACACAGAGCCTCTCCCCTCCCCACCCCACACACAGAGCCTCTCCCCTCCCCACACACAGAGCCTCTCCCCTCCCCTCCCCTCCCCACACACAGAGCCTCTCCCCTCCCCACACACAGAGCCTCTCCCCTCCCCTCCCCACACACAGAGCCTCTCCCCTCCCCTCCCCACACAGAGCCTCTCCCCTCCCCTCCCCACACACAGAGCCTCTCCCCTCCCCTCCCCACACAGAGCCTCTCCCCTCCCCTCCCCACACACAGAGCCTCTCCCCTCCCCTCCCCACACACAGAGCCTCTCCCCTCCCCACCCCACACACAGAGCCTCTCCCCTCCCCTCCCCACACAGAGCCTCTCCCCTCCCCTCCCCACACACAGAGCCTAACCCCTGCCAGGTCACAGACTTACCCTCTACTTGCCGGACAGATTTAGCAGGTTGCAGACAATAAATTTAGCAGAAAGGAAGTCTACTTTGCAAACCTTTTTTTTGTTATTTTTATTAATGCTCGGGTACATCAACTTGTATATGGAACAAGTCGATTCCAATATTCGGCTATTTACATATAATAAGTGAGGAATCGCCAGTGCAGGAAGTGATTGTGACTTGATTGGTTCTGTCTACAAGACACAATGGCTACAGTGTAACCTGGAGAAATCGGAGTGGACGGCAGCAACATTGTTCAGTCTGCCACAGAGAGAAAAACAAAAATGCTGACCATAATAATCAGAAGTGTTCCTTCAGCTCAGCCACGGTTAGGTGTTTGATCTAACTGCTCTCGTGAATCGTGTTCCACATGCCATCATTCAGCTGCATGTCAATCAAGTGCTTGAAAGCTGAACCCACCCTCGGGCAAATATCAGAAGCACTGAACTGAGTCCAAAAGGGAAATCAGGAGTGGGTCGTGCAGAACTGCCTAAGCAAACTTGAAACCCCACAAGCTTAAAAAAAGGATTGAGTCAACCACTGTGCATCCTCTATGACTGGGAACTTCAGCATCTAAGAGAGCCTCAGCGATGAGACCAATTGTCCAATGATGAAGCAGTAGATTCCTAGAATTCAGGCTCAAACTACCACAGGTACAGCAGGATTATGTGCACTAGAGGTGTGGGTTGACAGAACTGGCAATACTCCCACTGCCCCTCATCACTCCTGTCAGATTACCATAACACTGTGGTCTGTTGCTATTAATAGTAATGCCCATTTTACGTGAGCAGTGATAATAGGAGTGAGGGGTAGCATACAATTCTTCAACCGTTTCTCCCATTGCAGCAAATACCTGTTGAGGGTATGTGTTTTTTTTGTGTTACAGTAGACGTCTATAGAACTTTATAGCACAGCAGGAGGCCAAATCAGTCCATCGTGTCTGTGTCAGCTTTTTGCTACAGCAATGCAAAATAAATCTCCCATTGGCTTATATCTTCCTCTGCTTCAAGTGTTTATCCCTGTTTCCTTTAAAAGATGCAGTAGTCTGTGCCTCAACCACCAAGCATAAAGAACACTAGGCATTCAACGCAATAGGCCCAAAATTCCTGGGCTTCGGGGGGCACTCCTAAAACATTATTCAGGAAAGGACATGGAATTTGGGCTGGGACCCAGTTCTGTTACATGGTGTTGAAGTTCATAGAAAGGAGAATCAAACGGGGTGGATCGTGGGCAGCTGAGCAGCTCCCGCCCGTTTTGTGCCCCTGCCAAACTTGAATTTTACCTCCCCCAGTGTCCTTTGTGCTGGGCGTTGGTAAGTATTGGGTGCCTCAGGCTTCCATGCTGATAGTCCCCACCGCTTATACAGTCCATGCTTATCATGGGCAGCTACCTATATGGGGCAAATGGCACTGATCATTGTCATTTCCACTGAAGTCAATTACAAAGGCGCCACTTATAACATAAGCGCGTGGGCTACTTCGGGCAATTCAATTAGCTTATCCCACCTCGTTAAAGTGCGATTACCTTAATTACCCAATCCTCCCTATTTACCATTTTAAAAGCTCTGCTGATTGAAGTGTTTATTAAATGCCTTTCAGTGTGTACTTTTAACTATGATGTGGAGATGCCGGTGATGGACTGGGGTTGACAATTGTAAACAATTTTACAACACCAAGTTATAGTCCAGCAATTTTATTTTAAATTCACAAGCTTTCTGAGGCTTCCTCCTTCCTCAGGTGAACGAAATGAAATCCTCGAAATGAAATCGCATTTATAAATCACAGAACAATGCTTGGTGATTACAGACAGTTTTTTCAACTGCCCGTTGCCAAGGCAATCAGTGTGCAGACAGTCAGGTGTTACCTGCAAGCTCTCAGAATATACAAATCACCAAAAAAAAACAAAACAACAAACAAAAAAAACAGAGATAGAGAGGTAGAAACATAGAAAAGACAGCAACTGACCCGTTATATTAAAAACAGATAACATTTGTTCGCTGGTGGGGTAACGTGTAGCGTGACATGAACCCAAGATCCCGGTTGAGGCCGTCCTCATGGGTGCGGAACTTGGCTATCAATTTCTGCTCGGCGATTTTGCGTTGTCGTGTGTCTCGAAGGCCGCCTTGGAGTACGCTTACCCGAAGGTCGGTGGATGAATGTCCATGACTGCTGAAGTGTTCCCCGACTGGGAGGGAACCCTCCTGTTTGGCGATTGTTGCGCGGTGTCCGTTCATCCGTTGTCGCAGCGTCTGCATGGTCTCGCCAATGTACCATGCTCTGGGGCATCCTTTCCTGCAACGTATGAGGTAGACAACGTTGGCCGAGTCACAGGAGTATGAACCATGCACCTGGTGGGTGGTGTCCTCTCGTGTGATGGTGGTATCTGTGTCGATGATCTGGCATGTCTTGCAGAGGTTACCGTGGCAGGGTTGTGTGGTGTCGTGGACGCTGTTCTCTTGAAAGCTAGGTAATTTGCTGCGAACGATGGTCTGTTTGAGGTTGGGTGGCTGTTTAAAGGCGAGTAGTGGAGGTGTGGGGATGGCCATAGCGAGGTGTTCGTCGTCATTGATGACATGTTGAAGGCTGCGGAGAACATGGCGTAGTTTCTCCGCTCCGGGGAAGTACTGGACGACAAAGGGTACTCTGTTGGTTGCGTCCCGTGTTAGTCTCCTGAGGAGGTCTATGCGATTTTTTGCTGTGGCCCGTCGGAACTGTCGATCGATGAGTCGAGCGTCATATCCCGTTCTTACTAGGGCGTCTTTCAGCGTCTGTAGGTGTCCATCGCGTTCCTCCTCGTCTGAGCAGACCCTGTGTATTCGCAGGGCCTGTCCATAGGGGATGGCCTCTTTGACGTGGTTAGGGTGCTTTTAACTCTTCACCTGAGGAGCTGAGTGCCTTCGTACTGCAGTGCCGCTGTATTAGGACTGTGGTGAAATGGTGGCTGAGTGACAGGATTACACATATTTACCGGCTGTCGCTCAGGCTGCAAGATTTAATTGTCTTGTTCTCCATCAACTGTCAAAGTATGGTGTCCGTCTGTAGGAAATTTGGGTCTTTCCCAGACGTGTGGACCTGGAGACAATAGTTCAAACAAAGAAAGCCACCCTGACATGGTAGTTTCGTTAATCAAATGTCAATGAGTCAAAAAGAGCACCTAGCAAGCACGAAGCAACTCAATCAATATGTGGATTACTCTACCCGATAGTACAATTGGGGGCTTGCACGTACTTTATTTAATTATTCAAAAATGAGTACATAAGCAAACACGAAGCAAAGCGAGCAAATAGCACATACAACATTTATAAAGCATCAAGGCAGCCGTCTAGGTCTAGACAAAGGGTGTTGATTGCTGCAGTAACATGTGATGTGTTGAATGAGGCGTCGGGGTTTTTTGTCTCATCAAAGTTTGCCTCTTCATTCCAGTTCAGTGGTAAAGTATCGAAGTTCTGTCTCATGAGCACCTAGGATGTTTATCTACGTTCTCATTGTCTTGTTGCATTTTTACAAGGTGCTTCTGTGAAGTCGTAGTACGTTTTATGATGGATTAAAGACTCAAGGATTACGGGGGTATTGGATCATAGAATCATAGAAGGTTACGGCACAGAAGGAGGCCATTTGGCCCATTGTGTCCGTGCCGGCCAAAAAAGAACTATCCAGCTTAATTCCACTTTCTAGCACTTGGTCCGTAGCCCTGTAGGTTACGGCACTTCAAGTGCACATCCAAGTAGTTTTTAAATGAGTTGAGGGTTTCTGTCTCTACCACCCTTTCAGGCAGTGAGTTCCAGACCCCCACCATCCTCTGGATAAAAAAAATTCTCCTCAGCTCCCCTCAAATCCTACTACCAATTACTTTAAATCTATGCCCCCTGGTTATTGACCCCTCTGCTAAGGGAAATGAGTCCTTCCTATCCACTCTATCTAGGCCCCTCATAATTTTATACACCTCAATTAAATCACTCCTCAGCCTCCTCTGTTCCAAGGAAAACAAGCCCAGCCTATCCAATCTTTCCTAAGAGCAAAAATTCTCCAGTCCTGGCAACATCCTCGTAAATCTCCTCTGCACCCTCTCTAGTGCAATCACATCTTTCCTGTAATGTGGTGACCAGAACTGTACGCAGTACTCAAGCTGTGGCCTAACCAATATTTTCTACATTTCTAGCATAACCTCCCTGCTCTTACATTCTATGCCTCGGCTAATAAATAAAAATATCCCGTATGCCTTTTTAACCACCTTATCTACCTGTCCAAACTGACCATGGCTTTCAGGGCCTGATGCTGCATTGATATATTAACTTGAATCGTGGTGATATCGTGGGTTGCCACCGGTATCAGCACGATATGACCTATCTTGGTCAATTCCGTCGGTACAAAACAAAAAGTTGGGGATTCTATTGGGCACACTTAGTCGCCGTGCTCATATGTGAATTTTGTGGTAGTCACAAAATATTGCCCTCATCCTAGATAGACATGTTTCACCTGGTGGGTATCCCATGTCTGCAGTTGCACTGTACACATAGGAGACTGGCCATCCAGGGTAAACACATAGGCAGGTATGCCTGGGGTTGTGCTATCACACCTACATATCCAGGATCCTCTTGACCTGGTACAACAATCCAGGCTAGGGGCCTTCCACGTGGTTCCCTTTTTTACAATCTGTTCTAAATTGTATAAATTCCTTATGCCCATCTCCTTCAATAGATCTGATGGATTCTACCTTAAACACTTCCCATTTATCTTTTTCTATTAACGGTGGTAACCACATAACCACCAGCACTAACCCACTCTCCATTTTATTGTCTGCATCTATTTTACATGGTCGCCAAGCATAATAGGGTGACCCATATCGCCTAATTTTGCACTAGTCGGTGCTCTTCACATTTTTATGGTGCTTGAACCAATCCTTAAGGGTTTATCACTTACACAGTTGGATACCCCATTATTCTCAATATCCTCCAAGCCATGTTGTACTTGATTCAATTAAAACACTCCATACATAGCCCAGGTAATAGCCTTTGACACATTCTGACCGTGCACCTTGTTATTATGTTGCTGGATTATTTCATTAACCTTCCCTCTTATCTTAAGCATTCCGTCCACCATTTCCTTTGTGGACTTCAGTCCTTTTTGTTGTTCAAGAGTTTCATCTCTCTGCCCTTTATTGGTTTTATTCAGGATTCCCTTCATTTGCTGTTTCGGAACCTCATTGTGTTCCCATATGCTCTCTCTATGTCTATCTGGTTCCAAGCTGCTGTTCCAGCTGTGACTCCGATCCCTAACCATTCACCTAATTCTTGCCACTTTCTACTGCAGGTCCCCGTACTATTGGCGATTGGGGTGGTTGTAACATTGTCCCAGACAACATTAATCAAGGGTTCTTGAATGTCCGAGGACCAAGGCTCATCCAGATCCCTGCCTGCGTTTCTCCGGACAAAATCCTTAATCTTTGATAAAATTCTTTGTGTTTTGGGTCACATAGCCCCGGGGACATGTGTACAGCACTAAGATTAAATACCACCGGTACAGTCTCATGCCTGATGGGTACGAGTTATTATCAGACCGTTCCTGGCTTTTGTGGGTGGACACAATTTTGGGATTTCTTCTTGTTTAATTTCATTCTTTTTAGTGGAGGTTTCAGGGGAGTTTTCCACTTTTATTCAGAGAACTATCCAACCCTTTCTCTTACTTGCTTGTCGACCCTAATGAATGGTATTACAAATAAATAGTCCCTCATGCCATTTATGAAATGCTGGCCAATTTAGGCCTCCTTCTATGTTACCCTCCTCATTGGGGGTGGAGTCTGTGGAGTAGGGTACCCCTACCTGTCCCACACTTTTAGGTCGGCTGGTACTGATTGGAGTATACAGAACATCATCCAGGATTTCTCCCTCCTTCCAGACCAGGGAGAGGTTTGGTGTATACTTGGCATATACTGGACTTGGTGTACCACTCTCTCCTGTGCATTTACAATGCAGTCTAACTCCTGTTCCTTCCTCTCTTATCCACCTCAACTTCCCGTTCCAGTTTTGCCCTGTTGGGTCACTACCTTGATATACCGTTATGCTACATTCTTCACTTTTTACTTGAAACCTGTTTACACACAATATTAACATGCCTATTATCATTACAAACAGTAATTTCATTCTTGCTGATATTTCATTTGCTTTTCCCGATGTTGGTCTCAAGTCAGGACCTAGGACAAAACAAAACATATGGGTAATGTCTGCTCTTTGTTAATATCTTTTTACTTGTTTTTTTTATTCGGTTTTGTGTAAATGTCTTCTGCCATTTACGTATCGTAACCGTCTTTGTCTGTAATCGCATGGAGGAGCGTACTTATCAGGTAGACGGACTGGCCTTTGTCTCAGTCATCTAGGACTGGTGCTCTCTGTCCTACCACAGGTGGGTGTAATAGGTTGTAATCCACCTCATCCCATAGTATGGGAGGGAGGTGAGTAATCTCTTTCTCCACTGGGCTGATTACACCATGTACATCTACCTTATACTCTTTTAGTTGGTTGGCATGGAACTATTTTCCTTTTCCCTTTATCAAGGCGACTTTGTACACAGATGGATTGGCTTAATTCACAATGGGATATGGTCCAGAAAAGCGAGCCGCGAATGGACCTGCTGATTGGTTTGTTTTTACCATCACTGTCTGTCCCACATCCCATTCTACTGCTTTGACGTTGGTGTCAAAATACATTTTGTTGGCCTTTTTAGATTGTCCAATATTAACAGCTGCAAAGACCATTGTCAGTTGCAGCTGGTCACGTAGTTAGTTAACGTACCGCTCCTGAGTCAAGGCCTGATACTGAGGCTCAGACATATCCTGATACATCAAATGTTCAGGGGTTCTCATCACCCTCCCTGTCATTAACTCATGGGGTGAAACCTTGGTGGCACGTGACTCAGTGGATTGCATAGCCATTAATGCCAAGGGCAGCAATTGGTCCCGTGTTTTGCGGGATTGTTCAATCAACTTCTTTAGCATTGTTTTTAATGTTCGGTTCATACTCTCCACTATGCCTGATGCGGTAGGATTATGTGAAATATAGAATCCTAGCAGCTGCATAGCAGTTTGCATTACCCTCCCCGTAAAATGACTACCTTGGTCTGAGTTGATGAACTTTGGGAGTCCCCATCTGGTGAATATGTGGTTCACCACTATTTTAGCAGTGGCCTGTGCTGTTGCACTGGGGGTTGGAAATGCTTCTACCCACTTTGAGAATGTGTCTACTCCCACCAATACATACCGATTACCTTGAGAGGAAGGGGAACAGGACCCAATATAATCTATCTGTAGATTTGTTCAAGGGCCAGCTGTCAGCTGAGTATGGGGCAACAGTGCCATCTCGGTATTCACATCTGGGTTGTGTTGTACATAAATTAAACAGTTGTGACAGTAATGCTCCACCTGGCTTTTCATTCCTGGCCACCATGCTACTTGCTGGAGCCTTTCTAACATTCCCTGTGGACCAGGGTGTCCTGAAGTGGGTGCGTCATGGGCTTGGTACAGAAAAGCATTTCACTCGTTCTGTGGTACCACCCACCTCAGATTGTACAGCAGGATCCCGTCTTCCACCTCTAATTTGGACTGATCAGCACATTCTCCCCTTGGGCTTTCTTTCTTTCCTATCATCACCATTACTGCCTTTATCTCAGAGTCTTATTTTTGTAATTGTTTCAAATCGATTGTGTCGGGCAATATCTCAGGTTTTTTTTTTTATTCGTTCACGGGATGTGGGCGTCGCTGGCAAGGCCGGCATTTATTGCCCATCCCTAATTGCCCTCGAGAAGGTGGTGGTGAGCGGCCTTCTTGAACCGCTGCAGTCCGTGTGGTGACGGTTCTCCCACAGTGCTGTTAGGAAGGGAGTTCCAGGATTTTGACCCAGCGACAATGAAGGAACGGCGATATATTTCCAAGTCGGGATGGTGTGTGACTTGGAGGGGAACGTGCAGGTGGTGTTGTTCCCATGCGCCTGCTGCCCTTGTCCTTCTAGGTGGTAGAGGTCGCGGGTTTGGGAGGTGCTGTCGAAGAAGCCTTGGCGAGTTGCTGCAGTGCATCCTGTGGATGGTGCACACTGCAGCCACAGTGCGCCGGTGGTGAAGGGAGTGGATGTTTAGGGTGGTGGATGGGGTGCCAATCAAGCGGGCTGCTTTATCTTGGATGGTGTCGAGCTTCTTGAGTGTTGTTGGAGCTGCACTCATCCAGGCAAGTGGAGAGTATTCCATCACACTCCTGACTTGTGCCTTGTAGATGGTGGAAAGGCTTTGGGGAGTCAGGAGGTGAGTCACTCGCCGCAGAATACCCAGCCTCTGACCTGCTCTCGTAGCCACAGTATTTATATGGCTGGTCCAGTTAAGTTTCTGGTCAATGGTGACCCCCAGGATGTTGATGGTGGGGGATTCGGCGATGGTAATGCCGTTGAATGTCAAGGGGAGGTGGTTAGACTCTCTCTTGTTGGAGATGGTCATTGCCTGGCACTTATCTGGCGCGAATGTTACTTGCCACTTATGAGCCCAAGCCTGGATGTTGTCCAGGTCTTGCTGCATGCAGGCTCGGACTGCTTCATTATCTGAGGGGTTGCGAATGGAACTGAACACTGTGCAGTCATCAGCGAACATCCCCATTTCTGACCTTATGATGGAGGGAAGGTCATTGATGAAGCAGCTGAAGATGGTTGGGCCTAGGACACTGCCCTGAGGAACTCCTGCAGCAATGCCCTGGGGCTGAGATGATTGGCCTCCAACAACCACTACCATCTTCCTTTGTGCTAGGTATGACTCCAGCCACTGGAGAGTTTTCCCCCTGATTCCCATTGACTTCAATTTTACTAGGGCTCCTTGGTGCCACACTCGATCAAATGCTGCCTTGATGTCAAGGGCAGTCACTCTCACCTCACCTCTGGAATTCAGCTCTTTTGTCCATGTTTGGACCAAGGCTGTAATGAGGTCTGGAGCCGAGTGGTCCTGGCGGAACCCAAACTGAGCATCGGTGAGCAGGTTATTGGTGAGTAAGTGCCGCTTGATAGCACTGTCGACGACACCTTCCATCACTTTGCTGATGATTGAGAGTAGACTGATGGGGCGGTAATTGGCCGGATTGGATTTGTCCTGCTTTTTGTGGACAGGACATACCTGGGCAATTTTCCACATTGTCGGGTGGATGCCAGTGTTGTAGCTGTACTGGAACAGCTTGGCTAGAGGCGCAGCTAATTCTGGAGCACAAGTCTTCAGCACTACAGCTGGGATGTTGTCAGGGCCCATAGCCTTTGCTGTATCCAGTGCACTCAGCCGTTTCTTGATATCACGTGGAGTGAATCGAATTGGCCGAAGACTGGCTTCCGTGATGGTGGGGATATCGGGAGGAGGCTGAGATGGATTATCCACTCGGCACTTCTGGCTGAAGATGGTTGCAAACGCTTCAGCCTTGTCTTTTGCACTCACGTGCTGGACTCCGCCATCATTGAGAATGGGGATGTTTGCAGAGCCTCCTCCTCCCGTTAGTTGTTTAATTGTCCACCACCATTCACGACTGGATGTGGCAGGACTGCAGAGCTTTGATCTGATCCGTTGGTTGTGGAATCGCTTAGCTCTGTCTATAGCATGTTGCTTCCGCTGTTTAGCATGCGTGTAGTCCTGAGTTGTAGCTTCACCAGGTTGGCACCTCATTTTTAGGTACGCCTGGTGCTGCTCCTGGCATGCTCTTCTACACTCCTCATTGAACCAGGGTTGATCCCCTGGCTTGTTGGTAATGGTAGAGTGAGGAATATGCCGGGCCATGAGGTTACAGATTGTGCTGGAATACAATTCTGCTGCTGCTGATGGCCCACAGCGCCTCATGGATGCCCAGTTTTGAGCTGCTAGATCTGTTCTGAATCTATCCCATTTAGCACGGTGGTAGTGCCACACAACACGTTGGATGGTGTCCTCAGTGCGAAGACGGGATTTCATCTCCACGAGGACTGTGCGGTGGTCACTCCTACCAATACTGTCATGGACAGATGCATTTGCGACAGGTAGATTGGTGAGGACGAGGTCAAGTAAGTTTTTCCCTCGTGTTGGTTCGCTCACCACCTGCCGCAGGCCCAGTCTAGCAGCTATGTCCTTCAGGACTCGGCCAGCTCGGTCAGTAGTGGTGCTACCGAGCCACTCTTGGTGATGGACATTGAAGTCCCCCACCCAGAGTACATTCTGTGCCCTTGCTACCCTCAGTGCTTCCTCCAAGTGGTGTTCAACATGGAGGAGGACTGATTCATCAGCTGAGGGAGGACGGTAGGTGGTAATCAGCAGGAGGTTTCCTTGCCCATGTTTGACCTGATGCCATGAGATTTCATGGGGTCCACAGTCAATGTTGAGGACTCCCAGGGCCACTCCCTCCTGACTGTATATCACTGTACCGCCACCTCTGGTGGGTCTGTCCTGCCGGTGGGACAGGACATCCCCAGGGATGGTGATGGAAGAGTCTGGGACGTTGGCTGAAAGATATGATTCTGTGAGTATGGCTGTGTCAGGCTGTTGCTTGACTAGTCTGTGGGACAGCTCTCCCAATTTTAGCACAAGTCCCCAGATGTTAGGAAGGAGGACCTTGCAGGGTCGACTGGGCTTGGTGTTTTGCCGTTGTCGTGTCCGGTGCCTAGTGGTCCGATGCCGGGTGGTCCGTCCGGTTTTATTCTTTTTCTGACTTTTCGTAGCGAGATTTTACAACTGAGTGGCTTGCTCGGCCATTTCAGAGGGCAATTAAGAATCAACCACATTGCTGTGGGTCTGGAGTCACATATAGGCCAGACCGGGTAAGGACATCAGTGAACCAGATGGGTTTTTACGACAATCCGGTAGTTTCATGGCCATCATTACTGATTTTGATTTAATTAATTGAATTTAAATTCGCCAGCTGCCGTGGCGGGATTTGAACTCATGACTCTGGATTTTAGTCCAGGCCTCTGGATTACTAGCCCAGTAACATAACCACTATGCTACCGTGTCCATTGGAGGAAACATTTCTACTGGATCCCAATCCGTTCCCTCCTCTCCTCCTTTCTTAACCAATTCATCTGCTTTCTGATTTCCCTCCCATAGAGGCTCTTTCTTGGTACGTGCTTTGACTTTATGCACTGCTGTTTCTCCGGGTTCTTCCTGTGCTCTGTTAAAGATCACTTTCAAAATGGGGGCAGAGGGTAACGCCTTTCCATCGGCTGATGTGAAGCCTCTCTTTTCCCAGATCGGAAGGTATTCCATCAGGGGGTTACACACGTACATGGAGTCTGAGTGTATGGTAAAGGGAGATGGGAACTCAACTGGATGTGTGACCACATATGCTACAGCTGCCAATTCGGCTGCTTGCGCAGACATATGTGCAGGCAGTTTAATAGCTAATTCCACTTGTTTGCTGGGTCATATATTCCACATCCTGTCTTCCTTTGTCTGTTTTCTACCCTACTGGATCCGTCTACGTATATATCGTGAGTGTCAGGCAACACTCCTGCTTTTATTGGACCTGCATGGTAGTTTTGGCTGGCCACCTTACACTGCTGCTTTTCTCCATGATACATCAGATTTCCTTCTATCACTGTGGGGAAACATCTACGTAAATTAAGAAACTTAAAAACCTTATGCACTTGACTAAAGCACTGCAACAATAGCACTAAATTTCAAAGAAACCCAACTAAATATGTCGAGAAAAACATGGGAGAGACTGGACTAGCTTTTCTGTCTTATCTTCAAAGGTCTCTCACTCTCTTGTTTTAAGCTAGCAGCCTGTCTGAAATTAACCCTGTCTATCCCGCGTCCAGATGTACACAGGACAGCTGAATTTGGAATTTCCAACTCCCAAGTCCTTTGTGTTTTTAAGAGGTAACCACATTAAGAAAAATGTTTTGTAAATGGTCGAAGTGATTTAAAACAAATAAACACTCAAACTAAAGAAAAATTCTCTAGCTTGTAACAGGAGAAGAGATGGAATCTTCCCTTTCCGCTTTTATCCTTTATCATCTATCTCTGAACTCCAAGGTTTCCTACTTAACTCAAATTTGAACCGATTTAACCTCTCATGTGGGAAAGACCATTTATCAGGCTTGTATTGACTCTCCTGTTTAAAAGTTTTCTCCTTCTCCCTCATTGCTGGAAGGACGGGGTATAGTGAATGGAAAGGAGGTCCCAGGGAAAACCAGCGGAGAGTTCTCGTCTCTTTCTCGATTCACTTTCTAGAACCTCTATGACTGCCCTTCTCCCTCCTGCAACTCCCAGACCATCCTTACACCTCTCACATTTTCCCTTCTCACTCTCAGTTTCGAGACGGTCCCTTTCCACAGAAACTTTAAATGCTTCTGAACAAGCTACTGCTGCTTGTTGGTCAACAACCTCATTCTCCAATTTGCTGAATTTCATTCTCCTGCACTTCTAGTTCTAACTGTTTCTGCTTATTTTCTTTTTCCTTTAACTCTTCCTTTAATTGGGCGTCCTGCTGACTGAGCATGGAGGCAGTAACCGTAACAGGGGTCTGTTTTAACAGTACAGGCTCGTCATCTAAAACTGCAACCATGTGTTGCGAGCCTCTCAGCCCTAATTCAGGTAGGGTTTGTATTGTTTGTAGAATATAAAAACAGGGAGGTATTGCTGCAGTTATATAGGGTATTGGTGAGACCGCACCTGGAATACTGCATACAGTTTTGGTCTCCATACTTAAGAAAAGACATACTTGCTCTCGAGGCAGTACAAAGAAGGTTCACTCGGTTAATCCCGGGGATGAGGGGGCGGACATATGAGGAGAGGTTGAGTAGATTGGGACTCTACTCATTGGAGTTCAGAAGAATGAGAGGCGATCTTATTGAAACATATAAGATTGTGAAGGGGCTTGATCGGGTGGATGCAGTAAGGATGTTCCCAAAGATGGGTGAAACTAGAACTAGGGGGCATAATCTTAGAATAAGGGGCTGCTCTTTCAAAACTGAGATGAGGAGAAACTTCTTCACTCAGAGGGTGGTAGGTCTGTGGAATTTGCTGCCCCAGGAAGCTGTGGAAGCTACATCATTAGATAAATTTAAAACAGAAATAGACAGTTTTCTAGAAGTAAAGGGAATTAGGGGTTACGGGGAGCGGGCAGGAAATTGGACATGAAGCTGAGTTCGGATCGGTCAATGCCCTGTGGGTGGCGGAGAGGGCCCAGGGGCTGAGTGGCCGGGTCCTGCTCCTACTTCTTGTGTTCTTTAGATTTGTGGTTGGGATCAGATCAGCCATGATCTTATTGAATGGCGGAGCAGGCTCGAGGGGCCGATTGGCCTACTCCTGCTCCTATTTCTTATGTTCTTATGCTCTAACAATTGCCCCTTCTCCTCCTGTTCCTTCTTTGAGACATCTTTCATTAGATCACCCACTTTGGCTTCACTCCTCTATGCACAGAAGTGAGCCACATACTCCAACAACCGACTCACTGGTTTCTTTTCCATCCCAGAGCTACTATCTTGTCTTTTCTCCCTCCTCTCTTTCAGAATGTTTAACAACCATCTCGCAGGCTTCTTTTTCATACCAGGGCCACTGTCTGTTTGTTGCTCATCATTCTTTAATCTTTTTCTTTCATTTCGGCCTCTCTGCATATGTATCCACACATCTCGTGTGCCTCGAAAGGATCTACCTGATGGTCCTCAACTGGGAACCATTCCTCACTCTTTGGTAACTTCTTTGCTATATATTTTGGAACTATCGCTTCCATTTTATATTCCACCCACCCTTACCTGTCCTTTAATTGATACCTTCCATTTTTATCTAAACGGTTCCAGTGTAATTTTTGTTGTGACCCTCCAATGCCTCTTCCCAGAAAAACTTTGTTTCTGCCTGAACGCTGAACAAGGATTTTTTATACCTTCCACCCATTCCTGCCCAGAAAGCCCTGTTTTCTGTCTAAACGTGGCTCCAGTATATAGTCCACCCACTTTCCTGCCTTGTCTTTCGTGCTTATCAGTTGTTATTGAAAACCGCAGCTTGTTGATGTTTCTGTACTTTGCTGCTTTTGCAGTTTTAAAATGATGTCCAAAATGTCCAGTTTAAACCGACTGCACTTTGCTGTCTTTGTAGTTGTGAATTTATACTGTCCAACTGTCCAAAGGTAAAGTCAAGAAACGTCCAGTAGTTCAAAAGAGTACAATGGGGTTTGACCCAATGTCTAAAATCCTTACACGTCTCCTCTTTAGGATGTTGATGACTCCTACATGAATAAGTTTGAGCTGGATGCTAAACCGTCTACTGACACTGTTTTTATTCGACACTTTGCAGTTTTGCCGTCCACTGCTTATAGCGGGCAAATCACGTTAACACCAGCACGCCCGCTGTAAGCGATGGGGACTGTAATACAGGAATTAGGCATTCAATGTGCTTCAGCACATCAGATGACCACCAGCAGATTATTTGGCCCATGCATTCTTGTGGATGAACATGCTAGTGGCTAGATCCATGGCACTCTATCTACTGATGTGCCATCAGAGAACTAGATTTTTATGCTGATATAGCATTTACCACCATAAGGACATACAATTGGATTGAGTGAGACCATTCAGCACAGCAAGGAGCCTGTCCCCACAGGGACTGGAGTGCATAGTTGATATCAGCAACAACATTATGATTTAATTTGATAAGTTTCCTTTTTCTTTGGTATGATTTGGGTGTTTATTGTTTGTGCCCCTTTTGTTAGATTTCTATTATTTTGGGTTGATGGCATTGGGGCAACCCAGTGTCTCCTAATGGATTTATTAAAAAGAGGCAAGGAGCCTGTTATTTCCAACTAATCATGCACAATTTGCATAATTAATGAGTCTATCCAACTTATTTGTTCTTCTCAAGTGGTTAATAACCAAATAAAACTTCTATGAGTTGAAACCTCTGTCACCCTGAAGGCATTCAAACAAAATCCTAATCAATCTTACCATTACGAGGCTGATTGTAGCAACTGTGATGTTATCCAGGCTCCGATCTGCTAGCTCAGCACAGATTGGGCACTGAACATGACCATTCTTGAGTTAGACAATTCAGTCCCACACTAGACACTGCATTTAGCAGCTGAGTCTTTTGAGTAATGGGTACGGTAGCATTGTGGTTATATTACTTGATTAGTAATCCTGGTCTAATAATCCAGAGAACGTGAGTTCAAATCCCACCATGAATTTGAATTTAGTTTGAAAAATCTGGAAATAACAAGCTGGTATCAGTAAAAGTGACCATGGAAGTTATCGCATTGTTGTTAAAACCCAACTTCCTTTAGGGAAGGAAATCTGCCATTCTTAGCTGATCTGGTGACTCCAGTCCCACACCAACGTGGACTCTGAAGTAGCCTAACAAGTCGCACAGTTGCATCCAGGGCAACTAGGGATGGGCAATTAATGCCAGCCTTGCCAGTGATGCCGCATCTGGGGAATGAAATAAAATCAAGGTAGCAACTGTCACACAATTCTTTCCTAATATTTATTTAGAGATTTAATAAGTATTGATATTATTTCCGGAAGTGTATTTTTCAGAAGATTCAATAGCAGTAAATGGTTGAACAACTATATTTGTATTGGAAAACATTTATGGCTTTTAATGAGGTGTTCTTTGCTTTTATTGTGTACTCATTAAAGTGAGGGAGTGCTGGACATTGTAACATTTTCATACTTACATTTCTCCAGCAGTGTACTTCAACAACCTCACAAAATGTGTGAGGGAGGATTGGATAGCATCATGTGTCATACACTGGCTTCAAACCAATCCCACACAATGCGAAAATCTCTTTTTAAATTGTATTTTTTAATTGATCTTTTTAGTACCCTTGAGATCAATGATGCAGTCTACTTCTTATTTTGTAATGAACTACAGTACAATTCAGTGTCACCAGCTTGTCTCAGTTGTTGGCACTCTTGCCTCTGGGTCAGAAAGTTGTGGGTTTAAGATGCACATAATCTAGGCTAACACTCCAGTAAAGTGCTGAGAGAGAGTGTAAGTTGGAGTCAAAGACAATGTCAAATTAAAGTCCTGCCTGTCTGTTCCCGTGGTTCAGGTGGATATTAAAGATCTCATGGTGCTGTTTGAAGATAAGGGAATTCTCCTCATGTCCTGGTCAACTTTCTTCACTCAAGCAAAAATATCCAAAATCTGACTGCTATTTGTGTGACATTTTTGTTGCAGAATGGCTGCTACATTTACAGAAATAACAAGTTACCACTCTAAAAGTAATTCTCTGTTGAGACATTTGAAAGATAAGATAAGGCGCTATAAAAGTGCAATATTTCTTCTCTCTAGTTCTTAAATTCATTTTCTACTTTTTTAATGCAGGATGGATTCTTCCATTATATCCACAGTCTCAATGGGTCAGTTGCTTCCTGCCCCCAAGTACCTGTCAATGTCACTCTTCCTTTGGCTGCTAGGGACTATCTGACAGTGGCCCAGGATTGACATTCGTATAAGAATACAAATCCTACTTTACCTGTATGGCATTACATGAAGCTTCTTCTTTGCATAATTGGCATTTCATATACATATGAACGCCCTTCATGGCATCATTAATTTATGTTTATCCTACATACATATTGATTCCATTTTCTTTACGTAATGCTGTGTCTTTGGCTACTTTCCACCAGATCAGTTAAGAGAGGCTCTTCAGTAGGACCCTCTGTATAGTTTTTAGTTGATATATGGGGTAATTTTCTGAAGGGGAACCTCACTCATCAGGTAGATAGGTCAGATATAATGAAAAAGACTCGTTGCTTTATAAACATACCTGGCTTCAATGGGAACCTTAGGAGAACACCCATTAACGTGACCTTTCTATGTGTTGGACTCAGTATCCTATTTGGACAAGATTGCTTAACTGGTTGTGCTTATTAATGAATGTTGTTGGCACACAATTTTCTGACCATTACTGTGTGCCCAAATTACTGATATGCAGTGCTGCCGGTGGGGGGTTGGGGGGGAAGGAAGCCTCGTCTACCAGCAGTCCAAAGTCAGAACATTAGCCCAATACAGTGTCGCCACATTCATTAATAAGCACAACCAGTTAAGCAATCTTCCCCAAATAGGATACTGAGTCCAACACATAGGAAGGTCACATTAATGGGTGTTCTCCTACGGTTGCCATTGAAGCCAAGTATATTTATAAAGCAAGGAGTGTTTTTCATTATATCTGACTTATCTACCACCTAACTCTGAGTGTAACTTTAGAGATTGAGTTTTTAAAAAAAATCCAGTTTCAGCACTTTCACATTTATGAGCAACATTTAATACAAATTCCCATCTACAGTCTAAGTGTGTAATTTTTTTCCTTTTGTATATTCTTATCCCTTGTTTCTCTTAGACATAAGACAAATTACAAGTAGTATTGAAGATCCATACCCACTGTGAACTTCAAAGAAATTATCTACAATTTGTAACAACTTATTTATCTCCTGCCCTTGATCTGGATTCAAACTCAGGTCTTTGAATATGAAGTATATTCAAACATTGAGTAGATTTGGCTGTTATATGATAAACATTATTTTAGGTTATTGAAATCTTTGCCAATAACGTAATATGTTCACAAATACATACCTTATTTAAGCAATAATAACTAGGAAGGTGTGAGTTTTCATGGGTGTATGCCAACTAGTCTAGTGTATGCTTTGCGGAATTACCCTACAGACTTTGGTTTCAATTTTAGAGTGTCCAAATTCAGGTGTCCTGAATTTTAAAAAAAATATTCTCGGGATGTGGGCATGGCTGACAAGGCTGGCATTTAATGCCGATCCCTAGTTGCGTTGAGGAGGAGGTGATGGCCTGTCTTCTCAAACCGCCGCTGTCCGTTTTCATCTTTGTAGCAGTTTTTTGATACAATTGAGTGGTTTGCTCAGCCACTTCAGAGGGCCACCACATTGGGTGTGGGACTGGAGTCACATAGAGGCCAGACCAGCTAAGGACGGCAGGTTTCCTTCCCTAAAGGACATTAGTGAACCAGTTGGGTTTTTACGACAATCCAACAGTCATGGTCACTTTTCTTACTGATACCAATTTTGTATTTCCAGATTTTTTTAAAAACTGAATTCAAATTCTCAAACTGCCATGTTGGGATTTGGACTCATGGGGCTCAATTTTAAACTTTAAATTGTGGGTGCGTTGGGGTGGGGGAGCTGCGAAAATTGCAAAAATGCAGAGCAGGTTCGGAAGCCGGCTCCTACCCGCCGACTTCCGAGTTCCCCACAGATGCACCTGTGTGCGCTCGGGCTTTCCTTAACCGGAAGTCTCGCTGGCAATTAAAGCCGGTGGGATGATAGTTAAAGAACCAAATGTACCTCATTGAGGTACTTAAGGTACTTTACTTGTGACATATTAGGTAGTTATAACGATTTTTAATTTACCTGGGCGGCTTTCCCATGGCTTCTGATTCACGTCCCCGCTGCCAACCCGCCACCATTTCAAATTTAAGCCCATGTTCTCTGGATTACTAATCCATGGTTTTGGATTACTAGTCCAGCAACATAACCATTACATTACCGTACTCCATAATCAGAATCCGAAGACCATCCAGTGAACATACCATGGAATTTGACGCATGCTGAGTACTCAACATTCATTGCGCATTCCTTCATCCTAAATCATTCTTTTCCAAGGACTTTAGAGGGGAGATTTTCCTCTTCATCGCACGCAGGAATGTTCAGTACCAGGTGCAGTGAAGAGGAAAAAGCGATTGAGACCTGCTATGTCAGGTCTCTATCCCCAATATGCTGCCCCAGAATTTCTAGGGCTTCCCCAACTAACTGCAACTGGAACAGTCAGGTCAAGCCCAGCGTAAACATCCAAATGGGGCTGGAGAAAACAATCCCTGCCCCCTGCCTCACTTTCTTTACCGTCTGTCCATTTGGACCACAAGCGGAGAGGCCCCCGAAGTAACCTAGTGATGGAGCTCGCGCCAGGACTCTCGATGGACCAGAGGGTCTGTGGGGGTCCCAGGGGAAGCCTGAAAATTGGAGGCAATGAAGTATCGTTGTTAGAAATTTCAACACCCGCCATGCCTGGATGACCTTTGAGCTCGGGGCCTGTTTTCCAGCAGCAGCCACAAGGTCCTGATGCCAGAGGCCAGGTGTACAGCTGCACTCCTGATTGTGTCACCCCCACCTCAACTACGATCCTAGCACAAGGCCCGTCCAGGAAGCAGGCCTATGCTGGGAGTGCACCTGGGCTATGCAAATAGCCCAAGCCAGGAGAATCAAGGTTACCTCTCTCCTCATGGGTGCAGGGCGCCTTGGGCACATTGCTTCTGTCAGGCAGCCAGTGGGGGCCTCAAAAGGAAATTTGGCCCTTGAAACTCCTGACTTCCTCAGTCGTTCCTTCATTCAGCGTGTTTTAAAAACTTAAGCATGGAATCACTTAATCATCACTTCAGGACACCGTCCCTTTTATTATTTCAGCCCAGCTTGTTCGCAGAACTATGCCTGGACTCTTCACCTTGGTTTTCCAATAAAAAAATAGGTTTTTTACTCTTTTTGCTCAGTATAGGCAAAACTACTCCATGAGGATGTGATAACATATATTCAATATTTCAACTCATATTGCACTTCGCCCCCCCACCCCCCCTTCCAATAAGAAGTTTTGGTAATGTGGCAGGGCCAATCCCACTTACATCCATTCCACTAGACTATTGGGGATCAGATAAACATGAATCTATCAAAAAGGTTTTGTATTTTCCACCAGACTCACCATGAAATCCCATATACCTTTCCCCACACAAATACCAAGAATTGGATGGAGAAAAGACAAAAGGGCAATTAACTTTCGTGCTCAAAACGGGGAGGAAACTGAGGGCCACCAACCAGGCATGTGCACGCACGCACAATCACAGTTCCTTTGTTTAAAGAGAGTCTAAAGTAGGCTGATTGGGCCAATTTGGATTTCTTAAATTAAACCCCACAGGCTTTATTTGGATCAGCCTGAATTATGCTTCAGAATTTCAGTGAGTTCCAGGAAATCTTTAATTCATAAGAAAGCTTACCGGAACACAACCGAGCCTGCAAAGTTTTGTAGGTTTGTTTATTTCTCATATTCATGAAAGAACACCAGTTATTCAGTGTCGCTGGAAAGATACCAACCCCGCCTATCACACATCAGGCTCTGTTTTGCCCTGCTGAGCAGCACTTATCTTGAGCTGCACTGGTTTTATTTGGTTACCAGTTGACCAAATAGTTGGCCACTTGCTGAGCCAAGTCACTCTAATGTTCCCTAAGTGAACCCAAATTGAAGTTGATGTTACACAAAAATAAATGTAATCCTTGTTTGTTTTTGCCTGGGAGGAGCTAAAAATGTCAAGGACAATGCACAGATAGAGTTTTTGTTGGACCTGTATTTAGAGGAACAAGCCAAAGTCATTTTAAGCACATTAGGACAACTATCTTTACATTGGCGTGTCTAATACAAATCACAATTTATACATTTCACGTACAGGTAATTATTCCATCTCTATTAAAAGTCAAATTCACTTGTCATTTAAGATACTATTTGGTATCACAAAGACTTCTACAGACAAAAGACTCTTGGAGAAGTAATAATCTGAATGAAGATGTTCTTAGATAATGTTTCTTAGGGGCTGCTGACATAATAATTTTGGCAATGACATTTATAGTCACTTACTCAGATTGCAAAATAATACATGAATGAGAAAAATCACTTCAGCTCATTGAAACTTCTCCTTCCACTAGACCAAGCACAATTGGTGCAGTCTTGGACCCTCCGCTATTTACTTTATCTCCCAAGAATGAACAGCACATGGGAAACCTCTAACCAGTGACAGCTCTGAAATTTCGTCCTGACCTCCAAAAATAAATTTAGAAGGATAAGGGGAAAGAGCAATGGCTTGGGACTAATTGGATAGCTCTTTCAAAGAGCCGGCACAGGCTCAATGGGCCAAATGGTCTCCTTCTGTGCTGTAAAATTCTGTGAAGCCTATCAAAGCAAAAATTCCCAAGATATCAATCTAAAGTAACATTAAAAATGATCTCACAAAGCCTGGTGATATTATCGAAGTCCCAGCTGGGCTGAGACTATAGGTTTTAGACCAATATTCCTGCACTTTCCTTTTTATCAAGATTTGGTTTATCATTAACGGATTTTAACTGGAAAACATCCCACATACCTAGCAGTCTGTGGTAAAATGTTAAGCTTGGCCTTACACTGGAGTTCCCGGTTAGCCCTGTGGATACAAAGTCTCAACCTTCTCCAAACAAGGCCAGCGGAATAAGAGCAGGGTTGGGGAGGAGTCTCCTTACGCCTGGAGTTCCTGCTTTCCCGGGCGCAAGGGGTCCCGGGCCTCAGAGGAATCCAGTCAGCAGAGGTACGCTGGGTTGGACTGAAGGACGGAACTTGGGCCCACCTGGGCATCCAGGCTGGGATCGTAGCCTGGGATGTGGTGGGCATCCCGTATATTCTCCACTAATCTGTTTACTGCAATTAGGAGTTAATTGTTAAACCTGAGAATGCTAACCCATGCATGGTGGTGAATGAGAGAATCCTTCCTTCTCCTTTAAATTGCACTGTGACGTTTGATTGATTGCCTCAGAATGTAAACATTGCGCATAGTCCATGGGAAAGCAATCATTGTTGTGCATTATGGAATATTAGCCCTTCCTATTTAGATAACCACAGATTATTGGCTAAGCTCATGAATGGCGACATGTATGCAGCCAAAATGCTCTTGCACTTTAGGAAGCCATCGATATGGTAAAACTGTAACTATCTCTCCTGCTATTGGTGGTGGTCACTGCTCAAGTATGTAGATGGGCACATGGTAAACAGTGCTTCAGTTACTTTCTTACTCTCCTGTGATGTTCCCTGTGAATTCTTGAAAGGTCATATGTTGAAAGGGTGAGATGAAGTAAGGTGGGAGGAGGGTTGTAAGGAGCATAAACGCCGGCATAGACCTGTTGGGCCGAATGGCCTGTTTCTGTGCAGTAAATACTATGTAATATAATACTATGTAATATAATGACATAGTGGCATAAAAGTTGAAGGCAGTGGTGACTTTCACTGTCACTGATACTGTAATGTGTAAGGTAGACTATATCTACTGGTCTTTCAGCACTATCACACTCCTTGCTCATCTTAAGCCGACTTATCCAGTGACCCTCCGTTATGTTCAGGTAGCTGAGTGTGATGTGGAATGTCCAGCCCCTGGGATAGTTGTTCTTTGTGGTGTGCATCGCCTATGGCAACTATGCATCCTCTCCTCATGTGGCAATGGCCACTGTATACTGCCGTAGGGCTGAAAACTCCTCTGTACTATTCACTTCTAGCAGTCCAGTATTGACACTCTGAAGTCTTTGTTGGACTAACCTTGTTCTGAGTGTGAGGTGAAGACTTTTCATTTGTATCCCCTTTTCCCCCATATAACTCCGATTGGCCTTTAACAAGCAAAAAATAAATATCTGTTTTTCAATTTCCATTAGCTCAGTTTAAGATGGGAGCAAGTCTCAGTGCAGTGATTCTTAAAGAGAAAAGGTCTGAATCCTCTTTCTTTGCATTTTGCTCCCCTGTTTACATATATCTAATGTTTTAATCAAATTTAGTGCAACCAACTAGGTTGTTTTCTCCCTATTTCAGCTACCCTGCCTTTCTCTTACTGGTAAATATTTCCTTTCTGTATCCCTTAAAACAGTCTTGAAAAAATTAATTTTTCTTCTTTTTACTTTCTCGTGCTCCGTCCCATTGAATCCTCCCTCATCATAGCCCCAGTGTTGGCTCTTCTAATCCCTTACATCTGGATTATTATTTTTGGATTTAGCCTTAATTACAATATCAAATTGAACTATAAAATGACCACCAGGGCCCAAGTGTGCATTCACATCCAGGTTACTAATCAGTTCCAGCAGATTGTTGAATATTGAATCTAATACAACATCTACTTTAATTATTTACATATCAGGCAGAAATTGCCAAGCCCCACTGGTGCCGTGGATCCATGATAGATGCAAGCTCGGGGCATATAATCGGGATTATAGTGTAGTAGCCCTGTCTCCGACTTGTACTCCCATCCACCAAGATTATGCATCTACAATGGTGCTTCACAATCTTTGCCTCACTCTGATGTAGGGTTGCCAACTCTGGTTGGCCGTATTCCTGGAGGTTTCATCACATGACCTCCCACCTCTAACCGCCTCATCCAGTCAAACAGCAATTTTCCCCATTGCCAATATTTTTTAAAACCAAGAACCAAAACTGCTCCAAAAAAATGAAGAAAACGCGCAATTTCTTTAATGCCCCAATGATTTTTCTCCCGAGCTGCTCACAGCAGTGTCTTGGAGATTAATCTTTAATTCTTGGAGACTCCAGGAAAATCCTGGAGGGTCGGGAACCCTACTGTGTTGAAAAGCAATCATCTATTCCCTCTGTGGAATTGTTGTGCATTCACTCCTCTCCTATGGCCAATCTCATCTGTCAACTTTACCTCTGAGATGTTGATATCCCCTTCCCATGGCTATCACAGTAGGATTCCTTTCAGACTCACTTACTTACCGAAACAAATATGCCATTGGAGGTGACTCAAGCCTTCTTTGCTGCCTTTTATTTTCTCCATAAACTCAAGATTGGCACAAGACCACAGCAAATATGCTGCCATAGCCTCTAATGCTGCAGGCAAAGCCAAAGATTGGCACTGGTCCAAATTGAATCTGTACAGATGAGGGAGATTATATAGCTACTATCAATCTCAGTTGTAGGGCACACACAGGCAAGGCTCTTTCACCAGGAGAACTGAAATGGCACATAGGGCCAAAGCAGTACTTCATCATTCTGTAACCCTGACAGTGAGTGGCTTTAGACTTCCTGCTTTAGCCGAAGTATGATGTGAATGCGGGTAACCGTTAACAGACCAAGCCATGAAGACTAATGCTGATCCCAGCACACTTCTTTTTGTGACAGTGTGAGGAAACACATGCTAGACAATTTTAGTAGAGAAGGCACTGACTCCTAGCTGTTTGAAACAGGCGTTCAGTTAAAGTCAGTGTGCAGGCACACCATGACCAACGTAACTGCATTTCATTTCTTTCCCTCTCCACCCCCCCCCCCCCCCTGTTTTTCTCCTTAGCCATTCTCTCCTTAAAGTGCTGACTTGTGCTTGGATTTAGTTCCATAGACAGCCAGTGGGGTTCTCACATAGCTCTCTCAAGTGGCAATTCTTCATGTGACAGTCTGCACAGTGTCAGCAATTCGTCATGTAGCTAACATAACTGATCTCCGCCCTATCCTCACATGCACACTTCCAGCAGGGGCCACTAGACACCAATCGGGAACAGGTATCCTGCACTGATAGCCAAATGCAGAATTATAAACCAGGCTTTGCTCAAACTACCAAAATAACTGGGGGTTATTACTAGGGGTTACTAAGCAAACTTCACACCATAGTGCAGCTGATTTCCTCCAAACAGTTTATACTTCTAAAAGCTTTCTACAGTTGAGCTATGTTAGCTCCTGAAAACTTTTTTTTAAAGAAAACTGCTATGAAAAACATGTTTTATTTTCTGGGAATAATAATGGATTATCCCTGGATAAACTTGCTGCTATTACCTCATTATCATTAGTCCATCAGTGTGAATATCACCATGCATCAACTGGTGTCTACCACACAAGGAAATCCATCACCACGTTTAAGTTTCTAATTCAAGATACTTTGAAAAATACACTCACCTGTAGGCTTCTTGTTTGCTCAATATGGAGTGCACACACTCTCTCTGTAAGGGCACATCTTACTTATCCAAGAGAGCTCAGCACAGATTGACAAAGGCAAGGATTAGGGAACCCCAAGTGTGGACAGAAGTATTGCTGGAGTTTAAGTAGCTAAAACTGAGCAGTTTACAAGAACAGGGTGCTTTTTTGCTTCCCACTGCTTGTCTAGCCAGACTCACCTTGGGGTGAGAACTTTGGCCTGCAGAGGTTATCTGAAGCCCAATGGGAAGAATCCCAGCTGCCACACCAGGTCTATGCCTTCAGGTTCCATGAGTGAAGCAGGCTGGGTTATCAACCTGTGGTACTGCAAACCTGCTTGACTCAGGGATCGGAATACTATGTTGACTTGGTTTCGAACATTTATTGCCAGTCATGTCATCTTGGAGCTACCTTGACTCTAAAGAGATCCTACCTACCTCTGTTTCAAGTAGGATAAGCACAAGTTTCAGCAGCAGTTGCTTATAAAGTCTGGATATATTAGCATGTGTTCCCATTCCTGGACTCCTTCCATTCACTATAGTCCCAATTCTCAGGATTTCCTCATCAGTTATATGATGGACATCTTCAGCATTAGAAACTCAATATTCCAATTGTTGCTTCATATCAGTACATGGGGGCCCTAGTGGAAGTCAGTCTCTAGGACACTACAAATCGTCCTCCTCTTTCTTCAAAGACTGCAAAATCTCAATGCAGGTTAAGCTTGTGGTGTCCACATAGTTCTCTTTCATGGTTCAGAATATCAGATGAATGAAAGCAACCCATAAAATTAAGAGTATATGTTGTAGAAGATACAACTGACAGTCTGGACTGAGATTGTTTTATGGCAGTAATCTATCTCAGGGATCAAACGATGGTCAAAAATTGTTTGAACTTCTATTCCCGTAGTTTATGATGTTGTCTGAAACCATGGATTATATTAGTGCCCTTATGTTTAGTCGGCCGGGTGTCTGACACATGTAGAAACCCATTAGTATCCTTAAGAGTCTCCAAACAGAACTGCAGAGAAGTCCACAGAGTTTCTGTTTCTTTTAAATAGAGTACATACACTCTCCTTATAAAGATATATCGCACTTACCTGATTTCAGAGATCTTAGGCACACGTTAGCAAAAGCCATGGCTTGATACCTCCAAGTGTACGCAGCGGTAGAGTTGAGATTTTACCCAGCTGAAATCACAAATCTAACCAGAACAGAGCATGTGTCCTTCTAAAAACTACTGCATGGGTACAACAAATAATCAAAAAGGCTAATGGAATGTTGGCCTTTATCTCAAGGGGGTTGGAATACAAAAGTGAGGAAGTGATGCTTCAGTTGTACAGAGCTATGGTCAGATGATATCTGGAGTACTGCATTCAGTTTTGGGCACCAAACTTCAGGAAAGATATATTAGCCATGGTGGGGATACAACGCAGATTCACCAGAATGATACCGGGACTTAAAAGGATTAAATTATGAGGACAGTTTGCATAAACTTGGCTTGTATTCACTTGAGTTTAGAATGTTGAGAGGTGAACTAATTGAGGTCTTTAAAATGATAAAGGGATTTGATAGGGTAGATAGGGAGAAACTATTTCTCTTGGCGGGGGAATCCAGGACAAGGGCCATAATCTAAAAATTATAGCTAGGCGATTTAGGAGTGAAATCAGGAAGCACTTTTCCACACAAAGTGTAGTGGAAATTTGAAACGCTATCCCCCAAAAGGCCATGGATACTGGGTCAATTGAAATTTCCAAGACTGTGATTGATAGATTTTTGTTAGGTAAGGTTATCAAAGGATATGGAACAAAGGTGAGTAAATGGAGTTGAAGTACAGATCAACCATGATCTAATTACATGTCAGAACTGGCTTGAGATCCTGAATGGCCTATTCATGTTACTATGATTTCTTCCAATGTAGCTTGTGATTGCCAAAAAGCAAGATCACCTGTGGTCAACTTCAGATGTCTAAGGTGGGTCTCACATTGATGTGGAATCTTATTTATCTAGCTAGCGAAAAGCTGAATAAATTCAGCATAAATGTGGATGGGAGATAAGTGTCAGGCACTGCTAGGAGCCAGACATGTAATCACATAATTGCCTTGTGAAATTCCTAACTGCTAATTTGTTGGGTTGTTCTATTTTTATATTTTCTGTTTTAGGTTCTTCAAGGATGGGTGGTGCATTGGGCTAGCAAATTGTCCTTTCCTCTCTGAGACCTAGAATCAAATCCAACCTGGCTGCAAGAATCCTCCTCAATTGGCAGCAATGATGGCCTAGAATTTCCTCGGTGTTAAACTGCTGTTGCCCATTTTTAAAAATGTGTTATGCTCACCAGTGACCACTAGAGGGAGCTACACATGCATTTCCATGAGTACAGGCACTGGTGTAAAACCGGTGTAAAATGGGTGTACACAGCTGAACTACCTGGAAACTTCTGTGCATCCTTTAAAAAAACAGTTCAGCCTGCGGACTCAGGGACAGAAGTAAGATAACAACAGCGCTTGACTCTTTCACTTTACTCTCTAATAACTTCACTGCACGTCTTAGCAATATTTTTTATTACACTTGCACAGTATTATAATCACTCAAGCACGATATACGCCCAAAGGGTAAAAAGGCACCAAGCTGGAGAGGAAGAACACACAGCTTCACTCATCGAGACCTCAAAGCCCACCTGGAGGGCATTGAAGGCAGGACATGTGTGGGTCACCCAGAATTATTACCCGTGTCACCTGGAGAGAGGTAGCACTGCCACTGGCTGCCAGCTCCCTCACCCCCAGGACTACAGAACCGTGCCATGAAAACTTACACATCCTTAGCAGGGCAGGTAAGATAACACATTGCATAGCTCTCCCTTTTAATCGTTGCTTACCCTGGGCACTAGCACACTCTTCACCATCTTAAAGCAACATTTGCTCAGCTAACCCATCACAATGCTCTCTGGTGAAGACAGCTCCAACTCAGCACGTGGCATTATGGCTTCCCAGCTCCCTTCACAGCAATTACTTAGACGCACAACCCAAAACCCACTCCTCCACTTTAACAGCCTCATACCCCGTAGCTCTTACTTCACCTATTTCATGCCACTTGGCACATGCTCCTCAAAGGCTAGCCTTAACCCCCAGTCAGTCTATCTTCTTGCAGGACAAATTGGCGCATGATGCCCACCGCAGGCAGGGCACCACATGGTTGGGGGGAGGGGGGGTTTCTCCCGATAGTCCTCGTGCTTCTGGAGCCCTCCCACAATCTGCCCACCGAGTCACCACAGGCCTCCTCTGACTATGTCAAAGTGAAAGCTAGTGACAAAACATCTTTGAGTTTCCTGGGTTTGCATCGCTGCTGCACTCGGAGTAAGTTACTCTCAATTCTATGAGGCGCAGCAATTGCCAGGATCAGCTGTTCCAGGTGGAAGTGAGGAGCTCCTGACACAGAAGAGTCTGGAGATCATTGAATGCAGATCTCTGCAGGCAGGAAATGGATCAGAAAGCCATGAGTTTGAGTGCCACATTAGAACTTTTGGAGATGCCATCCTTCAAATTAAATGTTAGACCTAGTCCTCACTGCCTGTTCAGCAATGTTTTTTTTTAAAGAAAGCCACAATAGGTACACAGAGTTGCTATTCTAGAAGGGTAAGATCAAATAGGCTGTAAGGCATGTGACAAAAGTGCTGGAAACAGACGGCATCTGCGAAGGCAACAGACAAGTTTACGTTTCAGATGCTACCTGACCTTCCTGAGAATTTCCAGCATTTTCAGTTTTCGTTTCAAATTTCGAGCATCTGCAGTACTTTGCTATTTACACAAAAATGTTGCACTTTGGTCCAAGTTCTAGTATAATATTGGTTTCATTAAGTCTGTCACGATACATAAAGGGTTAAAACCAGCTTCTCACATAGAAAAACATACCCTAGTTTATTAGGATATAAAATGTAACAATTTTAGTCATTTTGTCCCAGCCAAGTGCCTGAGGAAGGAACCAAGCTGTTCAATTTAAGTACAGATATCTTGTGGGATTTGTTCAAATATGTGTTTGGGTGGCAGCTTTAAATTTATTTCATACTGGTAGTTTTCTGGAAAATATTTTTCAGCCTGGCTGGTTTAAATTGGAAAATCCGTTTGAAGCTTTCAGAGAGAGATGATCAGGTCAGATAGCTCTTGTCAACAGTGAGGGGAAAAAAATGAACCGCCACGAGAATAGTTTTGTACAGTAATTGAGGCTATTTTTTTATTTTATACTGAAGGAGATAGTTCAGCTTATAAGCTACTGTAAAATATATAGGGTGTCACTGCCACCGTTGACTTGCTCTTTACTGTTTAATGCATTAGTTTGATAGTTAAAGCCTAGAAATTGAAGAGGGTTCAACATTTGACCTTTGAGCATGCTACAAATTTAACTCGACATCTGGGCAAGTGAAAGCACTCCCTGGGACATAGAGAATCAGGGCCCATCTCGTGGTTTAAGATGCTGAACCAAAAAAATATCCAGAGTGAAAAAGATAATTTTAAAAAACGCCAAAAATGTGACAGAGGTTTCTTCACCGGAACCATTTCCATCCATCAGGCCACTCCCAATGGTCACAGATTTCTGACCCCACTGCAACTTTGATACCCCGCAATATCCCTTTCTGCTAAATAGTTATCAATCATCCTCTTGAAATTATTCTTTTCCACTCTGGATATTTTTTTGGTTCAACATCTTAAACCATGAGATGGGCCCTGACTCCTTATGTCCCAGAGAGTGCTTTCACTTGCCCAGATGTCGAGTTAAATTCGAAGCACGATCAAAGGCCTCCCTGGTTAAGCTATTCCAAATATTCACAGTGCCCTTGTGAAGACATTCTTTAGCTGCTTATTCGTCATTTCTTACCTAAGCTTGAATCCGTGTTGTCTTGACGTAGAGCTTCAGTTAATATAAAAACCCAACTGGTTCACTGATGTCATGAAGAAGGCCAACTATCACCTTCTCAGGGCAACTGGGGATGGGCAGTAATTTTTTTTTCCAAAAATATACTTTATTCATAAAATTTGCAACAATACATACAATGCAGTTGTCATATCACATTTCAAACGTACACAATACAGATTATACAATTTGCAAGATACATAAAGTACAGTTCAAATATGATTCCAACAACACAGTTAAACATCGTACATAATTCATGACACTCTAGGGTGCCTCATTTTGCATTACAATCAATACAACTTGTTGATTACAGATTCATTACAAGTACATTATATAAATTTGTATTTTACATTCTGCCCGAGGTGGTTTTTCCTTGATTGCAGCCCCTTGGTATACAATGGCGGGAAGGCTCTTAATGGTAACCTTTCCCCACAAAGCCTTTGCGGGAGCTGCACCTAGCTTCAGTGCGTCCCTCAGCACGTAGTCCTGGACCTTGGAAAGTGCCAGTCTGCAACACTCGGTCGAGGACAGCTCCTTGAACTGGAAGACCAGCAAGTTTCGGGCAGACCAAAGGGCGACTTTCACCGAGTTGATGGTCTTCCAGCAGCAGTTGATGTCTGTCGCGGTTAATAAAAAAAGAACATCACTCTGGGATCCAGTTATCTATCATCTTTAAGGTCATAAATACATCAATAAGATCACTTCTAACATTACTTTTCTCCAATGCATATATCCCTAATACCAATACATCGAGTCACATTGAAAGTACAGCACAGAAACAGGCCATTCGGCCCAACTGGTCTATGCCGGCGTTTATGCTCCACACGAACCTCCTCCCTCCCTACTTCATCTAACCCTATCAGGATACCCTTCTATTCTTTTCTCCCTCGTGTGCTTATCTAGTTTCCCCTTAAATGTATCGATGCTATTTGCCTCCAGTACTCCTTGTGGTAGCGAGTTCCACATTCTTACCACTCTTTGTGTAAAGATGTTTCTCCTGAATTCCCTATTGGATTTATTAGCGACTGTTTAATATTTTATAACCTCTAGTTTTGGACTCCTCCACAAGTGGAAACATTTTCTCGACATCTACCCTATCAAACCCTTTCATTATCTAGTAGTCTTATCCAGTAGATTTTCCTCATAGAACAGGTACCCAATCCCATTCATCACTTCAGTTGCCCTTCTTACCTCCTACATTGCCTGGATGTCCTTCTTACGGTGCAGTGTCCAAATATGCATACAAATCTCAAGGTGGACCAGAGCTGGGTACAAACTAATTATTGCTTTTTTGTACTATTGAGTTACAAATACGATTCTATTACTTTTTTCACCACTACTGCACATTACTTTAATAGCCGGAAATCTTTTCCACTAAAACCCCTGATCCCTCTCCTGTATCATTCCTACAGACTGTTCCCGTTTATTTTATACTCCTACTGCATGTTTCCATTCCCTAACTTCATGGCTTTACATTTCTCTACATTAGACAATATTTCCCACTTTTTGGCCCAATTCCCAACCTGTTCCAATTCCTCTGCAGGTGATCCACTTGTTCCTTGCTATTTACAACCCCTAGCAATTTAGTATCATCGGCAAACTTGGCGAGATTTGCTATCAGCCCTTCCTCCATATCACTGGCCCTAGAACCAATCTCTGCAATAGCTCACTAGCCGCCTCTTTCAACGTCAATGATGCTTAACAACTGTTCTTCGTATTCTTTGACTCGACCTGTTAGTTATCCACTTCAAAAGTTCCCTCGTATTCCATGCCTTGTAAAGTAATCTATATGGTACTGTGTCCCACTATTTCCCTTGCAACTTATTTCTGCCAAATATATTTGTAGAAAGCATTTTATTTGTATTTTGCCTCTATTATAATCTCATTATCTATTTTGGCTGTCCTAATTGACTTTTTAAAATTCCGTTTACCTTTGTTCTATATTCCTTCCCGTCTTTAATCAAATCTGTACTTTTATTCTTTATGCAAAACATTTTTTTGAACTCTTATGCCCTGCATTATTTCTCCTTTTGCCCACATTGATTTCCTACCTCCTCCGCTGGACTTTTTAATGCAGTGGAATGTGTTTGTTTTGCAGTTCCCATTTGGGCCAATTGGCCCTTCAGTCACATTCTTTCCATAGACCATGTCCAAGCCAATGTGTCATGAAGTCTGCCCAAACCTTCAATTTCCTAAGGAAACAGCCTTCAAACTTTTGCCTTGTTCCTACAAAGGTACATGAAGCAAGACTCCAATCTTACATCCTGTCTTAACTTTACATCATATCCAACATTCACTGGTTGACCTACTTGGCATGACATGGGCCCCGAAAATCTGACGGGTGGTCCATCTCGGTGGAAGTGCAGAGATGTGCCTGCCCTGACTTCCGTTGCCGACCCCACCAAAGTTCACAGGGTCAGGAGGAGTTCTTGCAATTTCCATGGCTTCGATGGACGTCGGGCGCATTTGTGCCCGCCCCCACCACTGAAGCAGCAGCAAAGTCCGGTGAAAAACTCTCGAGCCAGAGGGGAGGTGCTGGTTCCCATCCAGAAACAAACTGAAGCTGTCTCCATGGCCCCTTTACAAGGCTGGCCGTTTCAAAACTTAAAAAAAATATTTTGCGGCAAATCGTTGGGGGTTCAGCCATGCTCCTGGCCTGGACCCCAGATGGACCCCACAACAACCTGTGGATCAGCTGGTCTCATCAGGCAGACATGCATAGAGCCTACACCGGGGTCCCTAAGAAGGCCACAGGACAAAGGAACTCCAACATTCAGAGCACCTGGTTTTGGCCCTATCACTTTATGTCAATGGCCTTGTAAGGGGAAAGCAGAGGCTCTTCCCCTACAAGACCAGCTGAGAAACCTCAGTGCTGGGCTGGGATCCAGTGTAGTTTTTGGCCATTCCGGCAGACTCCTACTGAAGTTATGGTATTTTTGAGGCCAAAGTCTCAACAGCTGAAGAAGTATAATGTTCCACATTGTGCTGGATTACCTTTATCTGTGATTATCCTTATAATTGTCAATCCGCTTCATACCTGGATACTCATGCTCTTTTTCAAATGGATTAATCCATACAGTATTAAGTGCTGTAGCTGAGTCTATGTAGGATATTCCACACTGAGTTAAATAACTTGTTTATATTCACTTTATCCGTTCCTCTCAGTATTTTAGGATCATGCCTTCTCTCCCTTCCTCTCAAGCAAACAAATTTAGTTCTGTGGGTATTTCTTCATAACCCAGAACACTAAATCCTGGAATCGTCCTCTTCACTCTTTGCTGAAATCCTCTCCAGCACTTCAACATTCCTCCAAATTGAGTGCTCCTGAAACTCTAGGTAATGGGCAGAATTTTCAACTTTGGTGAGGGTGTAAAATGAGCAGTACGGCAGTATAACTGGCAGCCGATCCTCCACTGTCCATTTTACTCTCCCCCTCCTCCCCCCCACCCCTGCTGAAAGTTGAAAGTTCTGCCCAATGTTGCACTCTGAGATACCATCTTTCGACGAGACGTTAAACTATTGCCCCTTCTGCCCTGTCAGGTGGACGTAAAACATCACATGGCACTATTTCGAAGAAGAGCAGGGGAGTTCTCCCTAGTATCCTGGCCAATATTTATCCCTCGACCAACACCTAAAAACAGATTACCTGGTCATTCTCACATTGCTGTTTGTGGGAGCTTGCTGTGCACAAATTGGCTGCTGCGTTTCTGACATGACAACAGTGACTACACTTCAAAAAGTACTTCATTGGATGGGACATCTTCACTGCTTTGGGACATCTTGAAGTCAGAAAGATGCGATATAAATGCAAGTCTTTATTTATTTGAAGCGTGGCCTCTCCAATTATTGACATTAAGTGTGCGAGATAACTAATAGGCGACAGTTGAACATGTATAAATGACTGGATGTCTGCTAATGGGTTACATGGAGGATATTAGACGACTGGCAGTGGATTAGATACTAGATGGCCAGATACTAGAGCACTGATGACTGGATTACAAGGCAATTATCAGATAATAAACTGGATACTGTGGTGTGGATACTCTGGGAGTCCAGAACCAGGGGTCACAGTCTCAGGATACGGGGTATGCCATTTAGAACCGAGATGAGGAGAAATTTCTTCACTCAGAGGGTGGTGAACCTGTGGAATTCTCTACCACAGAAGGCAGTGGAGGCCAAGTCATTAGATGTATTCACGAAGGAGATAGGTATATTTCTTAATGCTGAAGGGATCAAGGGATATGGGGAAAAAGCGGGAACAGGGTACTGAGTTAGACGATCAGCCGTGATCATTTTGAATGGCGGAGCAGGCCCAAAGGACCGAATGGCCTACTCTTGCTCCTATTTTCTATGTTTCTATGATTCTATGTGTGGGAGGGAGGTAACAACTGGGGATGGCAGCCTTCCCTCCAGCTCCAATTCCAAACGGCTGCTGTCTGTCTACAGAGCTGCATCGATCTCTTTTAGATCAATTGTCCTTTAGATACTACATTGTGAGGCCCACTTAAGTAACTCGTGTGACAAGTATCACACTTCATTCAGGCATTCCGCCAGTATCACCTCCATTAGGATATCATGTCAGAGGAGGGGCAGCCTCAAGAAGCACCTGTCGCCACTCGGTTGGAATTTATCAGTGGGGCCGTAAAGGGGTGGAAATCAGATGGAAATCAGGCAGAAACAGTTTCCACCCCAAATCTCACCCCCCTCCCACCCCCCCACTCAGATTATACTAATTCCGCATTGAAAACCGTGCAGAATTTCTAGGCTCTGGTATTTATTAATCTGCTACCATTTATATTACTACGGAGATCAGTGAATATTTAACACTGTTAACTGCGAAATACCGGGACGTTTTCTTTTCCATATTGAGCTTGGGCATAAGGAACCACCTGGGCACAGGGCAGAGAGGAAAATAAGGCAGGAAGGACCATGTGACCATAATGGGGCCCACCCGACTGGCTGTGCCCGCGGGGGCAGTCCGTTATTGCGATAAGAGCAAATTCTTCCCCATTACGTTTTCTTTCAATGGTGAAAGCATTTCTGTTGTGTTATCAGCACACCACTTAAAACAGAAAGAAAAAGAAATAACTTGTATTTACGTAGCATCTTTCATGATCTCAAGATGCTTTACAGCCAATGAAGTCACTGTTGTAATGTAGGAAACACAACAGCCAATTTGCGCACAGCAAGCTCCCACAAAGAGCCATGTGATGATGACCAGATCATTTGTTTTTTTTAGTGAATGTTGGTTGAGGGATAAATATTGGCCAGGACACTGGGGAGAACTCCCCTGCTTTTCTTGTAGGAACTTGCAGGATTGTGTTAGACGGTAAAGTACTTAAAAATTTACTATCCATCATATATTATCAAGGAATCTGGGGTGAGCGCAGCGATGTCTTAGATTGGATGCAGTAGCCAGCTAGTTCCTCCAACACAATGTCCGGATGTGATGGGGACATTATAATGTTTGTATTTAACTGAAGCAGACATGAGAGATAACAATGCTAGAAATTCAGGCTATGCTGTAAATCTGGCCTTATGACAAACTTCTGAAAGGAGACGAATGTGATTTAAGACAGCAGGAGCTGCAGTGTGACCCTTAAAATTGAGATGCCCGTATATTGTGTGGCAGTTGAAAGGTCTCTTTTATATCTCACTCAAGAGTTTAAACAGCCCCGTAGTAACACAGATGTTATAATTTTAGCTTCCAATTTCCTGTACATGTGTATGACAGCATGCTCATGGGAACTTAATTCTTTTTAATGGGTATTTGCCGATTTCTTTTCTTAAAAAAAATTTTTGGAGCAGCCCCAGGCTCATAAAATAACACTCTCAGTATTTATAAAATAGCGAAGCAACCGGAATTGCAAAAAAAAAAGTTAAACTTCCCCATTTTTTTTTTCTTTTGGAAATCAAAGAGTTTATGACCTGGAAAAAAAAAATGACATGTTCCAGCAATGTGGTGTTCTCAAGCCCTGGAGGGACAATAAAGTCAGGTTAATGCTACATGCAACAAAAAAAAAAGGCCATGACTGTCTCGTGGCAGCTGGGCCAAGTGACAGTTGGGCTCCAAGTTAAACAAATCATTGTTGTTCCTTTTTTGCTGTGGAATGCCATCCACATAATACTAGCTCTGTGGAACCAAGGAGGATATTTGGCGGTCAGCTGCTAACCAGGGCAGGCGGACTTCTCTCAGTACTGGCCCTGCATCCTGCAACCAGTTTCTGGGTTTGATTTAAAGCTTGTTTGGAGGCAAAAAAAAAATTACAGCTCCGGCACAGCTGCACGGCTGTGTTTCCTCACTAGGGGCTTAATTATATTTGTACTGCCATTCTTGTTTCTGTAATGTGGAAAGCGTAATGAGCCTTCATCCCTCACAGTAGCTTTCTTAGCGGTCGCAGTGCAGACCTTATGGTCTTAAGATGGGACAATTTGGGGCCTCTTCATGTTACGGGCGGTGGTTTTCTTTGTCAGTGCCAACGGGACGGATCCAAACTCCTCCGCTCCTTTGGGAGTGTAGAATCTTACAGCATAGAAGGAGGCCATTCGGCCCATCATGCCTGTGCCGGCTCTTTGAAAGTGCTGCCCAATTAGTCCCACTCCCCTGCTCTTTCTCCATAGCAAATGTTTCCTTTTCAAGTATATATCCAGTTCTCTTTTGGAAGTTACTATTGAATCTGCTTTCACCGCCCAGTGCATTCCAGATCATAACAACGTGCAGCGCAAAAAAAAATTCATCTCCCCTCTGGTTCTTTTATCAATTACCTTAATTCTGTGTCCTCTGGTTACTGACCCTCCTGCCAGTGGAAACAGTTTCTCCCCATCTATTCTATCAAAACTCCACGATGGTGTTATTTTAATATTTGTTTTAATAGTTGAAGCAGTTTGTCAGAACTCAGTTTGGGAATTTGCTTTTAGGTTTAGGATCCTGTAGATTTAAATGTAATGTAGGAAACATAAACATTGTTAGGATCAAGAAAAGATCATTAGGTTCACAAACCTGATGTCTTTTTGATTGATCTCAGCTCTGTAATTCAATTTGCATAATGCACATGGGAACATTGGCCTAGGCTCTCCTGATTTGGGACACCACCCCGCCAGGGTGGGACTTCTGTCTGCTGTAGAGATGCGTCCCTGACCCCAGCTGACTTTTCAGACCCAAGAATGTTTGCATACTGGAGGATGACTCTCCAGCCTCCGAAGAGGTGTCATGCTGAACCGGGGTTGGAAGCTTGCTGTGGCAGGTCTCGGAACTGCCTGAAAAGTTGAAATTGTTCTTAAAAAAAATGTTTGCTGCTGCTTCTGGGTCCCATACATAACCACGCACTTGCACAGGATGCAGAAATCCATTTGAGAAGAAACCTCAGAAGTCCCTGCCTCTGACTTCTGAATGCTGGATGCAGACTCGATGTTTCCAATTCTGGCCTCTTGCGCATCCCCGATTTTAATCGCCTCACCATTGGCGGCCATGCCTTCCGCTGCCTAGGCCCTAAGCACTGGAATTCCCTCCCTAAACCTCTACGTCTCTCTACCTCTCTCTCCTCCTTTAAAACACTCCTTAAAACCTACCTCTTTGACCAAGCTTTTGGTCACCTGCCCTAATATCTCCTTATGTGGCTTGGTGTCAAATTTTGTTTGATAATCACTCCTGTGATGCGTCTTGGAACGTTTTATATAAATGAAAGTTGTTATTGTTTCCCTCGCTTCAATATATTTTGCATATGCCCACGTTCATACGGGCGATGCATTTTATGACACTAACCCATCCTCTAGAAAAGGGGAGAAAGACAGGGAGCACAACCCCAAGGAGTTTTCTGGCCCCAACCACTATCCCCACCAGTTGTACTGGAAAACCAATGGAATGGGGCCATTGTATACTTTGTAGTTTTGGAGTTCATTTGTTCACTACTTGTAAGCCTACGTGACTGTTGGCAATATTAGGCTACAAATGCTTACACCCTTGCTCGCATGACATCCGTTAGTCCGGTATTTTAAAGCAGGAGTTAACCCATTTATTTTAAATTGGTTGATATCTCTGCTAAAATAGCACACAGGAGAATGTGATGGAAATGTGTTAATTTTTTTAGCTGTTAATATTGGCAATAGTCACTTCTAGACAATAATTAATAAGCAACTGGATCTAACCAGTTCTCAGACGTAGGTTTGAGATAACACAGTGCATCATCTTTAATAAAATGGTAGAAATTCCATGGTGGTAGGGTGGAATTTGGGATAAATTCTGGCCTAGTTGTGGTGGGAGGGTTACAGTTTGGAGTGGAACCAGATCTGCTGGGGTTTCCACCCCATTTTCCACAGCCCAGGAAACCCTGATCTAGGAGAGGGATAAATGCTTCTTCTATTCACCCTCCCTGCTCCTTGGCAGTAGTGTGGGGACATGCCTGGTGGGGAAACTCCCAGGCTTCCCCAGGAATTCCAGCAGAAGCAACTCTGATAGGCTAAGTGGCTGCTACATCTGCTGAGAGCGAGCGACATCCTGTTCTGCCCCTAGCGATGGCCCCAACAAATCGGTAACCGATCCCAAACCAATCAATCCCCATAACTAAAAGATCCAGCTGCTCCCTCAGAGGAAGATACAAAAGATTCTCACAGGTTTCCTCAGCCTGATCCTAGAGTGCCGATCCAGGTTTTTAATGGAAAGGTGGGGGAAGCTGCTCTGATGCATCACTACAGATACCTGCCCCTATATTTAAATGACTCCATTCCCGGGATTAGGGTTAGGGGTCAATGGCAGGCTAAAGCGGTTGAAGGGAAGCTCCACCCTGCCCCACCTCCAGTGGAGCAATGGCGACATGGGATATCTGCCCGATTTTCATTCCATTTTTATAATGGGTGGATGATGCAATCCACCAGATCACTGGTGAAGACAAAAATCTTTCCCAACCATGTATTGATTTCCCTAATCTTCCTGTCCTTCTCTATTCTAATGCATGGACGGGAAGTAATTCTGAGATTACCACCTGTGAATCCTGCTCTTAAACTTGTTTCCCAATCTCCTAAATTCATATTGCAGAATTTTAGGCTTTTCTTCACCTACTTCATTGGTTCCTACATGGACCACGATGACTGGTTGCTCTCCCTCCTCTTGCACGATCTTCTCCAATCTGTTCCTTACACTAGCACCAGGGAGGCATCTGGGACTGTCAGTCTGGGCTGCAAAAACATTGTGTCATCCCCTCTAACCATTGAATCCCCTATCACTACTGCATTTCTAGCTTCATTAATCTCTCCCCCCTTGAGCCATCTCTTGTTTGTGGGTGCCACCGATATTGATTTGATGGCTGTATCACAAGTCCTCATTTTCCCAACAGGGAAGCTAAAGCTTCAAATCGCTTTGAGAGCGCAGGTCGCTCTGGGGGGCCGACTATTCTAATCTTTCCTTCCTGCCTTTCTCCACCCCTCGGATAGTCACCCATCTTCCCTCATCCGCTGCCTGCTCCATACCGCGATATGTGGCGATCCTCTCAGACTCTCGCTCCAAAAGCTGCTCTCCCGCCCTGAAGTGTCGGATTGTCTCCATTTCCTTCTCAAGTTCTGGGGTTATGAGGTCGAGCAACGTGTGATGATGACACTCCCACAGATACGTTTGCCCGAGTCAGCATTTGGTGGTCATAACTGCCACATCTTGCAGGAATGACACATCCTTGCCCCTCACTCCGTTACCAGCTCACTCCACAATGTGCTCGTGGCTCAAGCTCCTAGTTTTTGTGAATTTGCTGTCACTGAGCTCAGATCTACTTAAGTGATGCACAGTCTAAACTCCAGGGACATGAGTTAATGTCTGTCTGACAGTGCATGGAGGTACACCAGGCAAGCCCATCTTTTTTTATATTTCAAAATATATTTATTTTATAAAATTTAAGGATACCACAATTCCAAGGTGATACAATTCAGAACAATACAACACAGATCGTACACAATACCATTCCAATATTACAGTTTGAACACAGAACATATCTTATAATACATGCTGTACAATATAAGGTGGGATGGCTTTACACGGTGGCCTTTCCCCATAGAGCCCTTGCATAGGTCGCACCTCGCTTCAGTGCGTCCCGCAGCACGTACTCCTGGACCTTGGAGTGTGCCAATCGGCAACACTCGATCGTGGACAGCTCCTTTAGCTGGAAGACCAGCAGGTTTCAGGCAGTTTCAGGCAAGTCCATCCACGGTTCTTGGTATTGCCGAGCTTTCTCGTAGCCTTTCCATCTCTCCTCAGTGTCACTGAGTGCTATCTGGGTCTCCCTCTCCTTGGTATTGCTGAGTCTCCCTCCCTCCATGTCCAAGAGCTTTCTTTGGCTCTCACTATTGTTAATGCTGAATCAAGGTACACTTCAGAATGTTATAAAATGCATCAAAAGCCAACATTTTCTAGGGGACATTCTCCCAGACTCTCCTAGAGATAAGTTTTACATCAATAGAGCTAAACTCCCCCCTTCAAAAAATTCAAAATCCACAAAGGAAAACACGCACTGATAAAATATTGAAAGCAACTGCAGTCAAAGTTATGACAAGCTCAAGCTTCACTACACTCCCATTGTAACTGCTTCTTTTTATATGTCATATCTGAGACCATTGGGTTTCAGTTTCCCACCCCTACCTCCAAAAAGACAAGTTGCATTGGGGAATGCAATCCCAAAATACTAAGAACAATCCTGAAATCCAATGAGATAAAATGGATTTTAACTTAGTCACTTGAGATGGTGGCCTTCATGATAGGCCCTTATGCAGGCCTGTTTTTCAGTTGTAAATTGTTTTTTGAGTTGGCAGTTTGTTGTGAGAGCCGTGTCAGCTTTTTTGAAGCTGCGCGTCAGCATTTCTGAGTTTTTTAGGTTGGTATGTCTTTGGGAAATATTTGTTATACTCTTAGCTCCAGTTCTGGCCCATTCTTTGCTGTCAGCCACGTTTCTGACATGCCAATAATATCACTAATCTTGCCAGATGCATATAACTCGGTAACTCCAGTACTTTATTTTTGATGCTCCTTGCATGTGTATAAAAAACATCTTAAGCCTTTCCCGCAAAACATTCTTTTTCTTATTTGCTATTTCTGCTATTGTTATTATTAAGTTCCTTCCTATATGGTTCTGTTCTGTTTACCCTCTCCTCCTTTACTTGGGTTCAATCATCCCCTAAATTCCTGTCGCTGTTGTTGATCCAAAGAGAATTGAAGCACTCCCCCAAATAACATCCATTCATTCAGTGGTTCTTAGGTATGGTGAACTGGCTTTAGAAGTATCCGCACCTTTCAATTTTTGTGTTCCTCTTTCTGCAGGGGCAGTCGATGAACTAAGTTTTGTTTCGAGGCCTACTTGGCATCCCCATTCTGCCTGAAAATCAATTCTATCCACTGGAGAAATCTGTTGCACAGAGTGCTGTGAATGAGTCCATAGCTTTGAAAATGATGTAAACGTCTTCCATTCTCATTTATTGACTCTGGTCATTATGTTTCTTTACATGATTACAATCTTCTTGAGATTTATTTTGCTTGGCTCATAAAGAGGCCATCCTACATAAATGTAATTTTCTTCTTGTAAAAAAAAAATGACTCTTCACTTGTGCTCCCTTCTAATTGTTGCCCTCAGTAACTGAAGGTCATGTTTCATCAAAAGTGAAAAAATATTTAAAGTAAAAATTTAATATTTAAGTGTCCACTGAACTGGCTTGATGCCCTGGGGTGGCCATTTTATTTGTCTGAGTACAGCTGGTTAGGCCACCCATGCTGCAAATGTTCCATTTTGTATATTTTGATTTATTGTAAGCTTTGTTGTGTTTCTTTTCTTATTAGTGTTTCGCTATGTGTGGCATTTCTACTTGATTGTTATATTTATGCATCAATGAAAAGTTTGTGCCATGTGGGAGATATTAGCCAGAGTCCTCTTGTCCCATTATCTGACAAAAAAAAAGAAGAAACGTTTGGTAACCAAGTGCTGTGGCTAATACATCCCACCTGTAACCTTTTTATTGCTGCAGGAATATAACAATCAGAAATAAAAGCTTCTAGTAATACAAACCAGTCTGCAGGAAACCGAAAATGCTGGAAAGGCACAGCAAGCCAATGAGATTGAACAACGCAGATAGATTAGCATCCTTCAATAACACCGGCCCGAGGGATATGATGAACGAGTTACACCTTGAACATTAGCTTGTCTTTTTCTTTTAGATGCATTTTACGCTTTGTAGACAGCCAGCACTTTTTTATAACTTTAATTTGAGATTTCCAGCTTTTGCAGTGTTTCTTTCTTTCTTTATCAATATTCCTTGATGTATTTCTATTATTCATTTATTCTGGAGCAGTGTAAATCTGACAGAAAAATCATGCTGCGGACCTGCTGGAACTCACCCACCACAACTGTGTTACTTCACAACTAGCCTCTACCCAAGATGGTGGTCAGTTGGCAGAATAACTAGTCAGCTCCATCAGTCGGAGTCAACACAATGTCATACAATCCAATGTGTGCCATGCTAAATTTAAATCTGAGATAGATAGCTTTTTGGCAACCAAAGGTATTAAGGGATATGGGCCAAAGGCAGGTATATGGAGTTAGATCACAGATCAGCCATGATCTTATCAAATGGCGGAGCAGGCTCGAGGGGCTGAATGGCCTACTCCTGGTCCTATATTCCTATGTTCCTATGATGCACATCCAGACTGATCTATACCTGCCTCAGTAGGTCACAAAATAGTTACGGTTGAGGAAGTTATTTCATCCCATCTTAGTTCAACACTGCAGAAAAACCCTCAAGTCTCTCCTTTGCTGCATCCAATTGTTACTTAAATGATTCCGAGGATTTCACCTCTATTAGTCCATCTGGGAATTCATTCCATACATTGATTAACCTTTGCGTGAAGAAGAACTTCCTTAGCGATGAGCACATCCATCACCTGCTTGGTGCAGCAATGGACTGATGTTGCTAATGTCACCTGTTACAGCCTGGAATGATCCTGAGGCATAGAAATTGCAGGGCCTCCTGCACCCTCCCACGCCCTCCTCTCCCAGCAGCTGCAGGTCTCTGCACTCTGTCATTCTGCTCTTCCTCCTGCTTGTCCTCCAGCCCCAACGGTCACCATTAGCCGAATGAGTTCCCAGGATTTGCATTGCCCCCTCATCCTGCTGCCTTTGCCTATAGCCTGCTCCTTTCTGGGAATGTGCCCAATCTGTCTGTTCCTGCCCGACGAAAGAATTTTCATCATTTTCAGGCACAGACTGTGCAATTTGACAACTGTTTGAGGATGGTAGAAATTTAGAACTCTCTTCCGCAAACGGCAATTGATACTAGCTCAATTGCTAAATTTAAATGTGAGATAGATAGCTTTTTGGCAACCAAAGGTATTAAGGGATATGGGCCAAAGGCAGGTATATGGAGTTAGATCACAGATGAGCCATGATCTTATCAAATGGCGGAGCAGGCACGAGGGGCTGAATGGCCTACTCCTGTTCCTATGTTCCTATGTTCCTAGAATTCTCATCATTTACCGTATGGAATTCAAACAGAAATAGTGAGGCTTCAATGGGCATGCATGCATTGCAGGGCACAGCAGGCTCGAGGTGCCGTTTGGCCTACTCCTGCTCCCATTTCTTATGAGACTTATATCCATTTCAATGAAGTTTTCCATGTGCTGGTGCCACTACAGATCATTTACTGCACTGGATAATACCCTTAGGTTTATGAACACACTTTTAGTATAGGTCTATTGTCTACAATGTACAAAGCACACATTAACAACAGCTTGCAGCTATCGCACGTACCTTTGCTGACCTTCTGAGGTATGTAAACCTCCTTCTGCATTGGAGAAGGGCCTTGGGGATTAGGGAGCTGCCAATCACTATCACTGCCACTTCCTTCCACATGATTCTGGCTGCCGTATTGGCAGGTCTATTGCCACCCACTCCCACTATCACATCAACCCTGTGCCTAATTTCAGTCAAAAGAATATTTCTATCACTCTCTGAGAGGTTTTCTGCTTGTTCCTGTTGGAACCTTGACCTCAGTTTAACTAGGTGGGGGAGGGCAATTAAAATGGAGTGGGGGGATTCACCCACTCCTTTTCTACCCTGATCTGACCGACTGCAATTTTAAATTGCAGGCAGCAAGCACACCCGCCCCAAGCCGGCAGGGTCCTCTTTAAATATGCAGGTCAGGCTCTGATGGCATCGCCTGGGCCCAGATCTGCGATTTCAACCTGAGACCTGAGTGAGGGATAAGGGGGCTTCCCCACCAGGCCAAATCTGCCAAGATCTGGATCAAGGTCCAGAGGAAGCCCAGTGAGGTAAGTTTAAAATGTTTGTTAAGTATCTTTGTGGGTCAGGAGGAGCAGGAGTGCACAGAAATCTAGGCTGGCACTTTAGTGCAGTACTGAGGGAGTGCTGCATTGCCAGAGGTGCTGTCTTTCAGATGAAACATTAAACCGTGGCCCCATCTGCCCTCTCAGGTGAACATAAAGGATCCTATTGCACTATTTTGAAGAAGAACAGGGGAGTTATCCCTGGTGTCCTGGCCAATATTTATCCCTCAACCAACATCACTAAAAAACAGATTATCTGGTCATTATCACATTGTTGTTAGTGGGACCTTGCAGTACGCAAATTGGCTGCCGCGTTTCCTATGTTACGACAGTGACTGCAATTCAAAAAAGTGCTTTGTTGGCTGTATGAAAAGCACTATATAAATGCAAGTCTTTCTTTCTTTGGTTACTGCAACATTACACCAAGTGCGTTGTTGGAGGAGCCTCGCTGTGAGGACATGCTGTTCCAAAATGGTGGTCCTTACAATTTAATAAAATTCAGACAGAAAACAGTGTGTGATTTGATCCTGTCGGTGTCCTCCTATTGAGTTTTTCTGCAAAAATTCTGGCTGGAGAAATTCCACTCCTTTGTTCTTCTCATAGCTCACACTGGGTGTCTATTTTAACTTTTGGGTGACGGACTGGTAGAGTGCGCTGATGGGCCGTCCATTCTGGTGGCGAAGAGCCCCCCGAGATTTTGAGGCCCCGGCCTCATTTAACCCTGGCAGGCAAGCTGCGGGTTGCAAAACAGTTCCACCCGGCGCAGCTCGCCAGTTTGAGGCCTCATGATTGGACTGGGGTGGCCGCCAGCAAGGTATGTTGCAAGGCGGGGGGGGGGGAGGGGGGTTCGCGATTGCAGAGGGTGAGAATTCCCCCGAGCATGCCTATTTGGTCTCCCTGCAGCTCCAGCTCCGTGTGCTTGTTCCTCCTGCTGCTGCTGCTCGTTCTCCTCCTCTAACCAGAGTAGGATTGCCAAAGAACCCCACTCCGTCCCTCCCATGAAGGAAAAAGGCACATTGCCAGAAGCCCCTTAAGAATTCGGATAGGTGCACAGCTATTACAAGCACTTTGAAATAGTCTAAGAAGCCACAAAAACAAAATATAATAGAAGCAAAATGTCTCTCAAAACTTTCTAGCATCTCTTTCTATACTGATGGAAATTGCCTCCTCCCAACTTGTGTCACCCGTGGTTTGTGGGCAGGTTGAGGAACTGGCAATAGAGAGGCAGGTAGAGATGAAAATGGCGTTGGGATCTTAACTGGGTCATTTGATCCCGATTTGCTTATATGAAAGAGGCCCTCGCCTGTTTCATCAGGAGCTCTGGTTGCCCAAATCGAGGTCCACCTGAAAGTCAGATTGGTGGACAACCAGCAGTACGATGGCAGGTCAATCCTCCATGCGATCTTGGTCTCACTACCGTCCCGTGTTTAGGTATAAATGGGGCAGTGGCAAATTGAAAATCACCCCCTTTGTGTCCTGCATTGCATCTGTCATGGAAATGATAGCTGCTTCCCGAGTAAAGGATGAGAGTCACATGTACTATTTAGCATTGATTTCGTACCTGTATCAGTCAGTAAGAATGTAATTTGCTGCTGAAGGTCTAATCAGATTTCCATCTTGTAAAAATTGTTCCATTGTGGGGTACAAACCAATGGCAAAAGGACTGGTTATATTTCCCAAACCTTTATAGTCAAACTGACTACTCTGAATAGAACTGAATTCAAGAGAGTTGCCCCTAATGGATTATTTCTGGTAGGACACTCCATAACAATCCTCTGTGTAAAAATAAATTATCCTAACCTCTCCATGGGCCTTTATTTCAAGGGGTCAGGATACAAAAGTGAGAAAATGATGCTTGAGTTGTACAGAGCATTGTAAGTCCTGGCTCTAAAAATTAAAGCCAAGACTTTCAGGAGTGAAGTTAGGAAACACTCTTACACGCAAAGGGTGGTAGAAGTTTGGAACTCTCTTCCGCAAACAGCAGTTGATGCTAGCTCAACTGTAAATTTTAAATCTGAGATTGATAGATTTTTGTTAGCCAACAATATTAAGGGATATGGGGCTAAGGCGGGTATATGGAGTTAGATCACAAATCAGCCACGATCTCACTGAATGGGCTCGAGGGGCTGAATGGCCTGCTCCTGTTCCTATGTTCCTATATATGCAATTTCTCACATTATCTATATTGAATTGGATTGGCCACCGATCAGCTCAGTACAAACTCTGTTAAGTTCTCCTTCTAAGACAAGACAAGCTTGATGTCATCTCCAAATATAACGTCATGGCATTCACTTATTTACATGGAACAGCAGGGGTGCCAGTACCAACCCATGGAGCACTTCAATCAGTACGCCACCCCAATTTAACTAGCTTGCCTTATGATTACACTCTGCTTCCTTCCATTTAGCCAGTTCCTGAATCACATTGATGTCTTCTAAGTGGAGGGTACCAGGAGCCAAGGAAAAGAAGAGAGGTGTTCCTTTTCCCAGATTTGGAGATGTCTCAGAGAGGACATTTTGGAATAGGAATGCAGACACCACATGGTGAAGTGTTAAGAAATTCTGATGGAATATTACTTTAAAAAATGAAATGGGAGATAGCAGGGTACAATTTCCACAACTGCTTAAGGATCAGGATATTTTATCATAGTTTCGTAGTAGGTGCAGCACAGGAGGAGGCCATTCGGCCCATCATGCCTGTGCCAGATTTTTGAAAGAACTATCCAATTAATCCCACTCCCCTGTTCTTTCCCCATAGCCGTGTAAATTTTTTCCATTCGAGTATTTATCCAATTCTCTTTTGAAAGTTATTATTGAATGTGTTTCCACCACCCTTTCAGGCAGTGCATTCCAGATCATAACAATTCAGTGCGTTAAAAAAATGTTTTCTCATGTCACCTCTGGCTCTTTTGCCGATCACCTTAAATCTGTGTCCTTTGGTTATCGACCCTTCTGCCACTGGAAACAGTTTTTCCCTATTTACTCTATCAAAACCGTTCATGATTTTGAACACCTCTAGCAAATCTCCCCTTAACCTTCTCTGTTCTAAGGAGAACAACCCCAGCTTCTCCAGTCTCTCCACTTAACTGAAGTTCCTCATCCCTTGCACCATTCTAGTAAATCTCTTCTGCACCCTCTCTAAGGCCTTGACATCATTCCTAAAGTGTGGTGCCAGAATTGAACACAATACTCTAGCTGAGGCCTAACCAGTGTTGTATAAAGGTTCAGCATAACCTCCTTGCTTTTGTACTCCATGCTTCTATTAATAAAGCCCATGATCCCATATACTTTTTTAACAGCCTTCTCAACTTGTCCTGCCACCTTCATATATTAGTGTCTGTGCACCCCCAGGTCTCTGTTCCTGCACCACCTTTAAAATTGTGCCATTTAGTTTACATTGCCTCTCCTCATTCTTTCTACCAAAATATATCACTTCATTTTTCTCTGCGTTAAATTTCGTCTGCCATGTGTCTGCCCATTTCACCAGTCTGTCTGTGTCCTCCTGAAGTTTGTTACTATCCTCCACATTGTTTACTCCATTTCCGAGTTTCAGGTCATCTGCAAACTTTGAAATTATACCCTCTATATCCAAGTCCAGGTCATTAATATATATCAAAAATAGCAGTGGTCCCAATACTGACCCCTGGGGAACACCACTGTATACTTTCCTCCAGTCTGAAAAACAACCGTTCACCACTACTCTCTGCTTTCTGTCACTTAGCCAATTTTGTATCCACACTGCCACTGTCCCTTTAATTCCATGGGCTTTAATTTAATACATTAGCAAATGCCCTTTGAAAGTCCATATACAAAACATTAACCGCACTACCCTCATCAACCTTCTGCATTACTTCATCAAAGAACTCAATCAAGTTATTCAAACACGATTTTCCTTTAAAAAAAATGTGTACACTTTTATTTATTAGCCCATACTTTTCCAAGTGCCAATTCATTTTGTCCTGGATTATTGTCTCTAAAGGTTTCCCCACCACTGGCGTTAGGCTGACTGGCCTATAATTGCCAGGTTTATCCCTCTCCCCTTTTTTGAACAGGGGTGTGACATTTGTTATCCTCCAGTCCTCCGGCACCATCCACATATCTAAGGAGAATTGGAGATTGTGGCCAGAGCCTCCGTAATTTCCACCCTTACTTCTCAGTAACCTAGGATGCATCCCATCTGGACCAATAACTTTTCTACCTTGAGTACTGCCAATCTTTTAAGTACCTTCTCTTTATCTATTTTTATCCTATTCATTATTGCTACTACCTCCTCCTTTACTGCTACAATGGCAGCATCCTCTTCTCTAGTGAAGACTGATGTGAAGTATTCATTTAGTACCTCAGCAATTCCCTCTGTCTGCATAAGAAGATCTCCTTTTTTGTCCCCAATCGGTCCCACCCTTCCATTGACTAACCTTATACTATTTATATGTTTATGAAAGACTTTTCGGATTCCCTAAATGTTAGCCACTAATCTATTCTCATACTCTCTCTTTGCCTCTCTTATTCGCTTTTTTAGATCTCTGTACTTTTTGCATTTAGCCTGGTCTGATAGTGTAGGCCATTATCCTGAACTATTCCATTAGTCACCTCTTTATTTAATCATGTTTTCTAGAATATTACAGAAAGAAGTGAATGCAATTATGGTAGTTAATTCAGGGTGCACGTTGTGTTACTTGTTGTGTTTGTTTATGTCTATAATGAGCTGCACTTTCCTGTTTTACAGCAGTTTATCCAAACATACAAAGTCCCAAAAGACATTGTGAAACTAGCATAATGAACATGCATTTAACAATTTGTTAGATACAGACTTCCTTTCAGTTGTGATTTAAGTTTTGTTTTTTATCACCTTCATCCTACTTTTTTAATTCATTCTGGGCACATGGGCAAGGCCATCATTTATTGCCCATCCCTAGTTGCCCTTGAGAAGGTGGTGGTGAGCCTTCTTCTTGAACCGCTGCAGTCCGTGTGATGAATGTACTCCCACAATTCTGTTGGGTAGAGAGTTCCAGGATTTTGACCCAGTGACAATAAAGGAACAGTGATAAATGTCCAAGTCAGGATTGCGTGTGACTTGGAGGTGGTGGTATTCCCATGCACCTGCTGCCTTTGTCTTTCTAGGTAGTGGAGGTCGTGGATTTGGGAGTTGCTTTCGATGAAGCCTTTGATCCCTGTATAACAGAAACTGACATTTCTGTCTTTATTTTATGTAATTTTGGATAGTTAGGTTAAATCTACACTTTTATAAAACAACTTCATCTAGCTGCACCTCTGGGATTGGTTTGTGCGAGAATATTTTTTTCTGTGCCTGAACTGCAGTTACACTTCATCCGGCTCAGTGAGAGAACTCCCTGCGATCTAATGGGAACTGTTCTTTGCACCCTTGCTGGGCAATAATTTTCTCTTTTATTGGGTGTCGAAAACAGTTACAACTGGGAAGATATGAACATCACCATTTGTTTCCTGAACCATCAATGCCTTGTCTGTTGTCTGTATGTAAGGACAAATCTTCAAAGGACCTCCTTTTGTATCAAAGGAAGAACACCCATGTGTCTTGTGGTCTTCAGCCATCTATGTTATCTACCCTTCCTGTGGAGTGCAAGTAGGAAACTCAGAAGATTACCAAAGGAAAGATAAAAAAAAACAGACTTGCTTTTACATAGTCTGTTGAAAAATGTTTGGATTCTGTCTTTTTGTTTGTTTTTGAATAACAGATCAATTCATATATATTGTGTAAAGTTGGTTATTATAAAAAGAAAGAAAAAGAAAGACTTGCATTTATATAGCGCCTTTCATGACCTTAGGATGTCCCAAAGCGCTTCACAGCCAATTAAGTACTTTTTGAAGTGTAGTCACTGTTGTAGTGTGTTATGATGTATTAATAATTTGCTGCGTCTTTTTGATTCTGCGCATTACTTCATTTTTTAACTTTGCTCTCGGGATGTGGGCACCAGTGGCAAGGCCTGCATTTATTGCCAATCCCTAGTTGCCTTGACAGGGTGGTGGTGGGCCTTCTCCTGGGAGCATTTGTGGTGATGGTGCTCTCATATGGTGTTAGGTAGGGAATACCAGGATATTGGCCCAGGGCCGATGAAGGAATGGTATATGTTCAAGTCAGTCTCCTGTGAGACTTGGTGGGGAACTTGGAGAGGATGGAGTTGTCACAACATTACTGCTTTTGTCCTTCTCAGTGGTAGAGGTTGCAGGGGCGGGAGCTCCTGTTTAAGTAATAAAAACAGTAAATGCTGGGAACATTTTGAGGAAGGGTCATAGATCTGAAACGTTAACCCTAACTTTCTCTCTCCACAAATGCTGCCTGACCTGCTGAATGTTTCCAGCATTTTCTGGTTTCATTTCTGATTTCTAACATCTGCAGTATTTTGCTTCTTGTTGCTTGCTTTTGAAGCAAGCTTGGTGAGTTGCTGCAGTGGTATCTTGTAGATTGTAAACACTGGAGCCACAGTGCACCAATGGTGGAGGGTTGTATGTTGAGTCTCATGGTGATTAAGTGAACTGCTCTGTCCTGGAGAGTGTCGAGCTTCTTGCTTGTTGTTGTGGCTGCACTCATCTGGATAACTGGTATTTCGTCACACTCCTGACTTAAGCTTTCATTCAATGGTGACCCCCCCCCACCCAAGATGTTGATGGTGGGAGACATGGCACTGGTTGCGCTGTTGAAGGTCAGAGGGAGGTGATGGAGCTTTGTCTTGTTCAAGACGGTCATTACCTGGTAGTTATGTGGCGTGAATGTTACTTGCCACTTATCAGCCCAAGCCTAGATGTTGTTCAGGTCCTGCTGTATGCTGGCACGGGTTGCTTCATTATCAGTGGCGTTGTGAATGGAACTAAACACTGTGGAATTATCAGCACACAGCCCCACTCCTAACCTTATGATGGAGGGAAGGTCATTGATAAAGCAGCTGAAAATGCTCAGGCAAAGATGCTTCCCTGAGAAACTCCAGCAGTGATTTCCTGTGAGGACTGGCCTCTGACAACCACTGCCATCTTCCTTTGTGTCAGGTAGGACTTCAGGGTTTCCCCTTTGACATCAGTTTACCAAGGACTTCTTGGTGCGTTAATCATTTGAATGCTGCTCTGATGTCAGGCGCAGTTACTCTCACCTCTCCTCTGACATTCAGCTCTTGCATCTATGTCTGGATCGAAGCTGTGATGAGATCTGGAGCTGAGTGGTCCCACTGAGTGTGGGTGAGTTGGTTGTTGGTAAGTAGGTGTCAATTTATGGCACTGTTAATGATTCCTTCCTGATGCTTGGAAGGAACTTGATAGGGTGGTAGCTGGCTGGATTAGATTCAGCCATTTTTGGTGGGGGTGGGGGGGGGCGGTGGTAGGACATAACTGGGCAACCTTCCACAATGTCAGATAGATGCCAGTGTCATAGTTGTATGGAACATTTTTGGCTAGGGCAGCAACTAGCTCTGGTGCACAAATCTTCAGCAGTACAGCTGAGATGTTGTCAGGGCCCATAACCTTTGCACTTAGCTGCTTCTTAATGTCATGGGGACTGAACTGAATTGGCTGGACCCTGGTATCTGTGAGGCTGAGTCGGGCTGGGCACTTGGCACTTTCAGCAAATGATGCTTGCAGACACTTCAGCTTTGTCCCTTGCGTTCATGTGCTGGGTTCCACCTGATTGAAGATGGGGATGTTCCTGGAGCCTCCTCCTTACATTAGTTTTGTGTGTGTGTGTGTGTGTGTGTGTGCGCGCACGCGGGTGCGTAACTAACAGGAGTTGCTTAATCAATCTCTGATAGAACACTGATCTGCTTCTTTAGGGGAACCATTCCCTGATTCTTCTTTCCTGAACAAGGCAGTACGTTTGGATCCCAATAAAGGGATAGCTACTTTGCCAGGAAATGTTATGCTTGTCTCAAAGTTATGCTTGGACACAATTTGTAATTTTTGTTCCATGGCCCAGTTAATCATTCAGCAATTTAATCCAACCAAAGATAACAGTACTTTTGAAGTGTAGTCTCTATTGTAATGTAGGAAATGCAGCAGCCAATTTCTGCACAGCAAACAGCAATGAGATTCATGACCAGATAATCTGTTACAGTGATGATGGTTAAGGGATAAATATTGACCAGGAGACCAGGAGAACTCTCCTGCTTTTCTTCAAAATAGTACCATGGGATCTTTTACATCAACCTGAGAGGGGGGCATATACCTTGTCTCCCCCAGCAGCCATCTTGTCACATTCCTCACAGGGTAGAATAGTGGGGGATCATAGACTGTCTGGGTATAGAAGCAAGGTGACAGCTCCCTGGGTTCCTTGCATAGACATGGATGATGATGTTCTTGTGATCGGCCACAAGCTGGACATCGATAGGACGGTATCCTTTTCTAGTGATGAATGTTATTGGCTTGTGTCCCGGTGCCATGATGGCCACGTGTGCCATCAGCTGCAAAGCCACGAGCTCTGTCCTGTTAACAGCTGACGTCGGCGGGGAAAGATGATCTACTGCTCGGCACTGGCAAAGAGGGCGTCGGTCACCAGCTTTAATGCAGCTGTGAACTGCCGACTGGAGGGGCAGCTAATGTCCCCTGTAGCAGACGGAAAGGATCCAGTGGCGTAAACATTCAGAGCTGTGGTGACTTTGAGCGCATGGCATGGAATGCCCCCCTGGTGCAACAGGGAGTAGGTCCCGTTACACAGAGGGTTGTTGGAGCATAGAATGCTTTGCCACTGGGAGTAGTTGAGGCAGAGATCACTGCATCTTTTAAGAAAAAATTGGAGAAAGATACATGGCTATGGGGAGATCGCAGGGCAGTGGGATTAGTTACGGATTGGTCTAGCAAAGATCCAGCACAAATGGCCCTCCCTCTGCTCTGTAAACTTCTACAGTTCTATGGTAATAGGTTGTCATTTTTCAGGTATATATTTATTTGTACACTTTACCAAGGAAGAAGATGCTGCCACAGTTTCAGTAAAGGAAGATATAGTTGAGATACTGGATGGGCTAAAAATTGATAAAGAAGAGGTACTGGAAAGGCAAGCTGTACTTAAAGTAGATAAGTTACCCAGTCCAGATGGGGTGCATCCTAGGCTGCTGAGGGGAATAAGGGTGGAAATTGCGGAGGTACTGGCCATAATCTTCCAAACATCCGTAGATACGGGAGTGGTGCCAGAGGATTGGAGATTTGCAAATGTTACACCCTTGTTCAAAAAAGGATGTAAGGATAAACCCAGCAACTAAAGGGCAGTCAGTTTAACCTCAGTGATGGGGAAACTTTTAGAAACGATAATCCAGGACAGAATTAACAGTCACTTGGACAAGGGTGGATTGATTAGGGAAAGCCAGCATGGATTTGTTAAAGGCAAATTGTGTTTAACTAACCTGATAGAATTTTTTTAAGAGGTAACAGAGAGAGCAGATGAGGGCAATGCAGTTGATGTGGTGCATATGGATTTTCAAAAGACGTTTGATAAAGAGCCGCACGGTAGGCTTATCATCAAGATTGTGGCCCATGGAATAAAAGGGGCAGTAGCAACATGGATAAAGAATTGGCTAAGGGACAGGAAGCAGAGAGTAGTGGTGAACGGTTGTTTTTCGGACTGGAGGGAGGTGTACAGTGGTGTTCCCCAGGGGTCGGTACTGGGACCACTGCTTTTCTTGATATATATTAATGACTTGGACTTGGGTGTACAGGGCACAATTTCAAAATTTGCAGATGACACAGAACTTGGAAGGGTAGTGAACAGTGAGGAGGATAGTGATAGATTTCAAGAGGATATAGACAGGCTGATGGAATGGGCGGACACGTGGCAGATGAAATTTAATGCAGAAAAATGTGAAGTGATACATTTCGGTAGGAAGAACGAGGACAGGCAATATAAACTAGAGGGCACAACTCTAAAAGGGGTACAGGAACAGAGAGATCTGGTGGTATATGTGCACAAATCATTGAAAGTGGTAGGGCAGGTTGGAGAGCAGTTAAAGAAGCATACGGGATCCTAGGCTTTATAAATAGAGGCATAGAGTACAAAAGTATGAAAGTCATGATGAACCTTTATAAAACACTGGTTCGGCCGCAGCTGGAGTATTGTGTCCAGTTCTGGGCTCCGCACTTTAGGAAAGATGTGAAGGCCTTAGAAAGAGTGCAGAAGAGATTTACTAGAATGATTCCAGGGATGACGGACTTTAGTTATGTGGATAGACTGGAGAAGCTGGGGTTGTTCTCCTTGGAACAGAGAAGATTTGATAGAGGTATTCAAAATCATGAAGGGTCTAGACAGAATAGATAGAGAGAAACTATTCCCATTGGCGGAAGGGTCAAGGACCAGAGGACATAGATTTAAGGTGATTGGCAAAAGAACCAAAGGTGACACGAGGAAAACCTTTTTTACACAGCGAGTGGTTAGGATCTGGAATGCACTGCCTGAGGAGGTGGTGGAGGCAGATTCAATCATGGCCTTCAAAAGGGAACTGGATAAGTACTTGAAAAGGAAAAAAATTACAGGGCTACATGGACAGGGCGGGCAAATGGGACTAGCTGGATTGCTTTTGCTTAGAGTCAGCGCTGACTCGATGGGCTGAATGGCCTCCTTCTGTGCTTTAACTTTTCTTTGATTCTATGACTACGATGAACGTTTGAATTGCGAGGTGGTTTAATCAACATGTGTAAATGCTCCTGTAAATTATTTTTTGTTATCAGTTATGAAATAAATAAAAATGTTAGGCCTGATTTTAATCCCCCCCTCCACCGTGCCCGACTAGAATGGGCCATGCAGGGTTTCCGGGGGTGGGGGGGGCGGGGGGTGTTAAAATGTCAGCAGCATGGTACTCACTTTGTCCATGCCCCATGCCATTTTAACAGGCGAGTAGTTCTGGGCAATGTGAGAGGCGAGGGCCTCATTGATGTACAAAAGTCCGGACATCGTTCAGACCCCGATGTTGTTTTAACTTTGAGTCCTACTACTCGCGCACAGTGCCGATTCTGTCTGAGCAAGCTGACATGTGGAGGCTCCAGGGTCAGAAGAGCAGGAGTGCTTCTCTGGGCCCCACCAGGGATCCTTGGTCTTCCCTGCCCTGGGGCTCCCCCTCCACCGACTGCGTTCGCGTCCGTTTCAGCACCCGCCCAACCCACCCCAATTCACTCACCTGACTGCCGGGAACCATTCCCCCGGGATTTCATTGGCACACCCCCGCACCTGCCCGCCCACCTCATGTCATTCCCGCCGGGTTCGGCTGGGAGTTGGGCCTGCACTATGCTAATGAGGCCCGGGAGTTAAAATGGTGTGGACCTCAGGCCCACCTCTCGTCCAAGGTTAAAATCAGGGCTATTGAATCCAGCCATCTACAAAGTGTAACATAAAAGAGTCATCAAAGTACTCTCTGGTAAAGCAGAACAAGAGAGATGCTTCGGTTCAGAAAGAAATGTGGTCAAAGGAGAAAAAAAAACAACTTGTCTCGAGATACTTCAGTCTGTTGCCATAGAAACCAGCTACCTTTGCTGTTTGTTCCTTTATTCACCTGCCTAACCGGCTGACGATGTTCTTCATCTTTTCTATTTCACAAGCCAAAAAATGAAGAGTAGGTGAAGTATTCTCAGAGTGAGGACATCAATCGGCCCTCCAGCAGTAAGCAGCAATTCAACAATGTAAATATATGATTTCGGGGAGCTTGAGGAAACAGCTGTTATTGGCCTGCACGGTAACTGCTGAGAATACTGAACAGCCCATTGTTATGGAGTTATTGGGCTATGCATATAGTTTTAATCTATCTGTCCATTGGCAACTATTTAATATATAAAACTGCATAGTCTTCGATAGTGATAGAAATGGTAAGAATTTTACAGCCTGAACTCTTTAATGAACTGAAGCCTGGAAATTACTGTTGTTGTTGCATTGTATGTAGCCTGTGCTATTCATGGATTACAAAGCAGGAACTTAAAAAATAGGAGCAGGAGTAGGCCATACGGCCCCTCGAGCCTGCTCTGCCATTCAATCAGATCATGGCTGATCTTCAACCTCAACTCCACTTTCCTGCCCGATCCCCATATCCCTTGATTCCCCTAGAGTCCAAAAATCTATCTCAGCCTTAAATATATTCATGATGTGGAGATGCCGGTGATGGACTGGGGTTGACAAATGTTAGGAATCTTACAACACCAGGTTATAGTCCAACAATTTTATTTGAAAATCACAAGCTTTCGGAGGCTTTCTCCTTCGTCAGGTGAGCGTGGGATTCGGATTCCACGGAAGGTTACCGCATTTATAGTCAGAGAACAATACCTGGTGATTACAGATAATCTTTCCAACTACCCGTTGTCACGGCAATCAAAGTGTTCAGACAGAGCGATGTTACCTACAGGACCACCGAATACACAAACGGCCAGAACAAAAGACAGAGAGAGAGAGAGAGAGAGAAACATCCGAAAGGAAGAGAAAGACAGAGAATGACCCGTTGTATTAAAAACAGATAACTTTTTTTCGCTGGTGGGGTTACGTGTAGCGTGACATGAACCCAAGATCCCGGTTGAGGCCGTCCTCATGGGTGCGGAACTTGGCTATCAATTTCTGCTCAACGATTTTGCATTGTCGTGTGTCTCGAAGGCCGCCTTGGAGAACGCTTACCCGAAGATCGGTGGCTGAATGTCCTTGACTTCTGAAGTGTTCCCCAACTGGGAGGGAACCCTCCTGTCTGGCGATTGTTGCGCGGTGTCCGTTCATCCGTTGTCGCAGTGTCTGCATGGTCTCGCCAATGTACCATGCTCTGGGGCATCCTTTCCTGCAACGTATGAGGTAGACAACGTTGGCCGAGTCACAGGAGTATGAACCATGTACCTGGTGGGTGGTGTCCTCTCGTGTGATGGTGGTATCCGTGTCGATGATCTGGCATGTCTTGCAGAGGTTGCCGTGGCAGAGTTGCGTGGTGTCGTGGACGCTGTTCTCCTGAAAGCTGGGTAATTTGCTGCGAACGATGGTCTGTTTGAGGTTGGGTGGCTGTTTGAAGGCAAGTCGTGGAGGTGTGGGGATGGCCTTAGCGAGGTGTTCGTCGACATCGATGACATGTTGAAGGCTGCAGAGAACATGGCGTAGTTTCTCCGCTCCGGGGAAGTACTGGAGGACGAAGGGTACTCTGTTGGTTGCATCCCGTGTTAGTCTTCACTATAAATGCGGCAACCTTCCATGGAATCCGAATCCCACGCTCACCTGACGAAGGAGAATGCCTCCGAAAGCTTGTGATTTTCAAATAAAACAGTTGGACTATAACCTGGTGTTGTAAGATTCCTTACATTAAATATATTCAACAACACAGCATCCACAGCCCTCTGGGGTAGAGAATTCCAAAGATTTACAACCCTCTGAGTGTAGAAATTCCTCCTCATCTCAGTCTTAAATGACCGACCCTTTATCCTGCGATCATGCCCTCTAGTTCTAGACTCTCCAGCCAGGGGAAACAACCTCTCAGCATCTACCCTGTCAAGCCCCCTCAGAATCTTATATGTTTCAATGAGATCACCTCTCATTCTTCTAAACTCCAGAGAGTATAGGCCCATTCTACTCAACCTCTCCTCATAGGACAACTCTCCCAGGAATTAATCTAGTGAACCTTCGTTGCACCGCCTTTAAGGCAAGTATAACCTTCCTTAAATAAGGAGACCAAAACTTTATGCAGTACTCCAGGTGAGGTCTCACCAAAGCCCTGTACAATTGTAGTAAGACTTCCTTACTCTTGTACTCCAACCCAATTGCAAATAAGCCCAACATACCATTTGCTTTCCCAATTGCCTGCTGTACCTGCATGCTAACTTTTTGTGTTTCTTGTACCAGGACACCAAAGTCTCTCTGGACACCAACGTTTAATAGTTTCTCACCATTTAAAAAATATTCTGTTTTTCTATTCTTCCTACTAAAGTGAATAACTTCACTGACCTACATTGACTCCCAGTCCTCCAATGCCTCGATTTTAAAATTCTCATTCTTGTTTTCAAATACCTCCATGGCCTCACTCCGCCCTATCTCTGTAACCTCCTCCAGCCCTAAAACCATCTGAGAACTCTGCGTTCCCCCATTTCTGGCCTCTTGTACATCCCCGACTTCCTTTCCCCCCACCATTGGCGGCTATGCCTTCAGCTGTCTAGGCTCTAAGCTCTGGAATTCCCTCCCTAAACCTCTCTGCCTCTCTACCTCTCTCTCTTCCTTTAAGATGCTCCTTAAAACCTACCTCTTTGACCAAGTCTGTCCTAATGTATTCTTCTTTGTCTCAGTGTGTCAGTTTTTGTCTGATTACGCCTTGGGACGTTTTACTATGTTAAAGGCGCTATATAAATGCAAGTTGTTGCTGTATGTGTGCTGGGAGAGGTGGCGTGCAACTGGTGCAAAGTGGGTGGGAGACTGGATGAAAGGCCTTCCACCAATTTCCTCCCACCCTCTAATTCTCTGACATTCGATTATTAGTGAGCTGAAGGGCTTGTGTCCATATTCCTGCCTGAGCCTCATTAAGGCCCCTGATTCAATACAAAAATATTTAAATTAACACTAAGCACTGCTCCCCAGTGTTTGCTCACTGCGCCCATTTGGAATGAGAACAAGGGAAGCCATGTGTGCAGGAACTCATAAACAGTCTTTAGACCGGATTTTTGTAATGTTTATAATACTTACTAAAGAAATATTTTTTTGTTCAAGGTTTTCTCCATCCATCCTAAATTTTTATTAAACTACATTTGGCAGCCATTTGTCTCAATCCTTAAGGCAAGTAAAACACCTCAATTTCATCTTAGAGTTGGTACAAGATGTATACCAGAGAGATTATCATGCCCCAGGCCATTCTGCAGATCTTGGCACACCTACTTGCTAATGACCCAGGACAACGGCCTCAACTCACTACACGTCAACAGGCCAGAGCTTTGTCATCTGCAGCAAGGACACCTGCAGCAAACCTGAAACATGGGGATGGCACTGCCAGTGTTTGGAAAGATCACTACTGCCTTCAGTTATTATGCCTATGTTTTATTCCTGACCAGCACTGCAAAGTCAGGTTTGGAGCTGCTCATGTGTGTGTCAAAAGGTGGCCCCAAAGCATTGGTGAGCTAGGCCAGCAATTTTATCTCCTTTCCCACTTAATACCATGTCATATATTGCCCAATGTCAACATACTGCTGCATTTCCCAAAGTGCAAGGGTCATTGATTGCTGCCATATGTCCAACCTGAAACCCTTGGAAGTATCTGTGTTTGCTGAGGCTTTTATTGTACATTGCATCTTGACTTTATGCCCTGCTGAATATCGGTATGCAGGAGGTACAATGAAAGAGCTATATGGTCAGATGAAGTTCTTGGGATAGGTAACCAGTAAGTATGGAATGGGTTGACAGGCTACAATTTGTGGTATTTGTCATCTACTTAGTGCATAGTACTTCTGGTTCGCCTTATCTTGCCACATTCTTTAAAGTGTACTGCCTTCTCTGTTTCTAGGGACGGTAGGCAGCATTCAGTCTGGGCACCATCTCCCTCCACACCCGCCCCCTAAAGTGGGTGCGTTTAAATCCGCAATCGCAACTCGATTGCAGGCAATTATCTTTGCTTCTGGGTTTCGCGTCCCCAAGCTGCGCAGCAGGCCTACTGCGCACCTGAATGACGCGATTTAAAGCCCACTATTTAAAAGGTCAGTCCAAGAATGGATTTTAAAAGATAGCAAAGGATGCCCCTAGATTTAATGATGCCTCCCTGGATGTACTGCTGGCTGCATTGAGAGCCAGGAGGGAGGTAAAGTTTCCAATGGATGGCAGGAAGAAACCGGCTCTGTAGCCAAAAATGTTTGGCTGGAGGTGGCACACACTTGACTTCCGGGTTCCCCAAACACAAATCCACCCACCCACTGAGACCCCGGCTCCAAGTTAAAATCCAGGCCCTAGAAGCTGCACTAAGATGTGTTGTGTCTGATAAACTCATGTCACAAATTCAAACTTTGGTGAAAGAGAAAAACTGCAAAGTTTCACGCTGAATAGTGGTAGATATTTAAATAAATATACACACATGAAGTACATTTACCTGTAATGTGTGTAAGGCGTTTCCTTCTTCAATTAGTGAATGAGGCTAAAATGGTATCACCATATTCATTTCTGTTCAGTGATTTCTATTGGATAGTACTTCACTAGGGCACAGTGGTTGTGGCTAGATTTCCCCCCCGACTGTGGGATTGGCCCTCATAATCTAAGGCTCTTACTTCTGATGTGCAATGTGCTCCTAACTCAGCAGGGCCAACGCCATCATTACTTTCACCACTGACCTGCAATGGCAGGGTGGCAGAATTCTACAATGGGTCACTGATTACACCGTGGTGCCCCTGTGTTTTCTATGACAAAAGCAAAATACTGTGAATGCTGGAAATCTGAAATAAAAATAGAAGATGTTAGAGATGAAAACAGAAAACAGAGTAGTGGTGAAGGGTTGTTTTTCAGACTGGTGGGAAGTATACAGTGGGGTTCCCCAGGGGTCAGTATTAGGACCACTGCTCTTTTTGATATATATTAATGACCTGAACTTCGGTATAGAGGGTATAGTTTCAAAGTTTGCAGATGATACAAAACGTAGTAAACAATGTGGAGGATAGTAACAGACTTCAGGAGGACATAGACAGACTGGTGAAATGGGCAGACACATAGCAGATGAAATTTAATGCAGAGAAGTATGAAGTGATACATTTTGGTAGGAAGAATGAGGAGAGGCAATATAAACTAAATGGTACAATCTTAAAGGAAATGCAGGAACACGGAGACCTGAGGGTGTATGTACACAAATCCTTGAAGTTGGCAGGACAAGTTGAGAAGGCTGTTAAAAAAGCATATGGGATCCTGGGCTTTATAGATAGAGGCATGGAGTACAAAAGCAAGGAAGTTATGCTAAACCTTAATACAGCACTGATTAGATCTCAGCTGGAGTATTGTGTTCAATTCTGGGCACCACACTTTAGGAAGAATGTCAAAGCCTTAAACAGGGTGCAGAAGAGATTTATTAGAATGGTACCAGGGATGAGGGACTTCAGTTATGTGAAGACACTGGAGAAGCTGGGGTTGTTCTCCTTAGAACAGAGAAGGTTAAGAGGAGATTTGATAGAGGTGTTCAAAATCATGAACAGTTTTGATATAGTAAATAAGGTAAAATTGTTTCCAGTGGCAGAAGGGTCTGTAACCAGAGGACACAGATTTAAGGTGATCAGCAAAAAAACCAGAGGCAACATGAGGAAACATTTTTTTACGCAGCGAGTTGTTATGATCTGGAATGCACTGCCTGAAAGGGCGGTGGAAGCAGATTCAGTAATAACTTTCAAAAGGGAATTGGATAAATACATGAAGGGAAAAATTTACAAGGCTATGGGGAAAGAGCAGGGGAATGGGACTAATTGGATAGCTCTTTCAAAGAGCCGGCACAGGAATGATGGGCCGAATGGCCTCCTCCTGTGCTGTACCTACTATGATACTATGAATAGCGTTTAAGCAAATGCAGAGCCAGGGAAAAGGGAGGTGGGAGCAGGAAAAGAACAAAAGCGAGAGAGGTCTGCGATAGGGTGGAGGGCCGGTGTGATTAAATGACAACAGTGATGATGGCACAAGGCAAAATGAGGTGATAATTAGATAAGTATAGAAACAAAAGGTGGGTCGAGAGGAGGTATAAATGGTTACAGCAGAATAGCAGAGGATGAGGGAAGAATGGAAAATAGAACCATAGAACCATAGAAAAGATACAGCACAGAAGGGAGCCATTCGGCCCATCGTGTCCGCGCCGGCTCGAAGAACAACCAGGTGCCCATTCTAATCCCACCTTCCAGCACCCGGTCTGTGGCCTTGCAGCTTACAGCACTTTAGATGCAGGTCCAGGTACTTTTTAAAAGAGTTGAGGGTCCCTGCCTCTACCACCAATTCGGGCAGCGAATTCCATACACCACCACCCTCTGGATAAAAAAGTTTTTCCTCATGTCCCCTCTAATCCTTCCACCAATCAGCTTAAATCTATGTCCTCTAGTTCTTGAACTATCCGCTTAGGGAAAACAGGTACTTCCTGTCTACTCTATCTGGGCCCCTCATAATTTTGTACACCTCCATCAAGCCTCTCCTCAGCCTCCTCTGCTCCAAGGAAAACAACCCCAGCCTATCCAATCTCTCCTCATAGCTGTAATTTTCAAGCCCTGGCAACATTCTTGTAAATCTTCTCTGCACTCTCTCCAGACCAATTACGTCCTTCCTGTAATGTGGTGACCAGAACTGCGCACAATACTCCAGCTGTGGCCTTACCAGCGTTTTATACAGTTCCATCATTACATCCCTGCTTTTGTATTCTATACCTCGGCTAATAACGGAGAGCATTCCGTATGCCTTCTTCACAACCTTAACTACCTGTACTGCCATCTTCAGGGACCTGTGCACATGCACTCCAAGGTCTCTCACTTCCTCTACCCCTCTCAATATATTCCCGTTTACTGTGTATTCCCTTTTACTATTTGCCCTCCCTAAGTGCATTACCTCACACTTCTCCAGGTTGAACTCCATTTGCCACTTTTCCGCCCACTCCACCAACCCATTGATATCTTCTTGGAGTCTACAGCTATCCTCTTCACTATCAACTACACGGCCAATTTTTGTGTCATCTGCAAATTTTCCAATCATGCCCCCTACATTCAAGTCCAAATCATTAATATATACCACAAACTGCAAGGGACCCAACACTGAGCCCTGTGGCACACCACTGGAAATGGATTTCCATTTGCAAAGACATCCATCGACTTTTACCATTTGTTTCCTGTTACTGAGCCAATTTTGGATCCAATTTGCCACATTTCCCTGTATCCCATGGGCTTTTACCTTTCTGACCAGTCTGCCATGTGGTGCCTTGTCAAATACCTTTCCTAAAATCCATGTAGACAACATCCATTGCACTACCCTCATCAATCCTCCTTGTCACTTCCTCAAAGAATTTAATCAGATTTGTAAGGCATGACCTTCCCTGAACAAATCCATGCTGACTATCCCTGATCAAACCATGCCTTTCCAAGTGACAGTTTATCCTATCTATCAGCCACCTACCTGGTACAATCTGTAACCTCATGGCCTGGCATATTCCTCACTCTACCATTACCAACAAGCCAGGGGATCAACCCTGGTTCAATGAGGAGTGTAGAAGAGCATGCCAGGAGCAGCACCAGGCGTACCTAAAAATAAGGTGCCAACCTGGTGAAGCTACAACTCAGGACTACATGCATGCTAAACAGCGGAAGCAACATGCTATAGACAGAGCTAAGCGATTCCACAACCAACGGATTAGACCAAAGCTCTGCAGTCCTGCCACATCCAGTAGTGAATGGTGGTGGACAATTAAACAATTAACGGGAGGAGGAGGCTCTGTAAACATCCCCATTCTCAATGATGGCGGAGTCCAGCACGTGAGTGCAAGAGACAAGGTTGAAGCGTTTGCAACCATCTTCAGCCAGAAGTGCCGAGTGGATGATCCATCTCAGCCTCCTCCTGATATCCCCACCATCACAGAAGCCAGTCTTCAGCCAATTCAAATCACTCCACGTGATATCAAGAAACGGCTGAGTGCATTGGATGCAGCAATGGCTATGGGCCCTGACAACATCCCAGCTGTAGTGCTGAAGACTTGTGCTCCAGAACTAGCTGCGCCTCTAGCCAAGCTGTTCCAGTACAGCTACAACACTGGCATCTATCCGACAATGTGGAAAATTCCCCAGGTATGTCCTGCCCACAAAAAGCAGGACAAATCCAATCCAGCCAATTACCGCCCCATCAGTCTACTCTCAATTATCAGCAAAGTGATGGAAGTTGTCGTCGATAGTGCTATCAAGCAACACTTACTCACCAATAACCTGATCACCGATGCTCAGTTTGGGTTCCGCCAGGACCACTCGGCTCCCGACCTCATTACAGCCCAACCATCTTCAGCTGCTTCATCAATGCCCTTCCCTCCATCGTAAGGTCAGCAATGGAGATGTTCGCTGATGATTGCACAGTGTTCATTCCATTTGCAATCCCTCAGATAATGAAGCAGTCCGTGCCCGCATGCAGCAAGACCTGGACAACATCCAGGCTTGGGCTGATAAGTGGCAAGTAACATTCGTGCCAGACAAGTGCCAGGCAATGACCATCTCCAACAAGAGAGAGTCTAACCACCTCCCCTTGACATTCAATGGCATTACCATCACTGAATCCCCCACAATCAACATCCTGGGGGTCACCATTGACCAGAAACTTAACTGGACCAGCCACATAAATACTCTAGCTACAAGAGCAGGTCAGAGGCTGGGTATTCTGCGGCAAGTGCCTCATCTCCTAACTCCCCAAAGCCTTTCCACCATCTACAAGGCACAAGTCAGGAGTGTGATGGAATACTCTCCACTTGCCTGGACGAGTGCAGCTCCAACAACACTCAAGAAGCTCGACACCATCCAGGACAAAGCAGCCCACTTGATTGATACCCCATCCACCACCCTAAACATCCACTCCCTTCACCACCGGCGCACTGTAGCTGCAGTGTGTACCATCCACAAGATGCACTGCAGCAACTCGCGAAGGCTTCTTTGACAGCACCTCCCAAACCCGCGACCTCTACCACCTAGAAGGACAAGGGCAGCAGGCACATGGGAACAACACCACCTGCACGTTCCCCTTCAAGTCACACACCATCCAGACTTGGAAATATATCGCCGTTCCTTCATCGTCGCTGGGTCAAAATCCTGGAACTCCCTTCCTAACAGCACTGTGGGAGAACCTTCACCACACGGACTGCAGCGGTTCAAGAAGGCGGCTCATCACCACCTTCTCAAGGGCAATTAGGGATGGGCAATAAATGCTGGCCTCACCAGCGATGCCCACATCCCATGAACGAATAAAAAAAAAACATATTCCTGTTTGCTGAGTGCTCATGCTACAGTCAGGACAGTTATCAAGCATACAACTGGGATCTTCAAACAATGCTTCAGATGTCTTGGCGGATCAGAGGGCTATTATAGTACAACCTCATGAAATTCTCAAGAATCATCATCATCGTTTGCAGGCTGCACAATAGGTTCTGCCTGCATTTGGACACTTGAGTGTGGTAGGCTAGATGGGCCAGTGTGGCATTGCCCTGAATAGCAGAAGCCTCATCCATGCCTACTGTAACCATGTCTCTGCTGACGGATGGATGTACCAATTGACCGATGTACTGACCCACCGACATACCGACCCACCGCTTACCTACATACATATATACATTTATATAACACCTTCAGCACCTTTTATGATCTCAGGATGTCCCAAAGCGCTTTACAGCCAATTAAGTACTTTTTTTGAAGTGTAGTCACCGTTGTAATGTGGGAAACGCAGCACCCAATTTGTGCACAAGGTCCCACAAACTGTAATGTGATAATGACCAGATCATCTGTTTTGTGTTATTGGTTGAGGGATAAATATTGGTCAGGACACCGAGGAGAACTCCCTTGGTCTTCTTCCAAAAGTGGCATGAAATATTTTACATATACCTAACATCTCATCCGAAAGACGGCACCTCCGACAATCTAGCACTCCCTCAGCACTGTACTGAAGTGGCAGCCTAGATTATGGGCACAAGTCACTGGAGTAACAACATTGTTTGTGAAGCCTTCATAATTGCTCTTTCCATCTGATACACAAGCATATGGAAGCAAACAAGAGAGCCTTTTGTACATTAAAGCAGAAGGCTTCCATACCAGCAATATAAGCATTCATGAAAGATACTCTCAATCTGCAAAGAACCTCTGTCACAGAGACTATTCTGCAGAGGCTCTTGGAGTTGGCACATGTTCCATGGTGGACTGCAATCCTATTAAGCTATTACGTGGTACTGTACAGATGCGGGTAGTCGACTCCTCCATAGATGGTGCCAGATATTACAGGTACTTTGGACTTAAATCCAGAATAACTGTAGATAATGCTTGAGCTTAGATGTCAATTATTTTTTTAAATGCAGACCCTATGAGGGTGGAATCCCAGGCCTCTACAGCTGCTGAAAGATGCATGCTGGCCCTCCGGTCAAAAGATTCCTTCTCCTCCACTTCCACCACTGCAAGATCACGTTCAGACATGCTTTGTGATTCACCCTGTGATCCTTCCTCAAACTGACAATTAAAATCGTTTTGGGTGGATGTACCTATGTTAGTGCAGGGGAGTGAGTGACACTGGGTGTTGTGAGGTGCTGGCTTCTTTGCAGCGATTAGAAGCAGCTTGGCCCACCTGGTAGTACGCTCACCTTTCAGTCTGAAGGTTCAAACCCCATTCCAGACCTAAAGCACCTGGGAAGATGAATATCTGCAAGGGATCTCATGTTTGTTTGTTATAACTTTCTCTGGCTGGTTCTTATAGAATCACTGAATCATAGAGTCTTTCAGCAGAGAAGGAGGCCATTCGGCCTTTCAAGCCTGTGCCAGCTCTTTGAAAGAGCCATCCAATTAGTCCCTTGATACTAGCTCTGAGGTTGGCAGAAGTTTCCTGCTTCGCCCTGTCCCGCTCAACCCAGGATTTCCAGTTTGGCCTCCTCAAATGTATTTAAGAGAAGAAACTTCTGAGGCCTTCCTCCAGTGTGGGTTTTGTTCCCTCCTATTGGGTGAGGCTTTGTCCTACAAGCAGAGGAGTAGTTTGGAGATTTTGGATGTTTGAACAGTGTTTATAGTGATACAAAGTGCCTATCCTACATTCTAGCAGCTGTGAATAGATGAACATGCGATTCAGAGAGTACTATATGAAAATGACAGGCAGTATGCATGATACAGCTTGGTTTTGTTGGATGCCTGTGGCTCAACTTTACAGATGTTAGCGCAATAAAAGTTCCAGTTTGCAAGCTTCCCTGCTGCGTCATGTGAAGCTAGGCAAAGGCTGTAAGGTTGCCTGGGTGCTTTGCATCCGGCCCCAGGCAAAGTATAATAGGCTGAGAGGAAACTTTGTGGCGTATGTGTTTTGTCCATCTGTTTTGTATAGAGAAATTCTGGGTAGTCTTACTTCGGTAATTTTTCGCAGGCTGGCCCATTTGGTCCTTATCTGCTGCCCGTTTCTTTGAAGGTTGGACTTCAATTAATTGATCGAAAATCGGACCTGCGTCTTTGTGTTGTGTGCAGCCAAGGCTCCCCACCAGAAGTGCAAACTCTGAAAATAGGCCCATGCCGTTTGCATGTCTCTCAGTGCCAAAGAGGGGGCTTATCTATTGTCTTGCTCTTTGAAAGAGCAGATTCACAGCTACATCATAAAAGGATGGTGTTTTTCGTGGGCACAGTGTACCTGTTGCCCATGATGCTTCTGCTGCCAACAAATTGAATTCCCCTTTTAAAGGCAGCTGCAGCCCCTTTAAGAGCCATGCGGAATTCCATGCCCCCGTTCATCAGGTTCCTGTTGGCAGGCCCAACCAGGCTGGGCGTTGGCTAGCTATACCCAAGGCCAATTCTGGATGATTTGACGGGGCCAGCTATTCCCAACTTGTGGAAGTTCAAAGCTTGTGGTACAAGGCACTGCACTGTGGGAAATTTACCCTTCCATTTCCCGCTTAATGCACATAATCTCGAAACTCAATGAAGTTAATTTAATCCACAAACTGAGTTAGACTAGTCTCTGTACTGATTGCCACCATGTGTTTACCTTGGCCCCAGTTACATTTTATATTCTGTTCTACACTCAGAGGGGGTTATGTAGAAAACATGTTTCACTGTTGCAGGATTCAAAACTATAAAAGCTTGACTTCCACTGCTGCAGGTTAAATGTAGTTTCATTTTTCTGAATGAACTACAGGAAGCGCATTTCCTCTTCTGGTTGGTTCTGCTGTGACCAATCAGTTTGATTAGAAACGACACTGCACAGATTCCATCATTTGACATAATGAAAGACTTAAACAGCCTTAAAGCTTTAGATGTAATATTTGCCATTAAATCATCCTAGTGCGACATGGATTCCTGTATGCATTTTTTTTCCTGTTTCCCTTTTCAAAGGGTATACACGATACATCTGGCATCGATAAGCCAAATGATTCATATTGAGCACTGCCATCTGAAGCAGAAAGCCATCGAAATAACTGAATTCCTTTTTGAGTCCAAATTTCACTGCATACAGGTGTACAAGTTGTACAAGTCGGTTCTGATCTTTACTTTGGATGAGGTGAATTTGGGGTGGTAACAACAGCATTGAGACAAAATCATGGGACATTATGGAGCTGGATATCCTGGGTAGACCGTACCAAGATGAGTGGAAAATAGAAAGTGAGATTATTAAAGATTTACAGGGGTCTGGAAGGGTGCAGGTGACGAACACGGCAAGTTCAGGGACTTGGAGGCTTTGCCAATCTTAATGGATGGGCCTCATTTGAATAAATATTTCCAGAGTCCCGCCCAACACCCGGTCAGATTGACTGCCTGGCTGGCAGGGAGGAGTGGACCTCTGGCGACAGGAGGCCGCAGCCGGGGTCCCGTGGGAACTTGGCAATGTCCAAAGCCAAAGGCTAAGCACATTTAGAAAATAAACACGATTTAGACTTTTACAGCTTGCATGGCACAATATCACTAAAGGAGGTCAGTCCAGCTTCCACTTTTGGATGTTGAACGGCTTTTAAAAAGATTATTTTATAATCACGAGGCAAATTTTTTATGTTGTTTTGCAGGAAATGTATACTCAATCCTGGTTTGGTTGGACCACTTGGACAGTAGCCTCATGAGGGGGATGCCAGCAGGGGTCTGCTGGCACAATCTGCTTTGGAAAGAGGACCCTCAACCAATACTGTCCCCAAATCGAGGTACCTCTCTTTGCAGAAGTGGGGGTCTATGGGGTTGACGCGAAGACACGGAGCCCCTCTCAGGCAGCCTGACCTGCCAAGCATCTTTCTACTGGTTCCTCTTCCCTCTTAACATGTCAGCTCAGACGATCTCTGATGGCAAACTCTCTGGTGCCAATGAAGAGAGCTCGTAACTGGCTAAATAAACTAAACTGGCACATAGTTTTCATAAAAGCCTAAGTGCCGGCTGAAAAAAATACAAGAAGCGCTTTTAAGATGCCTTCTCCACTTAGTCTGTGGGCCTATTAGAGGCCAACCCGCCTGCAGCAACAACAACTTGCATTTATATAGCGCCTTTAATGTAGTAAAACATCCCAAGGCTCTTCACAGGAGCATTATCAGACAAAGTATGACACCGAGCCACATAAGGAGATATTAAGACAGGTGACCAAAAGCTTGGTCAAAGGGGTAGGTTTAAAGGGGTGTCTTAAAGGAGTAGAGAGAGGTAGAGAGGCGGAGAGGTTTAGGGAGGGAATTCCAGAGCTTAGGGCCTAGGCAGCTGAAGGCACGGCCGCCAATGGTGGAACGATTAAGATTGGGGATATGCAAGAGGCCAGATTTGGAGGAGCGCAGAGATCTCGGAGGGTTGTAGGGCTGGAGGAGGTTCCAGAAATAGGGAGGGGGCGAGGCCATACAGGGATTTGAAAACAAAGATGAGAATTTTAAAATCGAGGCATTGCCGGACCGGGAGCCAATGTAGATCAGTGAGCACAGGGGTGATGGGTGAACGGGGCACGGTGTGAGTTAGGATACGGGCTGCAGGTCTGCCTAAAACCTCTGTGCTGCCAGATTTTCCTGGGCATGTTGGAGACTCAGCATCCAGCACGCCTGCGGGCTGGCAAACAATGTGGCACCTTTCCTCACTGCCTCCCCCCCCACCTCACCCCCACTTTAACATAGATTAATGAAGCTCCCACCTGCTGCAGGCAGGAGCTTTAGACCTAACCGGAAGACAACAGAGAGGGCTAAAACCAGTAGGAATCTACTGGAACTGATTCCCGACTTTTCCCCGCCCCCAACCCCCGGGGCGCCAAGAAGATGAAAATTGACCACATTCTGTTTCTGATGACACATTTGGCCAATCATGTTCAAGAATCTAGCCAAAGAACACAAAATCCATCAAACTGGAGTAAAGGTCGAGATTGTGTCCTTTATGCACTAAACAGCTCAGTGCTGTGAGAATGAGCTGTGATAAATTGCCTGTAGCGATACAGATACTGCGCTCGATTCAAATGATGTCAATCAGGAAATCAGACCTTTGCACCGACAAAGTACTCGCACATTAATAGATGCAGAAACTGGAGAAGTCTCCAGTAATATGATTTGGGAACAGCTCCAAATTCACATAGGTACGCAAAATTAACTTCAGCTTGATCCATTGTTCAAGGGGAAAATTTCGCAACAATGAAGAGTCTGTGCAGAAAATCAAGTTCACAGACTTTGCAATTGAATGCCAGAAGCTAGAATAGAAAATCCAGGGCACATTTATTATTTTAAAAAATATTTTATCTGGGCTATTTCAGCTGAGATGCTACATCTGCTTTATAGCAAATGTGTGGGGAGAGCAGACACAATGAGCCCTGTAAGTACAACAAGCAAAATACATCAGAGGAAAACCTCAAGCGTTTACAGGTTCTAAAAATACAGCGCTAGGACAGTTCATTTACATTTTTCAGAAATGTTTATCTTTGGTGCAGAAACCAAAGAGCAGCTGGTCTGTTCTATTTCCATAGATGCACAATTCTAAATAGTATTGCTGGTGTGATTTGCCAAAACCAGGAGTAAATCTGTAATCCATTGGGCCAGAGTGTGTTTTGATGTAAAATGTTTCTGGCTTTGCATCATAGTGCGGTTCAGGTCTGAAGACATTTGGCTCGGATTTGGACAAGCAGTGTGAGACTACCTCCTAGGGGCTGTCTTACAATGTGTTCAACTTCACATAATTTGTAGCACAACTATAGTCAGTGTGAAGCAGAGTCCAATCTACCTGACGACCTTAAGATTGAAGTTTAAAATCTTTTTACTATGTGGAACTCGCTGTCCCATCGCCTCTTTAATAACATTAAAATATAACCAGTATTGGTTAGACCATACTTAGAGTACTGCGCACAGTTCTGGTCTCCATATTATAAAAAGGATTTAGAGGCACTGGAGAAGGTGCAAAAAAGATTCGCAAGGATGACACCAGAATTGAGAAGATATATTTATCAGGAAAGGCTGAACAGGCTTTCTTTAGAAAAGAGAAGGCTGAGGGGTGACCTGATAGAGGTCTTTAAAATTAAGAAGGGGTTTGATAGGGTAGATGCAAAGAAGATGTTTCCACTTGTGGGGGAGACCAAAACTAGGGGCCATAAATATAGTATAGTCACAAATAAATCCAATAGGGAATTCAGGAGAAACTTTGGATTCGGAGAACACAGAGCATTTACTGACTAAAATAAGAGAATAAACACTCACTGGGGACAGTTATCAAACAGATATGTAGAGATGATGTTTCCACTTGTGGGGGATTCCAAAACTAGGGGCCATAAGTATAAGATAGTCACTAATAAATCCAATAGGGAATTCAGGAGAAACTTCTTTACCCAAAGAGTGGTAAGAATGTGGAACTCGCTACCACAAGGAGTAGTTGAGGCGAATAACAAAGATGCACTTAAGGGGAAGCTCGATAAACACACGGGAGAGAAAGGAATAGAAAGACATAGATGAAGAGAGGTGAGAGGAGGCTCATGTGGAGCATAAACACTGGCATAGAGCTGTCGAGCTGAATGGCCTGATTCTGTGCTGTACATTCAATGTAATTCTATGTATTCAGACATTCTGAATCCTTCAGTCTGAGAGCCATACGGAACCAATGGTCTAATTCAGGTCTGTTGGCACATACACACTGAATAGGTACTGGCCTCAAATCAGTAGTGGAAGAATGCCCATGTTACTTTGCAGAGAAGTTGCAAACAGCAAAGTTGAATTACATACACTTACATAAATAACCAGGAATGAAATCTGTAGTAGACTGGTGAAATTTTGCATGTCAAGGCAAAGTCACTGTTAGTCTAGAAAATGATAGATTCTAAAACAAAAATTTCAAGAGCACGACAGTTACCTTGTAAAATATGTCTTATCTCAGCAGTAAACAAATGCCACTATGAGACTAAACTATGCTGTAATACTTAAATTGTGATATAATTACTGCTGGCACCGTTTCCGCATAACTAATAAAACTATTAAAGCAGTGAAATCTATCTTAATGAGGCAGTGTTTGGAGTGGGGTTGTTGTTGTTGTTGTTGTTGTTGTTGTTGTTGTTGTTGTTGTGAGTTCAAAAATCCAGTTCTTTAAAGTGTCATTGATTATTCAGAATTACAACCAGATAGCTTTCAAAATGTTGACACCGATTTCCTGCCCAAACAGCCCAGATTGTCTTTACTTGTTCCTAAATAATATTGCTCTAATCTTGGCTGTATTTGGAATTGAAACACTGGGCTTCGATCACTTAAATATGTTGGTAAAATCCTGGGTCTATGTTCGGGTTGTTTTTATATGGGACTCTCCGGTTTGATTACACATTAGCGGTGGTAAAACATTCCGAATGGGTCGGCTTGTCTATTGTCATTTAAGGGAATGTTTTATTTTCCCTCTGACGTCTGATTAATCACTTTAGACGTCCCGATATGTAGGAGAATGTCCAGATTCAGTTCTTTGTATCTTCCATCCTGGAATTCCTAATGGTACATCTTGGACTCACCACGTTTGTGTTCTGTCCTGTTCAGAATTTCATCTTGTGTCCCAGATTCGACAGCTCAAACCACCCGTAAACAGATGGACAGGCTGTAGTTGGTTTAATTTTTGTTTAAATAAGTTTATTTATTTTGGCAGAATACTCTTCCAAATGAAGGAGATGTATCCTCAGTGACATCAACTGATGCAGTCTCTCTCCTAGCAGTTGTGGAATCTGATTCAGTTAAGTCTTCAACATTGTGTAAAAAGGTTCACAAGTAGAATGAAAAGTGCCCTGCTGGTTAGGACTGAGTGAGGTTTTAATCCAAACAAGCTCATGGAAAGTCAGCCTGCAGCCTCCCAGGTTATCTCCAACCTCATTAAAAAAAAACAGGGAAAATGAGAGATGTCAATTAAAGAGGACTGGCTTCAAAGTGAGTGAGGCCTATGTCTGATGGTCACAAGCCAATCATGATCATGAGCCAATCAAGGCTTTGGCTTCGGTTCAGTGAATCCAGTGGGAATAAATTTGATGGAAAGCACGAACAAGGCATGAGATTGAGGGGCAAAGAGAAAGTGGGGTAGATCCTCAACTTGCCATCCGGGGGTAAAACAGGCATTGTGGATTGACCGCCCAATTAGAAACGACCCACTTTTCATTTCCACTGATTGCATCAGAAGCATAATCTAGCTGGCCAATACCACCACGTTGCTGCATTTCCCAAAAAAACAGAGGTCCTCGATGATAACCAGCAGGTCCCGCTCCTTCTCCTCATCTGATGCTATCTCCACATTCTCATTAATTCTATCCTCTAGGATATGTGTACCTGTGCTTGCCCAAGTTGGTGAGATAGATGAAGGATGTTGGGAGGTCTGTCTTGCCCTGGCCCACTGACATTTCTGGTAGACTGCTGTTCCAGGCCTATTACTACCTCTGTGTTACCAGTCCTGGATGAACCCCAACTTCCTCCAGCTCAATATCGGGAAGTTTAGGTGTCATAGCAAGTAGTGTAGATGGGAGCATAAAACTACAAAGAGACATTGATAGATTAAGTGAGTGTTAAAACTGTGGCAGATGGATTTCAATGCAAGTAAATCTGAGGTCATCCATTTTGGATCAAAAAAGGATAGATCCGAGGATTTTTTAAATGGTGAAAAGCGAGGAACAGTGGAGGTCCAAAGAGATTTAAGGGTCTATGTATGCAGATCATTAAAATGTAGTGGTCAAGTACAAAAATAATCAAAAAGGCTAATGGAATGTTAGCATTTATATTGCGAGGGCTAGAATATAAAGGGAAGTTTTGCTACAGCTATACAAAGCCCTGGTTAGACCACATCTGGAGTAATGTGTACAGTTCTGGGCACTGCATCTTACAAAAGATAAACTGGCCTTGGCAGGGTTGTAGCACAGATTCACCAAAATGATACCAGGGCTCCAAGGGCTAAATCATGAGGAGAGATTAAATAAACTAGGCTTGTATTCCCTGGAATATAGAAGGATAAGGGGTGTATTGATGGAGGTTTTTAGGATTTTGAAAGGAGTTGATAGGGTGGATAGAGAGAAACTTTTTCCACTGGTGGGGAGTTTAGGACAAGGGGACATAACCTTAAAATCAGAGCCAGGCCATTCAGGAGAGAAGTTAGGAAACACTTCTACACACAAAGGGTAGAGAAGTGTGGAACTCTCTCCCACAAAAAGCAAGTAGATGCTAGCTCAATTAATAATTTTAAATCCGAGATTGATAGATTTCTGCTAGCTAAGGGTACTAAGGGATAAGGAGCCAAAGCTGATAAATGGAGTTAGGGTACAGATCAGCCATGATCTCATTGAATGGCGGAACAGGCTCGAGGGGCTGAATGGCCTATTCCTGTACCCATGTTCCTAAGATTGAAGCCATCATCTTTGACCCCCGCCACAAACTCTACCCTTTTGCCACTGATTCCATCCTCACACTGGCCACCGTTTCTGGCTCAACCAGACCATACACCACCTCAGCATTCTAGTCAACCCTGAGCTTGGCTTTAGACCCCATTTCTCTTCCACCAGAAACTCCCCTAACCTCCACATCCATAACAATGGCAGCCTCCTACCTCAAACCCTCTTCCACTGAAACCCTTTACGTGCCTTCATCATCGTTAGACTTCTCCCACACTCTCCTTGCTGGCCTCCCTTCCTCCATCAACTCCAACTTGTCTAAAGATTTCCCACGGGCATCCTGTCCTGTACAAAGTCTTGTTTGCCTATCATCCCTGTCCTCACTGGCCTACTTTGGATTCCTTTCCTTTAACACATTAAATGTAAAGTCCTCTTCTGTGCGTTTAAATTCCTTGTGGCTTTGCCCCGCCCTATCTCTGGCAACTCCTCCAGCAGAGCACAAATGATAGGAAATACACAGCATGACATACTTTCCTCATTTGCATGTCATCATAATATACCAGCCCGTGTGTGGGCAACATATGCGACCGGCCCAGTTCCAGTGGAATTTTTGAAGGGCTCAGTCATGGCCCTCAATACAACGGGTGTCTGCCTTGATGTACAATTTGTGTACAGTTATCATGAGCCACCAGTGTCCAGTTTGGAATAGTCGACAGAATTAAATTAGTGCAGAAAGTATGCATCATGGGTACTCTCAGAGACAGTGCTGTTGACATGTATAAACCAAAGTTTCTGGTCACATACCCTCTACACATTAAGGGAGTTAAACCTATTCAAATTTATGTATGACATAGAATCATAGAGTCACAGAATCTTACAGCACAGAAGGAGGCCATACAGCCCATCATGCCTGTGCCAGCTCTTTGAAAGTGCTGTCCAATTTAGTCCCAAACCCCAGCTTTTTCCCCGTAACCCTGCAAATTAGTCCTCTTTAAGTATACGCTTTTTGAAAGTTCCTATGGAATCTGCTTCCAATACCCTTTCAGGTAGTGTGTTCTAGATCTTAACAACCCTCTGCGTGAAAAAAATTCTCCTTATTTCCCCTCTAGTTCTTTTGCCAATTATTTTAAATCTATGACCTCTGGTTACCGATCCACTTGCCAGAGGAAACGGTTTCTCCCTATTTGCTCTATCAAAAACCCAGATAATTTTGAATACCCCAATTAGGTCTCCCCTTAACCTTCTCTGCTCTAAGGAGAACAAACCCAGCTTCTCCAATCTCTCCTCATCCCTGGTATCATCCTGGTAAACCTCCTCTGTACCCTCTCCAAGGCCTTGACATCCTTCCTAAAGTGTGGTGCCCAGAATTGTACACAATACTACTTCCTTGTTTTGTATTCAATGCCCCTATTTACAAATGCATTGTTCGACAGTTCCTGAATATACCCACATAGTCAATCAATTAATCCCTGAACCTTAGGCAACTGCAGAAGCTCCTCTGCCTCTGGGACTGTAGGTGCTGGTTGATGTTAAAGTTGTGTGCATTCCCAGACAGTGCCTCAATATCTGAATAGAGATGTGAACTGAATAGTTGGTCAACCTGGTAATGTTGCATGTTGGTATCTGGAAGCTACTGTCACATAAAGATTGAGTACAGTTGTAAAGTTGCTATAGGGAGGGCAGTGTTCACTGAAGACTTCCCCTGGAACTCTTCTTCAGCAGCTATGCCAGTTCCGTTGCCACCTTCCTGGACAGTCTCAGCCTGGCAATGCACTGATCCTTTGTTAGAGACAGTAGCTGTAACTGAGCCTGAAAACATGGCGCAATGGATAATTAGTGTACCGTGCGCACACATGCCTCACACACACACACACACACACACACCTTTCCCCACCTATGTTTGCACATACTCACAGAGCTCCCACTCAGGTTCAATATTTAATGTTACCGAAGAGCGAATCAGATAGTTACCTCTCATTATTAAAAATATTAGAAATGAAATTTTAAAAGTTCCCAGCTGGTCTGCTGGAGCTATTTCCTCGAAGTGATTTGATACCATTTGCCAGAATCCGAATATGTTGACTTTACTCCCAAGTTATACAACACACTTTATATTGATAGCCATCACATTGATGCAAAATGTGAAAATAAAACTGGCTTGCAAGCATGGATTCAGTTCAAGTGTGAAGAAGGAACTAAAATGAATTTTTGTTTCGATAATGAACAGAGGTGTATGAATTTGAAGTTGATTGGGTCCTGGAGCAACAGCTGAAGAATGGAACAAGCCAAAATGGCCTTTTTCCATGATTACATTCTTAAATCATAATTAGAATAAAGAAAAGTGACATTTGCCAGTGATCCAGGGCCTAAATTTACATTCTTTGATGAAGGAGCAAGTTGCTGCTATCTTGGAAATATCTTCATCTTCTGCTTCAAAGAGACTTCCTGCCCACTGTTTCCTCGCCCTTCTTTTAAGTCATTTTCCCACTCAGCAAAATGCCCATTTTGCCCGTAGATTTATATGCAGAATAGTAATGAATTACAGATATAAATCTCTGTGTGTACTATACTCCAAGAACTCCTGGCTTGGCTCTCACTTAACTTTCCATCCTCTCTTTGTTCTCCAGTGCACAACTGCTGGAAAACATAGATGTTTGGATTGAAGTGATTTAGTTACAGATTGTAACCAGTGCTTAAAATAAATAAGCAAATAAGAATTTAATGCAAGTTAATGGCTAAAACAAGCCTACAAAAGATTTGCTCCATTGCAGAACGTTACAGTGCTTTAAATGTATCCCAGAGAGCCCATTTCCCCCCTTCCAAATTCCACCACTGATCATGCACCAGTAACAAAGCAAAACACAGAAGCCAACTAGCCTATAACCGCTAAACATTTTTTTTCAATTAAGATAATTGTTTAGATTAATTATAAGTGCTGCCCTCATTGATTTATGGGACAAATTTACAATTGTGTTTTCAGACGGGAACTCATTTATTGAGTGGACTGTAGAAAGTGGTGTTAAATATCATGACTGATAAATTCCACTCATTGGCAAACAATTAGGGCCAGGAATTTCCTCAGAGCTGCTCCCGGTCTACCACCGTAACCTCGCTGGACGTGCGGCAGAAACCTCTTTTACACACGTAAACGGGGTTCCGCCGCACTTCTGGCGAAGTAGTGACGACGGAACCAGAGAAAACTCCTGGCCTCGGCTTTTTATTTCTCACCTCCTCACCGGAGGCAGGTTATTAAAGGGGCCATTTTACAAATTTCCGCTCTAAGCATAGATCTTCGACTGCCAGGATCTGGTAAATTACCCTTAAAGTTCCACGGGCACCAGCAGCTCTCGAGTAATCGCACCCAGGTGACAATTCTTCACCTATGATGCTGGGACAGAGACTGTCGGAAGGCTATTTGACCATGGCGCCATCCCCTGACACTGGCATCATCCAACACGCACTTTTCATCGGGCGTCACTGGATAGAAATCGGGGATGGGGACTTCTGCTGAATTTTCTCCACCTTAACCTGCCGTCACTAAACCTGATTGCAATGCCCCCAACACGACCCTGAATGAGGTGACATAACTCAGCAAAAAAAAACAAGCATTGAATCTCGGGCCTCCCTGGCCTATCCAGCTCACGAGCATACCACGTGGTGGAGTTTTCACTGAGATATCGGAGGAGCACGGTCATTAATCTTTAGACCGTAGAGGGTAGATTTTGACTTTGTGCGATAATGCAAAATGGATGATAGTGAATCGGCAGCCTGTTTTGATTTTTGTTTTCAATCGGGAGAGATGTAAAGCCAATTCGCTATCACCCGTTTAACACTATAGCACAAAGTCAAGATCTATCCCTTGAACTCTTTGACCATGAAAAGAAAAGTTAGCTATGATTTGAAAAATAAACTATGTAACATGCTATTTATAAGACGACTTCATTTTAGCAATTGACAGAGGGTTTTTGAATGGACCGCATAAACTTTTCAAATATTTTGACATCTCACAGAACAAAGGAAGCTTTTTATCTGACGGATAACTACGTTTATGGCACTTTTGTTCTGAATCGCAGAATTCATGTGATATGTTTTTTAAAAGATCAGTGGTGTAACTTATTACCATGTCTCATGCGTCACTTGACATTCATGGACAAGATGTTTAATGTGGGCAGCAACATTATTATTGTGACACAATGTCCCCATTTAAACTGGGCTCAGACTCTCATACAATAAACGTTAATCAATTCGTTCACTGAGTCATCTCACACAATGCACGTCTGTCAAAATACAAGCAACAAAATCTCCTAAAACTTTATTCATCACAAGAGCAGCAGAATAAACTCCCCACAACAATTATAATGAGTTTGCCATGAATTGACTTTTCAATATCCATAGCATCTTTAATTATAGCATGGCCTGACAGAATTTACTGCAGTAATTTCAAAGAGTACTGTCAACTACAGTTAGGCTGTCCTGTTAGCTTCAGAGATATATATGAAATAGCAGCTTGCAAAACACAGCCCAACTTCTTTTAGTACTCTAGGGTGAATACCATTAGGGCCAGCGGCCTGACCTGTGTTAAGAGCCCTAATCCTAGCCAGGACTATTTCTGCATGGGCTTCCACCATTCAATTTTAGTAGCACCTCTCTCTATTACTACTGGCAACTCAGCATCATCTTCAGTGATGCGCACATATGCAAAGTATCCACTGAAGACCTCAACCATATTTTGGGACTCCAGGCAAACCTAACCTCCAGTATCTCTCAAAGGCCTTATGTGGTCCCTTGAGGCATTGAGGTCAAGTGTAAAGCTCCTACTGCTCCCCTAGCTGACTCAGCACAAATCTGGGCTCGAACATGAACATCGGGGAGCTGCCAATTATTCCCACATTAAAAGAAACAGGCTGGCGCTCTGTTCATTAGTTGAGAAAAGTAATTTTTGATCATTTCAAATTGCAGCTTATACAAAACAAGAGAAAAGAATAATATTGTAGTCATTTCAAGATTTCAGGTGCTGTTCCTGGCTTTTTGAAAATCTTATGCATTGGCCTCTATATTGCTGCTGTTATCTTTGTACTGCTGCTAAATGTTGTTGCAACTTTCAAAAATATTGGCCATAAGTCCAATGTGCCTTAGAGATCTCATTGGCAACACCTCAATACTGCCTTCAATCTACAAATCTTGAATATTCAAATTCGGATGTTTGTACTTATTCAGCACACATCAAATATTCACTATTTTCTAAAGGAAAGATCAAGCCCTAATGGGAAATTATATACATTTGAATGATTGAAGTCACTATTAATTTTTTTTTACTATGCATTTCTCACCACAATTTGCATTTCTCTTGAGAAAGTGAAAATTGGCCATAGAATACAAGCATAGAATTTTATAGCAGAGGAGGCCATTCAGCCCATTGCATCTGTGCCAGCTCAATGTAAGACCTATCCACTTAGTTCCAAAGCAAACTTAGACTTGACCTAGTTCACTCAACTCTTTTACGTAGCCAGTATTAAACAGCCAATTATCTCTGGGTGTTTGAGCTGACTTATTAATGTGCCTGCCACTTTCTTGCTTTAATATTTACATTTTTTATGATTCAAAATTGCAGTAAAATAATGAATAGAATTCAAAGAAGTATAAATATGTGTGACCAAACATTAAAGTATTCCAGCAGAGCACAGAGAACTCACTGAAGCACAAACCAATAACCCAGTAATTTAGATACCTTATTCAAGCTGTTAACTATTTATGGGTAGCTGGAGAATGTGGTACCTTTACAAACCCACATGGTGTGGTTATCCCCATGGGTAATTGGGATATGCATGGTACGGTACTGATACAGACCAGGAATGTTCTAGGTTCAATCCTGGATATCTGCTGTTAGCTGATCTCAGCCAAGGCAGTAGGGAAAGCATTACAACTAGTCTCAATTTCACCCAGACTAAGAAGGGAAAAAAAATCAACCAGAGATCTCATTCCTGATCACTGTCTGGGGTCTGAGTTCTGAGGAATGGTTAGAGCAACTAGGGCAGTATTCTCCTGAACTGAGAAGATTCAGTGCAATTTGATAGATATGTTCAAAATGATAAAAAAGAATAGACAAAGCAGACATAGATTATTTCCATTGGGTAGATAAATTGAAGACAAGACAACCTCTAGGTAGACTGTTTCCAGTAGGTAGAGGAGTCTAGGACGAGATACAAGATGTAAGAGATTTAGAACAGAGGGCAGGAGAAACACAGAGAGTTGTGAGGATGTAGAATTCACTTGTAGGAACAGGATGGGTTGTTTCTGTGTTATAACTTTAATATATTTCTATTTAGATAAAGGGAGAAATTAGAAGAATGTTTGTCATGCAAAGAGTTATCGGAATGTGGAATGCTTTGCCACAGTGGTGATCAATCTAAATTGGTTATAGCATTCACAAAGGTATTGGATAATTACAAAAAGAATATGGGGAGAATGGGATTATTTCAGGGGAAAAAAGCAAAAAAAGGGGATTGTAAAATCAGCCTCTGAGACTGGCCTACATTCAATGCAGGCAAAAAGAGCTTAATGGACTCTTCCTGTACTAAAAAAAAATCTAGATTTTTGTGTGATTCAGATAAGGACAGGATCCCACATATGGTTGAATTACCCACTATCATTCACTGAAGAACCACCACTTGGGCAAGGTATATGGAGGGCTCTCAGCATCCGTGGAATTGTACCCCTTCATGAATCACCACCTTCAGACGAGGAGAGAAGACAAGAAAATCGGAGGAGGTGGAGAAGAGGAAGGAAATAACTCAAATGGTAATTTTAAAAAAAATCCAACTGATGGTCTTGAAAAATAGTTCATAACAGCACCATATTACAATAATGTTCTACAACAATCAATTATACTGCATTATGTCATTAATCTCCTCTGCAGCAACTGCTTTCAGTTGAGACCAATAAAAGGTCCTGGATGGCTTTAAATGAAGGAGTCATGTGAAAAAGGTCTTAGGAGTTATAGTATATTCAACATCCTAATCTTAACCAACTGTTTCCTTGTCATACCTCATGGTAATGAAAATGTAGACTACATTTAAAAGAAAAAAATCCACTGTCTGTTATTGATCATTTAATGGACATTAGACATTCCCAGTGTCTTTTGGATTCATAGAATGATACAGCACAGAAGGAGGCCATTTGGTCCATCGTGCCCGTGCCAGCTCTTTGAAAGAGCTTTCCAATTTGTCCCATTCCTCTGCTTTTTCCCCATAGCCCTGCAAATTTTTCCCCTTTAAGTATTTATCCAATCCCCATTTTGAAAGTTATTATTCAATCTGCTTCCACCGCCCTTTCAGGCAGTGCATTCCAGAGCATAATAACTTGCTGTGTAAAAAAAATTCTCCTCATCTTGCCTCTGGTTCTTTTACCAATTACCTTAAATCTGTGTCCTCTGGTTACCGACCCTTCTGCCACTGGAAACAGTTTCTCCTTATTTACTCTATCAACACCATTCATGACAGAATAATGACAGGTAAGTCCCTACCTAGTCAAAATGAGATATAAAAAATGGATTGTGTGTGTTGAATCTCTTTGGGGACATTTTCTTCCTTCCGCATTTGCAACCTCCACTGGTATATTGAATCTAGTTTTTCACTTGTTCAGATGAGGAGAACAAAGGTGTTCAGTTCTAATTAATTCTTTTCTGTTGTTCCAAAAGCCATTTTTTTAAACTAATGAATATAGAATACTTCAAACCTTAATTCACCTGCTCTTTAATCAGAAAACACCAAGCCCCTTGTAGGAGCACTATTATTGAGTAACCTGATTTATGTGATTGGTCAATTGTGAGTTAATGAAGGGGATAAAAGGGCTGCCTGGAATGCAGACATAATCAAGAAATACCAGGATCAGCATCTGGAACCCTTCCAAAAAGAAAACCCATAATCCCCACAAGTTGAAGTACAATGTTGGAGCACAGTGGAATTTGAACCTAGAAGAAACAAATGACCTCATGCTTGTGGCTCCAAAAAAAATGTCAAAATATTAATTACTGAAAGGTGTGATTTTATTAAGAGGTGTCTACTTGATTGGTTATGGGAACATTATTTTAAATTTGTTGTTAGTGGTTGGCAGCGAATAAGCTTCCATGCTTTTATTTTAAATAAAAGGCGAGCCAATATATTACAGCTGTACATCAGATTTAATGACCCAACTAAATTTCCACTGCATAGCAGTCAAGTTCAGCGAGATTACCCAGAGTCTCAATGACGCTAAACGTTTTTGACACCATTAAACTTTTCCCCTCCCCCAAACTTCAGTTCATGTCCTCTGCTAATTATTTTTAAATGATTTATTGACCACCAATGCTTCCTACATTAAAACGGTAACTGCACTTCAAAAAAAGTACTTCATTGGCTGTAAAGTGCTTTGGGACGTCCTGAGGTTATGAAAGGCACTATATAAATGCAAGTTCTTTCTTTCTTTCATTTTCTCAAATCTCCTGTTGCAGTTCTTGGTGCCAGGAAAGGTAGCAAAAGTTAGATTTCAAATTGGAAAGATTTCATAAATCCTTTCCTCCATTAGTGTTATTTTTATCACAGTATAACAGGTAGAATTTATATTGCAGAGAGCTAGAAACAGAAAGCTGGGCAGTCCATCAGCACGGTAGCTGCATATCGTAATACCTGTGGTTCCAAAATCAACGCACAAAAATAGAAAAGGTGACAACAGGTATGAATAGAAACAACTGTAAAGAGCATAAAAGGCACAGAAATATAATTATATGTGAAATCATCAAGCAGTAAATATTATTGTACTTAGGCCAATATTCGGTGCAACACATTAATTTTGTTAAAATTGTTTATTATGACCCTTATATATGGGGGAGGCATAATTTATTATAGGATCATATATATGGGAGCGATATCGAGTGAGTCCAGATATATTACATGTCTTACCTGCATGTTTATAATAAGCTAGGTTTGATTTCCATGGTAATGATGAAACACAAGAGATTGATAAGACAGCTACATTTGGGGGCTGGGTCATATGGAGTGCTTTACATAGAAATACGTGGAAATTAGAACATGGGAACAGGTCACTCGGCCCAACCAGTTTGTGTCAACATTCACCCTTCACGCGAGAAAATAGTTTTAATTACATTTATCCACCCTGTTCCCATATCCCTTCAACTTCTTCATCCACCTATTCAATCTAATCTGGACCATTGACATTGTTTCTGCCTCAGCCACTAACCCTGGAAGAGAATTCCACGCCATCACAACTCTCTGTGTAAAGAAGGCTCATTGTTACCTGTTGGCTTTTATATTCTACACCTTTTGTGATAAAATTCTATTGACACTGTAGTGGTGAGATTCTCACTATTGGTAGTTTTACCTTGGTTCAGTTGATCAGGTGCTAGCACTCTTGTTTCTGAGTCAGAAAATTGTGGGTTCAAGCCTCCTTCCATGAAGCGAGCACTGGAAGGAGGCTTGAACGCACAATTCATTCAGATGCGGCATTAAACTGAGGCCCTGTCTGCCTGTTTAGGTGACGTAAAAGGTTCCTTAGTACTAACTTAGGAACAACAGTGAGTTCTTCTAGTGTCCCGAACAACATTCCTCCCACCAAAAACCAATTACGGTAATTTTAAAATGGTCGGAAAATTGAGGGCAGCGTCTTCTGAATTTCTGATGTGTGCTGCCTGGTGACAGGCGAGGGTCCTGCTTTGACAAGTAAAATTACTCCTATTAACTGGTGATTCATCTAATTTCCTGTTCTTTGGGACCTTTTTGTGTGCAAAGTGGCTGCCAAGATTGTCTACGCAACAGTGAGCACAATTCAAAAGTGCTCCATTGGTGGTGAAGTTCTTTGGGACATCCTCAGGATATTATAAAGTGACGCATACATGTAAGTTCCTTCTATTGTTCATTTTATAGAAAATGTTAGTGTGACTACAAACAGAGACTCCTGTTTTGTGCTCACACCAACGTTCTTATTCAAATTACCAACAGTAGAGATTTCCTCATAGCAAGGTATCAGGGTTTCTCGCATCTATCAATTTGATTGTGCTTGCTTTTTCCCTCCAAGTTTATGGGACCACTGTAAAAGCCTGAAATTATAAATTAGAGTTGGGAATGAGAAAATAAAACAAATGCCATTTCTGAGTTGACATGCTAGAGGACAGCTGCAGTGAGTTCATAGGAAAATTCTATCAGTCAGCAATGGGGCTCAGGTTATGTAACCGGGAGAGACTTAACTGTAATTACGTGGATCATTTCCAAAATCTGGGAAATCAATCTAAAACATCACTGGGTGTTGCAGAACCATAAGAGTATCATATGTTTTCCCAATGGAAAAGTTTCTTTATGGAATATCTACATTAACGCTTAACCTGTTGGATAGAAGTTCCGGGCGTTTAAAAGTCAATATGTATTTCAAACATGCAAATGTTCATCATTGGAGTTTATTGACAGAATGGTTTCCTAATATATGCTGCTTGAGGAACTAAGCTTGTCCATGGTCACCCCACCCGCCCCCAAACAAATAACAACACAGCTCTATTCACAAGCCTCGATTTTAGGGGGGTGGGGAGGGGGGGGGGGGAGGGTGCAGGGGAGCCCGGTAGTTGGCGGTGCACCCGGCCAGGTTGGGGACGAGGAGGTCCCGCTGATCTTAACAGCAGGGCCTGATTTGAATTAAACTTCCCAGATGTCCTGCCCGACAACCAGCCAGATTCACCAGCTGACATCATCGGGATGCAACGTTTGAATCTTAAGTAGGCCCCTGCCTGCTTTTAATGGGGGCCTCGTCCAGGGTCCGAATCGCCGCCCTAAATATTATGGCGACCGGGAACACGGCGGATTGGAGGCAGGATTTCGATTTTTAGGACGGGCAGGAAAGGGTCAGGCAAGTGGGGTGGGTTAAAGTCGAGGCCATGCTGTTTGTTGAAAGAAATGAATGAATTGCAACAGACCAACAATGAATGAAGCATTGTTTATTAAATTCTTTCTTACATTATGAATGATGAAAACTTTATATTTTCTCAGAATTATTATGTGATTGAAATGCAGTCGATTTGTTAAAACCCAAGAAAACAAACCGAGGACTGGAAGAGTTAATACAAGAAGACTGGCCGCTCTGGTAGGTTTGTACCTTTTTATACACTAAGGGACGTCAACGTTGACAGAAAGATGATGTCATTGACAGCGGGACTAATTAATACTTAGCTCATATGATATGCTGCCAGAGTGAGCTGACAGTTGGAACACATAAAGTTGCAAGTGTTTATTTTTCTTTGGGAGGAGGATGGTAAGGCTTCTGTAGACCGGGTGTAAACTATATATCGATATATGAATATGTAAATATATTGGTTATACAGAAAATGGTCAGTGTCCAAATGAACTCGCTCATGCACAGGAAGACTATAGAACAAAACTATTGGCTAGGTTTACTTCATAACCTGAAAAAATTATTGTGCCCTTGGATTTACATTTTGTTAATGGAAATAAATTTTCGAAAGCTCGAGGCAGTGCTTTGGGATGTCATTGGGCAATTAAGACATAAAATGAAATCCATTCTCTCATATTTGGTGCCTCTACTACAGTCAATCATATTTGGAACTTCAATCTGAGCATATTTATACTCTTTATATATATGTCATGAGGGAGTTTCTTTGTAGATTTCATGGCTTCAAATGTTTGTTTTGTTTAATGTTGTTCAAGGATGATTATTTTGCGATGCTGCAGTCCATTATCTTAGCACTTGATCAGCTGTAGTGAAATGTTTAATCCAAGAACTTGTTTCTATATGCTTCCCCTTTTGTAACTGCATTCCTGAGAGCTATGAGTGACACTCTCGATTGTACAGGTTGAGGTGTTATGTTCAATTAATACATACACCTGGTAATCAAGGGCTTAATTCAGACTTCTCAGGAAAGCAAATGTGTGAATTTTATAATCCTCGATGAAAGTCCAGGATGATTATATATATATACCAAATTGTATTTTTTTTTACAAATTCAGACTTCAAATATTTACATGATTATTACATATTACATTGACCCTATTCATTCCTCTCTGTGTGTCTATATTGGGGTTTGACTCCAAAGTAGAGGACATCACCATGATTGAAAAAGAACAGAGGAAAGGTAAATCAGTAAGTAGTGATTAGGGGATGCCATGCATTGGTTATAAAAGCTTGGAGATTATAAGAGGAAGGTAAGACTGATAGAGACAAGGAATCGCACAATTTTGAGGTCCTGGGAAAGAGTGAGTTAGAGTTGGAGTGTAATGAGTCTTGATTCAATACAATGGGATGCAGAGAGGAAAAAGAGTGTTTAGTACAGCATATTTGAAGCTCAAAAGAAAAAAGAGGTAAATGTTCAAAGGAGCACAGATCATGGTCATTTTAATAAAACAGAGAGTCTAGAGATGAGAGTGGGATCACCTATCAGATGACAAACTTTTCTTCTATTTCCTGCCCAGGGTGTGAGAGGTGTGTTGCATGTTCTCCCCAGGTGGAAGCAACATTCAAGTGTTGGGTGGACTTTGGCTTTATTAAGAGTTGTTGAGGGAAAAATATATCTTTGGCACGAAAAAGAAAATCAACCTTCTTGGAGGAAGTATTAGCAACAGGGAAGATGTGGGGGAGAGTGAAATGAAGAATGTCAATAGACTTGTGGGAGAGGTGAAGAAAGTGTACATTTAATGATTTGAAAGAAATGCAATCTTCATTAAAGGTATAGTGATTCAACCATTGCACTGTGAGCTTGTGAACACTGGGGCAATGTGAGCTGAAGGAAGTTGATGAACATAAAGTTAAATCAACAACAAAAGAATAGAAGGCACAAGGTCATTGATAGGAAGAAGAAACAGAGATGGGGAGAAGACATGACTTTGGGAAGCCCCTGGATTTTCACAATGATTTCTCATAAATGAACCATCTACTATAATAGATAGTATGATTGAGAGGAAATTAGATAGCCATGGACATGGATTTGGTGGGAGGCCATATGATGATGTTGTTTAGAGATGTATGGTGCCAGACCCCACCAAAGGTTTTAGCAGATGTTCACCAAAGTGTTCCAAGAATGATGTCCAGAGGCTTATAACATAGGCAACAGGGTCAGTAGTGGAATGGCCAAGCTAGAAATGGTAATAGAGATAGTGAAGTAGGCTAGAACTTTCAAGGTGATGGATAAGTTGAGAGTTAACAACAGCTTCCATAACATTCAAAAGGACAAATGAAAGGGCAGTAGGGTAGTAGTTTGAAAGGTAAGAGGAATCACCTTTCTTAGGGATCGGCTGAGCATGAGGAAATCTTCAAGGAGAAGGAAAGGAGAACTGTAACCAAGAGATAGTAAAGAGATATTATGGTAGAGTGCTATGTTTTTGAGGATGAGAGTCTCCTTCCTATCAGGACTAGAGGTCTTATTGGAGTCCAGAAAGTGATGGATACAAAAGACCTGGAGGGGTTAAAAATTGATATGAATTATAATTGTCCAACAGATGGAACAATGGAGAGCAGTGGGAAAGGTTCTTTACCAAGGTCATTGAGATTAGAGTTGGAAGAAAAAAGTGAGCCAAAAAGGTTAGCTTTCTCTTTAAGACAATTAGTAACTGTACTATCAGGATGAAAGAGTGGTGGAAAGGAGGATTTATAAAAAATATAAGGCTTTGGAAAGGGACTAGTAGGAGTGGCTATTGGGGCAGCAAGAACATAAGAACATAAGAAATAGGAGCAGGAGTAGGCCAATCGGCCCCTCGAGCCTGCTCCGCTATTCAATAAGATCGTGGCTGATCTGATCCTAACCTCAAATCTAAAGAACACAAGAAGTAGGAGCAGGACCCGGCCACTCAGCCCCTGGGCCCGCTCCGCCACCCACAGGACCTTGACCGATCCGAACTCAGCTTCATGTCCAATTTCCTGCCCGCTCCCCGTAACCCCTAATTCCCTTTACTTCTAGGAAACTGTCTATTTCTGTTTTAAATTTATTTAATGATGTAGCTGATAGTTGGTGCTTCCCTTCAAAACAGTTGCATTCAGACATTCCAGTAGTTCCAAGTTAGAAGAAATAAAGTTGGCCCAGATGCTTCAGATTGATCAAGATGCCAGATGCGATAACAAGAAGACAACAGAATAACAGGCTTGATTGAGCCAAGGTGCAGTCCCAGATCTGGCAGAAGGTGAAGAGTGAGAAATCTTCCATACCAGCTGAAATATTATCAGTTACTTCACTGGCACAGATGGAAGGACACGAAGAGTAAAAGCAGCAGTTGGATCAGGGAAAGGGAGCAATGAGTTCTTGAAGTCAGCCCCAGTTGGTTGACTAAGCACCAAACAGAAGAGCAATAAAAGCAATGGCAACAGAAAGCTTTTGTTTGGTTTCCAACTTTCTCTCCTCCTCTCCTGAAGGTGGTGGAATATGATTGCATGGACGCTAGCATCCCACGCAAGTGGCAATTCTTCATGTTTGAGCTTGGACAGTGAGAGGAGCTTAAACTAGAGATTTTTATGTAAGATTAACATTTTTTCTCTTCACTTTCACAATAACTTGAAGAAAAGACTAAATTAGCAGGATTTCCAAAGGCTTTTTTTCCCCCTCAAAGGATCATTCTAGAGTACTTTTGAATAGATGAAAATGGTTCAAGTCTTAAACATTTTTTTCCCTAATAATTGTATTGACACTGGCAGTGTGATCAGTAACATATCTTCCATAGTAAGATAGCTGGAAGCAGCAGACATGTGCACACAAATTGAAAATAGATGAGCCCGGAAAAAAAGACAGAACAGATCCTGCAAAGTGTCAGAGTCCAAAGTAAAACAGGACTTCATTAACCAATACAAATCTTCAAATTTTATAAACTAGCACCATTATGATAGCCGACTGATAATAATGATTAATTGATCATTAAATTAGATAAAGGGTGCATATTCACTGTATTTAGAAACTTGTTCTCTCAATTGTAACCCGATCTGCTAAGTGAAAGGTTCTCGACTTCTGATTTTTTTGTATTAGATTTTGTTAGGTGTATACTAGTCACATACCCTATATAAAATATATACCTAATGATAACATGCAAAATAATTGACTTCCAAAAACTGTGCTACCATGATGCTAGATTGTAAAATTTAGATTGTAAAGCCTGGAAGAAGAGAGCTGGATAAATTCTGCCTTAAGCAGAATTCAGTGACTTGGGTTTAAGTTCTTTAATGCCAGATTACAGAACTGACTTTTTTCAGAATTACTATTTAACTAAAATCACCTTTGTTAAACATCTTTAACATTACCAGTGAATGATTTTAGTTTCGCTTTGTCAAGAGAATCAGCTTGAGAATAGAAGCTGTAAACTGTGATTAGAACATTACTTGGGGTGATAGCATTCAAAGATTAGATGAGAGATATGTCACAAAATCAACATGCTTAGATGATTTCATGTGTGCCCATGTTAAGTTGCAACATGCACACAATCCTGCTGTTATTGATGCACATTTAAAGACTGTGAAAGGTACGATGACCTTCAAAGCTCCATTTCTAGTCTCGTATGAGCTAACTAGCCTCTCAAGTTACTTCATTGTCACAAAGCATATGAATATGTTTTCTCTTCTACAAATTAACAAATCTAAAGCCTTCTCCCCCATAAGGCAATGGAGTTGTTTTGATTACATATTTGCTCAATATATTAATTTAATAGATACCATGGCAACCGACCAGCCATAAATAACACACCTAGTTACAAAGACTTAGATCTGATTAAGAATTTGCTTACATCAGTGTCTTTCAGAATAAGAGGCAATGGCACTAGTATATGTGTGTTGTTTTGCTATGCGGGTTGAGGAATGTTCTACAGTTGTAACTGTTTATGTAACAAATTATCAAAGCTTTCTCATTGCTGGATAATACTTTTTATTAACAGATCACTAGAATCAACTTCAACTGCAGGCAATTTCTTTTTTGAAGGGAGATACTATTAAGGAAAACACAGAAAAGATCCATTTATCCTCTTAATCAATATTATTATTAAAATAAGTTTAATGGATTGGATCAAAGAAAGTTTTTTTTATTATATAGCATGATTTGATCAAAGAGATAGTTTTGATTGACAGAGCAGACAAGTCTGTTCAGGCAAGAAAAGCATCGGCTCTGTTGTCGACCGATTAAATGGTATATGGGATTTTTCACACACCAACTTCTGTTCCATGACGCAGTTGTGTTTTTCCTACACTTGTTGCCAGATTTGTCTCAGTTTTGAGTCTCTCTTGCTCTTTTTGTCAATATCTCACTACCCTTGGCATGAATGACCACAGGCTGGTGAGTGCCAACCTTGAAATGGTGGTCAAGGGGCAATGACCCCCAACCCAAAAGGTTGAAAACACTGTGCCCAATCACAATAACCCACTATGGCACTTAATGATTGAATTCAGCTTTTACAATAAAGTGCTACTTATAACAGCAATTGAACACTCACTAGCACAAACAGGTGATTATGACAGGCTGTAAATCTGGCATTGTTTTAGTAGTTTCTTGTTAGTTTTTACAGTTTCATAAGCTCACTTGAGGCTTCTAGTAATTTTCTATAGCAATTTAGTTTGATTAATAATTTGTTTAAATATCTTTTAAGAGTCTGTAATTCCCATTAAAAAAGACAAGAAGCCACTTAGATAATATTCTAGGAAAATAATATTAAGATTTGTTTTTCTCATGGAGTGCAGTGACATTAGTCCTTTATGCCATAACATCATCTTCCTAATAAAATAGCTCTTTCTGAAAATGTTTAGAAAAAATATACAAATGTGTTCAAAACACGTCAAATACAAAACAAAAGCTGGCGGTAACAATGGGGCAGACTATACAGGATTGTCGATATAAAGATTACTACAGATTTGTCGTTTTTGAATTAAAAAGGCTTTGCATAAAAATATTACACACGATCTCCCTGCACTTACCAATTGACCACATAAGCCAATGCACGCCGTGTAGGATCTCTTGTTTTCCACTTGGTAAGAACTCTTGCAACAATTCAGTTTCGCCTTTGATCAAATATATTTATAGAAATGCCTGTTTTAGAGGAAACTATGATACACTTTTTTTTCTCACTTAACAAAATAAATTAAATATACATGACTTTCTGTTTAAAATCTATATAGTTTTACAAAAAAAGGCTTATATCTGTGGTTAGCGTCTCTCTAATCCACATAGGCACTACTGAGGTCCTATTTGCTAAAACGTCATTGAAACGCGATTGTACAGAACAGGAAGATGTGATCGCAGGTAAGAGCAGGCACAAAATTCAGGTCACCTGGAGGGACTGAGCTGTTGTGGTGACTTTTTTTTTCCTCCATTGATATAATAGCTTGTCCAGTGTCTATTCAGCGGGTGACGATGAAACTGAGCAGTACAGTATCCGCTTTTCTGCTACATGGGTGAATAAATATTTCATCGTTACAGTTTATGTCAGTTCACATTTGAAGCATTGTCCTGCTGTTCCATTCCCTCGTAATGGCAGTGGCTAGACATAATTATATTGCAGGTTTCATTTTTGAAGTCTCCTCCGTGCCTAGCAGAAATTCATATAGTAGCACAGACTATATAATTCCGAATATCAAGTCAGCCAGGAACTTAATGTAGATAGCATCTTACTTTAAAACATATAGTCAAGACTTTAATTTGGCACTAACCAGTGGTGAAACCTTTATCAAACACAAGGTTTTTTGTGTGTATGATCGCAAATATAATCTTTTCATCCCGTTTGTGGGTTCCAGGAAATAGTAATTATTTTTGAAATATATATAATATATAAATATTATTTGGTGTGGTTGAAGATAAGGTATCTTTGTGTCAAGTGAATTTAACTGCATAAGCCAACTAGTTCTCACAGTATTCAAATATACCTCAAGTAGTTTACATTTTTTTAAATATAATTTATGGATACAAAGTAATTGCTCAGTACCTGGGGCAAAGATTCAATTAGTTGGACTGTGCGCCAAAAGTTAGTTGCATTTCATAAGGTTTTTAAATTGGGATTGAAGTGTGAGATGATTTGAGTTATTACAGTTTTTAAAAAAAAATTACGCTTTAAGTCAATCTTTTGGTATGTATCTCTTCTAAAACACCACCTTGAATCATTCACTGTAACCTAGGTCTCTCTGCTTCCAAGTACATTCTCATTTCACAGGAATTTCAGACCAGCTCCATTTTCCACTCCGTCTCCCAATTCCTTGCAAGGTCGTTGCCAACCAGCCTTCAGTCTACTGGCAGTGCGGGCTGACGAGAGAGTGCTTGATCTTTCCGAGGTCCTGTTGGAAAATGCCGCGCGGAACACGAGGCCGTGAGCTAGCACTGATAGTGGATGTGCTGGTGCTGGTGGACCTTGCCCTCGACGTGGGAGTGCGTGTGAGTGTGGATGTCTGTGTAGATCTTCGGGTACATTTTCGGGGCCATGGGCGGCACCAGAGGTGGCCCCTGAGCCAGCAGGTGCTGCTGCTGCTGCTGCTGCTGCTGCTGAGCCACGTACTCCTCGTAGTTTATCGGTGTGATGCACTCCTTGTCGAGAACCTGCTGCCTCTGTTCCCTCTGCTGCTGCCTGTGGATCACGGCCGCTGCCGCCGCCGGGGTGGAGCACGGCTTCTTTTTGGTCTGGCAAAGCCAAAGCAGGATTGTCCCGAAGATGAAGATGGCGCCAGCGGGGATTCCGATGATTACAGGCCAAGGCAGGCTGCTGCTCGAAGAGGTAGCCACAGGTGCTTTGGGGGGCTTCGGGTCTGGCACATCAGGCATCCAGAAAAGATAAAAGGGAAAGAGGGGTAGGTGGGGGGGGGGGGGGGGGGGGCACAGAAAGACAAACAAAATTAAAACCAAGTGACAAAAATCAACAACAGATGTCCCACACATTCTTCCTGTCTTCTTTGGGTGCCTGTGTTTTTGTCATTAAACGTAATGTTGCCGACAAAGCATAAATCAACCCTTAAATTGTTTACAGGTTTTACATTGGTAATAGCTGAAGAAATGAACAGCTCTTTCAAGAGTATATAGGGAACCAACCAAAAAAAAAAAGGAGACAAATTATAGGATGCCTATTTTACAGCTTCAACCATGAATTTAAAAATACACAGTGCCTGGAAGTTGAATAAATTTCACACTTGGGTTTTAACACATGTACTTTGTGAAATAAGACTTAAGGTGGACATCATACTGTCTAAACTTTATAAAAGTGGTATTATCAATAAGATTAAAGTGGCCTTGCTGTCCACAATCACATTGAATGATATCATCCCTATTTGAAGCGGTTTAATCTGTTTTAAGTCATTCAACTAAGAAATTTAACTACCTTCTCATTAGAATGGCATTAAGCCGAGCATCTCACTCAGTAATCATTGGATCTAATTTGGTATAATGATGGTAAAACTGCAGTGAAAATAGAAAGAACTTGGAAGACAGTATTAATTGTCTTTTTTATAATGTTGTTTTGCACTCCATATGAATTACTTTAAAGCTTCAATATGACGTTTTGTATCTGGTTAAAATAAACACAGTTCCGATATAGCCCAGTGATGCGTAGATGTACCATTGGCTTGCAAAACCGGAAGGTCAGGACATGAGTATGTGCCTGTGATTGCTCACATAGTGAACTGCCAGTCTGCCAAGCACTGGAGGAAAACAACCAGCAGAGGCCAGGCACTTCCCCATAGGAATGAGACAATTTTGAGGGCAAAATGCTATTCTCCTGCATCTCTTACTGGTTGGGTAAAGTGCAGAACAGCATTAGCCAAAGTAGTGGATACATAGTACAAAGAGAGAGACATCTAAACAGTGGGAGATAGTTAGATATTTAAGGTTCCATTTCCTTCTTGTACCCTTTGGGCAATATTGTTTTTACATTCACAAATGTGCCACCTTCAATATTGCCCCATGTACAAAACCATCAAAATTCCACTTAAAGAATATCACACTTTGTCCATTGTGTGATATTTTCCATGCCAACTCAATGGAAGAATTATGGATACAATTGAGACCTGCTGTTACAGCCTGGCAAAGTCTCTTGCTGACCTACATTGGTTCCCAGTTAAGCAACGCATTGAATTTAAAATTCTCACCTTTGTGTTCAAATCCCTCAATGGCCTCACACCTCCCTATCTCTAAAAAACCTCCTCCAGCCCTACAACCCTCCAAGAGCTCTCTGTTCCTCCAATTCTTGCCTCTTGCGCATCCCCGATTTTAATTGCTCCACCATTGGCAGACCTGCCTTCAGCTGCTTTGGCACTAAGTTGTAGAATTCCCTCTCTAAACCTCTCTACCTCTCTCTCCTCCTTTAAGATGCTCCTTAAAACCTGCCTCTTTGACCAAGCTTTCGGTCACCTGTCCTAATATCTCCTTATGGGCTCGGTGTCAAATTTTGTTTGAAAATTGCCCCTGCGAAGCGCCTTGGGACGTTTTACCACATTAAAGTTTTTGGGTTAAAACACCATTCCGGAACCTGAGTACATAATCTAGGTAGACACTTTAGTGTGATACTGAAGGAGTGCTGCATTGTCGTAAGTGCCATGTTTCAGATGAGACATTAATAAAGGCCCTGTCTGTCTGTTCTAGTAGTTTGGGTGGATTTTTGGGGCTGGATCTCCCACCTCTGTAGGAGGAGGCTCGGGCTGGAGCTTCCAACCACCACCACAACAACCCCCATGACCCCAAACCATCTTCTTGGATCGGGATTTATTACTCATGTAGAGCAAGCTACTGCCTAGATCTCCACTACCTAGAGGGAGCCCCCTGCTGCCAATGAGGAACATTCAGGCAATGCTATAGCAGGAGCACTAGAAGAGAGGAGCACATTTAAAGGGAGGAGCAGAACTCCAAAGATCTGTATTATTATTTTTTTAGGCCTTGGTTGGAGCCGAGGCCCAAGACAGATAGGTTTTGATGCCTGAGCAGAGAGACAGTGCCCATTACTGGGTCATCTCCCTTCAAAAGAGGTGTCAACAGACCCAGGGGCATCAGCCACCCATCTCCTGGCAGTGGCAGAAAGCAGAAAAATCAGGAGTGTCTCCAAGCCCCGCCTGCCCACCCTTATTTATACATGGTGGGTATTGAATGGAAGGCTGGTGGCCTTTCCTGCTCTGGCAGGGGGAGGAAAATCCAGGCAAGGGGCAGAGATGCGGCAGGAGGCCTCCCTGCCTGAATTTCAATGATTTGCATATGCTCTGTGGAGGAATATGGTGGAGGAAATTCAAGTCCTAAAGATTATGTCCCTGGATTTGCACGGGACGCAATCCCAGCAGATACCCTGGGAACGACAATAAAAATGTTAAAAACCTTCACCTTTTCTTCAGGGGTCCAAGCTGCTTCTGTAGCCTGGACTAACCCCCTCCCCCTCCCCACCACCACCAGCACCCTTCAGGATGCAGGTACACCTCATCAACCTGGGTGTACTGGCCTCCATGCTTACACCAGTTTACATTGAGGCCGGGGAAGCAGGAACTCCCATTTTCAACCTTTCACCCCCACCCCCCCCCCCCCCCACAACCCTGCCCCTCTGACAAAAAGAACCGTGTTTGGGTCAGATGGAGTTTCCACCCCAGGCAAGGCCTTCTGGAAAAGGCTAGCAAAGACCAGGACCCAGCGTATCCAGGTCCCGGCCTATTTCCTGGACCTTCATCTGAACTCCTGCTGGAATAAGTGGGGTTTCGCCAGAAGGCCTGAATATTATTGGGGCCTCCGTGACATTATGTGAAAAGCAGAGAGTTATCCAATTAATCCCGCTCCCCTGCTCTTGCCCCATAGCCCTGCAAACTTCTCCTTTTCAAGTATTTATCCAATTCCCTTTTGAAAGTTACTATTGAATCTGCTTCCACCACTCTTACAGGCAGTGCATTCCAGATCATAACACCTTGCTGCATAAGAAAAATTCTCATCTGCCCTCTGGCTTTTTTTGCCAATTATCTTAAATCTGTGTCCTCTGGTTACCGACCCTCCTGCCAGTGGAAACAGTTTCTCTGTATCTACTGTATCAAAACCCCTCAGAATTTTGAACACCTCTATTAAACCTCCCCTTAACCTTCCCTGCTGTACTTACTGTTAGATAATAAGAGGAAATCAGACTGTTCCTGAGGAGAAAGGTTCTAACTAGGTAACTCCACAAGAGTCACAGGATCTTCCGTTGGGCAGTGCCAAAGCTGCCTTTGCATTGACCAAGGTAGCTGGTGATACAAAAAGCAAAGCCATACTGGGCAGTCCTGTCTGGATTACAACCACTTTAACAAAGCTGGTTAGAGTCTGAGACATCTTTCGATAGTTGAGGATGTGTAAGTAAAAGAATCTTTAAGGAAATTTCCCAAAGAGGATTCCTCAACCTATGTCCCACTCTTTCTTTTACAGGATGAGCGGTGATGCCAGTGGAGCAACGCTGAGTTATAAGTCATGCTCAGCTGGGACTCAGTATCTAAGCTGACCTGGGTCAATACTTGTTCCTAAATCAAGCCAGTTGCTTTGACAGGATCAAAGACTTGAATCCGTGGAGGTGATCGTTTGAGTTGCAGTTGGTAACTGATTCAGTCTGGTCGCTCAACATCACTTGACACCAGATCAGAGGTTGAACCCAAAGGCTGAGTCAGTTCGTTCCTGAGGCTGGGGGAGATTGTACAAGAACTGAAGGATCTCCCACTCCCCTCCACCCCCAAACCTTTTGTGTGAGAGAGGCAAACAAGCAAAGCTGCTATCTGAAGAATGCTTTGTAATCTGTAAAGTGACACCCATAGAGTACAGGTAATATTCTGCTTAGATATAGATGTTGAACAAGTAAGATAGAGCTGAGTTTTCTCCTTCAGAGGAAAAGTACTAAGCCCAGAAATTACATATTTATTTATGGCAGAACACTTAACATGTTCAAGTGACGCCCCTCGTTCTGCTGTTTTAACACAGGCATTAACTCATTTATTTCAAATGGGTTTATGTGGGGCAGGAATTCGAAGTGAAACCCAAATCTGCTGGGTATCTGCCCCATGTAAATACCGTGAGAAATCATGATTGCCAGGGGGGCAAGCAAGTCTTCCGCCTGCCATCCCCCAAGGGCACTTGTGTCGGGCCCTCTGGGCATTCCATCCAGTTCACCACCCAATAGGTCCAAGCTGAGAGCACACTTGGGTTCCACTGTGGACCTAGTAAAGGTCCCCAAAATGTTAGGGGTCAAAATTAATCGATCCCACAGGGATCATATAATCTTTATTTTTATCTGCCATCATTATGGGCTTTGGGATCTCTCCCTCCCCCCCCTCCACAATCTGAGCAGCAGGGTGGGCATTTGGCATGGGCACCTCTTTCAGCTTCTACAGGCAAGGGACATGCACCCCAACTATCTAAATGACCCCCCGGCTCCACAATTTGAGATGGGGTCAATTCCGGGGCACCGTATCAGCTGGAGTCCCGCCCTGGTAAGCAGTGGAACAGGGACCCTAGAATTTCAGGCCTCCTTTCTAGTACTATCTATGGTATATATTCACCCAATCACTGATGTGAGCAAAATAAATATCTGTATACAACTTATTCACTTGAATCAGCGACCAAAGAAAAATGGATTAGGAGACGTTGGGAACAATTTTCCTTTTGTGTGTAAAGCAGGATCAAATTATTCCTACACATGTCAGCCTTGACTTAGTGGTAGCAATCTTGCCTCTGAGCCAGAAGGTTCAAGTCCCACTCCAGAGACTTGAGCACAAAATCTAGGCTGACACTTCAGGATGAGATCCACTTTTGGATGAGACATTAAACCGAGACCCCGTCTGCCCTTTTGTTCTCCCCGGTGTTCTGGCTAATATTTATCCCTCAACCAACATCACTAAAAACAGATTTTCTGGTCATTATCTCGTTACTGTTTGTGGGATCTTGCTGTGTGCAAGTTGGTTGCCGTCAACAGTGACTACACTTCAAAAGTACTTCATTGGCTCTGGAGCACTTTGGGATATCCTGAGGTCATAAAAGGCGCTATATAAATGCATGTTCTTTCTTTCATATTGTGGGTTAATTGTTCAAGATAGGTTTTAGCACCTTCCTAAAAAGAGGTTGGGGAAGCAGTAAAGTAATTCCTAAGTTGCATTTAGTCCAGTTATTGCCTGATGATTTTTCTTCCCCTTACAAGCCAACAGCAATCATATGACATTCCTCCCATACTGTTACTAAAACCTATTTGGAGTGATGTATGAACCAGTCTATGTGCACTCTAACCACACTTTAGTTGGTAAGCTGTCGCCGTATGAATGTGGAATTTAGACAGACTTAAAAAAAACACTGGACAAAGACAAATCAGGTCAAACAAATTTTTATTCTGTCACAGGGTCCAGAAAGCATCTATATGCTTTTTATTTCTTTTGTTAAGGTGCAAAAATTGCATTTCAAAGTTGCTTTTTCTGGACATCAGGACAACTTGTTGATGATGTCAGTGGTTGACATCACTAAAAACAGATTTTCTGGTCATTATTTCATTGCTCTTTGTGGGATCTTGCTGTGTACAAATTGGCTGCCGCCAACAGTGACTACACTTCAAAAGTACTTCATTGGCTCTGAAGCAGTTTGGGATGTCCTGAGGTCATAAAAGGCGCTATATAAATATCACTGATATTGAACCTGTGTTCTGAACACTGGGATGGTTACTTAAGATGTGATCTCTGTTTGTGAAGAGAGCAATCCTGGACCAGAAGATCCTGGAACCACATCCAGAGTGGTTCCATGGGCCACACTACCTTGCCCAGCTGGCATAACCAATTGGGAAGATTTGTTTTTTCGCAGTCCATCCGTCACTATAGTAACATGCCGGAAGACGCTGCCCAGCATTGTGTCTAACTTTTGCACATTAGCAAATCCACTAGCCAGCATGTTAAAACCAATTGTCAAACTATTAATCAACTGAGACAGGCCAGTGTGAGTGAAAGCAAAATGCTTCTCGTGTTCTTCCATTGATTCTGTGGGGTGTGTCCCCTCAGTCCCTACAGATGATTGAAGCCTGGATCTATTAGACTGCACACTGCCTCTTGTTGCTGGCAGTTCTGCTGAGCCATCTGAATGACATGACGGGTCACTGCTGCCATTTGAGGTATCAGGGTGAGAGCTGGGGCTAGTGTAATTGCTTACATCTGAGGTATTGGCATGGGAGACAGAGCTATTCCAGGGTTCAAATTTATGACTGGCATCTGTGGGAAACACTATTAAGATTTCCAAGACAGTATTTGTTAAGTGATTATGTTGATAGTGGAATCATAGAATCTTATAGCACAGAGGGAGGCCATTCAGCCAATCGTGCCTGTGCTGGCTCTCTGAAAGGACTACCCATTTAAAGCTATTCCCCTATCCTTGCCCCAAAACTCTTCAAATTTTTGTTCTTCAAATATTTATCCACATCCCTCTTAAAATCTATTATAAATTCTGTTCCCACCATTGGGTGCAGGGAGGATGTTCCCGATGGCTGGGAGTCCAGAACCAGGGGTCACAGTCTCAGGATACGGGGTATGCCATTTAGAACCAAGATGAGGAGACATTACTTCACTCAGAGGGTGGTGAACCTGTGGAATTCTCTACCACAGAAGGCAGTAGAGGCCAAGTCATTAGATGTATTCAAGAAGGAGATAGATATATTTCTTAATGCTAAAGGGATCAAGGGATATGGGGAAAAAGCGGGAACAGGGTACTGAGTTAGACAATCAGCCATGATCATTTTGAATGGCGGAGCAGGTCCGAAGGGCCGAATGGCCTATTCTTGCTCCTATTTTCTATGTTTCTATTGTATTCATGTAGAGCATTCTGGGGTAAGAGGTTGCTTCCAGCACTTTTCTGGGCTCAGAAAGGCATGAAAACACTTGCACACCATATCACGTGGCCACAAAGCACACCCTAAATCCATCCAACTTATTAAAATAAAACGGGGGGTGGGGGCTGTCAGTACTACCCGCGCTGTTAACTGGCAGCTCGCCTGATGGAGGACACAAATTTTGCGCGTTCTTGGTGCAATTTAAAGGCAGCCTGCGCCTCTTAATGGGGTGGTGCACTTTGGCTGCAGGCATCTATATGTGGGCAATGGCATGCGCAGGAGAAGCTTGCGAGGGCACGCTGGCATTCGGACACTGCTTTGGAGATTTTAGTGGAGGAGGTCGACAGGAGATGGGGCATCTTCTATCCACCAGGTGGCAGGAAAATTTGCAGGCAAGCTACCTGATATGAATGGGTAGAGGGGGCATCAGTGTGAGGCATATCACTCCCAGGACATGACTGCAATGCAAGGAAAAGTTCAATGACCTCACGAGGATAACTAAGGTAAGCCTCCTGACTCATACCTCTCATTACATTATGATTAGCCTTGCACTACCTGTTGCCCCAGCATTCACCATCCAGCTCTCACTCGATTCCCCTCCAATCACTGCAGCACACTTCACTCCACCTCCTTCTGCTCCTAATGTCACACTCGGCACCTGTTACTTTTCTTCACCTTTACTTCCTTCACCTTCTCACACCTCTGCCATCTTTCACACACCAGCGACTCTATTCTACCCTGACATGCATGTCCTCAAAACTTCTCACTGCTCTAACACTGACACTCTTTCATCTTTCTTGCAGGGTAAAGCTCGCACACAATAACTGGGAGCAGGCAGCCACAGGAAGAAGGGACACACTTCATCCATGTGCTGTCCCCACTCGAAGAGCAGGTTATGGACATCGTGGGCAGGGGACGTGTCAGGACCGTGGCATCTGGTGAGGCTGAAGGACAAGTCTGGCAGGGTTTTAAATCATCTTCCCCTCCTTCGCTTCTCACTTAAATCTCACCCCTACACGTGATGCATGACAGATTGCAGCTGCTTTCAGAAGCCACTCATCTGTCTCTGCATAACATGTCACTAACTGCTAACTCATCGCCCATCCTTACATTTCAACTTCAGAAGATGCAAGCAGCCCTCAGGGAGAAGAGGAAGAAGAAGAAGAAGAGGGCAGCACTGCTGATCAGGAAGCGTCACTCGACCCTACACTTGCAGATACCAGCTCAGATACTGGCACTGCGCATAGTTCAGAGAGTAAGCTAGAGAGGTCTACAGGTGGAGATTCACCCAGCACGAGTCTGCAGTGGAAAGGGGGATAGGACAGTCCAGGAAGCAGCTCACCGGAGGGCGAGCTCACATCCTAAACTTGTTGCACAGATTGCAGATGGAGACATCGGGGGCCCACCATACATAACCACACGGACCTTCTAAATGCACTGGGCTGCCTGCCAGAGAGCTTGTGCACAATGTCGGAGAGCAGGGAGGAGTCCAGTTCCAATTTGTGGGATGTCTTCACATGTGGCATTGATCATGCAGTCAAAGGTGGCGTGAGTGGTCAGCTCCATGAGCACTGCAGGAGGACCCACAGCCACAGAGCCTCTGGTGACAGCTCTGACAGCTTTGATGGAAGCTCAGAATGTTGCCATCTTGACTCCGGGGTGCAGCATCTCCTTTGGGTTACAAAGCCTGAAGGAAAGTGCAGATAGGGGCTTCGAGACACTCCCCGTTTTATCAACTTGTCCTCCCACTTTTAAAGATCTGTGTATCTGAACCCCTATGTCTCTGTTTTTTAAATTTATTCTTGGAATGTGGGCAATATTGGCAGGGCCGGCATTTGTTGCCCACCCCTAGTTGCCCTAAGAAGGTGATGGTGGGCCTGCTCCTTGAACCGCTGCAGTCCTTGTGATGATGGGGCTCCCACAGTGGTGATAGGTAGGGAATATAAGGATTTTGACCCAGTAACGATGAAGGAATGGCGGTGTATGTTCAATTCAGGATGGTATGTGACTTGGAGGGAAACCTGGAGGTGATGGTGTTCCCATGACATTGCTACTCTTGTCCTTCTCAATAGTAGATGTTGTGGCACTGAGAGTTGCTGTCAATGTAACCTTGGTGAGTTGCTCTATTACATCTTGCAGATCTATATACTGTAACCACGGTGGGCCAGTGATAAGGGGTGGATTTGGAGATAATACACAGCCTCACATCTTCAAGAATCTTTGTGGAGCATATCTGTCCCAGCGTTTCCTTTGTCTTTAATTAAGTGGCTACACTGCAGAGCACATTGATAGTCCAAACACACAGCATCTCTTTAGAATCATAGAATGATACAGCACAGAAGGAGGCCATTCGGCCCATCGTGCCTGTGCCAGCTCTTTGAAAGAGCTGTCCAATTAGTCCCATTCCCCTGCCCTTTTCCCATAGCCTTGCAAATTCTTCCCCGCAAGTATTTATCCAATTCCCTTTTGAAAGCTGTTATTGAATCTGCTTCCACCATCCATTCAGGCAGTGCATTCCAGATCATAACAACACGCTGAGTAAAAAAAAACTCTCCTCATCTCGACTCTGGTTCCTTTTGCCAATTACCTTAAATCTGGTTAACTAACCCTTCTGCCAATGGAAACAGTTTCTCCTGATATTGAACACCTCTATTATATCTCCCCTTAACCTTCTCTGCTCTAAGGAGACAGACCCCAGCTTCTTCAGTCTCTCCGCCGAACCCAAGTCCTAAATCCCTGGTAGCATTCTAGTAAATCTCCTCTGCATCCTCTCCAAAGCCCAGACATCCTAAAGTGTGGAGCCCAGAATTCGACACAATATTCCAGCTGGGGCCGAACCAGTGATTTTTAAAGTTTAGCATAACTTCCTTGCTTTTGTACTGCATGGTAGTGGTGGGGGGGGATTTTAACCCCCCAGGATGGGCAGAGGGAGAGGGTGGGTGGGGGGAGTTAAATTCTTAAAAATCTGAAACACAACCCCAAGCTACCACGAACATGCCTGCGTCCAGTTTAACTGGGGAGGATTGGGGAGCAGGCGAGTAACCTGCTCTCGAGAGGCGGATCAGTAATTTAAATATGTTAATGAGGCTCCGTACCTCAGATTATAGCAGCCTTTCAGATTTAACAGCTGCGGGCCGAGTTTCCCAGGGCTCGGGAAACCCAGCAGCTAAAGTGAGGCGAGAACTGCCGAATCCAGCAGGTAAGTGCTTTTCCAGCACTGCTTGTGGGCCAGGAGGAGCAGGAGTGCTTCCCCCCTGGGCCCCCCAGGTAAACCTGCCAAACTCGGCTTCCCTCTCTGGGAATGGCTGACCGCCCTCCCTCCCCCGCCCGATCCGCTAACCCCCACTCCTCCGTGATTCAATGCCCCCCCCTCCAGGACGACCCACGATCCGAAGCCCTCCCCGCGATCTCCCCCAACCCCGCAATCTCTTCCAGCTCCCCCCCCACCCTGCGATCTCTTCCCCACCCCCCCACCTCGTGATCTCTTTCCTCCCCCAACCACCTCGCGATGTCTTTCCTCCCACCCCGCAATTTCTTTCCTCCCCCCGCCCCCCCCCCACCCGGCGATCTCTCCCTCCCTCCTCTCCGGTCCCCAGCAGCGGCCTGATAGCATAGGCCTTTTTGCCCAACAGTCAGCCAGCCTCTCAATCTGGCTGGCTGCCAGCCGGGAAATGGAGAATAAAAATTCAAATGCGGTCCTGCAGTTAAATTCGCAACCATCTGAAATATTTCCCGGCTGCTACAAATCCGTTCCCCCCCCCACCCTTCCCACCGCTTCTTCCCCGGATCCCCATAAATACCAGGACCTATCTCCAGGATCCCACATGCTTTTTTAACTGCCTTCTCAACTTGTCCTGCCACCTTCAAAGATTTGTGCATGTTCAGCCCCAGGTCTCTCTGTTCCTGCACCCCCTTTAAAATTGTACCATTTAGTTTATATTGCCTCTCCTCATTCTTCCTACCAAAATGTATCACTTCACACTTCTCTGCATTAAATTTCAACAGCCATCTGTGTGTCCATTTCACCAGTCTGATTATGTCCTTCTGAAGTCTGTTACTATCCTCCTCAATGTTTACTACATTTCCCAGTTTCATGTCATTTTTCCTGTTTGGACTGTCTTTTTTTTGCCAGATACCTTTTGCCAACTTTTCCCTTGGCTCTAGGTACTAATGTCTTAAAATGCACAACACTCCCAATCACAGTTGACTTAACACACAGATTAGCAGTTGTGAAGATGGAGGAATAAAATAGCTGTCACCGGGGGGAGAATTCCTCTTTGTGTAGCGACAGTGTAAATGCCTTTAAAAAGAATGGGCAGCAGATTTTGTTACACCTCCTGCACAGTGGAAAACTTACCACTGCGGTCACATGCAGATAGTATCTCATGTCAGTGTATTATTATTGCATTTAAATCACACTTAAATATTCTCCATTGATTTCACCTAAAAAAAAATCACTTGATACCATAGGAGAAATTGCCTCTGTTCTTTCTAGACAAAAGAGAAACCTTACCTCTTTGTTGATCTGAGGTAAAAGAAATAGTGATGCCAATGTTACATGCAAACATTTTGATTCTCTAGGGTGCTTTATTTACGTGATATGGGTGTGCAAGTTTAAGCGAATGTGAAGCTCATTTCCATTGCGAAGATTTGACAGTGGCTTGAGTAAAGCCAGAATGAAAGTGAAGCAGATGAATCACCAGTATCTGAACGTACTGAGTGTGACACAGAACAAGAAATTGTTGCTGATTGTGCTGACCATGTTTTGCCACTGCCATACTCACAGCAATGGAACATGTCACCGAGCTATGTGTGCTGATAGGCGAGTTGGGCTCGCATTTAGAAAGGTTATAAGGAGTATAAGCCACGTGCTTAAAACAGCGAGATTTCACAGTCGGAGGAAGGGCAAGGAAATTAATTATACGCCAAGGCTCCCACATCTGTCCCTGGCTCATTTGTCTTCGAACAAGACAGTGAGGAATTTCATAGGGTACAGTACTGCCAAGGCCAGCAAAGAGTACCACAGACTGAAGTGAATTGAGATGGGGTTTTTTTACACTAAGAAACAAAGAGGCTATTTTTCATAACAAAACAGCAACTGCCACTGGAATAAACAAAATTTGCAAAGTTTCGGAGTAAAATCCCCTCTTTTGCCTCTCTTATACTTTACATTTCTCGCATAAACATGATTACTTCCATGGTCCCTTCTTTGTTTGTTTATACTCTCTAACCTACATTTCTCATTGATGGGAGGTTAGACAAAATACTTGAAATGGAGTCTCAGATATATTTATAATCATACAGTACTGAAAAAGACCATTAGGATCGATCAGGATTGTCCCAAAATCAAGAAAATCATGCAACACTCTATATCTCATACTCATTAATAGCTTCCCTCAACAACAATACCAACTTGCATTTATATAGTGCCTTTAACGTAGTAAAACGTCCCAAGGCACTTCACAGGAGCGTTTATCAAACAAGGAGATATAAGGACAGGTGACGGGTCACCGAGATAGGTTTTAAGGAGCGTCTTAAAAGGAGCAGAGAGAGGGATAGAGAAGCGGAGAGATTCAGGGAGGGAATTCCAGAGTTTAGGGTCTAGGCAGCTGAAGGCATGGCCGCCATTGGTGGAGCGATTAAAATCAGGGATGCGCAAGAGGCAAGAATTGGAGGAGCGCAGAGCTCTTGGAGGGTTGTAAGGCTGGAGGAGGTTACAGAGATAGGGAGGGGCGAGGCCATGGAGGGTTTTGAAAACAAAGATATAATAGCTTCCCTCACTAAAAATCCATCCAATTTCCTCTTCAATTTACTGACATAATCCATCTTCAGGGCCTCCCCGCAAAATACATTCCATGCATTCACCATCCTCTATGTAAAGTAATTAAATCAGAACTGTAAATTTACCTTTCCTTTTCTAAATTTGAGTCTGTGCCCTCTTTTTGCAGAGTTGTGACTTCATCAAACACATTGATAAGATTAAGTGTCTGACTACTTCTTAGGATCCCAAATACTTCATTAAGATCCCCCTAAGCTTTCTCTTCTTAACCACAAACATTCCCAGTTTTTGTAGCCTCTCCTCCAGGCTCAGGTGTCAATTTGTTGTATGTGTTCAAAGCCAAGATGTCTCTATGATAGAATGCCAGCCATGGTTGTACACAATATTCCAGGTGGGCTTGACCAAAGCGATATACAAAGTCAGTAACACTTTCTGGGAGCTATGCTTTCTCCCCCTGATTCTCAGCTTTGGCTCAGTGGTAACACTTTTGCCTCAGAAGGTTGTGGGTTCAAGCCCTACTCCAGAGGCTTGAGCACAAAATCTAGGCCGATACTTCAGTGCAGTACTGAAGGAGTGCTGCACTGTTGGAGATGCTGTCTTTCACATGAGACATTAAACTGAGGCCTGGGCTGGCCTTTAAGGTGGGTGGATATAAATGACCCCATGGCATTATTTGAAGAAGAGCAGGTGAGTTCTCCCAGTGTCTTGGCCAACATTTATTTCTTGTCCAACACCACTAAAACAGATTACCTGGTCATTTATTTCATTGCTGTTTGTGGGATCTTGCTGTGTGAAAATTGGCTGCTGTGTTTGCCTATGTTACAACAGTGACTACACTTCAAAAGTACGTCATTGGCTGTGAAACACTTCGAGGCATCACAATGATATTTAGTAGAGATGATAGAACCATATTCAAACCATATTTTCCTTTGAGTTAAGAATTTTTTTCCTGGCATATGTGTTCTAAATTTACTTTTTGCTAAAATCCATTTATGTCTTCTGCTTCTACCTTCTTGGCATACTTTACAATAATAATCTGGTTTTGCCTTATCTATTTACGATTTTATAAATTTTGATGGGGTACCCCGTCTAGAGTGTAAAATTTAAGCTTCTTGAAATCTTCCTCATAGTTCATCCCCATTACATTTGAAATTAGTCTTGTTTTTTCCTGTATCCTTTCTAATGCAAGTACATATATTTCGGAGTGTAATGATTGAAACTGAACTAAGTGCAAACTGATCATCAATGCATTGTGAAACCTTGACTTACGTTTATGATCCAAATAGAAGTCCACTCAAAGCCTGGCCAACATTTCTTCCTCAACTAACACTACTAAAAACAAACTGGTCTTCCATCTCATTGCTGTTTGTGAGATCTTGCTGCATGCCTACATAACAGTCACTGCATTCACTATAGGTGAAGCATCTGGAGATGTTTCAGAGACATGTGATGAAATGCCGTACCAATGAGATTGCCATGAACTATTTGAATTATTTCAAACATAGCTGTTGTTACCAGGATTCAAAAATACGTTTGAGAGCCAGAACTAAACATTGCCAAACCAAGCATTGTACCAAAGTCGCCTTGTAACTTGAGCTCATTCAAAACTCTGCTGCCCTAACTCGCACCAAGTCCATTCACCCATCACCCCTGTGCTCACTAACCTACATTGGCTCCCGGTCTGGGAACGCCTCGATTTTAAAATTCTCATCCTTGTTTTCAAATACCTCCATGGCCTCGCCTCGCCCCTCCCTATCTATGTAACCTCCTCCAGCCTCACATCCCTCCAAGTTCTCTGTGTTCCTTCAATTCTGCCAACTTGAGCGTCCTCTATTTTAATCGCTGCACCATTGGCGGCTGTGCCTTCAGCTGCCTAGGCCCTAAGCTCTGGAATTCCCTCCCTAAACCTCTCCGCCTCTCTACCTCTCTCTGCTTCTTTAAGACGCTCCTTAAACCTACCTCTTTGACTAAGCTTTTGGTCACCTTTCCTAACATCTCCTTATTTGGCTCGGTGTCAAATTTCTCTGTGAAGCACCTTGGAACGTTTTACTATGTTAAAGGTGCTACATAAATGCAAGTTGGAGCCACAACACTGGGTTTCTGCCTTAGGGGGCTCATGAGGTATTACATAACTCTAGTTCTCACTTTCTCTCGTGGCAGAAAGCTAGCACAGCAGCATTTCATAGGTCTCATGAGCTCTATAATTAACGTTATTATGATCCTGAACTCCCATATTCCACCTCGCCCCCTCAAAAATGCAGATCCTAGACTTCTGAACTGTCCAAATTTCCACTCCTGCTGAAGAAGAAAATGGTAAGATCTAATAGTTCCAAAAAAAGATAATCAATGTGGTCTCGACCAGGATGCATAACACTATTATTTGTTTAATGATGCGAGCATTTTGGTCAAGAAAATATTGTCATGCTATCATGATTGTTGCTGAGATCTGGCAGTTTGAGTTATGGAAAGACCTCACACAGCTTGGCTTTTAAAGCAACCCAGAAATTGGATTAATTTGGAAGTCCTGTACAAGATTTTACCTCAGCACTGATTACCGCTATTAGAGAAAAATCAACCAGCAAATTTTTTCCTGGATATTCTCCACTGTAAACATTCAGCTTTGATCGGTTCTGTTGAATATAATGTCCCACCACATGCAGGCATGAATAATACTCCAGATTGTCAGTTTCACATATAATCAACACCATTAATCTCGTTTCAGCACTTTGCATCTAGAAGTACAGATGTTGGCTTAATTCCATTCTGAATATGTTTGTATAAAATTCTGGTCGAAAATCGCCATAGTACAACACCAACAGACTAACCCTTCCATTGTGTTTCTTGCAAAGTCATTTTGCAGCATCAAGTTCTTCATGCTATGAATGCATAGATCTGTAGCTTCAAGAATCAAAGCAGCCTGAACGATTTGTGTTAAATGCGCTGATAAATTACTTTTTAAAGTATTCTATACCTTTGAAAACAAACTAGCATAGATCCGTTTTTTCAGCTTGATTTATTTATAACTTGGAATGAAGTTTCCTGTTCATCGAGGTGAATGGAAAAATTGAATATTTTTCCATCTATAATGCCCATACGCAGAAGCAAACACTCTCAGGCTAGGTACAGAGATGTCAGATGCAGAGTAAAGCTCTCTTTTGCCTGCCCCACCAATGAAGTCAATGGAAATCAAAATCGGGAATTATGTATAACGGGCTACTGAGTCAATATCGCCTGTTTGACACTATCACCCAAAGTCAAAATTACCCCCAATGTGTCTTAATGTCAAAAGAGTTAGGAAAGTATCTTTTCCCACTTCCCACACTATCCCCCCCGGATGAGATTGCCACTTTAGTGATAGTTTGTGGCAAATTGCAGGCAGATTTAATTTATGGACTTTTAGGGCAATTAGGTTAAAACAGCACCAATTAATTTTACAGAAGATCCAAACAGCCAGCAGAAAGAAGGTACATTCACTGCCTCAACCTAGATAGATTCAAACCCAGCTCTGTAAGGTGAAAGGGCAGTGCGCTAAATTACTGCTTTACCCATCCCCTATTAATCTACCTTTTTATAAAAAAAGATATTCTTTCTCTCCGTTCTGTTTAAATCACCAGCTGAGAGAACTCACAGATAACCTATGGGGGGAGGGGTGGGGGGCGGAATTTAAACTGCTTGAAAAAACAGCCAACCGACAGAGGAAGATCTGGCAGGCACCTTGGATACCCATTAGTTTGCCTAATTCAGGCTGGCCTTTAAATGGGCATCCAGCACTCCTGCCCAAAACAGACAGGAAGCTTTTTAAATATGCAAATTGGGTCCTAGACCACTTGTAGGATCCCGATTTTAATGTACAAGTGGGCGGAGCATGCACTGTATATGTTCCCCCATCCCCCCACTTACCGGTTGGGTCCGTGCAGAACCCGGATGATTTGGCGTCCTTAGTGTTTGCCTTGCTATGTAACGGACCACTAATGGTGCAAATTGGCTGCCAGTTGTAATTCCTTTTTTCCCTGTGGAAATGTTTGGCATTTAGTACTAAAACCCATCTGGTTCACTAATGTCCTTTAGGGAAGGAAACCCGCCGTCCTTACCCAGCCTGGCCTATATGTGACTCCAGACCCACAGCAATGTGGTTGATTCTTAATTGACCTCTGAAATGGCCTAGCAAGCCACTCAGTTGTAAAATCTCGCTAAAAAAAGTTATAATAAGAATAAAACCGGATGGACCACCCGGCATCGGACCACTAGACACCGAACACGACAAAGGCAAACCAAGCCCAGTCGACCCTGCAAAGTCCTCCTCACTAATATCTGGGGACTTGTGCCAAAATTGGGAGAGCTGTCCCACAGACGAGTCAAGCAACAGCCTGACATAGCCATACTCACAGAATCATATCTTTCAGCCAACGTCCCAGACTTTTCCATCACCATCCCTGGGTATGTCCTGTCCCAGCGGCAGGACAGACCGACCAGAGGTGGCGGTACAGTGATATACAGTCAGAAGGGAATGGCCCCGGGAGTCCTCAACATTGACTCTGGACCTGATGAAATCTCATGGCATCAGGTCAAACATGGGCAAAGAAACCTCCTGCTGATCACCACCTACCGCCCTCCCTCAGCTGATGAATCAGTCCTCCTCCATGTTGAACACCACTTGGAGGAAGCACTGAGGGTAGCAAGGGCACAGAATGTACTCTGGGTGGGGTACTTCAATGTCCATCACCAAGAGTGGCTCGGTAGCACTACTACTGACCAAGCTGGCCGAGTCCTGAAGGACATAGTTGCCAGACTAGGCCTGCGGCAGGTGGTGAGTGAGCCAACACGAGGGAAAAACTTACTTGACCTCGTCCTCACCAATCCACCTGTCGCAAGTGCATCTATCCATGACAGTATTGGTAGGAGTGACCACCGCACAGTCCTCATGGAGACGAAGTCCCGTCTGTCCACTGAGGACACCATCCAACGTGTTGTGTGGCAGGATCACCGTGCTAAATGGGATAGATTCAGAACAGATCTAGCAGCTCAAAACTGGGCATCCATGAGATGCTGTGGGCCATCAGCAGCAGCAGAATTGTATTCCAGCACAATCTGTAACCTCATGGCCTGGCATATTCCTCACTCTACCATTACCAACAAGCCAGGGGATCAACCCTGGTTCAATGAGGCGTGTAGAAGAGCATGCCAGGAGCAGCATCAGGCGTACCTAAAAATGAGGTGCCAACCTGGTGAAGCTACAACTCAGGACTACATGCATGCTAAACAGCGGAAGCAACATGCTATAGACAGAGCTAAGCGATTCCACAACCAACGGATCAGATCAAAGCTCTGCAGTCCTGCCACATCCAGCAGTGAATGGTGGTGGACAATTAAACAACTAACGGGAGGAGGAGGCTCTGTAAACATCCCCATCCTCAATGATGGCGGAGTCCAGCACGTGAGTGCAAAAGACAAGGCTGAAGCGTTTGCAACCATCTTCAGTGGATGATCCATCTCGGCCTCCTCCCGATATCCCCACCATCACAGAAGCCAGTCTTCAGCCAATTCATTATCAAGAAACGGCTGAGTGCACTGGATGCAGCAAAGGCTTTGGGCCCCGACAACATCCCGGCTTGTAGTGCTGAAGACTTGTGCTCCAGAACTAGCCACAACTCTAGCCAAGCTGTTCCAGTACAGCTACAACACTGGCATCTACCCGACAATGTGGAAAATTGCCTAGGTATGTCCTGTCCACAAAAAGCAGGACAAATCCAATCCGGCCAATTACCGCCCCATCAGACTGCTCTCATTCATCAGCAAAGTGATGGAAGGTGTCGTCGACAGTGCTATCAAGTGGCACTTAGTCACCAATAACTTGCTCACCAATGCTCAGTTTGGGTTCTGCCAGAACTACTCGGCTCCAGACCTCATTACAGCCTTGGTCCAAACATGGACAAAAGAGCTGAATTCCAGAGGTGAGGTGAGAGTGACTGCCCTTGACATTAAGGCAGCATTTGACCGAGTGTGGCACCAAGGAGCCCTAGTAAAATTGAAGTCAGTGGGAATCAGGGGGAAAATTCTCCAGTGGCTGCAGTCATACCTAGCATAAAGGAAGATGGTAGTGGTTGTTGGAAGCCAATCATCTCAGCCCCAGGGCATTGCTGCAGGAGTTCCTCAGGGTCGTGTCCTAGGCCCAACCATCTTCAGCTGCTTCATCAATGACCTTCCCTCCATCATAAGGTCAGAAATGGGGATGTTCGCTGATGATTGCACAATGTTCAGTTTCATTCGCAAACCCTCAAATAATGAAGCAGTCCAAGCCCGCATGCAGCAAGACCTGGCCAACATCCAGGCTTGGGCTGATAAGTGGCAAGTAACATTTGTGCCAGATAAGTGCCAGGCAATGACCATCTCCAACAAGAGAGAGTCTACCCACCTCCCCTTGACATTCAACGGCATTACCATCGCCGAATCCCCCACCATCAACATCCTGGGGGTCACCATTGACCAGAAACTTAACTGGACCAGCCATATAAATACTGTGGCTACAAGAGCAGGTCAGAGGTAGGGTATTCTGCGATGTGTGACTCACCTCCTGACTCCCCAAAGCCTTTCCACCATCTAAAAGGCATAAGTCAGGAGTGTGATGGAATACTCTCCACTTGCCTGGATGAGTGTAGCTCCAACAACACTCAAGAAGCTCGACACCATCCAGGGCAAAGCAGCCCGCTTGATTGGCACCCCATCCACCACCCTAAACATTCACTCCCTTCACCACTGGCGCACAGTGGCTGCAGTGTGTACCATCCACAGGATGCACTGCAGCAACTCGCCAAGGCTTCTTCGACAGCACCTCCCAAACCTGCGACCTCTACCACCGAGAAGGACAAGAGCAGCAGGCACATGGGAACAACACCACACCATCCTGACTTGGAAATATATCGCCGTTCCTTCATCATCGCTGGGTCAAAATCCTGGAACTCCCTTCCTAACAGCACCGTGGGAGAACCTTCACCACACGGACTGCAGCGGTTGAAGAAGGCGGCTCACCACCACCTTCTCAAGGGCAATTAGGGATGGGCAATAAATGCCGGCCTCGCCAGTGACGCCCACATCCCATGAATGAATAAAAAAGAATTTAGTCAATGCTGCCCCTAATAAATCCAAGTGAGACCAGGTTTATGCCTATCTTCCCCCCAACTCACAGCAGCCAGTTGGGAGAACCCCCAGGGAAATTACCTGAAAAAGATGCAGTTAGTTGGTATCTACATTATTGTTGTATCATGCGCCTACCGGGATGGTGGCAGGCAAACTAGATGGACTTTGGTCTTTTTTTATCTGACATTTCCTATCTTCCTATGTCACTGTTATGTCACATTGCTACGCCAATCTTCTTTATGCTAACTGTAGTTTCAATCCTAAGGCCCGTTCTCATTTTTAATCCTTTAACGTATAAGGCTAGTCTGCATACTAATTGCTCACTATCCTTCAGCCTTAAAATAGCAAATCCAAATCGACCACCTTATAGAATGGTTCATCATTCTTCCTGAATCCTCACCATATCGAATCAAGGCTCACTGCAGCATCTCTTACTCGAACTCATTCTTTCCTAGCACCTCAAAATTGTGAAGCTCCTAAGTCTTCTTTCTGTCTTATAGTTGACAAGCTTTAAAGCCTAAGCTTGGCATCACCTAACCACTACTGCATTATTTATGTTGCTTTCTCTGCTACTCTTTACAAACTTGGCGATTGTCCTGCACTATGAACCTTATCCCCTCACCTGGGTTTCCCAGTTAAAAAAAAATCTAATCAATAGTTACGAGGTAACTTGACACATCCCAGCAGCAGGTCTTTCCATGTTACTTTGGTAATGTTGTGTGACTGTATGCTGGGTGTTTAGCGGTGGAGGAGAGGAGAATGGAGATGTTTTTCTTGCTTCCCGGTTGTCTATGGAGCATTTTATGCCAACTGGGCAGGACCAACCTCAGAACTCCAGCTTTGGATTTGAAAGCTTCAGAAACTCTGGCACCCAAAGCTGAAAGGCACTGCTGAAACCCAGAAAAAGCAAAATATTTATTTCCAGCGTACAAGTACCGAGAGAAGGAACCTGCCTACCTGGCAGCACAGTAAGGAAGGCACTCCTGAAGCTGTATCCCATGGTGTTTGCGCCCAAGCAGATGTACATCCCAGCGTCCTCCTCCTTTGCTCTGGAGATCATCAGTTTGTTTAAGTAAGAGCCGTCAGGCCTGGACCACACCTCTCCCGTCGGCAGCACCACAAACTTCTGCCCGCCGACGTCAATGGTGGAGTTGTACTTGTTCTCGCTGCCATATTCTACCCTCTTCAGCCACTGAATCACAGGTTTGACATCGCTGCGGACCTTGCACTGGAAGGAGGTTGTGCCTCCATAATCGACTGTGGTGTTTACGGGGTGGGTTCCAGTCAGGATGGGTTTGGACCTGGTGGTCTCTGCAAATGATAAGCAAAATGATTCATTGTTAATGACCGTCACTGCAGAAAACTCTGATGCCCAATGACACGTGTATTATACATCAACTGTCTAAGAAAGGCAGAAATATTTCATCCACAGATAAAATAGAATGAGATCACACACCTTAATTATGCAGACTTTATTTTGCCACGGATCCCTACCTCAAGGTTATCCCATTTAAAGCACAAACAAGGCCACAGTTGGGGAATATATTTCATGGTTCATTAGAATGTGTCACTGAAAGTAGACCCGTGATTAGTGTTAGCATAAACCTCTAGTTGAGGCTTGTTAATGACCATTATTTCAAATGGAATTATTAGAACCAGATACACCATATCTATTACAATATATCTACTGTGATTCGGATAATATCACAAGCAGGCATATAATAGCAACATTAAAAATGATTCCTAAGGGAACGAATATTAAAATTGATAGACATTTTGTTTTCACATCTATTTTGAGAAGAGGAGACCAAAAATAATTGCAATATTCTGTTAAGCCTGTAACTATCTCCTCAGATGAAGGAAGTTGACTCAAGACAAAACACAGAGGAATGTGTGTGGGGGGAGGGGAATAGATAAAAAGCCAAAAAAATGATCACCAACATCTCTCCTTGAATAGTGCTGATACAGAAGATTCCAAAGATCTTTCAGGAGTTCATTGCATCGACTTGCAAATGTCGGAATCTGATAATTTCTTGGTGCAAACCTCAATGAAAGATTTGCTTTATTTGACGTCTCAAAATTTACATTACAACTTCAAATTGAAAATCAAGAGCACACAGTTAATAAATAAGACAAAAGACTTGATAAGTGGATGGAGAATTACCCCCACTTAAAGCCTGCTCAGAAATTATTCTGCAGCCTCAGCCGCTAATAATGTTGGTGGAGAGAAAAAGAATCAGTGTATTTAAAATTTCTTTTACTTTTTTAATTTATTTACTGCAATTTTTTTTTCACCATATTGATTCTTCGAGTTATTAGTTATTGCATCAATCACCTGTTTGGCTCATGGAGAGCTATCTCTATGTCTTATCGGAAAGTTGCAAAGCTTCATTAATTTTATGGGTTGTTAGCTGCAATCAGACAACTTAAGTAAAGACTTGTTGAACTTCAACAAGTTAGGCCCTAATCTCTGGAATTCCCTCCCTAAACCTCTCCACCTCTCTCTCTTCCTTTAAGACGCTCCTTAAAACCTACCCCTTTGACCAAGCTTTTGGTCACCTGTCCTAATACCTCCTAATGTGGCTCGGTGTCAAATTTTGTTTGAAAATCACTCCTGTGAAGCGCCTTGGGACATTTTACCATGTTGAAGGCGCTATATGAATGCAAGTTGTTGTTTTTGTTGTTCAAGGGCATGGCTTGGACATTTATTGTAGGGGGTTGTTTGTGTGAGAGGAGGGAAGAGGGGCGGGACTGACGGCATAATTTGCCGTTTGGGGCGGGGGGGTTAATTCTCTCTGGTAGTGTTACGTATATTCACTATTTGAACGCACAGATAAAGGGACTAATGACTGCAGTATAGAAGCACTCAAAAAGAAATCTGCGGCAGTCATTAACCAGTGCGCTGCCTGAGAAAATCAAACCTCCTGGAGACTTTCTCTCAACAAAATAACTTATCTCCCGTTTGTTATTTTAAACATTTTTGTTAGATCTACCAGACTTTGGGGCCAATTGGTAGCCAATGGGATGAACACCAGATTGAGACACACAGCTACTTTAAATAAGGCTCTACTGGACTTGGGCTGTCTGCACGTCACCATTTTAAAATTAATTTTAAGGTTCTGGCAGAAACCCCGGACACAGAGAAAAACAGAATTTTTCCCCAGTGACTCTGAATTCCATACGGTTTCACCAGTGGGGCAGGAAAAGAGTAACCTGGGCCTCCAGTGCTCGATTTTCATGAATGAACTGCTATTATTACCAACTGACAGTGAGGTAACTGTAACTTAAGGTTTAAAAACAGCCAAGTTAACTTAGAGACTCCTAAATTATGATTGCCTGTGAAGTTTCATTGATAGTGGATAGCTCAGAACGTGTACAAGGCAGTAGTGTCATCAAGGGGTTAAACTGTAAAAGTATATATATATATCCATCATTCTGATTTTGGTCAGTTTTTGTGCTGGTAGCAGGTATCATTTGTTAACATCCATGGCCACTAACAATTGTGCCATAATCTGCTACCTCACCAAAGAAACCATTTTATGTGTGTCATCGGTGAGTATCGGCGGCCAATTTGATTGTGGGAAGCATCATAGTCAAGCCTCATCTAGTGGCCATGCCCACACCCCGTACCCCCACACACACACCCACACACACACCCACACACAAAAGACTTCTCATCCTAAACTTGCAAAGGCTTCTTCGTAGGAAATCTTCCAAACCCTCGACCTCCACCACCGAGAAGGATAAGGGCAGCAGGTGCTCGGGAGCACCATCACTTCTAAGTTCCCCGCAAGCCACACACCATCCCGACCTGGACATATATTGCCTTTCCTTCATCGTTGCTGGGTCAAAATCCTGGAACTCCCTACCTAACAGCACTGTGGGAGAACCTTCACCACACAGACTGCAGCGGTTCGAGAAGACGGCTCACCACCACCTTCTCAAGTATAACTAGGGATGGACAATAAATTCTGGCCTTGCCAGCGACACCCACATCCCAGGAACAAATAAAAAGATACACACACTTTCCAGCATGGGTCGCTGGGTAATATTTTGGAGTGGGAACCCTGGCTGACAGTTTTTTTTAGCCTTCCTAGCCCAGGGGCACGAAGCATCACTCAGTGGTAGCTCTCTTACCTCTGGGACAGAAGGTTGTGGGTTTAGGAGCTATAATCTAGGCTGCACCTCAGTGCAGTATGGATGGAGTGCAGCACTGTCAGAGGTGCCGTCTTTTGGATGAGACATTAATCCAAGGCCTTGTCTGCCCTTTCAGGTGGATGTAAAAGATCCCATGACACTATTTCAAAGAAGAGCAGGGAGTTTTCTCCTGGCCAATATTTATCCCTCAACCAACATCACTATGGGTGGCTCAGCTGTACAGGGGGGTAGGAGAAAGGTCGAGAGAGCATTTGTGATAGGGGATAGTCTAAAAATTAGAGCCAGACCTTTCAGGAGTGTGATTAGAAAACACTTCTACACACAAAGGGTTGTAGAAGTTTGGAACTCTCTTCCGCAAATGGCAATTGATACTAGCTCAATTGCTAATTTTAAATCTGAGATAGATAGAATTTTGCCAACCAAAGAAAGGTATTAAGGGATATGGGCCAAAGGCAGGCATATGGAGTTAGATCACAGATCAGCCATGATCTTATCAAATGGCGGAGCAGGCTCGAGCGGCTGAATGGCCTACTCCTGTTCCTATGTTCCTATGTTCCTAAAACAGATTATCTGGACATTGCTGTTTGTGGGACCTTGCTGTGCGTAAATTGGTTGCCGTGTTTCTTACATTACAATAGTGACTAAACTTCAAAAGTACTTCTTTGGCTATAAAGCGCTTTGTGACGTCCTGAGCATGTGGAAGGCTCTATATAAATGCAAGTTCTTTCCTATATGAAAGGCCCAGCTGAACTCAGTTAATTCAGCACAGACTGGGAACTGCATATTCCTGGTCTGGCTGTATTGTATGGCTCATACTACACAAGGTGATGCACTTCCAACTAAGCCGTGTGGGGGAGTTACTTGTATACATTCTTATTTGAACAGAATACACTTAATACATTTTAAAATTAATTTCAAGTAATCTGTAGCTATATGGAGAATGACTTGTAATCTTCCCGATGGCCTAAAGGGGTAAATGCCTAGTGTAGTGATAAGCAGGGGAAAAAAAATCGGCAAAGGTTCCTGTTCTTGATTGGCATCTAGTGATGTCTACTGGATATCAGGTGATGGAGGACATGTAATGATTTGACTGTAATGGTTTACATGGTACAGTGGACTGAGGACCCTCTTTGTCTAGGCTCACACGTGATGAATGGATGGTTGAGTGAGCTCGGAGAGGGCTGCCACTACCTGTGGAAGTGCACTTCAGTATGGGTCAGTGCCTTAAAAGGCTGAGAGAGTACAAGAGAGAGAAATGAGCCATTAGGGATAAACGTCTGCCTCTGTGGCCAAACAGCCGGATGTGTGCCATGATACTACTGAGAAAGTGGGACAAGCACTGCACGTAGTCCCTGCCATCTTCGCATCTCTTCTGGCATTCTAAGACATCGCTTTGCCAGCCTGAAAAGCTTTCCTGGACTTGAGCCCTTTACATTCTGCCCCAAATCGGGTATTCAACTGACTCAGCTACCCAGCCTTGAGGAGGGGACAAAATTGGGGGAAAAATGATTTGAGTAAACCTTTAATCAGTCCTAATTTCAACTGGTTTTCAGTTAGAAACTTAATGAAAATGACTCTTTAAAACATCTGTTTTTTTTTAGAAAAGAAAAAGACTCTAAGCAACGAATCTCGGGTAACAGTGAAACATGCGAAGAATAAATATTTGTTTTTGATGCTGAATGACATATAAAAAAAAATTTGCCTTTTTTTTGCTTCTGCCTGATTCAGATTTTAGAAATAAAGCCACCACATCTGACAGTGGGATGAGGCCTGACTTGAGTTTTGCATCTCTGCTTCTGTGTTTAGAATGAAAACACATTTAGCATCTGCACACAGCTGCACAGCCTTATCACTACCAGATGTGCAACGTGCTCCAGGTTCGACTCTTTCGGAGCAGAGTACAGCTTTGGCCATGTGTTTCTCATTGTAAACATAAAGACAGCTTGCAACTGTCTTCAAATAGACCATTATTTTAATCCCTTCTTAAATCCAGTGCAGTACTTACGGATTACTTCAACCTTGTACGTTGCATTTATTTCGCCCGCTCTGCTATAGACGCGGCACGTGTACTTCCCACTGTCTCCGGGCCTTAAGCTTTTCAGGGTCAGAGTCCATTTCTTTTTCTTGGCGTCTCCCATGTCCTGAGGCGCGAGAGGCTTGTTGTCCTTCAGCCAGGTGATATCGGGCTGGGGATACCCGCTCGCAGCGCACTTCAGCCGGACTGAGCTGCCCACGGGACGGGCTATCACTCTGCGACGCATTTTGGTGGGCTGCGTAAACCTGGGCCTGACTACAAATTACCAAAGAAAAGCTGTTACAACTCTGTTGAATAAATGTATATTTGCCTGATGAGAAATAAATGTTTAACGCTGTTTACTTGAAAAGGGAGACTCTGCCGGTTCTATTTAACAAGGGAGATCCATCTGAAGGCAAGATGCTCTAGAAATATTTGGCCATCCAATTCCTGAAAGCCGTCCCATGAGAAGTTTTGCATTTCCCCTCCTAGCATATCGGTTAACGCATTCAGATCAAAATCCTTTTTTTTTTGTATAGAATTACATAGAATTTTCAGCACGGAAACAGGCCATTCGGCCCAACGGGTATATGCTGGTGTTTATGCTCCACTCAAGCCTCCTCCCACCTTTCTTCTTCTCACCTGATCAGCATATTCCTTTCTCCCTCATGTACTGATCTAGCTTCCTCTTTGTGTGCTGTTCTACTGTAATCGTTAACCTGTTCGCTTTAAATGAATTAAAGACTCCATTAAATAGCGCTCAAAGGAATTTGACATGAACGTGTTTACCAGCAAACCACCAAAATAAATGAAACCCCTAGATATTTTAGAGCAGGAGTGAGTCCCTCTTCATAGTCCCCAACTTTTGCCTTACTTATTGTGCTTTGATTTGCCAAAGATCCTTTCAGACAATCCTTTTTCTCATCTCTCACTATACGATACATGTGTTTCAATTAAAGGCTCCAAGTGTTGCCATTTATTTGAATGCTGGTAAGTGATGGCTTTACAGAGTTTTAAAATCAATCTGGAATTATGAATTGTTTATGATATCCTTATGTATATTTCTCTTTCTGTTGATTTATTCGAGTAATGTTGTTTAAACAGTGAGCACCGATGACATCGGAAGTAAAAAGGAAAAGAAATATGTAAATGCTGGAAATCTGAAATAAAAACAGGAATTCCTGGAAATATACAGCGGGCTGTCAGTACGTGAAAAGAGAAGAGAAGGGTATATGTTTCGGGTGGAGATCCTTTGTCAGAACCCCGATTCTGCCTGACCTGCTTGTATTTTGAGCAGCTTCTGTTTTTTTTATTAGCACTGACGACGTTACCAGATCTTGACAAAGTTCCTGAGCCCGACAGTGCAAGAGTGCTGAATTAACACAAAAAGCTGAAGCAGAAATACCTTTTGGTTAGCAAAGTTCTCTGCCTCCAGTGCAAACTTGGAATAAGCCCCCATAAATGCTATGTAGGGATTGCACTGATGATAGTCTGTATACACTGCGGTTTTTAAAAACATTTTTTATGTGTGCATTTCTCGACATGAGGTAACAACACCAACACCAACAACAGCAATCCACATTGACACATGGCCTTTAATGTAGAAACACGTCCCAAGGTGCTTCACAGAGGCAAAAGGAAAATGGATGCAGAGCCAAAATAGGACAAATTAGGAGAGGTGACCAGAAGCTTGAGCAAAGGGGTGGGTTTTAAGGAGGGTCTTAAAAGAAGAGGGAGATGCCGAGGAAGAAGAGTTCAAGGAGGGAGTTCCAAGAATGGTATGTTGAAAATGGATATGGATACTTCCGTTACCTTCTAAAATATCTAAACCTACACTTTCCAACTTATCTTTTAATTATATTTTCCAATAATTCTCTCCCATCTATAGGGACTGTACTCTTCGAGGGGAAGAACTGCTCTGGTTACAGTTTATCAGCATTGTAAATATATGTTTATGATCTCACTACACATAGTGACCAAAGTAATTCTTCACTTCATATATTGAAAATGGTCCTTTGGATTCATAACAATCATGAATATCTACGCAACTAATAGCTCATTTCATAATGGTATCTGCCAGGCCTCGACAAGACCTCCTTTTCCAAATGTCCCCAGTATGGGTGAAAAGTTTCCTTTCTGTTCTACTCCTGAGACATTGAACTGCCTTTGACATTCTCATTGCATACTGTGGGGGCGATTTTAACTCTCCCCACCTGACAGAAACAGGGCGTGTGGTTAGTTAAAAATGAGCAGGTTACTTACCCGCTCGGAACTCAACCCTTTTAGATAATAACCTGCAGGCAGATGAAGCACACTCCTAAAGCAGGCGAGGGTCTCATGAATTTATGCAAATAGGGGTCCTATTACATCAATGGGACCCTGACTGTATTTTAATTGGGGCCTGAGAGTGGACGCCACAGTGGCTTTCTTGCCAGGCTGAAGCAGGTCTGCTTCCAATTTCCATCCATCCCTCACTTCATATATTGTAAACAATTTTACAACACCAAGTTATAGTCCAGCAATTTTATTTTAAATTCACAAGCTTTCAGAGGCTACCTCCTTCCTCAGGTGAACGATGTGGAAAAAAATTTTTTTTTTCCACATCGTTCACCTGAGGAAGGAGGTAGCCTCCGAAAGCTTGTGAATTTAAAATAAAATTGCTGGACTATAACTTGGTGTTGTAAAATTGTTTACAATTGTCAACCCCAGTCCATCACCGGCATCTCCACATCATCACTTCATATAGTCCATTTCAGACTCCTCCCTTCCCTTCCTGGGCATTTCTCTCTCTATCTCCAACAATGGGCTTTCCACTGACATCTGCTGCAAGCCCACCGACTCTCACAACTACCCAGAGGATGATTCTTCCCATCCCGCTTTCTGAAAAGATTTCATCCCATTCTCCTAGTTACTCTACTTCTGCCAACTCTGCTCTAAAGACCCTACCCTCCACCCTAAAGCTTCTGAAATGTCCTTTTTTCCCTCAGCTGAGAGTTCCTCTCTGCAGTGGTCAACAGGGCCCTTGACCGGGTCTGTCCCACTTCCTGTGCTTCTGCCCTAACCCCCTCTCCCATCCTCTGACAACCATGTTAGAACCCCTCGTCTTTATCTTCCACTCTACCACCCTCCAAATTTGCCATGACACCTTCTGCCCTTTCCACCACATACAACATATTCCTACCCCCAAGCTTATCTTCTCTCCCCTCCCCTCTCCATTTTCTAGAGGGACCATTTCCTCCAAGGCACCATTGTTGGCTTTTCCACCACCACTATTCTAGCTGCCCTTCTCTGGTACCTTTCTGCATGAAAGCAGGAGAAACAACACTTGCCCATTCACCTCTTCCCCACACCATTGTCCAGGACTCCTAATACTTTTTGCACATGAGATGGCAATTTACTTGTACTTCCTCTAATCTAGTATAGTGTATTTTCTGCTCACAGTGCAGACTCCCTTACACTGGGGAGACCAAACGCAGATTAGATGATTGTTTTACCAAACATCTCCACTGTGCCTGAAAGTGCACCCCTGAACTACTTGTGACTTGCCACTTTAACTTCCACTCCCATTCACACTCTGTCCTTCTCATTGATTACTGTTCCATGAAGCCCAATGCAAGCTTCAGGAAAAATGGGTTGCAATTGAACCTCATTGCACCTGTTTTACAGGCATAAAACGGGCACAATGGGACCCAATTCCAAAATTGGGTCAGGCCATTTATCAGACGTCCCTGGTGGTTGCCTAAAACGGGACTTAGGTCCCTTATATTATGTGAATGAGGGGCCTTCCTCCTTACAGATACTGGTCTGCGATGAGCAGGGCAGGGTTTTGTGCCCTGCTCAGAATTCTTCAGCGGCCTAAGGATTGGCCGTCAACAAAAGGTTAGTTTTTGTTTAACAAAATGTTTCCAAAAAATGATGCTGTGGAGCCAGGAGGAGCAGGAGTTTCGGGATTTACCTTCGAGCCGCTGCCAGCGAGCAAACATCCTGACATTTGTATGGGCAAAATGGGCGAGCTGAATGTGGAGGCGCGACAGGGGCTGGCAGCTCACTCAAACTAAGCAAATGAAACTTGAGGCCCAATTTCAGGTGAGCCTTAGGCCTCCTGGTCCATGTGCATGATTAGTTTTACACCCAATAACATGCCACAACCAATTTCTACTCCAATACCTCATGTTTTTCCTAGGCACCCTGCAACCCTTTGGTCTGAACATTGACTTAAGTAACTTCAAATTTCAGCCATATCCTCAATTTCAAACCTATTTTAGTTTCATACCTGACCCCCTGGTTTTCCACCTTTTCCATCTCTTCCATTTTCTTGCATTTCCCCCAGGCTCCTTAGCTAGTCACACATTCTTTGTTTCTTTAAATGTCTTTTATTTCTTCAATGCTTCTGTCTATTACTTGACTGAGATGATCTGTAATATCATTCTATTGATGCTGTGTCTCATAGGAACAGGAATAGGCCATTCAGCCCCTCAAGTCTGTTCTGCCATTCACTTAGATCTATACCTCAGTTAGAAGAAAGAAAGAACTTGCATTTATATAGCGCCTTTCATGACCTCAGGATGTTCCAAAATGCTTTACAGCCAATGAAGTGCTTTTGAAGTGTAGACACTGTTGTAATTAGCTCAGCCCTCAACCTTCGAAAGTCAAGGGAATACAAACCAAGTTCATGCAAGCTGTCCTCAGAATTTAATCCTTTAAGCCCTGGTATCATTCTGGTAAATCTGCATGTATCACCTCCAAGGCTAATACGTCTTTCTGAGGAACGGTGCCCAAAACTGAATGCAGTACTCCTTACTGAGCCTGACTAAGGCTCTGTACAACTTCCTCACTTTTGAATTCCAACCCCCTTGAGATGAAGGCCAACATTACATTGAATTACATCGAGTCTAAAGCACAGAAACAGGCCATTCGGGTCAACTGGTCTGTGCCAGTGTTTATACTTCACACGAGCTTCCTCCCTCCCTACTTCATCTAACCCTATCAGCATATCCTTCTATTTCTTTCTCCCATGTGTGCTTATCTAGCTTCCCCTTAAATGCATCGATGTTATTTGTCTCAACTACTCCTTGTGGTAGCGAGTTCCACATTCTTACCACTCTTTGGGTAAAGAAGTTTCTCCTGAATTCCCTATTGGATTTATTAGTGACTATCTTATATTTATGAATTCTAGTTTTGGACTCCCCCACAAGTGGAAATATTTTCATTACGTCTACCCTAGCAAACCCTATCATTATCTTAAAGACGTATATCAGGACACCCTCAGCCTTCTCCTTTCTGGAGAGAACAGTCCCAGCCTGTTCAACCTTTCCTGATAAGTATATCCTCTCAGTTCTGGTATCATCCTTGTGAATCTTTTTTGCACCTTCTCCAATGCTTCTATATCCTTTTTATAATATGGAGACCAGAACTGTTCACAGTACTCCAAGTGTGGTCTAACCAAGGTTCCATTCAAGTTTAGCATAACTTCTCTGCTTTTCAATTCTATCCCTCTAGAAATGAACCCCAGTGCTTGGTTTGCCTTTTTTATGGCCTTATTAACCTGTGTCATTACTTTTAGTGATTTGTGTATCTGTACCCCTAGATCCCTCTGCTCCTCTACCCCATTTAGACTCTTATTATCCAAGCAGCATGTCCTCCTTTTTCTTCCTACCAAAATGCACCACCTCACACTTATCCATGTTGAAATTCATTTGCCAATTACATGCCCATTCTGCAAATTTATTAATGTCTTCTTGTATTTTGACGCATTCTTCCTTTGTATTAACTATACCCCCCAATTTGGTGTCATCTGCAAATTTTGAAATTGTACTTCTGTTTCCCAAGTCCAAATCTTTTAATGTAAATTGTGAGCAACAGTGGTCCTAGCACCGATCCTTGTGGAACACCACTTCTCACCTTTTGCCAGTCTGAGTAGCTACCCTTAACCTCTACTCACTGTTTTCTGTTTTATAGCCAGCTTGCTATCCATTCTGCTACCTGTGCCCTGACTCTATATGCTCTGACCTTAGTCATGAGTCTACAATGTGATACCTTATCGAAGGTCTTTTGAAAATCCAAATATATTACATCTACTACATTACCCTTGCCTACTCTTTCTGTTACTTCTTCAAAGAATTTAATAAGGTTGGTGAAGCATGACTTTCCCTTCTCAAATCCATACTGATTACTCTGTTATATTTTTGTTTTCCAGATGTTTTTCTATTGCATCTTTGAGTAAAGATTCCATTATCTTTCCTATCACTGAAGTTAAGCTATATCTATAGTTCCCTGGACTGGTTCTATCGCCCTTTTTAAATATAGGAATCACATTAGCTGTCCGCCAGTCCTCTGACACTATTCCCTTTTCTAATGAATTTTTCTATATATGTAATAGTGCCTCTGCTATCTCCTCCCTAACTTCTTTTAATATACGTGGATGCAATCCATCCGGACCAAAGGTTTTATCCTCTCTAAGTTTGATTAGTTTATCAATTATCTCCAACCCTTTCTATCTTAAATGTCTTTATATCTGTTTTGATCTCTTCTTCCAATGTCATACCCATCTCGTTAGTCTCCCTGGTAAATACTGAGGCAAAGTAACTATTCAATATTTCTGCCATTTCACTGTCATTACCTGTGAATTTATCTTGTGCATCCCTTAGTGACCCTGTCCCTATCCTGATTTTTCTTTTGTTATTTATGTATCTGTAGAATACTTTACTATTTCTTTTATATTCCTTGATAATTTAATTTTGTAGTTCCTCTTTGCTTTCCTAATTGTTTTTCTGACTTATTTCCTAACTTCTTCATATTCCCTTTTCTCATCCTCTCCTTTATTGTCTGTGTACTTAAGAGTATGCCTTTTTCTTTAGTTTCAATTTTACCCTTATCTCTTTATTCATCCATCGTGTTTCATTATTGGCTAGTTTGTTTCTTTTTTTAAAGAGGAATATATTACTCCTGAACTCCGTTGTTCACCCTTTTAAATATTTCCCACCATTGTTCTATCTCTTTGTCTGTTAAAAATGTTTTCCCGTTACCTTCCCTAGTTCTATTCTCATCCTCCCAAAATTATTTTTTTTCCAATCTATTAATTTGGTCTTCGTCTTACTTATGTCTTTCTCAATCATTATTTTAAACCTTATGTTACGATCGCTATTGCCTAGATGTTTCCCTATGGTTTCTTTTCTTATCTGCTCCGGTTCATTTCCCATTACTAGATCCAGAAGTGATTCCTCTCTTGTTGGGCTTCTCACATACTGGATAAGAAAGGAGTCCTGTACAATGTAGAAAGTCTATTTCCCTTTTCCCCTTTCCCTACTTCTTCTTGCCTGTTTATTTGGGGGTAGTTGAAATCTCCCATGATTATTATTCGATGTTTTTACTCATTCCATAGATTTGACGACATATTTCTTCCTCCACTTCCCTTCCACTGCTAGTGGTCTGTAGAATATATCTAATAACGTGATCGATCCCTTCTTACCCTATGTCTCAATCATATGGATTTTGTTTCTATCCTAATATTACTTATGTCCCTTTTCTCTATTATTTTGTCTCTAATTAGTACAGCTACTGCCCCCCCCCCACCCCCCATCCTTCCTTTCCTATCCTTTCTAAATATGTTATATCCTTCAATATTTAACTGCCAGGCAACTACAGGAAATTTAATTTGTTTTTAATAATTGTTCCCCTGACTTTATTTTTAACAGTCATCTTGTACTTATGCTCTATAACTCTATTTATTTCCTGACCGTTTATGTTACCCTTATTCCTTATCTTGGTCTGACCTTTACTCTCATCTCCCATTTCTTTTATCTTCAGACTTATATTATTTTCACCAGATCCCTCCTCCGTCTCACTAGTTTAAAGTGCTATCCACAGCCCTATTTATCCTTAGCCTTTTTGTTTACTTTTTGTGCCTGTGCACTAGCTTTTGGTGATTTGTGTCCATGGAACCTAAATTCCTCTGCTCCTCCACAGCTACATGTCTCTCACCATTAAAAAAAATTCTGATCTGTCTGTCACGGATCCAAAGCGGATGATCTCACATTGCCCCACAACGAACTCCATCTGCCAAAGTTTTGCCCTCTCACTTTATCTGTCTGTGTCTCTTTGTAACTTCCTGCTCCCATCTACACAATTTATAGTGCCTCCTAACTTAGTATCATCTGTAAACTTGGAGATACAACTCTAATACTTCGTCAAAGTCATCGCTATACATGATGAAAAGTTGAGGCCCCAGTAAAGATCCCTGGGGAACACCACTTGTCACATCCCATCAATCAGAATACATTCCTTTTACCCCACTCTCTACCTCCTATCTCCCAACCAATTACCAACCAGTGTCACAAGATTACTTCCAATTCCATGCGCTTTAATTTTTCCTAATGATCTCGGTGCGGACCCTAATCAAATGCCTCTGGAAGTCCATATACACATCCATACACACCCCACTATCCACCATGCTTGTGTCTTCCTCATAAAATTCAACTTGATTAGTCAAACGTGACCTACCCATCACAAATTCATGCTAACTCTGTTTGATCATGACATACTTGTCCAACTGCTCAATCACTATGGGGGTAATTTTAACCCTCCCTCCACTTCCAACATAGGCGGGAGAGGGTCCAGGGGTGGGAGGGTTAAATTGTTACAAATAGGAAACCTACTTTCGGTTTTACCAAGGTGGGTTGGGGGAGGGCGAAGCAACCCGCTTTGGAGAGGCCGGTCAGTAATTACAATCAATATATTAATGAGGCTCCGTTCCTCAGATTTTGTCAGCAATTTTAATTTAGCGTCTCCAGCACGGGTTTCCCAGTGCTTGGGAAACCCAGCAGCTAAAGGGAGGGGAGATCTGCCGGATCCAGCAGGTAAGCACTTTCCCAGTGCTTGTGGGCCAAAAGTGCTTCCCCCCGCCCCCCCACACCCCAGCCCCCAAGGAAACCTGCTGCCATCTTCCGATGCCCCCCGTGATCGGCCGATCCCCCCACCCCCAGCGATCTGCTGAATCCCTCGCAATCGCTCTCCCCACCAAGATCTCCCCACCCCCTCCGCGATCTCTCCCCCCTTTCAATCTGGCTGGCTGCCGAGCAGGAAACTGAGTTAAAAAATTCGAATGAGGTCCCGCCGTTAAATTCGGCAGTACCTCCACCTTTCCCGTCTTTCCAGGTTTCCTGGCTGCTGACCGCTCCCTCCCCACCTCTCTGTAAATATTGGGGCCTTTGTCTCTGGTGATAGATTCCAGTAACTTCCCCACAACTGATGTTAAACTGACAGGTCAGTAGTCACCTGTTTTCCCCCTCCTTCCCTTCTTAAATAATGGTGTGACATTTGCAAGTTTTCCAATCCAAAGGCACAATTCCTCTCTATTTCTTTATACACCCCCCTTTTTTGATGGTAATGGTAAGCCTGTTTGCCTCTTATTTTTCTGAAGAAGGGTCTGCACCCAAGATGATAACTTATTTGTTCTCTCTATAGATGCCGACTGACCTGCTGTGTGTTTCCAACATATTTAGGGCGATTTTAACCCTGCCTGCCCAGCAGAAACCGTGCGGGCGAGCAGTTAGAAATCGCCCATGGGACTTACCTGCCGAGGTGCCGCTCTGTGCCTCAGGCTTCCCCTCATCCCCTGACTGTGGGATCCCTGCCGAACCCTCTCCCAACCACTTACCCGCTCTGGGGACTGTTCCTTCAGTCCCTGGTGGGGGCCTGACATTGTGCCTGCTGGTCAGTTGCCGCTTCCCACCAGTTTCGGGCGGGAGATTGACTTGAGTCTATGCAGGTGAGGCCCGAGTTAAAAATCTCCCGGGCCTCCGCTGCTGAGGTCGGGGTGGGTTTTCTGCCTGACTTGGCCCCTGTCCGCCCAACTCCCGCTCCGAGTTAATATCGGGGCTAATTTCTGTTTTCATTTTGGAATATTATTAAAGATTATTTTAAAGGATGTGGATAGAAAATGTGTCTATCTGAGACAAAGAAGAAGCACAGAGAGAACAAAGACCACAGGGGCAGAATAAAGAGCAAAGGCTGAGCAGAGTTATTTTAAAAGAGGCAAGGAAACATAATATAGTGAGAATTGTATTGTACAAAACTAAGTTGATCTTAACTAAATGAATATCAGGAGAAGTAAACTGACAATAAAAAGTTGAAATGTTAGGGGTAATTCCACAATCTAGCCCACCTAGTGGGGAGCCACACTCATCGGGAGCACTGGTCAGAGATCAATACAACATCATAGCCTCAGTTCTCTGGCCCAGAGTGAGAGCAGCAAGAAAGACATAAATAATTCAGCTATATGCGAAGTAGACAATGTGTTAGAGACCAGGTAAGTCCTTTAAAGTTCAAGTTGGATAGAAATATTGTGGAGGATCAGGAAATGGCAGACGTGTTTAATGAATCCTTCCCAAACAAAGACTGGTGATGAATTCCTGATCCAAACGTTTTTTCCTCACGAATCTATAACATATGCAGAGGTCAATAAAACGTGTGTCATGAAGAAACCTAAGGGACGGATCCAGTAGCCACCTTTGCCACCTTGGCCAAGTAAAATACACCCTACAATCCACAAAGAAAGGAAAGAGCAAATAGGGAATACTTCTGGTTAACATATTAAGGAGCTCAAGTTATACAGGAGCTCTACCTGACAACCAAAGAACAGCAAAGTTATCCTGATATTTAAAAATAGCGTGGGACGTGAACCGTGAAATTATAAACTAGGTGGTATTGGGTGTAGTGGAGAAAATGTTCAAGAGCATTTTACAAGATGATGTCAATTTTCATTGAAAGAGTGCAGAGAGCAAAAGGAGCAGTCAGCATGAATTTAGAAGAAATAAATCAGGACTGAAAAAGGTACTGCAGTGCTTTGAGGAGGTATTAAACAACTGGATAAGAACTAATTACTTGGATATTTAGAAGGTGTTTAATAATGAGAGATTTTAAGAAATATTAAAACTCGTGAAATTAACAGTAAATTAGTCAACTGGATTGAAAACTAGCCCGGTGAGAGGAAACTTCTGATGATGATGAATGGAGGGAGCTCCAGCCTTCTGGGCAGGGTCGGTTGGAATTCGACAGAGCCAGTTAATGTTCCCTACTGTTCCCACTATTAATGAATGATTCCAAGGGGGGGCTTCTGGAATATGAGAATTATTGATGAAGAAGAACAAATAAGATTTTAAAAACATTGAAAAATATCAGGCCAAGATAAAATAACAAAACCAGAAAGTAAAGAAGAAACGGGGGAGGAACGCTGCGATGGCTCAGTGAGTAAATGTGTTATGGAGCTGCACATATTTGGAAGTTCCTCGGTCAGTGTTGAATTATGTGGTCTAACAGGAACAGGAGGAGGCCAAACAGCCCCTCAGCCTGTTCCACCATTCAGTTAGATCATGGTTGATCTGTACCTCAACCCCATTTAGCCACCCTTGTTCCATATCTCTTGATATCCTTACCTAACAAAAATCTGTCGATCTCAGTCTTGAAAATTTGAATTGACCCAGCATCTACAGCCGTTTGGGGGAGAGAGTTCCAGATTTCCACTGCCCTTTGTATGAAAAAGTCCTTCCTGATTTCACTTCTAGCTCTAATTTTAGGATTTTCCCACCTTTTCTCAGCCACACCCCACCAGAGGAAATAGTTTCTCTGTATCTACCCTATCAAATTCCTTTATCATTTTAAAGACCTTGATTAGATCACCCTTCAACCATCTAAACTCAAATGAATACAAACAAATTTATGCAACCTGTTCTTATAAGTTAACCTTTTAAGCCTGGTATCATTCCGGTGAATCACTGCTGTACCCCTTCCAAGGCCAATATATCTTTCCTGAGGTCCAGTGTCCAAAATGTATACCCACATGGTCAATAGGCAACAGATTTGCTGACCCCACTTTGGGACTTCCTGAGGTCGTGAAAGGTGCTATATAAATGCAAGTTCTTTTTTAAAAAAAAACAGCCAGTTGAGTGGGGCACTAGGGAGCTGCTGGCACCCATTGAACTGTAGCCCAGGATGAGTCACCACCTTCAGGAGGAAAAGGGTGAGGGAAGGAAATTGGACCAAAAATGGGACGGAGATCAGGAAAATGCCAACTCACAACATATTGGTGACATCACGCACTTCAATGTTCCAAGATGAACGTGTGAAAAGAATAATTTCATGCAAAATAGAATGGAAACAAGAGGTTGTTAAAAATGGAAACACGGTACTTTGGTGTACAGAACTTAAATAGTTTGGCCCTGAAATTATGCAGGCGTTTTGCCAGTCTCCTACCATAAATCTGGTGAAACCACCAGGGAAACAATGGAGACATGGTTGGAACAGCGTCTCTGTCATTTCTGGGAGATTTATCGATGCCTTTCATTGGGTAGAACTTTCTGTCCACCGATTGTAAGGCAAATGACAGTCAGAGGGCAGATGCAGTAGTGGGGTCTTCCTAAGCTGGGGGTTTGTGAGCCTCAGTCGGGTTCAGTGTTGTACTAGTGCCAGTGATTGGAAGCCTCCACAAGGGTGTATGTGTGCCCCACCCTGGACATCCCAACAAGTAACAGTTTTTGAAAAAAATATTTAATGGATCTGTCGCCTTGCTCTAGAGGCCAGTAGGAACAGTGCCGGAGTTTGGGAGGGGAGGGCGGGGGGTAGCGAGATTCTAGGAAATCCTTTCTCTCGAGGGTGAGCGGGGTCTGATGTTTCTGTGGGCAGGCAGGCGTCAGAGATGCATCTGCAGTAGCACCTGCACTCGCCTATCCTATGCTAATGAGGTGCCCTCGATAACTCCACAAACTCCAGCAGGATCAGTACTGGAGGGTACGGTCAGGCGCCAGCCCAGTGTAACCACTGGCATCAAGACCTGAGGTATTTCAGGACCTTTATCAGTAAGTCTATGTACTGATATTGTCAGAATTACTTGTAGCACCAGTCAGTTCTATCCACCAAATCCATTATACCTTCACAGTTTAATTTTCTTTATTTGAATGAAGATACAGATGGAAATGGATATGCAGCAAAATCAAATGATTGATTTGTTACTAATTATTGGAGGCAACAGTGAGCTACTTATTAATTCTGAAATCTAAATCTATAGATATATTTCTGTGGACAACAGCACGTCGATCCTGCTAAACTGGTATAAGTTTGATAATTTGGTGAATACTGCACTGGATTTTGATTCTAGTGTATTATCATTTTGGTCTCTTTTCTTTAACACTAAAGTCTAACTCAATTTCTCCATTGCACTCTTGCACTTGTTTTCAAATATCTTCCCTTTCTCTTCTTTACTTATAGAGATAATCATTTCCTTGATGGAATTCTTCATATGTGAGCGTAGCAGTGAATGGGTCAGCTGTGATGGCCCAGCAACAATTATAGCTTCGCCTGGCAAATATACATATACATGCAGACACACACATACACTCACATGCATATACATGCGCACACCTACAGTCAGTCACCAGACATAAAGAACAGGAACCCCAGACAGTTTTTTTTCTCTCCATAGACCGGGGACAATTTAAGCCAATTCATGAGGTAAGAGTAGCCTAATGGGTATAGTAGTGGACTAGCAACCCAGAAGTTGTGAGTTCAAATCCCATCATAGCAAGTCATGAAATTGAATTGAATAAATCTGATAATTTGTGGCTTGCATCAGAAAATGAAAATACTGGATTGTTGTAAAAACCCCAAGGTACACTAATGCCCTTCAGGGTAGGGAACCTGCCACCCTTACATAGTCTTATCTACCTATGACTCCAGTCCCGTGATATGTGGTTGACTCTAAATGCCCTCTGGGCACCTAGGGATTGGCAATAAATACTGGCTTGCCAATGTTGCCCACATCCCAGGAACAAAATGGGAAAAGAAAGAGAGATCTGACTGCAACGCCAGCTAAGATTGGCCAACTAAATATGGATCTGGGGTTGAACCTAGGGTTATCCTGGTCTGTATGACTCAGTACCACAACACATTTAACCACCCTTATAAGGGGAACCACTCATGCCTACTTCTTATGCTAAAAGACCAGTGATGTTAGTGCAGCTTCTTGTTTGCAATGTGACTGAACGAGAGATGAGAGAAGATGAATGGTGTTAGTTTTTAACCAAGAAGCACACTGCTACACATTTAATTCTGAACCTATCCACCAGGCAGCTGTACCTCCTGCTTAAACTCCACTCTCTTAGCTGTCCTATCAGTTACAGCATCCAAAGGTACAATCTGACTCTCATATATCATCTAAACAATAAACAATTGGATGCCACAGAATGATCTAACCAGAGCAGCCAACTGAATACATTATAATATACAACTCATTCCAACTCAAATTTAATGATAGAAAGAAAGACTTGATTATGTTAGTATTTTTGCATTTTGAGAATTCAAGGCATCATACCCCATTGTTTTCCTGTAGGATCTTCATTTGTATATTCCCCATTTGATCCTTGAGGCAGTTTCTGTCCATCCCTTCCTGTGCTTGAATCATCTGTAAATAAATTAAGCAAGGAAACTTTTAGGAACTATGGATTGGAAGGCATATGATACGTCAAACATCTCTTAAAAGATCCCAGTTGACATAGCACCTCTTGGCTATAAAAACATTTTTTTTAACCTTCTGGTTCTTGTTAAAAATAATCTTCAAAGTTAAACTGCAAAGATAGTTTTATTGCAAAGCCTAGGTGAGGCACCAAGGTACAGGACAAAATCAGTGGTGAAACAGGAAGGAGAGAAGACAAGGTCAATCCAAAAGTAATGATTAGGTGACGCCAAACTTGACTTTACAAGCTTTAAGGAGGAGGGAAAGTCTGAGAGGAAAGAAGGGTAGAGCAAAGGGGCAAAAATTGGACGAAGAACTAAAAGGTTTAAGGGGTGAGATAAAAACCTGACTATAAGAATGAGGGAGATCGTACATAGGAATAGAGAGAGACAAAGTAAAATGAGTCTGTTTACCACCTCAGGATAATGGAATATCCTTGTGGAACTTAACAATGCCAAAAGGGGATGGCCATATTAGATTGAATCTTCAAATGATCATGTTAAAAAGGTTTAAAATCCTGACTGTGTACTTTGAATTATATTTCAACATTTATATTGCTCCCACTGCTCTTAATAGACTGTTCCACTGATGTCACAGGATAAATATAAACAAACCTGTTTTTATCATGTCTTCAACTCAGCACATAATTTGGTGAGGAGCTCATTAAATAAAAATCAGAAGTTTATTATTTTGACACCAAAAGGCAAAAGTTTAAGAATCAGAATTTTGACATTTTAAGTACAGATGTTTAATAACATAGAATTTATCCATCAGGGTGGGGGCACATCCAGGCATAAATCTGCAGGGTCTGGGAGATGGGCCGTGAGTAACAGGCTTTTAGTGAGTTGGTGAGTGCACCTGGGGTGCCCCGATGTCAAAGAGACTGGTAACACCAACTAAAGCGTGCCAAGCTAACGAGGGTGATGGGTGCTCATCACCACCGCACCCCAGAAAGGGGAAAAAGTTGCCCCACCCAATGGGTCCCTGTGTGAGGGGACTGCTTGTAATGCAGGAAAAAAAGTGTGCCCCTAATCTTTGGAGTCCAGGCCTCAATTCCAGCCTATACCCTCAGGTAGCCCAATATCTGATGCTGTGCTGGGTCCCGACTTAGAGAGTCTCTAATCCTGGCCCCACATCCTTACGTCAACGGTCTTGTGGGGGCAGACAGAGGCTCCGCCCCCCCCCCTCCCACAAGACCATACCTCACAGCCAGGATGTAACAAATCTAGGTCCTGGTAGAGTTTACGGCCGTTCCAGTGGACTCCCTCTGAAGTTACGGCAGGAATCTGCAGCATTGGCCACACATTTACAGCTCCCATAAATCTACTTTAAGATTCTTAATTGTAGTTCTTGCAATTATGAACTATTTGTAATTACCTTGTTAGCCAGTGAACTACCACTAAATTTGGAGTAAAAGCCAAGAACTAATATTATAATAACATTATTATTTTGTAATTACAGTGGGTTTTGTTTGGAATCAAAAGCAAAGCGATGCCAGGTTTTATTAAACTACATTTCACAATCAGCTAATCTTTAACAAAAATCTCAAGGCTTTCATTCTCCTAAGTAAATTATCAGCCTATTTTGAAATCTGCATTTAAAAAAAAGAAATGTATTTTTTCCTAATAATTTCTCTGTCCAGAATTATTTAAATTTTACTGCAATAATTGTTCTGCTGAGTTTTTGCTTTTAAAAGAAATCAAATCTTTGTAGTTGAGGCGTAGTCAGTGTAAAGTTCTCATTTGTTGTCCCATTTTTTAATGCATCGCCCCCTACCAATGAGGTTCAGTTGACATGCTCTCAGGCTCCTATGAATGCCACTCTGCAATGAGGAAACGGATATCAGGGCCCTGCAGACAGTTCTCCTTTTAATTCTCCCTTGGTGTGGGGAAGTATCTGGCCATCGTTTAGCCCCTCTCCACTGCGACAAGGCTGGAATCAGGAACTCATAATCAAACCTGCATCCCACCGCTCAAGAGGTTGTATTCTTATCATTTAAGAAATAAAGAATTGAGAAATTTGTTTCACCAGTAATAAACTCCAAAGCTTTGCATTCCATTTCAGCAGGCAGTTAGCAACCAATTTTCATTCTTTCTTGTCTCGTGGCCTCATCTTTGCATAGTTACACCGAAGACATCGCATAGCTTGCCACTAGTGCAGCTTAGTATTGTTTGGGTGCTCCAATTTCCCCCATAGAGCTACTGACAATGTGGCTGCCCAAAGAATGATAGACGTTTAACCTTGACAAAAAACACTCGTTAATTCTGGATTCATAAATTTGCCCAGACACAGACAGCTGATTTATTGTAATTGCCTCTGTGGAAATAAGATGCAAAAGCTGCATCTTATCTGACCAACCAGTTTCAAAGTATGCCACAGATAAATTTTTGTCAACTCTTTCTTTCATACATTTTATTTTCTTTCACCATGTCCTGGGCTGTGCTCCAGCGTTGCCACCTTCTTGTCTAATCTAAAATCGGACAAGGGTAGGATAGTGGCAAAGGTGGGATTGTGGATTAACTTCTTGTTTGTTTTGCTAGTGATGAATTGAAAATTATCATAAGTAATGTCTCCACGTCATGAGACACAGAAAAAACAAACAGAACTCTGATATAAATTTCCAGCAGCTCATTCAAAAACTAGACTGGTTCAAATCCAGACAGAGGATCCCTACCACTTTCACTTGGTCTCTTGCTTAAGAGGGTAGACGGCCAACCTACTCTAAGCTCCTGTCCCGTTCAGTTGGTCAAGCCGTGGTGTAAACCATGGCTCAGTGGGTAACACTCTTGCCTCTGTGTCAGAAGGTTGCGGGTTCTAAGCCCAACCCTGGGGACTTGAGTACAAAATCTAGGCTGGCTTTTCAGTGCAGTACTGAGGGAGTGCTGCACTGTCGGATGTGCTGTCTTTTACATGAGACATTAAACCGAGGCCCTGTCTGCCCTTTCAGGTGGACATAAAAGATCCCATGGCATTATTCCGAAGAAGAGGAGGGGAGTTCTCCCCTATGCCCTGGCCAATATTTATCCCTCAACCAATACGACTGAACAAAAGAACAGTCTGGTTATTGCTGTTTGTGGGACCTTGCTGTGCGCAAATTAGCTGTCGCGTTTCCCTACATTACAACAGTGACTACACTTCAAAAGTACTTCATTGGCTGTAAAGTGCATTGGGATGTCCTGAGGTCACTGTATAAATACAAGGTCTTTAATGATGAGAACCGCAGCTTTAATTTTTTTTAAAGTTTGAAGAGAAATCACGTTTAAACTTGTAACATTTTGTTAATAAAGCATAAAATTTGTCAGATCCTTTTGATGTTAATTTTTCACTGCTCTTTCCCAGTACACAAACACTACTATGGACTCAAGGTTCACAGTTTAAAACTATGAACTAACCAAGGATGCTTCCAGTCATCAGGTTTATATTTTTGTCTGTTTTTATATTCACAGCAACAATGAGAACAATTTGATCAGAAATGAGACTTTTGTGCCAACCCTTAAAGAACTGACTTGTTTACGAAGAGTGTAAAAAACAAACTGCTCTCCTTATGTTTCATTCTTCGTTACCTCTTAGCACCGGCCAAACGGCTAGATTTTCAACACAACTTGATTTGCAGCCAAAGCTTTGATGTGCGCTGAATTGCTGGAGCTGCTTTGATCTTCTAAAGATCCAACTTTGCGCGCAATTCGCATGCAGTCCACTCCCCCCCCTCCCCCCCCAAAATAAACCTGTACGGACCTTTCACATGCAGACACCCTGAATGAGGTTCAGAATGGACAAAGAGGGATGAGCTCATTCCTATTTACTGACAATTTATACAGAGCTCTTCAAAAAAAAACAAGAACAAATTATTGAGGCCATTACTACTTAATTCAATTAGACCTGACATGATTTTGATACCAATTAAAAATTTTATTTAATAACTGAAATGACCCATATCACTCACAGAAAGCCACAAACTTTCTTTTAATATTTTAACGCAAGACCAGTCTCTGCTTTGACTTTGCAAGGCCAGATTTGAACTCTTTGAAGTCAGGGGGCCTTCTAAGCCCCATTTCACAGATGATCCAGCTTTGCATAAATAAACACGTCGACCTTTGAACTCCAACTGGAGACCTGAGCGCACTTCAAAGCGATGGATGAAACGATCAACATGCATCATTAAGGCAACTCCTGCTCGACAGTCCTGACAAGTGAAGGGTGCTGAGTAAGGGAGGGAGGGGTGAGGGGGAATTAAAATAAAAACACTGAAATTAGGGGAAAGCAGTGTAATCAAATCAGGCTTGAACAATCATACCAAGGGGCTTTGTGCTCTTAACAACAACCGAATCAACTCCTGGAACACATCAAACTCAGTGCAGCAATTATTTTTGACAGGTATAGACAAGGGAAGGCACCAAGAACGGAGGCAAGATTTAGTCACTTTGGTTGTATAATTGCTATGGCTGGCCATATTGTTTGTTCACAACGGTAGCTTGATTGCCTCCAATCTCTTAGCAATCCATCAGTTTAAGCAAGTAAATGATAACAAAGAAATATACACACAAGTCAGGTACAGTTTCTGCATAAACTTATCCAAGTATCGGTGGCTACAACAATAATTACACAGCTCCCATGATTGAATATGCAGTTGGAACGATGGTATATCCTTGTGTACACCTTCTGCAGAATGTTCTGTTTGTTTATGAAACCAAAAGGCAATAACTATCGCCAAACTGTATTTGTAAGGAGGAAGCATCTGCAATTAGTTTCACGTGTGAGGTAAAATCGGAGAGAAATAGAGTAATTTTCAACTTTGTGATTTTAATGGAATGAAAATCAGGCAGGTTCTACAATAAGCAAGAGGGCGATCCACTCCCCCAGGTCACAGACTGACAATCACCCCAAAGGTCTTTGCCCTGTTAACAGGATCGCAATATGAATACAGATGAGGGAGGCCATTCGGGCCATCCTAGCATGTCGATCCAGAAAGACCCTACAGTCTGCCTGTTATAGCATCCAACCGTTTCTTAAATGATTCGAGGGTTTTTTGCCTGCGGTATCTGACATGGAATTTGATTCCATGTACTGGTCACTTTTTGCATAGAGAAGAATTTTCTGACATCAGTCCTAAATTTACCTTGTTTGCTAATTTGAAATTGTGCCCCCTCTCCAAGGGTCCTGAATTTACTTCTTCTGTTTGCTATTTTTATACCTATGAAGTCCCCTCTTAGGCTGCTTTCACAATACAACTGTGGTTTTACTTTGTACCAATGCTAGAAACTTGTAGAGCAAAGTGGAGTGAGATACCCTCTTCCACCAAGCGTCAGTCCACTTTGCTCTGGAGTCCACTCAGGCCCCAGCTTTGGATTGACACTATCTCCTTAACAATAGTATGAAATAAAAGCACTTCATTACAACACTGCTGTTGTAGTATAAAGGCAGCCTTAGTTGTATCCTTTCAAGGGTCAATAGCCAGAGTTTTTTCTTAATTGAGACAATTGCTTGGTCTGGTTACCTCAAAAGGTAAATGTTTTCTGTCATGAAAATATTATTTAATAACCAATTAGTATGAAATGATTAACCTGCTAGGGCTGATTTTTGTCATTACTTTCTCCTGACTTACTTTCTTTTTTAAGGGTATGGTGTCCCACAATTGTCGTGTCAATACCCTATTCCCATCAACAAGCAAAAATGGGGTGCCAATCTATCAAAAAAGTGTCCCACATTGGCTGTGAGTAGATGCACCCCAATTACATGGGATTAGGATGGCCTCATGTTTGACCCCTGCTGAATTAACTGATCTCAACCAGAGTGCTAGCATGGCACCGTGAATGGCCAAGGTGTCTTGGCCTCAGGAGAGAAAAATTAGGATTCCTGATGAAAAGTGTGTGTATACATCAGCTAAGATTGGGCTCAGTTGCAATAATCTTAAGGGATGAATTCCCCCGCTGACACTGTCTGGTCTCACACATGAAGGATTGTAAACAATTTTACAACACCAAGTTATAGTCCAGCAATTTTATTTTAAATTCACAAGCTTTCGGAGGCTTCCCCCTTCGTCAGGTGAACCTGACGAAGGGGGAAGCCTCCGAAAGCTTGTGAATTTAAAATAAAATTGCTGGACTATAACTTGGTGTTGTAAAATTGTTTACAATTGTCAACCCCAGTCCATCACCGGCATCTCCACAACATGAAGGATGATCACTTGGATGAGGTACCAGCATGCTCACATCACCCTAGAACTATAACCCCACCATGAGTCACTGCTTTCAGGAGAGAAGGGAAGAAAATGGTCCTGGCATTCAAAACCAATATCTAAAATGTTTTCTTTGATGAACATATCATTTAATAATTGCTTGGAGAAGAATTATTAACTTGTTAAGGATAATAGCCATCAGCTATTCCTGACTCACTTTCTTCTTTATTCCCTCAAATCAAGAACACCAAAAACAGGTTAATTGGTCATTCATCTCATTCGGTGTTTATGGAGCCTAATGCACAAATTGTCTTCTCTGTTTGCCTAGATAACAAAAGTGGCTACACTTCAAAAGTAATTGATTGGATACAAAGCACTCTGTGACATCCTGAGGATACGATATGGTGCTACAGTAATCACCAAGCATGCCTGAGTACCAATTACCACCTTGAAACAGACACCAGCACAGATGTAGCTACTGCAGGAGATGTTGGTGCTGATATGGATGAAGAGGCAGAGGGTGAGACAACGGGGCACTGTTGAGGAAGGGGTGGCAGTGAAGCTGGCAAAGAGTCTGGCACGCTGCAAGCCCCATTATGTAGGGATGCAGACTTCAGCGCTTCCAAACGGAAGTCATAACAGCAGGAGGGCCACATTGAGGAACCCCTTTGCCTCCTTAGACATAATGGTGGAGGTGGTCTGGGGGCCCAGCACCCAGATACGCACTTCCAACAGTGATGTCATGGAACAACAGTTGTCTGCACTGCAGTCTGCCATTGAGTACATCGCAAAATCACAGGCGTCTGCAGTAGAGACTTGTTATGCTGGCCACAGGCGCAGCAGGAACATCTCTCATGAATAATCTACACTTGATGCATATTTATTTTTTTTGAAGATTCACAAACAGAAATGGCAGCCCCTAGATACAATTCCCTGCTTCAGTGCACAGAATGGTCTGTTTTACTTATTTGTAATCCAGTTCTGTGCTGTGGAGCTCTGCAAAGACCAGGTCACATGTTTTTGGTAGCAATGTAGAAAATTACTTTGGAATTTTTCAATAATTTTTCTCTCAAACAATTGCACGGTGGTGCACTACTTAATTACACTAATGTTGCGTCGGCATAATTTGTAATCGTTTTCAACACAGCCCATTAAGATTGACAACAATGATATTACCCTTTTAAATTTTAAAGTATTTTATCATGAACTTATCGACAGGAACAGTTTGATCTTTGAGACGTCTTAAATATCAAGCACTGTTATAGTTAAATCAAAATTTTCTGGCTGTAACATGGTGAACCTCTAAGCTCTCTTAAGGAGGTAACACAGGAGTAACTTTTGGGATTTTCAGTGAGCCTCAATAGCCTAGAAATTTGATGGTGCCGTGCCCATTGTCAGGCACTAAACAGGCTCCTAAGCCTCCAATATATCAGACAAGAAGCGCCCGCTCAGTACAAGTCGGAAATGCACAGCCCGCCATATTGGTAAAGGCAAAAAAAAAAGACATCCAGGGCCTGCACCTGCAACAGGCGTTAGGCCTTTTGCATTTGCAAACAAGTGACCTAACATGTGTTTGAGGCCCCCTATGCAATATGGACAGCCAACGGCGGTTGCATTCAGGAAAACCGGGTCTATATGCGACCTAAGCTCTGCAGGTCACCGCCAAGAAGGTAGATTTGTTAAAAATACTTACCTGAATGTGGAGCCGGATGGAGCAGGAGTGCTTCTCTCAACCCCACATTAAAACCAGAGGCCGCTGCCAGCCACCGCTCACCTCCCCTTTAATCGCAACCTCGAACCCCCACCCCGATCACCACCGCCACCGCCACCCACCACGATCGTAATCGCAACCCTCCCCGATCCCAGCCACCGCTGCCCCTTCCGTTCATTGTCACCACTATCCTCCCTCCAAAACTCCCCGACGCCCGGTCACCCAGTCGCCTTCCACTCCCGATCAGGCGCCTCTCCCGATTGTCCCCTCCCCGGTCCTGAAGAGGGAGTTCTCCTAGCCACTTTACCCCTCAACCAAATCAGATTCACTGATCATTTAACTGATTATTGATCGTGGGATTCTTCTGTGTGTAAATTGGTTGCCACAGTGACTACACTTCAAAAGCAATTCATTGGTTGTGAAGCGCTTTGGGATGTCTGAGGACATGAAAGACGCTTTATAAATGAAAGTCCTTTTTTTACTCACTGTTATGCTGGGTGACACATTGATGCCATTCAGTAATCAATTACTTCAGCTTCTCTTTTTTTTAAGGTTTGATTCCCTCTCTCGGGTGAGGTTCCACAGGCAGCAGTCACCCTCTGGTACTTGACCCAAGTAGACTTGACAGATTGTGGATAATACAAATCTAATGAAGGTGGTAGACTGCAAAGATGAACAGGATAAGCTACAGTAGGACTTTAATATACTTGGGAATTGGGCAGACAGATGGCAGATGAAATTCAATGTCGAGAAATGCAAATTGCTTTACATGGAGACAAAATATCCAGGAAGGGACTGTTGCTTAAATGGAAAGAAAATAATGTGCATGTAAAATTAAAGATTTGGGGGTCCTGGTGGACAATAAATCGAAGCTATCGCAACAATGCTCAGTGGCAGTGAGTAAAGCAAATCAGATGTTGGGATGTTATGTTAAAAAGTCAATTATTGCACTGAAATAGTGAGGTAACCTGCCACTTTATAAATCATTGGTGCGACTGCACTTAGAATACCGTGTACAGTTTTGGTCGTCACAGCACGGAAAGGATATTGCAGCTATTGAAAGGATATTGAGGCATTTAAAGGGAAGTTAGATAAATACATGAGGAAAAAAGGAATAGAAGGATATGCCAATAGGGTTAGATGAAGAGGGGTGGGAGAAGGCATTAGTGGAGCATAAACACTAGCATGGACCAGTAGGGCCGAATGGCCTGTTTCTATGCTGTAAATTCAATGTAATTCTATGATACAGAAGAGAGCAACCAGAATGATTGAGGGGATGGAGGGATTTGATTATGAGGAGCGATTATGTAAAAAGAGAAGGTTGAGAGGTGATATGATTGCCGTTTTTAGGATTCTAAAGGGACTAGATAATGTGGACCATGATAAGTTATTTCATCTTGTCCAGAACAGTAGAACCAGAGGACACAGCCTGTGCTGGAAGGGGGCTCAATTCAAAACCAAAGTGCAGATACTGTAACAAGTTTCAATGATGACCAATGTGGACAGATCAACAGACTGTGGGAGAAAATAATATGAGAGTAACTAGGACAATATGGTGTTTATCAGACTCGCGAGGCAGCCTATGTTATTCACTCAAGCAATAAACACATCTTTCCTCACCACTTCCGACAAGCATCCACTCGGTGTCTCTTCCCAGTTTTACAAGCCTCTGAAAAACAATCTGGTTGGGGCCAAAATTTCCTGCGAGGGCTCTCCACTGACTGCTGAGCCACCGGAGAATATACGAGGGACACGGTGGAGAGGTTTTATTGTGCAGCACAGTCTGTGTTGTAGTTGAGCCAGGATGAGCCTCGTAACCACAACTGAAACCACACTGTGATCCCTGATGGCCACCAGTAAACCGCTACAGATGTCCAATCAGGCATTTAACATTCCAGCTACAATAGCTATCACAAGCTCTGTCTCCGCCCATGGCATTCTAGAACTCACGTCAGTCTGTTTTCCTGCAGCATTGTATATTATGGTAGTCCATTAACCCTTAAAACAGAATGAGCTTGCTGCCAATACCTAGCTAACACTTGTAAAGCTGTGCCTATGCATCAATGGATACACTGGGGTAGAAATTGGAGTGTATTACGGGCGTCAAACGGGCACAACCTGGCCCAGTTTCGGGGACTGTGGAGGGGCAGCAGGCATTGTGGCTCACCCAGATCATTTAGAGGAGGCCCGGGGCCCAATTTTGGGCAGGCCTCAGGCTTCCCAGTCCGGGCATGTGTTGCGGCCGCATTGCCGCCTTCGCAAGCAGTGGGAGCCTAGATCGTGAGTGTCAGTTGGCAATTGATGGTGACAGACATCCCAGCTGAGCTCATTTGAGATCCACACATACACGTGCATTTTCCAGCAGGGGTCACTAAGCTAATAATGCTTGGTTATTACACCCACGATGCAGGAAACCAGTTTAAATTAGTGATGGCTTTATGAAAAGGTTTTATCAGATGTGTGAACTCTGGATGATTTTTTTTTTAACCCCTCCCCTTCCAAGCCCGGCTGTACTCAGGACGATTGCAGCACTCCTACTCTTGGCCCGGCTGAGACCTGCTAATGCAGCGTAGAGCAGGGATTGAACAAGAGAGCTTTCTGGGTCGATAACCAGAGGATGCAGAATTAAGATAACTGGTAAAAGAACCAGGGGGGCGCATGAGGAGAATTTTTTTTATGCAGCGAGTTGTTATGATCTGGAATACACTGCCTGAAAGGGTGGTGGAAGCAAATTCAGTAATAACCCTCAAAAGGGAATTGAATATATACTTAAAAAGGAGAAATTTGCAGGGCTGTGGGAGAAAAGCAGGGGAGTGGCAATAATCGGATAGCTCTTTCAAAGAGCCGGCACAGGCACGATGGGCCGAATGGCCTCCTTCTGTGCTGTAAGATTCTATGCCTTGGACGACTGAACTCCTCACTGGGCAGTGCTGTAGGGGAGCTGCTGGATAGAATTTTAAAGACTACGATTTAAAAATAACCATGGCTTACAAAAAATTATATTTCTAACACTCTGCTTTATTTGCAGCAAAGGCAAACTGTATAGAACACATTCTGTACCATCTGTCACACATTCTGGAAATGACTCCATCAAACAAGCCTTTATTCTATTTTTGAGATGCTGTTAGCAAGCTGTTCCAGTGTCCGCCTATGATGAAGCCTAGTAGTAAATGGATAATAATGTTATAATAGGCAATTCATCGCTAGGGAACCAATCATGTCATAAAGGCTCCCCTTTTGGATTTACTTGGTCGTTACACCCATGATGTAGGAAACCAGTGGAAATCAATGATAACATTGTGAGAACATTCTTTTTTGTGAGTGCGTGTGTGAGCTCACCAAGGTGAAAGATGCTGTTGCTCGGGAATGGAACGTTCTCTACTCTGGTATTAGTTTCAGCATCAAGAGCTCGACTTGGGAAATGCTACGGGCCAGATACAGAGGACAGCTTTCTCTATTCTAGACCAAATGCCTGTCCTAAACTTAAGCACAAAAGACCATCCCCTAGTGTGCCAAAGTGGAACTGTTTTGTCATTCTTGCCTCCCTCAGTGACCTTGTTGTTGGCTGACCCCACTAGCAAATGTGAGGCTGTTCCCTTTAATTCCCCGCAGGATCCTTACACCCACTATTTTGGCAGGATTTGAACCGAGTTGTCAGAGGTGAAAGGGCACAGGTGAATATACTGAACCCTGAACAGAGTTGTCAATCAATCCTCATCATGATCATAATACTCCAAAATCCAAATTCAACTTTGCTTCTGTTAATTGAGTAAATCGCTATATTTCATCCATGTAGGTGAGAAACTGGGGTTATTAATCTCTGTTAGACACACAATGCTGCACAATGTAAAGACCTCAGCAGGCCTTATTCCTCATCGCCTATGGCGATGACCAAGAACTACAAAATAATTCCGAGTGGTACTTTGCATTGTCTACACTAAGATAAGTTTTCAAACCAATTTTTTCATTTAATATAATAGCATAGGAGTAAGAGGAGGCCATTCAGCCCCTCAAGCCTGTTCCACCATTAAATTAGATCATGGCAGATCTTCTCCATTTACCTGCCTTAGCTCCATTTCCCTTGATCCCCTTACCTAACAAAAATCTGTCGACCTCAGTCTTGAAAGCTCCAATTGACCGAGCATTCCCAGCCTTTTGGGGGGGGGGGGGAGAGTTTCAGATTTCTACTACCTTTTGTGCGAAACCTTCCTGATTTAATTCCTAAATGGCCTAACTCAAATTTTAAGATTATGTACCCTCGTTCATGATTCCCCCATCAGAGGATATAGTTTCTCTGTATGTACCCTATCAAATCCTTTTAACATTTTAAACACCTCAATCACATCACACCTCAATCTTCTATATTCCAGGGAATACAAGCCAAGTTTATGCAACCTGTTCTCATAATTTAACCGTCTAAGCCCCGTTATCATCCTGGTGAATCTGCGCTGCACCCACTTTAATGCCAATATATATCCTTCCTGAGGTGCGGTGCCCAGAACTGATAGGGTCTGATCAAGGCTCTATGCAACTGAAGCATAACTTCCTCGCCTTTGTAATCCAGCCCCCTTTAGATAATACGAAACCTACAGACAGTGCGATCACCAGACACAGATATGGGCAAACTTAGTAGCGACTCCTTTTAAGCCTCACTAAAAATGACTTCATATTCAAGCGTTAGTTACAATGTGATTGATAACTCCAGTCCTGGGAGCGGGGATTTATGAACCAACACAAAAATCCTGTCTTGTTTGTGAATACATGACGATTCTGGTTGAATGAAATCATTAACCAGCCAATCTGCTTTCATAACTTCACCTCTCTTTCATAAAGTATGTTGGTCTCTCATACCTCATTGTGTTTGAGGTTAGATTATCATTAGCACCTTGATAGAGAGGACAGAGCTGGCGCCAACAGGGTTTGGTTACGCTCGAGTGAATACAATAACAGTACACCTGAATTATATCATTAGCATCACAGATAAACACATCAAACAAAAGGAAATGTCACTTTAAAATAACTTTGTTCTGTCATGCAAATATTTAGCAAAAAGCCTTCTTGTGTTAAAGCTGCTTTCATCCGACCATAATTTTGAGTGTATGGGTGCATATTAATAGACATGTGCACTGAAGTAAAATATTAAAAGGGGTCGCACCATGCAAAATATCAAAGCATCGGTGTTTTCTGCTTTTAGAGTCAGAAGCTACTTAAATTTCAGGTGGTGGGGATGATCAAGGCAGCCATAACACTCATAAATCATCTTTTCACTCTTATTCCGCTGTAATTTCCGATTGGCATGTGTAGTACTCTCAGGATTTAAAAAGACCATGGGGTAGAATTTAGTCTGTGCCCATTTTCAGGTCCCGCCTTGGCACCCGAAGCAAGAGGCCAGAGGATCGATAGACATTGTTCCTCACCTGCATACTTGGGGCGAGCTGCCCGTGGAGGCGAGGTGGACTCAATTTCGGGCCACCTGCCTCACTGGCATCGGCCCTCAAGAATGTCCCGGGAAGGGGGTTGAAACGGGTTATGGGGGTGATCGTGACTCTTGTGGAATTGGGGTGCACTCCTGCTCCTCCTGGCTCCATAGGAAGTTGGTTTTGACGCCTGCCCTGCTTGTGCGGTGACCAATTTATGAAAGGGGTCCTTCAACAGGCATTAGGCCCATAATATTCAAGCGGCCTCGCATGGAAAGAGGCCATTCGGCCCATCGAGTCCGTGCTGGCTCTATGCAAGAGCAATCCAGCTAGTCCAACTCCCGTGCCCTATCCCCGTAGCCCTGCAAATTTTTTACTTTCAAGTACGTATCCAGTTCCCTTTTGAAGGCCATGATTTTGTACTCAATGCCTCTATTTATAAAGCCCAGGATCCCATGTGCTTTTTTAACCGCTTTCTCAACCTGCCCTGCCACCTTCAACGATTTGTGCACATATACCCCCAGATCTCTCTGTTCCTGTACCCCTTTCAGAATTGTGCCCTCTAGTTTATATTGCCTCTCCTCGTTCTTCCTACTTCACATTTTCCTGCGTCAAATTTCATCTGCCACGTGTCCGCTCATAACACCAGACTGTCTACATCCTCTTGAAGTCTATCACTATCCTCCTCACTGTTCACTACCCTTCCAAGTTTTGTGTCATCTGCAAATTTTGAAATTGTGCCTTGTACACCCAAGTCCAAGTCATTAATATATATCAAGAAAAGCAGTGGTCCCAGCACCGACCCCTGAGGAACAGCATTGTACCTCCCTCCAGTCTGAAAAACAACCGTTCACCACTACTCTCTGTTTCCTGTCACTTAGCTAATTCTGTATCCATGTTGCTACTGCCCCCTTTGTTCCATGGGCTGCAATCTTCATGACAAGCCTAACATGCGGTACTTTATCAAACGCCTTTTGAAAGTCCATATACACCAAATCAATGACCTTCCCTCCATCATAAGGTCAGAAATGGGGATGTTCACTAATGATTGCACAGTGTTCAGTTCCATTCGCAACCCCTCAGATAATGAAGTAGTCCGTGCCCGCATGCGGCAAGACCTGGACAACATCCAGGCTTGGGCTCATAAGTGGCAAGTAACATTCGCACCAGACAAGTGCCAGGCAATGACCATCTCCAACAAGATAGAATCTAACCACCTCCCCTTGACATTCAATGGCATTACCATTGCTGCATCGCCCACCATCAACATCCTGGGGGTCACCATTGATCAGAAACTTAACTGGACCAGCCATATAAATACTGTGGCTACAACAGACGGTCAGAGGCTGGGTATTCTGCGGTGAATGACTCACCTCCTGACTCCCCAAAGCCTTTCCACCATCTACAAGGCACAAGTCAGGAGTGTGATGTAATACTCTCCACTTGCCTGGATGAGTGCAGCTCCAACAACACTCAAGAAGCTCGACACCATCCAAGATAAAGCAGCCCGCTTGATTGGCACCACATCCACCAACCTAAACATTCACTCCCTCCACCACAGGTGCACAGTGGCTGCAGTGTGTAACATCCACAGGATGCACTGCAGCAACTCGCCAAGGCTTCTTCGATAGCACCTCCCAAACCCACGACCTCGACCACCTAGAAAAGGACAAGGGCAGAAGACAGATGGGAACAACACCACCTGCACATTCCCCTCCAAGTTACACACCATCCCGACTTGGAAATATATCGCCGTTCCTTCATTGCCGCTGGGTCAAAATCCTGGAACTCCCTACCTAACAGCACTGTGGGAGAACCTTCACCATATGGACTCCAGCAGTTTAAGGCGGCGGCTCACCACCACCTTCTCAAGGGCGATTAGAGTGGGCAATAAATGCTGGCCTTGCCAGCATGCCCACATCCCATGAACAAATAAAAAAAACGCCTTTTGAAAGTCCATTTACACCACATCAACTGCACTGCCCTCATCTACCCTTTCTGTTACCTCATCAAAAAACTCTCAGGTTAGTTAAACATGATTTGCCTTTAACAAATCCGTGCTGGCTTTCCCTAATCAATCCACACTTGTCCAAGTGACTGTTAATTCTGTCCTGGATTATGGTTTCTAAAAGTTTCCCCACCACTGAGGTTAAACTGACTGCCCTTTAGTTGCTGGGTTTATCCTTACACCCTTTTTTGAACAAAGGGGGAACATTTGCAATTCTCCAGTCCTCTGGCACCACCCTCGTATCTAAGGATGTTTGGAAGATTATGACCAGTACTTCGCAATTTCCACCCTTACTTCGCCTCAGTTTGGGCGTATATAATTTTTTTCACATGCAAAGTCCAGGTTGTTTCTTAACAGATTCTAGTCCATGATATTACTGGTTATTGTTAATGCCTAAATTTAATTCATGGGCCATCAGTTTCATGCCACTAACGCTGATATACTATTCGATTTTCTTTTATGATTTAAATCACAATAGGTGAATGTACCAAGCTCGAACGTTAGTCATTTTCTGATCTTGAAACTATTGATGTTTTGGTGATTTATTTTCTTCTTTCTAGTCAAGTTTTGCTTCCCTGTCCACCCAACGTCCCTACCCAAATTAAAAAGCACTTACTACTCTGGGCGAATTGCTCAGACAAAGATCACAAAGATAATGTATAGATAAGGGAGGCCACTTGACCCATGGAGCTCATCCTTCCACTTAAACCTACTGCTTCCCCATCGCATTATCTAACTGCCTCTGAAATGACTGGGGAGTTTTTAGCTTCCCTGGGCAGTTGAAAGGTTTCATATTCAGTTGGATCTAACAAACCGGGTTAACTCTGACCAAAAGGAAAAACATTTCATACACATAGTCACCTAGAGTGTCATCCATCTCAAAACCATAACCTCATCCATGTGAATCAAAGATCACAACCATTACAATCCCATTTCTGGGCCAGGGAGGGGAACCGTCAGCCAGGGTAGCTGCTCCTGATCATCAATGAATGACCCCTGCTGGAGAGCATGGCGTTGTTTGAGCACAGGATAGGGCTCAGCTGTGATTCCCGCTGCCATTGAATAGCCTAGCAGGGAGCTGCTGGTGCCTGTGAAAGTTAGCACCTTCTTGGGAAAGAAAAGCAGAGAACATGACAGGTAAAACAATATTTAGTCTGCTGCAACATGTCTTAAAAGTGTCGTCCTGAAGTACTCATCACCTTGGCTTTATGTGTAGTTCCTCTTCCACCTGCGCCAGCTGTTTGTATTCCTAGCTTAAGCTTATCTCTCAACACCTCGGCTTAACGTTTCAACAGAATTTTAAAAATGTGAGCCAAATGTATCCTGACATACCCCCCTTGGAACTATTTCCTGCTTTTTTATTTAGCAAATGTATCAATTTTCATTGATTTATGTCTCCAGTTAAAGTGAAGGACACAATCAAAGCATATATGGTAAAGCCCATGGAGTCCGTATGGCACAGAGTGATGGATGTCACCAGTGAAATTACACATCAGTCACTACATTTGGAGTGCTTTACAGCTGTAGACATAAAACACTCAGGCAATGTGAGTCGTCTAATTTTAAGTGACCCCCTTCCTCGTCAGGCAACATGTTGCATCTGTAAGGAACATTTATCAAAATCTATTTGTGCATAACAAATTGATCCTGAAATACCAGTGTTTGTTAACCCTTTGGGCTTTCTGACCTAACGACTCCAATAAGGTAAATCATTTTTCAGCAAAATAAGTGCAAAAGTTACTGCAGCTATTACTTAGAAACCTAAATAATAAGTCTTACTGAATTTTCAGTGTCCTTTTCAGTGCCATTTTTTGAGTATGTTATGTGCAGTACATATGGAGGTACGAACTAGTGTTGGTGATGGCAGTGGATAAACGGATAGTGCATTTGAATGACATTCCTTTTGTCCACTATTTAGCAGAGGCATTATTAACCCATTTAAAGTAAATGGCTGAATGCCTCTGTTAAAATAGCTGATGAGTTTGCGTGTCGTCCTTGCCCAGGGGCCATGCTAATCTTCTCTGTGTTATTCCAATGTTATGATGTGGAGATGCCGGTGATGGACTGGGGTTGACAATTGTAAACAATTTTACAACACCAAGTTATAGTCCAGCAATTTTATTTTAAATTCACAATTTAAAATAAAATTGCTGGACTATAACTTGGTGTTGTAAAATTGTTTACAATTCCAATGTTAGTATATGTGCTGCCGAAGCGAGCACAGGTGTTTCGAACCAAGGACCACTGGTGCTTTAAAATAGCTGATGGGGGAGGGTCACACGAATGGGGTGAGTATCCATTTGCTAATATCACCAACAGTAATTTCTAACTTACAGAAGGTATGGAGTTAGTTGCTCATTGAAACTGAAAGTATTCCACAGTTGCCCCCCAAAATTAAAGTCGTCGCTCATCTAGCCAAGAACTAAAATTATCTTTGCAAAGTCCTGTTACTCGCGCTATCTATTTTAAAGTTAAAGTTACTGGCACTTGTTTGCGAAGATGGATTTTTATCGCTGTTTGCGTCTACATCCCGCTGACCTCGACTGGAATTCCGGCTCTGTGACTGGCAGGAACAGCCGGTGGGTGTCAGCGTGTGAATGCACAAAACAGTATCGCATTAAAACCGAACTCTGCTGTGACAACATAAATAACCCAAGAATGGACGGCAGGGCACGGCAAACTGACGAGGCCTGTGTGGGAACTGCGTCTTTAACGCCCATGGATCTGGCTGTGTTTTGAAGTCTTCACACTTACTGGAATCATCCCCACCACCAACCCCCCACCCACCTTTACCAGCACCTCAAGATTGGGTACGACACCTTTGAGATCAAATGGTTCCTGCCCATAACAAAGCGAGAATCTGCTTTCAACATTTTTCACACTAAAGTGCACTCCGAATTTCATATAACCGTTTACACAATTTTAGCCCCTTTTTAACAGAGGCCTTCAATACCCATTCTTTATAAATCTGTACTGTAGCAATTAATTTAGAACAAGTAATAGCTGATAGTTTCTCAAACCTAATAATCTGTAAAACAAACTATCGCACAAAAGCCTGTAAGTCGTCAGTGATGTGGCGATTGTACTGCAATTAATGAAACAAATTAATATGTGGGAAGTGACCTATCGAAGACAAGACGTTTAGAAAATGCCAACATTTAGAAGTGTAAAGAATCTTACAACACCAGGTTATAGTCCAACAATTTTATTTGAAAATCACAAGCTTTCGGAGGCTTTCTCCTTCGTCAGGTGAAGGAGAAAGCCTCCGAAAGCTTGTGATTTTCAAATAAAATTGTTGGACTATAACCTGGTGTTGTAAGATTCTTTACATTTGTCAACCCCAGTCCATCACCGGCATCTCCACAACATTTAGAAGCACAGATGATCTATTAGTAGCAAAATAGATCTGTCTACCATCCAATTTTCTGAGTTCCTTGGGGGCGTGTGTGTTAAGGTTCTAGTTGTGAAAGCCCCATATTTGTGGAACCTGTCTGGTGCAGGCGTTAATGACAGGAGTAAGATTAGAGCTTATGGGTTTATTTGTGCTTGCAAAAAGTGAGGGGGGGACTCTGGGTCTCCAATGGGAATACGATGGTAACTGAACTGCCTGTGCCACATAGTCTTCTGTAGAGTTGGAGTTAAAATAATTTGTTAAAGATAGGAAGCAAGCAAGACACATCAAACAGAAAGCATTTGACATCTGTCCTCGTGCATGAGAAGAATTACTGGATCTGAAAGCATTAAACGCTGTAATGTCACGGGCTTCTTTGGTCTCTTCTCCCATGTTCTTGTCTGCAGCTGCTCAATGTAACTTTAGCAAACATCAAGGAGAGAATTGGGACTTACCGAATTAAAATATCTGACATACTTTCTGCTCCCCGTTCTCTTTGAAACGAGTACCACCCTGCAGAGACTGTGGTGCTGTTTTCTTTTTGTCTTTCGCTTAGGGAATGGCAAAACCTCTACGTTTTCAGTGTTCCAGAATAAGGTGGCTTATGGGTACCAAAGGGAAGGAAGATTACACTCATTAAAACATTGGAAACAGAAAAGCAACCTCAAATTGCCATGAGAGAGTGCTTATTTTGTGAACGAGTTGAAGCCCTGGTACAGACCAACTTCTTCACCAATGCATTTGATGAATAAAGACTGAGCCTGTTACTGAAAAGTCAAGCCCACATGAAAACTGCCCTCTTTGATTTAGTTTTAGCTTCTTGAATGAACCCGCAACATTCTCTTTTCAACCAGATTCTGTACTTATACCTCACTTGTCTTTGAAAGTGATTTTTTTTTTTGGTGTGGTTTAGATTTGGTTTTGAGTTCATTGGGCAGGAGTAACATCAGACTGAATTTGAGCCGAGCCTGTTTTGCTCACCCTAGTGTTGAGTTTCATCCATTTTCAGGTCACTGCATGAGCTGTCACCATCTTTCGGAGGAACTGAGTCTCACCAGTCTCATTTCAGTCTTGCAATATAACCTGTTTTCTGCCACTTCGTCTCAGAGCAACACAAGCACTGTCAACTAGTAGAAGAGTCTCCTGCACATTCATTTGCAAAGACAATCTGTATTAAATGGGAACAGTTACCTCCCAAAGTGGCAAAAAAACTACTGTAAAGGCCCATAAAAATGAAGATTCTATAAGTCACACACCATCCTGATTTGGGACATATACTGCTATTTCTTTATTGTCCCTGGGTCAGGATCCTGCAATTCCTTACCTAACAAACATTGTGGTAGCACCGTCAGCACAGGGACTGCAGTGGTTCAAAGAGAATGCCCACCACTACCTTCTCAGCACAACTACGGATGGACAATAAATGTGGCCTTGCCAATGTTGCCCATATCCCAAGAACAAGTTTTTAAAAATCAACGTGTCTGAACATACTGATTGCACCTAATGACAAAATCCCCAAATGAGTAAGTATGCTTATGTAATTGTAATGTCTCTTCTGTTTTCTGTATGCAGAAAAGAAAGTGTCAGATGTTCAAAAGCCAAACAAATAGCTGATACGTCATGCCCCTGTGGTTGCCTCAAAAAACACCGAGGCATAAGGGTGACCTTCACTGCCGCTGGTAATGCATGGCAGATGGTTGAAGGTCTTTGTGACCCAGGTAGCCCACCTCAGTTACAGCCAGCCTAGTATGTCTGAAGCACCTCATGCTGTTTAGCCATGTCCAGGCAGTCGACACTGGGTAGCACCTGCTGCAAGCCATGCACCTCCAATGTCTCCTGTACTCCAGAACTGCCCTCTTCTCCTCCTCCTGCTCCATGAAGATATCCCAGCCTCTACCAAAACTGCTGTACCATGTGCTCAACTAGTCACTTCTCTCACTGCTGTTAATACTTTAAAAATGCCCTTTCATTAAATTCCCCAACAAAGAAGAAATAACTTGTATTTATATGGTGCTTTTCATATCCTCAGGATGTAGCGAAAAAGTACTGGAGAAATTAATGGGACTAAAAGCCAACAAGTCCCCTGGACCTGATGGCTTACATCCTAGGGTTCTAAAAGAGGTGGCTGCAGAGATAGTGGATGCATTGGTTATGATCTTCCAAAGTTCCTAGATTCTAGAACGGTCCCAACAGATTGGAAGGGAGCAAAAGTGACCCCGCTATTCAAGAAAGGAGGGAGAGAGAAAACAGGTAACTACAGGCCTGTTCACCTGACATCAGTCGTCAGGAAAATGCTGGAATCCATTATTAAGGAAATGGTAACAGAGCACTTAGAAAATTATAATATGATTAAGCAGAGTCAACATGGTTTTATGAAAGGGAAATCGTGTTTGACAAATATATTAGTGTTCTTTGAGGATGTAACTACCAGGGTAGATAAAGGGGGACCAGTGGATGTCGTATATTTGGATCTCCAAAAGGCATTCGATAAGGTGCCACAGAAAAGGTTGTTGCGCAAGATAAGGGCTCTTGGGGTTGGGGGTAATACATTAGCATGGATAGAGGATTGGTTAATGGACAGAAAACAGAGAGTAGGGATAAATGGGTGATTTTCAGGTTGGCAGGTTGTAACTAGTGGGGAGCTGCAAGGATTAGTGCTTGGGCCTCAGCTATTTACAATCTATATTAATGACTTAGATGAAGGGGGCGAGTGTAATGTATTCAAGTTTGCTGATGTTACAAAGGTAGGTGGGAAAGTAAGCTGTGAGGAGGAAACAAGGATATAGACAGGTTAAGTAAGTGGGCAAGGAAGTGGCAGATGGAATATAATGTGGGGAAATGTGAGGTTATTCACTTTGGTAGGAAGAATAGAAAAGCAGAATATTTTTTAAATGGTGAGAAACTTCTAAATATTGGTGTTCAGAGAGATCAGGGTGTCCTCTTACAAGAAACACAAAAAGTTAGCATGCAGGTACAGCAAGCAATTAGGAAGGCAAATGGCATGTTGGGGTTGGAGTACAAGAGAAAGGAAGTCTTGCTACAATTGTACAGGGCTTTGATGAGACCACACCTGGAGTACTGTGCACAGTTTTGGTCTCCTTATCTAAAGAAGGATTTACTTGCTTTAGAGGCGGACCAGCAAAGGTTCACTAGATTGATTCCTGGGACGAGAGGGTTGACCTATGATGAGAGATTGAGTAGAATGGGTCTATATTCTCTGGAGTTTAGAAGAATGAGAGGTGATCTCATTGATACATATAAGATTCTGAGGGGGCTTGATAGGATAGATGCTGAGAGCTTGTTTCCCATGGCAGGAGGGTCTAGAACTAGGGAGCATAGTCTCAGGATAAGGGGTCGGCCATTTAAGACAGAGATAAGGAGGAATTTCATCACTCAGGGTTGTGAATCTTTGGAATTCTCTACCCCATAGGGCTGTGGATGTTGAGTTGTTGAGTACATTCAAGGCTGAGATGGATAGATTTTTGGACTCTAGGGGAATCAAGGGATATGGGGATCGGGCAAGAAAGTCGAGTTGAGGTCAAAGATCAGCCATGGTCTGATTGAATGGCGGAGCAGGCTCGAGGGGCTGTATGGCCTACTCCTGCTCCTATTTCTTATGTTCTTATGATGTCCCAAAGTGCTTTACAGCCAATAATATTTTGAAGTTTTGTCACTATTGTTATGCAGGCAAAAAAGAAGCCAGTTTGCGCTCAGGAAGTTCCCACAAACATCAATGAGATTAGGGGCCAGTTAATCTATTTTGGTGGTGCTGGTTGAGGGATAAATGTTGACTGCTTTACTTCGAATAGTGCCATGTAGTAATAATCCTTTATATCCATCTGAACAGGCAGATGGGTTCTCACTTTAATTATAGACTTTATTCTGAAAGAATGCACCTCTAACAATGGAGCACACTCTCAGTACTGTATTAAAGCATCAGCATGGATTATTTGCTGAAGTCCAGGAGTGGGGCTGCAAACTCACAACCTTCTGAATCAGACGATAGTGACACATTCTAGCGCTCGGTCTGACCTGGAGTAAAATACTCACTTTTTAATTTGACTGTTTGATGTTTGCATTCATCATTAACAAGGCCTTAACAATCAATGTTTGTCATGCATTTTTTGAGAGCTAGCAATGCTTGTGGCAGTACTAAATATGGACACATAGTACATTACCACTTCCGACCAATATTATGCTACTTTTTACTCACGTCTACTTTTTTGCTAAAGTTAGCCGCAAAAGGAATGTCAGCCCACAGTCTATTGAAAATGATAATGAAATAGATTAAAACTAGAGATTCTCAGAAATGTGCCTACCCCTCTCTCCCAAATAAAACCCACAGAACGTTCTCATCCAATACAATGTATATTTGGCCCTCTCTTATCTTTCTAAGACCAAGCTGCCTGTGTGGATATTATTTTATAAGATCAAGGCCGGCAAACATTTAGAAACATAAAAAAAACTGGATACAAATGTTCTAAACTGATTAATATAAATCTGATCTTATTTATATTGTCTTGTTTGAAGCTTGAAAGAAAGTAAAGAAGATTGATTGTTGGTACTGCTGGCGGCTGCGAGTCTAGACTTCTGGCGGCTGCTCGTCTACACTTCTGGCGGCTGCTTGTCTACACTTCTGGCGGCTGCTTGTCTACACTTCTGGCGGCTGCTCGTCTACACTTCTGGCGGCTGCTCGTCTAGACTACATCCGGCTGCTAGTCTAGACTACATCCGGCTGCTAGTCTAGACTACATCCGGCTGCTAGTCTAGACTACATCCGGCTGCTAGTCTAGACTACATCCGGCTACTAGTCTAGGTTTCTACCGGCTCAATGTTATATGGTGCAATAAAAGGAAATAATGACACATATGTGCATATATGTTCTTAGATAAGATAAAACGCAGATTAGGTGACATAATTTTAGGCTGCTTTAAAGAAAAGCAAATCCAAATTCCTGTTTATAATGAAACATTTGCTAGTGCACAAACGTGATGGTATTTTTGTGTAAACCCCTCACACCAGTTTCACGCCAACATGGAAACCAGAAAGATAATGGTATCAGTGCAACGTAATTAAATATTACTCTGGTATGAAACTAAAATCAATCTTTAATCAAACACTCATGTCTCTAGATAGTAAAGGAGGCCAAATGAAAAGCAAAATACTGCAAATGCTGGAAATCTAAAACAAGAACAGAAAATGCTGAAAACACACAGCAGGTCAGGCTGTATCTGTGGAGAGAATAGACAAGTTAATGTTTCAGGCAAACAGCTCTTCGTCAGAACAGGAGGCCAGTATAATATCTCAGTTTCACCACACTGCCTTCCGGGGTCCAGAACTCTATAGACACAATTATAAAAAGGTATGCAGTTTTCATCAAACGTAAATGTTGAACATCAACAGTAAATGAAGAACCGGGGGAAGATGAGGATAATTTTTTTTAAATGCAGCTAGTTGTTCTGATATGGACTGCACTGCCTGAAAGGGTGGTGGAAACAGATTCAATAGGAACTTTGAAAAGAGAATTGAATATATACTTGAAAAGAAAAAATTTGCAGGACTATGGGGAAAGAGCAGGGGAGCGGGACAAATCGGATAGCTCTTTCAAAGAGCCGGGCACAGGCACAATGGGCCGAATGGCCTCCTTATGCGCTGTATGATTCTATGATCTCAAATTAATAACCCAGGATGAGCCTGCCAAAATCATTCTGGGTACGAGTCAAATGTAATACTATTCTAAGATTATTTTGAATGACTGGATTTTTACAGAAGAGAGGCTCTAATTTAGCAGCAGTCCTGAATAGAGAGACAAGAATAGATACAAAGAAGACAGAACTGTTACACCTGAGGGGTAGATTATGTTCCTCTCAAGTTGGGTTTCAGGCACTTCATCAGGGCAATGTGAGAGGAGCCGGATGTTCTTGCATGTGTTCCATACAATAGCTGACTAGATAGCGCTTGATGTGGTCACCAAGTACAAAATGGGAAAATGTCCCTTCTGCTGCATCACTCGCCCTGATAAGCACAAAAGCACCAGGAAATAGATGAGGAGCATTGCTGAAGGATAAATACCAGCACGTGAATTTGCATCAATCTGAAGGGATGTAACTATAAACCGAGACCTCCCATTAGAGTCTTCTTTCACCAATCTTTTTCCAATGATGCCCCGGTTAATTTGAATTTAATAACTAGAAACATCTTACACTGAAGGCAACGTTCCACACAGTAGCATGTATTACATTCCCATGAAAACATGTTGGAAGCCAGTTATCATGGACGTCAAAATAAACCTACTGCAAACAAAAGGGCTGAAGCATGAAATAAAGGAGAGCAGCTGTTCCCTCTCAAAGGAAAATCCATAAGCAGTGAAGCAGGAGACAGTGACGCCACCAATCAGCTTGCGAATGTCTGCTAAAACAAAGACCACAGTCCAATACCTTACAAACCTTCCGAGAAGGCCAGGATTGAACCATACAGAAAACCACATACCACAACCTGACAGACAAACACAAGGAGCCATGCCCAACCCTTCAAATTCCACTAAATCACTGCGTTCTTACAGTGTTTAAGTGGACCTTATCATCAAAGCTGCTCAAGAGTTTTACCAGCTAACCATCTCAGCATGGGTCTCCACATTAACACAGTACATTAGGGATCTTTGTTCTCGTGTTAATGGTCATGGAAAGAAAAACGCTACAAGCAAAGGCATGCACCAATCCACCCATCTTGGACAGTTTAGACAAAAGACACAATGGACCGGAGATTACAGTAAGACATCACTAATGTCAGCAGCACGAAAAAAGGAATAGATGAGGATAGGCTGGAAACATGAAGGCAGGGCCCTTAACTGTTTCCCTACAGAAGATGTTGATAAGAGGAGGAAACATCTAAAAATGAGGACGAGAGAGCAAGAGGATCCCTTCCCCCTTCATCCTTCAAAAGGCTCATTCTATCCCCTCTCCTCATACAAACTTGACTCACAGTTCTGATTTAATGCCTCTCACTTTACAACCAGCTGCCTTGGGTGTGGTAACAAAATTGCTTCAGCAGTAGATTAGGTTTGACCTGACAAATTCTCATTTTAACCCGAAAGAATGAATCCCACTTGATTAGCTGGATGTTAGGAGGCCGATGTGTATTGACAAAGAGGATCTGAGTCCAGCAGGCCAGATTTACGGATAAATATTTAAAGCAGAGGAAGATATATGGGGAGCGTGTGGGGCAGTGGGATTAGTTTTGGATTCTAAATGGGCTGAATAGTCCCTTCTGTGCTGTAAACTTCTTTAGCTTTAGGGCTGAATCTATGCCAGGTGCATTTATCAGATTTTCTTGCATTTGTTGTGTTTTACTGTGGCTGAGGGGTTAAAAAGCTGGATTCTACCAGTGTTAACATGCGGGCAAGGAATCATAGAGCTGATTCACTGAACGTTTATTTGGAATTTGCATGGGATTTCTCGGCAGATTAATGTCTAAAAATTCTTCCAGGCTTTACATTTCCCCCCAAAGGCAAAGTCATGGTGGGTGAATGATTTTACCAGTTGGATAAATAGGACTCATGGAAGAAACTCCACACATTGGTTTTGAATTAAAGATTTTTCTTGCTGTTTATTATTTTCATACGGTAAAACAGGGAAACAAATGAACAAACATGCAGCACAGAACTTCACATAACTCTTCTAACAGCATATGCAAACCTGAAAAATATAATACATGCCTTGCAAGCGATCTAAGTTGTTATGAAAGAGAAGACTTGCATTTATATAACATCTTATAGCACCTCTCAGAAACATCTCACAGTCGTTTTACATGCTATCACACACTTTGAAGTGCTGCATCTGTTGTTGTCTAGGCAAATGTGCCTTCCATTTTGTGCCCACAAACAGCCATGAGATGAACCATAGAACCACAAATGTTTACAGCACAGGAGGAGGCCATTCAGCCCATCGTGTCTGTGCTGGCCTTTTGCTAGAGCAATCCAAAACTAATCCCACTTCTGTGCTGTTGCCCATAGTCCTGTGTCTTCTTCTGCTTCAAATATTTACCCAACTTTTCATTAGAAGATGCAATTGTCTCTGCCTCAAACGCTCCCTGTAGTGAAGTATTCCTTGCTTCAACAATCTCTGTCTAAGGAAATTTCTCCTCTCATCACTCTCTTAATTGACAATTTAAAATTGATAATCGCTCATCACTCACATCTCAACCAGAGGAAATAATGTGGAATCTTAACTCTCCCCAGTGGGCAGGAAAGGAGCCATGGAACAACTTCATTTGCCCTCTGGTCCCATCGATCTCCAATTCTAACATCACTGGTTTTAGAGGTGGATGAGGCGTCTGCTAGACTCAGGCAGGAGCCTCATGCATGATTGCTAACCAGGGTCCTATTACATCAATAGGACCCTGATTGCATTTTAACAGAGGACTGAGCAGGGAAGCCGGCATGGCTTTCCTGCTAGGCTAAAGCAGGTCAGTAGCCAGTGGGAAGGACTAAGAGACCCTCCAAAGTAAGTGTAAAACTTTCCTTTACCAGCAAGCAGCTAAGGGACTCTCAATCTTGTCCTGCTGCCTGTCTCTCTGTGCCCTTTTCCCACCTGTTCTAGGTGGGACGTGAACTGGCTGCATTTAAATGATTCTCAGGAGTTAAAATACCCCGGCAAGTTGCCTGCTTCGCCCATCACTCTCCAATTTAGTGCAGGGGTCATGAAACAGGTGTTAAGCCCCTCATTTACATATGTACAGGGCCTTTTGCCTGTTTCAGGTGGGCGCCTGGGCAGCTGCTTGTGCCAATGTAGTGACGCCCGTAACATTATTGCTGATCAGGCACAGGGACATTGCTCTGAAAATTGGCCCTCATTGTGCCCGGTTTATGCCTATAAAACGGGCCCAAAGAGGTGCAATTTCTACCCCTTAATCCCTAAAACTTGCACAGTTTACGGACAAAACATTCTGCATGTCTAAAAATCATAAATATGGGGAAGAAAGAGGCAAAAAATGTGGATATGTGTGGGGGAAATGCTGTACGTGCACCTCGATCCAACAGAAGGCTTTAGTCCAACCGATGTAAAGCAACTATTTCAGCACAGAAAAGTCGAATTAATGTTATTTTTACAAAATATCTTTTAAAAAGAAATGCATTTGGTTCATTAAATTCAATGGCTAGTAGTTAAACCACCAACATTATTTTTCTACTGACCAGGAAAACCGAACACGGTCACTGTTAAATAATTGAATGTGAGAGCGAGGGTCAGTTCCGTTTACCGACGAATGACAGAAATAACACAATTGGGCTTGAAGGGTCAAATAAATGAAAAGTTATTCTGTGGGAGGGCTTTTTACCAAACAAATTGGAGAACCATCAAAACTAATTTTCTGATAATGCAGCCTACTGTTACAGCAAGCACTTATTCAAAGCGTATATTGTTCAATTTCTGTATTTCTCAAAGTAACTTAAAAGCAAGTCTTGAGTGGCCTACATTCTTGCAACTCAATGCTTCTAATTTAATTGGTGAATCTATTCTGTGTTTTCCTGTTTTTCTTTCTCCCCCCCCCCCTCCCCCCTTTCTTTCATTCCTGGTCTAGGTTGGGCTTGAATTAGCGAGGTTTACAGGCAAATCGCTATTGAATCATCATAATGAACTAGTAGAGCCACAAAGACTGGTCTGAGTAAGTAGCTAATGAGAAAGGATTCCTCCATTTACAAGACAACCCACCACAGGCAAGATCATTAAAGAGATTCAGAATAGAGGTGAATGGGAAAAAAAATTCTTCCAGCAAAAACTCTACCCTTCATGGCACAGCACTAATACCTTTTCAGAGCACAATACGCGACATAGCAAATCCCTCAAAACTTAATGAGCTACAAGCTTTCCTTTCAGTGGAACAAAAGTTTGGTCCCTTTCTTATACCTAATCACGAACAAATGGTATCTCCATGATGTCAATTAATAGTCGATTCTTCTAATGCTGAGAACTAGATGAAATGCTTGGGGAGGAAGGTTGGGGGGGGGGCGGGGGGAGAGAAAATAGGTATACTTCAGGCTGGTTCCTTTTACATGCTGGGACATAAGTACTGCACGACATGGGAGCGCTCGTGGAAAATTCCATCCATGAGATGCATCTGTTGTCTCACAGAGACGCCACACAATCTATCAAGGCACTTTTTTTGTGTGTGCATCTGTCAGTCTCCAGCCTGCCACCACTGCAATTATTTTTGTGGGGCTCTTGCCGGTGGGAACCATCCAAAATTTGAGGCACTCAGCATCTTTGACAACAACAAGAGTCCTCCCTTCTGCCAGTCAGTCCTTGGAGCTGAGAAAGAGACCCTTACTTGCAAATTTAAAAAAGTATATATATTTTTGTTGTTTCTCTGTTTATTCCTCCAAGCTCCTAGCAGTTAATCTACATGTGTTGTGAATGCTGGAATGGCACGGGTGGCTGAGGAGTTATACCTACCCATCTCACTCCCTAATGTTTTAGCTTAGGATTAATTTTCATCTGGACTGAAGATACCAGCATCACCCCTCCACTATCGCTCTTGATTCCACCACTGTCACCATGGTATTAGACTACCTGCCAAACATGAAGTTGTGATTGAGTCAAAACTTCTTGCAGCTCTTCACTGGCAAGACTGAAGTCAATGTTGACCCCTGCCAGAAACTCCATACCCTGACCCCAATCCCATCTCCTTTCTGGATGGCTGCTTAAGAACATAAGAAATAGGAGCAGGAGTAGGTCATACACCCCCTCGAGCCTGCTCTGTCATTCAGATCATGGCTGGTTTTCAACCTCAACTCCACTTTCCTGCCTGATCCCCATCTCCCTTGATTCCCCTAGAGTCCAAAAATCTATCCATCTCAGCTTTGAATATATTCAATAACTCAGCATCCACAGCCCTCTGGGGTAGAGAATTCCAAAGATTCACAACCCTCTGAGTGAAGAAATTCCTCCTCATCTCATTCTTAAATGGCTGACCCCTTACCCTATGACTATGCCCTCTAGTTCTAAACTCTCCAGCCATGGGAAACAACCTCTCAGCCTTTACCCTGTCAAGCCCCCTCATAATCTTATATGTTTCAATGAGATCAACTCTCATTCTTCTAAACTCCAGAGAGTATAGGCCCATTCGACTCAACGTCTCCTCATAAGACAACCCTCTCATCCCAGGAATTAGTCGATCAGCCTTCGTTGCACCACCTCTAAGGCAAGGTAAGGAGACCAAAACTCAGTACTCCAGGTGAGGTCTCACCAAAGCCCTGTACAATTATAGTAAGACTTCCTTACTCTTCTCCTCCAACCACCTTGCAATAAAGACTAACATGCCATTTGCCTTCCTAATTGCTTGCTGTATCTGCATGCTAACTTTTTGTGTTTCTTATACCAGGATATGCAAGTATCTCTGGACACCAACATTTAATAGTTTCTCACCATTTAAAAAATATTCTGTTTTTCTATTCTTCCTACCAAAATGAATAACCTCACATTTCCCCACATTATACTTCATCTGCCACCTTCTTGCCCACTCACTTAATCTGTCTATATTCCTTTGCAGACTCTGTGTCCTCCTCACAGCTTACTTTCCCACCTAGTGTTGTATCGTCAGCAAACTTGGATTCTACACTCGGTCCCTTCATTAAAGCCATTAATATGCTCAAGCTTAGACTGATGGTGTGCAACCACTGTGTCCTGCTCGACTTTTAGCTGAGCTTTAAATCCATCATTAAGGATGCCTGCTTCCACCTCTGGATCATTGTGTGTCTCTGTCCTCACCTTACCACTGCTGAAAACTCTCATACAAACATTTGCCAGTTGCAAGCTCTACTTTTCTAATGCTCACTTTTTCATTCAACATTATTCAATACAGTTCAGTAACATTTGCTAGGGTCAGTATCAGTGTAGTACCATTCACCAAAACCAGAATCAAATCAGTGTCATTCACCAGGATCAGTATCATTCACTAGGATCAGTATCATTCACTAGGATCAGTATCAGTGCAGTATCATTCACTTGGATCAGTATCATTCACCAGGATCAGTATCATTCACTAGGATCAGTATCATTCACCAGGATCAGTATCATTCACCAGGATCAGTATCATTCACTAGGATCAGTATCATTCACCAGGATCAGTATCATTCACCAGGATCAGTATCAGTCACTAGGATCATATCAGTGCAGTGTCATTCACTAGGATCATATCAGTGCAGTGTCATTCACTAGGATCAGTATCATTCACCAGGATCAGTATCAGTCACTAGGATCATATCAGTGCAGTGTCATTCACTAGGATCAGTATCATTCACCAGGATCAGTATCAGTCACTAGGATCATATCAGTGCAGTGTCATTCACTAGGATCAGTATCATTCACTAGGATCAGTATCATTCACTAGGATCATATCAGTGCAGTATCATTCACTAGGATCATATCAGTGCAGTGTCATTCACTAGGATCAGTATCATTCACTAGGATCAGTATCATTCACCAGGATCAGCATCATTCACCAGGATCAGTATCATTCACTAGGATCAGTATCATTCAATAGGATCAGTATCAGTGCAGTGTCATTCACTAGGATCAGTATCATTCACTAGGATCAGTATCATTCACTAGGATCAGTATCAGTGCGGTGTCATTCACCAGGATCAGTATCATTCACTAGGATCAGTATCATTCACTAGGATCAGTATCAGTGCAGTGTCATTCACCAGGATCAGTATCATTCACTAGGATCAGTATCAGTGCAGTGTCATTCACCAGGATCAGTATCATTCACTAGGATCAGTGTCATTCACTAGGATCAGTATCATTCACCAGGATCAGTATCATTCACCAGGATCAGTATCAGTGCAGTATCATTCACTAGGATCAGTATCATTCACTAGGATCAGTATCATTCACCAGGATCAGTATCATTCACTAGGATCAGTATCATTCACCAGGATCAGTATCATTCACCAGGATCAGTATCATTCACCAGGATCAGTATCAGTGCAGTGTCATTCACTAGGATCAGTATCATTCACTAGGATCAGTATCATTCACTAGGATCAGTATCATTCACCAGGATCAGTATCAGTGCAGTATCATTCACTAGGATCAGTATCATTCACTAGGATCAGTATCATTCACCAGGATCAGTATCAGTGCAGTATCATTCACTAGGATCAGTATCATTCACCGGGATCAGTATCATTCACCGGGATCAGTATCATTCACTAGGATCAGTATCAGTGCAGTATCATTCACCAGGATCAGTATCATTCACCAGGATCAGTATCAGTGCGGTGTCATTCACCAGGATCAGTATCAGTGCGGTGTCATTCACCAGGATCAGTATCAGTGCAGTATCATTCACTAGGATCAGTATCATTCACCAGGATCAGTATCATTCACCAGGATCAGTATCATTCACCAGGATCAGTATCAGTGCAGTATCATTCACTAGGATCAGTATCATTCACTAGGATCAGTATCATTCACCAGGATCAGTATCATTCACTAGGATCAGTATCAGTGCGGTGTCATTCACCAGGATCAGTATCATTCACCAGGATCAGTGTCATTCACCAGGATCAGTATCAGTGCGGTGTCATTCACCAGGATCAGTATCAGTGCGGTGTCATTCACCAGGATCAGTATCAGTGCGGTGTCATTCACCAGGATCAGTATCAGTGCGGTGTCATTCACCAGGATCAGTATCAGTGCGGTGTCATTCACCAGGATCAGTATCAGTGCGGTGTCATTCACCAGGATCAGTATCAGTGCGGTGTCATTCACCAGGATCAGTATCATTCACCAGGATCAGCATCAGTGCAGTACCATTCACTAGGGTCAGTATCAAATCAGTATCATTCACTAGCATCAGTATCATTCACTAGCATCAGTATCAGTGCAGTATCATTCACCAGGATCAGTATCAGTGTCGTATCATTCACCAGGATCAGTATCAGTGTAGTATCATTCACTAGGATCAGTATCATTCACTAGGGTCAGTATCAGTGCAGTATAATTCATCAGGATCAGCATCAATGCAATATCATTCACTAGGGTCAGTATCAGTGCAGTATCGTTCACCAAGATCAGTATCATTCACTAGGGTCAGTATCAGTGCAGTATCATTCACCAAGATAGGTATCAGTGCAGTATCATTCACCTGGATGAGAACCAGTAACAGTGCATTACCATTCATCATACCAGTGCCGTGCCATTCACCAGTACCAGTGCCATGCTATTCACCAGTACCATTCACCATTACCAATGTAGTATCATTCACCCATACCAACAGTATTTCAGCAGTAGTGTCAGGTGGAAGGTAATTATACTGCCTGTTCACATTGTTATTGAGAGTGGGAAGGATACAGAATTGTGCTCATGTGTATTCATGGCCTGTTTAGTAAGTGGTTTAGTAAATGATGTCTTAGCTCCTGGGTGCTATACAAACTGTCCTTTTAATATTGTGGTATATATTCCACAGTAGCTGGAATATGAGAAAAACAACTGCAAATGCACAAGCCTTTACACAGCAGTTGTTTCTAAGCTCCAGTTCACGGCTGTGTCATAACCTTTCCCAAAGGCTGGTGGAGGTCTGTTAAGTTCAGCAAATGCAAAACTTCAGCTTTAAACTAATCTTCGGTGAATATTTTAAACTTTCTGTACTCTGCGAAACTGGAATCCCATCCAATAAATATTCCCAGACAGTCTGTTTTTATCTTCTCACGAATCCGACTTACGTATTCCAGATAACACGATAGTTTATCCATCACTGCCTTTCTTGTCTCTGTTTCATTTACTAGCTTCCCTGAACCTCTGAACTTTCCTCTCCTGTTCCCCTATTCCCCTAAACACGCTGCCCAAAACATTTTTCTGTGAAAATCCAGGAACATCTGCTGCGTTAACTTATTCTTCCAGGGCCTCGAAACTGTGGAATTCCTTACCTCCCTCAAGATGTTTTCTTTTAAATGAGTACAACTCTGTATCCTGCCGCCTCTCGGTAACAATGCGAGCAGGCAGTGTAATTGCCTTCCTCCTGGCAGTGTCAGTCGTGGATCAGTGGTAATGCTCTCGCCTCTGAGTCAGAAGGTTGTGGGTTCAAGTTCCACTCCAGAGACTTAAGCACAAAAATCTAGGCTAACACTGCAGTGCAGTACTGAGGGAGTGCTGCATTGTCGTAGGTGCCGTCTTTCGGATGAGATGTTAAAACGAGGCCCTGTTTTCCCTCTCAGGTGGACACAAACAATTCCATGATACTATTCCAAACAAGAACGGCAGCAAAGTTCTCCCCAGTATTCTGGCGAATATTCATCTCTCAATCATCATCACTAAAGCAGATTATCAAGTCATTATCTCAATGCTGTTTTTGGGACCTTGCTGTGTGCAAATTGGCTGCCGCATTGCCTACATTGCAACTACAGTTCAAAAGTATTTCAGTGGCTGTAAAGCACTTTGGGAGGTCCTGAGGTCATGAAAGGCATTGTATAAATGAAAGTTTTATCTTCTTTTATTGCTGAAATACTGTTGGTATTTTTCATAGAATTATAGGCCCATCGAGTCCGCGCCGGCTCTATGCAAGAGCAATCCAACTAATCCCACTCCCCCACCCTATCCCTGTAGCCCTGCAAAGCTTTTCCTTTCTAATACTTATCCAGTTCCCTTTTATAGGCCATAATCTGCCTCCACCACCGCCTCGGGCAGTACATTCCAGATCCTAACCACTCGCTGTGTAAAAAAGTTTTTCCTCATGTCACCTTTGGTTCTTTTGCCAATCACCTTAAATCTATGCCCTCTGGTCCTTGACCCTTCCGCCAATGGGAACAGTTTCTCTCTATTTACTCTGTCTAGACTCTTCATGATTTTGAATACCTCTATCAAATCTCCTCGCAACCTTCTCTGTTCCAAGGAGAACAACCCCAGCTTCTCCAGTCTATCCACGTAACTAAAACCCCTCATCCCTGGAATTATTCTAGTAAATCGCTTCTGCACTTTCTCTAAGGCCTTCACATCTTTCCTGAAGTGCGGTGCCCAGAACTGGACAAAATACTCCAGTTGTGGCCAAACCAGTGTTTTATAAAAGTTCATCATGACTTCCATACTTTTGTACTCTATGCCTCTGTTTATAAAGCCCAGGATCCCGTATGCTTTTCTAACTGATTTCTCAACCTGCCCTGCCACCTTCAATGATTTGTGCACAAATACACACAGATCTTTCTGTTCCTGTACCCCTTTTAGAATTGTGCCCTCTAGTTTATATTGCCTCTCCTCATTCCTCCTACCGAAATGTATCATTTTGCATTTTTCTGCGTTAAATTTCATCTGTCACGTGTCCACCCATGCCACAAGCCTGTCTATATCCTCTTGAAGTCTCTCACTATCCTCCCCAGTGTTTACTACACTTCCAAATTTTTTGTCATCTGCAAATTTTGAAATTGTGCCCTTGTTCAATAAAGTGTGAAAGGATAAACCCAGCAACTATAGGCCAGTCAGTTTAACCTCAGTGGTTGGGAAACTTTTAGAAATGATAATCCAGGACAGAATTAGCAGTCACTTGGACAAGTGTGGATTGATTAGGGAAAGCCAGCACGGATTTGTTAAAGGCAAATCATGTTTAACTGACTTGATAGAGTTTTTTGATGAAGTAACAGAGAGAGTAGATGAGGGCAATGCGGTTGATGTGGTGTATATGGACTTTCAAAAGGCGTTTGATAAAGTGCCGCATAATAGGCTTGTCATCAAGATTAAAGCCCCTGGAATGAAGGGGACAGTAGCAGCATGGATACAAAATTGGCTAAGTAACAGGAAGCAAAGAGTAGTGGTGTACGGTTGTTTTTCAGAATGGAGGGAGGTGTACAGTGGTGTTCCCCAGGGGTCGGTACTAGGACCACTGCTTTTCTTAATATACATTAATGACTTGGACTTGGGAGTACGGGTCACAATTTCCAAATTTGCAGATGACACAAAACTTGGAAGGGTAGTGAAAAGTGAGGACGAAAGTAATAGACTTCAAGAGGATATAGACAGGCTGGTGGCATGGGCGGACACGTGGCAGATGAAATTTAACGCGGAAAAATGTGAAGTGATACATTTTGGTAGGAAGAACGAGGAGAGGCAATATAAACTAGAGGGCACAATTCTAAAAGGGGTACAGGAACAGAGTTATCTGGGGGTATATGTACACAAATCGTTGAAGGCAGCAGGGCAGGTTTAGGAAGCAGTTAAAAAAGCATACAGGGTCCGAGGCTTCATAAATAGATGCATAGAGTACAAAAGCGAGGAAGTCATGATGAACCTTTATAAAACATTGGTTCGACCACAACTGGAGTATTGTGTCCAGTTCTGGGTACCGCACTTTAGGAAAGATGTGAAGGCCTTAGAGAGGGTGCAGAAAAGATTTACTAGAATGATTCCACGGATGAGAGACTTCAGTTACGTGGATAGACTGGAGAAGCTGGGGTTGTTCTCGTTGGAACAGAGAAGATTGAGAGGAGATTTGATAGAGGTATTTAAAATCATGAAAGGTCTAGACAGAATAGATAGAGAGAAACTGTTCCCATTGGCAAAAGGGTCAAGAACCAGAGAACATAAAATTAAATTGATTGGCAAAAAAACCAAAGTTGACACGAGGAAAAACTTTTTTTTACACAGCGAGTGGTTATGATCTGGAATGCACTGCCAGGGCGGGTGATGGAGGCAGATTCAATCATGGCCTTCAAAAGGGGACTGGATAAGTACTTGAAGGGAAAAAAATTGTAGGGCTATGGCGATAGGGCGGGGGAGTGGGACTAGCTGGATTGCTCTTGCATAGAGCTGGCACAGGCTCGATGGGCCGAATGGCCCCTTTCGGTGCTGTAACCTTTCTGTGATGAGGGGGCAGACATATGAGGAGAGGTTGAGTAGATTGGGACTCTACTCATTGGAGTTCAGAAGAATGAGAGGCGATCTTACATAAGAACATAAGAAATAGGAGCAGGAGTAGGCCAATCGGCCCCTCGAGCCTGCTCCGCCATTCAATAAGATCATGGCTGATCTGATCCTAACCTCAAATCTAAAATCATGTCCAATTTCCTGCCCGCTCCCCGTAACCCCTAATTCCCTTTACTTCTAGGAAACTGTCTATTTCTGTTTTAAATTTATTTAATGATGTAGCTTCCACAGCTTCCTGGGGCAGCAAATTCCACAGACCTACCACATTGAAACATATAAGATTGTGAAGGGGCTTGATCGGGTGGATGCAGTAAGGATGTTCCCAAGGATGGGTGAAACTAGAACTAAGGGGCATAATCTTAGAATAAGGGGCTACTCTTTCAAAACTGAGATGAGGAGAAACTTCTTCACTCAGAGGGTAGTAGGTCTGTGGAATTTGCTGCCCCAGGAAGCTGTGGAAGCTACATCATTAAATAAATTTAAAACAGAAATAGACAGTTTCCTAGAAGTAAAGGGAATTAGGGGTTACGGGGAGCGGGCAGGAAATTGGACATGAATTTAGATTTGAGGTTAGGATCAGATCAGTCATGATCTTATTGAATGGCGGAGCAGGCTCGAGGGGCCGATTGGCCTACTCCTGCTCCGATTTCTTACGTTCTTATGTGATTCTATGACTCTAGGAGACCCACTTTTTACATGGGTTATGGAAACCGCTGCCATTGCTCCAGCTCCCTTCTGCCTGGCATCTGCTGGAAAGTGGGGCAAGTTGGAAGAGAACGACGAGGAGGTGCGATTGGAAGCCTATATGCTGCTCTACTGAAACTGGCACAGCAACGTAAAAATCCCCATCGGTCTTCCCTTCCTCCCACAATCTACAGGCTTATTGGTGTCACCTAATGACTACTATTTGATTTATCGTGCCATCTCTCCTCTTTTTAACTTTGGTTAATGTCATGCTCTGAAACTTTCAGACCTTCTGTGATTATCTACGTGAAGTATTTACATAATAACGCTACTTAAATCACAACGCTTGGGTCACTGTGAGGTTACACAGATAGCTCATTAATATTAAACAGCTAACAAGTCATCCTTTGAAGCAATGAAAAAGGATTCTCACTTTTGCTTTTGAATTTATTCCCCCCCCCCACCCAGTTTCTAAGTTTTATCCAAGTTTAATTTTTTTTTTGTGGGCTATTTATTTCCATACTTTTGGTGAATACCTTCCTGTCATTTTGCTTCCTTCTGTTATACTTTAATAAAATAGCTGAGTGGAAACTAAATGAACCTCCAGTCTCAAAAATTGTAAGCTTCCTTTTAAATAAATTTATTTTAAATGAAGTCAGTTTTCTTCTCTCTTCTTCACACTTGTATGACTCCATGGTGTTTTCGGCCCAAATGGAACACTTTAACTGAATCCTGTGCTACACTGATCGCACCTTGGCTGTCAATAGTTAACGGCTAAATGTTTGGCTGTTAGATTCTCTTCAGATTTCTAAATTCCTATCATTTTTTCTGAATTTCATTGTTAACCGTTTTACAGCTAAACAGTTTTCAAAAAAAAATTGAGGGTTTTTTTTTCTTTTAAGCAAGTCAGGAGAGTCAACTTTCTTGTGATGGATTATGGAAAGCTGCAAATCTTGAAAGCTCCTGTGGTGAACAAGTTAACATAATCTATCTTATCCTTCCTCACAGTCATCCGATCCCTGAACCTGCTGGTTCCATAGCAGATTTTCAAGTTAAGGACATTAGTTATTGCCCAGAGAAAGTCACATATACATAAAACTTTTGCCTCTTACTTTTAAAGCCTATCACGTTTTAAGTTTATATTTCAGTATCTTAAGGGATCAGTGGGTGTGTATGTAGAGCGCACGCTGTCAGAATAACTCTTAATCAGTGGAAGACACATTCCACTGTTGAATAATATTGAAAGGGCTCTTTTAAAACATGAACTACAAGTTGCAGCTAAGCCCTCGGTGGGGGACACCACAACCTGCCGTGAAACACAATGGCAATGCTGCATAGAGAATGATAGAACAATTAACGGACACAAATTAACAGGCTAGGTCACCCCAGGGATGGGTAATTGTTGAGTTGGCAGCTTGGGAGAGGACTTCAACTGAAGAAGCACATTCTTTTATTCAAGAGCCCAAAGGTTGATTCGTCGGATAGGATTCGATGGACGTTGATGTGTGCCTTTCGGTACGCTTAAAGTGAAGCTTTTTTAAAACTTAAAAGATACAAAGCTAAGCAACACTGGGTTTTAAAAGCCATTGAAATGCTACATACATCATATGCACGTTAATAGTAACACTTATGTTAATAATAAATTTAAGGTCACCGCCAAAGGAATGAAGGAGAGGTTAGGAGAAATTCTTTTACGAAGGGGGTTGTTACAACATGGATTGCCCTACCAGAAACATTATGGAAGCAGAATTCTTTCCAGCTTTTGAAAAGGCAGTGGATAAATATTTTGAAAAAGAAAAATTTTAAAGGGTATGGAAAAAGATGGGGTTAATTTAACAGCTTGTTGAAAGAAGTGACGCAGGCACGATGGCCTGAATAGTCTCTTTCTATGCTATACGATTCTATGATTTGCATTTATATAGCATCTCACTATGTTGAAATGTCTTAAAGTGCTTTGCACAATGTTTTGTGGTACAGTGACTCTTGTTATAGAGGGAAACGTTTTTTTTAGTAGAAAATGTTACACGTTATTCGTATTGTATTTGTGACGTAGAAGAGCAAATAAACAACAACAATAAGAACATAAGAACATAAGAAATAGGAGCAGGAGTAGGCCAATTGGCCCCTCGAGCCTGCTCCGCCATTCAATAAGATCATGGGTGATCTGATCCTTACCTCAAATCTAAATTCATGTCCAATTTCCTGCCCAATGTTACACCCTTGTTCAAAAAAGGGTGCAAGGATGAACCCAGCAACTACAGGCCAGTCAGTTTAACCTCAATGGTGGGGAAACTTTTAGAAACGATAATCCGGGACAGAATTAACAGTCACTTGGACGAGTGTGGATTGATTAGGGAAAGCCAGCAAAATTTGTTAAAGGCAAATCGTGTTTAACTAACCTGATAGAGTTTTTTGGTGAGGTAACAGAGAGGGTAGATGAGGGCAATGCAGTTGATGTGGTGTATATGGACTTTCAAAAGTCGTTAGATAAAGTGCCACATGGTAGACTTATCAAGATTGCAGCCCATGGAATAAAGGGGGCAGTAGCAACATGGATACAGAATTGGCTAAGGGACAGGAAACAGAGAGTAGTGGTGAATGGTTATTTTTTGGACTGGAGTGGGGTGTACAGTGGTGTTCCCCAGGGATCACTGCTGGGACCACTGCTTTTCTTGATTTATATTAATGACTTGGACTTGGGTGTACAGGGCACAATTTCAAAATTTGCAGATGACACAAAACTTGGAACGGTAGTAAACAGTGAGGAGGATAGTGATAGACTTCAAGAGGACATAGACAGGCTAGTGGCATGGGCGGACACGTGGCAGATAAAATTTAACACAGAAAAATGCGAAGTGATACATTTCAGTAGGAAGATCGAGGAGAGGCAATATAAACTGGAGGGCACAATTCTAAAAGGGGTACAGGAACAGAGAGATCTGGGGGTATATGTGCACAAATCGTTGAAGGTGGCAGGGCAGGTTGAGAAAGTGGTTAAAAAAAACATAAGGGATCCTGGGCTTTATAAATAGAGGCATAGAGTACAAAAGTATGGAAGTCATGATGAACCTTTATAAAACACTAAGAGAATTCTAGAGTGCAGGAAGTGGTGACTGATGACTCTGTCATTGGTGGTGGAACAGAGTTCTGGGGAATGAACACTAGATTAGAGTTGTAGGGGCAGCGAGTGCATGCAAGGATGTAGGGCTGGATTACTAGTGCACTAGTGGGAAGGGGGGAGGCTCATCTGCCGGGAGCACAGTTTCATAAAATTGGCTTCTAAATTTCCATAGATTGGGTTGTTCCAACCAAGGATCGTATGGATGAGAGATGGGGAAAAGAGATTTTTTATCAAAATAAAACATTTTCATCGAATTTTTGACATTTGTTTTTTTTAATGCAGATTTATGGCAAACTTTCCCTTTAATACTCAAATGTTGCACCAAACGAAAGTCAAAATTGGATTTTTGTGTATATTCCTATTTACACTTTGTTCCCCAATTGGGAATACCCTAACTCTCCCAAAGGTTGAGATCATAGATCACATTGTACTGCGCAGATTATACTCCTTGGCCCCAATCGGTGAAAATTAATAAATTAATGCATTTTGTGAATCAAAAGGAAAGCAGCTGAACTACTACACGTCTTTTCACCAGCATTGGAGAAGAAGCATTGTTTCTGTGACCATTGCTTCTGTGTGAGTATGAAGTGGATTCAGACATAAATCCAACATATATTAAATCCCAATTTTGGAAATAATTTAGATTTTGCTTCCGCCTGAGGTCTTCCAAGACATTTAACATTGTTGATCAAGAGGGTGGAGTCGATTCACTTTAAGGAATGAGAATCTCTATTTTTGATCCACTAGGCATGGGGCTGAAGTGTTAAAGGTAATACACCTTCTGGTTTTCCCTTCTCATGAAGGCATGTCCTCCTTCGATATGTCACCCAGCAGCATTGCTGAGATCAGGGACACGTCACACAGGGGACTACAGGCCCAAATCCATGTCCTACCCCATTATGGCTAATCACCTTATTAGTTACCAGGAATGGGATCATGGTTTGAATTTTGATATTTGCTTCGCCAATAATAAAAATTAATTGAAAAACTTAATGCGTTTCATGAGACAGGAAAATAACTACAAAAAAAGTGGATTTTTAGTTAAAATGCAAAGTTTTGGAGCAATTTTAACCTTCCCAGCCTGTGGGGATACTAACGGGATCAGGTGCAACGCTGGTTTTACACCCTGTCCGATTGTATTTTCCATTGAAATCAATGGAGAGTAATATTGGGCGGGGTGTAAAACTGGCATTCCACTCGATCCCGTGGGTTTCCCGACCAGCCAGTTAGGTTATTAGTGTCTGATTCACATTTCAGACATTTCTGGCTAACTCGCTCAAAAAAATCAGAGTACCTGGTCCAGAACTAGGCAGGTGGCACCATACACACTGGTAGACTGTCTCGCTGCAGCACCTAAATGTTATTTCATTGAAAGCCATTTAACACATGAATAATGCACCACACCTGGGTACGGGATGCAGATTTGCACGCAGATGCAATTATATATGACTTTACACACAACATTGTGTTGGAACACATGGAGGGGAAATTAAGGCCGTAAAGTGTTGCTATGGAGCCTAGGTAGGCCAAAACCTTTGACTTGATCAAAACATCAGCTGCATTTATACAGCACAACAAGCAACTCGCTTTAAAGTTTTAATAGTTGGTTCATAATTTCGATAATGAATAACAGATATATGGAGAAGGTTCATGCTCATTCCAAAGGAAAATATGTAGCAATATGCTTTAACAAGCAGAGAAAACAAAATGGATTCTTTACTGTATCTGCCTTTTCACAAAAGAATTAAAAATGGTTCCTCGGCCATGAAATCTCAGCTTGTGATGGACAAACAAAATTCATTAAGATGGCCTTTCTTTCTCGTGCAACTCAAGAGCGCAAAGTGAAGAACACAATGGCTTTCGTTCCAGATTGGACTTAGTTACTGGCCCTGCAAGCTTCCAAACAAAATATTTTGACATGCATTTTTAAAATCTGAGTTTAATATCGTTTTATGGTGGATATTTCCCACTAAACAAGCCTCGAGACTTATTTAATCAGTTAAAGGTGCACTCAATTATACATTACTTTGATGCTCTGGAATACCTAGAAAATTAGTGTTATTTATTTTGCTTGTAAAACTCTATATCCTTTACATTAAGAATCACGCAATGGCTAATAAACATGGAAAATGTTGTTATTAGAAATCTGGGTTAGAATGTGAATTTTAACCCTTGTTTAAAGATATGGTGATCCGGAACATTAAATAGCAATTTGAACATGTGCATGGAGTTCAGTTACTCTCCAGGTCAAATTGTGCTGTAATATCAAGTCAGTTTGAGTTATTTAAGATCATCCAATCTGTTTACAAGTGTAGATCCATTGTCAGTTACAGGTAGTGTTGGGGAACCCCTGGGAAAGCACATAGTATAAAAGGTCATGTATCTAACTTAAAATAAAAGAAGCAATGTTTTGCATTGTTAGTAAGATTGGCATCACAATACTGCAGAGTTTTCAGGCAGCCTCAGTTTCTGGACAGCCTGGATTGAAAAGTGAAGAGCTGGCACGGTGGATACTATTCTGTTCCTTTCAATGCGATTTTCATAATTTCAATCTTAGTATTTATTAATTAGAGTTGGCCCTTACATCAATAGATTGTAGGGCTGACCATGAATTTATAGACTGGTCATGAATCTATATATTACAGAGTTGGCCTAAAATGGATAAACAATATGGTAACACAAGTGCAGGTGGCATTGTACATGTAAGAAGACACTTCACCCTGGTTCAACTGGAATCAATTCTTCTGACCTAGTTTAGAATACAAGAGATACATGAGACTAGTTGGCACAGTGGATTACAAATAAATTGGTAGTCTCACCCGGAAAGTCTACAATAGTGACTAACTGTAGGAAATAGAAAGAAATCACATTGGTGCAGTGTGTCAGAGGGCTGAACACATCATCTTGGTGTTGATTGAGTTTGACCTTAAATGCAACCAATACCATGCCTGAGCTGGGAATACTGGATGCTGGCAAGGGGGGTGATACAGAAAGAGTTCAATTTTTTAGTACTATCATTAACCTTGAACAGCACAAAGTAATGGAACGTTTTCCCTCCATTAATTAAACTGTTTTATTTCATAATGATTTTTGGAAACCTAGTTTTTTTTCCCTGAATAACACTTTCTTACAGTTAAGGGAGAGAAAGCTTTAGCTGCTCGCTCATTGGTACAGTTGAATAAGCAAATTCTTGATAAAGCACAGGACCAGAAGATTCAAATAATTAGTTAAAAGCCTCGAGTGGGACCGGGGATTAGAAGAAATACATTTTTCTCACAGGGTAGTAGATATGGAGAACAGATTCCCAGTAGAAGCAGATAAAGTTATGACAGTTATAATCCTTTTAAAAATGAATAGCTGATATCCAGTTAGGCACATGATTGAAGGCTTTAAGTATGGACAGAGATAATTAAATACATCATGCATAGTGATTGTTTCTGATCTGCAGGACCATGGAAGTGTAAACCAACTGTTCAAATATGAATAATGAGGGAGTAAATTTAGACAGATCTTCTGAAATTTTGGTCCATTTCCTTTGAATGGAGCATAGAATGTTTGCTGAACTCTTCCTCCAGAGATTAAATTAATCCATGATAAGGCAAATTGTACATGGTCTCTTGAAGGAACTTGCTTGATGGTCTTTTCCTAGTGAATGTTTTTCTCCCCTTTTCTTTCCTCCTTTCCTGAAAGGCTCCAGCTCATCCGGGCTATGGTTCTACATACACTGGCCACTCTCTGCTGCCTCGCACTTCAAACTATTTTTCATGCGTGAGCCCACTTACTGAGCATCAGCAGGCCAATCAACTGTGTCCTCAAATGACACCCACAAAATGCACACTTCTAAGCAGAGGTCATCGTTGATGAGAGGTGTGATCTAGGCTGATTTATCCCCTCTCTGGCTGAGGGGCACTGAAGGAAAATTACAGGAACTTCAACTGCTGCCCTAGCTGAGATCAGCCAACCGACCAAGGATGGAACCTGGGGCCTTCTGATCTGTATGGCACAGTACCACACTGGGCGATGCCATTACCTACCAAGCCACTGGGGGAGCTTCCATGTTTTGTTATGTTCTTACAATTGCACATTGTTACCGACTCCCAACACGGCTCCGTCCTCAGAGTTGAATTTAATGGGTACATTTTCCTTCATTCGCTAAAATTAGCAAAAAGGTCAGCACGAGTAGAAACGAATTTCACTGGTTTATAGCCAAGCCAACTTTTTCACTAACATTTAGCAAATGTGGGAAAATACCACCTAAAGTCTGAATTATAGTAGCAAAATTATACTCAGACTAAAATGTGATAGCATGCAATGGAAAATGGGTATGAACTGCCTCCACATTGATTTGTGCAAAGAAAGAAATGGTATTAATATGCATTTCACATCCAATGAATTACTGTTGAATCACTACTGCTATGTGGCGATTTACATGTAAGATGTCTAATCGATTTTGGTATGTTGATTGAGGAATGATGGGCAGAACATCTCTCTGCTCTTCTTCAAATAATGTCATAGGACCTTTTTACCAGAAGAGGCAGATAGAACCTCAGTTTAATGTCCCATCCAAAAGACAGTGGGGGGAATTCTAACCCTCCCCAACCCCCGACGATGGGTGGGAGAGGGTCTAGGGGGGTTAAATTGCTAAAAATGTAAAACACGACCCCAACCTGCTGCGAACACACCTACTTCGAGTTTTACAGAGTTTGGGGGGGGGGGGGCAGTGGAATAACCCGTTCTGGAGAGGCTGATCGGTGATTATTACATGTTAGTGAGGCTGCCTTCCTCAGATTTTGGCAGCCATTTAAGTTTAACAGACGCGGGCTGGATTTTTCAGAGCTCGGGAAACCTGGCAACTGAAGGAAGTCGGGAGCTGCTGGATCCAGCAGGTAAGTGCTTTTCCAGCACTGCTTGTGGGCCAGGAGGAGCAGGAGTGCTTCCCCCTCCGGGCCCCCCAAGCAAACCTGCCGCGATCTTGCGAACCCCCAACGATCTGCTAACCCCCCCCCCCCCCGCGACCTGTCAACAACCCCCCCCCCCCACCGCGATCAGCCGCACCCCACCCCAGCGATTTCTCCACCCCCCCCCCCCCACCACAATCTCTCCCTCCCTCCTTGCTGCCGCGCTCCGACCCCCCCCCCCCCCCTCCTCCCCCATGACCCCCAATCTTCTCGATTGCCGGCGACTGTTCCAAGAGATCCCCGGCTGCTGTCCTCTACAGCAGGCTTTCCTGCCCAGCAGCAGCCAGCCTCTCAATCTGGCCGGCTGCCAGGCGGGAAACTGAGTAAAAAAATTCTAATGAGGTCCAGCCATTAAAGACCTCAGCCTTCCCGGTCTTTCCGGCAGCTCCCTCCCCACCTCCCCGTAAATATTGAGTCCACTGTGTCTCTGACCATACAGCCCTTCTTCATTACTGCATGGAAATGTCAGTCCACATTGCATGCTCAGGTCCTTCACTGGGACTTGAACCTATAACTCTCTGATTCGGATAAGTCAAGATAGCACATGATTTGCATACCATGAGCTGGATTTCCTTCTGTCAGAGGAGGGGCAGGGCGGGACTTCCGCCTGCTTCCCCAACCCTGCTATGATGCCGATCCAGTTTCCTGGACCAAGACCTTCAAGACAAGAATATTTGGGGCCCTTCTGGAGGGAGAGATGGCTTCTACTCGGCTGTCTCCCTCCAATCAATGAACCAGCACATTGTTGGGCACAAGGGTGATCGATGGCATGATGGATCCCAACGGATAGGCCCCACATCAAGGTTACTCCCCCCCAGCCCCTCACCACCCCATCTGAGGCAGGTGCCCAAGTTCTGCCATTAATGGTGAGTGCGCCCACCCGAAACATGCGAAATGGCCCTAACCTGGAAAGTGAGACAGAGTCCCACCCTCCCATAATCTGAACCCAAGGAAATTTAGGGCCAACATACCTAAATCCATCCTAACCTGTTACATATGAACTGAGTCCAAACTGAAAGAGTTTTCTTTATTTTTTCTGATTTTCCCTGCTCCCTTCCCCTCCTTCTGAAGGTATTGACTGACTCCCTAGAGCACAGTTTCATGGGTAGAAGTTTCCCTCCAGTACATCAACCAGGCAGCCATTATTCCTGTATGAGCCTTAACGGTGAGTTCTGCTCGCTTTCCGTGGAATTGCGCCCAATCCTGCCTTCCTCCCATTTCCAGACGCATGCACTTCCAGTAAGGGGGGGGGTTCACCGTGTAGCGATCAGGAGCAAGGGGGGGGGGGGGGTCTCTCATCCCGACTGAAATCAGCTAATTTATCACAGACCCAGGAAATTTAACCTGGGACTCTCCTGCTCCCTAAGGCCCAGAGAAAGGATATTCTTTCAAGGATTAAGAAGCTCTGGCGACGACATTCTTTTTTTCTCTCCTCCCTCATGTTGAGAAAATTCGGCTTCAGGAAGTGCTAATTACATGTTTGTTCTCTTTTGTTGACAGATTGGGGAGAGGCGGCTCTCACCTGCCCCATCAATCCTTGTTCTGTAACCCTACACTGTCCACTGAAATAGCATGGGTAATCTGCAATTATATTATCCATGTATGCTTTGCTTCAAAAGGACCAGCCCTCCTCCTGGAAAGGATTTGATCATAAATCTTTTTTTTTCTTTTCATTTCCCCACCCATTTTACAAGACCGCAAGGAACAGGAGACTCTTAGTCATTTAAACCACAACTGCTGTGATTGTGAAGTTATTTATTATCTGAGAGTAAAGCAGATAGTTTTCCATTACTCAAAGTACCAGTGAGAAGGTTGCAGTTGAAACTTCTTTTATATAGTAGGGTGAGACAGAACAAAACAGTTATTTTGAACCAGCCTGTACATACAGGATGGCAGACTTCCCTACACTCGATCAATTCAGGAAGATCTTGGATTACCTCTGCTGCCTGCATTGCCTACCAGCTCCCAATATAGCAGGCAACCCTTATGACTGTACTGTTCCATTGCTCTGTCTCGATCAGTGCAATTGGGTGGCCTGCTCATTTGGGAGTTGGGAGCCAGCACAGGTGACACAGGACACTCGCGGATAATTTGCAAGGTACAGGGAGAACTACATAACTCAGACTTGGATAATAGTTCACATCTATCAGGCAATGTGTGGAATTTAATATTGGAGCCCAATACACTCACCTCCACACCCTTAAGAACAGTAACACCATTTCATGTATTGAGAAACTCAGGTGAAAGGTCGAGACCTCACAGTGCAGGATGCCACCAAGGTTGAGAAGAATAGGAAGAAAGATGAGGCAAATCAAAGAAGTAATAGTTAGTTGATGCCAAACTTGGGTTTTGAAAGCCTGTAGATTGTAGGAGAAAGGGAAAACTGAGGGAAATTAGTCTGTCCTCTACTACAGATTGCATTTTAGCATTAATGCTCGACTGCAAAGTTAGCGTATGAGCCAAGAGTCAGTGTGTGTGCCAGGGATCACTGTGTGCTGATAAACACATCAATCAATATGGGTGACATCAGTTTCCAAAGTCCTTGTGTAACGGAATACTACCCGATTTACCTGTTGCCAGCAGTGTATTTACATAGCTGTCACTTCTCCTGGTGCCACGGCTCCACATGTATTTTGACTGGAAGATTTATATCTTGTGGAATTAATAACCCCAGAATGAATGTGCAAATACAGTTGATGGTTCACTGTATAGTGCAGTGGTACAAACTCAATAATAGTGGTGATATTTTTTTTTAAACCAGATTCACAGGCAGCTCGATAAATAGTTGATTGATTAAACTGGATACCGGATTAATAAGTTAAACTCATGGAAAGGGTGGCCAACTAACTGCGTCACTGGAGGGCTGGAATCTCTAGGAGCATTCTACGTTCCAATGTTCCTCGCCTTTTCCCTATCAACTGCAATTCTCAGTCTTCCAACTGAAAGACGAGGTGATAATTGTCCAAGGAAGTGGGAGGGCCCTTCTCACGCAACTTAAGTATTGATATGGCATCTGCTTTATATATATATATATATATATATAATATATATATATAAATAAAATCATCATGATTATTTCATTTAGCTATAATAAAAACACAGCAAATGCTGGAAATGGCCATTGGTTAACATTTGATGTATTTCATGTGGAAACCCTCCATCCAAATTGTGAAAAGTCTCCACCCAGAATATTACCCTATTTCTGTCTCTCTTTCAGATGCTGACCAACTTGCTGTCCATTCTCAATATTTCTGTTTTTATTTCAGATTTCTAGCAGTCGTAGCTTATCTTTTTGCCTTACCTGTTCTTTTTACCTATTGGATTCCATTGGTACCTTCTTCTCTGTTTGGCAGAATTATTTATACTCTTTTGCTGAACGCTGTAAGCCTGTGTGTTTTATGTATGTCTGCTTCTGGTTTAATTAAATTTAAATAAGGCAAATAAAAAAAGTGTTACAAGCTACTTGAAAAATAAAATTATTATACGGAAAGCAAGAGTAAAGCTTTCTTGCTAAGGCACTAAAATTACACCGACAACCATTTGTTTCTGCCTCTGTTTTTTCATGAAACAACAGTTGACTGTCAACTTGATTTTAATGAAAGCTTCACATTCACTTCCCTGTAATGGACACCATCACCATAATGTCACCAACAGGGTAGTTATTCCCAGAGTCCTGGCCAATATTTATCCCTCAACCAACATTAAAAAACAGATTATCTGATCATTATTACATTGCTGTTTGTGGGATCTTGCTGTGTGCAAATTGGCTGCCGCATTTCCTACATTACAACAGTGACTACACTTCAAATTGCTTCATTGGCTGTAAAGCGCTTTGGGATGTCTTGAGGTCATGATAGGTGCTATATAAATTCAAGTCTTTATTCTTTCTTTATTAAATGGCAGCAGTTGGCATTAAAAAAAAATTATGAGGTAAATATTTGTCTCTTTTTTTTACTAAAGGTGCCAAGCCTAAGGGATATTCATGTGGGAAGATGCTGCCTGTCTGCACTTTCCTTTAAGCTCGCTGTTGTCTGATACTGGAATGGCTTCCAAGTACTTTAAACTTCATTTTCTACTTTGCTCCCCATTATCAGGACAACTTGCTGAGCACAGTAAAGGCACCATATCATAATTTAAAGGAGAGCGAAGCTGACCGATATCTGAAACTCTGTGGTACTGTAACATTACAAATTTATTTTCAGCAGTGGATTACAAGTGAATAAATAGCTCGAGTTTCATTGCCAGTCCAAAACGTCTAAGTGTCTTCATTTTATTGAGTTTCCAAAATGTCCAAAATCTCAGCCTATACTTAAATGCTTCTCCTTTTACAGTTCCTGGTTACGTGCTTTTTTAAAAATTTAACCTGATATTGTATACGCATTACCTAATGAAAGTGTAAATTATTAAAACACGGTGCAGCTTTTCCACCCTCCATGAAAAGAAAAGCAGTGTATTAGAGAATAACACAAATTAAAGGCAAACTGGCATCATGATTTTCTGGATTGACAGACAGAAATTCCTGTAAGTAAACAGGGGCCAATTGGGACTATCCCCCCAAAAATGTTTTGCAGCTGTGAGAGTCCACCTTAACAAACAGTAAAGACATGGAATTGAGCTGCACAAACCAGGTGGAGCCCAAGTTTGCTCCTTGGTCTGTGCTGAATTAACTGATCTCAGCTGGGAAGGTGGTAAGGAGGCACTGCAATAGAAGGAAAGACTTGCATTTATATAATGCCTTTCATGACCTCAGGATGTCCCATAGCGTTTTACAGCCAATGAAGTACTTTTCAAGTGTAGTCACTGTTGTAATATAGGGAAATACAACAGCCAAGTTGCGCACAGCAAGATCCCACAAACAGCAATGAGATAATGATCAGATAATCAGATAAAGTTTTTAATGAAGTTGGTTGAGGGATAAATATTGGCCAGGACACCGGGGAGGAACTCCCCTGCGCTTTATCAAAATAGTGCCATGGGATCTTTTACGTCCGAGAGGGCAGACAGGGCCTTAATTTAACATCTTATTCACTAGACCAAGCCGCCTGGACAAGGGAGGAGAAAATTCAGTCAAGGTTCCTGCCCCTCATTGCTACCAAGTGACTCCTGATGGAAAGTCAGCGTGTGTTGATAGCGGGTGAGGGCAGGATCAGTTTTGGATATAATGTTCTTCCATGCTTGAATAACCCGCTGGCACTTTGCTCCCCATTATTGGGAAGACTTGCTGAGCACAGTAAAGGCACCATATCATAATTTAAAGAAGAGCGAAGCTGACTGATATCTGAAACTCTGTGGTACTGTAACATTACAAATTAGAAAATGAAGTTTAAAGTACTTGGAAGCCATTCCACTTATACATGAAGAATGGCCACTTGCATTAGGGTAGCTGGAACCCATGGACGTGTACCATGACAGGGGTCAATCTCTTTGGGAGAGGAGGGAAGGAAATTAGAAAGGAAAGAATGGTACACAAGGTGCTTCTGAAGAGTTGCAAGCCTGAACTTTTTGTGTTGGCATTGCCCCTTTAAAAAAAAGACTGCACGAGCAAAAACTGTAGAAAATAGGGGCCACTTTCTGCCCTGACAGATTAACACTCTTCCACAAAAGAACCATCCTGTTATTCCCCAAAGTGGCTGTGGACTGCTTCCAGTAGTCACTCTGTTTTACTGATAGATGTGTTTTTCTCTTGTATTTTCAATTGCAAAAGCAATTTCTCATTTAACATCAGTGCAAAGGACAATTTGGCTTTTTGGTTATGTTTAAATAAGATATTTGAGCTTCTCCCAATGACTTCATTGATAAAGGCACCACCCAGTGTGGTACTGAGTCATACAGACCAAAACATTCCAGGCTCGATCTACAGTATGTGTTCAGTTTGCTCATTCAACCTGGGCAATAGCTGGGGCACTACAATTGGTCTAACGCAGAGAAAATCAAATATGCCAGGATTACCCTTTCTGATAGATATGCAGTGATTCCTGCTGGAAACTCCATGGGCGAGAACATGGGATGAGAAAACATGGGTTTTATCTATGATGCCATCCGCCATCAAATAACACGTCAACACATACTTACATATGAAGAAAAGACACCTAAACAAGGTATCAAAGGACTATTGGCTCCCCATGGGACCATAATCCAAAACCAACTTGTATTTATATAGTGCCGTTAATGTAGTAAAACCAGCATGAGTCAAAAGGAGACAAATTTTGGGGATACAAGCAGAAACATTAAGCTATTTGGGGAGTTTTTACTCTTGGTATCGGCATTGATGGGAGAAACCTGTAGAGAGTTCATCTGGTATTCCAGGAACCAAGAAAAGCATATTGGTAAATCTCACACCATGGAAGAGAGTGAATGAACTAGAATAGCAAAACAAAATCAGAAGGAATAAATTTCATTCATTTACAGGTTCACAGTGAATCCCAAGTTAAGCATGGGGTCAATTTACTATCACAATGGTCCTAACGGTTTCACAATCGCAGGCATTAGGCCCGCATCGAGGAGATACTGAAGCATCAACAATGTGTCTGCAGCAGCTATCGTCTTACTGCTATTAACACTCAAGTTGCTACAGTGAATGTGCCCCAGTGTTTTTTTTTCTGATCTGAAATGGTGCGGAAAGCTGATTGAGGCCAAAGCCAAGCAGTCTCTGTGTAACTGAGAAGTCTGCCACATTATCAGACACCAAAGCATGAAATTTAATCTCACATCTGCACCGTGAAAAAGCCCTTCTTGATGCTCACTGCATGACAAATTTTGTTTTTGTTTGCTGGCACCTCTGAAGAATGGTTCGGCATCTTCAAATAGAATGAAAAGAGGAGCGGTGGGGGTGAGGGGCTGTCATTTAAACCCTATACCTCTACTAATGAGAAGCAGTCAAGACATCATTTAACTATTAATTTCCCGATTCTTCAAACTTATAGTTAGATTCTTCCCAAGAGTTTGTCCATTATCAGTGTAATTGCGGCTTTGTAGATATTTTATCTAGAGGTTTGTTTTTTCTATTCTCCCCCTCTTGATGGCACAGACTCTCATTGAGTACAGTTGTGAGAGTCCCGGCAGCCTTCTGGTGGCCTGGTTTCAATCCTGGACAGTGAATTAGTACGGTATCCTTTGTTGTGGGGTGCCTGGGCTCTACTTAGGGTTGCCAACCCTCCAGGATTGTCCTGGAGTCTCCAGGAATTAAGGATCAATCTCCCAAACACTGCTGTGAACAACCCAGGAGAAGAATTCATGGGGCCTTTACAAAAAAAATGTTATTTTTTTCATTTTCTTGCAACGCTTTTTGTTTATTAGTTATAAAAATATTGGAGATGAGAATAAAGTCTGTTTGACTGGGCAGGGCGGTTGGAGGCAGGAGGTCCTGTGATGAAGCCTCCAGGAATACATCCAACAAGAGTTGGCGACACTAGCACTGCTTGGTTCAGTGAAATGGATACTCACTGTGTGGAATCGCAGGTGCCTTGCGACTCTGTGCTACAATGCAACACAGTACTACTCTACTCAAAAACCAACCACGTTTTTAAAGAATATTGACGCCACAGCAAACCCTCAAACTTCAACAGCTAACATGCACTGATTAAAAGTTGCAACTTGCACCTACACAGGTGTGTCATGTAGAAAAGCATCTCAAAGTGTTTCACAGACGCATTATCCAAATATTGGGTGCCAAGCCAAAGAAGGCGATATTAGGAGGGGTGACTAAAAGCTTGGTCAAAGAGATGGGTTTTAAGGAAGGTTTTAAAGGAGGAGAGGTGGTGAGGCAGAGGGGTTTAGGGAGGTAATTCCAGAATGTGGCTAAATGGAGGGTTAGAGTTAAATGATGGTACACCTCAGGCACAGAAAAATGCCTCAGAATGTTTTATAGGGCAAAGGACAAAAATGAAAAGCAAACAAGAGGGGAAGGAAAACATAAATGTTTGCAGGGGATCAAAAGCATAGTCAAAGAGAAGAATGTTTTAGGCGACTTTTGAAGGCAAGAATGGTAGTTGGCATGACAGGTGGTGTAGGGAGAAAGCTCCAGGAAGCAGGGACATAGTGACTGAAAGGTTCTTCATCACAACCTAAGAAATACTTACCTAGTTTTCTATTTCAGATTTTGATGGGCCTGCTGTGTATTTCCAGCATTATCTGTTTTTTAGTACGATAATCTCCTAACTTTCCAAAGCATGGGGTCAGCTGTAGCTCAGTGGTAACACTCTTGCCTCTGTGTCAGAAGGAAAGAATGACTTGCATTTATATCGCACCTTTCACAACCTCAGGATGTCCCAAAATGTTTAACAGTCAATAAAGTACTTTTGAAGTAAAGTAGGAAACGCAGCAATCAATTTGCACACAGCAAGGTCTCACAAACAGCAATGAGATAATGACCAGATGATCTGTTTTAGTGATATTGGTTCAGGGATGAATATTGGCCAGGACACTAGGGAGAACGTCCCCACTTTTCTTTGAAATCAGATCTTTTACGTCCAGCTGAGAGGGCAGGCAGGGCCTCAGTTTAATGTCTCATCCAAAAGACGGCATCTCAGTACTGCACTGGGGTGTCCACCTACATTTTGCATTCAAGTTTCTGGAGCGGGACTTGAAGCCACAATCTTCTGACTCTGAGATAAGAGTGCTACCACTGAGCCATGGCTGTGGGTTCAAACCCCACTCCAGAAACTTGAGCACATAATATTAGGCTGAAACACCAATGCAGTAAAGAGAGGTTGCTGCACTGTTAGAGATGCCAACTTTTGGATGAGATGTTAAACCAAGGTCCCATCTGCCATCTTGGATGGGTGTAAAAGATCCCATGGTACTATTTAAAGAACAGCAGGAATGTTCTCCTGGTGCCCTGGCCAACATTTACCCCTCAACCAACATCACTAAAACAGTCATTTATCTCATTGCTGTTCGTGGGCAATTTTGGCTGCCACATTTCCCTACATTACAACAGTGACTACACTTGAAAAGTATTTACTTGACTATGAAATATTTTGGGCTATCCTGAGGATGTGAAAGGTCCTATATAAATGCAAGTTCTTCTTGCCCTTGTTGCGGTCTACAAAATTCAGGATCCAATTTTTGAGGGATTTTGAGTCTGCTCAGTTTTAGGGGAAAGCGTGATCGAAAACAGGTCTGTTTGTCAGAGGCTATGAATTCTTTCAGTTAGCAGAAGGTTAATATATTCCACTGCTGAGCACTCAAACAAGTTGGACTAAAGCCAGGTTATAGTGAGGCCTGCTGCTGCAGGCCCTGTTTTTTCTTTATAATGAAAATAAACTATTTCTTTTTAGCTCTTTTTTTTTTTCTTTTGTCTCTTTTCTCTCCATCTCTCTCTTTCTTATTCTCTGTTACTTCTCTTCATGATGTTCTTTTTTTCCCCTCATATTGTTTTGTTCTCAGGTAGGGTTCAGGGACGAAAGGTTGCTGTTAATTTTGAAGAATTCTATTGCATGTTTCTCAGAATCTAGTGTTCTTGCTTTGTTCTTATCACATCTGGATTGCACTGCACATGTTGGGAGGTATCACAGTGTTACCTAGTTGGAACAGACTATGTGCGAACCTGTCAAATCGCATTCATTTACAGTCAGGTTCACTCACTTTGGTTTAAAAATGTTTCCTATTTTGATATTTCTCATTCAATAAAAATGAACACAGCTCCATTTAATTAAATGGGGTAATGATTTTGATCATAAATCTGACTCCTCGATGTTGACAGTTCTAGGCTGTAAGGAGCTTCTCCACTACGCTGGGCCAGTGCTACTAATGGCCTGTGTTTACAATCAATATCCCTCGGATATTAATAAGGTGCAGCTTTGGAGTAAGCAGGACATTTTTATCCTTTTATTTTCTCCTCTTCTCTCTTCTTGACTTCTTCTGTCTTTTTTTTCCTCTTTTCAACAATTTTCTCTACTTCTCTCCCCCCAGCTCCCATTCTCAGATTTCTTTCCCAGGGTACCTCTTCCAAGTTGCCTAGAATTCCTGTCTACACCTTGACGGAGTGTGCTAGCAGGCTATTTTGAGTTAAAGGGACATCACAGCCACAACCAATCCTATCCTCATTGGACACTGATGCACATGAACTTCCAGTCTGGATAGTGATTAGGAGAACATAAGAAATAGGAGTGGGAGTAGTCCATACGGCCCCTCGAGCCTGCTCCGCCATTCAATCAGATCATGGCTGATCTTCGACCTCAACTCCACTTTCCTGCCCAATCCTCATATCCCTTGATTCCTCTAGAGTCCAAAAATGTATCTATCTCAGCCTTGAACATACTCAACAATTCAGCATCCACAGCCCTCTGGGGAAGAGAATTCCAAAGATTCACAACCCTCTGAGTGAAGAAATGCCTCCTCATCCCAGTCTTAAATGGCCGACCCCATATCCTGCGATTATGCCCTCTAGTTCTAAACTCTCCAGCCAGGGGAAACAACCTCTCAGCCTCGACTCTGTCAAGCCCCCTCAGAATCCTATATGTTTCAATGAACCAGAAACACTGGTTAATTTTTCCCTTCCTAATCAAGGAGCTGGTGAGAGCAATTGCAGAAATTGTACTGCCATCTTAGCTGAGACCAGCTAACCACCAGATTGGGTATTAAGCCTCTGACCTTCCTGGTCTGTATATCTCACCTATTCACTATATAAACTCCCTGAGCTACCAGGGGAGCCTTTGACTCACTTCTTAACAATGAACCTTATGAGCTTTTTTTTTAAGCCTGAAAGGATTCATAACTTAACTAACCTTATCCATCCATCATTATTTGCCCTGACTATTCTCTTTCTGTTTTGTATTTCCTAAATATCTCCATGTCTCTCTATTTATCAGTTATTGCTACATCTACATTCAAGAAGAAGGGTCATCACCACTTTCTCAAGGGCAACTAGGAATGGACAATAAATGCTGGCCTTGCTAGCTGCTCCCATATCCTGAGAATGAATAAAGAGTCTTTGTTCTTTTTCTCTTCTTTCAGATTTATCACTTGACTGTGATCATGTATCTCAGTCCTCAGAGACTAGGCCTCAGCTCAACTCTGCTCAGATTAGCAATGTACATTGCTACCACTAATATTACATCACACCAAATGCACTTGCTGCTCTCACCAGCACTACAGTATTAGTTTACAGACATTTTGATTTCCTCCAGCACATTAAAGTCAATTAAGCTTTGCATGGAACTTTATAGAAACTTTCACAGACTTTAAAATGGCCAACATTATGGGTATGAGAAGCTCAAGCATATTTTTCTCTTTTTATTTGAGATCAAAAATTTAACAGATCCTCTCAAAGTGAGGGATAAGCACATAAAAAAATATATATTCAGGGGCCCAGTGTCAGCATCATGCATTCAAGAACACAACAGTTAGACAGAGTGTAGAGTTCATTCAGTTCTGTCCCAACAGTGGTCCTCAGTCCCCAACCTCAAAAGCACAACTTGCGATTCGATTCCATTTCCTACACCAGCCGCACTGTAGCCACTCTGGATGACATTGGCGACTTAGTTTTTTAAAGAGTTGTCTTCAATATTTACAATGGAAGCAGTGACATTCAAAGTGAATCAAGCACTTCAACAGGCATTTTTGAAAGTGAATAGAGAACAATAGGTAAAGGGTTCTCGGCCTGTCGTGTTCATTTAAAGTAATGCTGCGAGGAGCGCTAATACTAAACCGGTAGTTTCTGGAAATCTGGTCCCTGTCACCAATGGCTCCAGAGCAGTGCTGAGGGAGTGCTGCACTGTTGGAGGTGCCGTCTTTTGGATGAAATGTAAAACCAAGGTTCTGTCTGCCCTCTCAGGTGGATGCAAAAGATCCCGTGGCACTATTTTGAAGAATAGCAGGAGAGTTCTCCCCAGTGTCCAGGCCAGTATTTATCCCTCAACCAATATCACTAAAACAGATTATCTGGTCATTATCACATTGCTGTTTGTGGGAGCTTGCTGTGGGCAAATTGGCTGCCACATTTCCTACCTTACAACAGGTGACTACACTTCAAAAGTACTTCACTGGCTGTAAAGTGCTTTGGGACGTCCTGAGGTTGTGAAAGGCGCTTTATAATTCCAAGTTCTTTCTTTTTCTTTCTGAACTAGCACGACCATCAAAGCTGTGGTAGCAACAATGAAAAACCAACAGGCATTGACACAGTGGGTGAACCCAGCAGCACCACACGAACGCCACTGCCACTGCCTAAGAATGGGTCCTGGGTCACCTCCAACCCTAGCCGCCTGGTAAATCTCATTCACTGCAACAACCTGTCATCTAAATTATACCTTGCACACTCTATACTAGGAATACAATGTATGTAATGTAATGTGCTTTGCCACCAAGGGAAAATGGCAACAAAATTGACATTTATTTTGGCTGCAAATTGCTCCCACACCTGTGTTTTAGTGCAAGAGTTATATCTGTGCCCTTTGACCTGAAATTACCCACACATCTGCTTTCATTCTACGGTGGAAATTCCTATACAGGTGATTTTATTCTACATTCTACAGTAGTACTCGAGGGAAATAAACGTGGACATTAGTGCTGAAAATAAACTTTTCTAAAATGTGTTTTTAAAATAATCTTTTTCATAAATCATACATTTGACATGTTTTTCCTCTCCACTTTAGATTCTCCAACCCCCCCCCCCCTGCCAAGTCCCCAGTGTCATTTTACAACAGGTGGATCAGGCCAGCTGGACCTGTTCACACCTCCTGTTTCATCCCCTCTTGAGCCAGCAATAAGGGGGTAGACAATAGTTGGTGTGGGTCGATTCTGGCCCACCTGATGTTATTTTCACTTCCCTCCCTCTCAGCACTTATATCATCCTAGAAAACCCATGTTGGGGGGTGGGGGAGGGGAAATAATGATAATGTAAATCATTGCCCCTTCTATGGCTCAGTAGCTGAATGTACTGTGTGGTGTAGTACTGAAGTAGGAAGTGGGCAGTCTTTGTGACGGAGTGGATATGGCATTGGAGGCTCAGCTCAGGGTTGCACAGGCGCCAAGGCGGTGAACAGTTTGGTTAAGAATCACAATGTGAAAAGAGCTACCCACTGCACTAGTGCCAATTCTCCATTTCCCAAATTCAGCCATCCTTATCATTCACCTCTGGGAGTGAGAGTGCCAGTTTAAAGCCTGATTGTGGATGTTGTTTTGGTGTGGGCCCGTAACCATTAGCGATTGGTTTAAGATTACCCAGACCCATTTTATCTAGGATTCTTAGAGCTGTCAGAGATAGGAGACTTCCCCCCCAACTAGTCTGCGTCAGATTTGAACCCAGGTTCCAGAGGTTAAAGGGCAGTGAGCCAACCAACATTCAGCCCAACAGGCCTATGCCGGTATTTGTGCTCCACATGAGCCTCCTCCCACCAATTTTCATCCAGCTCTATCAGCAAGACCTTCTATTCCTTTCTCCCTCATGTGTTTACCTAGCTTCTTAAAGTGGCTTTTCAAAACAAAATTGCCCTTACTTTTTCCAGAGACGACCCACAGAATATGTAATTAGTCTATTTAGGATTACAGCACTGAGCAGTTTCAAATGGCTGGTCTGCTTATTCCCACCTGTGTCAGGCTCCACTGGAACCCCTGCAGTGAGAAAGGACCCAAATAAGCCAGCAGAAAGCTGCAATCTTGCTGGTCCCAGCTGCAAAACATTAAGTTGGCACCGACAATTTATCTTCATTTCACTCAGCCATTAGAAACAGCTCTGTCAAAGGCATGCTGACTGGTAGCAAGGGGGCAATGATTAAACCTTTCTTTCTAATCAATTTATCACAACTGTGACATGATTAGTTTCCAATTAATCAATTAATTTGTGCTTTCCCTGCCACTGGCAGTCGCAGAGACGAGAATCCGGGCAGCAAGCAAGTGGGAAAGATCTTATTAACTCTTTAGCTACTGGTCCCTGTAAATTCCCCTAGGTACCAGCCACTAACTTTAACAAATCCGCCCCCCCCCACCCCATCCCATTACATTGAAACATGGATGGGGAGGGAGAAAGAATAGGAAATGACCCCCATAGTAGGAGAGAAGAGAAAAAAGACAAAGATTTATACAGCATCTTGTCACATAGCTCAGAAACATCTTAAAGTGTTCATACACAATCAATTGCCTTGAGGTACAGGGACTACTGTTATATCGGCAAATATGGCGGCCATTTCACACATAAGATCCCACAACGGATGAATTATATCCATTTTTGGTAATTTTGATTGGGGGAGGAATGTTGGCTAAGAAGCTCGACACCATCCAGGACAAAACAGCCCGCTTGACTGGCTCCCCATCCACCACCCTAAACATTCACTCCCTTCACCACTGGCGCACAGTGGCTGCAGTGTGTACCGTCCACAGGATGCACTGCAGCAACTCGCCAAGGCTTCTTCGACAGCACCTCCCAAACCCGTGACCTCTACCACCTAGAAGGACAAGAGCAGCAGGCGCATGGGAACAACACCACCTGCACGTTCCCCTCCAAGTCACACACCATCCCGACTTGGAAATATATCGCCGTTCCTTCATCGTCGCTGGGTCAAAATCCTGGAACTCCCTTCCTAACAGCACTGTGGGAGAACCGTCACCACACGGACTGCAGCGGTTCAAGAAGGCGGCTCACCACCACCTTCTCAAGGGCAATTAGGGATGGGCAATAAATGCCGGCCTCGCCAGCGACGCCCACATCCCATGAACGAATAAAAAAGACACAAATAATGTGGTGTTTGTACCTTCGCAGATCCACTACTTCCTGGTTTAATGCTGCTGTTGTATTGCAGGCTCATCATGATGTCTGTGAGAGTCAAGTGCATTGTACAAGATTGTCTCAACTCACGCCATCACTATTATACTCATCTGCAACAGTAGACTTTAATCTGGGCCCGAGCAAGAGGCCAGAGGATGGCCAGGAATTGATCCTCGGACCTCATCTATATAGTCAGGAAGAGCTGCCAGTGCCTGTCACGCTTCCACATGCAGCTTATCATGGTGTCAGCCATGGCTCAGTGGGTAGCACACTCACCCATGAGTCAGAAGGTCCTGGGTTCAAGTCCCACTCCATAGACTGGAGCACAAAATTTAGGCTGACATTCCATCGGAATGCACTATTTCGAAGAAGTGCAGGGGAGTCTAGCCAATGTCCCATGAAGTATGGTGGGAAGAGGCTCGTGTGCAGCATAGACCAGTTGGGCCAAATGGCCTGTTTCTGTGCTGTAATTTCTATGTCATTCTATGAATAAGTTTGACATTTGGAAGCCAGAGATTCTACTCTGAATGGAGCCCGAATAAATATCGCCGCACCATTTACACTGAGTACTTCAGTAGGAATTAGCTGCAAGTTCCCAACAAATGTCAGTTTGCATCTGTAGTGTAAACAAGGCTCCAAAAAGCCTCAGAAGCGTGAGCGCTGTAGGATGTTTATTGTATACAGTTACGTGTGACCTATCACCCCATGTCGTTTTTCCAAATGGCTTTGAGGACCCGTTTTGCTTTGTGCTGCAGAAATCACTTTTTTCCAATTTAAAGTTGGTGTTTTTACAAGGCAGTAAAACCACAGATTGCAAGTTTTCAAATTGCATGTAAATCAATGTCACTCTCCATCATGTTTTGTTTTGTGCCACCTGTCTATCTCCACTGTGTTGGCTTCTCTTAAAAGGAAACCATAGATAGTGGGTCAGAATGCTGTACTTTAACCTCTGCAACCCATGTTCAAATCTAGCTCAGACTGATGGGATGAAAGTCTCTCTTTTAATTGTAAGGATTCCTTTGTGAAATCAATTTGGATAACCACAGCTCAGTTCCTAAAAGAAAGAACAAAAGAGAAAAGAAGGAAAGAACAAACTTGTATTTATATTGCGACTTTCATGACCTCTGGATGTCTGAGAGCCAATGAATTACTTTTGAAGTGTAGTCACTTGTAATGTAGGAAATGCAGCAGCCAATTTGCACACAGCAAGGTCCCACAAACAGCAATGAAATAAATGGTCAGATCATCTGTTTTTTAGATGTTGGTAAAGGGATAAATATTGGCCAGAACGCCAGGGAGAACTCCTTGCTCTTCTTCGAATAGTGCCATGGGATCTTTTACATTCACCTGAGGTTTAACGTCTCATCTGAAAGATGGCACCTCCGACAGTGCAGCACACCCTACAGCAGCTTGGAACACTATAGCTCACACAATTCGGCAATCTCATTTAGGCCATCAGGATGACTGTCTTGCCAAATGGAGAAATTCAGAGTTGCAGAAACTGCTGCTCTGAGGTTGTGGATAAGGCACATTTTTAAGAAAAAGCAAATGGAGTTATATCTGCATGTAGCTATGCTGTAGCTGAGACTGTGCTTCTTAGCTTCGTAGAGTTAGGTACAGCGTACAAATGGCAGCAAAGAAGGACGCCATCAAAGCCAATCCCACTCTGCTATTGCTAGGTCTTCAACTCGATCTATTCACTCGAATCCTGTTTCTCTGCCCTCTCTTGATACTAGGTGAAAATAGAAAATGCTCCTATATTCCGTTCTCCGGCACTAGCATTCCTCACCGTGATGAGCGTAAAAATTAATTGACTAATGAAAAAAAAATCCTGAATTCAGAGCTGTGAGTAGAACTTTAAATAATGTTTCACAAAAGTCCTGATCATTTTTGTAAAACAGAAATTCAGCAAGGTGTGACAAAGTCACTTTTTATTAAGATATTCCAGGCCCTGCTGATTTCTCTCTTTAAACATTTAAGTGTATTAAACTCCAGCAGCGCAATTGCCCCTCCAGATGAGGGACAAGGCAGGGCGGAAGCCCAAATCCCAGGGACAGGCTAATTAATGTAATGAGGTGGGAGCCTGCACAGTAAGGTGGTCCACACAGTGCAGCCATTGGAATCTCCAGGAGGAGAAGTCACAGGCTGGTTGGGCCAAGGGGTTTTACATAAGAACATAAGAAATAGGAGCAGGAGTAGGCCAATCGGCCCCTCGATCCTGCTCCGCCATTCAATAAGATCATGGCTGATCTGGTCCTAACCTCAAATCTAAAATCATGTCCAATTTCCTGCCCGCTCCCCGTAACCCCTAATTCCCTTTACTTTTAGGAAACTGTCTATTTCTGTTTTAAATTTATTTAATGATGTAGCTTCCACAGCTTCCTGGGGCAGCAAATTCCACAGACCTACCACCCTCTGAGTGAAGAAGTTTCCCCTCATCTCAGTTTTGAAAGAGCAGCCCCTTATTCTAAGATTATGCCCCCTAGTTCTAGTTTCACCCATCCTTGGGAACATCCTTACCGCATCCACCCGATCAAGCCCCTTCACAATCTTATATGTTTCAATAAGATCGCCTCTCATTCTTCTGAACTCCAATGAGTAGAGTCCCAATCCACTCAACCTCTCCTCATATGTCCACCCCCTCATCCCTGGGATTAACCGAGTGAACCTTCTTTGTACTGCCTCGAGAGCAAGTATGTCTTTTCTTAAGTAAGGTTTTCTTCTTCGCTGGTCCCACACTGGCAAGCTCTGAATGTAATGACTAATTCACCCCTCTGGAATCAATCGTCCTTTATAGTAACCACTCTGGACCCACTTTAGGCCCAGAATGGCACCTAGGCCTATTCTCTAACAGGATTCCCAGGGAACCTTGTGAATGCCCCCCTACACTGTTGCTGGGACATAGTTGTTGAGGGGGGGGGGGGTGAAGCAGAAGAAGTTTTCCCCTCCCCCACCAACATAATTTGCTGTGCTTGCTGTCAAGGGGCGGAAACCTGGCCGATCCAGGTTCCATCAAATAAATAGGGTGGTGCTTCAATTAAAATAATGGACAAAGGAATTTCAGTCATGGAATCTTGCAGCACAGGAGGCCATTCAGCCCATCATGCCTGTGCTCATTATATGCTTACAAACTAATATACAAAAAGCCTCACTTCAAGGTGATTGGGAATTAAATTGAGAGTTGCCTGTTAAAATAAAAATTGAACATTTACATTTATTTCAGTGAGAGTTAATATTTCTGGCTTGTTTAATACTCAATTATTTGCCCTTCCTTTTTGTTCTGCATTAACATCCTTTCAAAAGATTCCATACTACGTGCTCCCCATTCCCATTTGTCCTCTCTCCATCTCCCACCTTCCTAGCTGAAAACCATGGCCAATCCTCTCTGACACCACACTCTCGCCTGTCACTCTCCAGCACACCGCTTTGTGCCATTTTGGAGGGAAGTCAACAGTGGGGTGTTCGGAGGGGGGGGGTTCTGTCTCAGCCTACATTGCCGTGCTGACAGACACGTGCCTACTTGTACTTCACTGACCCACAATAAAGACAAATTTACCCAACTGAGGCTAACAATATACTTGTTAGCATATGAAAAGCTTTTGGTTTTTTTTTTGGGGGGGGGTGGGAGGGGAGGAGGGTGAAGAGGCTCAGCCAAGGCCACTCGCTCTTGGCACAATTCCAGCCGCCCCTGAGCAGGTGGTGTCCAGACTGTGCTGACTGACTTATCCACTGTTTTAAACATTTTTCCCCTCTCTGTGACACCTTGTTGCAATGAAGCAAAACACAAATTTGTATGGGCCAGTTGCCTTTTTATTTTCCACAGCCGAAAGCGCCTCACATAAATAGCTGAGCTGAAGAGAAATGACTTGCAGATGACTGCGAGCCAAGCTTAATCAATAACACTTTATGGGAGATATCATGGGGGAGAATTGACAAGAGACAATAACGCTTCGCATGGGATGAGAGGGTAGACAGCAGGAACAAACGATTTTGAGCAAAGCCAGTCTCTCCATCCAGGCTCATTGGATTCAAAAACCCTGTCCTTTGAAGTTTAATTCAACAATGTTTCTGACGGAGTTTATGCACGCACACTGGAATGTGCAGTGGTCTTCCCTTTATAGGTTTAAGCAGTTCTGTTTTCCACAGTTTGGAGACTGTCTCAAGTGCAGGTGAAGCATTGGGCTGGCTCTCCGCAGTGTAGTACAGTGTAGTCGGGCTACGGGGAAAGAGGGGGGGAATGGGACTAATTAGATTGCCCTTACAAAGAGCCGGCACGAGCTCGATGGGCCAAATGGCCTCCTTCTGTGCTATAAGATTCTAAGAGAATTGTAGAGTGAAGAAAGCGGTGACTGATGACTCTGTCATTGGTGGTGGAACAGCGTTCTGGGGAATGAACATTAGACTAGAGTTGTAGGAGCAGAGTGTATTTGCAAGGATATAGGGCTGGATTACTGGTGCACTAGTGAGTCTATGATTCTAGTACTTCAAAAGGAGGAATTACTAGCATTTTGAGGAGGGGTGGGGGGGGGGGGAAAGAGAAAAGAATAACACAGAAGATTTCCATGTGACAGAATGACATTACCAGGTTACATGTTTATGAATGGGGGAAGGAGGGAGTAAACATTTTCCCAAAGACTTTGCGAGAACTAATTTAAAGAGGCCTTGACATTTGAAGGGATGGGGGACAAAGAATACTTTGAGCCGGCTGAGCTCCGGAGATATTAGAACCATTTTCATCTTCACTGCCTGGGCTGAAATCAATGGAATGAGAATCAGGCGGGTTTTATAAAGGGCGTGGGGCTCGCCCCACCTGAGTACAGCCCTGGTGGTGAAGGTGAAAACCCACCCATACTCTACTCTCACCTTATCCATCAGCAAAAGGCTTGTGTTGCTGATACTTTACCTTGAACTTTTCTCTCAACATTTTTTTTTGGTTGGGGGGGCGTTGGTTTGCTTACTCACAAATATTTAAAACTCTTCATGGCACATGCCCAAGATTGCAATGCCAAATATTCTACTCTTTAGAAATGGGGCTAGCTGTCTTGTGAGATTCATATGACGCGGCACTTTTAAATACTTTCTAATAACAAAGCCAGAGTTTTAGGAACACATCGAGGTATGGGATATCTGTAGCTTACTCACTGATATCCCAATCCAGTTTTTCCGAAGTCTTTCTGTGCTCTCAACAGCCCTGGGGTGAAATGTTTGGATATTTGTCCTTAATGTGGGCGTAGGGAGCATGGGAGATAATTTTAACTTTTAGCAATAGTGTAAACTGGGCAATATCAAATAGGCCGCCCATTATACACCTCTCCCGACTTTCATTTCCAAATGGAAATGATTATTGAACCTTCGACCTCCCTGGTCTGCCTGATGGATTGCACACTGGGCAGTGCATTTATCGGCTGAGGCATTGGGGCGCACAAAAGAAGTGTTTTTAACAGCGGTTTCATCTCTCCATAAGTGACTGGTGTGTTGTTACCAAAGTGTGAAAACAGAAGTGTGTAATAGTGCAAGTGATCTGTGATGTTTTGTCACTGATCACGGCATGCAGTCACTTTTTTTTCAGCTCCATTCCCTGTTTGACGACCGAGTAATGTTTTATTGCTGAAAACATTCAAAGGGTCACAGCTGTGTCTATGGCCAAAAGGGGTAAAGAAACAACTTTCATTTTTTTTGTTGTTGTTCTAAACAGAAATGAAGGCAACCACAGATTGCTCAACTGTTCACACAGCAACAGGTTTCCTACAACAGTGACTACACTTCAAAAGTACTTCATTGGCTGTAAAGCGTTTTGGGACGTCCTGAGGTCGTGAAAGTTACCAAATAAATGCAAGTCTTTCTTTCTTTAATCCTGGTGGATGATACCTTTAAATCTAAGGTTTTGGAACCAGATATTCCAGGTACTGAGCCCACCTGACAGCTCTCCGCACCAGCGATGATACCCCTTTAAAAAAGATGGCAGCCGGTCTCACAGCCCTCTGCCACGTCAGATACTGCGCTCAGGACTGGTAAACAGCTTGAGCTGTTTCTAAGGTTACGTCACAAGCAGTCAGCGCAGCAGCTAGTCAACAATGACTTACTTTATCACAGTTATCATTGCAGTCAGCTCTTGGTGACGCGCCTTGCCAGCTGGCTTCCGGCCAGTGTACACTATGTTGGACATTGAAGCACATCCTTCTGCACATGCTCCTACTGGCAATCAATGGGAATGCCAGAGGATGGGGAAAATGCATCCTTGTCCAGTCACAATCACTTTCACTGGCCCATGCTTCTTGTTCGGAATGCCTTTCTTTTTCCATTATCAATAATTCTCCTCTGTCCTTAGAACATTAACTGTTCCTGGTGTATATGGCTTCATAAGCAGCCACCTGGTACCTCGCCCAAATCTCCATTCTTCTAATTCTAGACGTAGAGAAGGTGTCTCCTCTTTTGGGGGGGGGGTGGGGGGGGGAAAGAGCAAAACCAGGGCCCATAAATATAAGATAGTCACTAATAACTCCAATAGGGAATTCAGGAGGAACTTCTTTACCCAGAGGAATGTGGAACTTGCTACCACAAGGAGTAGTTGAGGTGACTAGCATAGATGTATTTAAGAGGAATCCAGATAAGTACATGACGGAGAAAGGAATAAAAGATTTTGTTGATAACGTTAGATGAAGACGGGTGGGAGGAGTCTCAGGTGGAGCCCAAACACCGGCATAGACCAGTTGGGCCAAATTGCCTGTTTTTGTGCAGTACATTCTATGTAATTCTATGTAAACAGTGAGCGATACCAGGCTAGTTTTATATAAAAGGCATCCAGTTGTGTCCGATTTTGTCCTCATTCAATGTCCAAGCACACTTTTTAACTGGAAGTCACTGGATAGATCAAGAACAGGATTCCCAGCTGGGTTTTTTCCCCCTCCTTAGCCACTGAGTGAAAAGTCAGTTGAAGCTCCTAATCTCAATAACTTCAATGGAAATGAAAATCGGGAGAGATGTATAATGGGTTGCTGACTCGCCATCACCTGTATTACACTATCGCACAAAGTCAAGATCTACTCCAGTGTATCTTCTAACTTACCCTAAGCAGTACCACAGAGTATATATTTCTTTGAGTGCATTTTGACAATCCATCCCTCCTGTGACAGCATGATATTATTTCATATTACCTCACTTGGATTCTCGGAAAGTGCATCTTCAGTTTTATCGATTTCTAAAAATCGTTTGCAATATCTATAAGTGATTGGGAATAGGAATATAAGAACAAGAATAGGTCATTCAGCACCACGAGCCTGTTCCGCCATTCAATTAGATCATGGCTGATCTGTATCTTAACTCCATCTACCTGCTTTGGTTCCATAACCCTTAATACCCTTACGTAACAAAAATCTATCAATCTCAGTTTTGAAATTTTCAATTGACATAAACACTAACTGCTATCCCCACCCCGAATGCTTTTCAATGAGAATATAAAGGAATATATCAAGGTTTGAAATTTCTGATCATTATTTTGTCGCACAAAGGATTTGTCAATGATTCATGTTTAAATGCTGTCGTTTAAAACAAAGAGAATTTAAACAGATTTTTAAAGAAAGCCACAGGCTGCTGACTCAGAGACAGAAGAATGAGTTATGTTTAAGAGCTGTGTTTCAGAACAAAATAAATTTGCAAATGTTTACAAAGCAGACTCTGCGAGAGGGTGGGTGGGTGGGTTGTGGTGTTACTTGACCAGGCAGCAACAACAATTGAGACATCCATGCTTTTGTTACCTCTAGAATGAACTATTCCAATGCTCTCCTTCCACCGTCCGTAAACTTGAGCTCATCCAAAACTCTGCTGCCCGTATCCTAACTCGCACCAAGTCCCGTTCACCCATCACCCCTGTGCTCACTGACCTACATTGGCTCCCGGTCCGGGAAAGCCTCGAATTGAAAACTCTCATCCTTGTTTTCAATTCCCACCAGGACCTCACCTCTCCCTATCTCTGTAACCTCCTCCAAACCCACAACCCTCCAAGATCTCTGCGCTCCTCCAATTCTGGCCTATTACGCATCCCCAATTTTAAACGCTCCACCATTGGCGGCTGTGCCTTCAGCTGCCTAGGCCCTAAGCTCTGGAATTCCCTCCCGAAACCTCTCCGCCTCTCTACCTCTCTCTCCTCCTTTAAGACACTTCTTAAAACCTCTCTTTGTCCTAATATCTCCTTATTTGGCTTGGTGTCAAATTTTGTTTGATTATGCTCCTGTGAAGCCTCTTGGGAAGTTTTACTACATTAAAGGCGCTATATAAATGCAAGTTGTTGTTGTAAGCAATTTGTTTTCTCCATTCAGATGGCTAAACAAAATATCCATATCTATTATGGTGGGAATGATTCTATTTGTGTGAGGCCAGCATGAGCTGGTACTCTTGAGAGACAGAGTAGTGGATTGGTTGTCAGGGCTGCTGGCAAATTCCTGAACGGGGAAGGAATCAGGGCACTGCTTTTCTACTTCCAGTGAATGCAGGGAGAGAAAGGAAGAAAAGATACACATGGATTGCCAGTGAGGCTTTAAAAACAGGTGACTGGAAGGATTGACCCTGGACTTGAAGTTAAGATCCAGGAGATGAGATGTCAAAACTGTAAATCCTTACTTGCCTTAGTCTTCCCTTCCTCCTACAACCTACAGGCTTTCAAAACCCAAGCTTGGCATTGCCTAATCACTACTCCCTGATTTTCCTCAACTATTCTGTTCTTTTTTTTAAGCTTGATGATTTTGTGCAATACTGGTTGTGGGCCTTCACCCAAGTCTGCAAACTCTACCAGCCCTCCTTGCCAGCAGACGCCATCTGCTCTTTCAATTCTTGCCTCCCTCACATCCCCCCTCCTCTCTCCACTCTGCCTTCAGTCATATAGCCTTTAGTCTTGATTCCACTCTCTGTAATATACCTAAACCGCTCTGCTTGCTACTTCTTTCACATCCTTCAACAGTCTCTTCAAAACCTATCTCCTCAACTATGTCTTTGGTCACCTCCCTAAATCCTCTCCTATCACTCACTGCTCAGTGGCTCCTTTCGCTTCTGAAGCATTTTGAGAGCTTTTATTATAGAATCATACAGCACAGAAGGAGGCCATTCAGCCCATAGTGCCTATGCTGGCTCTTTGAAAGAGCTATCCAATTAGTCCCAGTCCCTTGCTCTTTCCCCGTAGCCCTGCAAATTTTCCCCTTCAAGTATTTCTCAATTCCCTTTTGAAAGTTACTATTGAATCTGCTTCCACCACTCTTTCAGGCAGTGCATTCCAGATCATTACAACTCACTGCTTAAAAAATTCCTCCTCATCTCCCCTCTGGTTCTTTTGCCAATTACCTTAAATCTGTGTCCTCTGGTTACCGACCCTCCTGTCAGTAGAAACAGTTTCTCCCTATTTATTCTATCAAAACCCCTCATGTTAAAGCCACAATACAATTGCAATTTTTTTTTTAAAATTCCAAACGTTATTTGATGGGAAATTTGTGGGTGAGGGCAAAATAAATATTAATGATAGAATAATCTAAAGCAGATCCCGTTTACTGTGAGCAGCAGGGATCGTACTGATGGGTCATGGCTGAGTAACAGTCCAGCACAATTAACGAAGAAATTAGAGGAGACTATTTACTAACATGGCATTGTTAAATCCTTTTTATTTGAGCAAAGGGAGATGGCAGAGAGGTTGAGAGCTCTGTGTTGTATTCTACTTATCATCTCACAAGTACACGGATGTCAAAACATTTTGGTGGTGGGGGGGGACACAGTTTTAGGAGTGAAATCAGGCAGCACTTTTCCAATACAAAGGGTAGTGGAAATCTGGAACTCTGTCCCCAAAAGGCCGTGGACACTGGGACAACTGAAGTTTTCAAGACTGAGATCGATAGATTTTTGTTGGTAAGGGACAAAGATGGGAAAATGGAATTGAGGTACAGATCAGCCATGATCTAATTGAATAGTGGAACAGAGTCGAGGGGCTGAATGGCCTACTCCTGATCCTTTGTTCCCATATTCTAGAATTTTCGGTACCTTATTAACATATCTTTTCTGACGCACTGGTGTACTATTTTAGTGACAAGTCTAAGCTTTAAACCAAAGTTATTAAGGAATTTTATGGGATCTTTCAAACTGGAACAAGTCAGATCTGTCGGCACCAGATGCCAGTTCCTTCCTAGAATAAAAGAATCACAGAATTTTACAGCACAGGAGGATGTCATTTAGCCCATCGTGCCTGTGTTGGCTCTCTGAAAGAGCTATCCAATTGCTCCCTTAGCCCTCCTTTCTCCATTCCTTTTCACATTTTTTTCTTCTTAAGTATTTGTCTGCATCCCTTTTAAAAGTTGTTGTGGATTTTGCTTCTACCTCTGTTTGTGGTAAGGTATTCCATGTCCTAACAATCCTCCGCAGAGGAAAGAACATTCTCCTAACCTTTCCCTTGGTTCTTTTGGTGATTATCATACATTTATGCCCTCTAATTACTGCCTCATCAACCAGTGGAAATAGTTCTTTCCCTATAAACCTTATCAAGTGTTCAGTATCTTGGAAGTTTTCTCTTTCTCATTGGGGTTCACTGCGTAATTACAGCCGCCCAGTAACTCCATCTTGTTACACATAGATGCACAGAACAAGTCATAATTCAGCCTTTTCTCACTGAGATGGTGTTTTATGACTATTCAGAGACAAAGTTAACATTAGTGAGTAAAATATTTTAAGCTGTCATTATAGACCGAATATACAACATATAGGGGGTCATCGACCTGAAACGTTAACTCTGTTTCTTTCGCCACAGATGCTGCCTGACTTGCTGAGTATTTCCAGCATTTTCTGTTTTTATTTTATATTGGGGGTTAAATTGGTTAACCCCTGAAAACGGGTGCTGGAATCACGGTGCATGATTAACCCGTGCTCGTTCGTTCCGATGCAGGCAGCACGTAACATTCGTGCTGCCTGATGATTTCAATGATTGCTGCGTGCAGCCAGCACTGTTGATTGGCTGCACAAACCAGCAGGGGGCCCCAATATCGGGAGTTGCTAGCACTACTAAAGGCAGCCTGCATCTATTAAAGGGGAGGTGCACTGTGGCTGCAGGAAGTGCTTTGGGAAGTGAACCTGTGGTGAAATATATTGAAGAATGGCTGAGCTGGCGAGAGAACGTGCACCAAGGTTCTTGGATGGTGCACTAGAGGCCTTGGAGGAAGAGGTGGACAGATGGAGGGCCGTCCTATACCTGCAGAGGGGCAGGAGGCCCTACAGACATATGCTGAAGAGGCAGTGGGAGGCTGTGGTGGACAAGGTCAATGCCAGGAGCATAGCGCCAAGAACATGAATGCTGTGCAGGAAGAAGTTCAATGATTTGACACAAGTGGTTAAGGTGAGTGAGTTGAAGTTTCAAGTGGCACATCCTACCAACTGCACCACTAGCCTCATCCACTGCTCCGCGCACTACACCCGCCATCACCCACCTACCAACAATCTCTTTCAATCACTACTCAACCCTTCAAATCAGATGCTGCATCTCACCCACACACATTAGCACTCTGGCAAGCTGCACGCCCACAACTCAGGTCACACACACTGGCAGCTATTCAACCATGACAGCCATATCACCCAAACATCTTGCAGGACTCTCACTGGCACACTTCCCTCTTTCTTGCAGGAGAAGATGGTGCACAACAGCAGGCAAGAACGGACGGAGGACAGACGCGCCTACACATCCTCACCCCCATGGAGGAGACAGTGCTGTCCATCATTGGGTGGGCCATCGCTGCGGCTGTGGCCACTGGCAGTACTGGAGGTATCAATGATGAGGGTCTCTGCATACCTAATCCTCCTTCTCGCTTCCCACTTCTCCCTCAGCCCACAATCTTTTCTGACTCACGTGCTGCAGATGGTGTGAGCACGCACGTCTTACTTTCTCCTCTCCCCTCACCACAACTCAACCCGTGTCCTTTTGTCATTTCAGATACTCAAGAACTGGAACCTGCCCAGTCAGAGGAGGCAGAGGAAAATGACAGTGATGATGCAGACACACCGTCACTCGATCTTACACTCGCAGCCACCAGCTCAGAGACTGACTGCCCGTAGTTTAGAAGGTGGGATAGAAGTGGGATCTGCACATGGTGAGACACCAGGCATAGGTGCCAGTTCGCCGGAGGGTGAGGTCGCTCACTAATTCTGCTGCAGAGGAGTCAGATGATGACTTCGATGGGCCAGGCTACAGAAAAAAGACTGATGGGCATAAACAATCAAATGCTTGGTGCAATGGGAAGCCTGCCAGAAACCCTGCGCACAATGTCAAGCTCTAACTTGGCACAGGGCTTTCCACCGAGATTGTAGCGCATCCTTTCCAACAGGGAACGGGTGGTCACCTCCATCAGCACACCTGTGGAACCCACCATGATGTAGCGTCTAATGACCGATGTCTCAGCTTCCATTGCAGCACAAACATCTACCATCCAGGGTTTGACTGCTGCATTTGGAAGCTCAGACTGCAATGTTACTGGCTCAGACTGCTGCTATTGTCGTTCTGGGTTCCACTGTGGAACGGGGCTTCCAGGGCATCACAACAGGTCAGCAATCTTTTCTCCAACAGATCACCAGGGTTGCTGAGGCACCGCCCCAGGAGAGTGGCAGTGGCGCCATGGAAGATGAATCTGCTGTCCTTTCTCAGGATGACGGCATTCCTGCTCCCATCCCTGCCACTCCACAAGTGCCCTTGCTATTGCCTGTCAGCCAGTCCACCCAGACTGCTGCAGCCCAGGCTGAGATGGTGCAGTCTAAAGCTGGACTCTCTCGGTCCAGAGCTGCTCGAGGTCCTCCTCCAGGGCCATCTGCACTCTCCTCAATTTTTTTTATTCGTTCATGGGATGTGGGCATCGCTGGCGAGGCCGGCATTTATTGCCCATCCCTAATTTCCCTTGAGAAGGTGGTGGTGAGCCGCCTTCTTGAACCGCTGCAGTCCGTCTGGTGAAGGTTCTCCCACAGTGCTGTTAGGAAGGGAGTTCCAGGATTTTGACCCAGCGACGATGAAGGAACGGCGATATATTTCCAAGTCGGGATGGTGTGTGACTTGGAGGGGAATGTGCAGGTGGTGTTGTCCAATGTACCTGCTGCCCTTGTCCTGAACGCCAGCAGCCTTCCACCACCCATGCTCCAGCCACTGGGGATGCATCTCGTAGGAGCACTAGGATAGGTAAAGGCACATGAGCGAAAGGCACTAAGGGAATGCACAAAGGTGAATAATATCCATTTGTTTGAACCATTAACCTATAAATGTGGTTATGAATTTGTATTTGATGTTAGTTTTCATTTCTGCGTTGAGCTGAGGGAAGAGGCAATGTGTAATCAGAAGGAGAACGATTTGATGGTCATGTGAGAGAGGAAAGGTAAGGAGTGTGGGACTGTTGGTGAATGGGGAGGTGTTGTTGAGGTTACTGGTATCGCTCATTAATCATTTGATCAAGCAGAGCCCTGGCAGACAGGGTCTGTCTACCTTGTTGCCTCCCTGCCTCTTCCTTCACCACCACTTCCTCCTCCGTCTCCACCTCCGTCTCTCTCTTCCAGCGGCTTGTCCTGCTTTGCGTGGCCTCTCTGCATGCCCCCAGTCATGTTCAATTCCCAGAGGAAGCCCGAGCAGGCCATCCATGTCTGGAAGCAACTTTGGTCAGCCGACTATTTTAAATGCCCCTGACAGCACTGCAAGACCACCCAGGCATTTCTCCAAGTATAGGAAACTTCCACAAACACCCATAATTGTACCAGAATAAATAAACCAGCAACTAACTGATAACTCCTGTATGCTCCCTTTAAATAGTGCTGGTGAGGGGTCCTTCTTGCCCTTTAACTCCTGTTCAGTTGTGAGAAGTTAGGACAGTACGCTGGCTGGAGCAAGGAATTCGAAAATGCTGCCCGGCTGCTTCAAATCAGCATTGCGCACTGATTAACGCCATGATCTCCCTACTCTACATGTTTCCAGTGTTCGTTAGGCACCCACCTTTACCAAGACGGCGTCCTGCGCACGTCACGCTGGAAGTGTGCACTCGGATGCCATTTTCAGGGCTTAGGTATCTGCAAAGCACCTACAAAATGGGTCCAAGTGGCCCAATTTAGCCCTCATAGAGTCATAATAGGACAGCTGTGAATTATCACTTTTTGGAATGTGAACATGTCGAAAAAGGTTGACATCTTTTTTTAAATTCATTCTCGGGATGTGGGTATCACTGACAAGGCCGGTGCTGGCATTTATTTCTCATCCCTAGGTGCCCCGAGGGAAAGGTGGTGGGGCTTCTTTTGGAACCACCGCAGTCCATGAGTGAGAGGAGTTAAGAGTGAACCACGTTAGTGTGGGACTGGAGTCACATATAGGCCAGACCGGTTGGGTTTTTATGACAATCTGACAGCTTCATTGTCACTGATATCAATTTTTTATTTCCAGATTTAAAAAAAAACTGAATTAAAATTCTCAAACTGCCATGGTGGGATTGTAAACTCATGTTCTTTTAGTCCAGGCCTCTAAATTACTACTACTACAACAACAACAGCAACAACAACAACGTGCATTTATATAGCACCATTAACGTAGTAAAAGGTCCCAAGGTGCTTCACAGGAGCATTATAAAATAAAATTTGACACTGAGCCACATAAGGAGATATTAGGTCAGGTGACCAAAAGCTTGGTCAAAGAGGTAGATTTTAAGGAGTGTCTTAAAGGAGGAGGAGGAGGAGAGAGGTAGAGAGGCGGAGAGGTTTAGGGAGGGAATTCCAGAGCTTAGTGCCTGGGAGCTGAAGGCATGGCCGCCAATGCTTCTTCGACAGCACCTCCCAAATCTGCAACCTCTACCACCTAGAAGGACAAGGGCAGCAAGCGCATGGGAACAACACCACCTGCACTTTCCCCTCCAAGTCTCACACCATCCCGACTTGGAAATATATCGCCGTTCCTTCATCATCGCTGGGTCAAAATCCTGGAACTCCCTTCCTAACAGCACTGTGGGAGAACCTTCACCACAGGGAATGCAGCGGTTGAAGAAGGCGGCTCACCACCACCTTCTCAAGGGCAATTAGGGATGGGCAAAAATTCCAGCCTTGCCAGCGACGCCCATATTCCATGAACGAATAAAAAAAATTAAACTGAAGGATGTGCAAGAGGCAAGAATTGGAGAAGCGCAGAGATCTCGGAGGGTTGTAGGGCTGGAGGAGGTTACAGAGATAGGGAGTGGTGAGACTATGGAGAGATTTCAAAACAAGGATGAGAATGTTAAAATCAAGGCGTTCCCTGACCAGGCGCCAATGTAGGTCAGCGAGCACATGGGTGATGGGTGAACGGGACTTGGTGCAAGTTAGGATACAGGCAGCAGAGTTTTGGATGAGCTCAAGTTTATGGAGGGTGGAAGATGGGAGGCTAGCCGGTGGAGCATTAGAATAGTCGAGTCTAGAGGTTAAAAAGAAGCATGGATAAGGGTTTCAGCAGCAGTTGAGCTGAGGCAGGGATGGAGACGGGCGATGTTACAAAGGTGGGAGTAGGCGGTCTTGGTGATGGAGCGGATATGTGATCAAAAGTTCATCTCAGGGTCAAATAGGACACCTAGGTTGTGAACGGTCTGGTTCAGCCTCAGACAGTGGCCAGGGAGAGGCATGGAGTCGATGGCTAGGGAACGGAGTTTGTGGCGTGGACCGAAGACAATGGCTTCGGTCTTCCCAATATTTAGATGGAGGAAATTTTTGCTCAGCCAGTATTTGATGTCAGACAAGCAGTGTGACAAATGAGAGATAGTGGAGGGATCGAGGGAGGTGGTGGTGAAGTAGTCCAGTAACATAACCTCTACACTACCATACTACGCATGTATTCATAAATACATACACACAAGCATACAAAGAAACATATGGAAACCAAAATGAGATACATATGCACAAAAACAGATACAAATGTTCTGAAACTCACAAATACATGCAAATAAAAACATCAAGTCACAGACAGGACATTCTTAGATTGACTCCCAACAGATGGATGCAATATGCAAGACTTTAATTATCCAGATAGACTGATACAAATGTGAATTAATGGAAACTTCAAACAGAAATCCAAATCCAATAGCCTGGACTAGTTCAGGTTTATTTATTCCATTTCTTAATTTGGTCCAGTCTGGATACTTTTGATGCAAGTTAATTTCATTACAAGCTGTTTCTTGGCTGTCAGGGCAACAGGTTTGGTTTCTCTCTCTCTGACAATTTCATAAGGCTAATTGATCAGTGAATCCATGTCATCGAATTCTGGTAGTCTAGTTTCTTTTTATTCCCCCTAATTTTCTGCTCCAACGTCCCCCAAAGATGCTGAACTATTCACCAGCCCTTTTGTACCTCGCACGAGTAGCAATTCTTGACGTGAGCACGCATGGAGTGTCCGCAGGCTCTTCTACTAGGGGAGGCATCGCCTCCAATCCCGACTCTATCCTCAGGCCTTTGTCCAACAGGGTCACTGGATGGCAAGTGGGTTCGACAACCCCATATATTCTGACTCTGGATATCCGGTTAACAATCTGATCGTTTCACCCATGTGCCGCTCACCTCATTTTCAAAACCTTCAGCGTGGGACGAAGCTGGCAGCCAAGCTGCAGAAGTCACAGCTTGGTGACTTGAACAGTTTGGTTTTTTTAGCGGCACTGAATTTATTGCTATGGATGTTCCTAAAGCAAACTGCCCTAGCTCAGGCAACGTGGATCACTGTAGCACAGAGTAGAACTGATCATCCTTTCTAACCGTTTATGGCGACGGCCATGTTGAGTGTTAGGAATCTCAAAGTGTGGAGACAAGTAGGATTACTAGTTACCAGTGGTAATCTGAACAATGTCCTTGACTGCATTGTATATCCACTCAAGCAAAACACTGGATTGAGATACAATGCCTGTTGTTAATCTTTGACTCCCCACTGAGAATAGGCAGAAAATTCTAGACTTTAGTCAGGAGGCACCTTCCATTTTTCCAATAGTTCTCCAGCGCACGCTGAGCTTGCAACTTTTAAGCTAACCTTCGATTCCTGCCGCAGCGCTACAGTTACTCAGTGCAGGGGCTGAGGGGAAAGATGGCATAGTCGGTATTCTGCAGGGATGAGGGCAAGTGAGGCCAAGACCCTTCTCATCCAATTCGAATCTCACCAGGCACAGCGACTGTGGAGACACATCTCTTAAAAATGTCGACCACCCCTCCCTCCCCCAGCCATGTTCAGAGAACCGCACTGAACGATGATAATGTGGCCAGCGTGTTCTGTGGTGCCCTGCTGCTGTGGAGGCTCCCAGTTCCACTGGGTGGTGATGCAGCTGCACAGATGCAGTCCCAGTGATGCCAACATATTAACTGGCCCAGCCCCTCCTCCCCAAAATAAGAAACAACAACTAAAGCACGTGTGGCCAAAACAAAAATAATATGCCGGGTTCGCGGTATATGAAAAAATAAGTTACTTGTGGCCCAGCCCACATGACTCACTGAAATGCTGTGAATTAAGTAGACTATGCTGTTCCATGGTTTATTTTCATTATTTCACCAATCCCTGACATGTATCTTGCTTATAGTCCGCTGTTAATAATAAACTGCAGATTTTCTTTCCTCTCATTTTCTCCCATCATTTCCTGGAGCCCATGGCTCTAGATCGGGTATGTTTCAGGCACCAGATGCCTTCTGGTGACTCACTGTAGTGCCTTTCTTCACGTCAGCTTGGAAATAAGCTGACAGCCTATTTCACCCTAGATGGCATCGCAGTAAAGCCCAGGATTCACCTCAAAATCAACACACACACACTTCCAGCAGGAGTCTCTGGCTGGCGATTAGTAACAGAACCCCAGTTTATTATCCCCCCCCCCTCCCTACACTCTTCAAAGAAGAGCGGGGGAGCTCTCCCCAGTGTCCTGGCCAACATTTATCTCTCACCCAACATCACTAAAACAGATTATCTGGTCATTATTTCGTTGCTGTTTGTGGGACCTTGCTGTGTGTGAATTGGCTGCTGCGTTTCCTACATTACAACAGTGACAACACTTCAAAAGTACTTCATTGGCTGTAAAGCACTGTGGTGTGTCCTGAGGTCGTGAAAGGTGCTATATAAATACAAGTCTTTGTTAGATCGGGGTGCTAAAGGCAATTGTAGCTCCCCTAATTGCCATCCTGTCTGTGATCAACTAACAGTACAGACCCGTGACTGAGCCTGGAGCCTACCTGGTCCATATGTCTCAGTTTAACCAGGATGTCATGTTTCTTTGCACAGATTTTGCCAAACTTATTTCAATTTCAATCTGCCCATATCACAAATACACTTAAATTTTAGTGATTACTTTAAAATATCCACCCGAACAGTACAATGGCTGTAACTGGGGCTCACAGTGTCACAGTTTTCCTGTGTGTATTCATGTGCCTGCTTTTGGTTTAAAGGGAGTACTGTTATGACAACTGCTATGCCCCTGCTGTTGTATTCCAAGTTCCAATAAATATTTGAAGGCAATTGTATTCAGGGGAGACGTGTGACTGACTAATGTAGTCCAGATGAAAAATAATGGTGACTCGAACCCAGCTGCCAAAGAGTTAGCAGAGCTGCTGCAAAGGTGCCTGAAGCAACGTCCTGACTCTGATGTCCCTGGAAAACGACAGTAAAGTAATTGCAAAGTGCGGACATTCTATTATCTTAGTCTGCAGAACGTGACCTTGAGTTTAATATTTAACCCTTTGAGGACTTTCAAGTCGAGCCTTTTTTTTAAAAAAAAGGCCCTGTTTCCAATTTGGAAATAGGTAACTGATTACATCTGAAACTTGTGAAATTCATTGAACTTGAAAAAGTGCCGTGCCATTAAAATGGATTATCTTGGTGGAGGCCGTTTGAATGTGTGTTATTTTTACAGTGCAAAAGACATAAGAAACAGAAAGGACACGCCTGAGGTACAGAATGCTGAAATAAGATTAGGAAAGGAATAACAAGCCAACACAGCACTGAGGCCTCAACTAAATCAAACTCCTTCCATTAGAACTTAAGAAGGTTTATGCTGTTAGGGTTAGGTGAAGAGGGGTGGGAGGAGACTCCTGAGGAGCACAAATACTGGCATAGACCAATTGGCCTGTTTCTATGCTGTATCTTTTATGTAATTCTATGAAAGCTTGGAGTGAGGAAAGGCCATTTGGTCCATCGAGCCCGTTCCTATATTTGTGCCTGACTATCTCACTTGTGGATTCCCACATGATGAAGATATGTAACTTGTTTCTTGAATTCTCATTGTCTTCCAGCACCATCATCTTCTGAGCACAATAACCAAAAGACAAAAGACAGACTTTCACACTCTGAGCAGCCCCTTCCCAACTCTTGATGTGGAGATGCCGGTGATGGACTGGGGTTGACAAATGTAAAGAATCTTACAACACCAGGTTATAGTCCAACAATTTTATTTGAAAATCACAAGCTTTGCGTCATTTATGCGAAACGTTCAAGGAGTCCCACGCTCACCTGACGAAGGAGATAATCTCCGAAAGCTTGTGATTTTCAAATAAAATTGTTGGACTATAACCTGGTGTTGTAAGATTCTTTACATTTCCCAACTCTTGGTAATTTTATTTTATTTCTCTTCCAATTTTCTCCTCCCCAACGCAAGCCAGAAAACATCCTCATGGGTGCGATTGCTCTCTGGTAACTCACCTTGTATGAGTCAAGGCGGTGAGTGTTGACAATCTATTCGACCATGGGATGGATCATAGCTTGAAGCCCACTATTGTCTTCATCTGATATCAACAGTAAATGCACTTCTAGCAGTGGCCACTGGATAGCAATCCCTGGCCCACGGGTGATAAGCCCAATTATACCTCCCATATTGCCACCCCGCCGGAAAATAGATAAACTCAGTGCAGGCCAGCAATCCAACCTGGGATATTCCTGGTCGGTCTGGCTTAATTCTGCACTACGCAATGCATTTACCAACTGAGCTACTGGGACAGCCCAAGCACGGTTGCTTAATCCACATGTTTGTGATGGGATGGGTAGGGTTTTTGTTACCATGGAGAGATGCATCTTCTTGCCACCAACAGTAAAAGTTGTGCCCAGGTGGACCGCACACCATGGGGACAGGCCTTGTAGACAGGGAAGGGATCTTTGTTGCCTATCTAACTACTTTCCAAAATGTTTGGATTCAGGAGGCAGGAGCATAAGGCCTGTAAAAATGTCCCACTCTGACCTCATCCTCTCCAGCATTCATCCCACAGGAGAAGGCGGGATCTATAAAGCTTATGTAGGACGTATGAGTTGGAGTTGCCCCTCACTTACTCTGCTGCTAGTGATAATGGTGAGGGTTTGTTCCCTGATTCACTGTTATTTAGTGACCTTGATCTCACTCCCATGCTCCATTTAGAGTCCTGTGTGAGTTCTGTCAAGGTGGAATTGGAAGCTTTCTATAGGACAGTGATATGTTTATCTTGAGGACTGTCTCTGGCTCCTGGAGGAATTGCTTGATTTGAAGGTTCCTAAACACATCCTGCTGAGTGAGGTGCAATTTTTCATGAATTACTGAAAGAATGGGTCCTTACTTTTGCCAAGAAGCTGGCTAAGCTCGGTGATGTCCCTCTCACGTTAGGCTGCTGCTAGTGCACCTGAGAGGTTCTTATAGTGCCAGATTAACCAAGACAGACCAGAGAAACCCCCCTTGCATACATCGCTTCCTCCCAAATCAAGGGTGTCAGTCTAATTATATAGAGTGATTCCTTGCCCCCTCTGGCCTTTGGATCAGGTACCTGTTGGCCGTATGCCAGAGCTTGTAATTTATGGCCTCTACTTTTTTTTTTATTCGTTCACGGGATGTGGGCGTCACTGGCGAGGCCAGCATTTATTGCCCATCCCTAATTGCCCTTGAGAAGGTGGTGGTGAGCCGCCTTCTTGAACCGCTGCAGTCCGTGTGGTGAATGTTCTCCCACAGTGCTGTTAGGAAGGGAGTTCCAGGATTTTGACCCAGCGACGATGAAGGAACGGTGATATATTTCCAAGTCCGAAAAATGGGAAAGTACCAAGCTGTCTGAACACCTATACAAGTCTCCTCTTGCAAACCCCACAATGCACTCCTGCACATGGGGAGACCAGTTGACGTCAAATGCAATGCAATTGGCCCTCACTTGTAGAGAGAGAGTAAGCGAACCAGAAAACACCCTAAAAAAAAAACCTGGGATGTGCACCTGTGTCCAGGTGTGCCTCCCACACCTGTGTCCACCCTGATCCTGAATCATGTTAAGCTACGGTAACAATATACCTAATTATGCAGTCAATGTGCCCCCTTGATAATGGAGTGTTGAGGATATATACCACTACCATATCAGTGTAAAAACCAGTGCATAATATTTCTCCTTTTGAAAAGAAATACTTTTAAAAATGTTTAGAACTGGAATACTAATTATTAAATGTTGCCCAGGTTTTCCTCTTGCAATTTGTAATGTTTGTTTATATTGATTGGCTTCTTAAAATAATTGAGTTTTCCTTTTTTTTAAAAGTGTAAAAATGTAATTTGTTTTCTGAATCTTTACATTTCTGGAGTTTTCTGCATCTACTTATTTAACATATAATGTAAAAAATGCTGGCGCTTATTTTCAGCACTTTGACCATGCTATTAATAATCATTTAACATATTTCTCATTATCATGTTTCCACTCATGGTTGTTGAGGTCTATAGGAGGAGGAGATGTTGAGTGATACAAAAGAAGAAATGTCACCATTAGGCAGGATATCTTGGACATAGAATAGTGAAAGGAATATTGTACAGTTTTTCTTCTTCCTGATGGTCCCTTTCCCTTTCGTCTCCTTTTGGACCTTTATTTCACACAGAGATGTAGTTTTTAAAGTGTGTAGTCATATCTATTCAACCTCTGCTTAACTTTAGCCAACTAGATAAAAGATACGAAACTTGTTTACTGGCTCCTAAAATACGATGTTTGAATCTAATTTAATCCTGATAAAAATTCACTTCAAACTCTCCTCCCTTCACCCTCCTCTCCTCAAGTGAAATTTACTTGGTTGATCAAAGTTATTCTACTTCCTCAATTAGTAACTTGCCCACATTTTAAGTCCCCCCCCCCCCACTTTATTCAGTTCAGGGGGCTGACCACCTTTGAAAAGAACAAATTATTCAGTCAAGCATTCATCCTCAATAACTCGGCCTTAAACGTCTGAATGGAGAAAGAAAAGCATCTGGGAGACATCTTGCAACCTTGTACAAATTAACCATTTGTTTGCTCTGCGTGTAGAGCAGGGCTTCGCACAATATCAAGTTCCGTCTGTCTAAATAGAGCTTTAAACGGGGCAAGTTGAGAGATTTGTGGAGTGAAAGAGCCTGCATTCCATTCTAAAGACATTCTTCATTGTTAACAACCAGAAACACTTCCTTTGAAACTCTTATGTTGAGTAAAAGTGCATTTACACTGTTTGAGAGACTGGTGGCTGAAGTTTGGTATTCCAGCCAGGCAGAACCCTGCCTGTCTGCTTACACTGCTGGCTCCTGACTGACTGAAACGTTATCTGTCCTGTCAAGGAGAGAGGTCTGCGCGTGCCCGGTTACAAGAACTGGGTCCAAGTCAGAGTGTTATCCCAATAGTTGTAAATTTTAAATGTTTAGAGAGCATGGGAGCAGAGAATCTCTGCTCTCTCTCAACAATTAAATTAAGGAGCCGCTGAGCAATTGGCTCAAACCGGGATTGACACTGCATTGGATTTACACTCCATTCCGGGTCAAATCGAAACAGGGTGGGGAGGGGCGGTGAGACTACTTTTACCGGGGAGTCTCACTCTGCCTTACTCCACAGACAGGTTCACTCCAGATTCACATGGATACTAAGGTTGCAATTTAAATGAAAGCCCAATATTGTACTTAAAAAAAGTTATTACAGAACTACACTGCAAGCTCTTTCAATGGATGGTGTTTTCTATTGCAGTTATTTTGAATAATGCATATCTTGAGGACTGATATGCAGTCACCAGATGATGCATATACAAGTCTTGCCCTAATTGGAAAGAACTGTTCTTGGACTATCCAAATATGCAAATCTAATAGGCCAAGGCTATGTAGTGTATTAGTGCATGACAATGGCGTACTATTATATAGATCAGCAACACAATACTGACGTATTGGCGTACACCCATGGTGTATAACACTGTATTGATATATTTGTGTATGGCTCTCTCAGTCACCAAGGTCCAATTTGTACTGTAAGTTTTTTTTCCAGTGCAGATTCAACTCTAAAATATAGAGTCAACATCTCATCAGAGAACTTTCCTCTCCTACTATTGGTTCTTGAGGTATTAATCAGGTGACAGTGAAGTGTGAATGTGTCATGGAGTGACACTGGAATCTGTCTTTGATTAGTGACGTTGCTGTCAAGTCGGCACTGTTACTATGGCGATGCACTATGGTCATCTTTCCTGTGTCCCTCCATCGCTGAAATTTTCAAGCAGAAATCTGCAGTGATGGAAAGGAATGGACCTTGGAGAAACTGTGAGTGAGTAGTTCCACTGCACTAGTATAAAGAGGCTAAAAGAAAGTGAGTAAAGCACACAGGAATCCTGTTACATTTAACCAGCTGAGATAAGACAAAAAAATCTGGGTCTTAATAATTTGTAATTTATTTTCAATAGACTTACACATTCCATGAAACCCCTATCTGCAAATCTGGAGTACGATATAGGCAAATGTGGTTAGAACCAACTTCAGTTATTGCCTAACTCAAATGACAGTATCTGGCATTCCAATGGGCATGGAACAGGCTATATTTTTCATGAATTCCTGAGATTACTTTCTTCTAATCAGGCTTCAACTTTATTTCAAATAATGCATTTACTGATAGGTCCACGTACAACAGAGATCAGCACTGATGGGACAGTACTATACTACGGGTGGGACGAATTGGAGGTATGAAGCTGAACCTAGGTAGACAGATAGAAGCACTGCAAAAAAGAAAACACACGGTCTCGTCTTTCTTTCACTTCTTGTAACGTGATCTGCTCCACTTTTCTTTTCAACCACTTCCCATTGTGGTTTTGGAAGGGAACAGAATGGGCCACAGTTTCCAGCAATAATACCTTTCACATAAGCGGCAAATGTTCAAGATTATGATTGACGTTTTCCTTTCTTAAAGCATAAAAGATTTCAGATGTGGAAGGGTCTAAAATTACTAATCATGGGTGGAGCCAAGGCTTTGGGGAATCAGCAGGGGGGAGGGAGAGGGGGGGGGGGGGGGAGGGGATGCAGGGACAAACTTTGGTGAGGGCCAGCAGACCAGTAACATTGTGCAGATCATGTGTCTGGCGTTGTAGGGGTGTGTGTGTGGCTGGGGGAGGGCTGGGTTAACCTTGCCAGAAGAGCATTGCCCATGCACTGATTGTACCCCTGCTACTGATACTTCCATCAATACCTTATTAAATTCCACTGTGCCAAACATTTGACCTAACTTTTTTACTCTAATAGAGGTTCAGAGCAAATGACTAAATGCATTTGGGTTCTGCTTGCTGATACATTCTGTCCTGCACTAGTAATTAGAGTGATACATAGCATACTTCAGCAGCTTTTACACAGTCTTGATGGAGTAATCAGTGTCCTTCAAACATTCACACTCCGCACTAATGGATAATGTCCATTAGCCCAAAGTACCGATAACTATTTGTTCCTCACAAATCCCAAATACTATATCCTGCCTTTTTCTTTGCCCTTTGAATTCCATTTGTTTTGTGTCTATTTATTTCCTCGTCACATTATTTTTTACCCCGTCTCCCAAATGTTATTTTCTGTTTTTTTAATCTGTCCCTTTTACTGTCCCTTTATTGCTTTCTGTCTTTTTCCTGGTTCCCGTCGTTTTTTTTCCTTATGCAGAGGTCACACACAAAAGAGAAGGTTAGAGATGGCCAGGGGATGATTACAGAATGGTTTGAAGGGAGAAAAGCAGCCAAGGGACAAGTTATGGCAGTTAAAAGAGAGGGAGGCAACCCAAGCATTATCAGAGGCAATCCGCAGGGAACCAGAAGGGCCTGGAAACATCTCCCAGTCGGATCTAACACCGGGGCAGACATCTTTGACCTGCACAAATCTAACAGACATGGAATTTCTGAAGTGTTCCAGCTGCTTTTAGAAAGCCTGACGTAGCATCTGAAAATCGACACCTTCACAAACAAAGGTTATGCCATGACAGTGTGACTATGAACACCTGGGTTATTTGAAAGAAATAAAAACAAAATCTAATTGGTTACTAAGTATATATGATTAACATAACTTTTTTCGGATGGTGTCATAGAGAGATGGTGAAAAGGAGGTGGCCAAGTGTAGAGCCATGGGGGACTCTTGGCCTGGGGGGGGGGGGGGGTGCGACAGTGCAGGGGCAGGAACAGAAACCATTGTTGGAGGCTGCTTTGGGACAAAAGTAGGAGTGGAATCTCTCAAGGGCAGTCCCACAAACCAGGACAACAGAGGAGAGATGATGGAGGAGAATGTATGATTGACAATGTCTAATGCTGTGGAGATGTCAAAAAGGACAAGGAGTGATAACGCACCATTGTCTTCTCAATCGTAGAAAGTGTTACTTGTAGCTTTGGTCAGCATAGTCTCAGTGCTGTGAGCAGAGTGGAAGGCAGACCAAAGGGATTCAAACAGAGAATTTTGGGAGAGATGGACATAGAGCTGGAAGGCTAGAGATGGGGCAATAGTTGGAAAGAATGGACAGATCAAGCCTGTGCTTGATGACAGTGGTTTTGAAAAGGAGATGATGGACAGTGCCTGAACAAAGGGAGTCATTCACAACTTTGGCAAGCATAGGAACCAGGAAAGATAATTGTGTGGTCAGGAATTGGTTGCAGTAGAGAAGGTGATTCATCGTGGAGGAAAGGAGGTGTAGTTGTCCTTGCCCTCCAGGATGATACGGGAATTTGCCTGGGGAAAGCAAGGTATGGTAGTGATTACCATGGTCAGCTGTTCTGAGAAAGGAAATAATTGGTTATAGGAACTTTGCTGCAGAGAAGATGTAATGACAATTGCTGTGAGGATATTTGAAGGGAAATGGGGTCCTGCCATTGTAACATTAGGCCAGAATTTGCTGTCAAAATAACAGAGAGGCTAATGGTGCTCTCCGTTATTTATGCGCAAATGCTACAGCAACTTCAGGCGAGGGGCAGATGTGCGGTTAAACATGGAAATCCAAAAGTTGCTGTCCGAGATGCACCACTCCACTGTTAGCTTCGCAAAAACGTCATCTCGCTGTCTGCCTCACCATTATGTGGAGATGCCGGTGATGGACTGGGGTGGACAAACGCAAGGTGAGTCTCACTCACCTGACGAAGGAGATAATCTCCGAAAGCTTGTGATTTTCAAATAAAACTGTTGGACTATAACCTGGTGTTGTAAGATTCCTTACATTTGCCTCACCATTGAAATGCCTTGAATGGCGTGAAGTTGCTGTATTTACGCGGTAGCTACAAAAGTTAAGTCGTGTCATTTCGTGTCATTTTAACAATGTGATAAGTATTAATTACTGCCAGTCAATCTCTCTGACACTGAAAATTAACTATTACATGTGTGGAGTCTCATTCCTTCAGGTTATTAAGTGTTGTTGGAGATTTTAAAAATGTCAAATTTAACATTTTAACTTTTTTTTACTTTTCCTTTCCGTCTATTTTTTCTCTCTCTTAATCCAATCTTTCTTTCCCTCTCTTTATTTCTTTCTGTATCTGATTTGACATTGAATTCACCCACTCTAATTTACAATTCCTTCTCAGTACTTGCACAATCCTTAATTTCACAATCCTTCAATCTGATTGGATAAGGAGATACCCAGTTGCTTGCCCTGGTCACTCAGGTCCCAGATGCCCTGTTTCCCTCGCTGTGTCATTATCAGCTCACACTTTCAGCACCTTGCCACGCAAAAAATTTAAAAATTTAAACGTAGAAGGACAAGTCTAACTAACGGCAGGCACCGTTAGATGCTGTGTTACAGCAAATTATGGCCCATTATAAATTAAATGACACCCAGATTTCTTGCAATTGAAGTTAGTAAAACAATAATTCAAGTCATTGTTGTAAAAGCCCCTTGTGTAATGTGTATCAGATTACACAATTAATAATAATTAACAATAGCCACAGAGGAGATTTAGGGTTCGGGTATATGTAAACACACTTCCATTTAATCATGTGATCTTGTTAAATTTTTAGATTTGCTAACTCCTTTGACCACATTATTTACTTTTGATTCATATTTTTGAAGTGCTTATAGGGCAACTCCAGTCTGTTTACCAATATACATGTTCTGTATTCAACATGAACCTTCCCATTACAATAGCCCTGATAAATGGGGCATGGGAAAAAGAAGAAAAAACACAAAGCCTAAAAATGACCACTGAATACTTGCGGACAAAGGCTCGACATGTTCACACGTTCATACCTCGTTCCTCCATCTGCCATTTTAGCAGAAGCATAAATTAACTTAAGAGAAATAGTTTAACACATGCATTAAAATAGTGCACAGAGGAATGCATTAAGCAGTATGATAGTATAGTGGTTAAGTTACTGGACTAGCAACCCAGAGGCCTGAACTAATAATCCAAACAATGAGTTCAAATCCCACTATTTGAATTCAGTAAAGAAAAAAGTACTGGTATCAGTAAAAGTGACCATGAAGCAGTCGGATTGTCATAAAAACACAACTGGTTCACTAATGTCCTTTAGGGAAGGAAACCTGCAGTCCTTAACTGGCCTGGCCTATATGTGACTCCAGTCCCACACCAATGTGGCTGACACCTGCTCTCTGAAGTGGCCTAGCAAGCCACTCTATTTCGGGACATAAGCTTGGCCAATGATGCCCACATCCTAAGAATGAATAATTTTTAAAAAACCTGGAGTCAACTGAAATAAAAATCAGGAGAGATGTAAAACGGGCTGGTGACTCGCTTTCACCAGTTTTACACTAGCGCACGACATCAATAAGTGAAATCTTCTTTAATCAGCGAGGGAAAGAAGTATCATTCATATACAGAGCAACAGCAAATAAGTTAGCAAAGAACTTCTGAAGCATTTGAAATATAGGATCCAAACTCCGGTACTTCGGTAGACTCAATGGAAGCAGGAGAGGGATAGTTCCCATGAGTTTTCTCCATTATCCCTTTATTCAGTTGTAACAAATAGTGATAAAATGCCTGGATGTGAATCAATTGGGTCAAATTTGCTTCATTCTGATAATATCTTGACTACCTCGGACAATGGACTTGTGATACAATCAAGCAGATATAAAATACAGTTTTAAAAGTCATTCTGTATGTACAATGGGGCAACAAAGAACTGGCATTTTTTTTCTTGATATATTGTCTACTATACAAAGGAAAACACTGCAATGCCAGCCAGAGGCGAATGAAGGGGCAAAAAAAGTTCCCATTAATTTTCAATGTAAGTGGGGAATCACCTTTGATCCTTCATTGAGACTGCTTGGAACACTGGGTAAATGCAGAATGTGAGGAATATTTATAGTTTAAAATGATGACATAAAGTCCATACATACTGCAGGTTCCAGACAAGAGCCTGTCTTAATATTTCTTTGGTGAGGTTACTTGTTGCTGTGCTGTGGAATCTGAAAGGGCTAAACAGGACAGACATCAACCAATGGAAAAGCTGTCAAAGTCATTGCATTTTTTTTTGGAGGAGTGTTTTGTCTGACTCTTTAGTGTAACCCGCTGGTGATTTCTAAACACAATGCAGAATTCTCTCTGTTCTGGCCGACCTATCACTCCTCTACCCTCTTTCCCCACCCCCCTTCCCCCCCCCACACCCCACCCTGCACTCAACGCTCTTGTGTTTTCATCTCCATGCAAGTGGGACATGACATCATCCCTATTCTTGGAATAATGAGCCAATGGTAATGACTGTTACTGACAAGGAGCATTATCGCAGATAGGGAATATTTTTGGAATCGGACTCCACATTCCAATGAGCCCCCAGCTTCCTATTCCAAACATATCTTGGCCGAAGCATTCTTTGGATTTTTAAAAATTTAACCGTAGTTTCCTTTGGACAAACACAGTGCGGCATTTACTTTAGAAGCATATACTTCCCACTCCTGGAGACTGCAACTTGGAATGTGCATTTGAGGCAATGTTGGAAACACCAATCGGACCAAAATGGCCTTTTGGTGCCCTCAGAAACATCAACCACAGCATTATTTTAGACAGATTAAAAGCACGCTGCCTTGAATATCAAAACGCCCCATACTGAGCGACTGCAAGCAGTGCGCACTCATTGCACAAAAGTCTGCTGAACCACTACATGAAGGATGTAATGCCTGAAGAATGGGATTATGGGTTGCTTCTAGTCAGCCTGTCAAATTTCCGCTAAATAGCAGATCACACTATTGTAGCACTTAAAAGCCACAATATCTCCTTTGTTGCCTTGAATACTCCAATTTTAAAACCATCAAAATGTGTTACCCAAAACCTCCGCTGAGTGTAACTCAGCCCTCCTTTATCAGTCAAAGCGGTTCTGCTAAACTGTGCCGATGACAGCAACCTCAGAATTATTGCCGTGTCTGGCAGTCACAGTCTTCCTATTGAGCCAATGTTAGTTTTTTTTTAAGATTGAAAGCCTTAATTTTTCTGAAATGCGTATCTTTAAAATGCAGCTATCACTAAGAATTTCAAGCCAGACTTTTGTTGTTCTTTATTGTGAAAGTGACCAAAAGTGACTGTTCAGCTTCAGCTTCTCCTGGAGGGTGTTGAGCCATTCCTCTGCTTTAATAGTAGTTTTATTTCTCCCCCACCCCTCAACTTTCTCCCTTTTACTCTCTTCCTGAAGACTTTGAGGCATGCTGTGGTGCAGTTCCACAGGTGCCAGTGTCTCTCTGTTACCTCACTCAAGTGATGATTTTTCGTTTGTGAGTTGAGAAAGTGAGTGTCAGCAGGCCATTCAACAATTGAGGACTCAAAAACCATGTGTGATCCTACTCCTTATCCAATATCTGTGCACCCGGGAGCACACACATACACTTTCCAGCAGGACTGTCTTTCATCCTCCATAAACTTCAGGGCATCCAAAACTTTGCTGCCCGTATCCCAACTCACACCAAGTCTGGTTCACCCATCACCCCTGCGTTTGCTGACCGACATTGGGTCCTGGTTCAGCAATGCCTCGAATTTAAAATTAACATCCTTGTGTTCCAATCCCTCCATGGCCTCTCCCCTCCCTATCTCTGTAACCACCCCCAGCCCTACAAACCCTCTGAGAACTCTGCGTTCCTCCAATTCTGGCCTCTTTCGCATCCCCAATTTCCTTCGCCTCATCATTGGCAGCCGTACATTCAGTTATCCAGGCCCTAAGCTCTGCAATTTCCTCCCTAAACCTCTCTGCCTCTCCGTCTCTCCTCCTTTGACACAATCCTTAAAATCTACCTCTTTGACCAAGCTTTTAGACACATGTCCTAATATATCCTTATGTGGTTTGGTGTCAAATCTTGTGTGATAATGCTCCTGTGAAGTGCGTTAGGACATTTCACTATGTTAAAGGGCACTATATAAATGTGTTGTTGTTGTTGTTGTTGTTGTGCGACTTACTAGGAATGGGAATTCAGACAGATTTTTTCCTTGTTTAGCCTAAGAGGCCAGCAGTATCACCCCAACTGCTATCCCAGCAGTGATCAACTAATTCTATGCAAACTGAGCATCGAACCTCTGCCAGCCTGGCTCAGTATTTGTCCAAGTGGTAGGTTTACTCACTAAGCTACTGAGTAAGGCCGGACTTCCATACCTGCCCATAGTTCACTGTAAAAATTTACACTGAGATGGAAATCTTATGAATGCATGCTCCTGAAATGGAGCCTTAATTGTTAAAATTGGATAGCCATGTGGTGAAGGATAGAATACTAGAGCCTGGTCTTCAGTTGTTTCCGAGCCTTTATTCACAGAGATTCCCCTTACACACACACACACACACACACACCACACCTAAGCTAAGCTCTCCTATAAAAACGATTCAAGAGAGTCCCCAATTGATAACCACCACCTGAATACAATTAACACTAATGGATATAAAACATACAATTAACATTGTTCACTGGGAAGCTCATATCAGGAAATCATGGGCTCGTTCCTCACAATTTTCCATCCAACAATTTTAATGGATGGAAAATCACAGAGAGTGCATCTACAATGTCCTGATAGGTGCCTCTAATGAGTGGAGTCTATGCTAAGAGAATGCCTTCACAAAACTGATCACACAGTGCTGGTTAGTAACCATTTAATGAGCATAAGATGTACCTTTTATAGATCACTAAGCTGAGGAACACTGATTCTGAGAAAGAGAACAGTTAACGCTCACAATACTAAAATAGTATGGCTAGAAATTCCTCAAGAATTTTTACGTAGCCAAATCCACTGTGATTTTGCCTGTGGGATAGATGTAAACGTATAGAAAGAAAATTGTAGCCAACAATGCACCTTATCCACATGCGCAGTTAAACAGAGCAGAACTGTGGAGGAAAATTTCATAGCACTGCCATCCATTCAAGTGTTCCTCTCCTATAATCAATATCTTTGATTGGACTTCACCTTACTAATACAGTCCATCCATCTCTTCACCAATATGCATGTATTTCTGTATGTACTCATTTACAGTATAGCCAATCGTGGCCATTACAAACTCATGAGGACAAACAATACACCTCTTGTCAGGGGTTCACTTTAATAAGTTCCTTTACAGGCTTTAATTGAGTTTGAGTCAAGACCAATGAAAATATTATTGTAATTGGAGGTTTTGTAATAGGAGGGTTTGTTATAATGAAGTTACCAGAAATTGACCCATTCAGAAATGGTTTAAGCCTTCTAAGAGTTTAAACATTTAGCTACAGCTGCCAGAAGCCATATTACTTTCTTTTTATTAATACAAGATTCTGCGTACGTACCATTCATTTTTTTTTGGGGTTGATTTTGAAAAAAAATCAGCACTTGTGTTTCATTAGCCAGAGTCAGCCCAGACAGCACTAAGGTAACTACCATTGGCCTCAGCATCCCTCCTGAACGCTAGTGAATCACCGTTGCTGCAAGTGTGCTTGTCTGGGTCTCATGGTCAAGTAGCCAACTGACAATCATGGCCCAGGTTCACATGTTTAAGGATGGCCACTTGGTCAAGATACTGAAGGGCTATTACCACCTCTAGAACCAAACCCCAGCAATGCAAGGGGAAAGAAATCAGAAGGAAAAATTGCAAAATGAAAGAATTAGCATCTCAAATGAAAAAAAAGCCTTAAGCTTTCTCAAATAAGATTTTAACTGGCTGCCTCATTGACATATTATAATCACTGACCCGCTTCTCCAGAATGGGTTACTTGCACCCCCCCCCCCAACTCGCTGCGGTTAAACTGAATGTAGGCACGTTCGCGGCGGGTTTCACATTTTTAGCAATTTAACCCCTCCTCCCCCAACCCTCTCCCACCTGTCGTGGGGGATAAAATTCCCCCCACAATGTTAACTCATCTTCTCTCTACAGCTGCTGATGGATGTGCTGTGCACTTCCAGCGTTTTCTGTTTTATTTCAGTCTTTAGTATTGGCAGTTATATTTTATTTCTTTACAATGAATTTGCGATCCAGCTAAGCTGCAATAACTCTGCTACCTTTACACAGTAGCTAACTGTGCAGTGTGATTCTGTAAAGGAAAGCTGCCATTTGTAGTGGGCTAGTACGCCAATTGTTTTTTTTTTGGCCAAAGTTACTTTGTGTGATTTGTCAAAATGAGAGATCCAACAGGTCATTCCTATTACCACCAGTCTCTCCCACAGAGCAGTCATCCATCACCCCTTGGCCAGGGCCCCACATCTGGGGAGTCCGAGCTACAGACAAATAGACAATTGAGTGTATTTAATGGTCTCCGTTTCTTCCAAACAATCTGGGGAAGCATTCAGTCATGGCGTGGCATTCCAGCCGTAGCCTTGCTTCTGTCACTGTGGCTGCCACCTAGCCTGTTCTAAGTGCTTTACAAGGTTGTCACTTGGGAGTGAGAACACATGCTTTTGATGAAACAGGAAGGATATTGTCACCATGGGCCAAAAACATCTTAGCTGTTTCCCCGAGTTTGGCAAGAAGCCACTGATGACATTCCCAGGCAAGAAAACCTACACGTCCTGTGTCCATCCCAGTTATCATCATCTACACTGGAGCATAAATCACAAAGAAGCCAAACTGTGACTGGAATAAGCCATCAGCATTTAACATTACAAGCCGCAAATCCAACACAATATATAATGGCACAAGCTTTAGTGTCTTTGTGTAAAGAAAGTATGCGTATGTTTGTGTGTGCCTGTCTATAGCTTCTGAGGATAAAATTTTTAAAAATCACTTTTATTTATATTTCTTAAAGATTTGTTTACTCACTAACATTATTTGAAGTACCCTTAGGCAAGAGTATTAAGGAATATGGAACCAAGGTGGGCAAATGGAGTTGAGGTACAGATCAGCCATGATCTAATTGTAAGGCTTAGCAGGCTCGAGAGGCTGAATGGCCTATTCCTGTTCCTATGTTCCTGTCATTATTATTAATTGACTCCTGCCCCATTTTGCACTTTATTCTGTGGCTCTCCTTTGGTCTCCCTGTCCTGCCACATACTATTCTGTGAAGCCCTGACTTCATTGCAGCACTGTAAGGTCAATGAGATGTTGCTGCTCTCTTCAAAAGATGCCTGAAGAAGTGCTTTTCCTCAAAATTTTCAGAAGTGGACACTTTTTTTTCTGGCCACGGGCAGGCTGAGTGTTTGGACCGCCCAGACAGGCCAGTGATGCGATGCTCCACTTCCCAGATCTCAGGGATAGGTACTTGGGTCAGAAATGATCATGAATCAGGGCTTTGAAAGAACTGTGCCAGTGTATTCATTTGTCTGATGCTACCACCCCACAATATCAATGGTGCAGATTCCACAGCACCAGGAGCCCCCAAGCATATTACAAGAATGCTTCAACTTGTAGCAGATCTGTAATATTGACCTAACTGAAGAGGGTGATCAGGACGATTCTGCTATAAATACGGCTGCTGGGATTTGGATGAGAGTGGTATGGGTTGACTTGCCGGGCTCAGATTTATCCTGGAACAGCAATGGCACTCGTCATTCACAGCCGCTGGCAATAGACCGGGCGATAGCAGTAACAGAAATGTCCGTACAATCGGCAATGGCAATTCCTGCAGCAGCCTCTCTTAGACTGGCCCACAAATAAAATCCAGCTGTTGAGTTTAGGTTCAGTGCTTGGCTAACATTACTCCAGAATGTATGTTAGTTCTTCATGCCTATACTCATTGAATTCTGCTTATTTAACTCAGTGCGGACTAAGAGTGACAGGTTACTAACCGAGGTGTGTTAGGACAATGCACGGATAAGGAACAGAAATTCCCCCAAAACTATATCTCAAGTAAGACGTACCTTGCCAAATGGATGTAGTGAAATAATTCATTTATGAACTCTTTGTGGTTTGTTTATTTTTAAATCTGGGCGAGAGGGTGGGTATGTGGAGATAGTTTATGTTACTGCTCTCTTCTAAAGAACAATGGGGACACGAGGTCACATCCTGCCCAGGGCAAGGTGCATTTTGCACTTCCATGTTTAGTTGCACCATATATACTAAATTTCCTGACTGTCAAGGCCAGTTAACTGAGTGACAGCATAGCAGACTGAAGGGTCACTGCTATTCCCAAAGCATGGCCTTACCCAAAGGTATGTCTGGCCCAGATATTCTTGGTTTTTACAGTTGTTTCCCCATACTATACCATGCAGAAAGCTCCCATTAGACTCCAGTTTATCTGCCATGAACAGTTTGCTTTATGATACATTCCAGCACAGTTTACATGCACTAAAGACAAATAAAAATGGTATTTTACCAAGGTAGGATGATTTTTCAATATGCACTAAAAAAGGAAAAAGTACCAGACTCCCTCTGCAGCCTAATGACTCCTGAAGAATGAAAATAAATGAGGTGCAAAATTCATATTAATTCCTCTGCCAAGAAGATGGCTCTTAAAAATAGTATAGAATGAGATGTAGTCTTTGAATCTCCGCTGAATTACTAAACAAAACTTGCTGTTCTCACTCCTTTTCTCCTCACAGCTCTCGCTGGTCTTGCCCCTCATCCCCCAGCTGCCCACACTCCTTATCTCATTGATGCCCTCGTCTCTCATTCCTCCTCATTTCCTTACTGCCTTTGCCCCTTTGGGTTCACACTTATTGCCTTGCTGCTCTTACCCCTCATCTCCCTGTTGCCCTCACTATTCATCTCACGAGATCCACAATCACCGTCCAGCACTCTCCCAGATCTATTTTTCTGCCACTTCACATTAATAAAAGTGCCTTTACTTCTGATTGGAGGCCAACATCTAGAAATCTATTTTTGTTTCGAAGTGCATTTCTTTCTCCTTGCGAATCCATTCAAAACTCATCTAGACAATTCTACTGAAAAGAAACAGATGATGTTGATGTTTTTTTCAGGAACAAAAGAGTTGACGGAAGATAGCAGGAAGCTGCCATAGAGTAAGGGTTGCTGTGATTTACAGTTTCAAGGTTTTGGACGCCAGCACAAACTCCAACTGTGCAACTTTGCACATCCTCTTTCTACCCTCGCTCCTCATCCTCTTTCTGTCCTCGCTCCTCATCCTCTTTCTGTCCTCGCTCCTCATCCTCTTTCTGTCCTCGCTCCTTATAATCCCTAGCCCTGCTGTTCTTGGTTCTCAACCCTTTGCTATCCTCAGTCCTCATCTCCTTCCTCCCCTCTGACTTCATCCCACGCTGTCCTTGTTCCTCATTTCCTTGTTGACTTCAGTCTTAAAACTATATCTGCGTTGGCAATCTGCTTTTATGATTCATGCAAATATATGGGAGTCGCACGCTTGTCAGAAAGTTGGTTTATGGCTTGAGCAAGCCCAACTCATCACTTGCACAGTTGGAGTAAGTGCTGGCCTCTAGAACCTTGAAACTGTAAATCACAGCAACCCTTACTGTATGGCAGTTTGTTTTTCCCCCGTTATCTTCCTTTAAACCTTTGATTCCTGAAAAATATCAACATCATCTGTTTTTTTTCCCCAGTAGAATAATCTGGATGAGCTTTTAATGGATTCACAAGACAAAATTAAAAAATGCACATCCAGGCAAAAACGGATCAGAAGTAAAGGCACTTTTATTATGGTGTAGTGGCAGCAGGAAGAAAACAGAGATGGGAGAAGGCTGGTTGGAGGTTTTAATCTTTACTCCTATTGACTCTTTTTCCTGCTTCTGCTACAAATCAAGGCTGTAGGCCCACCATTCCCATTACTAAAAGAGAGGAAATCTGGGGCCACGCTATAGTTTTAGTTGCAAGCCCAACACCAGTTTGCAAGACCCATGAAAATGAGGGTCTCTGGGGTAGGCTCGTTTGTATGAAAGAATGCTGTCAATGGAGGTAGTATTATGTGTCTACCATCAACGGTCCTTCATCAATGCAAAATGACCTTAAGGCACGAATGTCCGAACTGCGGCCTATGTGGCCCGCAGGCCCTGGTAACTCAGACTGGTTTGGTTTGATGGAGAAGCAACTATTGTACAAAAACCATATCCATCTGGGGCAAGTCAGTAGTTGGCCTGCCCCAGATCGATATCATTGTACACATAGGTCTCCTATGCGAGCAACATATGTACTCCATACATGGTCAGCGTTATACCGAGGTTATACCGGGTAGATTTTCATCTTGCCGCCCGAGTATATAAAACTGGCATTGCAGCTCGGCCGCCAGTTATAAAATCCGCCCAATTTTTGTTGCCTCTGATTTCCCAATGGGAATGGGAATTGGGCAGTTGATATAATGGGCAGTCGATGCAACATGTCATTTTTATGCCCGGTGATAAGTTGAAAATCTACCCCCTGCGTTCACTATAAGTCAATAACATTATAACAATTTACCCAACGTACATTCTATTTTCCACACATATTATTTGGTGGCCAAGAGCAAAATCTGTAATAAATACCATATAATTCTCAGTGACTGTAAAAAACCATCCACGGAGCCGGCGCGAAAAGGGTAAAGTTGTGTTTTTACGATTGTCTTTTTTGAATGAGATAAGCTTCTGTTTGTTACCCTGGAGTTTAGTGTTTAGACAGACCAGCCTTATACATGATAATGACATCAAAATCATGTGTCAAAAAACAAAACAACTACTTGTAAGATTCAAAACCGATTAAAAAAAAAAGCACAAAGAAGGACACTTAGAACTTTATCAAAAGGCTGACTTGTTCAAATGTACACTGTGTACACAATCTTCTAAATGTTCAGGGAGTCTAACAAGGCTAATAAACATGTGCTTTAAAAGTGAATAGAGATCAAGAGAAAAAAGAAAAACTGGAAACTTTGGAAATCAGGAGGTTCTAGAAGTGGACAAGAAAAGAGCATCTCTTGAGAAATTTATATTGGGTTCCACAAAAGGGGTTTTCCTCACAACTATAGCACTCATGACAAGGAGTCTCCACCCAAAGCATCTAAAAAGAGAGAGACAGATCAATACTTTGGGTGGAGGCTCCTTGTCAGAAATGCTATAGTTGTGAGGAAAATCCCTTTTGTAGAACCCAACATAAATTTCTCAAGAGATGCTCTTTTTTGACTATAGTAGTTCTGATGAAAGATCCCACTGAAATATTAACCTGTCTCTTATCTTTCATGATGTGGAGATGCCGGTGATGGACTGGGGTTGACAATTGTAAACAATTTTACAACACCAAGTTATAGTCCAGCAATTTTATTTTAAATTCACAAGCTTTCGGAGGCTTCCTCCTTCGTCAGGTGAACGATGTGAAAATCTTTCAGTTGCTGACTGGCCTGCTGTATGTATACTTCTAGTATTTTCTAATTTATTTATACCACTTTAAATACATGAATCGAGTGATGGCTGAAAAACATTGCCAATAGCTACTGTCAACTGTTCTGACAGATTTACAATGACACCAACAATCTGTTAAACGCACTAGAAAAACAGTTCAGAGTGATCGCAGCTGAATCCCTGACCTTAATATTCACAACTTGCATTTACGTAACAACTGTAATGTAGAAAAACATCTCAAGGCACTTCACAGATAAAGAAGTAGGCACCAGCTCTTTGAAGGAGAAATTAAGAGAGGTGACTGGAAGCTTGGTTGACGAGATGGGTTTTGCAAAGGCTTCTAAGGTTGCAGAGATGGAGGTGCTTGGGGGACGGGGGATGGGGAGTTCCAAAGAGTAGGAACTGTATAGCTAAAGGTTCTTCCATCAATAGTGGAGTAGAGATAGAGGAGGATCTGCAAGAGGCCAGAGTTAGAGGACCAGAGGATATGGAAAAGGACATAAGGCTGAAGAAAAGTGCAGAGTTAGGGTGGAGTGAGGGAGTGGGGGCATTTGTAGATGAGGATTTTAAATGCAATGTGTTGGGGTAACAGGGAGCTATGGAGTAACAGCTTGAACGTTTCTATGAGAAGTTGTTCCTAGGATTACACTGTAAGCATTGAGGGCTATTATGGTATTTGTAAAAATGCAGCTCTGGTGCTTATGTCCTGTATCATGATGAAAGGGTCAATAGAAGTGAATGTGGGGAGGTCAGATCAGTAACATTTGTCAATGGGCAGCTTTTAACAGGTAACTGGAAACTAGAAGTATGCTGAGTAGGATTGGATGCCTATGGAACAGGCAGCTGTAAGGGGAGACCAAAAATGGACAAGTAACTCTAGGCTAATGGGGGACAGATAAGGCACCATTTCACTCCTCTAAGATTTACTGGGCATTGTCTAGACTGAGAGAGGAGCAGTCAGCTTTTTAGAATTGCAGATTAGGCATGAAATGGAAGCCCAAAGACCAGTCTGAACAAACAGGCCTTTTACCCCAACTCACTTCACTGCCTGACGAGGACCATGTGAATACAATTGTCTTGTTTTATGGAAAGTGCAGCAACGTAGGTGAATTGCTAAATTAAACGAACCCAGTTTCTGTAATTTGTTAACAGACACACAGCACCTTATGAAGAGGGAAACATTTATATCTCATCATTAAAGGAAAGGAGGCACCATAATTATTCATGAACGTACTGCCAGCACTCCAGAGTAAATCAGGTGACTCAAGTGTCTGCCAATCCCTGATGCATGTTGAGGGACATTAACCTTGTAACTATATTAGAGTGATTTTCTATAAGGATTCGATTATTACTGGTCACATGGCTGTCATGTCACAGTAAATAATAACTTAAAAAAAAGATAACAGCCAAAAATGTGCTCACTCTAAATTTAGCATATTTGTGTGTGCCTGTGTTTGTATAGCCGGAGAGTAACCAATACGTGCTGCCATGCCCCCTCTTTCATTCTGTTGGTGTACACACTATTCAGTAATTCGAGACTTCTCTCTTCTATCTTCAGAGATATAAATACAGTAAGAGAGAGTCTAACCACCTCCCCTTGACGTTCAACGGCATTACCATCGCCGAATCCCCCACCATCAACATCCTGGGGGTCACCATTGATCAGAAACTTAACTGGACCAGCCATATAAATACTGTGGCTACAAGAGCAGGTCAGAGGCTGGGTATTCTGTGGCGAGTGACTCACCTCCTGACTCCCCAAAGCCTTTCCACCATCTACAAGGCATAAGTCAGGAGTGTGATGGAATACTCTCCACTTTCCTGGATGAGTGCAGCTCCAACAACACTCAAGAAGCTTGACACCATCCAGGACAAAGCAGCCCGCTTGATTGGCACCCCATCCACCACCCTAAACATTCACTCCCTTCACCACCGACGCACTGTGGCTGCAGTGTGTACCATCCACATGATGCATTGCAGCAACTCGCCAAAGCTTCTTCGACAGCACATCCCAAACCTGCGACCTCTACCACCTAGAAGGACAAGAGCAGCAGGCACATGGGAACAACACCACCTGCACGTTCCCCTCCAAGTCACACACCATCCCGACTTGGAAATATATCGCCGTTCCTTCATCGTCGCTGGGTCAAAATCCTGGAAATCCCTTCCTAACAGCACAGTGGGAGAACCTTCACCACACAGACTGCAGCGGTTCAAGGAGGCGGCTCACCACCACCTTCTCAAGGGCAATTAGGGATGGGCAATAAATGCTGGCCTCGCCAGCGACGCCCACATCCCATGAACGAATAAAAAAAAAGTAATTCATAACATACATTTCTCCTAAAAACTATCCAGTTATTTTTCATAAATTGTATTTCAGGGAAGGGGGGGGTTCCTATCCACTGGCTGGGGTGCTGCTTACTTTCCAACAAAAATACTACAGTGTGCAATCAAAAAAAAATGTAAATGCCAGTTAACTCTCTTTTAAAAGGAGGCACCTACAATGTGAGTTGGGTTTGACGGTTGGGCAGCTCCACTTTCCATGATTCAGTTTTCTATTTCTTTGTCGCTGTTGAACCTGAAACTACCTAGGCCCAAAAATCCATGGTCCTTTAATCCCAGTGTATGTGCAAGGATGTGCCCACTGGGAACCTCCATCACTGACCTCTCCAGAGCATCCAGAGTCAGGAGGAAGTCCTCAAACTTAAACATTATTGACAGGCACCTATTCCACTATTGGTGCATCTTGAGTACCTGCCCAGGTAGGGTAGGGTGGGTTTATTTTTAAGTTTCCCAAAGCGGCCTGAATAGGCGTTAGGCCCCCCCCATTTGATGGGTAATGGGCCTAACGCCTGTTTCATGCAGATGCCTTAGACGATTAGAGGGCGCCCTAACTAATATGGGGCGCGGCGCACTTCCAACACAGACTGAGCACGCACACAATGCGTGCCACATTGGACCAGTGAGCGCCCATTTCTCGCCTAAAAAATGGGCACCGCGTGATCCAATTTGTAGGTCAGTATGCTCCCCCTAATCGAGTAGACTTCTATCTAAACTCACACATGAAGGCTGGCTGTTTGGGGGGAGGTACCAGACCACAGCCATCCCCCATGGAACCATGCCCCAGCTTTAACTTGTACATTGTCATATAATATAAACTGCATTACCACACACTAACTGTATTAAATTACATACTTTACCACAATATACCACTACATTATATATTGATTCTAATATATACAAAGATGATATTGCATTATATGCTGTATTGTAATATGTAACCATGTCGGAAAACAGCACAGCAACCAGTGAATTGGATCAGTCCATTCTGTACTGTAACACTAACTAAACTATTTAAAGGTTGATTGCTCTAATAGAATGCCCTCTAGAGGCAGCCCTTGTACATAGAATGGATATGAATTAAATGACATAGCATAAACAAAATTCAGAAGTAATAGGGTTTAAAAACCATGAAAATTAAATTAATGACTTTATTTATGAATTTTTAAAATCACAAGCACTCATTTCAGTATTACGAGGGACAAATTGCCAATTGCAGAATTCTGACAGAGCGGATCGCCTGCCCAAAGTGCAACCAGCTCAATCTTCATTCCATGGAGATCAGTGGAAAGGAAATCGAGCAGATCCTAAAATAGGGTGGAGTGATCCACTCTGCAAGAGTGACACCCAGGCAGTGAAGGTGAAAATTTACCCCACTGAATTCACAATAAAGCCTTTCATCCATCTCGCCTCCTGAGTATAGGGTAGTAGTTGTTATTGGAACGAATCTCATTGTGGAAATAGAACCCATGAAGAGCATTATAATACTAATACTACCACCAATAATACTACTACTACTATTATTAATACTACGAATACTGTGGTTGATACAGTAAATAAGGAGAAACTGTTTCCAGTGGCAGAAGGGTCGGTAATAGTGGACACAGATTTAAGGTGATCAGCAAAAGAGCCAGAGGTGACATGAGGAACCATTTTTATACGTAGCGAGTTTATTAGGATTTATTATTGGATTTATTAGGGAAAGCCAGCACAAATTTGTTAAAAGCAAATCATGGAGTTTTTTTGATGAGGTAACAGAGAGGGCACATGAGGGTAATGCGGTTAATGTAGTGTATATGGACTTTCAAAAGGCATTTGATAAAGTGCCGCATAATAGGCTTGTCATCAAGATTGAAGCCCATGGAATAAAGGGGGCACTAACAGCATGGATACAAAATTGGTTAAGTAACAGCAAGCGGAGAGTTGTGGTGAACGGTTGTTTTTTGGACTGGAGGGAGGTGTACAGTGGTGTTCCCCAGGGGTCGGTACAAGGACCACTGCTTTTCTTGATATATATTAATGAGTTTGACTTGGGTATACAGGGCACAATTTCCAAATGATACAAAACTTGGACGTGTAGTGAACAGTGAAGAGAATAGTGAAAGACTTCAAGGGGTGAAATGGGCGGACACGTGGTAGATGAAATTTAATGCAGAAAAATGCGAAGTGATACATTTCGGTAGGAAGAACGAGGAAAGGCAATATAAACTAGACGGCACAATTCTAAAAGGTGTACAGGAACAGAGAGATCTGAGGGTATATGTGCACAAATCATTTAAGGTGACAGGGCAGGTTGACAAAGGGGTTATGAAAGCATACAGGATTCTGGGCTTTATAATTAGAGGCATAGAGTACAAAAGCGAGGAAGTCATCATGAACCTTTATAAAACACTGGTTCGACCACAACTGGAGTATTGTGTCCAGTTCTGGGCATCACACGTTAGGAAAGGATACGGTAGCATAGTGGTTATGTTACTGGGCTAGTAATCCAGAGGCCTGGACTAAAATCCAGAGTCATGAGTTCAAATCCCGCCACGGCAGCTGGCGAATTTAAAATTCAATTAATTAAATTCAATTAATTAAATAAAAATCTGGAATTAAAATACTAGTATCAGTAATGATGGCCATGAAACGACCGGATTGTCGTAAAAACCCATCTGGTTCACTAATGTCCTTTAGGGAAGGAAGCCTGCCGCCCTTACCTGGTCTGGCCAATATGTGACTCTTCCATCACCATCCCTGGGTATGTCCTGTCCCACCGGCAGGACAGACCGACCAGAGGTGGCGGTACAGTGATATACAGTCAGGAGGGAGTGGCCCTGGGAGTCCTCAACATTGACCCTGGACCCCATGAAATCTCATGGCATCAGGTCAAACATGGGCAAGGAAACCTCCTGCTGATTACCACCAACCGTCCTCCCTCAGCTGATGAATCAGTCCTCCTCCATGTTGAACACCACTTGGAGGAAGCACTGAGGGTAGCAAGGGCACAAAATGTACTCTGTGTGGGGGACTTCAATGTCCATCACCAAGAGTGGCTCGGTAGCACCACTACTGACCGAGCTGGCTGAGTCCTGAAGGACATAGCTGCTAGACTGGGCCTGCGGCAGGTGGTGAGCGAACCAACACGAGGGAAAAACTAACTTGACCTCGTCCTCACCAATCTACCTGTCGCAAATGCATCTGTCCATGACAGTATTGGTAGGAGTGACCACCGCACAGTCCTCGTGGAGATGAAATCCCGTCTTCGCACTGAGGACACCATCCAACGTGTTGTGTGGCACTACCACCGTGCTAAATGGGATAGATTCAGAACAGATCTCGCAGCTCAAAACTGGGCATCCATGAGGCGCTGTGGGCCATCAGCAGCAGCAGAATTGTATTCCAGCACAATCTGTAACCTCATGGCCCGGCATATTCCTCACTCCAACAAGCCAGGGGATCAACCCTGGTTCAATGAGGAGTGTAGAAGAGCATGCCAGGAGCAGCACCAAGGGTACCTAAAAATGAGGTGCCAACCTGGTGAAGCTACAACTCAGGACTACATGCATGCTAAACAGCGGAAGCAACATGCTATAGACAGAGCTAAGCGATTCCACAACCAACGGATCAGATCAAAGCTCTGCAGTCCTGCCACATCCAGTCGTGAATGGTGGTGGACAATTAAACAACTAACGGGAGGAGGAGGCTCTGCAAACATCCCCATTCTCAATGATGGCGGAGTCCAGCACGTGAGTGCAAAAGACAAGGCTGAAGCGTTTGCAACCATCTTCAGCCAGAAGTGCCGAGTGGATAATCCATCTCAGCCTCCTCCCGATATCCCCACCATCACGGAAGCCAGTCTTCGGCCAATTCGATTCACTCCACGTGATATCAAGAAACGGCTGAGTCCACTGGATACAGCAAAGGCTATGGGCCCTGACAACATCCCAGCTGTAGTGCTGAAGACTTGTGCTCCAGAACCAGCTGCGTCTCTAGCCAAGCTGTTCCAGTACAGCTACAACACTGGCATCCACCCGACAATGTGGAAAATTGCCCAGGTATGTCCTGTCCACAAAAAGCAGGACAAATCCAATCCAGCCAATTACCACCCCATCAGTCTACTCTCAATCATCAGCAAAGTGATGGAAGGTGTCGTCGACAGTGCTATCAAGCGGCACTTACTCACCAATAACCTGCTCACCGATGCTCAGTTTGGGTTCCGCCAGGATCACTCAGCTCCAGACCTCATTACAGCCTTGGTCCAAACATGGACAAAAGAGCTGAATTCCAGAGGTGAGGTGAGAGTGACTGCCCTTGACATCAAGGCAGCATTTGACCGAGTGTGGCACCAAGGAGCCCTAGTAAAATTGAAGTCAATGGGAATCAGGGGGAAAACTCTCCAGTGGCTGGAGTCATACCTAGCACAAAGGAAGATGGTGGTGGTTGTTGGAGGCCAATCATCTCAGCCCCAGGGCATTGCTGCAGGAGTTCCTCAGGGCAGTGTCCTAGGCCCAACCATCTTCAGCTGCTTCATCAATGACCTTCCCTCCATCATAAGGTCAGAAATGGGGATGTTCGCTGATGACTGCACAGTGTTCAGTTCCATTCGCAACCCCTCAGATAATGAAGCAGTCCGAGCCTGCATGCAGCAAGACCTGGACAACATCCAGGCTTGGGCTGATAAGTGGCAAGTAACATTCGCGCCAGATAAGTGCCAGGCAATGACCATCTCCAACAAGAGAGAGTCTAACCACCTCCCCTTGACATTCAACGGCATTACCATCGCCGAATCCCCCACCATCAACATCCTGGGGGTCACCATTGACCAGAAACTTAACTGGACCAGCCATATAAATACTGTGGCTATGAGAGCAGGTCAGAGGCTGGGTATTCTGCGGCGAGTGACTCACCTCCTGACTCCCCAAAGCCTTTCCACCATCTACAAGGCACAAGTCAGGAGTGTGATGGAATACTCTCCACTTGCCTGGATGAGTGCAGCTCCAACAACACTCAAGAAGCTCGACACCATCCAAGATAAAGCAGCCCGCTTGATTGGCACCCCATCCACCACCCTAAACATTCACTCCCTTCACCACCGGCGCACTGTGGCTGCAGTGTGCACCATCCACAGGATGCACTGCAGCAACTCGCCAAGGCTTCTTCGACAGCACCTCCCAAACCCGCGACCTCTACCACCTAGAAGGACAAGGGCAGCAGGCGCATGGGAACAACACCACCTGCACGTTCCCCTCCAAGTCACACACCATCCCGACTTGGAAATATATCGCCGTTCCTTCATTGTCGCTGGGTCAAAATCCTGGAACTCCCTTCCTAACAGCACTGTGGGAGAACCGTCACCACACGGACTGCAGCGGTTCAAGAAGGCGGCTCACCACCACCTTCTCGAGGGCAATTAGGGATGGGCAATAAATGCCGGCCTTGCCAGCGACGCCCACATCCCGTGAACGAATAAAAAAAAAGATGGAAAAATGGAACTGGATAAGTACTTGAAGGGAAAAAGTTTGCAAGGCCAAGGGGTTAGCGACGGTGCAGAAAAGATTTACTAGAATGATTCCAGGGATGAGGAACATTAGTTACGTGGATAGACTAGAGAAGCTGGGGTTGTTCTCGTTGGAACAGAGAAGATTGAGAGGAGATTTGATAGAGGTATTCAAAATCATGGAGGTTCTGGACAGAGTAGATAGAGAGAAACTGTTCCTATTGGCTGAAGGGTCAAGTACCAGAGACACAGGTTTAAGGTGATTGGCAAAAGAACCAAAGGTGACATGAGGAAAAACTTTTTTACACAGAGAGTGGTTAGGATCTAGAATGCACTGCCTGAGGGGGTGGTGGAGGCAGATTCAATCATGGCCTTCAAAATGGAACTGGATAAGTACTTGAAGGGAAAAAGTTTGCAAGGCTACGGGGATAGGGCGGGGGAGTGGGACTAGCTGGATTGCTCTTGCATCGATCCGGCATGGACTCGACGGGCCGAATGGCCTCCTTCCATGCTGTAACCTTTCTATGATTCTATGAGTTGTAATGATCTGGAATGCACTGCCTGAACAGGGCGGTGGAAGCAGATTTAATAATAACTTTCAAAAGGGAATTGGATAAAAACTTGAAGGGAAGAAGTTTACAGCATTATGGGAAAGGGCAGGGGAATGTGACTAATTGGATAGCTCTTTCAAAGAGCAGGCACAGGCATGATGGGCTGAATAGCCTCTTCCTGTACTGTACCTACTACAATACTACTCCAACTATTACTACCAATACAGCTAGTTCTACCTGTTGTTGTGGTAGAACTAGCTACTTCTAGTGCTACCACAACAACAACTTGCATTTTTATAACACATTTAACATAAGAAAGGTCCCATGGCACTTTACAGATACATGAATAGAAAGCAGGCTCCAAGACAGGATAGGAGAGACTAGGAGGAGTGACCATAGCTTGGTTGAAGAGATAAGTATCAAGGAGATTTTTAAAGCAGCGGAGAGAAATTGAGAGGAAGAGGGGCTTAAGGAGGGACTTTCACACAGAATACAATGCAACACTCTATAATCGTCAAGGAAAAATAAAATAGAAGTTTCATAGAACATGCAAATAGTGCATCAAGCACATCTAAACCTACACAATGCCTAGAAGAAAATAGAAATTGTACTCACTTATACAATATACCAGGGGATTTCTTGAGGCAATGCATGTGGTAAGTAACATGATATGCTGTTTTATAATGGTAGGATTGTTATACCACATAATGCACACAGCATCCCACTGCTGAGGGAGAGATGTGTTTAACCTTCTCTATCACTTTAAAGCTACAATGTCTCAATGCTGTCGACATCCTGAGGTCAATTGCAGGTTAATTGCTTTCAATGAGGGAAGTCTGCAGATTGGCAGGTGCTTATAATGCCAGCTCCAGGTCAAAAACCAGTATGAAATAATTGCCTTTCCTTCTCTTTCTTTTATACCGTTGACATTTGAAGTGTGATGAACGTTGCCAAAACTTAGAAAGAGTGACAGACAGAGTCACAGCCAATGAATTACTTGTCAAGTGCAGTCATGATTGTAATGTAGGGAAATGCGACAGTCAATTTGCACATAGCAAGATCTCACAAACAGCAATTAAATAACTGACCAGTAAATCTGTTTTCATGATGTTGGTTGGGGCATAAATGTTGAGACACCAGGAGAATTCCCCTGCTCTTCTTCAAATAGTGCCATGGGATCTTTACATCCATCTGAAGGAGCAGGTGGTGCCTCAGTTTAGCTTCTCATTAAAAAAGCACCTCCAACAATGCAGCACTCCCTCGGCACTCCACTGAAATGTCAGCCTAGATTACATGCGCTAGTCTCTAGAGTGGGGCTTGAATGCATAACCTTCTGACTCAGAGTGAGCCAAGGCTCACACCTTGGAAATTTGATGTATTGTACTGAACAACTAACGGGAGTAGTATGAATATCACGGTCACGAATAGGGCCTCTTGTTGGTTTGGATTTACCAACTTGGGACCAACTGGAATTTGCCCTTGAATATCCATTACGTTACATGTATTATTTCTGGACAAGGTGCAGAGTGACTACTACAGTGCTCACAGCTGAAGAGGAGCTTCCTTATTGTCTTGTGGGCACGGAAACATTTAGCAGGCCAGCCTATTTTATTCAAAGCCTCAACCAGGCTCCAACACACTTTTTCATGTTGAGCATTTTCCATTCTATGCTCAACTCATCTGGGCATCTGTGTAACTTGAAATGAGCCAGAGGTTTGTACGGGTGATATACAGAAGCACAGGCAATGCTGCAGACAGATTTTATTAAAATGCAGTAAGTCAGGTTGCCCCCATCGCATAGATCAAAAACAAGAATGGTAGTGGGGGGTGCGGGGACTGGAATGCTAACGCTTTGTACAGCTTGGGTCCTTAAATGAATCAGAAAAATGGACAGCCTCGCACTTTGATATTCACACGGATGTACAAGCTGCCTTCTGCTCCCGAGCATCTGCAAAGGATTGTGGAATAAACAGATCCATATGTTCTGCATGCCTCAAATTGACACCAGCCATATGTCAGCTTGTCAGGCGTCTGTTGTATTATCAGGTATGTGTGCAGAGTGCGAAAAAAAAACACGAACACATTTTATGCTTACATCAATGGAAAAACTCTTAATTTTCCTCAAAATCATTAACAGGTGCAATTCTGAACTCCGCTACTGTTGGGATCCCATATTCTCGGGATATACTATTATCAATGACAAGTCGGCATATTAATCATTCGATTCAGATGATGTCACGAACCACCAAAACAAATCTCAAGGACTTTTTCAACATCGTCTGAGCCCCAAAATGAGATTAGTCTGTTGAAATCACTCTTGTATTTGTTATTATTTTAGGTTAGTATAGACTGTTGAGCTTGTGGGAATGGTCCTATTCTTTTTCAGCTTTTTGTCTTGTTGGTGCAGGCTATCCCGGCAAATGATGACACATAGGATCCACCATATAATCAGTGTACAGAGATGGCCACCTTGAATGATTCCTGATTGCAACACAGTTGCTGCAAGTTAATCGGGGGCTAATCTACAATTGATTATCAGTAAATCAGTCAGTTATATAGAAAGTAATGGGTACCTGGCAATGATTATAAGGCACTAATCTAACAGAGGGGTTCAGGCAACCTCATAAACCATGAGGGGCAAAGCTCAAGTGCTTCATAAATATTATTTGAACCCCAAGAGATTAAATTACTGCCTTAAAAAAATAATTCCTTGGTAATCAGATTTTGTTATATTTTACACATGGTTGAATTTTATGGAAATGGTTTTATTCAGTTTTGGGACTTTTTGTCACCCAACAACAGCTGTCTGTGTGCATCATTACAAAACTAATTGTGAAATCCGATAAAATCCTTTGCTTCAGTCTGATCTGTTCCTATAAACTAACAGTCACATTCTAAATGATGAGTATAAACAAGTCAATCTGCTGAAACTGTAAATTAACCAGAAGTTCAAATCTAAATTATGAACCGGGAATCTCAGTCTCAGTTATAAACCAGCAATTCCAGGCTCAACTATAACTACAAACGAGCAATCCCAGTCTAAACTATAACTACAAACCAACAATCCCAGTCTAAACTATAACTACAAACCAACAATCCCAGTCTAAACTATAACTACAAACCAACAATCCCAGTCTAAACTATAACTACACACCAACAATCCCAGTCTAAACTATAACTACAAACCAGCTATCTCAGTCTAAACTATAACTACAAACCAACAATCCCAGTCTAAACTATAACTACAAACCAACAATCCCAGTCTAAACTATAACTACAAACCAGCTATCTCAGTCTAAACTATAACTACAAACCAGCTATCTCAGTCTAAACTATAACTACAAACCAACAATCCCAGTCTAAACTATAACTACAAACCAACAATCCCAGTCTAATCAATAACTACACACCAGCTATCTCAGTCTAAACTATAGCTATGAACCAACAATCCCTGTCTAAATAACTACAAAGGAACAATCTCAGTCTAAACTATAACTACAAATCAGCAATGCCAATCTAAACTATAACTACACACGAACAACCCCAGTCTAACCTATAACTACAAACCACCAATCCCATTCCAAACCACCAATCCAAACCAACAATCTTACTCTAAATTATAACTACAAACCAACAATTCCTATTGAAACTATAACTACAAACCATCAATCTCAGGCTAAACTCTAACAACATATCAGCAATGCCAGTCTAAACTATAATTACACACCAAGAATCCAGGTCTAAGCTATAACTACAAACCAACATTTCCAGTCTAAACTATAACTACAAACCAACAAGCGCAGTCTAAACTATCACTACACTCCCACATGCCCAGTCTAAAAGAAAACTACACAAAATAACCTCAGTCTAAACTATAACTACAAACCAACAATCACAGTTTGAACTATAACTGGAAACCAACAACCCCAGTCTAAACGGTAACTACCCACCAATGACCCCAGTCTAAAATGTAACTACGACCAACCAACAATCCCAGTCTAAACTGTAACTACCCACCAACAATCTCAGTCTAAACTATCACTATAAACCAACAAACCCTGTCTAAATTATAACCAATCAACAAACTCAGTCTAAACTGTGACAACAAACCAACAATTCCAGTCTAAACTATCACTAAACACCAACTAGTCCAGTCTAAATTAAAACAACACAACAATCCCATTCGAAACAATAACTACAAACCAACAATCCCAATCTACACTATAGCTACAAACCAACAATTCCAGTGTAAATTATAATGACAAAGCAATAGTCCCAGTCTAAACTACCAAAACAATCCAACAATCTCAGTGTAAATTATGACTACAAACCAACAAGCCCAGTCTAAACTAAAACTACACAGCAGCAATCTCAGTCTAAACTATAACTACACATGAACAATCTCAGTCTAAACTATAACTACACACGAACAATCTCGGTCTAAACTATCACGACAAACTAACAAACCCAATCTAACCTGTAATGAAAAACCAACAATCCCAATCTAGATTATAACTACAAACCAACAATTCCAGTCTAAATTATAACTACAAACCAACAATCTAGGTCGAAACTAGAACTACAAATCAGCAATTCCTGTCTAAACTATAATGACACGCCAAAAATCCCTATATAAACTATAAATACAAACCAACAATCTGGGCTAAACTATAACTACACACCAGCAACCCGAGTCAGAAATATAACTGGCAGCAGTCTATGTCTAAACAATCACTACAAACAACAATCCCAGCCTAAATTATAACTACACACGAACAATCTCACTCTAAACCATATCTACAAACCAACAATCCCATTCTAAACTATAACTACAAACTAACAATCACAATCTAAACTATAACTGCAAACCAACAACCCCAGTCTAAACCATTACTACAAACCAACAATCTCAGTCTAATCATAGAAAAATAGGAGCAAGAATAGGCCATTCGGCCCTTTGGGCCTTCTCCGCCATTCAAAATGATCATGGCTGATCGTCTAACTCAGTACCCTGTTCCCGCTTTTTCCCCATATCCCTTGATCCCTTCAGCATTAAGAAATATATCTATCTCCTTCTTGAATGCATCTAATGACTTGGCCTCCACTGCCTTCTGTGGTAGAGAATTCCACAGGTTCACCACCCTCTGAGTGAAGTAATTTCTCCTCATCTCGGTTCTAAATGGCATACCCCGTATCCTGAGACTGTGATCCCTGGTTCTGGACTCCCCAGCCATCGGGAACATCCTCCCTGCATCGAGTCTGTCCAGTCCTGTTAGAATTTTATATGTTTCGATGAGATCACCTCTCATTCTTCTAAACTCTAGTGAATATAGGCCCAGTCGATCCAATCTCTCCTCATACGTCAGTCCTGCCATCCCAGGAATCAGTCTGGTAAACCTTCGTTGCACTCCCTCCATGTCAAGGACACCCTTCCTCAGATAAAGAGACCAAAACTGCACACAATACTCCAGATGTGGTCTCACCAAGGCCCTGTGTAACTGCAGTAAGGCATCCCTGCTCCTGTACTCAAATCCTCTTGCAATGAAGGCCAACATACCATTCGCCTTCCTAACTGCTTGCTGCACCTGAATGCTCGCTTTCAGTGACTGGTGTACAAGGACACCCAGGTCTTGTTGCACCTCCCCTTTTCCCAATCTATCACCATTCAGATAATAATCTGCCTTTCTGTTTTTACAACCAAAGTGGATAACCTCACATTTATCCATGTTATACTGCATCTGCCATGTTCTTGCCCACTCATCCAACTTGTCTAATGCCTAATGTAGCCTCTTTGCATCCTCCTCACAGCTCACATTCCACCCTAGCTTTTTGTTGTCTGCAAACTTGGAAATGTTATATTTAGTTCCCTCATCCAAACCATTGATATATATTGTGAATAGCTAGGGCCCAAGCACTGATCCCTGCGATACCCCACTAGTCACTGCCTGCCACTCGGAAAAAGACCCGTTTATTCCTACACTCTGTTTCCTGTCTGTTAACCTATTCTCAATCCATGCCAGTATATTCCCCCCAATCCCATGCGCTTTAATTTTGCACACTAACCTCGTGTGGGACCTTATCAAAAACCTTCTGAAAATCCAAGTACACCACATCCACTGGTTCTCCCCTATCTATTCTATTAGTTACATCCTCAAAAAACTCCAGTAGATTTGTTAAGCATGATTTCCCTTTCATAAACCCATGCTGACTTTGTCCAATCCCGTTAATGCCTTCCAATTGTTCTGTTATCACATCCTTTATAATAGACTCTAGCATTTTCCCCACTACTGATGTTAGGCTAACTGGTCTATAATTCCCTGTTTTTTCTCTCCCTCCTTTTTTAAATAGTGGGGTTACATTTGCCACCCTCCAATCTGTAGGAACTGTTCCAGAGTCTATAGAATTTTGGAAGATAATCACCAATGCATCCATTATTTCCAGGGCCACTTCCTTTAGTACTCTGGGATGTAGATTATCAGGCCCTGGGGATTTCTCAGCCTTGAGCCCCATTAATTTCCCTAGCACTATTTTCTTACTAATACTGGTTTCCTTCAGTTCCTCCCTCTCACTTGACCCTTGGTTCCCTAACATTTCTGGGAGGTTATTTGTGTCCTCCTTTGTGAAGACAGACCCAAAGTATGTGTTTAATTGTTCTGCCATTTCTTTGTTCCCCATTATAATTTCCCCCATTTCTGACTGTAAGGGACCTACATTTGTCTTCACTAATCTTTTTCTCTTGACGTATTTATAGAATTTTTTACAGTCAGTTTTTATGTTCCCTGCTAGTTTACTCTCATACTCTATTTTTTCCCTCTTAATCAATCTCTTTGTCCTCCTTTGCTGAATTCTGAACAGCTCCCAATCCTCAGGCTTGCTGCTTTTTCTGGCAATTTTATATGTCTCCTCTTTGGATCTAATACTATCCCTAATTTCTTTTGTAAGCCATGGTTGAGCCACCTTTCCTGTTTTATTTTTGCACCAGACAGGAATGAATAATTGTTGTAATTCCTGCACACTTTCTTTAAATATTAGCCATTGCCTATCCACCGTCATCCCTTTTAGTAAAGTTCCCAATCTATCACAGCCAACTCGCACCTCATACTTTCATAATTTCCTTTATTTAGATTCAGGACCCTAGTTTCGGATTCAACTACTTCACTCTCCATCTTAATGAGGAATTCTATCATGTTATGGTCGCTCTTCCCTAAGGGACTCCGCACAACAAGATTGATAATTAATCTTTTCTCATTGCACAATACCCAGTCTAGGATCGCCTGTTCTCTAGTTGGTTCCTCAACGTATTGGTCCAGAAAACCATCACGTACACACTCCAGGAATTCATCCCCCACAGTATTATTGCTAATTTGGTTTGACCAATCTATATGTATATTAAAGTCACCCATGATTATAGTTATACCCTTCTTGCATGCATCTCTAATTTCCTGTTTAATGCCCTCCCCTACATCTCCACTACTGTTTGGGGGCCTATAGACAACCCCAGCCAATGTTTTCTGCCCCTTGGTGTTTCTTTGCTCCACCCATACAGATTCCACATTGTGATTTTCCGAGCCAATATCCTCCCTCACTATTGCATTGATTTTCTCCTTTACTAACAACGCTACCCCACCTCCCTTCCCTTCTTGCCTGTTCTTCCTAAATATTGAATACCCCCGGATGTTCAGTTCCCATCCTTGGTCACCCTGCAGCCATGTCTCCATAATCGCAACTATATCATAATGGTTAATATCTATCTGCGCTGTTAATTCATCTAGCTTATTGCGAATGCTCTGCGCATTAAGACACAATGCCTTTAGACTTGTCTTTTTAAGATTGCTACACATCAGCTATCTCAGTCTAAACTATAACTATAAAACAGCATTGCCAGTCTGTACTATAACTAAACACTAAAAATCTCAGTCTAAACTATAACTACAAACCAAGAATCCCAGTCTAAATTATAACTACAAAGGAACAATCCCAGTCTGAACTATAGCTACAAATCAGCAATTCCAGTCTGTACTATAACTACACACTAACAATTCCAGATTATGTTAATTGTATCCCTGTGATTTACATCAATTAGTGTTAATTGTATTCAGGTGATGCGTATCAATTGGGGACTCTCTTGTATTGTATATATGAGAGCTTATCGTGTGTGTGGTGGGGCTAATGTGGATTTTTGTGAATAAAGGCTTGGAAGCAACAGAAGGCCAGGCTCTAGTACTCCATCCGTCACCACCTGGCTATCAAATTTATTACAGCCTAAACTATAACTACAAAACAACAATCCCAGGTTAAACTATTACTGCAAACCATCAATGTAAGTCTAAACTATAATTGCAAAGCAACAATCCTAGTCTGAACTAAAATTACAAACTAACAATCTCAATCTAAACAAGAACTAGTCAACAGCAATCTCAGTCTAAACTATAACTACAAACCATCAAGCCCAGTCTAAACTATAACTACACACCATCCATCTCAATCTAAACTGTAACTACAAATCAACAATGCCAGTCTCAGCTATACCGATACATCCACAATCTCAGTCTAAACTATAACTACAATCTAACAATCCCAGTCTAAAATATAAGTATAAACCAACAATTTCAGTCTAAACTATCACGATAAACCAACAAGCTCAGTCTAAATTATAACTGCACAACAATCTCAGCCTAAACTATATCTAAAAATTAGCAATGACAGTCTAAACAATACATACACACCAACAATCCCAGTTTAAAGTATAGCTACAGTGCAACAATCTGAGTCTAAATTATAACTAAAAAGGAACAATCCCAGTCTAAACTATAACTACAAACTAACAATCCTAGTCAATATTGTAACTACAAAGTAACAATCCCAGTTTAAAGTATCAATGAAAACCAACAACTCCATCCCAAACTATGACTGCATAGCTGCAATCCAAGTCTAAACTATAACTCAAAATCAGCAATCCCAGTCTAAACTACACCTATACAACAACAATCCCAGTCTAAACTGCAACGACAAAGCAACAATCCCAGTCTAAACTAAAACTACAAACCAACAGACCGATTCTAAATTATGACTACAAATCGACATGCCCATCGAAACTATCACAACAAACGAACAATCCCAGTTTAAACTATGAACACACACCAACAATCCCAGTCTAAACAATAAATACAAACTAACAATCCCACTCACAGGGTTGTGAATCTTTGGAATTCTCTACCCCAGAGGGCTGTGGATGCTGAGTCGTTGAGTATTTGAGTATATTTGAGACTGAGATTGATAGATTTTTGGACTCTAGGGCGATCAAGGGATATGGGGATCGGGTAGGAAAGTGAAGTTGAGGTTGAGGATCAGCCATGATCTGATTGAATGGCGGAGCAGGCTCGAGGGGCCGTATGGCCTACTCCTGCTCCTATTTCTTATGTTCTTATGTAAATTCAAACCAACAATCACAGTCTGAATTATAACTAGAAACCAACAATCCCAGCCTAATCTACCAATACAAACCATACAGAATCGGTTTATACCCCGAGGGGCAAGAACTCTACTTGCCATAAAAAACAACCATGGACAACTAAAGAGGTAAGGGACAGTATAAGACATAAGGAAAGGGCATACAAAAAGGCAAAAAATGGCACAGATCCTGGCGAATGGGAAAGATACAAAGATCAACAAAGGGTCACAAAACAGATAGTAAGGGCTACAAAAAGAGAGTATGAAAAGAAACTTGCAAGGGATATCAAAACCAATACAAAGAACTTTTATAGTTATATTAGGAAAAAGAGGGTGGGGTCAGGAGCAGTGTTGGCCCCTTAAAAACTGAAAGTGGGGATATTGTCATTGACAATGGGGAAATGGCGGATAGCATGCCGGAAATCCCAAGAAAACTAATATTGAATCGGGGACAGGGACTCGATAAAATTAGCATAAGTAAAGCGACAGTAATGAAGAAAATAATAGCACTAAAGAGTGACAAATCCCCAGGGCCAGATGGTTTCCATCTCAGGGTTTTAAAGGAAGTAGGTGAGCACATTGCGGATGCCCTAACTATAATCTTTCAAAGTTCTCTCGATTCAGGAACTGTCCCTCCAGATTGGAAAATTGCACATGTCACTCTGCTTTTTAAGAAAGGAGAGAGAGGGAAACCGGGGAATTATAGACCAGTTAGCCTAACATCTGTTGTGGGGAAAACGCTGGAGTCCATAATTAAGGATAGGGTGACTGAACACCTCGAGAATTTTCAGTTAATCAGAGAGAGCCAACATGGATTTGTGAAAGGTAGGTCGTGCCTGACAAACCTGCTTGAATTTTTTGAAGAGGTGACTAAAGTAGTGGACAGGGGAATGTCAATGGATGTTATTTAGATGGACTTCCAAAAGGCATTTGATAAGGTCCCACATAAGAGACTGTTAGCTAAGACAGAAGCCCATGGAATCGAGGGAAAAGTACGGACTTGGTTAGGAAGTTGGCTGAGCGAAAGGCGACAGAGAGTAGGGATAATGGGTAGGTACTCACATTGGCAGGATGTAACTAGTGGAGTCCCGCAGGCATCTGTCTTGGGGCCTCAATTATTCACAATATTTATTAACGACTTAGATGAAGGCATAGAAAGTCTCATATCTAAGTTTGCCGATGACACAAAGATCGGTGGCATTGTAAGGAGTGTAGATGAAAACATAAAATTACAAAGCGATATTGATAGATTAGGTGAATGGAATTCAATGTAGACAAATGTGAGGTCATCCACTTTGGATCAAAAAAGGATAGAACAGGGTACTTTCTAAATGGTAAAAAGTTAAAAACAGTGGATGTCCAAAGGGACCTAGGGGTTCAGGTACATAGATCATTGAAGTGTCATGAACAGGTACAGAAAATAATCAAGAAGGCTAATGGAATGCTGGCCTTTATATCTAGAGGACTAGAGTACAAGGCGGCAGAAGTTATGCTGCAGCTATACAAAACCCTGGTTGGACCGCACCTGGAGTACTGTGAGCAGTTCTGGGTACCGCACCTTCGGAAGGACATATTGGCCTTGGAGGGAGTGCAGCGTAGGTTTACCAGAATGATACCTGGACTTCAAGGGTTAAGTTATGAAGAGAGATTACACAAATTAGGGTTGTATTCTCTGGAGTTTCGAAGGTTAAGGGGTGATCTGATCGAAGTTTATAAGATATTAAGGGGAACAGATAGGGTGGATAGAGAGAAACTATTTCCGCTGGTTGGGAATTTTAGGAGTAGGGGGCACAGTCTAAAAATTAGAGCCAGACCTTTCAGGAGCGAGATTAGAAAACATTTCTGCACACAAAGGGTGGTAGAAGTTTGGAACGCTCTTCCGCAAACGGCAATTGATATTAGCTCAATTGCTCAATTTAAATCCGAGATAGATAGCTTTTTGGCAACCAAAGGTATTAAGGGATATGGGCCAAAGGCAGGTATATGGAGTTAGATCACAGATCAGCCATGATCTTATCAAATGGCGGAGCAGGCACGAGGGGCTTAATGGCCTACTCCTGTTCCTATGTTCCTAACAATCCCAGCCTAAACTACAACTACAAACCAACAATCCCAGCTTAAACTAACAATATAAACCAACAATCCCAGTTTAAACTATCAATACAAACCAACAATCCCAGCCTAACCTACAACTACAAACCAACAATCGCAGTCTAAACTATCAATGCAAACCAACAATCCAAGTCTAAATTATAAATACAATGAAACAATCCCAGCCTAAATTTTAACTACAAAGCAACAATCCCAGTTGGAACTCTGGTTACAAACCAACAAACCCAGTCTAAGTTATAAATAAAATGCAACAATCTAAGTCTAAACTATAACTACAAGCCAAAAATCCCAGTCAAAACGATAGTTATAAACCAAAAATCCCATTCTAAATTATAACTCCAAAAGAACCATCCCAGTCTCAACGACAACTACAAACCAACAACCCAGTCTAATATATAACTACAAACCAACAATTGTAGTCTAAAGTATCACTACAAACCAACAAGCCCAGTCAAAACTATCAATACAAACCAACAATCCAAGTCTAAACTATAACTACAAACCAACAATCCCAGTCAATAGTATAGCTACAAACCAAAAATCCAATTTTAATTTATAAGTACAAAGAAACAATCTCAGTCTAAACTATAACTACACACCAAAAATCACAGTCTAATCTATAACTACAAACCAACAATTGCAGTCTAAACTATAACTACAAATCAATAATCAATGTCTAAACTATAACTACAAACCAACAATCCCAGTCTAAATTTAAAATACAATGCAACAGTCCCAGTCTAAATTATAAATACAGTGCAACAATCCAAGTCTAAACTATAACTACAAACCAACAACTCCAGTCTAAACTATCAATACAAATCAATAATCCAAGTCTAAACTATCACTAGAAACCAACAAGCCCAGTCAAACTATAAACTACAAACCAAAAATCCCTGTCTAAACCATCAATGCAAACCAACAATCCCTGTCTACCTATATCTACAAACCAACAATCCCAGTTCTAAATTATCAATACAATGCAACAATCTAAGTCTAAACTATAACTACAAACTAACAACCCCAGTCTAAACAATAACTACAATAAACTAAGAGATTACACAAATTGGGGTTGTATTCTCTAGAGTTTCGAAGGTTAAGGGGTGATCTGATCGAAGTGTCTAAGATATTAAGGGGAACAGATAGGGTGGATAGAGAGAAACTATTTCCGCTGGTTGGGGATTCTAGGAGTAGGGGGCACAGTCTAAAAATTAGAGCTAGACCTTTCAGGAGCGAGATTAGAAAACATTTCTACACACAAAGGGTGGTAGAAGTTTGGAACTCTCTACCGCAAACGGCAATTGATACTAGCTCAATTGCTAAATTTAAATCTGAGATAGATAGCTTTTTGGCAACCAAAGGTATTAAGGGATATGGGCCAAAGGGAGGTATATGGAGTTAGATCACAGATCAGCCATGATCTTATCAAATGGCGGAGCAGGCACGAGGGGCTGAATGGCCTACTCCTGTTCCTATATTCCCATGTTCCTATAACTACACTCCAGCAATCCCAGTCTAAACTATAACTACAAATCAACAATCGCAGTCTAAGTTATCACTACAAAATCACTATCCCAGTCTAAACTATCACTATAAACCAACAACCCCAGTCTAAATGGTACTTACAAACCAACAACCCCAGTCTAAATTATAACTACAAAGGAACAATCCCAGTCCAAACTATAACTACAAATCAACAATCACTGTCTAATCTATCACTACAAACAAACAAGCCCAGACTAAACTATAACTAGAACCAACAATCCCAGTCCAAACTATGGGCTCAATATTACCAGAGCTGCGGGTTCGCGGCGGGGGGGCAATTGGGCACGTGCGTAATGCGCCCGGTGAAATCAGTCTGCCCCGCGCGCGATTGCAGCCTAATTGGATCCACTTACCTGGTCTTCCGGGTTCCCCACTGCTGATCTGCGCGTCGGGCGGGCTGCACCTGCACAGTAAGGTCTGTCAGCTGGAGGAGCTCTATTTAAAGGGGCAGTCCTCCACTGACAGATGCTGCAAGAAATAGGAAAAAATACAGCATGGAGCAGCCCAGGGGGAAGGCTGCTCCCAGGTTTAATGATGCCTCACTCCAGGTATCATTAGATGGGGTGAGGAGGAGGGGGAGGACAGAGATCTTCCCCCCGGCGGGCGGGAGGAAGCGGCCTGCCTCTGCCACCAGGAAGGCCTGGCTCAAGGTGGCAGAGGAGGTCACCTGCACCACCAACATATCGCCCACCTGCATACAGTGCAGGAGGCGCTGCAATGACCTAAGTAGATCAGCCAAAGTGAGTACACTTACTCTTTCCCCTGCACTCCGTCTGCCACATCACCGCCCCCACCCCACATCTCCTTCTGCACTGCCAACACTACTCTGTCATATCACCCCTCACACCCACTCAAACCTCATCCTCATCTTACCTGCACTTACTCACCTCGCCAGTACTCATCCCACCACTACCACTCAACCCAATCCTCATACAATCTCATGACTCTATCTCATACTCACCCTCTCATGCATCTCTTTCACGGTCAGCCTCACTCAACCTGCCACTACCTGTGCTGCAGCCACAAGGCATGCATCACATATGTGCAGTAGGAAGCGTACGGCAAATGTGTTGTGAGCATGAAGGGGATGCACAAGGGTCTTTGAGGGTTTGTCATGGTTTTTACTTATATTTAATTTCTGATCAACTCACATCACATATTATATTGACACCACTACTGCCACATCTTTGCGAATCTTGTCTGGTTTGTGCAATAATGCCCTTTCCTGAGGATCACAATGAAGACCCACACCTGATGCCACCCATTGTGTCACTGCAGAGTGGGTGTAGGTGTATTTGCAGGGCTCTTTTGTGCAGACGACTGAGAGACATCGGCGATGTCCCCGGTGGCACCCTGGAAGGATGCGGAGGAGAAGTTGTTGAGGGCAGTGGTGACTTTGACAGCGACAGGTAAGAAGATGGTGCTCGGGCCAGCCGGGAGCAGCTCGGCATGAAGGAGGCTGCAGATGTCCATGACTACATGTCGAGTGACTCTGAACCTCCGTGTGCACTGCTGCTCAGAGAGGTCCAGAAAGCTGAGCCTCGGTCTGTGGACCCTGTGGCGAGGGTAGTGCCCCCTGCGACGCATCTCTCTCTGCAATTGCCCTCCCTCCTGCTGTGCAGGTGGATGTGTCACAGCACTGTGTTATGGAGCTCCACGTGTCAGAGGTGGACAGCTTGGCCGGCGAGGCTGGTGATGCTGTTCGCCCTCCGAGGAGGTCATGACTGCAGCTACGGCGACCCCCATCCGCAAGATGTACATCTGAGGGGGTCCGCAAGGTAGGTACATGTCTCTGGACCCCGGGGTAAGTGTGCAAGTTGGTGAATTTGATTGTCAGGAGGAGGGTGGTGGAGGACAAACTTTGTCCCAAGTGACAGAGTGGCCTCCTGCAATGAGTGAGGGTCTCCCCACCTGTCAAATGGACCTTTGCAGCTGCCACAGGCTGACAGCTGCAACACTTCCACTTCAACTGGGTGTGTTTCCCCCAGTATGGGAAACAGTCCCAGTTGTTTCTAAAATCCCACCCCTCCTGAAATATTCCCTTAATCAGGTCTGTTAATGACCTGAAATAGCAAGGTAAATACTCTCAAGTGGCACCCCGCCTGCTTTAATTGCCTGCGGGAGTCCCACATGCGGGGGCTGCGCGCCTCTGTGGGGAACCTGGAAGTGGGCGGGTTGGAGCCGGGCTCCCGACCCGCTCCGGGATTCCCCGATTTTCGGAGCCCCCCCGCCAGAAACGCAACCGATAGCGGGTGCTAAAATGGAGCCCTATAACTACACAGCTACAATCCAAGTCTAAACTATATCTACAAAACCAACAATCTAAGTCTAAACTATAACTACAAATCCACAATCCCAGTCTAAACTATAACTATAAACTAACAATTGCAGTCTAAACTATAACTACAAACCAGCAATCGCAATCTGAACTATAACTATAAACTAACAATCCCAGTCTAAACTGTAACTGCAAACCAACAATCCCAGTCTAAGCGATAACTACACAGCAACAATTTCAGTCTAAACTATAACTACAAAACTGCAATTCCAATCTAAAGTATAAGTACACACCAACAATCCCAGTCTATACTATAACTACAAACCAACAATCCTAATATAAATTATAAATACATACCAACAATCCCAGTCTAAACAATAACTATGCACCAGTAATCTCAGTCTAAACACTCACTAAAAATTAGCAATCCCAATCTAAACTGTAACTATACACCAACATTCCCATTCTAATCTATAACTACAAACCAACAATCCCAGTCTAAGCTCTCACTCTACACAAAGAATCGCAACCTAACTATAACTACAAACCAACAATCGCTGACCAAACAGTAACTACACATCAGCAATCTCAGTCTAAACAATATCTACAAACAAACAATCCCAGTCTAAACTATAACTAGGGGGCATAGTCGCAGGATAAGGGGTCGGTCATTTGATACTGAGATGAGGAGGAATTTCTTCACTCAGAATTCTCTATCCCAGAGGGCTGTGGATGCTGAATCGTTGAGTATATTTAAGACTGAGATCGATAGATTTTTGGACTCTGGGCCGATCAAGGGATATGGAAATCGGGCTGGAAAGTGGAGTTGAGGTCGAAGATCAGCCATGATCTTATTGAATGGCAGAGCAGGCTCGAGGGGCCAGATGGCCTACTCCTGCTCCTGTTTCTTATGTTCTTATGTAAATTCAAACCAACAATACCAGTCTGAATTATAAATGTCAACCAACAATCCCAGCCTAACCTATCAATACAAACCAACATGCCAGTCTAAACTATAGCTGCAAACCAAAAATTCCAGTCTAAACTATCACTACAAGCCAACAAGCCCAGTCTAAATTATAGCTAAAACCAACAATCCCAAAACTACACACCAAAAATCGCAGTCTAAGTTATAACTACAAACCAACAATCGCAGTCCGAACAATAACTACACACAAGCAATCTCTGTCTAAACTATAACTACAAATTAACAATCACAGTCTAAGCTATCACTACAAACCAACAAGCCTATAATAAACTATAACTAGAATTAACAATCCCAGTCCAAATTATAACTGCACACCGACAATCCCAGTCTAAATTACAAATACAATGCAACAATCCCAGTTTAAATTTTAACTACAAAGCAACAATCCCACTTTGAACTGTGGTTACAAACCAATAAACCCAGTCTAAATTATAAATACAATGCAACAATCCCAGTCTAAACTATCGCTACAAACCAACAAGCCCGGTTTAAACTATAACTACAAACCAACAAACCCAGTCTAAAATATAACTGTAAAGCAACAATCTCAGTCTAAACTATAACTACAAAGCAACAAACCCAGTTTGAACTGTGGTTACAAACCAACAAAAACAGTCTAAATTATAAATACAATGTGACAATCTAAGTTTAAACTATAACTATAAACCAACAAGCCCAGTCTAAGCTCTCACTCTACACCAACAAGCCTAGTCTAAACTATCACTACAAACAACCATCCCAGTCTAAACTATAAAGTACACACCAACAATCCCAGTCAAAACAATAACCACACACCAGTGATCTCAGTCTAAACACTCACTACAAATGAGCAATCCCAGTCTAAACTATAACTATACACCAACAAGCCCAGTCTAAGCTCTCACTCTATACCAACAATCGTAATCTAAACTATAACTACAAATCAACAAGCCCAGTCTAAGCTCTCACTCTATACCAACAATCGTAATCTAAACTATAACTACAAATCAACAAGCCCAGTCTAAGCTCTCACTCTACAGTTGCAATCTAAATTATAACTACAAAACAACAATCCCAGACTAAACCATAACTACAAACAAACAATCACAGTCTAAACTATAACTGCGAACCAATAATCCCAGTCTAAACTATAACTAGATGGCATAATCGCAGGTTAAGGGTTTGGTCATTTAAGACTGTGATGAGGAGGAATTTCTTCACTCAGAGGGCTGTGAATCTTTGGAATTCTCTACCGCAGAGAGCTGTGGATGCTGAGTCGTTGAGTATATTTAAGACTGAGATCGATAGATTTCTGGACTCTAGGGTGATCAAGGGATATGGGGATCGGGCAGGAAAGTGGAGTTAAGGTCGAAGATCAGCCATGATCTTATTGAATGGTGGAGCAGGCTCGAAGGGCGGTATGGCCTACTCCTATTCCTAATTCTTATGTTCTTATGTAAATTCAAACCAACAATCTCAGTCTGAATTATAACTATAAACCAACAATCCCACCCTAATCTGTCAACACAAACCAACAATTTCAGTCTAAATTATAACTACATACCAGCAAGCCCAGTTTAAACTATAACTACATACCAGCAAGCTCAGTCTAAACTGTAACTACAAATCAACAATTGCATTATAAGCTATCATTACAAACCAACAAGCCTAGCCTAAACTATGACTATAAACAAACAATCCCAGTCCAAACTATAACTACACACCGACAATCCCAGTGAAAACTATAACCGCACATCAACAATCGCAATCTAAACCATAACTACAAACCAACAATCCCAGTCCAAACAATGACTACACACCTGCAATCCCAGTCTAAACTATAACTGTAAATCAGCAATGCCAGTCTAAACTACACCTACACACCAACAAACCCAGTCTAAACTACACCGTCACACCAACAATCCAAGTCTAAATTATAACTACAAAGCAACAATCCATGTGTAAACTATAACTACAAACCAACAATCCCAGTCTAATCTATAACTACAAACCAACAATCCCAGCCTGAACTATAACTACAAACCAACAATCCCAGTCTAAACTATAACTACAAACCAACAATCCCAGTCTAAACTACAACTACATACCAACATTCACAGTCTAAACTACAACTACATACCAACATTCACAGTCTAAACTACAACTACATACCAACATTCACAGTCTAAACTATCACTAAACACCAACAATCCCAGTCTAAACTATACCTAAAAACCAACAATCCCAGTCTACTCTATAACTGCAAACCAACAATCCCAGTCTACTCTATAACTGCAAACCAGCAATCCCAGTCTAAACTGTAGTTACAAAGCAGAAATTCCTGTCTAAACTATCTCTATAAACCAGAAATCCCATTCTAAACTATAACTGTAAACCAGAAATGCCCATCTAAAGTAAATATTACCTGCAATTCCAGTCTAAACTACAACTACATACCAGCATTGCCAGTCTAACCTGTTGATATAGAACTAGAACTCTGTTCTAAAATATTCCTATAAAGGAGCAATCTTTAGATACCAGACAGCAGAGTGAATTTATTGGTCTTTTATCGAAGGCATTCTTTAAATAAACATTCCTTCTAACAGTCACTAGTAACTGGTGTGCTCTGTTGTTTTATGAATCACTTTTCTGTTTTTTTTTGTGATAATGGATCTCTGATCAAGAGTCCTACCAAACATTATCTTATATCGCTCTCTCTTTCAAATGCTGATCAACTTATTTTATTTGCTACTTTCAGTCTATAAATGTTGTTAAAAGGAATTGGCATCTCTGATCTGTAGTACCTGGCTGTGAATGTGCCGAGGACATGGTAAGGTGCAAGTTCTTTCTTCTACCTAAAGGCCCAAAGCAATGGGCCAGAATTTGCTGTAGCAGGGCATCTAACAGCGTATGCCGTTAGTTAGACTTGGCCTTGCACGTTTAGGTTTTTATATTTTTTGCATCGCAAGTTGCTGAAAGTGCGAGCTGATAACGTCACAGCGAGGGAAACCGGGCATCTGGGATCTGAGTGCAAGCAACAAGGTATCTCCTTAACAAATCAAATTGAAGGATTCATAAATAAACAACGCAACGACGAAGATGGAAGTATAAATTAGAGTGGGGGAATTCAATGTCAAATCAGGTACAGAAAGAGAAATAAAGAGAGGGAAAGAAAGATTTGGATTAATAGAGAGAGAAAAAAGGGACAGAAAGGAAAAGTTAAAAAAAGAAATAACATTTTAAATTTGACATTTTTAAAATCTCCTAAAATAATTAAAACCTGAAGGAATGAGACTCCACACTTGTAATAGTTAATTTTCAGTACCTGAGAGGTTGATTGGCAGTAATTAATACTTACCACGTCATTAAAAGGGTTCTTACATTTGAAAGGATAAAGATTAACTTTCTATATTGAATTTAGTCTGTATCTTCTGTGGAAATACAGCAAGGTCACACCATTCAATGTGTTTCAATGGTGAGGCAGACAATGAGTTGCCATTTTCCCAAAGCTAATGGTGGACCACGCAACTTGGACAGCAACTTTTGGATATTTGTGTTTAACTGCGCATCTGTCCCTTGCCTGAAGTTGCTGTACCATTTGCAAATAAATAACGGCGAGCGCCATTAGCCTCAACGTTATTTTGGCCCAATAACACAGCTATCGTTTTCAAATAGGAAGAGGTTTCCTAAGCAGCTGCCAAAGCCATCGTTTTGCATTTGCCTCCTCACAAGTGCTGCTGATTTCTCAGGCGATGAAGAAGCAAAGTTAGTATGAGCGATTGCACTTTGCCAGCAGGGAGAGTGTGTTTGTATCTATATGCCCGGCTAGCTTTAAACTGCTAGTAAACTGTTTTTCACTTGGCTGCTGTGTCTGCGTCTGTTTTGAATGAAGACTATAATCTGTTACAGTCAGGGTGACTTTTCACACTCTCCCAATTGGCAGACAATGCAGCTATGAAATTTGTTTGTGTGGCTTTTTACATTGCAGATAATTCTTCACACCACTTCATGGCTCCATCTGGACAAAGTAAGACAGGGTTTATTTGGTGCTGCAAATGTGTCATCGGATAGGCTGAGACATTACTAAATTGAACAGTGATTTTATAACTGGAAGGATTTGCCATTGTGCTGTTTGGTGCCGAGTGACCTGGAGTGAAGGCAAAAAGAGCTTTCCTGATAATTAACAAAATGTCAATTTTTCAATGCATTAAGTGAGTGTTTTTAAATCAAGCCTCTTTTTTCCCCTTTCAGGTTTCTACCTCCTCTACTGCATGCACTGTAAAGTTAACAGGCACTGTCAGCCCTCCGGTTCCTCGTTCTTCACGTGAGCCGTGACGGTAGAGTTAGCAGGCTATTTGACCATGTTCAATTACCACCCTGGTCTGGGCATGGGTCTCATTGGGCCATAGCTCAGCAGTGGTGTGTGGATTGTGCAGGGACATTGTAAGCCAAGGTTGCCGTGCGTAGTGCATCATCTTCCAGCAGCCAGCGGTCAATGCACTTTTTTCTGGGAAGAGTCCATGACATTAGTTTAGGGTGTAAATATCATGGATACTCCAAGGAAAGTGGCCATTAATGCGCATAATCCCAAATCAGCAGTGGCATACCATCCTCACAGTCATGGAATGCAAGCCCTTTTGATTCATGTTTTTGATGGCATTGCTGAATAGTGCCCAAATTATAACAAGAAAGATAGAAAGAATCCGGAGCGACTGCCTAAAACAGGTGTTATGGCCTCTTGCACATGCTAATGTGGGGCCCAATGCCTGTTTTAGGTTTTCTAGGCATGGATGCAGTCTAGCAAGCAGCCACCACCAAAAAGTTAAGTTACATCTTCTTTTAAATGAATGCGGAGTCAAGAGTCAATGGATCTGTTTAAACTACCGCATTGAGGGTATGTTACCTGCAACCTCTGAACTGTCGGCCACGATCGGAACCCCCACCCCCCCCCCCGCATTTCCGCTGTCCTCTCTCTCCCCCTGCCCCTCCAGCATTTTCCTGAGGGCTGCTGCCGGCGAGGCAAGCAGTCCGAAATTAATTTTCTGGTTAATGGGTGAGTTGTCTGCGGAGGTACCACAGACGGTGGCAGATTGGCAATGTTACTCAAATGAGGTCTGAGTCCCAATTTCAGGCGGACAAATTCTCCAACACATGGAATGAATTCAACAGCTATCAAGCACTTTGACATATGCAAATGGTATCTGTTACAAGATGACTAAAAAGATATATTTGTGAGATAGATTGAAAAACAGACATCAAGACAGTTCTGTAGGAAACTTTTTAGTTTAACATATTTGTAAATTGGCCCCATAATATTGTGGTTTCTAAGCTGGTGTGGGTTGTGAGGTGTAAAAGATGAGTGAATGGTGCTTGCTGGAAATGTAAGACCACCATGTTTTAAAGGTCATGGTCGTGCCTTCTGTGGTTTCTCAGGCTCTGGGGAATAGGCTGCATTTTGAAATTATAAATATTCCCCGAGAACAAACTCTGACCTGGAAGGATTTGCCCTCAATTACCAAGCAGTAAATCAAATTAAGTCAACTAGATAGAGGCTATCAGCCTATCCCAGGGTAACCTGCTCTGGTCGGCAACAGAACATCACACATGCTAACAAACCACTTTGCAGGGAAAAATACCGACAGTTCAGAGGATGCAGGTAACATACCCTCAATGGGGTAGTTTAAACAGAGAAGATTACAATCACTTGGATTAGCAGTTCTTAGTCTCAACAAAATTTATTACAATTCACGGTTCAAGAAAATGTATTCAAAAATTGTTGGTGGTGATGGTGATGGGAATCGACAATAACCTCAGCGATCAGAATTCATTGGAGGGGTTAAATCGTAAATCTTGCAGGCAAAGGCTGTGGCTGACTTGCATGTCAGCCATTGTAAGTAATCCAAACTGACCTGTTAATAAACAGGATTTAAATTAAAATTTCCCAAGAACTCTTGGCTTTTGCAAACTGGTTTAACATTTTTGCGAACCACGAGGTTCTCCTTTATTTCAAGGATTAAGGCACAGATTCGGCTGTTATAAATCATTTCCTATTTGCTCCTATTGCAGGTATATTGGCCCGGAAATTTCTCAAGAAATAACGGCAAGGCTAACAGGGCTCACCATTATTTCAGGGCCAATGGAAGAGCAAGTTCCAGAGAGTGCGCATGCGCAGTCAAATACTAGCTCAATTGCTAAATTTAAATCTGAGATAGATAGCTTTTTGGCAACCAAAGGTATTAAGGGATATGGGCCAAAGGCAGGTATATGGAGCTAGATCACAGATCAGCCATGATCTTATCAAATGGCGGAGCAGGCACGAGGGGCTGAATGGCCTACTCCTGTTCCTATGTTCCTATGTTCCTATAAATCTGAAAGTTGCTCTACCATTTGCCCTGCTCGTTTGAAAGGCCAGCTTGCCGGCTGAAATGAATGGACCAACGTGAACTTGCTGCATTACTCAGCTGGAAATGAACTAATCTATTCATAAAAAAAGGTGCACTGGGTTTTTTAGGTCTAAACTAACTTTTAACAGCGTATTAATGACTGCCAAACAACCCCTCTGGCACTGAAAATTAACTTAAAAATGTGGAGTCTCATTCCTTCCTTTATTAAATATTGTTGGACATTTGGACATTTTTGCTTATTCTTTCTGTCTCTTATATCTCTGTCTTTTAATCTTACGCTCTCTTTCTGTCGCTTTCTCCAACTGATTTTATAGTGAATTTACTAATTTATCTGACACTTCCTGGTTCTTAGTCTGCGTGGTTTGTGAAGGAGGCTTCACTTCCTGGTTCTGACTGGCCAAGGATGGTCGAGGGAAGAGAGCGATCCTTTCCCTGCTCTCACCGTTCAGAAAAACCCGGGAAAGACCACTGCATTTGTTTAAGCTCAACATTGAAGGAAGTTGCTGCTGAAAAGCCCACGGACAATTAGTGGGTTAGATTTAAATCTAATAAGCAGCGGGCACTGTTGGTTCGACGCTCAGAGCAATTTCCGGGCCAGTATCGAAATGCGACTCCCCATTCCAACATGAGTGCTGCCCACTAACTCCTAGGTTCCTGACATAGAATAATAGAAAGGTTCCAGCATGGAAGGAGGCCATTCGGACCATTGAGTCCGTGCCAGCTCTATGCAAGAGTAATCCAGCTAGTCCCACTTCCCCGCCCTATCCCCGTAGCCCTGGAAATTTTTTCCTTTCAAGTATTTATCCAGTTCCCTTTCGAAGACCATGACTGTATCTGCCTCCACCATCCCCTCGGGCAGTGCATTCCAGATCCTAACCACTCGCTGTGTAAAAAAGTTCTTCCTCATGTCACCTTTGGTTCTTTTGCCAATCACCATCACACCAGATGCACGGTTTAGCATGAGTCCCTCCAATTTTCACACACGTGGAGCTGCTTGATTAAAAAATAAAATCACCTTTTCCACCAGTGATGCTACTCAGCTTTCTGGAATGCAAAAACGAAAGGAGGAAACCTAGTTATTTTCCCCATGGCGAGATCTGGAAGAGTCCAGTACCATTTTTGTTGTTGGCACTTCATCACAGGGTCACAAGCAAGCAAGATAACACTTTCTGTGATCCTGGGACAGTTTTGCAATACAGAAGATATCACCGCACTGCTTATTCGCAAATACAACAGGAAAGACTCACCCCTAACTTTCTAATGAGGCATTCATGCTCCTTAGTTGCTACATCCTAAAGAGCTATCAAAGGAATCCCTTTTAGTTGCAGTGTCCCCCACCCAGATCATAGGCAGGTATTAATGAAGCAGATTTGTTTTTTAAAAAATTGGTCATTTGCTATGAAAATATTCAAATTTCCAGAGTAGAGGACAATTTCAGGAAGTCCTTGAAGCTGATTTTCATGGCTCACCATCTGACCTGGTGTGCCCGAAGTGTGCTTTGCCTGTCCAGGCCAAGCTGCGGTCAATTTTGGTGTCCATTGGCGTGGCCTGGCAGCACCTCAGGCACAGACCCACCCTCTTCACAGGGCTGAGTGCCAGAAAACAGGGCAGTAAAATGGGATGGCTGCAGGCCTGACTGGTGTCTCAGGGTCTTGTGGCTGCTTTTGGGGCCTCTGCGCCTGAAAATCAACTTCTGTGTTACGAATGGGTCACTGGCGTAAGGCCCCACACCGTCATCGTCAGGTGCCCTTAATTAGGAACCCAACCAACAGAACAACAGGAAATTGAGGCAGAAGAGCCTCAATTTCCGTGTTCCCCCCCCACCTCATTTACATGATACTGGGATCTGTTCTTACTGGAGGCACAAGCCCAGCTTACTATGCAGGCACTACGGGGTCCAGCAGCTTTAAAACAGGGGGAGTTGTAAATATTATCAGCAGTTTATGTTTTTTATAAGCAGTCTGGAAATTCCGCTCCAACCATAATCCTGAATGGCCATAAATATTCTTGGCAAACTAAAAACATGTTTAACAGGCTCCAAGTGTGATTTGTTTACATCTGTCAGGGCAGGTAGAGTCTATTGGACGGACAGGCTAAGCAAGCCAACGGCCTAACAGGTAAGATGATCCTAGCTGTACCAATAATAGGAAGCTTATTAGTACTCTGTGCTGATAGCCTGACAGCTTTAGTTGGTTAAACTCCAGCAGTACAAGCCTTGGCTGTTGCATGTGGGGTATGTCCCAATGGGGAGAGAATGTGCACTCCATATCGGGCAAATGGAGACTACTTATGTGGGTTTCTGAGTAGTTTGACTAAAAAAAGATAGAAAGAAGAATAAAACAGAAAAGGTTACAGTTTATAAATCTAATGCCTGACTTCTTTATTTACTGAGCTATTTGCAACTATTCCTTCTCACACTAAAGAAAGTGGTAACTCAATGACGCAGAACAGTGCACTTTGTACATGTTTACTGTTCTAACTTGTACTTGTTTTTTTTTGAGTCCTAAATGAAGAATGTCCATTTTATGCCGTATAGCAAAACCTGACTTTAAGGCGGACAGCTCTCCCAGCGCTCAGTGATAAATAGAACCCACGCTGTCTTTGACTAGCATCTGTGAAACAATCAACCACAAAGCCCAGGATAATGGAGCTTAGTTTATCCGACCTAGATGGAATATGCAGATGGAAAAAGTAATGCATCACTCCTGCTTAATGGAGCTCAGAGGACACCTGAACTAGATGGAGCGGAACAAAAAACAAAGCAGCTTCCTGTCTTACTCAGTACTTACTAATCACGATGAGGGTGTAGTTGAGGTTAATGCTGCCAAAACCATTAGTAGCCTTGCAGATGTATGTCCCGGCATCTTCAGCTTCCACTTCTTTGATTTTCAGACCCTGACGCAGGACCCGGAATCGTGTCCAGCCGCTGTGAATGGTGCGGCCATCTTTTGTCCACATAGTCAGTGGCGGGGGGTCACCTTCTACTGGGCAGGGCAGCTTAATCGTTCGACCTAACCTCACTGTCTGTCTGTTGATCACTCGTTCAGAAATCTGTGGCGGACCTAAGGGTCAAGAAAAAGATACAGTTGGTTTAGTGGCCAATGAGAGATTATTATGTGTCAAGTTGTTTTTTAAAGTTTAAAACACTCTCTTAAGGACACTAGCAGATCTCCCGTGGCGTTGCACATGGTAAGTGAGATGATACACTGTATTATACTGACAGAAGCATTATACCAAGTAACGCCCAACGTATTATTCTGCTGCTAAGGTCCAGCTGTGTTTAAGCTAGCCTATCCATTTAGGGGCCACAAAGTCTAATCGTTAGAAATAGGTACAACCTGAGGTTAGAGATTAATTGCTGTTGGTGAGAGAAGTCTGACGATTGGCAGGTGCTTATAAATGTTTGACTCCTGGTCAGAAGAAATCAGCTTGAAATCATAGTGATTGCCTTTATTTGTTTTATACATTTCACACTTTGGCAAATGCGTTAGAGGATAACGCCTGAAGTGTAATAAATGCATATGAAAATACACATATAACTCATAAATAACATATAAATCTATGTCAGCATAGGACTGATTTCACTACAAGATTCCGGGATGATTTGATAGGTGTGTTTAAAATTATGATGGGATGAGACAAAGTAGACAGAAACAGACTGTTTCTGGTGGTTGAAGGGGTCTAGAACAAGGGAACATAGATATAAGATTAACTATGAGAGATTAAGGACAGAGAGCAGGAGAAACATATTTCCACAGAGGGTCGTGAGACTGTGGAATGCACTACCAGAATTAGTGATTGAAGCAAAGACCATGTTAACATTTAAAAATAAGTTGGATAGGTGGTTGACGGTAAAGGGAATAAAGAGATATGGGAGCAGGCGGGCACATGGGATTAGGGCTACTGCTTGTATGGAGGATAAACACCGTTTCCATGTTGTAAGTTATATGTAATTCTATGTAATTTGGCCAAGTCCAATTCTGTCCTCAGCCAACACACACGCACACACACACACACACACACACACACATACATTTGCCAGCAAGGCTATTGGATTGCAATTAGGAGTGGTTGAATCTAAATCCCCTCAAGGCAGCTAGCGAAAAGCAATAAATGCAGCCTTATCATTGTTGTGCATATCCCAAGAACAGATTTTTAAAAAACCCTCAGCAATTTTCTCCCCCCATAACCAAGTGATGCAGAGGCCCCCTAATGTGACTAACTCAGCACAGACTGGAGATCAAACCTGGGACCTTCCTGGTCTGGGTAGCTCAGCACTACACCACATAATGATTTACCCTCTGATTGCATGTCATGTCAAACATTTTTTTAAAACAATCAATCATTATTACCAGGTTTGGGGGGGTGCAGGGTGATCATGCAAACTGGTGCTTCCAGTGGGGGTGGCAGCACTTCCACATCTCAAGAAATTGCGGGCACGCTGGCTATGGTTTCCTAAGATGCACTGCCCATGAGCACTGAATCGTGGAATCACCCCTTTTAACATTGTATCTTTGCGCTTTATTCACTGACCTTGTAGGTTCGCTGACAATACAAGGTAACAACGAATAGTTGTTCTAGTGTAGCATTTCAGGTAAATGGAATTTAAACCTAGAAATTATTGTTGGAAACATTAAGGAATAAACACACCACACATTCTCATGACATTCCTCTCTCCACTATTTTAACATAAGCGTTATCACATTTAATATAAAAAAGGTTGACATCTCTGTTAAAATGGTGAACAGATGTATGTCATACAATCTGTATTAAACCCTACAGTTCCCCAGTAACATCATCTACTTGGATCTTGAGTCTAAGATTTTTGCCTCCACTACCACACCTGGAAGACCAGTCCAGATGTGGATAACTGTTTGCATTAAGAAGTTTTTCCTGACATGTATCCTAAACTTTCTGTTCACCAATTTTAACCTATGCCCCTCTGTTCTAATATTAAAACATTCCTTGAAGTAGGGCTCCTGATTAACCTTATCTATGCCACGGTTTGAGAGTAGGGATCAGCATCATGATTTTTCCCTGCACTTCCTTCATATCTTGAATACCTTTTTCCCTTATGTTTTGGTGGCCAATACTGAACACAGTACTCAAGATGCAGTTTGACCAAGGCACTATATAGTTTTATCTTCCAACTTAAACTCATTCTCAATTCTATTGAATTCAATTTGCTTACTTTTGTTCCACAGTGATTTGACATATTAATGATCAAATCTACTATCACGTCCAGATTCCTTTCTATTTTGCCTTGAGCTATTTCTACATCCGCAATATTATACCAGTGACATCCAGCTTTTCCACCTAGATGTAGTACTTGATTAAATATTTATTTGTATTTAGTTTCATCTGCCAATAATTTGCCCAATTACAGATTTTATCTAACTCCATTAATGCAGATTGGGGCCCCAGCACTAAGCCCTGGGGCACTCCACTTACTGCAAGTTATAGGAGAATAATATGTATTACTAGGGAACCAGAAGTGCTGTGTATCTTATAGATAAAAAGTATGCCCTGCATGTATTATAACTCAGTATCACTGATGTATTAATCACAGTACAATATCACTACAGTATAAATCATGTGATAAAGTGTCACTGCAAAATGTCACATGGTAGAATATCACTGCAGTTTTAAACACACAGAACAATAACTTGCATTTATATAGCGCCTTTAACGTAGTAAAACATCCCAAGGCGCTTCACAGGAGTGTTATCAAACAAAATTTGACACAGAGCCACATAAGGAGGTATTAGGACAGGTGACCAAAAACTTGGCCAAAGAGTTAAGTTTTAAGTAATGTCTTAAAGGAGCAGAGAGAGGTAGAGAGGCGGAAAGGTTTAGGGAGGGAATTCCAGAGCTTAGGGCCTGAAGGCACGGTCGCCAATGGTGGAGCGATTAAAATCAGGGATGGCACAAGGCAAAAATTGGATGAGCGCAGAGATCTCAGGGGGTTGTAGGGCTGGAGGAGGTTACAGAAATGGGGAGAGGCGAGGCCATGGAGGGATTAGAAAACAAGGATAAGAGTTTTAAATTCGAGGCGTTGCCGGACCGGGAGTCAAGGTAGGTCAGTGAGCACAGGGGTGATGGGTGAACGGGATTTGATGTGAATTAGGGTACGGGCAGCAGAGTTTTGGATGAGCTCAAGTTTATGGAGGGTGGAAGATGGGAGGCCATCCAGGAGAGCATTGGAATAGTCGAGTCTGGAAGTAACAAAGATATGGATGAGGGTTTCAGCAGCAGATGAGCTGAGGCAGTGGTGTGGACAGGTGATGATACAGAGGTGGAAGTAGGTGATCTTGGTGATGGAACAGATATATGGTTGGAAGCTCACCTCAGGATTAAATAGGATGTGAACGGACTGGTTCAGCCTCAGACAGGGAGACAATGGCTTCGGTCTTCCCAATATTTAGTTGGAGGAAATCTTTGCACATCCAGTACTGGATGTTGGACAAGCAGTGTGACAAATGAGAGACAGTGGAGGGGGTCGAGAGAGGTAGTGGTGATGTAGAGTTGGGTGTCGTCAGACTACATGTGGAATCTGACATGTTTTCGGATGATGTCACCGAAGGGCACATGTAGATGAGAAATACTACTGTATGAATCATGTGATACAATATCACTATAGTGTAAGTTATCTGGTAAGATATCACTGCAGTATTAATCACAGAACAATATCACTACATTATGAATTGTGTAATACGATATCACTACAGTGCAAATTATGTGGTGGAATATCATGTGGTACAATGTCACTACAATATGTCAAACTCCATGCAAAAGCTGCATGCAATGAAGATCATTCAACAAACCACTTGGAACAAACCACTTGCCAACATCCGATGGGGGAGAAATTCATATTGGACGGCTCAAAACGGGCAGTATTGCATCAGTTGCTTGTTATACCCCCCACCGCTCAATATTGACTTCTATTGATTATCGGGCAGTATAATCGGCGCCCATTTTTGCCCTAACGCTCAAGACGAAATCTCTAGCCCGATATATATCCTTTGCCACAGATAATGTGCTCCAACCCAATCCCTGACAATGTTCCCACAGCAGATTTATCATATATCACAGGGCGCTGCTTCTGGAAACAGTGTTATTGGTACAGTCTGCTCAGAGCGTTTGATGTCTGTCAGTGTTCAATGTTTAAACCTAGAATTTTACACTCTTGCAAACTTTGCTACTCTGCAGCAAGGAAAAAGAAATCCTCTTGCCCCAGCCAAGAAAAAATTGAAAATTTGAAAAATAAAACTCAGCCAAGTTTTAAGCACCAATGTGATCTCAGAACAGCAGATGCCCCGAATTGCATTAATAAAAAGAATCTTGCCCATAATGCATGTTTCACAAAAAGATGGATTCCACAAGACTTTTGGTGTCATGCAATGCAGTTCGTGGCCTAATCCTAAATTTCAGTGTAACACCATGTTGCGTGACTGGGCTAAAAATTTAAAGAGCAAGGATGAATGGCTTTGGATTGATCCATTTTAAGTGCAAGCTTTTGAGCTTAAAATAAATAAAGTTGTAAATATAAACAGTGCGGTTTCCCAGATGCCGCTGCATAATGTAGCAGATATGCCAGCTGCAGAGCAGCTTCTCGCTCCACATTGGAGTTATCATTATGAAAGCGGAATTAATCTGAATGAATGGAGTCCAGAAGCCTAGAATTCGAGAGTCACCAGCAGCCACTTCAAAAGACACATGTTCTGTGCTGTGTTTGTTAACATGCCCACATCCAGGAATGATTACATTCGACTTGTTTGACAGTCCTTTATGAAATATTGAACGAGATGAAAAAGTGCGGACCTCCGGCAGCGTAATTATCCCTCTACAGTTTCATTGATGCAAGCCATCTGGATGAACATTTACACCCTGTAGACAACTACAGCTCTTGTAATAAACTCCCACCCCCCTCGCCAACACCCTCCCTCCCCCTGCCCGCCATCCTTGCCCTTTTGTAATTGCTGCACCATTGACTCCTCCTGAATTTTAGAATGGAGAAAATACATTTTGATGTTTATACTTGGAAAAAAACATTGTCACCTCTTCATACAAAGAAAATCTAATATTCATAATTACAAGTGTAAAGAGAATGCAGTTCTGAGGTATTAAAAGCCCTCTTGGCATTTCTGTTTGTTTTGAATATTGGTGCGTGCAGGAGAGGTACATTGAAAAGTGCCAAATGATATTGTAAGCCAGAAATTCATGTATACACTAAAGAAAGTTTGCCTTTTATCAAAAACAGCAGCAGACATTAGAGCTTGGAGTGTGTAACTGGGTAGCAGTGGCTTAGCACATTGGCCTTTCACCGCAGGGACGCAGGTTTGAACGCAGCCCAGATTAATACAATGTCAGTCTCTACCCTTTGCTGACTACAGTCTACTCCTCGTAATTCAAAGTTGCATCATTCGTTAGCACTGCCATTTTATTTACGTTGGCTGCTACTGGGTAATTCAATGTTTCTCGTATCGAACAACTTCTTTGAATTATCAGCAAGTAAACTGCATAAGGGGTCCTACGTGAAGTGTGTTTAGTAGGCTTAACTCAGCATCACAGTAAGTGCAATTCCACAGCACAAAGCAGAACCTGATATGAGCCAATTAGCACACAAAGACCTCACATTGTTGGTTGGCATGGGAAATGAAGTAATGGACTGAAATAAAGTGCACCTTTCTAAATTTTTAGAGTTGAGCCTCATTGTTGTGGCAACAACAACAACTTTCATTTATATCACGCTTTCAGTGTAGAGAAAAATCCCAAGGTGCTTCACAGAAGTGTAAGCAGGCAAAAATGGACACTGAACCAGAGACCGAGATGTTAGGAAGGGGTGACTAAAAGCTTTGTCAAAGAGATGTGTTTTAAGGAGGGTCTTAAAGGAGGAGAGGGATCCCTCTGCATTTGTCCCTACTGTTTGATGCACCCCCCAACTTAGTATCATCTACAAGTCTAGAGAGCTTTGTCTCTGTCCCCAGCTCAAAATCATTTATATATATTTGTAAACAGGGTCTGAGCTCTGATCCCTGTTGCAGCCTACTGGTGACCCCCTTGGCACATCAACAGTTCAATTCACAACCACCCTTTGCTTCCTCCGTTTTAGCTCATTTTCATTCCACTTCAGAAGCTTGCTGCCTATTCCATGCATTCCTACTAATCACTTGTGTGGCACAGTTTCAAAAGCTTTAATGAAATCAAAATATATCACATCCACAGAACTTCCGTTGTCAACAAGGCCTGTCATTTCATTGAACAACTCCAGTAAATTTGTTAGACAAGACCTCCCACCCATAATCCATTTTGACTCCCTCTTTCCATACCATACCATATCTATCTAGGTCTTTCATTATCCCTTCTTTCAGAATGCCTTCTAATATTTTACCCACAACAGATGTTGGGCTTACTGGTCTGCAGTTCCCCGCATTATCCCTATGCTCCTTTTTTAAAGATTGGTATTATGTTTGTTACTTTACAGTCCTCGGGCACACCTCCCATTTCGAATGATTCCTAAAAGACGGTGGCAAGGATGTGACTGATTTTGTTAGCCCTTATATGAGGTCCAGCCAGATGCCTTGTCTTCCTTTAACTTCCTCAGCCTATCTGTAACCACCTTATTTGAAATTTCCTATAGTACTTCAACCACCTCTCCCAGAAATGTCACTTCTGTGCTGGGGAGATTACCCATGGTCTCCACCATGAACACAGAAGCATATTTGCTATTCCTTGATCACTTGATATTTCATTAGTTTTGATATAATTTCACCTTTGGGATCATCCAATGGCCCTACTATTACCTTGGTTTATTTGCTTGCAGTTACTCTGTATCTCTGGTAGTAAGATACTAAAAAGATGAAAATTCACATCTTGTGTGCCCCCTTATTAGGAAAACTTGTGTAATTTCCTTTTCCTTCCTACATCCAAATCAGTTTTAATTGCTAACTTGGGGAAGACTGCTTTTACTGTTAACATTTTGTAAGGGAGATTTCACCAAACCACAGACATATGGCAAATATACCACTGCTGAATCCTGTCCTCGGAGACCAATTGTACTGACATTGTTTAAGCTAAGCTTTATTATCACATCAAACACAACTGAGAAGAGGAAATTCCTAGGAAGGTCAAACTGTGTGGACATTTGTTTTTATGTGGGGAGGAGGGAGGGGGTTGTAACTCGGTGTGTCTCACTGACTCCATCATTTCAGTTTAGTTAAGTTCCTTTTTTTTCCCCCTTCGATTTACTTTTCCATATTGTTCCAAATTTTGTGACAACAAGCTTCTTGTTAACACGTTTTCCTCAGTCCCATATTGTAATCAGTCAAAGAGTTGAACATGTGATGAGATGGACCTCAGATAAGAAGAACTTTTGCTTTGCTGGGTCCCTATGGGGTTTGTAGTAATGAGATTGGACTGTTTTTGATTAGTTTATCATCTGAGTTTATGTAGCTTAAAAGGAGCATTGCTGCTTGATTAATTGTTTTGTAAGACTGCAATTTGCCAGGTTAGAGAATCAAAGGACGTAATTGTGACATGGTGACGTCATTGCATCACCGATCAACTGCTGGTTAAAAAAAGTGAACTTAACCTCACAGTAAAGAGCAAACCCTTCATTGAAAATGTTCTCTGTGCAGCAGATAGAGATAGCTGCTACAGAATGAATGTTCCCTAAAAGGCAAAAGAACAAATTTGTACAATCAGGCCCCTCCCGAATAAAGTCTGCCCGAATCAAATGGTGAGACTTACTTAAAGGGATACTGTCTTCACCAAAAAAAATTTGCAAAGCTTATTTTTTTTGGGTGGAGAAAGAAAGAGCCAGGTGAGCCAGGGAGCATTTACATCATGACAAGGAACAATCATTAACTTCAGTGAATGGAGGGAAGTACACTCCAATGTAACCTAGTAGAAAGAACTTCAGAGGGCAAAGAAACATAGGAACAGGAGTAGACTATTCAGCCTCTCGAGCCTGCTCCGAGATTCAATGAGATCATGGCTGATCTGTACCTCAACACCATTTACCTGCATCAGCTCCATATCCCTTGATACCCTTGCTTAACAAAAATTAATTTGATATCGGACCAGTTATCAAAAGAATTTCATATTCAGGGTTGCTTAAAATGTTTGGCTCGTGTCCGACAGTATCAATGAGAAATTATTTCCTCTACCCAGGTAGTTTCGACCCTGTGAATTCTATAATGTCTTTACCAATAGTCACCTTTCCAGTTCCTGCTCCCAATCCAGGTCTCAAATTCAAGTTCACAGATTAACTTTGCATTCCACTTCACTGTCTTCCAGTTAATCTTTAACCCAGTTTACACAGCTCACATGGTTTAATAAGTAAAGCTATTTCCCCTACATTGAGGGCTGGAAATAGAAACTTGTCACTGACTGTGGGTTTCAACAGCTGTGCTCTACGATACCTATCATGTAACGTGACCTTAGTATTTAAGGAACCCCATTTACAGTACCACTTTAATTGGAGGTGAAATCAGAATGGATTCCTTTCCAAAATTAAAATTTGCAGAAGGGTCAGTGAATTCTTCCATACAGACCAGGAAAGCCCCAGAGGGCCGATTTTCTGAATGCAATCTCCCGATGGGGAGCCTCAGCAGCCAGGAAAACAGATGAGGAAATCCTGGGTGTGTTCCTCACAAATTTGTCCACAAACTGAATAGATGGAATATGGCGAGCAGTGCACCCGTGGTTTCTCAATGTGTGCTCCCACCATGTGAAGCACGCGTTCATAAAATAAGCTGTCACCAGCACCATTACTGCCACCAATGGGTTTCCCAATGGGAATTTCCATTATTTGATCTTTTTAGAAAAAAAGGAAAAGGAAGATTAACAAAGGGTTATCAGGTAGGCTAGGTTACACCAGAGGTGTTCTATGTTAATCTGCTGGTACCCACACACCCAAATCTACAGACAGAGGTGCACATACCTTGCTTTGACACAGCAGTAGTGAATGCAAAGACTCCTATTCCCAAAGAAAGCTGGGACAGCAGACAAGATGACACAAATAAGTTGTAAAAATGCCTCACAATGTAATAATGGATACTTCCATGGAAGCACCCCAATCACAGTAGGTCAAGCTTTCTGTGGGATTGCATGAAAGAAGGCATGTCAGGGTGAGGTGAGGAGATGAGGAGAAACTTCTTCACTCAGAGGGTAGTAGGTCTTTGGAATTTGCTGCCTCAGGAAGCTGTGGAAGCTACATCATTAAATAAATTTAAAACAGAAATGGACAGTTTCCTAGAAGTAAAGGGAATTAGGGGTTACGGGGAGCGGGCAGGAAATTGGACATGAATTTAGATTTGAGGTTAGGATCAGATCAGCCATGATCTTATTGAATGGCGGAGCAGGCTCGAGGGGCCGATTGGCCTACTCCTGCTCCTATTTCTTATGTTCTTATTAGCAACTAGCAAAGCCAGATGCTCATATCCCCCAACCAATGACCATGGGGAGCTGTCTTCACAGGTTCTGCATCATCAAAGAACCAGATGCAGAGTGATGTCATCTGCTTTAAAGAACAGCCACAGCTACCATGCGGCCTCAAACCTGCCCCCACCTCTGTCCAGGCACACTGAGCCATGGAATGGCAAACAGGGACTCTCCCTCTCCCCCCACCTTGCAACCACATCATGCAACATGACCTTCACTTCAGCAGCCATCAAACCCTGGGTTGAGCGCTGGGCTGCACCGTTACTCGCTTGTAAATGCACGCCTGCATCTTGGGTTTTCTTCTCCTTTAGTCTTGGCGAAGGCTGCCAATGTGTTGAATTTCTTTCTGAGCCTTTCCTAAGATGATAAGGGTTTTTATCCCTCTACTTCCCTTTAATTGTTTGCATCCCTTACAGTTTCCACTCCTGCTACTAGCGTGCTCCCTGCATATGCCCAAATCTGCACCTGAAGCAGTGCATGATTGTGATAATGAGCTGACCATGTAAAACTGGGTGCAAACAGCACACTTCACTTCAGGTCAACGTCCCGCCCACTTTGAACTATTCAATGTAAACTATACCCATATTGGACAATTTTGGCTATACTATAGTTCCAATCTATCCAAAATACGATCCCACCTCTCTCACTTACCCAAGAACAATAAGTATGAAAATTGTCAATTAAAAAAGAAACATAATTAAAACATTTTATATTAGATTGACTGATATCATCTGCCAATCAGATGAGAGCTGTTGTAGGTGTGTCTGCGACATATTTCTGACTGTTTGCCAATAATTTGTAAGTTCTTTTAACCAAGTAAGCAACAGCAACAACAACAATTTGCATTTATATAGAAACATAGAAAATAGGAGCAGGAGTAGGCCATTCGGTCCTTCGAGCCTGCTCCGCCATTCAATATGAACATGGCTGATCCACTATCTCAATACCATATTCCCGCTCTCTCCATATCCCTTGATGCCTTTTGTGTCTAGAAATCTATCTATCTTCTTCTTAAATATATTCGGTGACTTGGCCTCCACAGCCTTCTGTGGTAGAGAATTCCACAGGTTCACCAATTCTGGGTGAAGAAATTTCTCCTCATCTCAGTCCTAAATGTCCTACCCCATATCCTGAGACTGTGACCCCTTGTTGTAGACCCCCCAGCCAGGGGAAACATCCTCCCCGCATCCAGTCTGTCTAGCCCTCTCATTCTTCTGAACTCAAGTGAATACAGGCCTAGTCGACCCAATCTCTCCTCATACGACAGTCCTGCCATCCCAGGAATCAGTCTGGTGAATCTTCGCTGCACTCCCTGTATGGCAAGTATATCCTTTCTTAGGTAAGGAGATCAAAACTGCACACAATACTCCAGGTGTGGTCTCACCAAGGCCCTGTATAACTGCTGTAAGACATCCTTGCTCCTGTACTCAAATCCTCTTGCAATGAAGGCCAACATACCATTTGCCTTCCTAACTGCTTGCTGCACCGGCATGTTTGCTTTCAGTGACTGGTGTACAAGGACACCCAGGTCCCTTTGTACATCAACATTTCCCAATCTATCACTATTTAAATAATACTCTGCCTTTCTGTTTTTCCTTCCGAAGTGGATAACTTCACATTTATCCACATTATACTGCATCTGCCATGTATTTGCCCACTCACTCAACTTGGCTAAATCGCCTTGAAGCCTCTTTGCATCCTCCTCACAACTCACAATCCCACCTAGTTTTGTGTCGTCAGCAAACTTGGAAATATTACATTTGGTTCCCTCATCCAAATCATTGATATATATTGTGAATAGCTGGGGCCCAAGCACCGATCCCTGTGGTACCCCACTAGTCACTGCTTTACATCCCGAAAAAGACCCATTTATTCCTACTCTCTGTTTCCTGTCTGTTAACCAATTTTCAATCCATGCCAGTGTATTACCCCCAATCCCATGTGCTTTAATTTTGCTCACTAACCTCTTATGTGGGACTTTATCAAAGGCCTTCTGAAAATCCAAATAAACCGCATCCACTGTTCTCCCTTATCTATTCTACCAGTTACATTCTCAAAAAACTCCAGTAGGTTTGTCAAACACGATTTCGCTTTCATAAATCCAGCTCCTTTAATGTAGAAAAGCATCCCATGGTACCTCAGAGAGGCATAATCAGAAAAAAATGGATACTGAGCCAAAGAAGGGTATATTAGGACATGGTGAATTTAAAGAAGCGGAGGTAGAGCAGTGAAGGGAGAGAATTCCAGGGCATGGGGCCGAGGGGCCTGGAGGCATGGCCACCAATGGTGGGGCGAAGGATGTACAAAATTTAAAGGACCAATAAGTTCTGGGGTGGGGGGGGGAGGTGAGGGGAGGGGGTGTTGTAAGGCTGGAGGAAGTTATGAAACAACTTGCATTGATATAACACATTACATGGCCTCAGGGCAATAGAAACCTCCACAGCCAATGAAGTACTTTTGAAGTAAAAACCGAAAATGCTGGAAAAGCTCGGCAAGTGAGGCAGCAGCTGCGGAGAAAGAAACAGAGTTAACTTTTCAGGTCGAAGACTTTTCATCAGAACTGCACAGATGCTGCCCGACTTGCTGAGCTTTTCCAGCATTTTCTGTTTTTATTTTAGATTTCCAGCATCTGCAGTATTTTGCTTTTGATTAAGTACTTTAGAAATGTAGTTATTGTTGTACAGCAGGGAAACACAGCAGCCAATTTGGACACAGCAAAGTTCCACAAACAGTAACGAGATAAATGACCAGATAATCTGTTTTAGTGAGGTAGATTGAGGGATAAATATTGGTCAGGACACCAGGAGAACTTCCCTGCACTTTGTTTGAACACTGTCAAGGGATCTTTTACATCCACCTGAGAGGGCAGGCAGGATATCTCAACTGAAAGATAGGGGGCGCTAAATTGGCCAGTTTAGCGCCCGTTGTTTCAGCACTACGTGGTCTTTCCAACATCCAAGATGGCGTCTTGGCTGCGCACGCACGTTTCCAGCGTGACGTGCGCAGCCAAGACGCCACCTTGGTATAGGAGTTAGCGCAGGCGCAAATACCGAACACCGGAAGCATGTAAAGTAAGGAGAAAATGCGTGCAATCAGTGCACAACGCTGTTTAAAGTGATAGACACCATTTTGGCACTTAACCCTGAACTCAACGCACAGTCTTAACTCCGACCACCTGAACGTATCTTAGAGTGCGTGGAGGACCCCCCCCCGCCCCCCCACAACCAGCGCTATTTAAAGGGATCATGCAGGTGTTGCAGATTAGTTGCTGGAGTATTGCTTCTGGCTGCTGGTGGAATAGGAAGTGTTTTTTGAAGCTTATACTTACTGAGAGTTGTTACAGTACATTTCAGTGTGCTTTGGCAGGTATTGCCTTATGGTTCGAAAAGTTACAACCGCAGTTGAACGACATTCCAGGCAACCATGGGTGGTCTGCTAGGGCTTCCGCTGGGCATTGAGCACGACTGGGAGCATGCAGAGAGACCAGGCGTAGCAGGTTAAGCAATGAGAAGAGGGAGGACGAGGAGGCACAGGGCACTGAGCGGGAGGCTGTGTCCAATGAGGGCCTTCCGGGACCAATTCTCTTACCTCAACATGACCGAGGAGGATTGCGTCCAACGCCTGAGTTTCAACAAGGAAGCCGTGACCAAGATCTGTCAACTGGTGCGGCCACAACTGCAGCCTCAGAGCAGGGCGAGGACAGCATTGCCTGGGGCTGTGAAGGTCACCGTGGTGCTGAGTTTCTACGGCTCAGGATCATTTCAGGCCTCTGCTGGTGACATGTGCAACATCTCACAGTATGCTGTGCTCTGCTGCATAAGGGAGGTCACAGACGCACTGTACCAGATGAGGAACAGGTTCATCACCTTCCCTCTTGACAGAGACAAGCAGAACGAGCGAGGCTCGTCTGCATTGCTGACTTCCCCATGGTGCAGGGTGCCATTGACTGCATGCACATTGCCCTGCGTGCCCCCCATATCAACACGGACATCTTCGCCAACCGAAAGGGCTTCCACTCCCTCAACATGCAGCTGGTGTGCGACCACATGCATCAAACCATGGAGGTCGATGCCCGCTACCCTGGGAGCAGTCACGACGCCTTCATCATTGGTAGTCCAACGTGCCAGCTATCTTTCGCCTGTCTCGGCAAGTTAAAGGCTGGTTACTGGGAGACAAGGGCTATCCCCTCACGCCATAGCTCATGACTCCAGTCAGGAACCCACGCACATGTGCACAGCAGGCCTATAATGAGAGCCATGCTGCCACACGCAACATCGTGGAGCACACCATAGGCCTCCTCAAACAACGTTTCCGCTGCCTGGACTGGTCTGGAGGAGCCCTACAGTGGGTGGGCAGATTCATGGTGGTCTGCTGCATGCTGCACAACCTCGCCATCATGAGGGACCAGCCGTTGCCGCCAATGATCGGAGAAGACCCTGAGCCAGAGGTGAAGGAGGGGGAGGCTGAGGAGAAGAGGCTGAGGAGGAGGAAGAGGCTGAGGACAAGGAGCCGGAAGAGGAAGTGGAGGAAGACACAAGGGTGCAACAGGGACCACACGCCTTGTCTGCAAGGGCTCTGCGTGCTTGCCTGATCCATGCCCGCTATCAATAATGTGTCAACTACATCCCTGAATTCACCAACAGTCCTACATTCCCTGCCTTTCCGCTCCCACAAGACAATCGAATCGCCCTCCATCTGATTACACATTGGTTTCCCTCAGCTCATCGAACAAATAAAAACCACCACCAAATGCGAATTCAAAGTCGCATTTATCAATGAATAAATGAAATCATGGAAACAGAACAGAACTATTCACCCTTGTGCATTCCCTTAATGTCTGTTGTTCGTGTGCCTTTACCTATCCTGGTGTTCCTACGAGTGGCTGGAGCATGGGTGGTGGAAGGCTGCTGGCCTTCAATGGAGGAGTGTGCAGATGGCCTTGGAGGACGACCTCGAGCAACTCTGGGCCGGGAGGGCCCGGCTTCAGACTGCACCATCTCAGCATGGACTGCAGCAGTCTGGCCTGGCTGGCCGATAGGCAACAACAAGGGCACTGGCAGAAGGGCAGGGGTGGGAGCAGGAATGCTGTATTCCTGAGAGAGGACAGCAGGTCCGACTGCCATGGCGCCACTGCTACTCTCCCGGGACGGCGCCTCAGCAATCCTGATCAGCTGGAGAACGGATTGCTGGAGTGCTGTGACGCCCTGGAAGCCCCGTTCCACAGTGGTCCCCAGAGCCACGATAGCAGCAGTCTGAGCTTCCATTGCAGGAGTCTGAGCTTCCATTGCAGGAGTCTGAGCTTCCATTGCAGGAGTCTGAGCTTCCATTGCAGGAGTCTGAGCTTCCATTGCAGCAGTCTGAGCTTCCATTGCAGGAGTCTGAGCTTCCATTGCAGCAGTCTGAGCTTCCATTGCAGCAGTCTGAGCTTCCATTGCAGCAGTCTGAGCTTCCATTGCAGCAGTCTGAGCTTCCATTGCAGGAGTCTGAGCTTCCATTGCAGCAGTCTGAGCTTCCATTGCAGCAGTCTGAGCTTCCATTGCAGCAGTCTGAGCTTCCATTGCAGCAGTCTGAGCTTCTATTGCAGCAGTCTGAGCTGCAAATGTATCTTGCAGACCTTTGATGACATCGGTTTGTGCTGTAATGGAAGCCGCGACATCGGCCATCAGACGCTGCACCATGGTGGGTTCCACAGGTGCGCTGATGGAGGTGACCACCCGTTCCACGTCGGAAAGGATGGGCTCCAAGCTCTGTGCAAAACTCTGTGCCAAGTTGGAGCTGGACTCCTCCATGCCCCTTGACATTGTGTGCAGGCTTTCTGGCAGGCTTTCCAGTGCCCCCAGCATTTGGTTGTGTACACCCATCAGCCGTCTTCTGTCGCCTGGCCCATTGAAGTCCTCATCTAACTTCTCTGCAGCAGAACTAGTGAGTGACCTCGCCCTCTGGTGAGCTGGCACCTGTGGTATCCGTTCCCCTCGCCCCGGCTCCTGCACACTTGTGCTCAGTGTCTCACCACATGCAGATCCCTCCTCTAACCAAGTCTCTAAACAACACGCAGTGTCAGTCTCTGAGCTGGTGGAAGCAAGTGTCAGATCGAGTGACGGTGTGGCTTCAGTATCCTCCTCCTCGGCGGATGCCGTCACGTGTTCTTGGGTATCTGCAATGACAAAGGGAAACGGGTTGAGTTGTAGAGCGGGGAGAGGAGCAAGTAAGACGTGCGTGCTGACAGCCTCTGCAGTACGTGAGTCAGAAAAGATTATGGGACGAGGGAGATGTGAGAAACGAGAAAGAGCATTAGATATGCAGCAACCCCCTTCATCAGGACCTCCAGCGCGGCACGTTGTGACGGCTGCAGCAACGGAGCAGTGGGTAGAATGTGCCACGTGAAACTCGCATTCACTCACCTTGACCTCTCGTGTCAAATCATTGAACTTCTTTTGGCACTGCACCCAAGTGCATGGTGTAATGCTCCTGGCGTTCACTTCCTGTGCCACAGACTGCCAATGCCTGTGGAGCTGCAGTCTGGAGGGTCTCCTGCCACCCTGCGGGTACATGTTGGTCCTTCTTTCATCCACCCATTCCACCAGGGCCTCCAGTGCATCATCGGAGAAGCGTGGAGCCGTCTCGCGCGCCAGTCCTGCCATCTTTGCGGCCATCTTTCCCTCTTCCAAGTGAACTGTGCAAGTTCCATTTAAAACGTGCACCTGCGCCTTTAAGAGGTGCAGGCTGCCGATGATGTGTGCTGAGCACGCCCGATTTCCGACTACCTGATTCTCCGTGCAGCCTCTCAGCAGCGCGGGTAGTGCTGGCTGCACAGAGATACCGTGGTAAGTAGCAGGTAGCTCGAAATTCACGTGCTACCTCCGTCGGGGCCATTGGGCGGGGGGGGGGGGGGGGGGGGGAGTGGGTAATAGCACATCACACTACCCCTGCCCAAAATGGCCTTTATCGAATTTGTCCCCCAGGATCTCTAACAGTGCACTCCCTCAATACTGTACTGAAGTGTTAACCTAGATTATGTGCTCAAGTCTCTGCAGTGGGGGGCTTGAACCCAGAACATTCTGACTTAGAGGCAAGAGCGCTACTACTGAGCCAAGGCTGAAAACCTTACAGGGATAAGATGGAGGTAAGGCAAATGAAGAGGTTTAAACACAAGGATGAAAATGTTAACTTTCAGGCATTGAGGGACTGAGAGCTAATATAGGTCAGCGAAGACAGGGGTGATGGGCGAATGAGATAAGGTATGGACAGCAGAGTTCTGGACAAGCAGATGTTTATGGAGGGTGGAGGATGCTTGGTAGAGCTTTGGAATAGTCAAATCTGGACATGACCAAGGCACGGATAATGCACCAAAAGGGAAAGAAAAATGGGGATGTTATCGGGTCATTTATAAACAAAAGCAAACAAATCCTGAGCAGTATGTCCACGCATACAAGGTAGAAACATAGCAACATAGAAAACAGGAGCAGGAGTAGGCCATTCGGCCCTTTGAGGCTGCTCCGCCATTCAATATGATCATGGCTGATCCTCTATCTCAATACCATATTCCCGCTCTCTCCCCATACCCCTTGATGTCTTTTGTGTCCAGAAATCTACTTAGCTCCTTCTTAAATATATTCAGTGACTTGGCCTCCACAGCCTTCTGTGGTAGAGAATTCCACAGGTTCACCACCCTCTGAGTGAAGAAATTTCTCCTCATCTCAGTCCTAAATGTCCCATCCCGTAACCTGAGACTGTGACCACAAGTTCTGGACCCCCCCAGCCAGGGGAAACATCCTCCCTGCATCCAATCTGTCCAGCCCTGCCGGAATTTTATGTTTCAACGAGATCCCCTCTCATTCTTCTAAACTCGAGTGAATACAGGCCGAGTCGACCCAATCTCGCCTCATATGACAATCCTGCCATGCAAACGTTGGCAGGCACACTGTTATATATGGTAGGTGCGTATAAACATTTGCAACATGGGCATCTCTTGACCAATGAGTTTTGTTACATTTCAGTAGCTAAATGTAAGAAAGTAAATGCAATACAGCTTCAAGCCCTCAGCAGGTCACGGGACTGCAGAATAATTTATTGTTTTTTCACCGTGTTCGCAACAGGCTAATTTAGCAAAGGACTATGGGTCAAGTCAGGTAAGGCCGAGGCCATGACATCTGATTTCCTTCTATAAATCTAGATTAATAGCAAAGCTGGTAAATGCTGCTGTCTCACTCCAGAGGCTTGAGGTGAAGGACCCCCCAAAAAAGGCCAGCCCTTAAAGTTGCAGTGCGTCTCGGAGAGAGCTGCTTATTATACATGAGGTAAAGCCTGATAAACAGCACCATATGTCATAGATCTCAGCTCTCTTTCAGCATGCTGTAGTTTGGAAAGCCGTTCTAAAAATAATGGTGTAGTACTTTAAGTATTAATGTGCTGTTGGCTGCCATTTGGTGTTCAAAGACAGTGAAAAATGTCTTCCTAACAAGAAGCAGCTGGGGTGCACACTACAGGGCAGCAGCCAGGGATGTCTGGGCTGTCTCTGGGTGAGTTGGCTTTGTGTCTTTAACTAATATTAATAAGCTACTGTACAGGTTTTTTTTTCGCTGGTAAGTTATTTTCTACATTTCTTTCAAGTGCTTTGAGCTGCAGTGCTTGTAGTTTTATTGCCCCTCCTTTCTTCCTATTTTTATGGCTTCTCCTGATGCCACTCTCGAATTCCAGACCTTTGCCAACAGGCACTCTGTAGCCAGCTGGGAGACGCACAGGAGCGTGGCCTGTGTTGATTCCTGCTCACTGATCCCTCCCTGGTTTTCTTTCAAGCCTCACCTCCGTGATGTAATTTCCCCTAGAACAGCCCCGAGGAGCAGGGAAGATCTTAGAGCATGAGCCTTGAATCCCACCATTCCATAGTTCTACCCATCGTTGCAGCCATTTTGCTTTTGTGCATAAGTGCCCAGTAATGAACTGCAGTAATAGCTCCACAGAACACATTCCAGGAAAATCTTCTCAGTTATTAACTGTAGTGGATCGCGTGTACAGCTGTGATGTGTAAGATTGACTTAGTAGGGGTGATCTAATTGAGGTGCTTAAGATGATTATAGAATTCGATAGGGTAGATAGAGAGAAACTATTTCCTGCTGTTGGGGTGCCCAGAACAAGGGGGCATAACCTTAAAATTAGAGCTAGGCATTCATGGGTGATGTCAGGAAGGACTCTTTCACACAAAGGGTAGTGGAAATCTGAAACTCTCTCCCCCAAAAAGTTATTGAGGCTAGGTCAATTGAAAATTTCAAAACTGAGACTGATAGAATTTTGTTAGGTAAGGGTATTAAAGGATGTGGTGCCAAGGCAAGTAAATGGAGTTGAGATACAGGTTAGCCATGATCTAATTGAGGGGCTGAATGGCCGACTCCTGTTACTATGTCCGTTTATAGTCTATAACTTAACTGTTTTCAGTTTGGTGATGCACACATAGTTGAGGTCCATTTGTTACCATAGAATAATCAGGGAGACAGCCCATAACACCTATATTGGAGCAGAGAAAAACCACAGGGAAACATGAGTAGTGCCACTAATAATCAATAAGGGCAAAATACATGGCCGGCCCACACTGCAGGCAGTCAGTCAGGTGCACCTGAGAGCACAGTATTCACCGCGCACCCCCCCACCCCTCCCCCACCAATACCCATTCCTGGAAATGACAGGATAGATTTAGTCTTCACTGCCCGGGTGCTAATCTGGTGGAGAGGATTGTCCGCCTGTTATTGAACCCATCCGGCTTTCATTTCACTGAAATCAACAGAATGAAAATCGGGCAGGTTCTATAAAGGGCATCTGATAATCGCCCAGGCGGTGAAGACGAAAATCTGCCCCCACATCTTTGTGTATTTTACTTTTTTTAATGATTAGTGTGTAATGATTTTTTATTTCCAGTAAAAGAAAAGTAAACCTGGCTAGAATTACAGTTGGAGATAATAGCAGACAAACGGTCAGTGTGATTGTTTGACATTCCTCTTTCCCATTGTTTTAACAGCAGGCCGTTGATCCAATTATTTTAACTTTACCTGCAAAGTTGTAGCAAAGTCTACACAGCTACTTGTATTTTCATACTTAAAATATCTCTAACTCTTCCAGGCGAAACTAGTTTTCACTTAAAAGGCAGGATTAAAGTAATCTCCAAAAAGCCAGAAAGTGTGCAAAATACAGTGTCAAAAATCAAAACCTTCTGGGGAGGAGCATGCCCTGAAATCCTACCAGAAAATAAACCTCACACCTTCATCACCCATGTTCTCCTCTAATAAATTCTATATTCACCATTGCTGCAAACTGTATGATTATGTGCTTCAGGGTTTTTCTATTACAGTAAAAGTAATCCAGTGGTGGACATATCAGGTTATGGTAGCCTAGTGGTTATGGTCGTTTGCCTAACAATCAGAGATCACATGAGTTCAAATCTCCCCATGACATGATATGAAATTGTATTCAATAAATCTTGGGGGGGAATAACTTTGAAAGCTACCAGATTATTGTAAGAACCCAACTGGTTCACTAATGTCCTTCAGAGGAGGGAGCCTGCCCTATCTCCAGGTGACTCCACACTATGTGGTTGGCTCGTAATGCCTTCAGGGCAACTAGGGATAGACAATAAATGCCACCTTTGCTGGTGTCAGCTATATCTCAAGGGCAAAATGTTTCTCCTGCAACTTAAGTTATGACCTATCAATGTGCCACTGCACTTTTAGTGCAACCCCTCACCTTTTTGTGTCGTAAGGCATATATTCAAGGCTGTTTTTGAACTGTCAGGTTTTGTGAGGCTGTATCGGCTTTTGTGAAGCTGTTGGCCGCCTTTTGCTAGTTTTCTAGGTTGGCATACGTGCCCCTGGACCTGCAATGCTGGTTTAACGTGAAATAGTGCTTTTCTATTCCACTTAGTATTTTACATATAAAGAAAAAGAAAGGGTAGACGGGGCCTCGGTATAATGTCTTATCTGATTATAACGAGTTGCTATGATCTGGAATGCACTACCTGAAAGGGTGGTGGAATCGGTTTCAAAGGGGAATTGGATATATACTTGAAAAGGAGAAATTTTGCACAGGGGATAGAGCAGGGAAGTGGGACTAATTGAACAGCTCTTTCTAAGAGCTGGCATAGGCACGATGAGCTGTAAGATTCTATGATTCTATGATCTGAAAGACGGCACCTCCAACAGCGCAGCGCTCCCTCGGTATTGCACTGGAGTGTCAGTCTAGATCTAACATACTAAATGGAATTTGCTTTTTTGCTTGCCTATAATTAGAATCATTGATCAGACATTGCTAATGTCAGATACAAAACATGGACTGGATCAATACACTGCAATATAATAAAAAGTCATAAAAATAATACTATAGGTAAACAACCCAATGAGGTAATTTGACATCTGTACTCAGTTCCTAGAAGCTACAGTTGCAGTGCAGTTTAGTTAGGGAATAAATATAAATTGTGACCTACAATGTGAAAATAATCTGAGCTACAACTTTAGTTTCATTTAATCCCTGTTAATTAGTGCAGGAAACTAATGGATTGCTGAGGCTTCAGCAGAACAGCAGGTACCGGAATGGAGTGAGTGGTCAGCAATGATTTCCATTTCATGTCCAGAATATATTTCCACTATATACGGAATAGTCCAGCAAAAAAAAACGATCACAAAGAATTCCCTGGCAATGCTACGGGAACATGATCGCAAAAGAGGTTAATACCGTCCACTGAACACCACAGCATGGGGACTCCAGAACTCTCCATCACACAATTAAAGAAAAAAGGTTGTCAGTTCCAAGAATATTTGTTACAGAGTGCAACAGATCACAGGTAGAGGCTGCAATCTTATCTGCAGTTCAAGTGGCATTTTTAAACTGCTTGAACTTTACTCTTGTGTTGCATAATGTCACCTGAACTCTTATGTTAGTTTATGCCTATGTTGTTAACTCAAGGCCTTGAAATTATGCTATGGGATAATAGTGTATGGATATCATTGCAAAATTCCTCTCCACTATTTCAGATGAACGCACGGAACATTCATACACTAATATTCCACAGCATAATTTCAAGACTCATGATTCACTCACATTATTTTAATAGGCAAACACATGTACATATACATACATATAAATATGCACACTTATATATGTACGCCCACAGCATGCATATATATATATATATATATATATATATATATATAAAATATATATATATATATACACATACATCTGCACGTACAAAAACATATATATACACACACGTACACATTTACATATACACACATACCACAAGCATTTCAAAATATCTGTTAATAATTACATTTCCTATTGCACTTATTCTTAGTACTGTTGTTGTTGGAACAATATCCTTTATACTACAAGTTCTTGTAAAAACTTATACAATTATATTGATTTACACAGGGTAGCAAGTCACAGTGGGTTTTAGCTAAACAGTGCATATAATTTCTTGACAAATATGTCAGGCAGTTGAAGGTAGCTTTGTCGCAGGTCCTTGAACACTTTGCTTGACAATAATTGATGAGGATTTAGCAACTAATACCAACTGCAAGTCCACATTTCACACAGGTAACAACATCTCACCTTCTTCAGGCAAAACAGAGAACATGAATAAAGTACTGATGCAACTTGCATGTTATTATTTTTTACAATGTCACCTTTATTCCAATTTTAGATTTATGGGCAATAGTGTGATTCATAGGATATTTAAAGTTGCCTTATTATTTGACAATTAGTACCAGCAATACCCTGTTGAGTATTCCAAATGGGTGTTGGATTTCCATTTTGCATTTTTACTAAATATGATGCCTGTTTGGAATACTAAATCCCCCAAATTCTGTAAATCCATCGACGTTCTGAGCAGGCCAAAATCCACCTCAGACTTTGGTCTGGGAGCCAATCTAAATCGCAGTCCAGGTAATTAAATGGGTGTGCAAATCAGTGCACCTAACTAAACATACCCCACTATCTGTCCTGGCTCCTTGTACTTTCCCCAAGGCTTGGGCACCTGTGCAGCCATTTCCAACTGGCTCACTTTAGCTGGCTTGCAGGAACCAACTGCACAAATTTGACTGAAGAAAGATCTCAGGACGTCCTAAAGTGCTTTCCAGCCAACGAAGCACTTTTGAAGTGTGATCACTGCTGTAATGTAGGAAACACAGCTGTCAATTTGTGCACAGCAAGCTCCCACAAACAGCAATGTGATAATGACCAGATCATCTGTTTCAGCGAATGTAGGTTGAGGGATAAATATTGGCCAGGACACTGGTGAGTGCCTACGACTCTTCTTCGAATAGTGACATGGGATCTTTTACGTCCACCTGAGAGGGCAGACGGGGCCTCAGTTTAACGACTCGTCTGAAAGACAGCACCTTTGACAGTGCAGCACTCCCTCAGTACTGCACTAGAGTGTCAGCCTAGATTTTGTGCTCGGGTCTCTAGAGTAGGACTTGAACCCATAACCTTCTGACTCAGCCACAGCTGACACTTAAAGAACAGTAAAACACAAGGAATGTGTGCACCATTCCCTGCCTGGGCAGCACTCGTAGCTATATTTTCTATTGTTTTCCAGTCACATTTCTTCCATGTATCTTCCTGCAGCAACCATGGGAGGAACAGACCCCTGCTTAGACATTCACTCGGAGTGAGACTTACACTCTTCAAATTAAAAACTTAATCTACAGTATTTTGATGAATCCCACCCTAGAAAAATAAATATACTTTGTACATATATAGGGATAAATTTTATGATTTGGCGCTCCCATTGTAGAGCTTAGCATAACAGGAGTAACTTTCCATCTATGGATAGATGGTAGTGCTGGGGAATGGAGGAGTAGCCATTTCAGACAGCTGCTGAAGCACTCCCAGGTCAGGTACTGCATAGTTTCTACAAAAACAACTTGTGCCTTTAACGTAGTAAAATGTCCCAAGGCGCTTCACAGGAGTCTTATGAGACAAAATTTGACACCGAGCCACATAAGGAGATATTAGGACGGGTGACCAAAAATTTGATCTAAGAGGTAGGTTTTAAGGAGCGTCTTGAAGGAGGAGAGAGAGGTGGAGAGGTGGAGAGGTGGAAAGGTTTTAGTTAGATGAAAGAATAAAATCCTCTGTACTTTGCCACAAGCTCAGAAGAGCACCCTCCACCTCACCAATGTGAACTGTTTTTCCGTTTCCCTCCGAGTGAGACTGACGATTAGTGCTGATACGATCAAACATATTTAAATGGGTCGCTGATCTGTCTCACTATTTCTTGATCATAGATCTTGCAACATCTCCCTGATGTGGACAGCTCTGGGAGAACCACTACTCAGGGCCACAAGTCAGCTCCGCAGAGACAGCAGCAGTTAGTTCTCTCTTACCTGCCCACTCCATAAGCCACCTCTGCACTAAATGGTACAGTTTTAGAACGGTCAGCGATATGAATGTCGACTTAAAAAGTGAGTCCACCAAATTAAGCGTGTGCAAGCTGGTCTTGAATAGGTCAGTAATTTGTAGCTGGAGAATGAGGGAATGGTTAGAGCTGGAAAACAAAAGATAAACTAACCAGGATTAAAAGAAAGTGATATCGCTGTATTAAAACCAGATTGTAACAAAACAACACCAACCAGTTTCTTTAACACTCGCACATATAACACAGGAATGTTGAGGAGACTGGACTTTGACAGTTTGACAGTTTAATTAAATCAGAAAGAAAGGAGGGCTTCTCTTCACAAACTCAATCATCACACTGCAGTCACAGAATTTCAAAACACTAAACCATTTCCTGTTCATGTTTCTGAAATTCCATTGCTGTGTCATAAATAGGTTGCTTTGATGCCATGATATTTTTTATTTATCACATTGTGCCTGATGATAATGCATAGAAACATAGAAAATAGGAGCAGGAGTAGGCCATTCGAGCCTGCTCCACCATTCAATATGATCACGGCTGATCCTCTATCTCAATACCATATTCCCACTCTCTCCCCATATCACTTGATGCCTTTTGTGTCTAGAAATCTATCTAGCTCCTTCTTAAATATATTCAGTGACTTGGCCTCCACAGCCTTTTGTGGTAGAGAATTCCACAGGTTCACCACCCTCTGAGTGAAGAAATTTCTCCTAATTTCAGTCCTAGATGTCCTACCCCATATCCTGAGACTGTGCCCCCTCGTTCTGGACCCCCCCCCCAGCCAGGGGAAACATCCTCCCTGCATCCAGTCTGTCTAGCCCTGTCAGAATTTTATATGTTTCAATGAGATCCCCTCTCATTCTTCTAAACTCGAGTGAATACAGGCCGAGTCGACCCAATCTCTCCTCGTACGACAGCCCTGCCATCCCAGGTATCAGTCTGGTGAACCTTTGCTGCATTCCCTCTATAGCAAGTATATCCTCTCTTAGGTAAGGAGACCAAAACTGCACACAATACTCCAGGTGTGGTCTCACCAAGGCCCTGTATAGCTGCAGTAATCCTTGCTCCTATACTCAAATCCTCTTGCAATGAAGGCCAACATACCATTTGCCTTCCTAACTGCTTGCTGTACCTGCATGTTTGCTTTCAGTGACTGGTGTACAAGGACACCCAGGTCCCTTTGGACATCAATATTCCCCAATCACCATTTAAATAATACTCTGCCTTTCTGTTTTTCCTTCCGAAGTGGATAACTTCACATTTATCCACATTATACTGCATCTGCCATGTATTTGCTCACTCACTCAACTTGGCTAAATTGCCTTGAAGCTCTTTGCATCCTCCTCACAACTCATAATCCCACCTAGTTTTGTGTCGTCAGCAAACTTGGAAATATTACATTTGGTTCCCTCATCCAAATCATTGATATATATTGTGAATAGCTGGGGCCCAAGCACTGATCCCTGCGGTACCCCACTGGTCACTGCCTGCCACCCCAAAAAAGACCCATTTATTCCTACTCTCTGTTTCCTGTCTGTTAACCAATTTTCAATCCATGCCAATATATTACCACCAATCCCATGTGCTTTAATTTTGCATTCTAACCTCTTATGTGGGATTTTATCAAAGGCTTTCTGAAAATCCAAACAAACCACATCCACTGGTTCTCCTTTATCTATTCTACCAGTTACATCCTCAAAAAACTCCAGTAGGTTTGTCAAACACGATTTCCCTTTCATAAATCCATGTTGACTTTGTCTAATCTCGTTGATATTTTCTAAGTGTCCTGTTATCACATCCTTTATAATAGACTCTAGCATTTTCCCTACTACTGATGTTACGTTAACTGGTCTCTAGTTCCCTGTTTTCTCTCTCCCTCCTTTTTTAAATAGTGGGGTTACATTTGCCACCCTCCAATCTGCAGGAACTGTTCCATAATCTATAGAATTTTGGACGAAAGCAACTAATGCATCCACTATTTCCATGGCTACCTCTTTTAGTACTCTGGGATGTAGATTATCAGGTCCTGGGATTTATCGGCTTTCAGTCCCATTCATTTCTCCAGCACTATTTTTTTACTAATACTAATTTCCTTTAATTCCTCCTTCTCACTAGTCCCTTGGTTCCCTTGCATTTCTGAGAAGTTATTTGTGTCCTCTTCCATGAAGACAGAACCAAAGTATTTGTTTAATTGCTCTGCCATTTCCCTGTTCCCCATTATAAATTCTCCTGTTTCTGACTGTAAGGGACTTACATTTGTCTTCACTAATCTTTTTCTTTTTTACATACTTGTAGAATGCAATAATGTACCTTCCTTTCCACACCCATAGATGGGTGAATAGTCGAGAGCTCCTCGGTATGAATGCAGCTCTGTCCTTCCAGTTAATGCATGAATCCAATGTCCCTTTACTTTACTGTAATTACTATTTTAGTGGCAGCACTGTAATGCAGCACTTTTCAAATTTTCCTATGTGAGGGACTCCCAGTGAATATTGACACCCTCTCAGGCCCTTTTTCAAAGGCAAAGTCATTGACAGAAAATCTGATTTAGTGTTAGGGCCTCACAGACACTGGGAACTCCTCATTCTCCCACCCCCACCCACCTCCCCTCAAGTGTCCAGAGACACCCATTTGAAAACCATGGCCATTGCTTCGTCTGCTAGCTCCAGGACCCACATAAACAGATTATTTCAAAGGCCCCTCTTCAGGCAGCAGTTACCCCGGTGGCAAATAGAAGCACAACTGCCAGAGAGGAGGTCACAGCTTTTGTGCCGTACAAATCCACGACAAAGTCTCCCAATCAATGGCTTCACCAGCCACTGGGGCAGGTCATGTGACCAGAGATGAAGTCACAAAGTTTTCAAACAGCTCTGTGCTGGGCACTTTGTTTGTCTATTGCTGTGGAATTACACAGAACTTACAGCACAGGCCAAGCGGCCCACCTGGTCTCTGCCGGTGTTTATGCTCCACATGAGCCTCCTCCCACCCAATTTCATCTAACCCTATCCGAATCTCTCTGCCAGTGTAAAAGGGGTAGACTCCACAGTACCAGGTGTCTTACAGAACTGCTTCTTCTGGAAGTGGTTCTGCAATATAAAAAGGGAATACTTTCACTGACTATTCAGCATTTGGACAATGAGTATTTTTTTCATGCTTTCCTTACAACCTATCAGCTGCTTCAATCAGATTCTTTGTTTCTTTTACCACCATTTATTTGTTCATATAAGGATATCCTCCCTATCTCTGTAACCTCCTCCAGCCCTGCAACCCTCCAAGATCTCTGCGCTCCTCCAATTCTTGCCTCTTGCATATCCGATTTTAATCGCTCCACCTTTGCTGTCTTCAGCTGCCTAGGCGCTAACCTCTGGAATTCCCTCCCTAACCCTTTCTGCCTCTCTCTCTCTCTCTCTCCTGCTTTCAGACACACCTTAAAACTTACCTCTTCGACCAAGCTTTTAGTCACCTGTCCTATTATCACCTTGTGTGGCTCGGTGTCAAACTTTGTTTGTTAACGCTCCTGTGAAGCGTCTCGGGGCATTTTACTATGTTAAAGGCACTATATAAATGCAAGTTGTTGTTGGATTTGTCAGCAATTTCTGGGTTGCAATCCAGAAATGTCAATATCCAAGCACCATCATACCATTCACATACATGCCAACTTTCACCATCCCATGCAATTACAATCTATATCAGCCTCACAGTCTCGCATGTTTCCAACGCTACCAGTCACAGCTTAAAAAGACTTGCGTTTATATATAGGGCCTTTCACGACTTCAGAACATGACAAAGCACTTTACAGCCAATGAAGTACTTTTGAAGTGTAATCACTGTTGCAATGTAGGAAACACGGCAGCCAATTTACACATAGTAAGATCCCGCGAACAGCATTGTGATAATGATCAGGTAATCTGTTTTAGTAATGTTGATTGAGGGATAAATCTTGGCTAGGACTCCCCTGCTCTTCTTTGAACTAGTGCCGTGGGATCTTTTACATCCACCCAAGAGGGCAGACGGAGCCTCTTAGATGGGGCAGCTTAGGCTGTTGTATGCGGTGCCCTTAATTGCTGGCTGCCAGCCCCTTCCTCGGCGATTGCCGTCAGCAGCATTGAGTTCACGAGTAGGGTAAGAAACCGAAAGGCTTCAGTGTATGTGCAAAAGTGGCGCAGTCTTGTAATGCAGCTCAGCGTGAAACAGCCGTGCACACCCTCTTCAGGCGCCCAGCTGGATATGTAAGAAAAACAAGACAAGCCCCTTTACCTCAGCTACACCAGTTGTTGGATTGTGTAAAGAAGACAAGAGTACAGGTTTGTGAGTTTAACCCAACCTTCCTTTTTGAAGTCTAACCATCAACATAAAAGACAGACAACTCAGACGCCTGACTCACCAGATAAGAGACTGTAACCTCTAATATTTCACAATAATGAAATCCCATGAAGAAACTGTGACTACTATTGGAAAAAACATCCTGGATTGAGAAACAGAGTTTCTCCACACTGCTCCTATAACTAAGATAAGGCTCTATGAACACCCTTTGAGAAGGGGGAATTCAGAAGGCGGTTTGAGGGTGATAGAGGTATTAATGGTACTGCTTGAATTTTGTTTTCTCGTCGGAGGCAGAGGTAAGTACTTATTGTTCTTTAAAGCAGGGTTCCTTGTTAATGCTGTGCACCATTCCCTGATTAAGTGAGCAGGCTGGTGACCTGTTCATGAACCTCAAACCAGTCTCTTACCAGCCACCAATAGGTATGTGAGATTGGCAAAGGGGTAGAGGGCAGATTCACCCCCAGGTAATTCTATTTTCCTGGGGCTAGTGCCAAGAATCCACTTGGTAGCATTCTCCTGGTCCCACAATGATCAGTAGAGTTATAGTGAAAACAGACTTTGAAGTTTTGTTTATAAGAATATAAACAGCTACCTCACTGCAGGGACAAATTCCTGGCAACCATCAGTAAAGGTGCATGTAAATGGCTGGACCTAATTTAGCAACAAGTTATGAATAAACATCTTCATCACCCAACAGCTCAGGGAGATCGGCATTCCATCCACATGGGCAATTCCAACACGAATTCCAATTCTACGTCACTTTGGAACAGAAGAGACATGCTACCCAGACACCTTTAAATAACCATACTGCTATAGAATCTTACACAAGTCTTATAGGGTTTTGCTGCAAACTCCAAAGCATTCCACAGGTGAAAGAAATTTAATATTTCTTACCAGTTCTACAACTTGCTCCAATGTACTGGAAATATATTACTCCTTGCCAATCTCACAGACCTACCGGTGGCTGGTTAGAAAGTAGCTTTGGCAGAGCTGCAAGAGCAGGTCACCAGCCTGTCATCTTAATATATCTATGTTCCTCAACCTGCCTTCTTAAACCCGATTCTCAAAAGGAGTTTATAGGGTTTAAATAGATCCCATTTTGTTTTTCAATTCCCAATGTGCATGGGTTCACAGCATATAATTTAATGCCAAATGGCAATCTCACTTAATGGGGACACTGGATGACTGTTAAAATGGAAATGTAACATTGGTTCATTGGAGTAGAGTAGAGATGGCTTGTTCTAATCTCCAGGCCTAACTTTGATGAGTCCAAAAATTCACAAATAAAAACGAACCTTGGAACATCTCCTCACGCACCAAGCTACTCCGCAACACAGCGTTTCATTTTACCTCTTTATTTTCCCAGTCCCACTCTCATGAAAAAGATATTAAGGATTCACTTTTAAATAAAAAAGTAGCGATTTACATTATCTAGATTGGCCGCAAACAGAAATGTGCGCAATTGTAAATAAAGCTCAAAGAGCATTAGTTCACAGATGCTAATCATTAAAACCCGGGGAAAGGGGAGTGGGAAGGGGAGCAATCAATAAACCTGCCACTTGACATACAGGCAACTCCGTAAAAAAACTGAGCATCCAGTAGCGGGCCTTCTGACATCTATTAAGTTTTACTAGACCTCAGTGCTTCATAAGCGAAGTGAAGCCAGTGGCCTATTTGCTTTGCAAATTTCAGTTTGGAGGTCAGGACCGTTGGTGGGGAGATCAAAGCCAAGAGACTGTTCAGCACTTCCCAACGCATAACTGGGAAATCTACTAATATTGGTCTGAGTGCCGGCTACTTGCAGTCTGTCAACACACTCTTGTATTTTATTTAAATGGAACATGATCCTTTTTCTCAACTTATCTAGGTTGTCATGTAATAGGTCAAAAATCAAACCTGCATTGCATAATTTATTCAGTTGCTATGGTTTTAATGTGCCGTCCCCTTAAAAGCATTCATTGGAACAGTGTGCAGTCATTTTTTGTTCCATATTTTTAGAAATAAATGGATTCCTGCAGTCTTTCTGTCATCAGATTTGATTATATACTTACCTAAAAGCACCTTGAACTTTACAGCAAATCTGGGATATTGAAAATGGAATGTTGCAGAGGTTTTAATGTTCTTATTTTCTATTTAAATATTGTTTGAATATGATCTGTTTGGGATTAACAAAAGGATACTGTTCCTTTGCTCTTTGGGACATCAGGAGTGTTTCCAAAAGAACATGATAGCAATTTTCCATTTTTCTCAGAACTTACCAAAATTTATGAATAAGCTCCACTTTCACTACAGAGTTCATTCCTGAGAGAATTCTCTGCACGTTCATCGCTAGATAAAATTTTCCAATAAGAAACCTTCACACTAGAATCAAGAAGGCAAACCCACCCTCTGGTTCCTGGACTTGTATTTCTCCGTGACCTACAAGCGTGCTGGCTTTGACCCGGAAGCATATTGTCTTGGATGGTAGAGACACAGTATAACATGACCTTGGAGCTCAACTGAGTGTCAAGTGGAGGCTTTTAGATAAGAACATAAGAACATAAGAAATAGGAGCAGGAGTAGGCCAATCGGCCCCTCGAGCCTGCTCCGCCATTCAATAAGATCATGGCTGATCTGATCCTAACCTCAAATCTAAATTCATGTCCAATTTCCTGCCCGCTCCCCGTAACCCCTAATTCCCTTTACTTCTAGGAAACTGTCTATTTCTGTTTTAAATTTATTTAATGATGTAGCTGCCACAGCTTCCTGGGGCAGCAAATTCCACAGACCTACTGAGTGAAGAAGTACTCTGAGTGAAGAAGTTTCTCCTCATCTCAGTTTTGAAAGAGCATCCCCTTATTCTAAGATTATGCCCCCTAGTTCTAGTTTCACCCATCCTTGGGAACATCCTTACCGCATCCACCCGATCAAGCCCCTTCACAATCTTATATGTTTCAATAAGATCCAATGAGTAGAGTCCCAATCTACTCAACCTCTCCTCATATGTCCACCCCCTCATCCCCGTTAAACTGCGTTCCCATCTGCTTTCTCAAATAGAGGTAAAAGATCCCATGGCATTACTTGAAGAAGAGCAGGGGAGTTCTCCCCAGTGTCCTAGCCATCAAACAACATCCCTAAAACAGGTTATCCGCTCATTTATCCCATTGCTGTTTGTGGGACCTTGCTGTGTGCAAATTGACTGCCACGTGTACCTGTATTACAACAGTGACTACATTTCAAAAGTAGTACTCTGGCTGTAAATCATTTTGGGATGTTCTGAGGATGTGAAAGATGCACTCCTCAGTACTGCCTTGAAGTGCCAGCCTATATTATGTGCTCAAGTCTCTGGAGTGCGGCTTGAATACATGGCTTTCTGACTCGAGAGCTGCCACTGAGCTGAGTGTGCCATTCCATGCAGGAGTACGATTCCCATTATCCATCTTTCAGCTCAAGTAGTCAATAATTGTGATCCTCCACCACTGGAGGAGGAAATAGATACTGGTGGCTGCCAGAACAACTGGTTTCAGCCCTCCCTCTTAATATTAAGAATAAGTCTCACTCAGCCCGCTAGATTTCACTGTGAAACGTTTTCTGTTGAAAATGTTGCTCTTGGATTCTAATTGAAACAGAAAATAACAAGAAAAAGATCTTCTGTTTTTGCTTTAGGATCGAGCTTCGTCACAGCTTTATTTCCATCTTTGAATTGGCTCACCAATCGGAAGAGTGGAGTGTGCTGCTCATTGAACAAAGCAGTTTGAGTTTTAGGTTTAGTCATTGGCTACAAAAAGTGACAGAGTAATTTATCCTCCATGTGAGCAAATAGTCCTAATCACATTTACACGTTCTGTTCCCATAGCCTTTCATCCTCGACGTTACCATGGCTGAGCTCAGCTAACAGTACAGGAATTACAATGGGGACCATCTTACTCCACATGGCTCAATTCAAGCCTAGGATCTTCCTGTTCTATATGGCTTATTTTAAATCTGGGATCTCCCTGTTCTATATGGCTCAGTGTAATCATTGGATCTTCCTGTTCTATATGGCTCAGTTTAAACCTGGGATCTTCCTGTTCTATATGGCTCAGTTTAAACCTGGGATCTTCCTGTTCTATATGGCTCAGTTTAAACCTGGGATCTTCCTGTTCTATATGGCTCAGTTTAAACCTGGGATCTTCCTGTTCTATTTGGCTCAATTCCACACTGGGCAAAGTATTTATCATCAGTCATCAGGAGGAACTCTCAAACACATTGTTCATTTTCCCAGCTGAAGAACTTCTTTGTATTAATTCTGAAATACCACACTGCTATTAAATATTATTTCACATGGGATGAGGCCATGCTGCTGGTATATGCCGAGGTGCATCCTTATATTAATTTGGGAACACTGCATATATGCATATCATAAAATGTTATGTCATTAAAGATTAACACTGATCTGAACTGAAAATTCAAACTGGTTTGCATTTTGTCATTGCCAGTTTATCATTGAGTCCTTAACCTTACCCCATTTCTTTGAGTTTGTATGGGCTCGATTTTCCCGGGAAATTGCGAGTGCGTTGGAGGCAGGGGGGTTCCGAAAAGCAGGGAAATCCCGTGCGAGTTCGGAAGTCAGCTCCAACCCGCCGACTCCCGAGTTCTCCACAGGTGCACCTGTGTGCGCGGGGGCGTCCCGAATCTGGAAGTCCCGGCAATTAAAGCCGGCGGGATGAGAGTTAAAGAACCAAATGTACCTCATTGAGGTACTTGAGACACTTTACTTGTGACATATTAGGTAGTTAGAATGATTTTTAACTTAACTGGACGGCTTCCCCACGTCTTCTGATTCACGCCTGGTGAAAGCAGATATGAAGGGCCGGATCAGGCAAAAATAAACAAAATAAATTAAATAAAAAACCATTGCACAAAGTTAAAACACAAAATCAACCTACCTTTCCACCCTGCTCCGATGTCTGATGTCTCCCCCCCGATCTTCCCCTCTTCACCCCCCCACCGATCTTCCCCTCTTCACCCCCGCCATCGTCCACTCCTCCCCCACCCCCGATCTTCCATTTCAGCGCCGGATGACGTCTCTCTCTCTCTTTCTCTCGCGCCCCCCCCGCCCCGCGTTGCAGCTCCTGTCATTCAGACCAGCTGCCGGGCGCAAAACCAGGAGAGCACGTTAATCATCATCAATTACGATGCGATCGCGTCGGAAACTATAAGTTTTGTTTATTTGGGTTTGCCACGCGCACCTTCACCCCCACCCCGCTGCCCAATGCGCCACCATTTCAAAATTGAGCCCAATGCGTTTGTCCCTTTTCTTTTTCTTTTTAAATAGCAGCATGCATGTGCAGATGAATGAAATTTCTGTGCCAAACACAACATAAAACTAAGCCCACTGAGTGCACTGCGATTTGAATGTTCATTCATGTCTCTGAAAGTGTAGATTATGTACTTTTCAACCTTACTTTTAATGAGATCCATACATTGTACAAGTCCCATAACTGTCATTTTTATATATGTTTGTTGAGAACACTATGAGTCGTGATAATATTGTGGTATATTGAAAAACCTGTTATAAATTTATAAGGGTAGAAATTACTGTAAGCAATGTTATTGTATGAATGTTTAACCCACTCATATCAAATTCCCCTCTGTGGAAGGCTGATTCTGTCAGCATCTCACTCAGAGAGTTTCTTCTGAGAGAAGGTAAAGAGCGGAGTTTGGCCGGGAGAGGAGTTGGAGGTGCTGACTTTGTTGTAAGTATGCTGGAGTAACTGAGGCTATGTGAGGATTGAGTTGCTTTTCAAATTAAGCAGTTTAAATGTCAAGTTAATTCAGTTAGCTGGATTGTGCAATTTAGGAACATAGGAACATATGAACAGGAGTAAGTCATTTAGCCCCTCAAGCCTGTTCCGCCATTCTAGTAAATCTACGTTGAACTCCCTCCAAGGCCAGTATATCCTTCCTAAGATGCGGTGCCCAGAACTGAACACAGAACTCCAGGTGTGGTCAAACCATGGCTTTGTATAGCTGTAACATAACTACTACCCTCTTGTATTCTAGTCCTCTAGATATAAAGGCCAGCATTCCATTCGCCTTTTTGATTATTTTCTGTACCTGTCCATGACATTTTAATGATCTATGTACATGGACCCCTAAGTCTCTTTGGACTTCCACTGTTTTGAGCTTTAGGGAGTGGCTAAGACAACCAAATGACTGAGTCATCTGGTAGGTATATAAGGTCGTGCCAATGTAAGGGTGACTGAATAAAGTGCTTACAGAGTAAGTAAGTAAGCCTTATACTGCAAGGCCAGATGGCCAAGTAAGATTTAGTTCTAATTAATTAAGTCAAGAACAGCATAGAAGTTAGGAATACAATAATGGCTGGATCAGGAGCTAGGCTAGTGATGTGAGGTATCCTGATCTTCAAAGTATGAAGGAAGGATATATATATATATATATATATATATATATATATAAAAACACTTTCTGCATATAGATATATATACAGAAAGTGTTAGAAAGCTGTGTTGCTCAAACAGAGGAATCCTAAAGTTGAGGCCCAGTTGGCTACACTCCACAATATATGTGATGTGGAGATGCTGGTGATGGACTGGGGTGGACAAATGTAAGGGGTCTTAAAACACCAGGTTATAGTCCAAATAAAGCTGTTGGACTATAACCTGGTGTTGTAAGACTCCTTACACAATATATGTGGGGAGGAAGGATTTCTGGAAGTCATGTCTCAGAAGATAGTCACCTCACAGATAAACAGAAATAATGAAGCACGGAAAGAGAAGTAAGTAACCACCCAAAATGGTAAGGAGCAGCAGACAGGAGCAACCAGTGTAGGAAAACCCTGCAGTTCTGGGCTTCATCAATATGTTTACAATTCTCAATGCCTTTGATGAGGATGTAGATGGAGGCATGGAGGGAAATCAGAAGCCAAGGAGCAAGGGGTTATCCATGGGGAAAATAGAAACACTAGTAATGAGAAGAGGAGAATTATAGTTGTGGGGGAATTCCACGATTAGGGAGATAGCCTATGTCACAACCACAAACAGAAGTACTGAATTATAGAATTATACAGCAGAGAAGGAGGCCATTTGGCCCACTGTGCCTGTGCTGGCTCTTTGAAGGATCTATCTAATTAGTCCCACTCCCCTGGTCTTTCCCCATAGCCCTGCAAATTTTTCCTTATCAAGTATAGATCTACTTCCCTTTTGAAAGTTGCTGTTGAATCTGCTTCCACCACCCTTTCAGTCAATGCATTCCAGATCATAACAACTGGCTGCCTAAAACAAATTCTCATCTCCCCTCTGGTTCTTCTGCCAATTACCTTAAATCTGTGACCTCTGGTTACTGACCCTCCTGTCAATGGAAACAGTTTCTCCTTATTCACTCTATCCAATCCTTACATAATGAATGGTGTGTTGCTTCCCAAGTGCCAGCGTAATGGAGCAGTAGATACATTTCTGAAAAAGGGAGGAAAGCCAGCCAGAAGTTGTGGTTCATGGAAGAACCAATGATTTATGAAAGAGTAAGATGGAGCGAATAGATAAATTGAACTCGGGTGATAACTTTGAAGGTTGTTGGAGCATAAAATGCTTTGCCACAGGGCATAGTTGAGGCAGAGACCATGGCATCACTTAAGGGAATAATGGATAAATATTTGAAGCAGAGGAAAATATTAAGAGAGAATGGGGCAGTGCGATGAGTTTTTGATTATCCTGCCCAGCACAGACATGATGGGCCAGGTGTCCTCCTCCTGTAAACATCTATGGTTCTACAGTAATATGTTGGAGATTGCCACAAACTCCAGAATCATGGGACGCAGGGTTAAGTTGAGAAGCGGGAAGGGTACAGACTCTTTGGTTTACGCCATTTCTCCAGGATTTCCATGGATCTTCTGAAGTTACTGCACAAAAGAGAACTCCATGGAGATTTAACACCTTTAGATTTAACTAGTTTATGGAGAGCATGGTAAATGAGCAGAATGGACTGTCCAAGTGAGGAAAAATCTATGGGATAGATATTGGAGGGAGGGAGGGGTTGAGAGATATTAGTTCTTGGGACCTGTTAGATAAACCTCAGTCTCTTCCTAAACATTTCTATGTTTCTATTTTAACAGAAACTTTAATCTGTTTATTTTAAAATGGGTTAATGCCTGTTTAAAATTGTGGAAAGGAATTTGATCTGAGCACTTTAAGCATTCATGTGATAACACTACTGTATTACCGTACTGTAATATCTACCCTCCTTTGAATAAAGAAAACTGTTTTTGGTACTGAAATCTGTTTTACTTTCTCAGCTTTTAATATTAATCCCTGTGATAAGGAGAGTTTGAAATGTTGTATAACAGACACCACCAACCCCATTCATCGGTGCTAAAGGAAATTTTATAGCAATGGCTGCTGTTGACTTATCCTGCGTTATCTAATGCTGACGTTATACTACGAACTGAGCAACAAATTCACGCTAGTTGTAGTGTGAGTTCTCTGCCAAATTCATGGCTTAACAGCGCCAAATCTGAAAGCAGTGCAACTGAACTACAGCCAGCAAGACCCACGAGATGGGTAACTTGACTCTGGCGTAGCACAATGCCAGCTCCAGTAATGCTAAAAAGAAAGAAAGACATGCATTTATATAGTGCCTTTCACAGCCTCAGGACATCCCAAAGCACTTTACAGCCAATGAAGTACTTTTGAAGTGCAGTCACTGTTATAACGTAGGAGATGTGGCAGCCGATTTGCGCACAGCAAAGTTCCTCTAACAGTAATGAGATTATGACCAGGTAATCTGTTTTATTGATGTTGGCCTGGACACCCAGGAGAACTCCCAAGCTCTTCTTCGAAGCAGTACCATGGGTCTTTAACATCCACCTGAGAAGGCAGACGGAGCCTTGGTTTAACGTCTCATTCTTGCGTTATGCTGGTGTCACTCTGAATTTAGTGTCATCATCACACTAGTATAAACATCAACTTGGTGCCAAATTCAGTGTTACTCTGCTGAATGAAAAATTGCTTGTGAGGCCCACCAAAAAAGGAGGCTTGACACATAGAAACATAGAAACATGGAAAATAGGAGCAAGAGTAGGCCATTCGGCCCTTTGGGCCTGCTCCGTCATTCAAAATGATTATGGCTGATTGTCTAACTCAGTACCCTGTTCCAGCTTTTTCCCCATATCCCTTGATCCCTTCAGCATTAAGAAATATATCTATCTCCTTCTTGAATACATCTAATGACTTGGCCTCCACTGCCTGCTGTGGTAGAGAATTCCACAGGTTCACCACCCTCTGAGTGAAGAAATTTCTCCTCATCTTGGTTCTAAATGGCATACCCCGTATCCTGAGACTGTGACCCCTGGTTCTGGACTCCCCAGCCAATGGGAACATCCTCCCTGCATCTAGTCTGTCTAGTCCTGTTAGAATTTTATATGTTTCGATGAGATCACCTCTCATTCTTCTCAACTCTAGTGAATATAGGCCTAGTCGACCCAATCTCTCCACATACGTCAGTCCTGCCATCCCAGGAATCAGTCTGGTAAACCTTCATTGCACTCCCTCCATGGCAAGGACATCCTTCCTCAGATAAGGAGAACAAAACTGTACACAATACTCCAGATGTGGTCTCACCAAGGCCCTGAACAACTGTAATAAGACATCCCTGTTCCTGTACTCAAATCCTCTTGCAATGAATGCCAACATACCATTCGCCTTCCTAACTGCTTGCTGCACCTGAATGCTTGCTTTCAACGACTGGTGTACAAGGACACTCAGGTCTCGTTGCACCTCCCCTTTTCCCAATCTATCACCATTCAGATAGTAATCTGTCTTTCTGTTTTTACAACCAAAGTGGATAACCTCACATTTATGCATGTTATACTGCATCTGCCATGTTCTTGCCCACTCACCCAACTTGTCTAAATCACATTGGAGCTTCTTCCCATCATCCTCACAGCTCACATTCCACCCCAGCTTTGTGTCATCTGCAAACTTGGAAATGTTACATTCCGTTCCCTCATCCAAATCATTGATATATATTGTGAATAGCTGGGGCCCAAGCACTGATCCCTGCGGCACCCCACTAGTCACTGGCTACCACCTGGAAAAAGACCCGTTTATTCCTACTCTCCGTTTCCTGTCTGTCAACCAATTCTCAATCCATGCCAGTATATTCCCCCCAATCCCATGTGCTTTAATTTTGCACACTAACCTCTTGTGTGGGACCTTATCAAAAGCCTTCTGAAAATCCAAGTACACCACATCCACTGGTTCTCCCCTATCTATTCTACTAGTTACCTCCTCAAAAAACTTCAGTAGATTTGTTAAGCATGATTTCCCTTTCATAAACCCATGCTGACTTTGTCCAATCCCGTTAATGCCTTCCAATTGTTCTGTTATCACATTTTTTATAATAGACTCTAGCATTTTCCCCACTACTGATGTTAGGCTAACTGGTCTGTAATTCCCTGTTTTTTCTCTCCCTCCTTTTTTAAATAGTGGGGTTACATTTGCCACCCTCCAATCTGTAGGAACTGTTCCAGAGTCTATAGAATTTTGGAAGATGATCACCAATGCATCCACTATTTCCAGGGCCACTTCCTTTAGTACTCTGGGATGTAGATTATCAGGCCCTGGGGATTTGTCAGCCTTTAGCCCCATTAATTTTCCTAGCACTATTTTTTTTACTAATACTGGTTTCCTTCAGTTCCTCCCTCTCACTAGACCCTTGGTTCCCTAACATTTCCGGGAGGTTATTTGTGTCCTCCTTTGTGAAGACAGAACTGGACTAGAGCACTGCCAGCATGACAGGAAATGTATACAAGTGGTAGATTTGTACAAGCATCTACAAAATCTGTCACTTGTACACGTCTCCTGTCATCTCAGGTCCAGTATAACAGCTGGAACAGGGACACCAGTCCAAAAATCAGTGTGCTTCATCACGTTCTAATGTCATGTAGTGAATTATGAAACAGCTCTATCTGGAGAAAGAAAGATAGCCTTGCATTTCTACAATGCCTTTCATGACCTCAGGACGTCCCAAAGCATTTTACAGCCAATAAAGTACTTTTGAAGTGTAGTCACTGGTGTAAAGAAGGAAACGTGTCCACCAATTTGCGCACAGTGAAGTCCCACAAACAACAATGTGATAATCTATTTTAGTGATATTGGTTGAGGGATAAATATTGGCCAGGACACCAGTGAGAACTCCCCTGCTCTTTGTGGAAATATTGCCATGGGATCTTTTACATCCACCTGAGAAGGCAGACAGGGCCTTGGTTTAACATCTCATCCGAAAGACGGCACACCTGACAGTGCAGCACTACTTCACTACTTCAGTGCTGCACTGGAGTGTCAGCCGACATTTTTGCGCTCAAAGTCTCTGGAGTGGGACTTGAACCCACAACCTTCTGACTCAGGAGGCAAGTATGCTACCACACTGCTCTATCAGCACGAGTCTCTGCCTACCCCTCCACCATTTCACCCTCAGGCTGGTACTCAAACTAGATTTAAGTGTGTGGACATGGAGCACATTTCAATCTTCACTTGCAAAAATTCTCCACTGCAAGCCAGCAAACCAGAAGCCAGGCCCTCACTCCAGCTGCCTCATGTCCACACTGGATTGAAAACCAAGTTGCAGAATCAGTTTCTCATTATGACACAGTTACACGGGGGGCCCCACTCCGCTGCCTTCTGGAATGTTCTAATGAACAGATGACATTACCATTTTACATGAAGAATTTGAGATTTCCTCCCTCCATCAAAGTGAAAACCTTTTGAACTTTCCCTTAAGCTTCATAAAGCGCAAAGGAGTTACAATCAAAACAAATGAAGGTCGCATTACTTTCAGCAGCACTGAAAAGTAACCCTCCTTCAAGGCTGAGCCTCCTCAGTAGTAACCTTAACACGATGGCACATAGAGGTCTAAAACTGAGTCGGGTAACCTGAGAGCCCCCCCACCCCCCCACCCCCCCACCCCCACCACTTTTTTTTTTGGCTCGAGCTGCTCCCCTAGTTTTCCTTTCCGCGCCACCTTGACTGGAGTTTTGAATGCTTGCAATCACAAGAACTGCCAGGGTTCTGTTCCAATAGTCAATAATATGAGGAAATTAAAAATATTTCTGGAACCTTCACATGGAACATGAGAGACAGCTGAAGCACATTTTATGGCTCTTGGAACCTTAGACGTGTTTTTTCTTTCATTCACAACAATACCGCGATTATATAAAACTCGTTGTGTTTCACAGATCTTTTGCTGTTTTTTCAAGTTCTCACCTAAAGGGCCAATTAAACTGAACAAAATAATACAGCAGCACTTTGAAAATAAATAATTGCAGCCTTTAGATTTGTTGTAAATTCCGGAAAGTATCTTATTCTCCTGGGCACTACAAAATGTTAGCTTAAAGCCACTCGAGTATTGATAGGGGCCGTACTAACCAGAGTTTATTTTCACAGTTTTTAAAGTAGCCTGAATCAAAGAGTATTGGTAGTTCAAAAGGCGCATTGTCTAGGAAGGAACAGCAGATCCAACATCCAGGTCCTAAGTGGTCTAACTTTGTTGGCCAATTCAGTAAAATTCTGCCCTGTCCAAAGCCCAGCCTAATTCAAAATCTTTCAAATCAGCTATAACTTTAATTCAATAAGCAAATGCTATGTTTTATTCTGCCAGGATAATAGTTTTGTAAATCCAGTATGGCAGTTGTGACCCACACAACTTAAGAAATTATTTATAAATTAACATTGAGGGATATTCCACGTGTTGTGTTCTTAACTCAAGTCTCATATGTGAGATTCTTGAGCCACTCACTGGGGAAGAGTAGCTGAGGTGGTTTCTTGTTGCCTCCGTCATGGATTTTATCTTTGGAGTACCTTCTCCTAGATGGGCTGCAACTGAGGTGAAAGAGCCCCACCTACTTTATGATGAAGAGAGAGGCCACCTGCACCCATGAATACTGCCACTGAGCCAGTGGTCACTCTGTTCAGATGTAAGTACCCCACTGCATGCCAACCCAAGAGTTAGAGACCATATTCTAGTCTTCACTCAGCAGGGCTGTCTGGAGTGGGAGCTTGAACCCTCCAACTGCTGACTGAAAGGTGGGAATGCTACCACTAAGCCAAAGGCTCAGCCCTTAAAGGAGAATAGCTCTAGGAAAAATATCCATTGCCCAAGGTAAAGTGAAGCCTAAATGGCCAAATGAAGATATTCATAGAGAAATAAATCTAATAAAAGTAATTAACTCAGTATAAAAAAGGATTGTTTGTCAAGAAAGCAGTACAAGTATACACTGACAGCTGAGGATAACTATAGTCAGTATAAGGAATGCAAACATGGCACAAGAAAAAAATCACAGTAGATGGTAAGGCCTTATTCAGTGTTAGAAGTCCAAGTACAATCAAGGACCATATTGGTCCTTTAAGGAATTTAATCAGGACAGGTTGGGTACAAAGATTAAGATATGGTTGATGGGCTAAACAAATACTTTGCATCAGCTTTCATCTCTGAGGCCAACTCACAATCCCAGTATTACTAGATAGCATAGCTAAAATTACTTTTTAAACAAGTAACTGCAGAAAAGATTTTAGCTAAGGTGAACGTGCTTAAGATTGATAGCGCTGCAGACAAAATGCCATTTATCCTGGAGTTCTCGGGAAAATGGGAGAGGTTCTATACGAGCTGATGGCTGATACATTCAATAGCACATTGAGATCTAGGTTGGTTCCCCATGGATTGGGAGTAGCTCACATAGACCCATTATTTTAGAAATGGAAGAAATCAGACCCTGGAAATTAACGGCCTGTAAGTTTGAATTCAGTAGTAGGGAAGCTGTTGCAAAACATTATACATGATGTGATATGGAATCACTTGGAGCGTTTGGTGGTTAATACGGATTCCTAACATGGCTTTAGGAAACATAGGTCCAGCCTCACTAATCTGATTTAGTCCTATGAAGAAATGACCAGAATGCTGGTCAAAGATATTCCATTTGATGTTCTATGACTTTCAAAAGAATGTGCAAACTAAATAAGAACTTTTTAAACTCAAGGAATTTTAGAATGCTTATTCCTACCATTTTCCAGTGGTAAAATTTTTTTTTTCAGCAATTATATATTAGGATTTTCTTTTAAAAATATGAATAGTGATTTCTGTGGAACAATACCAATTGCATGATGGGACATCTCAGCCATTTGAAATCCTGATTCCAAAATGGCGGTTCTATCTTTATTTGGAGATGTTTTATAAAAACATTAAGAGCAAGAGGATAACTAAGGAAAGAGTAGGGCCTATTAGAGACCAAAAAGTGTAACCTATGTGTGGAGGCGGAAGATGTTGGTATGGTTCTTAATGAATACTTTGCGTCTGTCTATAAAAAAGAGAGAGACGATGCAGACATTGTAGTTAATGAGGAGGAGTGTGAAATATTGGATGGGATAAACTTAGTGAGAGAGGAAGTATTAAGGGGATTAGCATCTTTGAAAGTAGATAAATCACCAGGGCCGAATGAAATGTAACCCAGGCTGTGAAAAGAAGCAAGGGAGGAAGTAGTGGAGGCTCTGACCATCATTTTCCAATCCTCTCTGGATACAGGTGTGGTGCCAGAGGATTGGAGGACTGCTAACGTTGTACCGTTGTTTAAAAAGGGAGCGAGGGATAGACCGAGTAATTACAGGCCAGTCAGTCTAACCGCAGTGGTGGGCAAATTATTGGAATCAATTCTGAGGGACAGTATAAACCGTCACTTAGAAAGGCACGGAGTAATCAAGGACAGTCAGCATGGATTTGTTAAGGGAGGTCGTCTCTGACTAACTTGATTGAATTTTTTGGGGAGGTAACAAGGAGAGTTGATGAGGGTAGTATATTTGATGTAGTCTACATGGATTTTAGCAAGGCTTTTGACAAGGTCCCACATGGCAGACTGGTAAAAGAAGTACAAGCCCATGGGATCCAAGGGATAGTGGCAAGTTGGATCCAAAATTGGCTCGGTGGCAGGAAGCAAAGAGTACTGGTTAACGTGTGTTTTTGTGATTGGAAAGCTGTTTCCAGTGGGATTCCACAGGGCTCAGTACTAGGTCGCTTGCTCTTTTTTTTTATTCGTTCACGGGATGTGGGCGTCGCTGGCAAGGCCGGCATTTGTTGCCCATCCCTAATTGCCCTCGAGAAGGTGGTGGTGAGTCGCCTTCTTGAACCGCTGCAGTCCGTGTGGTGACGGTTCTCCCACTGTGCTGTTAGGAAGGGAGTTCCAGGATTTTGACCCAGCGACAATGAAGGAACGGCGATATATTTCCAAGTCGGGATGGTGTGTGACTTGGAGGGGAACGTGCAGGTGGTGTTGTTCCCATGCGCCTGCTGCCCTTGTCCTTCTAGGTGGTAGAGGTCGCGGGTTTGGGAGGTGCTGTCGAAGAAGCCTTGGCGAGTTGCTGCAGTGCATCCTGTGGATGGTGCACACTGCAACCACAGTGCGCCGGTGGTGAAGGGAGTGAATGTTTAGGGTGGTGGATGGGGTGCCAATCAAGCGGGCTGCTTTATCTTGGATGGTGTCGAGCTTCTTGAGTGTTGTTGGAGCTGCACTCATCCAGGCAAGTGGAGAGTATTCCATCACACTCCTGACTTGTGCCTTGTAGATGGTGGAAAGGCTTTGGGGAGTCAGGAGGTGAGTCACTCGCCGCAGAATACCCAGCCTCTGACCTGCTCTCGTAGCCACAGTATTTATATGGCTGGTCCAGTTAAGTTTCTGGTCAATGGTGACCCCCAGGATGTTGATGGTGGGGGATTCGGCGATGGTAATGCCATTGAATGTCAAGGGGAGGTGGTTAGACTCTCTTGTTGGAGATGGTCATTGCCTGGCACTTATCTGGCGCGAATGTTACTTGCCACTTATCAGCCCAAGCCTGGATGTTGTCCAGGTCTTGCTGCATGCAGGCTCGGACTGCTTCATTATCTGAGGGGTTGCGAATGGAACTGAACACTGTGCAGTCATCAGCGAACATCCCCATTTCTGACCTTATGATGGAGGGAAGGTCATTGATGAAGCAGCTGAAGATGGTTGGGCCTAGGACACTGCCCTGAGGAACTCCTGCAGCAGTGTCCTGGGGCTGAGATGATTGGCCTCCAGCAACCACTACCATCTTCCTTTGTGCTAGGTATGACTCCAGCCACTGGAGAGTTTTCCCCCTGATTCCCATTGACTTCAATTTTACTAGGGCTCCTTGGTGCCACACTCGGTCAAATGCTGCCTTGATGTCAAGGGCAGTCACTCTCACCTCACCTCTGGAATTCAGCTCTTTTGTCCATGTTTGGACCAAGGCTGTAATGAGGTCTGGAGCCGAGTGGTCCTGGCGGAACCCAAACTGAGCATCGGTGAGCAGGTTATTGGTGAGTAAGTGCCGCTTGATAGCACTGTCGACGACACCTTCCATCACTTTGCTGATGATTGAGAGTAGACTGATGGGGCGGTAATTGGCCGGATTGGATTTGTCCTGCTTTTTGTGGACAGGACATACCTGGGCAATTTTCCACATTGTCGGGTGGATGCCAGTGTTGTCGCTGTACTGGAACAGCTTGGCTAGAGGCGCAGCTAGTTCTGGAGCACAAGTCTTCAGCACTACAGCTGGGATGTTGTCGGGGCCCATAGCCTTTGCTGTATCCAGTGCACTCAGCCGTTTCTTGATATCACGTGGAGTGAATCGAATTGGCCGAAGACTGGCTTCCATGATGGTGGGGATATCGGGAGGAGGCTGAGATGGATTATCCACTCGGCACTTCTGGCTGAATATATATCTTTGTGATATATATTAATGATTTGGACTTAAATGTAGGGGGCGTGATTGAGAAGTTTGCAGATATTACAAAAATTGGCTGTGTAGCTGATAGTGAGGAGGAAAACTGTAGACTGCAGGAAGAAATCAATGGACTGGTCAGGTGGCCAGAAAAGTGACAAATGGAATTCAATCCGCAGAAGTGTGAGGTAATGCATTTGGGGAGGGCAAACAAAGCAAGGGAATACACAACAAATGGGAGGATACTGAGAGGTGTAGAGGAAGTGAGGGACCTTGGAATGCATGTCCACAGATTCCTGAAGGTAGCAGGACCGGAAGATAAGGTGTCTATAAGGCATATGGAATACTTTCCTTTATTAGCCAAAGTATAGAATATAAGAGCAGGGAGGTTATGCTGGAACAGTATAAAACACTGGTAAGGCCACAGCTTGAGTACTGCGCACAGTTCTGGTCACCACATTACAGGAAGGATATAATTGCACTGGAGTGGGTACAGAGGAGATTTACGAGGATGTTGCCAGGACTGGAGAATTTTAGCTATGAGGAAAGATGGAGAGGCTGGGGTTGTTCTCTTTGGAACAGAAGAGGCTGGGAGGTGATTTAATTGAGGTGTACAAAATCATGAGCGGCCTAGTGGATAGGAAGGACCTATTTCCCTTAGCAGAGAGGTCAATAACCAGGGGGCATAGATTTAAAATAATTGGTAGAAGGATTAGAGGGGAGCTGAGGAAAAATGTTTTTGCCCAGAGGGTGGTGGGGGTCTGGAACTCACTGCCTGAAAGGGTGGTAGAGGCAGAAACCCTCAACTCATTTAAAAAGTAACTGGATGTGTACCTGAAGAGCCGTAACCTACAAGGCTATGGACCAAGTGCTGGAAAGTGGGATTAGGCTGGATGGCTCATTTTCGCCTGGCGCGGACACGATGGGCTGAATGGCCTTTTTCTGTGCTGTAAGTTTTCTATGATTCTATGACATCAGGGTACTAAAACTGTTTTATTGTTAAACTATTATAAGCTAAAAATATTTGAAAATAGATTGCTCAGACAAGGTCTCAATATCAAACGGGTGTTAATCTTGGTTATAACTATGACAGCCTTTTTGACATTTTCATTGCGGTAACAAATAATAATGACTGCTTGAGCGTAAAGTCAGCAATTGCTGCAAATCAGTGTCTTAATTTGTCACCGCTCAGTGTGATGAAAATCAACCCTGCTTTATCATGGTAATGAAAGCAGCTAACCCTGTCGCACTGATACCAGCAGTACCTTAAGTCCTGTACTGAGCGAGCCAAGTGTAACTAACAGGTAACTCCACCATGTTACAATTCAGGAATTGCTGTGTGACAACATCATGGCTTCATTGACAATAATGATACCCTGTTTTCATTACCCAATAGCATTTTTCATCAGATATAGCATCTTTAGTGTGGCATTAAGTCAAAGGTACTGACCCAAATCATTGAAGTTTTCCTGATTTTGTTACCTCCTTTAATTCCTGATGGAGAATTTTTTTTATTCGTTCATGGGATGTGGGCGTCATTGGCAAGGCCGACATTTATTGCCCATCCCTAATTGCCCTTGAGAAGGTGGTGGTGAGCCGCCTTCTTGAACCGCTGCAGTCCGTGTGGTGACGGTTCTCCCACAGTGCTGTTAGGAAGGGAGTTCCAGAATATTGACCCAGCGATGATGAAGGAACGGCGATATATTTCCAAGTTGGGATGGTGTGTGACTTGGAGGGGAACATGCAGGTGGTGTTGTTCCCATGTGCCTGCTGCTCTTGTCCTTCTAGGTGGTAGAGGTCGCGGGTTTGGGAGGTGCTGTCGAAGAAGCCTTGGCGAGTTGCTGCAGTGCATCCTGTGGATGGTACACACTGCAGCCACGGTACGCCGGTGGTGAAGGGAGTGAATGTTTAGGGTGGTGGATGGGGTGTCAATCAAGCGGGCTGCTTTGTCCTAGATTGAAGAACAAATCCCCCAAACTATTAATAAAATTTCAGAGTGATAAGTCTCAGACTAAAAATAAATGTTCACTATAAAAGTACAGTGCAAGAAAGTAAAGACCTCTCATCCTGAACCAAATGGCTGTAAAAAGGATCCAGCAAGTTCTGTGTGGCAAACGTGGACCCTGAGCTAACTGAAGTATTTGGCCTTTTGCCTTGTGCTTTAATTAATGTCCCTATTCTGACATTAAACCGGTTGAGTCACTCACTACAGCTTTATTTTATGGCCAAGTGGATCAAAACCGGCCCTTGTTTCAGGCTAGTCTGAAGGAAGCGGACCGTGATTGCCTAAGGTGACAACAACACAAACCACAAATGAGTGTGTTGGAGTGAGGTGAGCCCTTGCACCCACCCACCCCCCCCCAACCTAATGACATGGTTGTCACAGGTCAATTACAGACACACGATAAAACTCCAGCACTTTCCTTTCCCCTTCAGGGCAGAGCCAATGTGGAGAAAAAAATGACATCGTGGGATACCTGCAGAGTTGTTAGCCTGCTCGTGTTAAACAGCAGCCAGTCAAAATGAAATATTATAAAGATCACCACATTCCTTATGATTTTTTGTCACTTTACAGACACATTGCTATCACATTACATGACTGTGTGTGTTTCTGCTTGTGTGATTCCTTAAAATGGTGAAATAGTCGATGTACAGGATGTATTAACCATATTTTAAGTGGACAGCGAAACCACTTTAAATAACAGCCCTTCTCCCACAATCAAACATGCAGAAACACACACACATACTCACATACACTCTCTCTCACACACACACACAGAGTTATGTAATGTGATAGCAATGTGTCGGTGCTACACAGGAGAGTAAAACGACACAAAATAGATTATATGCACAGAGAAACTGTCAGAACACTCAAAAGATATATTCAGACTTTGCAAAACAATGCGATTCCTAAAATTCAGCGGGCTTCAGTTTCAAATATTTTCTGGTTATTTTCTTGGGATTTTTTTTAAAAGCATCAGTAGTTTATCTGGGGAATCTCGATGTCTCAGTGGGCACATGATACATTGTGGTAGCGAGTGGTATGTGTCCAGCAGGTCCCAGGTTAGATCTCCAGTTTGTGATGAGTTAACTGATCTCTGCCATGGTGATGTTAGGATTGCTATAGTTGGCCTCAGTGTCCCATGGCTGGCAAAGCAGAAGGACCAACAAGGGTTCCATCTTGTAAATGGTATCTACTGAACCCCTACTGGAATGTTCATAGGCATTGGCTGATGGGAGGGCTGGGCTTGACCAGTGTTCTCTCATTACTTATACAGGTACGTTTATCTTTCTATTAGATTATTGATTACCCCTTCTGACTTTGCTGCTGTACCCTCCCCGTTTTCTGCCAATCCCTTCCTCCTTGTTGCTGAGCTCTTCCCTTTTGCATCAAATCCTCCCCTATTTTTGTTGAACCCAATTCCCAATGCTAAATCTTCCACCTTGTATTGAACCCTCCCACCTTGTTGCTGAACCCTCCCCGGACTTAGTGCTGAACATTCGTCTTGTTGCCAAACCTCCTCCCTTGTTGCCCAATCCTTTTGCTTAATTGCTGCTGTCCCAGCTGAACCCCCTCCCCTCCTTGACCTGCCTTTATCAGGAACTGAATATCTGCCTGCAAACTCCTTGTTGAGGGGTGACGCTTCTTTTATAAGCAAAAGATTCAGGGAACACAAATTAAAATTGTTGCCATATCCGTGTGTAAATTTGCTATTTGATGATTTCTTCATGAGTTCGATTTTTAGATCAGTTGGTTTGCGCCAAATAAATACCAGGTAATGACCATCACAAAAAAGAAAGCCATTTCTCCCTGACCTTCAGCGGCACTAAATTCCTCACCATCAACATCTTGAAGATCACCATAGACCAGAAGCTGAACTGGACCAGCCATATGAACACCATGGCTACAAGAGCAAGGCAGAGGCTGGGTACTCTGTGTTGAGTGGCTCACTTCTTGACTCCTCAAAGCCTCTCCAACATTTACAAGGTTCAAGTCAGGAATTTGATGGAATACTCACCACTCACCTGGATGTGTGCAGCCACAACAACACTCAAGAAACTTGACATCATCCAAAACAGAGCAATTTGCCTGATTGGTGTCCCTGCCATTGAATTCAATGCCAGTCCTTCCATCACTGGCGCACTGTGGCTGCAGTATGTATGATCTACAGGCTTCACTGCAGCAGCTCACCAAGGTTACTTCAGCAGCACCTCCCTCCACTGCGACCTCTATCACTGAGAAGGACATGAGCAGCAATGCCATGGGGACACCATTACCTTCAAGTTTCCCTCCAATCCACATAGCATCCTGATGTGGCCACATTCCTTCATTGTCACTTGGTCAATATCTTGGAATTTGCTACCTGACACCATTGTGGGAGCAGCATCATCCCAAGGACTGTAGCAGTTTAAAGAGAAGGCTCACCACCACCGCTTTCTCATGGCAACTAGGGATAGGTAATCAATGCAGCTTTGCCAGTGTCACCCACATCTCAAGAACAAATCAATGAAAATCTATAAAGAATAAGACATCAGTTGAGGGAACGTCCTTCCCGGATGTTAAGAAAATTGATTTATAGAATAAAAAGGTGTCTGTATCCCAGTCGAAACGTCATGTGGTCCAGAGGTTACTAACAACAAGAAACGGCTAAGTGGATAACACCATTAGGAAATGACAAAAGGACTGTTAAAATAAGATAAAGGAAATAAATACAACCAGGGGGGCATGTGTCCATTTTAAATTGTTCACACTGTGATCATTGGCTTGAGAATGAAGAGTGTTAACAACAGAAGAGAGAACCTTGTTTGTGAGTGTTTCTTCAATGACAAAAAAAATGAAATCTTTCAGTAACACCACTCTTGTAAGAAGCGAAGTGGGCCCCACTCAAGAAGGTTTGAGAGCTGCAAGGGCGCTTTGGTTCAAATGCAATGCAAAATAGGCATCAAATTCTTCGAGTGCATTGTTCTCGCTGTCAGTGCCAGGACAGCCGGAGACCATTCAAAGGGAAAGGAGAAGTTAAAAAAATTTCTTTTCTCCCCCCCACCCCCGCACGAATATTCCAGAAGGCTTTTATAAAACATCACGTACAGCATCCCTCCCATACAGTAGCTCTGTGAAGTCTTCTTGATGAATTTGGAATTCCAAGCTATTGGAAAAGTGTAACTTTTGAATGTGAACAGACTACTCACTGAGGGGAACACAATATATTCAGCTAAAGCATGATGCTAAAGCAGCACTCTGCTGTATAACAACTGTGGTTCTAACACACATTTTGTAAGGGTATATACACCGTCTCAAGTTTAGGGTTGTAAGGGCCATCAGCTTAAAATGCACCAGGTGTTGGAACTGATAGCATTATTCTGCAATAAGAGGACGTATTGTATATAAAGGAAACCCATAGTTAGAAGACATGCTTTCAGCTATCAGACTGAGACCCTGTAGTAATCAATGCCCTTTTCTGATCGATAGGAGGACAAGCATCAAGAAATCGGACAAAGACCCTTTGTTCCATTTCACCTGATGGAACTACGTTATAAAACTTGATTTAAGGGGAAAGGGAGGAAGAAGGTAGAGCAGGAAGTATCGGTCCCCTATCAGATAACCTAAATGTAGAAAGTTACTATGACATTGATGCTGTGTTTTAACGAGATAGAAAGTCTTTGCAAGAACTTCAGATACTTAATCTACAAATGAAACAATGAGTGGAATAAATAGAAATGGGTTTTAGTTACTCTTCGAGATGGACTGGTAAAGTGTCTCGGGTCTCTTATCGAAGTCTTTCTCAAAATTAACAGCCCAGTAATGGGCTGGAATTTTACATAAAATCACTTTGCAATGAGGTTGAATGATATCACTCGTCTCTTTGTGTCAGGGGAGCTGCTTGCTCAGATTTCCTTTAGTTGTGTGTTTCAGCTGTTCTGCTCACAGCTTTGATCTGCGGTAAACTCAGACCTGAATGAAATGGATGAAAGGTTTCTGTTCGATGTGTGCAAAAATGTTGGTGTTATTTTAACCCTCTGAAAAAATATAGTACCAATTATCTTTTGCATATTTTTTTAAATGGCCAGTGGAGTATTTGATTACAGTTTAGAGCCCTTGGTGTTTGCAGAAGTAAATTCAGCCCTATCCATTTCAAATAATCTTTTTAAATTATAATTCTGAAAAGGAATATTTATCACTTGAGATCATTTGTGAAATCAGAGAAAAGGCCATGGTTGAATTGTAAACATTACTTTGTCAAGGTGTCCTGCCCTTGGATTAGGGTTTCTATAAATTGCAGATAAGAAAAGCCAACTTGGAAATCTTTGTTCCCGGACGCATCTATTCATTCATTCAACAGCTTGATCTGAACAACAGAAAGCACCAAACCAAAGTATCCACATTACACCCAGGCCAGCCATCACATATGTTGCAGCCACTCCGTGAGGTTTGGCAACAGGAGGATGGCCACATTTAGTGAGTAATGGTAGGAGTGATACAATTGGCCTCAGCATCCATGGATTAGGGAGAGGAACATTCAGCTAGTTTTCCTGCTCCAGTGAAGTGTCAGCCTTGGCGCAGTGGCAGCAGCGTTCTTGCCTCTGAGTTAGAAGGTCATAGATTCAAGCCTCACTCCAGAGACTTGAACACATAATCTAGGCTGACACTTCAATGCTGTACTGAAGGCTGTCTTTTGGATGAGACGTTAAATGGAGGTCCCGTCTGCCTTCTCAGGTCAAAGTACAGGATCCTGTGGCACCGTTCGAAGAAGAGCAGGAGAGTTCTCCCAGTGTTCTGGCCAATATTTATCCCTCAAACAATATTACTAAAACAGATTACCTGATCATTTCTCTCATTGTTGTTTGTGGGACCTGGTTGTGCGCAAATCGGCTGCCGCATTGGCTGCAGAATTTTCCTACATTACAACAGTGGCTACACTTCAAAAGTACTTCATTGGCGTAGAACACTTCAGGATGTCCTGAGGTAATGAAAGGCACTACATGAATGCAACTTCTTTCCTTCTTTCCACCCAGCATTCCTTCCTGCAAATTCTAAGAAAACGATTTCCTGATCATAGAATCATAGGAAATTTACGGCACAGAAGGAGGCCATTCAGTCCATCGTGTCCGTGCCGGCTGAAAATGAGCCACCCAGCCTAATCCCACTTTCCAGCACTTGGTCCGTAGCCTTGTAGGTCACGGCACTTCAGGTGCACATCCAGGTACTTTTTAAAATGAGTTGAGGGTTTCTGCCTCCACCACCCTTACAGGCAGTGAGTTCCAGACCCTCACCATCCTCAGTGAAAACAATTTTCCTCAGCTCCCCTCTAATCCTTCTACCAATCACTTTAAATCTATGCCCCCTGGTTATTGACCTCTCTGCTAAGGGAAATAGGTCCTTCCTATCCACTCTGTCTAGGCCCCTCATAATTTTAAATACCTCAATTAAATCACCCCTCAACCTCCTCTGTTCCAAAAGAAACAACCCCAGCCTATCCAATCTTTCTTCATAGCTAAAATTCTCCAGTCCTGGCAACATCCTCGTAAATCTCCTCTGCACCTTCTCTAGTGCAATTACATCCTTCCTGTAATGTGGTGACCAGAACTGTATGCAGTACACAAGCTGTGGCCTGACTGGTACTTTGTACAGTTCTGGCACAACATCCCTGATCTTATTGTCTATGCCTCGGCTAATAAAAGAAAGTATTTCATATGGCTTCTTCCTGACACCTACCTCCTACCTCCTACCACAAGGAAGATGCCACAAAATGATACTTTCCATTTTGTTATTCAGGCTAATTTCTTCTGCTGCTACTACAGGGTGTTAACTTTTTAGGTTCAAACCTTCTCCAGCCAAGCAGCTGTTTAGGTACGAGTGCTCCTAGTGGGACAGCATCCTGCTATAGCAGGAAGAAATATACATTCTTCAGTGTGTGTGTGTTTCAGGGACATTCGTATGTCTTGCAGGGATTATTAGGAAGAAACTGATGTCAACATCTCCGAAGGATCCCCACGAGTGAAATTCTGAAAATTTATGAGCAACTCTTGAAATAGTCATTGGTGGCCATTTGGATTATCAGAATTCTAGCTCCAGTGATTTGAGGTGTATGTGGGCCCCAGCTAAGGGGCCATTTTTTTTATATAGAGTTAAAAGAATCTAACAGGCACAGTAGCATCGTGGTTATGTTACTGGATTAGTAATCCATGAGTTCAAATCCCACCATGGCAGTTTGAGGATTTTAATTCGGTTTTCAAAAAATACAGAAATAAAATGCTGGTAAAAGTAAAATGTGACCATGGAACGGTCAGATTGTCACAAAAACCCAATTGTTACACTGATGTTCTTCGGGGAAGGAAACCTACCGTCCTTACCCGGTCTGGCCTATATGTGACTCCAGTCCCACACCCATGTGGTTGACTCTTAACTGCTCTATGAAGTGGTCTTGAGTGGCAAACCACTCAGTTGTATCAAACTCAGTCGTGGATCAGTTGGGAGCACTCTTGCCTCTGAGTTAGAAGGTTGTGGGTTGAAGTCCCACACCAGAGACTTGAGCACTAAATCTAGGCTGACACCCACACTGCAATACTGAGGGAGTACTGCACTGTTGGAGGTGCTGTCTTTCAGATGTGATGTTACACCGAGGCTCCATCTGCCCTCTCAGGTGGATGTAAAAGATCCCATGGCACCATTTCGAGGAAGAGCAGGGGAGTTCTCCCCAGTGTCCTGGCCAATATTTAACTCTCAACCAACATCACTAAAACAGATTTTCTGGTCATTATCACATTGCTGTTTGTGGGATCTTGCTGTGTGCAAATTGGCCATCGTGTTTCCTATATTACACCAGTGGCTACACTTCAAAAGTACTTCATTGGCTGTGAAATGCTTGGGACGTCCTGAGGTTGTGAAAGGCACTATATAAATGCAAGTCTTTTTTTCAGGGCAACTAGGGATGGGCAATAAGTGCCATCCTGAGAATGAATATAAAAAAATCTATTTTCTTTAATTGTTCTTCTACAGCCAATAAGAACAATTTTCGGCCGGCACAGAGTTTTCATGCCTAATCCCACTTTCCAGCACTTGGTCCACAGCCTTGTGACATGCAAAAACCTGAAGTCCGTGATACCCCTTTTAGTTTTTTGTCAATAGTATCTTAGCTGACAGTTACATTTAAGAATAAGATAACATCTTGGTAAAAGCTTTTCTCCAACCACTATGTTAAATTTCACTGCATTACCACTGCACAATCCAGAGAAAACATCCGTAGCTGTCTGCCTTGAGTAATTCTGGCCTAGGTGTGCTGGCCAGGTCAAATGGATTATTAAGTAGTTTGAAGATAAACAGATAAACCAGAGAGATGGTACAAGTATTTTACCTTGAGGCACCATTTGGGCATGCTTTGTACAAACAAGGAGGGAGATTAATGGAAGGCCTAACAGAACACACATCTCGCTTGTCATTTTAATCCATCACCAGTTACTGCAACAGAGGAGAATAATATGCAGAGGCAGCCCATGCAAGGTGAGGTAATTGATTACTTAACAAAGCTGTGTGAAATTTCAGGGTGTTTAAAGTTGTGTGTGTGTGTGTGTGTGTGTGTGTGTATATAAAGAAAACTACACTGAAATTCCTAGGTTTTAATCTTTCTTCATCTGTATGGCGAAGACCAAGATCTCCTACATTATATGTCATTTGTACAGCTGGCTCTTTTCATGTGTCTAGCAATCAAAACACTTGTAGTTCGAGCCTCCATTTCCAAGACAGTGTAAAACCACTTAGTGCTGACAGAACTTGTTCAAAGTGTTAGAGTAATACACATGGCGGAAATGCCAATTGATACATTTCAACCACTGGAATACATCAGAGAGTTTTATCTTATAATCATTGCAAGAAGACTCTGTGTAACAAGTACAAAACAATGTCATCTTTCCTGATGACAACTGATTTTATTTGTGGCCCATTAATTCCACCTTTTTTTAAAATCATGTTCAAGAAACTATCGCAATCCCTTCAGTCAGCTTCTATATAATAGACTCTTTAAAAATAGAGTTTCACAACGGACATTAAAATCAGAAGTTTTCCTTTAGGGTCTACATAGACTGTACATCCAAACACAGTCTAATTATTTGTTTACCAAAACTAACCTACACACAAAGTGGTTCACATCATTTTGGAAAGGATATTCTCCTATTCATTTCCTGGCAAGTTTTTGTAACCTCCTTAAAAAAACAAATATAGGTTTGAAGTCACTAAACCTATTTCATATGAAATATAGTAAACTCTATTTTATTTATGAGCTTTGGCTGTGTAGTTTGAGAGGAAGGTGCTGATCTTGAGGATAGTAGAAAGTGGCACCACACAAGAGCTGCTGAAATGGCAGACTCCCAAAGTATGGTGAAACCGTTCGTAATATCCAGACCGACTGCTTGATGCTCAATGGATTGTCCAACAAAAGAGATTCTGAATTGGAGATTTTGATCATTCGCTGATCCAGTTTCATTCTCTCTTTGAAATGGACTGTAAGTGGGCAGAAGAGGAAGGACAAAGGGCCCCTGCAGTTGTATGAAGATAAAGTGCATCTTTGATAAGTGAGAGCTTTCAAAAGCCAGCAAAGTCTAACTAAGGTCTTATTTCTCTTCATAGAATTATAGAAAGGTTACATTAGTGAAGGAGGCCATTTGGCCCATCGATTCCACACCGGGTCTATGCAAGAGCAATCCAGCTAGTCCCATTCCCCCGCCCTATCCCCGTAGCCCTGCAAATATTTTCCTTTCAAGTACTTATCCAGTTTCCTTTTGAAGGCCATGATTGTATCTGCCTCCACCACCCCCTTGGGCAGTGCATTCCAGATTCTAACCTCTCGCTGTGTAAAAAAGGTTTTTCCTCATGTCACCTTTGGTTCTTTTGCCAATCACCTTAAATCTATATCCTCTGGTTCTTGACCCTTCTACCAATGGGAACAGTTTCTCTCTACCTACTCTCTCTAGACTCTTCATGATTTTGAATACCTCTATCAAATCTCCTCGCAACCGTCTCTGTTCCAAGGAGAACAACCTCAGCTTCTACAGTCTATCCACGTAACTGAAGTCCATCATCCCTGGAACCATTCTAGTAAATCTCTTCTGCACCCTCTCTAAGGCCTTCACATCTTTCCTAAAGTGCAGTGACCAGAACTGGCCACAATACTCCAGTTGTGGCCGAACCAGTGTTTTATAAAGGTTCATCATGACTTCCATACTTTTGTACTGTATGCCTCTATTTATAAAGCCCAGGATCCCATATGATTTTTAAACCGCTTTCTCAACCTGCCCTGTCACCTTCAACGATTTGTGCACATATTCCCACATCTCTCTGTTCCTGTACCCCTTTTAGATTTGTGCCCTCTAGTTTATCTTGCCTCTCCTCGTTCTTCCTACCGAAATGTATCACTTCACATTTTTCTCTGTTAAATTTCATCTGCCACGTGTCCACCCATTCCACCAGCCTGTCTATATCCTCTTGAAGTCTATCACTATCCTCCTCACTGTTTACTCCCCTTCCAAGTTTTGTGTCATCTGCTAATTTTGAAATTGTGCCCTGTACACCCAAGTCCAAGTCATTAATATATATCAAGAAAAGCAGTGGTCCCAGCACCGACCCCTGGGGAACACCACTGTACACCCCCCTCCAATCCGAAAAACAACCGTTCACCATTACTCTCTGTTTCTTGTTACTTAGCCAATTCTGTATCCATGTTGCTACTGCCCCCTTTATTCCATGGGCCGCAATCCTGATAAGCCTACCATGCGGCACTTTATCAAATGCTTTTGAAAGTCCATATACACATCAACTACATTGCCTCATCTACCTTCTCTGTTAACTCATCAAAAAACTCTATCAAGTTAGTTAAACACGATTTGCCTTTAACAAATCCATGCTGGCTTTCCCTAATCAATCCATAAGACTATAAGACCATAAGAGATAGGAGCAGGAGTAGGCCATTCGGCCCCTCGAGCCTGCTCCGCCATTTAATGAGATCATGGCTGATCTGATTTTTACCTCAACTCCACTTTCCCGCACTTTCCCCATATCCTTTGACTCCCTTGCTGATCAACTCAGCCTTGAATGTATTCAATGACTCAGCCTCCACAGCTTTTTGGGGTAAAGAATTCCAAAGATTCACAACCCTCTGGGAGAAGAAATTCCTCCTCATTTCTGTCTTAAACGGGCGACCCCTTATTCTGAGACTATGCCCCCTAGTTTTAGATTCCCCCATGAGGGGTAACATCCTCTCAGCATCTACCCTATCGAGTCCCCTCAGAATCTTGTATGTTTCAATTAGATCTCCTCTCATTCTTCTAAACTCCAATGAGTATAGACCCAACCTGTTCAATCTTTCCTCATAAGACAACACTTCCATACCCGGAATCAACCTAGTGAACCTTCTCTGAACTGCCGCCAATGCAAGTATGTCCTTCCTTAAATAAGGGCCCCAGAACTGTACGCAGTACTCCAGGTGTGGTCTCACCAGCACCCTGTATAGTTGTAGCATGACTTCCCTGCTTTTATACTCCATTCCCCTAGAAATAAAGGCCAGTATTCCGTTTGCCTTCCAGATTACCTGCAAGTGACTGTTAATTCTGTCCCGGATTATTGTTTCTAAAAGTTTCCCCACTACTGAGGTTAAACTGACTGGCCTATAGTTGCTGGGTTTATCCTTACACACTTTTTTGAACAAGGGTGTAACATTTGCAATTCTCCAGTCCTTTGGCACCACCATTGTATCTATGGATGTTTGGAAGATTATGGCCAGTACCTCTGCAGTTTCCACCCTTACTTCCCTCAGCAATCTAGGATGCATCCTATCCAGACCAGGTAACTTATTTAAGTACAGCCAGCCTTCCTAGTCCCTTTCTTTATCAATATTTAGCTCATCCAGTATCTCAACTATATCTTCCTTTATCTTCATGCTTTAAGTATAGAAAATAGAATCATCTCATCTAAATCTAACATCTCCTACAAGTACACAACTTGTTAGTGTTCTCTTTGGATAAAATAGTACTAATTGCTGGTATACTGGCAAGATTCAGGGACAATCTGTCTCTTAGATCAACTAGTTTTGTTTGTTTTCAACTCATGGACTGTGATCCTGCAATAAACATTATTGTTACTATAGTAATAAAGCTACTGAAAGATTATTAATACTTGTGTCAATGTACTATTAACTCTAAACTATTAAATTAAACAACTGAAATACCATTTTATATTGAAGTAAAAACATTAAAGATTGTACTTGTGCTTGTTCTGTTGTTCCTTTTACCTCCTATTCACTTTAATTGCACTATTTTCTATTGATTCTACCAATTTTAACCATTTAAAAAAAAAAATTTAACTTCACTTTAAAATCTTTTACTATTCTACACGTCAAAAATACTTAATTGATTGTAAAGCACTTTGGGACATCCTGAGGTAGTGAAAGGTGCTACATAAATCCAAGTTCTTTCTTCCTTTCTCTTTCTTCCTCCCTGTTCCCACTGTCCATTTTGGCAATGAGAAAACATATTTTTGGGAAAACTGTTTTAATTAGATGTAAATTGTTCTTTTAAGGCCAGCTTCTCATTACATTCAGAAGACTGACCTGGTTACCTCTTAGAAGTAGCCAGGCCCATCTTTGATGTGAAAAATCAGTTAGTTGATCTCAATTAGGGTGGCAGTAGGGGCATTACAATTGGCTTCAGTGTTTCGGAGTTAGGCAAAGGTTAAATCAGCTAGGCTTGCCGTTCCTGAATGCTAAGCAGCGACCCCAACTGTTAGTGCACTTGTGTGGAGGACAGGATCGTCCTTGCCCACGTTGTGGTTGAATGCCAATATTCATTGTCAAGCCTTATATGTGAATAATGAGCACTGGGCAAGGTACTAGCAATGAATAGTACTTGTGAAAACATATTTCATCAAGTCAATGTCTTTTGGAGAGGAGGGGAGGGGGGTGGGGAGAATATTGGTGAGAAAAAGGAAAACATTTCAATTTCTGTATTATTCTGCTTTGGCGTGATGAATATTTTGGAGTTTTGCACTATTACCTCTGGGGACCTGTCGGGAGTATTTATGCAGATGTGACATTAAATAGATGTGTAAAGCCTTTAATAATAAGTGGGGTGCAGAAAGAGTAGGCTTGATCCCCAATGACTTGGTTACCTTTTCCAATGCCATCATAGCTGATCTCCTGGCCTATATGAACTATAATTCATCTCAAGCTCTGCAACTTGCAGCCTTGCCCATACAAAGTCTTGATTGTTCATCACTGCAGTCCTCGGCAGCCTCCACTGGTTTGCCATCCACCAGGACATTGATTTCAAAATCTTCATCAAATCCCTCCATGGTTTTGCTCCAGCCCGACTCTGCAACCTCCTGCAAACCTGTGTCTCAGTTCGCACTCTCCACACTAACAATGAAAGGTGAGGTAGATGGGCTGAATGGCCTCCTCACCGCACTTACTGTTGTCAGCTTTGTAACTGGCGGCAGAGCCTTCAGTCATCATGGCCCCGCACCCTGGAATTCTCCCCTAAACTCCCCCAGCTTGCTGTATCTCTCCCCAACTTCAAAACACACATCTTTGACCTCATCTTCAGTTCACCTCCTCTAACCTCCCTAATCCAGTTCCTTTTTGGCATGCCTTGGAATGGTTCATTAAATTAAAAGACGCTGTATGAATGTAAGTTGTTGTTGATGGGCTGAATGACCTTTTCTCTTTTCCATGCTTTAATTTCAATAAACCTAATGTCGAAGATTGTAAACAAATGCAAACTAACAATTGTGGTGCAAGTTCGATGTGCAAAGTGCAACATCTTACTAACATCAGCAAAACCTCTTCGGTTCATTAGTTCAAAGTCCTTGAAACTTTATTGCACTTCTATTTGCTTAGCGAACAAAACAGACAATCAATACAGTGAGTGTTATTAGTGGAGGAGTGTTTGATCACTCCTGCCTTTGAAAGCTGTTTTTGAAATTACCTGCAAGTGCCTCTCATCAACCTAAAGGGACTGATGTGTGGTCGTAAAATGTAATGAGCTTACTACAATCCCTTTCAACCTCATCATGAAGTAAATAGTGCCGATGATAGTGATGTGGAAATAACTGGGAAGAAAAACCCAGCTGTTCCGCAGGATCGATCTGCAGGATTGTCACCACACCACACATTTCCCATCACTTCAACCCCCAAAGGACTCATTCCGTGCTATCACAGGAAAGAAAACAGCCCCAGTTGACGCACAGGCAGGATTTGCCAAATTGACAGTCGTACTCTTGTTCGAGTGGTTTCTGCCAAAGTTCAAAAACAGTGTTTTTAAAGGGGCATTGTCACCTCGATCTGCAGTTGGTGGGCAAGCTCACTTCACTATGTAGGACTGTCACATTCCAAAAACATTGTTCAAATGTTGCCGCAGTGGGCATCAGGGAAAACGTTTCTATCTGCCGCCCCCCCCAAACCCCCCAACAAACATCTTCCCTTAGCTCCATGCGAGCCGGCAACTGTCTGATACCTCAGCCAGAGGAGCATTCTTCACGTATGATCCTCAGCTACTCAACATTGGTAGATCTCACAGATAATCTACCTCCCTGATCTCATCAAACATCTACACACAGGCAACTTCCAGCAGGAAGCAGAACATTTTATTTGTCTTTCCCGTCTCCAGTTCAGGGGCAATGAGGCCATTGTTGGGCTCTGATCTGGTGCCTAAGCTGAGGCCAGCAAATGAATTTGGGACCTTCCGACAATGTCTAACGCAACACCACACTAGGCATTCCTTTATCCACTGAGCCATTGGAGAAAGGTTGTGTGAACCTTTGAAAAGCTTGTAATCGGACTTTGTTTCCTCGCGGCTAATTAAAGATTATTGGGGTAATTTTCCAACTTGTCTCTGTCAGTGGGGAGCTTCATCTGCCGGCAGTGATGAGATATAAAGCTGCTCCAAATATATCCATGATTAAAAAATACTTTAACAGACACAATGGCCAGGCTTCTCCTCTTGAGAATGGAATTCTTATGAGGCGGTACTTCCACCCACCCTCCGAATCTGCCCCAATCCCGACTCATTTCCCCGGGTCAGGTCTCAATGGCGATAAACAGCCGTCTCTCAGCAGGATTCCTGCTTGGTGGGTGGGTGGGTGGGGGGAGGTGGGGGGTGCAGTGTGAAAATCAGAATCTCAATGGTGCTGTAACAGGGACTGTGCTGCTGCACCAGAAGAGCCGGAGAGGGGCCTTATTAAAGGGACAGAAACATCCTGAAGATTGGAATTTGTGGCCCGCTGAAGACCAGAGCTGTCACAGATCAGTGTTGGTGGCTGGAGAGGAGACTACTACAGGGCCCTCTTTCCCCCTCCATATGGGACCTCAGGCTGTTACCGGGGCCTACCCCCCCCCACCCCCTCCGCCACCTTCCCCTTGTGGTAACACAGGCGGACACAAAGGAAATTTAATGGTGACTGGATCTGTCGGCATTTGCATGCAGCGGGTGAGAAAGCACAAGGCCCGTGGTGTTCCTGTCAGAAGGTTAGAAACACAGGTTGGGTCCCATCACCTGCATATTTTCTTCGTTCAACCGCTGTGATTCCACTGGGATCACAGGGGAGAATCCAGGCCAATTTTCTTTTAGGGGGAAGAAGAACCCCCAAGGCAATCTTGTATACTTTCAACATGATTCCACTTTGGGAGACTCTTCCATAGTTTATGATACCAGCTCATGGAGAATCATATAGCACAGGAGGCCATTCGGCCCGTTGCCCCCGTGCCGGCTCTTTGAAAGAGGTACCCAATTAGTCCCACTCCCCTGCTCTTACCCCGTAGCCCTGCAAATTTCTTCTTTTCAAGTATACATCCAATTCCCTTTTGAAAGTTACTGTTGAATCTGCTTCCCTTTCAGGCAGTGCATTCCAGATCATAACAATTCACTGCTTAAAAAAAATTCTCCTAATTTTCCTCCTGGATTTTTTTGCCAATTATCTTAAATCAGTGTTCTCTGGTTACTGACCCTCCTACCAGTGGAAACACTAGAGCTGGTAATAATGATAATATCCAGAGACCATATTAGCAATTCTGCATCAATTATTTTATTTAAGGAAAAAACAAAGTTATATTAAAAGCTGGCTGTTTCATTTCATTACATTTTATCAGTGAGTGAAATCTCACCTCTTCTCTCCCTCCCACCTTGTCATCCAATGTTTTGTTTACAATGGTGATCACTACTGTATAATGTGTGGATTGTGTACTGGAGATACTGACTGACTCCTGTCACCTCGGCTCTTGACAATTAAAGACATGGGCTGAATTGCAGAATGTCACCACTGCTAGGTGTTGAAAGAGCCTGTTGCCTTTATGCACCATGAAACTAGGTATATTGTCCTCATGCCAGGGATTTTTATAGACCCAGCAACTGATAACATCTGTCACAAGTTACAACCCTTGGATCTTCAGGTCAACCTGTACACTTGATTTCAGGGCATCTCAAAAATCTATGGCATTGGGCAGTAAAATGATCAATAGGCTACACTTATTTGGAAAGGTCACAATTATTACTGGAGCACTAGGATTCATAAAACAAAACATTTCATACTTTGAAATTTTACTGATAAATTGCCCATGGCATGGTCAGTTGATGAATATAGTTCAGGATGGTGACGGAGTTGGGAGGAAGCCTCAGAAACTAACTCCACAGATCCCCCAATGGCTAGAACCTGCAATTACATCATGACAGTTGACATAGCAAAACTGAAAGAAGAACAAACTTGCAGTCCCAAAGCGCTTTACAGCCAATTAAATACTTTTGAAGTGTGGTCACTGTTGTAAAGTAGGAAATATGGCCACCAATTTGCGATCAGCAAGGTCCCACAATCATCAATGAGATAAATGAGCAGATAATCTGATTTAGTGATGTTGAATGGGAAATGTTGAGAGCAAAATATGAACAAAAATATCATGACAACAGTTTGTGGTCAGGAAGTGCATGTCCTACACAAGAGTTTTAATAATATATAAATACATACTTTGGGAAATATGAAAGCTGCCATCAATGTTTTTTTTGTTGGACAGTTTGGTTTTTGAGATTCCTGACTGTATGAATTAATATCTAAAATCACCAAAGGTTGAATTTTTTAAAGACTGAAATTTATTTCTTCCATTTACTCTTGTAATGTAGAAGTGTTTTTTGTTGCAGTGCTAGATATTGAGGTTTCCAATGAATTTTCATAATCTGCCAAGCAAATCTCACAACTCAAGCAATGATCCCATCCTTGTTCCACCCCTATTCATCCCTCGCTCCAGTGTGGGACTTGGCTAAAAGGGACTTACCCTAGGTATTGGACCAGTCCAATTGGGAATAAAAAACAAGACAACATTCTTCATATTTAAAATTCTTACAGTGATACGACTTGTCATTCCCAGCAAACTTCTAAGTAGGCACACCTGGGGATGTTTGTTTATTTAAGCCTGGTGCCATATCTCCTCACATACCACTGTTAGCCATGTTGTGACCTGTGTTTATGGGCCCTGACGCAAGACTATTTAACAGTATTTTCAATCTTCTAGTCTACTTCACAATTACTTTTCAACAGTTTTTTTTTTAAGAAAGAAAAATGTAATCTTTACATCTGAAAATATTTTGTCTCCTATCCTTAAGCTCTTCAGGGATTTTAGGCAAAGATGACATTTGACCTTGCTTTGTTCCCAGGCTTCATTGTGACAGGTTCTGAAAAAGGAAAGGTGTCAAAGATGTTTGTAGTGCAAATACCTCACATGTAAAAAATTTAGGTCGGACACATTTCCAAATCTATTTTCAGAATACAGCAGCATTTCCTGTAAGTGTCCTCTCATCCTAATCCCCAGTAATGGCTCTGGTGACAAGCTTTGTCAGGATCCCAGAGCCAGTGACTGAAATTCCAGAGATAATGGAGAAAGAGCCGGGAAACTCAATGACACCTCAAGTACTTCAGCATTGATTGATATCCTGGGAATTCATTAACATTTGGGGGCTGGGGCGCTAGGGCGACACATTGCATGTTAGTGTAACAACCGTACAACTCTGGCTGATTCTGTCAAATCTGTGACGTTGTCCCTTATCTACGATTACTACCCTCGCTCCCATGTGCTTTTAATGTGGGAAAAGACAGAAGTGCAAATAAAAAAAGATTCAGAAGCAAAAAAATTAGAAATTTAGGCTTGCAGTTATACTGCCATTCACAAATTGGTGCAATCCAGTTTTCAGGCAAAAGTGGCCGTCTAACTTGGAAGTCAAGATGTTTGAAGTCTACAGTGACTCAGTTGGTAGCATTCTCATCTCTGATGTGAGATGGTTGTGGGTTCACAGCTCACTCCAGGACTTGAGTACATAATTTTAGTGCAGTACTGAGACAACGTTGCATTGTTAGAGGTGCTGCTCTGTTGATGAGATATGAAACTGCAGGCTCTGTCTGCCTCTTCAGGTGGATGTGAAAGATCACATGCACAAGTTGAAGAAGAGCAGAGAGATGTCCTGGCCAACATTCCTCCCTCAACCAAAAACAGATTAACTGGTTATTATTCTCATTTCCCATGTGGGACCCTGCTGTGTGCAAATGGGTTTACCCACATAACAGTGACTGAACTTCAAAAAGTAATTCAGTGCATTTAATCGCTTTGGGGATGTGCAGAGAGACATGCTAAGGTGCTAAAAAAAATACAAGTTCTTTCTTTTCTTAAATGGTGCAGTAAATCTTCAATCTGAAGATGCATTTTAAATATGCCAGATTATCCATTGGGCTTCCTGGGAATTTTGTAAACTTCTTAATGTTTTTTTTTTGTGGACCTTAGGTAAAGTCTCTAATTTTAAAAGAAAGAAAGGACTTGCATTTATATACAGCACTTTTCACGATCTCAAGACATCCCAAAGCACTTTACAGCCAATTAAGTACTTTTGAATTGTAGTCACTGTTGTATTGTAGGAAACGTGGCAGCCAATTTCCGCACAGCAAGTTCCCACAAACAGCAACATGCTAATGACCAGATAATCTGTTTTAGGTGTTGTCTGAGGAATAAATATTGGCAGGACACTGGGGAGAACTCCCCTGTTGTTCTTCGAAATAGTGCTGTAGGATCTTTTATGTCCACCTGAGAGGGCCTCATCCGAAAGACGGCACCTCTAACAGTGCAGCACTCCCTCAGTACTGCACTGGAGTGTCAGGCTGGATTATAAGAACATAAGAACATAAGAAATAGGAGCAGGAGTAGGCCAATCGGCCCCTCGAGCCTGCTCCGCCATTCAATAAGATCATGGCTGATCTGATCCTAACCTCAAATCTAAATTCATGTCCAATTTCCTGCCCGCTCCCCGTAACCCCTAATTCCCTTTACTTCTAGGAAACTGTCTATTTCTGTTTTAAATTTATTTAATGATGTAGCTTCCACAGCTTCCTGGGGCAGCAAATTCCACAGACCTAATACCCTCTGAGTGAAGAAGTTTCTCGTCATCTCAGTTTTGAAAGAGCAGCCCCTTATTCTAAGATTATGCCCCCTAATTCTAGTTTCACCCATCCTTGGGAACATCCTTACCGCATCCACCCGATCAAGCCCCTTCACAATCTTATATGTTTCAATAAGATCGCCTCTCATTCTTCTGAACTCCAATGAGTAGAGTCCCAATCTACTCAACCTCTCCTCATATGTCCACCCCCTCATCCCCGGGATTATAAGAACATAAGAAATAAGAACAGTAGTATTATGTTGTGGTTATACTGTAGACATCAGTAAGTAGATTCTGGTGTTGAGCCTGAGTTATACTGTCAGCTGCACATTACTGCATTTGGTGACAAGGAACTCTGAGCTCCCTCTACTCTCTCCTAACCTTAACACACACTGAGGTCCTCGGTGCCAAACACAGCGCAAAGTGCCTCGAGGTGCAAATGGTAGTAAAATTTGAGTGATCTGCCCGAATATTACACAGTATAGACACTAATGTCTGCAGTATAGCTGCAACATTCCGAGTCCTGGTATAGGGTCACAGTAATTCCTTTCAAAAATAGGAGCCTGCAGTTACTTTAGGACGCCTGATAAAATCATCAGTGATAAGAAAGAAGCCATAGAAGACTGCGATTGGGAGAAAAAAAAATGTCTCAATGCTCATAAATCCGGGATTTAATCTATTACCTATTTTGTTTCCCAGAAGCTTACTTGTGTAGATCAAACTGATCCAAAAGATATAGACGGAAAGCTGAGATACAGAGAAAGGGACTCCGGCCTCCAGTCCCCCTCCCCCATTTCTTTCCTCTGCATTAATCTCGGCTGGCAGATCATTGAAGCGCAAGAGACAGATGCTGAGATGTTTGGTACTAACTCAAAACAGCCTGGCCTCCCAGACCCTCGCCAGATCCCTAAACAAGTGATATTAAGGGAAGCACTCAATTCCTCAGCATAATGCAGCCTCTTCTGCATGTAGCAGCCTCCTAAAAGCAGGTTCAGAACAATTTAAACCTGTACCTCCTTTCCCAGTCTCTCCTTTAACCCCCCCTCATCCCCCCACCCTCCCCCAACCTAAAAAAAAAACAGGTGCTGCAAAAAGCCACTGGAGCCTACAGGAGCCATGGCTGAAGACAGTCCTCTGGTTCGTGGGAATAGCTGTGCAACAGCTGTGAAAACATGGAGAATGGAAAGAAGAGGAGGCGGAAAGGACTGAGGCGGCCCTCAAGGATCACCAGAGCTCAGCCGAGCATGAATTCTTGATTGTGATCTTCATGCTGCTTTTTAAAGAGACAGTATCCCCTTTTAGCTAACAAAGGAAGCAGCATACCTTACCAAAAGAAATCCAAAGCCTTTTTTAAAATTTAGTTTGAACTATCCTAAGTTATTTTTGAAGTGCAGAGGGCAGCTCATTTCTCATGTGCCTTTGTAACATGCAGGGCCAAATTTACTTCAAATCTCAATTCCTTCACAAGCAATGAAAATAAATTCTGAGAACTGGTGCATAATATTTTTTGATTATTTGACAACGATAGAGGTTCAATTTGGACTAAATGTTGTTCTGGAAAGTAAAACAGTTCTTTCTCTTATGCAACCCTGAAAAAAAGTATTTTAAACCTGTTATAACTGTAAGTAGTGAACCTGGACCTTCTGATAATGTGTTCAGTTCCCAACTTATATTCAAGTTGTTTTCAACAAAATTAGTTGGCTTGAACAAAATATCCTCCCAATTTCCCTTTAAGGAGGTTGTGTATGAAAAGGAGAAACAGATTTTAAATTGTCAAAATCGCCTTCAAATTGTAACGTTGTCAAATTCAAACCCCAGCTTTGTTCACTGGTGCCAATGCCATCATGTCACCCGTTGGCCACGTCTGGCAATATACCAATAATGTCACTTATATAACTGTGGTGCGTACGGGACATTGCCTGTGATATATCTATACCTCAGGTGATCATGTTTCGATTTAACTGTTCCGGACCTGGGCGGTCATCAACGGTTAAAATAAATGAGCTGCCAATACGTTTATGGCTCCAGGCAATGTAATTTAGATTTAGCTATGGGGCCTGCCTGGTACTACCAGGCCCATTCGATGTGTCAGCGGTACATGTATAGCACAACGAATATCATTTATATTAAGCTGCTGGAAATGCTCAAACATCTGTGCCACAAGAGATAACGTTTAGATCCAGCTCCTGGACACGCCCAGTGTGGTGAACATTTATTGCAAATGATGCATTTACATTTAGCTGTTGGGTGTGAACAACCACATGTTGCAACCTTACTCATCCTACTCTATTCTATCAATATTACTGTAGTCAGTGCTTATCTGAACTTTCGTCACTTGCTCCCCTTAATCTCCAAATACACTGTCCCACATGATCTTCTTTCCTCTTGAATCCTCACCGTGTTGAAATCAAGAGTCCTTGCACCGTCTCCTACTCGAACGCATTCTTTCCCAGAACCTGGAAACTGTGGAACTCTTTACCTCACTCGCTCTTCCCTTCCTCTTGTAATCTACAGGGTTTTAAAACCTAATCCTGATGTCAGACAATCGCTACCTTTTAAAATCATAGAATCATACAGCACAGAAGGAGGCCATTCGGCCCATTGTGCCTGTGCCGGCTCTTTGAAAGAGCTGTCCGATTAGTCCCACTCCCCTGCTTTCTCCCCCAGCCCTAGCAAATTTGTCCTTTTCAAATACATATCCAATTTCCTTTTGAAAGTTACTATTGAATCTGCTTCTGCCATCCTAGTCTTGATTTATTGGATCTCCTACTCATTTAACCTTTGCACTTTGGGCCTTCATCTAGTGCCAGGCATCACCAGACATACCTGATGCACCAGCAATCCCATCTGTCTGTTAACTGATGTTGTTCAGATTTGCTGCCGCTGCAATACACTGAGCTGCCCTGACCATCATACACAACCCTTACTACAGTGGGTCGGTATGAGGCCTTTAGGAGAAAATTGCTTTTCAGCAACTTGCTTCTTAAACAGACCAAAACGGACTTGAATTCATGAGATTAACAAGTCACTGGCATTTACAGAAATGGCAAAGTGTTGATGGTGCTGGGAAAGACAGCGTTCTCCTTGGATTTCTAAGCACCGGATCAGTAGCTGGAACAGGGCAGCAATCTCAGTTTACATTCAGTCAACATCATACTTTCAAAAAAAAAATCGACGGATCTCCAAAGGTCAATTTTTCTATCTGTGTGTAAATGTAGTCACACATTGTTCAACAATAGCATGAGTCCTTTCGCCTTTCAACACACCGACAAACTAAACACGGGGTAAACGCTGTCACAACAAGAATAGAAAAATCAACCAGGACAGAAAAAAAAACAAAAACAAATAGCAGAACATTTAATCATTAATCAAGCCTGTCTCCACTAAATGCAGCAGAACTGATAAACAACAGGCATGTATGTGCTTTGGCTCCGAAAGCGTTACCCTCTGCTATCAGGCAAGCACATGGAACCTTCTGGGTGTTTGTATTGGACATTTTCTCCTGTTCGCTGCTATCTAAACCATTCCCACAGTGTGGTAAACACTGCATTTGTGTTTGACATTTATTCCTGTGGCCTTAACCTTTTGTTAAAGGGTAAAGCCAGACCGTGATAACACTGTGTGTGAAGGACAGTGGAGACACGGTTGACTATTGGAGATAATCAATAATAATACTACTACCATTTATAGAGTGCCTTATCAAGTCAAAATGTCTCAAAGCACTGCATTACTTTTGAAGCTCAGTTTATTTTTGCTGTGTGGGCAAAGATGTGTTGGGCGAATGAATATTTTGACATTTTACTTGATTTTCTTTTGGAAACATTGAAGAACTTTCCCGGAGAAGATTAAAGAGGTAATTTTCTGCTTTTGCACTCCCGGTGCACAGCATTGCAGGGCGGAATATTGAGCGCGGAGGATAACATACCCATTATACAGCCTGCCCAGTTGTTATGTCCATTAAAAGTAATGGCCAGTAAGTCGAGTGAACTGTATGATGGGCAGGCAATATAATGCACCCAATATTCAATATGTGTTCCCAGTATGTGATGCTCATCACCAGGAATGGAAAATTTACCTTTAAATTTCCCACGGCAGCTAACCTCGCCAATACCCTTCTCAACCCTCTCACCCCATCCACCACTGCCCCTTTCAGACTCTGCCATAGGATCAACAATCACTGTCCTTCTTCACATTTCTCTCCAGAATGTCCATTCACTCATGAACAAGGCCCTTGCCATCCACAACCTTATTGTGGATGATTACATTGACATCAAGGCGATAACTGAAACTTGGCTCACGGATAGTAACATCTTGCTCCTTACTGAAGCCTTCCCATCGGGCTATACTTGCTACCACTTGCCCCACCCAAACCCCCGTGGGGCTGGTTTGACCCTTTCAGCAAATCACAACTTGGTCTCTTCTTCAAGTATCCCACTTTGTTCCATTCCTCTAGCCTCTCCTTTAAAATCCTCATTCTCTACCACCCACTCAAACCCAATCCCGAGTTTCTGTGATCAAGACCATGGGAGTAAAGGGGCCATGTGGGATGGCAATGTTGAGGGGATCGCCATTAATATGGGCAGGAGAGTTTATCTGGAGAAAGAGGTTTAGGGAGGACAACTTGGGTCTCAGAGTTTCTCTCCGAGATAGCCTCACTCCTTTCTTCCCTCAGCTTCTTCACTGAAGCGACTCCTCATCCTCCGTGAATCCAATCTGCAACTCAACTCACCTTGTCCTCTCCTCTGATTTCACTGCCTTCCTGTCCTTCCTAAACCTCTTCCTCCAGATAAACTCTCCTGCTCATATTAATTGCGATCCCCTCAACATTGCCATCTACTCCTATGGTCTTGATCACAGACAAGACATCTTTGACCACTTCCATGTATCCCTCAGCATCTAATTCTCTAAGGATTGTAGGGCTGGCGGAGGTGACACGTGAGCATAGAAAATCTGAAGATTTAATTTTGTTAAGTCTTGTATATCTCATTTGGCTTTTGAAAAGAGAAAAGATAAGTTAACGATTTGGGTAGAGACCCATTGTCAGGGCCTCAAACATTAACATCTCTTTCCTCTGTTCAGATGCTGACAGACGTGCTGTGTATTTTCAGCATCCATTCTTTTTGTTTCAGATTTCCAGCATTTGTAGTTTCTTTTTAACCTCATCAAAGAGAATTTTTTGTTTTTCAAATATACATGACCATTTTTTTTTGTTTAGGTCAAACAACGAGGTTAAATCAATTTGGCTTAACTGTGAATGAGAAGATCAATCATGAACAAGCAGCTTTCTTTCTTAAAATTAATTTAAAAAGCACTGCCTGCTTTGACTTCATTTGCCTACCAAAATTAATTATGTCCCAGTTGACATAGGTTCAGTGCTTGTTTGTCTGCATCATCCCATCTGTAACAGTGTCGTTAATCTTCTGGATATTAATAAGAGCAAAGTTGTCTGATCCGGCTTTATTAGCCTCTTATCTCATTTTCATCAGTAAAGCCTCTTCATTCAAGTAGCATAAGTTGTCATGATGTAGCTGCCCCTTATTACAACACAAGGCAAATCAACTTGCCTGTGTTATTGATTTACTTACCAAAAATAATTTAAATTCTATGGCTGGCATGACAGAATAGGGGCAGGGGAGGTTTATAATATCTGTATTCTAAAAAGATGTATTTGCCCCAAAGCTGCCTATCGCCCCTCACCATGACCCAGTTGACAAGTCCTCTGCTCAGTGTGGAACTGAGCCATAAAGAGCAAGGAGACCCAGGTTTGAAAGAAAGAAAGACTTGCATTTATATAACGCCTTTCACAACCTCAGGACATCCTAAAGCGCTTAACAGCCAATGAAATACTTTTGAAGTGTAGTCACTGTTGTAATATTTGATCCCTGGTCTGTGTCTGATCTCATGGGTCAATGGTAGCAGCGTTACAATTGGCCTTAACGTAATTGGCCTAAGGAGGCTGAGAACTCAGCCAGGGTTCTCACTCATGGTTGCTGTCAAGTTATCCCTGTTGGAAAGTATTCATGTGTACACATTGGGTAAGGATCGATTAGGATCAGCCGTCTCCATAATTAAATATCCTGCTGATATTCCCTAGTTAGGTCTGTACATGGCCTCATGGGTGAGGCACCAGAGAGCTGGGTAACCATAACACCAGCACTAGGCAGCACCTTCAGGAGAGGAGGGGCTCAGTTCAAAAAAGGGTTGCTCAGTTCTCTTGCAGCCAACTGGAGTGAGCATCTTGCTCCATTTCACTGGGGTGGGAAAGAGGGGAAAGAAAAGGCGACTAAGAAAGTTACCTTGCCTGCTACATGGCAGTTTCTATAACTGATTTCAGAGTGCCATCGATGGTGCAGACGATTCAGCCTACTGCACAGGGTATTTAGCCCTCCTGCCCAAAGGGAGAAGGGACATTTGAAAAGAAAAGATTTGTATCCTACACTTTCACAAAATGGAAGGTGTAGTTAGAAGCTCATTTGGCCAAGAAAAGATCAATTGCAAAGGGAATCTTACAATCAATAAGTCTCTCAAAAAAAAACAAAGATTGTTAATTATAATTTGTGGCTAACATCAAGGTCCTTTGTTTTGTTTTCATTTCTTTTTCTGTTGATTTAGATAGTGATTACCGAGGATAGTCGGTATTGGAAGAATCGACTTGGAGGAGTTGCTGTGCCTGCCAGAGCAAGGGAACTGAATCAACTTGTATAGTTGAAATGGCAAGATTGCAGAAGTGCTGGGGGTTACAATGAATGATTTACTGAGGTCACTTCAGTTCCCTCACACTGTTAATACTCAGCAAATCCTCTCAACCGGCTCCCCTGACGATGACATCAGCATTCCGTTTGTCTTAAACTCCTTAAAAAGCAAGTTAATCATAATTCTTCTTAACTGGTGGTTTCTTGAAAAGGATACTGACAGTGAGGCTCCCCTTTTAACCTTTCAAAAACCACACTGACTAAAGCTTCTGTTTGTCCCACTGTTCCGCATTGACTGGGCTCAGACGCTGCAGCTACTTACCAGGGTTATTTCAAGGCAAATTACAATGAGCCCAGCAATAATGATTGGTTAAAAATTAAAACAACTGTAACTGTCTGCAAAACTGAACAATGGCTGCTTGCCTTGGGGTGTCAGAAGTTTAGATTTGGTGCTGATGAATGTGGCGATCTCTGGAGTTTCTCTGCAGTTTGACAGTCTCTGCAGTTTTCCAAGAATCTATACCCAGCTGAATGCTCGATGACAGACTGAAGGCCAAAGACAGGGCCAGAATATTGTCTAAATGAATCTGTCAACAAGGACTCAGTTGTGCCTGTCATTTTGTCCCAGTACCCACCTCAGGGAAAGGACAAGAAACGAGTGACAAAATCATTCAACCTATTAAAGCAGGTCATTTTACAAGCAAGCACAGCAAGTTCGGGCACCGGTTCAGCGATTTAGACTGAACAAAGCACTTTCCCTCTACTTCACTCTCTCTTAAAGCTGCATAAACCTATTCTGAGATGTTTACTCACTGGTAGGTCACAATCTAACAATCAAAGGAATCCCATCTAACCCAATCTTTCCTCATGCCTCCAACTGTCTCTGGAGAGATTCCACAGCAGTCGAGTTCAGTGCAGATCTCTTCCAACTGTCGGGATCAGTTGTATCTTATCTTCATTGGCGTGAAGATATCTCCTGCCCCAATGGCATTGAGACATCTGTTTTCCATTACAAAGCTTAACTCATCAACTATATGCTCCTGATTTCACTGCAATCTGTCGAGTGATGTGGAATTGACTTCACTTGAGAAAAGTACTCCTTCACCGTCATCATATTTCAGCCCCAATCAGATCACACTGAGTTTCCCCAGGGTTCACTGAGTGCTGCCCTCCTCACCCCAGTCAGTTGCTGCAGCGAGGAGGTAATAAATTAGCCAATCGATGGACCCATTGATTAGCTGTAGATTTTCAGTTTAACTTACAATATGTATAAATCAGACAGACATATCTCAGTGCCAAACAAAACCAAGGGGAGAAGAAGTGAAAGGTTTTTTTTTGAGTTTTTCCCCTTCTCCTGGAGGTGGTAGGGTACAGTTTTATGAGCACCCGTCACCCTCTAGTACCTCACCTTCATCTGTGAGCCTTGACAGTGCGTCCTGGGAGGCTGCTTGACCATGGATACATCCCAGGCAAGCCCAATCCTATCTTCTCCTGAAATCCGTATGGATGTACCTTTTAGCAGAGGTCTAAGGATAGCGATCAAGGGTGGGAACTCTGGCTGATTCCCCACCCCATCTTGTGCCCAGGGTAATTTGATCAATAGTAGCATCCCATTACTGCCATGGCTGTGATCAGATATCTCAGAACAGACCAGGATTCAAACCTGGAACTATTCTTGTGTGTTTGATTCAGTACCACTGAGGGAGATACATTTACCCACTTAGCCATTAGGGAGCTAAACTCCAAAAAAAAAACATGTTTGGAACAGACAATACTCTATTATTGGTAACAGGCCAGTTACTATGGCTGTTTTGTAGTTTGGCAACGGATGGCCTGAGATTTGTCACATGTCTGGAGCACAGTCTTCTCACTGAAGTTAAAAACAGAACTGCTAACCTTTCATCACCCACGATATATTACCAATTCTTTTCTTATCCTTTGGGTGTGAACGTCTACAGTCCCACCTCACCCCGTTACTGCTGAAATTCTATCCCTGCCTTCATCACCAAGAGGACCAATTTCATGAATTGCTCTCCATGCCGCTTCCACCCTTCAGAAACTACAACTGATTGAGTCTGTGGCCAAGTCCTCGCTCCTGCATTCACCATCAACCCCATCCATTCCAAGTTTCACTGGCTTCCGGTACCCCAGTGAGCCGATGTCAAGATCCTCACCATCATTTTCAATTCCTCCACTATGTCATCCCACCCTACATTGGGGGATCTTCTCCAGCCATTTATCTCAACCCTCCACCCTTCATTCTTCTGACTCTAGATAACTGCGTCTTCCCTGTTCTCCCTATTCCACCATCGTAGGCCAATTGTTCAGCCAATGAGATTTACCTTCTGGAATTACGATGCCTTCTGAAACCATGTTGCTTCACTACCTCCCTCAGGTGCTTTCAAAAGCCTCCTTAAAACTTATTTCTTAGACCATAATTTTGATCTCCATCCATAAATTCCTTCACTTGTTGCTCAATGTCCCCCCTCCCTCAAAGTGCTCAGAGATGCTTTTCAGTAGGAACAATGCCATATAAATGTAAGTTGCTGCTGTTGAATGAACTGCTCCCAGGTCTCACAGGTTGCTTAACAGGAACAGGAACTGAAAGCGTATGTGCAGAGACTCACAAGTCAGACAGTGAGACAGGGAGCAAGCAAAACAATATATACTGACTGTACAAATCTATGAGAATCAACAATCTATTCACTCGATAAATATTCAGTGACGCCCATTAGCCTTCGTTGTCACAACTGCTACTGGCAAAAATAGTCCACATCAGAACAAACTCACCCTTGTGAACCCTATGGCACACATTAAAAATAATGGACATCACACGAGTGATGTGAAGGCTTTAATCTCATCTCAGCATTCAGGTATATACTACTCTAGGTTCATGGTTCATGACACTCAGATTATTGTCTTGTAATCGCTCTGAATATAGAATCTATAACAGCGCAGAAGGAGGCCATTTTTGATATTGATATTGATATTGATAGATTTTTGTTAGGCAAGGGTATTAAGGATTATGGAACCAAGGTGGGAAAATTAAGTTGAGGTACAGATCAGCCATGATCTAATTGAATGGTGGTACAGGCTTGAGGGGCTGAATGGCCTGTTCCCTATGTTCCTATGATCCCTATGTTCCTACTTGGCCCATCTATACGCCAGTACTAGCTCCCATTTCCTTGCACGCTCAATATATCCTTTCATATTTTCCCTCTTCACGTGCTCATCTAATTCTCTTTTAAATGCTGCAATTAACTCGGTTTCAACGGTCAATTTTACATTTATTATCTATTACTCTATATCCAACATCTAACATTTCCTAATGTGGGAGTATCAGCCAGATGGGTTATAGGACAATGCTTTATTAGGTCTTAAATGATCAAGTTGGATAATTTGCAAATCCTACAGGATTTTGAGGCGAGGAGGGGGGAGGTAAAGGAGACTTTTTCTTGAACCATTTGTAAAGAATCCACAGCCTTACACCATCTCAAACCTTCAAGTAGGTTGCAATAAATATCCTGCTTATCTGGTATTGTTGAGTTTTAGCCTTTTTTTAAAATGAACTCATCCTACAGTTACACAGCAGGTTTATAGCGCAAATATGGTTTCAGAATTTCAAAGGTTAATCTATACTTTAAACTGTAATTATGTCTCTTGCTGGGTTTCATCAAGTGTGATTGTGATTTAAATGAGGATTACCCGACGACATGCAACACTTACAATGTAAAACCTCCTTGCTAACCACATAAGCGTATCCCGTACAGAGAGAGGAAAAAACCCTGGATTGCTTTTTAAAACAGTTCACCCATTACTCCATTCGCTGACCATGGACTGTCCCGATTTTAAATCAGTTATTTTCCACAGGGAGCATTAACTTAAAACACACGGCGAGAGTTGCTTTCTTTCACGGGCATCTTACAGATGGCTCGGTTCCGCTGGATTACTTGCAAGGCTCCAAATCGCCAAAAGTGGATTAGACGTCTCGACTGATGCGCACCCAGGTGCAAAAACTTAGCAGCGCAGCAAACTTTTCTTTTGGAGTGTAACCAGCAAGAAAATGTGAATAATTCTAATTCTTTACACTTTCACAGACTGATGCAAGAAGCAGCAGCAGCAAAGACAAGCAGAACAAGCTGGCAATCTGAGGCCTAACTAAAAACAGATCGAAAGAAGCCAGAATTTCTGTGTTGCGAGACTAAACTGTTCATTATTTAGAGCCAATAGGTTGTGTGTGCGTGCGTGTGTATGTGCGTGTGTGTGTGAGTGTGTGAGTGTATGAGTGAGTGAGCATGTGCACGAGAGAGAGTGAGAGTGTGTGTGTGTGTGTGTGTGAGTGTGAGCACATGAATGTGTGTGTACGTGAGTGCGAGTGTATGTGTATGAGTGAGTGAGGGTGTGCACGAGAGAGAGAGAGTGTGTGTGTGTGTGTGTGTGTGTGTATGTATGTGTATGAGTGAGTGAGCATGTGCACGAGAGAGAGTGAGAGTGTGTGTGTGTGTGAGAGTGTATGTGTATGAGTGAGTGAGCGTGTGCACGAGAGAGTGTGTGTGTGTGTGTGTGTGTGTATGTATGTGTATGAGTGAGTGAGCGTGTGCACGAGAGAGAGAGTGTGTGTGTGTGTGTGTGTGTGTGTGTGTATGAGTGAGTGAGCGTGTGCACGAGAGAGAGAGTGTGTGTGTGAGAGTGTATGTGTATGAGTGAGTGAGCGTGTGCACGAGACAGAGAGAGAGAGAGTGTGTGTGTGAGAGTGTATGTGTATGAGTGAGTGAGCGTGTGCACGAGACAGAGAGAGAGAGTGTGTGTGTGTGCGCGCGCGCGCAATTTTACCACATGCTCCGTTGTCCAATAAAAATTCACTGGTATTCACCAAAAAAAGCCAATCACAACACACCTATACTACGTTTCAAGCAGCTAAATATCTACCTAACCAATATAAATGACATAAAGCTTGAGCATCAGATGTGAAGTGTGCAATTGCATGTAATGGCTCCACAAAAAGTGGGAAAATCCTGATTTCCCCAACAGATCCTATATGTCGTAGAAATTCCAGTAGAAGGACAAAAGAGATGGTTATGTGTTTAATTTCTGGATAGAAAAACTTGATCTGAAATGAAGTTGATTATTCAGAGAGTACACAATTTTTTAAATGGCAAATTCACATAAGAAATAGGAGCAGGAGTAGGCCATACGGCCCCTCGCGCCTGCTCCACCATTCAATCAGATCATGGCTGATCTTCAACCTCAACTCCACTTTCCTGCCTGATTCCTATATCCCTTGATTCCCCTGGAGTCCAAAAACCTATCAGTCTCAGCTTTGAATATATTCAACAACTTAGCATCCACAGCCCTCTGAGGTAGAGAATTCCAAAGATTCACAATCCTCCGAGTGAAGAAATTCCTCCTCATCTCAGTCTTAAATGGCCGACCCCTTATCCTGCGATTATGCCCCCTAGTTCTAGACTCTCCAGCCATGAGAAACAACCTCTCAGCATCTACCCTGTCAAGCCCCCTCATAATCTTATATGTTTCAATGAGATCACCTCTCATTCTTCTAAACTCCAGAGTAGGCCCATTCTACTCAACCTCTCATCTAATTAATCTAGTGAATCTTCATTGCACCGCCCCTAAGGCAAGTATATCCTTCCTTAGATAAGGAGACCAAAACTGTACACAATACTCCAGGTGAGGTCTCACCAAAGCCCTTTACAATTGTAGTAAGACATCCTTACTCTTGTACGCCAACTCCCTTGCCATAAAGACCAACATAACATTTGCCTTCCTAATTGCTTGCTGTACCCGCATGCTAACTTTTTATGTTTCTTGTATGAGGACACCCAAATCTCTCTGAAGACCAACTTTTACTAGTTTCTCACCATTTAAAAAATATTCTGTTTTTCTCTTCTATACATGTTTATTATTTAAAGATCATACGATGGTGAATACATCAACATTAAAGAAAGATTTTCATTTATATAGAGCCTTATCATATTTCTCAGTGCTACACATATCCTTCTCTGAGAAAGGCAAGAATGATCAGTTACATAAATGGTCACTATAAAATTGACAACATATAGCCAATCTACATAAAGCATCGTTTAGGGAGAATATTTTTTTTTCTCAAAGTGCTCTGCCATTTTAGCAGAAAATGTCAAGCTCACTCACTGCTGAGCCACTCTGGAGCCTTGAGAGCCTACTCTTACTATAGGCTGGGGATGAGGATTTCTCAGCCTCTAGTACGGTTCCTCAGGACCAAGTGACCTAGCAGAGAGGAAACCCAGCCCTGGACTTGAGGTTTTGATCAAAAATTGCTGCTTGAACTATTATTTTTTTTCATAAAATAGGATAGTATTTTGAACGTGATGGAGAATAGTCTGTTAGTATTTTCTACCAGAATGGCACCACTTTTAACATCTATTTTCAAGAGGAAAGTACAGCACTAAATAGGCAGGCTTTGGCATCTGATCTCTGTTAATGATGTAATGCAGACCAACAAAAGTTAAGCAAGCCACTTTAAAGTGCTCTGAAAGAAGGGCAATTTTTAATTCTGTAGAAGCGAGGGGTTTCTCAGCTTTCCCAGAATCTCTTTTCTTCTGACTTCATTTCATGCTTATGCAAAAAGGGAAGAAAGAAAAAGGTTTTGCATATCTTGTTTCTCCCTCATCCACTGATTAGCCTGACATGGTGCTAAGCACAACCTTCCACAGACGCCTTATCGCACAAGAATGAAGGGAGGGAGAAGCATAAGGACAGGCATGAACTGCACAATCCTGCATGGTAGACAGATAAAGTCATTCACTGCAAAGTCTCTTCAAACACGCACAATATGATCAGCGAGTCAAGCAATAACGCCACATTGCCATTTTAATTGTTACAGCAGGTTTGGAAAGAATAGAGAGATTTCAGACTGTGTTTGTCGAGCAGGAAATGATAATGTTAAACCTTGAATAACAGGATGTGGATTTTGTGCTACATTTCATATTAGATACAGAAAGGGGTCAAGTAATAAAGCAAATTTTTTTTGAATGTCACTTTTGTTTGGGTCTCGCTTTGCACTTACAACAAAGTTCAATTTATTCTGGTTTTAACAAAAACAGGATACTGTTGTATAATACATGTAGAGTGTGCTATTTCCCTGTAACATTCAGTGAAGTGAATTCCATAGCGCTGCAGTTGAAAGCTTTGGCTTAAATTGCATCATATGCATGTGGGAGCTGGTCGTCCATTTGCTGTCAGCCATGACACCTGCTGCTGACGTAAACAAGGGTCAGCGAAAACAGAATCTAATCATCCTCCATAAATGCCACCTGTATAAGTACTCGGTCTCATTTCCATCCCTCCATGGTCTTGCTCCAAGCCAATGTCCCTGCATACACCTTCAACTCCTTCAGTCTTAGTCTATGGTTAGTTTCCCTCCGACCCCACTCCCTCACAGTCACAGAGCCCAATGGCCGTCACACTCCCATACCCTCGAATTCTCTATAAATACTCCACACCTTCAAAAGTCTCCTCATAACCTACCTCTTTAACCGTGTCTTTGGTCACCTCCCCCAACTTCTCTCCTACCTCCTGTTCAGTTCCACCACTCCCTTCTTCGAAACGCACTGGATATTTTTGTTATGTGAAAGGCACTGCATAAATGTAAGTAGCTATCGTATGACACATAATTACATTAAGCTCACAATATACCTCTGGGTTGAGATTATTTTGATAAATCACTCCACTGCTTTGTGATTTCTGACATCATCTCATTGTGACCCAATGTAGCTTCCTGGATTGCTTGTTTGATAAATTCCGAGGTCACTAAATGCACTATGGAACGGGGCCATGTGAATCAGGAGGTCCCAGCTTTCATCATTAGTCTGTGCTGATCTCACCTGGAGTGGCAGATGAGGTGCTACAATTGGTCTCAGCACCTCTGGGCTAGGGAGAGAAAAAAATCATCCGGGGGTTCCTGTTCCTCACTGCTGCGCAGTAACCCCTGTGAAAAGTGTGGGTGTACATATCCTGAGTGAGAACAGGATCAGGTATAGAAGTGAGGCAACCGTTGTCGAATAGCTGTGAAGAACGACGCCTTGCAATGCTATCCACAGCCATAGAACCAAACCCCAGCCTGAGCTGGCACCTTTAGAGAAGAGCAGGAAAAAACTGGAAAGAAACAAGAACCTTAGAAGTTTATAGCACAAAAAGAGGTCATTTAGCCTATTGAGTCGTTCTGGCTGCTTATCACAGTCCGAAACCAATCCCACTGCCCCATTCTCTCCCCATAGTCCTGCACCTTGCTTTGCTTCAGATATTTATCCAAATTTCCTTTAAAAGATTCCAATAGTCTCTGCCTCAACCATTCCCTGTGGCAAAGTATTCCATGCTCTAATATCTTTCTATGTAAAGAATTTTCTCCTAACCTCTCTCTTCACTCAGTGACAATTTTAAATTGATGAGCCCTCATCACTGACTTTCCAACCAGAGGAAGTAGTCTTTCCTTATTCACCCTATGAAAACCCTTCATCGTTTTAAAAGACTCTATTAAATCTCCTCTTAGCCTTCTCTGCTCAGTGGAAATAGCCTCAGAATGTGACATTTCTCTTCATAACTATAGTTTCTCATCCCTGGCATTATCCTGGAGTACTGTACGCTGTCTATGGCTTTAAGGTCCTTTTCATACTGGAGTGCCCTAAATTACTCACATTACTATAACTGTGGCCTAGCCAATCTTTTGTACAAATTTATCATGACCTCTTTATGCTTGTGCTCCATTCCCCCAGTAATAAAATCCAAAATTAGGGGTTACGGGAGCGGGCAGGAAATTGGACATGAATTTAGATTTGAGATTAGGATCAGATCAGCCATGATCTTATTGAATGGCGGAGCAGGCTCGAGGGGCCGATTGGCCTACTCCTGCTCCTATTTCTTATGTCCTTATGTTAAAATGCTGCTGGCCTTTGTTGCAGCTTTATCTACCTACACTTGCACTGGTCAAGATATTATGTATTTAAACCCCATGGTTTCTCAGTTCTCAGTTCATTACACCCTTCAGTGTCTTTCCATTGAGTGTATTACCTCGCTCTTCTTAACATTAAATTGCACCTGCCACCTATCTTCCCATTCCGCTAACCTGTCTTTTACAGTGCTCCTCAGCGTTTGCCAAACTCCCTACTTTTGTGCCATGAGAAAATTTCAAAATTGTGCTCCCTATACCCGAATCCAACTATATATTTTGAGAACAAGTTCCATTGGAGTGGAGCAAAGACAAGAGTTTGGCATCAAATGTATCAAAAAAGAACCTTAATTAAAACAAATATCTTTTGAGCAGACCTTAAGGATTCATTTTTCTTTTTGAAAGACGGGGCTTAGTTTTCGTCTCTTTGTGCAGGGGCTAAATTTGGGGGGATTGTGCATTGATTTTTCCATTCACAGCATTCCCAGTTGAATGCAGCAAGTGGGAAAGTTTATATTCACATGAGATTGAAGTGAGTTTCCGGCATATTCTGTGCCCATTGTGTTCACTGCCCACGAGAGGAAGGTCGGCAGGGTGTGAGCCCACAGCTAAGAGTAGAGTTCTAACCACCAGAGACTGAACAGGAGAGCCTGACTGTCTGTCATTGGGAACAGGAGTGATGTTTCCAAAAAAAAAATGGTTTTAATTCCAAATGTAGATAAACAAAGCCTCTTACCCACAAGTAAGGCATGTTTAAGCCTGGCTTATAACTGTCAGCAATAATTTTGTTTGTCTACGTATAATAGTCAAAAATAGTCCATTGGGGGCAGTCAGGTATTTGACCTGTCCTGCCCCACTGCTACTCCACTAACTGCCTACTACTGCTACAAATTTGAGAGTTAGCATTTGAGAGTTAGCATTTATGGACACTTATTTCGATGCAAACTCTTTTAGCATCTGCAAAAGGGCAAACTTTCATATATGGAAGGTACTGAGTGGGGTGCTCAATGTTTGGACTCCTGCTATTTCTGAATTTATATCAACTACTCTGATTCACAACGCTCAGTGCAAAATGGTCAGATTTGCAGATGATACCAAACTAGAAGGGAATCAAAGAAGGCAGCCCAGAAATGACAGCATGAGTCCTCATACAACAACTGATATATAAAAACAGACAAAGTGTTAGCATCTTAATAATGACTACTTCATGTTCACACACATGTATAAAATTTAACAGGATATCAGAAAGCCATTGTTAGAGGTCAGTTCCAACAGTGAAATAAACTCTACATGTGCACTACCACAAGATATTTATGGATAAGGAAGGCCTTTATGTCCATTTTATCTCATCTACCCAAAAAGACTCCATGGGGGTAATTTTGACTTTGGGCGATATCGGATCAGCTGCCCATTATACATTTCTCCCCATTTCCAATTGAAGTCAATAGAAATGAAAATGGGCAGAGATGTATAACAGGTGGCTGATCTGATATCACCCGTCTTACACTATCACCCAAAGTCACAATCATTCCCCATAGTTCCCCCATCACAGCATCCAACTTGTTTCTTAAATTAACCTAGGATCTTTGCCTCTATTATCCCCGAGTCCATTCTGAGTGTTGATTACAATTACAATTTGTGCGAAGAACTTCACTGCTAAATCTGCCTTTTAATAGTTTGAATCAGTGCCCCTCTGTCTTGCTATCATACACCAGGAGATGTACAACAGATCTCACTGTATAAAAAGCAGCATTTTTAAACAGATTCAACATATATTCTGAAACAATAAATTTCCTCTTAAATATTTCAATTGCTGTATAAAAAGCTAGGCTGAATTGTAAGGTCACAGATGCTTAAAAAAAAAGGGTTGATTAGCACAAGTGCACATTCCCTGCTGGAAAAATCTGCTCTTTTATTCATTAGAACATGTTTGAGCGATAAGCAGGACCAAAAAAAAACACAACGCTCACTCTGACAGAAGGCAAGCCAACTTTGCTTGCTATCTGCCTGCATCTTCAAAGGCTTTCTCAGGGAGAAGGCCAACAGTGTGGGGGGGCGGGGGGGGGGGGAACCACAGGTGAAGCGGATAGAACCGAAGCAGAAAAAAGACTGCAGCACCCGATCCTTATCTCAGTGCTTTCCAAGCCAACTGAGGCGACTGGCCTGACACATCCTCACAGTGGCTGGTCTCACTCACACTAGGACAAGCACAGGATTAAACAACAGCTGGCCAGGAACGGAGCCAAAAAGAGGCAAAGTGATTTATGAATGTATTTGCATGTTTAAGGAGTTTTCAATACAGAACTCATTCACTTAAAAAAAATTTTTTAAATACAAACGATCTTTCTGCTTGAGGAGCCAACGTGAACCTACTTGACTTGGAGCTGGTGATGGACCAAATAAAAAGTGCTTGTATAACTACCAGGATATATTAATGTGGGAAGTTTCACATTACAAACATAAAATCATGTGCGATTCTTGTAACGGAGGCTTTGCCATCTGGGGCTTATGATGCATCTAGTAAATCTGACTTTCATGTGAACTCCACTGACTGCAGGATATTTAAAGTCCCTGTTGTGACTCCTGGTTTTCCACAGATTTTTTTTTATTGAGAAACTTAACTGACAGGCCAAAGCGTATTGCCAGAACACCACCAAGGTTGAAAAGAGTAAGAAAGAAGCTGTGGTAAATCAAGGAATATTGATTAGGTGACTCCAAGCTTAGATTCTCCCTCTCCCCACCCCCCCCCCCACCACAAATCAGCACATACTCAGAAAACCGGCCCTCGAATGTCAGGGTCTGGGGTCAGGGAGCACCAGTGGGCTTTTCAGCTGTAATGGAAATCGCAGCTCATCTTCACCTAAAGTCCACACCGGGTGTGTCTCAGTCATCAAAAGGAAAGGATATGGGGGGGGGGTTGAGGTAAAAAGCAATAATTCATGAGTCCCTCCTGCCACCGTTCACCTGTTCCTGATCTCCACCACGAGGAGATGATTGACCAAGTGCTTTCCCAAAGGCAAGAAAGAAAATCACATCAAGTGCCCCCTCCCCCACAGTTTGGCACCTTCCAGCTGCCAGTTTCTGGAAATCACGGATAGGCTGCGACACGGAGTGCGATACAGACCTCACTGCCCAGGCCTTGATACTTGAAGAACGATTTTCGGAGTATGTGCTGACTGGGGAGAGACTCACCTGCCCCATAGATACCAAGGAGGAGGGCGAGTCACTGCATTAAACAGTGACATGCGAGGGCATTATCTTCGACTGATGGGCTGAGAAAATGATAAATTATGCACAGGGGTGAAAATTTAAAATGAAGACGTGATAATAGATGGGAATGACTGACAAAATTCTAAAGGATCTAATAAAAACAAACAAATTGGGGAATCTGTTCAGAAGAAAATTGGATTTGGGGAGGGGGGCGGGGAAGAAAGGATAGTAATAAGAAAATTAGAACTAGAAAAGAAAGTGCCATTTAGCCTGTAATCAGTCCCATCATGGAGAGGGCGGAATAATGGAAGAACTGATGGAGAGTTCTCTCATAGGGGATAAGCAGAAGTCCTTTCCTCAAGCAGAGGGTGATCACTGATGAAATAAGGAATGTGAGGAATTCCAAGACATGATCTGGGTTAGAGAGGAAGCAGAGATACTCAATAAAGATGAGGGTGATACAGAAGGCCCATTGATTCCTAAAGCAAGTTCTTCGCAACCTTTCGGAGAGGGAATCAATGGGGGTTTTTGCTGTGCCATGAATCTCCCCATAGCATGCTAGCCACATGTTGGAGCGAGGATCTCATGAAACATGAATATTAATGAACGCCAGCAATTATTTAGGATGATTATTCTGGAATAGATGTTGAATTTTACCAGAGGGAGAGGAAAAAAATGTTGATTATTTTTAGAAGTACTTTTTGGAATCTGGTATGCAGTTGCTTTGCATTGGAAAATGCCTGAACTCTCACCGTCCACTTTAACCGAGTGTGATGGGGCCCAGCTGCATTTCTGTTACCGCTTTTCACATCAGTGGCATCGGTAGCAGCGCTGTGTAAAGTTATGGGTTCAGAGTTGAGCCCCCAATCTTCTCCTCCTCGTCCTCCTCCTCCCCTCCATAGGACAGGCCTTCCTGATCTCAGCTGGGTCTTTTTATTGGAAGAGGAGAGCAGAGGAAAAGGCTGTGCGAGCCCGTTCCCTCTCCAGGACGGAGCATGGGGAGCAGAGGTGAGGTATGTCTCCAGGGCAAGGGAAGGAACCGAATGGAAAGAAGTCAGAGGGTGACTCGACTGACCTCATTGCTGTCGTGCACCTGTGCCCATATCGCCAGCCCTCACCCCAGCTCGGCTCAGTTGTGTATTGCTGTGCGGCAAGGGAAGGCCTGGAGGAAAGTTTGTGGAGGGGGGGAAAAGCAACCACAAAGAAAGGAAATACGAAATATAAATACAAAGTTTTAAAACTAATGACGGGAGCCGGAAGGTGTGGTCATTGCTGTTAAGCAAGACCCTTTAAAGATAGGTGTGCTGATCTCAGCTTCCTGAGATGTAGCTTGTTCATTCGTCTCCCTCTATTCAATTCTCACTGGTTTTGATTGCCTGGTGTTCGGCTATGGAAATTAAGTGGGATGACAAGGGCCAGCGCAGTGCGGAGCTGTGTGGAGAGTGTCAGGCGGATCCGAGAGACAAGCCATTTCAAAGGGAAACTGCTTTCAAATCAATCAGACCGCCTTCCAGTCCGCTGGGGATTTCCAAAAACAAATCCAATTGATTTAAATGCAGTTGGACCATGAAAACTGCCGGGCCTGCCATTGCATCATCGGGAATTATGTCAATTTCCATGCATGTGACATCATGCCTGCTGCCAGTTACAGTCTTAATTCTACATAAGTGAGTGAAATTCCTAGACGGTTTCAGTTGGTGTCCCTCCCCCTTTTTCTCTACACCAATATGGGTGCCTATTACCACCCATATTTCATTCATCCTTTACTGTGCTGCTCTAAAGTGTCAACCTTGACTCGGTGGTAGCCCTCTCACCTCTGAAAGAGGATCTTGGGTTCAAGCCCCACACCAGAGACTTGAGAACATAATCCAGGCTGGCACTTTAGTGCAGTGCTGAGGGAGTGCTGCACTGTCAGAGGTGCCATCTTTCAGATGAAATGTTAAACCGTGGCTCCATCTGCCCTCTCAGATAGGTTTAAATGATCCCATCTCACTATTCGAAGAAGAGCAGGGGAGTTCTCCCTGGTGTCCTGGCCAGCATTTATCCCTCAACCAAAGTCTAAAACAGATGATCTGGTAACTTATTTCATTGCTGTTTGTTGGACCTTGTTGTGTGCAAATTGGCTGCCATCTTTCCTACATTACAACAGTAACTATACTCCAAAAGAGGTCATGAAAGGTGCTATACAAATGCAACTTCTTTATTTACAATTTTTTCTCCCTCTATTGCCGCTTTCCAAAGCCACACTATATCCTTCATGAGCTTTAATGGAGTGTTCATATTTTTGCAATAGATTTTGGGATAGCCCAACTTTCATAGCACTGTCTTGCTTTGACTCTCAGATAGATATAGATGAGGGAGGCCATTGGACCATCACCACTCAGGCATCTAAAAAGATGACAACATCCAACTATCTTTTAAATGATCTCAGAGTTTCCCTCCACAGCCATACCCTAAGAAGAGTAGGGAGTTCTCACGGTTTCTGACTAACAATTTATCCTTCAACCAACACCACCAAAACTGGCCATTCATCAATGATGTGGTTTCACAATAAAAAGAAGTCTTCCCATTTATGTGTTAGTTTTTTCCCCTTCCCAAAATGGAACAAGAAAGATGCCAGGGATTTTTTTTTTAAATCTCAGTCTACCTCCAAGCCATGTGTCATTCCCTCACAAAAAATGGAAATGCAGTAAGCTCCCAGAAATTTGAGAATACCGATCCATAACCAGACAGCTGGAGGTACATAGATTAGCCTGTGACATTTGGCACACTGAACTTCCTTCTCTGTTTGGAAAAGTCTCACTTCCAATTGGTACCTTCCTCATGACTATCCAGATTGGACTGGGAACTCTATGTGTACAGAATAATAAGCACAAGCCAAATAGGCACATGTGCTGTTAACATTGTGCACTGAAATGAGAATATTTTCAAATCAATATCTGGAAATGTGATTTTATTGTAGAGTCTATATTTCAGAGACATAGCACTTCCAGTAACTCTCTTTGTTGTTCTACTCGGCTGAACATCCCAGGCTGACTACGTTAGGTTTTATCATTTTACCCACATCAGTCACTTCAATCAGCCACCTGCAATAAAGCTCTGAGCTACAACTAAAGGATCTGGACGGGTTCCTTGTTGGAGCTAATATCACTGGGTACAAAAGATAGGTGGGAAGTTGGGTATGTACCTCATGGTCACTCATCTCTCGGAACGCATTTTGATTGCCTTAGAGGGCCAGAGAGAAATCTCCCTGAACTAGCCTAGTATTTTTCATCTGTTTCTTTGGCCTCTCGCACGAGATTACATGGCTGCTGGTTGAGGGGGGAGGGGGTTCATGATGCTTAGTTGCATCATGACTATCGATGGACCAAACGGCCTTTTCCTGTGTCTTTCTGTATGTTCACATGTACAGCATCAGGAACTGAAGTAGATTAGTAACCAGTTTTACAGTTGCTCACATTTCCAATAAATATATTAAAGATGCACAATAGTTTGCATTTTCCATCTATATAAACACTGATTGTGTACTAATCCCAGATACAGTAACTTAAATGTGCTTGAAATTATCTACATGCAATGTGGGAATAGGAAACAAGCACTACAATACAGACATGGACAATAAGAAAGGCGGTCTAGAGGGAACGGTTAATCTTTTGAGTGACACCCACGTGTTTTTTTTTGAAATAGCAACATCTGGCCAAATAATTTCCTGTCTATTTCAAAATACTGAAAATGTACAGAGTCAAAATGAGAAAGGCACAAAATGGTGCGCTGTATAGCAAGGCTCCCCTGGTGTAAAAAAGGGAAAAACAACGCTCTGTTTAACCGGTGGGCCTGTGCAAAAAGGGGAATTACTGGTACCCTCAAAGAGTTAAATGTCTCTTTTTTTACAAGCCTGTGTTATTGAGACTTCAGACCACCAAAAACTTGGAATGCCATTCAGCTTCCCTCTTGAGGTCCGAGCAGTTTTGTTGGCATTTTATAGTCTAGATGACGGCAACGTCTATAAATACAGCTGAATTTGGCTGCCATTTTTTTCCCCAGATACTATGAAAATGCACTCACAAGGTTCTTTGTGTCAACATAAGTGAACAGATCAACGTGACAAAGCAAATAAGCAAGGCGCGCATTCTTTTAATCATTCTAATGGTTTCATAATGGCGATTAAATAAGTGGAAATTTGAAAAGAAAAGAATAATATTCAGAAAAGGAAATAACATACTCTACAGCCAGGTGTTGTCCGTTCGAAGCCCCATCGGAAAGAGATTCAAAGCTGGGACAGGCCGATCCCATTCTTTGGCTGTAATTCACATGCTGAAAGGATTGAGGCAGTTTTATTTCTTCAACTGTTTTACCAGTTTGAAAATCAACACCTTAGAAACCGTATCTACTCCGTGTGAAATACCTATCAGTTGTTCTGCTCTCCTATTATAATCAGAGCCCCTCCTGCAGAGGTTTGTCCCTCTCTCTAAAAACAACACAGACTTACTGTCTCCAAGATTGTCCGTCACAGGATACAGGGGAGAACAAAATATCACTGCAGCATGCGGAAATGCAGCACACACATGTCAAAGGAATTTTCTGTTAAAATAGATAGACTGTGACTGCAAGTGCCAAACAATAAGAGTCAGCCTCAAACTACTTCCGATACAACAAATATTGAAGGGAAAAAAAAAACTTACAATGAATGTTCAGTATATTTTATTTGGAAACTTCCAGTCTCACTAAGTAAACGTTTGGCACATTAGGTTTATAAGGCTTCTTAAAGTAACTTTAATTCAGACAGCATTTTGTAAAGGATTTGAGAATGGGGCAGGAGCAAGGAAGCCAGGTTGCTATGGATATATTAATGTACCACCAAATGTACTGCCCAACACGATTCCAGGAATTAAGTAACATCTCCTCAGGGAAGGAAAATGGAAGGAGCTGCCACAAACATTTTTTTTTAAAATATTTATTATTTTCTCCCCATTTCTCCTAACTAGTTCTCCAAAAGGCCAAGCGCCATATGCCAGCCAAGACGGCTAGGCTGGTGGCCTGCTCCCAGCCTCCTGACAATACAACTGGTTGCAAAGAATGGCACAAGAGTATGCCAAAATGGTTCTCCCCGTGAAGGAACAGTTGGCACCCCAAAGATCCAAAACTCATCAGCTAGAAAGTTAGACCCACGAGCCACAACCAAATACTCAGATAAACATTTTTTTCAAAGATTAAATAGCCTTTTTTATGTGCATATCTCATTTAACACAAAAAAAAAGCAACTCTAGATTAACAGTCCCCTGTGTCGGTTGGCTGTTAGCCTCCTAATATGAAGAATTTGGACAATCACAATCCAGTCCACAATACAAAACTATCCCTAATTTTGCACCGGGCGGGGGAGATCCCACCGAGCACAGCGCATAACAACATTATGAAGGTGACCTTTGTAAACGGTGCACTTAAGAAATCTTCCCCCTACATTGGCACAGAGGGGCCACAGGATGGATGGGGCATGGGGAAAGATTTAGCAGGTGCTCTTCTAATTCGAAGGCACATGGTTGGGGTCGAGTAAAACATTGCTACCCTCACTCGCTGTTCTCAAAGAGAGCCCCGAAGCAGTATCCAAGTCCGAGTCTCAAGGTAATACCAAAGCTGAGGTGAAGGAGTCAACTGTGAATATTGCAATAGTGTGGAGGGAATGTTAGGGCGTTTTTAACCATACTATAGCTGACCTTGATGCTGACACCAGGTGCGAAAAGTATTAAATTAAAAGAATCCCGTGCCCCATCACTAACGCCTCCCATTTTGATGAGCACAAAAACCCCACTTCTTTCTAGTAAAAAGACATGGAGGAAGGATTGTATGGTTCAACCCTGATGTCTGTTTTGAGTGTGCAACAGGTACGTCCTTCACCAAAGCTCTCTCAAAGCAGGCACACGATCATAACGCAATCTTGTACCCTGATCTCAACTTACCAATGCAACATTGAACTCTGAGCTCTGAATCAGTTATGGCACAAATTAGGCTCACTTCTGTGGCAGGTTTTGCGCCAGATCCAATTTAGACGCAGTATCATGTGAACTCGGGACAGTTGTTGAATTCAGCTCTGTTAAGAATGATTTTGAGAGAACTGGAATGCACTGCCTGAAAGGGTGGTGGAAGCAGATTCAATAGTATCTTTCAAAAGGGCTAAATACTTGAAAAGGAAAAATTTGCAGGGCTACGGAGAAAGAGCAGGGGAAGTGGGACTAATTGGATAGCTCTTTCAAAGAGCCAGCACAGGCACGATGGGCTGAATGGCCTCCTCCTGTGCTGTAGGACTCTATGATTCTTATCTCTCAACAAGTCCCAATGTGTTTCACATATAATGAATTACTTTGAGTGCAGTAAATGTTGTTATGTGGATGATGTTTGATACAAATGCACGTGTTAATAAAAGTGTCTTTAGTTCCATGTAAGCTGGAGTAACTTAACTGAACCACAGGTAGACACACATGAACAAAGTGTTGTGGTGTACGTTCGTACCCACAGAGGTGGCTTGCTGACAGTTGGCAATAGGAGCTCTATTTAGTCATGGCGGGCTGTGCCTCTGGTCACAGTTTAAGGCATTGGTACTCAGTATGAACAAAGTACTTCAGTACAGAAGATAGAGAAATATATGAATATAATGGAAGTCTAAAGTGCAGGTTCGACGCTAACCCCTCTCCCTATGGACATACCTTTAGATCCATGCAACACTGCTGAGACAAGCTACCACTTTTAGAGAGAAGTGTGCATATAATTTATTTTTTAAAATGAGGCTAACCACACTGCGGCATAGACTGTACAAACATTATTACTCTAAATGTAAATATTAGCCATCATTAGACTGCTTACACTGTTGCCTAGAGTGACAGTTATTTGTAGGGACCTGTATTCATTCATCTGTCCCTGCTACCTGGAGTGACTCAGTTATTTGTAGGGACCTATATTCATTCAATCTCACCGTGGAATAAGATTGCGAGCAGGATTTACGGCAGAGGCCTTAAAATTCGTACAGGACTGAGCTCAAAATAAAAGATTAGAAATCTCATTGTCCAATATTATCGTACGAACACTTAACACATTCAGTGACATTGTCTATCGGCTGTTTTAATAAAGGTATTAATCCCTGTAGTTGTGATTAGTTGACGCCTCTGTTAGAGCAGCAGACAAAGCAACTTCATTCCGCATTCAGGCAGCAACACTGCACAGGGCAATTTCCACACTACGGCCTCTAGTGTAAACTTGGATCACTGTACACCAATGATGCCCAATAATATTAAAGAAAATACCAACAAAGATGCTTCACAGCATACACGGAAAACCATGGCATTCCTACACGCCGGACAGTTAAGTGGGTGGCTGGGATTATATAAGCGGAAAGAATAGTTTATTTAAATATAGTTCAATATTTATATATGGAAATAAATATATTAAAGCATCTTTTGCTCCGTTTACTTTCAGCGACCGAATGCTTCAACTATATTCAAAGCATACTTAGGAATGGCAGCGACAAAAAAGGGTTATTTTAATTAAAGGTGTTGGTACATCTACGGGTAAGACTAGACAAGGTAAGTATCACCCTAATGCATTTTATTCTTGGTGAAATCAATTGCTCTTCAAAAGCATGTATTTACAAGCGTCCTCCATGGAGCTCTTCATTCATCAAGGAGTCAAGTGGGCACACTAGGGACTGGGTGGCCCCTACAGAGCTGTTGGTGCCAGTTAAATCAATCAATCTGGTTGAGCATCAACGGGGTGGGGGGTGGGGGGTTGCGGGCGGGAGCCAATTTTATCCTCTCCAGTCCCTGTTAATTATTTTATACTCTGTTGACACTCTGAAGAAAAAAAAACCTTATATTAAGATGTAGATGAAACTTCTCCGTGGGCAAATACACTGCCAGATGAGATTCCAGAGTACTGCCCGCACTTCTGTACCCATCAGCACAGCTCACTTGTCCAGGAGAGGCAGAGGCATATTGGGGTAGAAATTCATCCTTGAGCAGTAGTGCAAAAACAGGCTGCATCACTTGGGCTGCCTGTTATACACCGTGTCAAATATTCTTCCATTGAAGTCACTGAAACTGAATATCAGGCAAGGCGTATAACAGGTGGGCAGTGGGATACCTCCCATTTTGCATTACCATCCGAGACAAATTTCTACCCCATTAAGTTTAATCAGCCCTATTGATACAAGGCATACTATGGAGAGCAAATAAATGTATGGAATTATGCAGCTTGGATAGTTCATTGGAATTAAAATGTTCCTTAAAGTAGTCCTTTTTAAACATCACTAGTAACTGTAGGCTGTCTGCTCTGGGTCCCTGACAGTTTGCTTCAATAGAAGCAGCTCCTTAGAGTATCTTTATGTCTTTGTTCAGTTACAAAATACATTGCATTTATAATAAAAACAGAAAAGGATGGCATTTCTATACACAATACAGTTAAGTGGGTGACTGGGATTGCAGCCAACTTCAGCAGCAATACTACAGTGTAAATGAGATGTGCTAAATGCTGCCTCGAGATGTGGTTTTCTTTCATATCACCAGACACTGCTGGACGTGACAGGCTGACATGTTTTTCTGGTTGTAGGGGAGTGGGAGAGGTGGGGGGGGGAGGCTCACATTCAGGGCAATTGCTGCCTCTCACAGGTCATTCCACCAACATTGGGCAAGGAAGTAGCTAATGAAATCAGTCAAGTCCCAGCCAGCTTTTTTAGGGATTCGTTGCAAACCGAAATATTGCCTGCAAATTGCGGAAGGGCATCCCAGTGCCAGTCTTCAACAAGGAAGCATAAAGATAAACCTGAGAATTACAGGCCAACGAGCCGGATATGGGTAGTAGGTAAAAGATTAGATGGCATCTTGAGGAAGGAATAATGAAGCACCTAGGAAAATAAGGACCAATAAAAGGGAGTCAACTTTGCTTTATGGAAAGAAGTGGAGATGCCGGTGATGGACTGGGGTGGACAAATGTAAGGAATCTTACAACACCAGGTTATAGTCCAACAAATTTATTTTAAAATCACAAGCTTTCGGAGATTATCTCCTTCGTCAGATGAATGAATGAAAAGGTTCTCAAATCGCATATCTTATACGATGTTGGGACAGCATCACACCAATCAAAAGGTGTCGTTGTTATTCAAACAGGCCAGTCACGGAGAACAGCACGTCCCAGTACACTCGATATACATTGTGTCTTTTACACAGGCAGGCAGAAAGAAACTCAAAATGGCAGAGAGAGAGAGAGAGAATTTTAAAAAACATATAAATTTTTTCCCCCGGGTAAGCGTTCTCCAAGGCGGCCTTCGAGACACACGACAACGCAAAATCGTCGAGCAGAAGTTGATAGCCAAGTTCCGCACCCATGAGGACGGCCTCAACCGGGATCTTGGGTTCATGTCACGCTACACGTAACCCCACCAGCAAAAAGGGGGAAAAAATTTGTATGTTTTTTAAAATTCTCTCTCTCTCTCTCTCTCTCTGCCATTTTGAGTTTCTTTCTGCCTGCCTGTGTAAAAGACACAATGTATATCGAGTGTACTGGGACGTGCTGTTCTCCGTGACTGGCCTGTTTGAATAACAATGACACCTTTTGATTGGTGTGATGCTGTCCCAACATCGTATAAGATATGCGATTTGAGAACCTTTTCATTCATTCATCTGACGAAGGAGATAATCTCCGAAAGCTTGTGATTTTAAAATAAATTTGTTGGACTATAACCTGGTGTTGTAAGATTCCTTACATTTATGGAAAGAAGGTCATGTCTGACATTCCTTGAGGAGATAATGGACCTAGTGGGTAAGGTGAACTTATTGGATATTATATATATCATATTTTAATAAAGCTTTTTGTCCACAATGTCTGAAGGCATGAGATATGGTGAACCTTCTGGAGTGGATAATAAATTGACTCAAACAGCTAAGAGTTGCTGTATATGCAGCCCCATCAGAATGGAAGAAGGTGATTAGTGACGTGCCTCAGAGGTCGGTCTTGGGGCCATTACTGTTTATATTGTACATAAACGATTTGAGCATGGGACTGAAACAATGTTGTCTAAGTTTGCTGACATTAAAAACTTGGAGGAGCTGGCTGCAAATAACAAGGAACAAACACAGAGGAATTCGGATAGATTGGGGAATTGGGCCGACAAGTGGCAAATGTTGTTCAATATGGACAAATACAAGGTGATGAGATTGAGAAAGAGGAATAGGCAGCGTGAAAAAGAAAAAGTTAAAGGGGTATGGGGATGGGCAAATGAATGGGACGAAGTAAATAGCTCTTTCAGAGGGTTAGCACAGTCACGGTTGTCCAAATAGTCTTCCCCTGTGCTGTAACCTTCCATGGCTCTATAGGATTATAAAAAGTGAACAATAATAGACTGTAGGCTGCAAAACATGTGAGGGATCTGAGGATATTGATGGGTAACTCACTGAAATCACCACTATTGTCTGTGATAACAGTGAACAATCCAAACAAAATCTTGGTGTTTTGAAATTAAATCAAAGGGGTTAAGAGTGAGAACCGTTTTGGCCCTAGTTTGAAAACTGTTCACAATCCTGGTCAACATACTACAGTCGGGATGGTCTGGTTTTGGAGAAAATATAAATTATGGCATTAGGCACCTGAGCTACAAGGGGAGATTAAATAAGGTGGGGACATTTATACATGTTTATACAAAAAAGGGTGTAAGGATAAACCCAGCAACTATAGGCCAGTTTAACCTCGGTGGTAGGGAAACTTTGGGAAACGATAATCTGGGACAGAGTTAACAGTCACTTGGATGAGTGTGGATTGATTGGGAAAACCAGCACGGATTTGTAAAAGACAAATCGTTTTTAACTAACTTGATAGAGTTTTTTGATGAGGTAACAGAGAGGGTAGAAGACGACAATGCAGTTGATGTGGTGTATATGGACTTTCAAAAGGCATTTGATAAAGTGCCGCATGGTAGACTTATCATCAAGATTGTGGCCCATGGAATAAAGGGGGCAGTAGCAACATGGATACAGAATTGGCTAAGTGAGAGGAAACAGAGAGTAGTGGTGAACGGTTGTTTTTCGGACTGGAGGGAGGTGTACAGTGGTGTTCCCCAGGGGTCAGTACTGGGACCACTGCTTTTCTTGATATATATTAATGACTTGGCAAAATTTCAAAATTTGCTGTTGACACAAAACTCGGAAGGGTAGTAAACGGTGAGGAGGATAGTGATAGACTTCAAGAGGATATAGACAGACTGCTGGCATGGGCGGACACGGGGCAGATAAAATTTAACGCAGAAAAATGCGAAGTGATACATTTCGGTAGGAAGAACGAGGAGAGGTAATATAAACTAGAGGGCACAATTCTAAAAGGGATACAAGAACAGAGAGATCTGGGGGTATATGTGCACAAATCGTTGAAGGTGGCAGGGCAGGTTAAGAAAGCGGTTAAAAAAGCACATGGGATCCTGGGCTTTATAAATAGAGGCATAGAGTACAAAAGTAAGGAAGTCATGATGAACCTTTATAACACATTGGTTCAACCACAACTGGAGTATTGTGTCCAGTTCTGGGCACCACACTTTAGGAAAGATGTGAAGGCCTAAGAGAGGGTGCAGAAGAGATTTACTAGAATGATTCCAGGGATGAGGGACTTTAGTTACGTGGATAGACTGGAGAAGCTGGGGTTGTTCTCCTTGGAAGAGAGAAGGTTTGATCGAAGTATTCAAAATCATGAGGGGTCGAGACAGAGTAGATAGGGAGAAACTGTTCCCATTGGCGGAAGGGTCAAGAACCAGAGGACATAGATTTAAGGTGTTTGGCAAAAGAACGAAAGGTGACATGAGGAGAAATGTTTTTACACAGCGAGTGGTTATGATCTGGAATGCACTGTCTGAGGGGGTGGTGGAGGCAGATTCAATCATGGCCTTCAAAATGGAACTGGATAAGTACTTGAAAGTAAAAAATTTACAGGGCTATGGGGATAGGGCGGGGGAATGGGACTAGCTGGATTGCTCTTGCATAGAGCCAGCATGGACTCAATGGGCTGAATGGCCTCCTTCCATGCTGTAACCTTTCAATGATTCTATACTGGAGAAAAGAAACCTCAGGGGAGGCTTTAATCAAAGTTTTCAAGATTCTTGGGAACATATATAATGATAATATAATTTTAAAAATTATTTTATCAAAGAATCTTGAATATACATATATATATATATATATCTACACACATAAAAACTAAACCTGAATAAATTGTTTCACTGGACCATACACTCTAAGCAAGTGGCACTGACTCAGCTCAGAAGAAAGAAAGTGAGCTGAAGGTTTGAATTTAACGATTTCTCACACAAGATGGTGAATATGTGGAAAAGGCTGACTGGGAAGAGAGTAGAGCTGGACACGGTGTCAGCAAATTCGAGAGGGAGCTGGACACGGTGTCAGCAAATTCGAGAGGGAGCTGGACACGGTGTCAGCAAATTCGAGAGGGAGCTGGACACGGTGTCAGCAAATTCGAGAGGGAGCTGGACACGGTGTCAGCAAATTCGAGAGGGAGCTGGACACGGTGTCAGCAAATTCGAGAGGGAGCTGGACACGGTGTCGAGTGGGAGCTGGACACGGTGTCAGCAAATTCGAGAGGGAGCTGGACAGATTTTTGGGGGAAAGAGGCAATTGAGAGATATAAGACCGAAAGTAGTGTGGTATTCATTTGAACTATGGAACCAGTCAGATGGATCACAGTAGCGTTTCCCAGTCCTGTACTTCCCTATTCCTCAGTGCTGCTGCTGCAATGCTATTCTGCTATACTTCAGGCCAGATGAACAAGTGTTGTGATTTGCAAATTTTTAACACCGGTACATCCACAAGGTTGCCCATGCACAGTTGTTTTAGTGTTCCAGCTAACACTCTGAAAGCCATATTGCAATGTAAACAGGGCAAATTCCAAAGCAGCGGCAGCCAACACATACAGAACCACTTCTATTTGAAGTGGTTTTGTATAATATAAACTTGCCAAAAAATTTCTCCTCAAGGGAAATAGCACTTACAGTTTGTAGATTAAATTATACAACATGTCTGGAGTGCAGACCAGTGAATTACACTCAACGGCCGCTGCCTTTATCCAGCAACCATTGGTATTACTTTTTTTATTCAAACTGTTAGGATAGGGAGTTTAATTTTTCATGAACTATTCAAACCTGATGTGTTTTCTTTCTGTTCATTTTGATCTTTTATTTAATTTTTTTCCAAACAGCTTAAAATGATTTGCCCTAAAAGCTTAAAACCTGAAGGAAGGAGACTCCACGCATGAAATAGTTAATTTTCAGTGCCAGAGAGATTGATTGGCAATAATTAACAGTTATCTCATCATTAAAAGCGTACTTATGCTACTAATTACTAACCTTAAATATTTGCGGCAGGTTTAATTCATATCTGCCGTGCAAATATAGCAACTTCACGACATTCAATGTGTGTCAATGGTGAGGCAGGCAGAGAAATGTTGTTTTCGTGAAGCTAACATTGGAGCAGCACAAATTGGACACCACCTTTTGGATATTTGGATTTAACCACGCTCCTCGCCTGAAGTTGCTGTACCATTTACGCATAAATAACGGCGAGCGCCATTAGCCTCACTGTTATTTTGACAGCAAATTCTGTCCCATTGGGATTTTTCCCTTTCAATTTTGACTGATCCAATATTATGCAGATCACCTGCAAACTTTCACATTATATTCACAACACCAACTTCAGCCAATATTGACAAAGGACTGAGGGGGACAAGCTCCTCTGTTTGCCACTCGTGCTGAAAATGTAACCACAAGCAGAACAGCAACAACCTGCATTTCAATAGCATTCCCGCATCTCTTTCTGTACACAGGGAATGCTATAGGAAAGGTGCAGGAATGAAGGGGATGGCATGGAAGAAGTTAGGAGGTTGTGCTAAAAGCAGGATCAGAGGAGGTTTTTTTTTTAAAGAAGGTTTTTTAAACAGGAGGCAATGTGGAGGGATAAAGGTTATGATTGAGGCACAAATAACTAACGGAGGAAATCATCCTCCAAGTAAATAAAAAATATATAATGGCATAAAAAGACTTTTTTTTTAATACTCAAATCTTTTGTAGAAATGAGGTACACACCAGAGAGCAGTGGTATGCAGACAATAAGCCACCCACATCATGCCTGACATCATTGTTTTGTCCTATTCAAGAGAGGAGGGAGAGTGAAAACAGAACTACAGGCCAGTTAGCCTGATATCAGTCGTCGGAAAAATGCTGGAATCCATTATTAAAGAAGTGATAACAGGGCACTTAGAAAATCATAATATGATTAGGCAGAGTCAGCATAGTTTTATGAAAGGGAAATTGTGTTTAACAAATCTATTAGAGTTTTTTGAGGATGTAACTAGCAGGGTAGATAAAGGGGAACCAGTAGATGTAATATATTTGGATTTTCAAAAAGCATTCGGTAAGGTGCCACATAAAATGTTGTTACACAAGATAAGGGCTCATGGGGTTGGGGGTAATATATTAGCATGGATAGAGGATTGGTTAACAGACAGAAAACAGAGAGTAGGGATAAATGGGTCATTTTCAGGTTGGCAGGCTGTTACTAGTGGGGTGCCACAAGGATCAATGCTGGGGCCTCAGCTATTTACAATCTTTATTAATGACTTAGATGAACGGACCGGGTGTAATGTATCCAAGTTTGCTAATGATACAAAGCTAGGTGGGAAGGTAAGCTGTGAGGAGGACACAAAGAGTCTGCAAAGGGATATCAACAGATTAAGTGAGTGGGCGAGACAGTGGCAGATTGAGTATAACGTGGGGAAATGTGAGGTTATTCACTTTGGTAGGAAGAGTAGAAAAACAGAATATTTTTAAAAGTTGAGAAACTATTAAATGTTGGTGTTCAGAGGGTCTTGGGTGTCCTGGTATATGAAACATGCAGGTACAGCAAGAAATTAGGAAGGCAAATGGTATGTTGGCATTTATTGCAAGGGAGTTGGAGTACAAGAGTAAGGAATGCTTGCTGCAATTGTACAGGACTTTGGTGAGACCACACCTTCACTGTGTGAAGTTTTGGTCTCCTTACCTAAGGAAGGATATACTTGCCTTAGAGGCGGTGCAACGAAGGTTCACTAGATTGATTCCTGGGATGAGAGGGTTAGCCTACGAAGAGAGATTGAGTAGAATGGGCACATGGGAACAACACCACCTGCACGTTCCCCTCCAAGTCACACATCATCCCTACTTGGAAATATATCGCCGTTCCTTCATCGTTGCTGGGTCAAAATCTTGGAACTCCCTTCCTAACAGCACTGTGGAAGAACTTTCATCACGCGGACTGCAGCGGTTCAAGAAGGCGGCTCACCACCAGCTTCTCAAGGGCAATTAGGGATGGACAAGAAATGCTGGCCTTGCCAGTGACGCCCACATCCCATGAACGAATAAAAAAAAATACTCTCTGGAGTTTAGAAGAATGAGAGGCGATCGTATTGAAACATATAAGATTATGAGAGGGATTGACAGGGTAGATGCTGAGAGCATGTTTCCCCTAGCTGGAGAGTCTAGAACTAGGGGACATAGTCTCAGGATAAGGGGGTCAGACATTTAGGACTGAGATGAGGAGAAATTTCTTCACTCAGAGGGTTGTGAACATTTGGAATTCTCTACCCCAGAGGGCTGTGAATGCTCAGTCATTGAGTATATTCAAGGCTGAGATAGATAGATTTTTGGACTCTAGGGGAATCAAGGGATATGGGGATTGGGCAGGAAAGTGGAGTTGAGGTTGAAGATCAGCCATGATCTTATTGAATGGCAGAGCAGGCTTGAGGGGCCGAATGGCCTACTCCTGCTCCTATTTCTTATATTCTTATGTTCTGTGTGCTCATTAGTTGTGAGGTCAATGAATTGTGTCTTTTCTGTAAAGTATGTGTATCCTCTATGTAATCCACTAAGCACAGAGATTAGCAATAATACTATTTCATGTTTTCTGTCAGTCAATATTGAAACAGCTGGAGGGATAAAAGTATCCATCTGCCCTCCGGTTTGTGAAATTGGTGAGAGGATTGTCTGCAAAGTGAGATGGATTTAACAGGCCAGATCCCAGTCACACTGTCTGGAATAAGATTTTTTTTTTGTCTGCAATAACTTCCTATGCTTCAAAATCCAGCAGAGAAAATACAGTTTCTAAAGAGATGCGTTTCCCCCATCACAAAAGGCTGCTGAGTATAACTGTCAGTTTAGTAAAGCTTTCTTTATTATGAAATGCACGTGTTTGACATTAATTGACAGGTAGAACGAATGGAAAATAGAAAACCTGCCCAAAAGTCTGAGGTTACATTTCAACATCTCATTTGTAAAGTGACAGAAATAACAGCTGGTGACGGTCAGCATATTTTTCTCATCAAAGTGCAAAGGCAGTTGAACCTCGCTAGGGGATCTGACCTGTTATTCCAGAGGCCCTTGGTGGAGGGCCGGCCAGGCCTATACCTCTGACCTGACCTCTCCCCTTAAGCTCGCCCAGAGCTCCAGCACTGATTGTGTGTTGTCGCTATCACAGCACAAAAACCTGCCCATCACTAAAGATTTTCCATCTTTTGGATGAGAAATTAAATCAGGTGGATATAAAAGATCGCGTGGCACTAATTCAAAGAGCAGGGGAGGTCTTCCCGAATGTCCTGATCAACCAACATCAATAAAACATGATCATCTGATCATTACCACATTTATGTTTGTGGGACCTTGCTGTGTGCAAATTGGCTGCCGCGTTTCCTACTATTACAAGAGTGGCTACATTTCAAAAGTATTTAATTGGCTGTAAAGCGCTTTGGGACATCCTGAGGTCGTGAATGACGCAAGGTTTTTCTTTCCTTTCTTTGACCACCATATTTTAGCCAGTTTTGGGATCCTCCATGAAGTTTGTTTTTGGTTCAGTCGTACATTTTCTGCTCTGCCTCCCCCACCCCCACCCCCCCCCCCCCTACCCCACTCATCTGCGTAAAGCGGTCGGACAACCCACTGACTTGCCTAACTAACTTTCAGCATCCATCAGCTGGCAGGAGGCATCACTTTTTTTGCCCTGAGGGACACATCAAATTTCTGTGACACTGAACCTCCCACCTAGTAGAATCACTGCGAATTAACCAATTTCATCAGAACTGAACCAAAAAGACAACAGCAAGCTTCTGAAAAACTGGATTCCCTTTTTTAAAAAAAATTAGTCTCAGAAATGACAATGATGTGAAATGTAATAATTTTCCCCTTTTAAAAGTCAGTGACAGGTGTAACAAGCGTTGGATCGAATGTGGAGCCACCATCTCAGAAAAGAGCACCCCCTACTGCAACATATGAATCTCACTTTGACTATGCTGGTGGCTTCAGTGAGATTCCCCAACTGGTGTAAAAGTAGTAGTAGTTATGGGCTGTGGACTTAGGAACTGGATTGAAACTGTGCCCCCATCTCATTTCAGTTAGAACTATAAACAGCTGCTAGAGAGAGAGAGAGAAAAATAGACCTTCATCCCATCTGTCCACCAGGCTGGATTTAAAGCCAGATTTCCACGAGGTGAAAGGACAGTGGTCTAATTATCCATGCCACCCAGTTCCCTGTGAACGAAGCAAAATATGCATTGCGCCAACACCATCCGGCTCTAATGATGCTTTTAACCCCGATTAACACAGCACCTTCTGTTCTCTCACCAGTGGCCGTTGATTCCCATTCAACTCGGCTTTGCAGGTGAGGTGACAAACTTGGTGAACTGTACCACAAACTAAAAGTACTCGAAAGGACGAACTTTTTTTTAAAGAAAGGCGTAAGATTTTAAATTATTTATTGGGATCACAAACGCTCGCTTTACTTCGCGTAGAAATCTGCTTAGAACAAAATTCCTTACGCACAAGAACTGTGCAATCCATGGCAACTGCTCCCAAAAGTTGAATTCACAAACTCGTGCTATCCTTTGCATGTTTCTAGTGTTTGCTGGCATCTGCATTCCTCGGTTAATTCATTTGAGCTGGTATCATATTTCTGCCCAGACGTCCCCTCAGCACTATTGTGGTGAACCATGACTTTTACAGCAGGCTAGAGGAAATCGACTGTCCATGTGCTGTCATTCCCAATAAAATGCAGCAAGACTTTTGCCTCACTCTCTGCACTTGTGCGATTGCCATTCAACCAATAGAAAGTCATTTTTGAATAAATTAGCAGAGGAGACTTGCTTTCTATTAGTAACAAAAAAGGCGAATGCAGCACCGCTTAAAGGTCCTTTCTCTATTTAGCTGTACCATTTTGAAGTGTCTGAGTCAATTGTTACTCCAGAATTATTCAAAATATCATCAGATTTCAACTCATATAAACGTCCTTCTTTATATAAGAATGTATTTTAAAATAAATCCCCGCTAGCCAATACAGAGTAACAATAACAAAAGTTCATGAGAACTTGGTTGATCAAATGATATTTGTGGAGTGTTAGGGAGGAAGCCTAAACTCCTAGAACAGCAATTCCCCAAAAATTCTACGGAACATCTGTAATGTGGGTCGATGATGTCAATTACCACAGGTCCTTAAAATCTGCTCAATGCAAATTCTAGTAATTAGTCTTTTCTTAATTTATAATCAAATTATATGTTGGGTCGTTGGTGACATTATGACAAAAAATTGTTTTAGGATCAGGAAACGCCCAGTAGGCTTGATAAACCTGTCCCTTTTTGATATATCAACTCCACCTCACCACCTTCTCACCATGTCCATCTCCCCCTCTGCATGCTGGGCACTAGTATCCCTTTGAATAGAGCCAAAGGAACCAGGGTGCTGGGGAATGTGATAGATGAGAATATGTGTGTGTGTGTGTGTGTGTGTGTGTGTAAGAGAGTGTTTGTGTGAGTGTAAGAGTGTCTGTGTGTGCATGTGTATGTGTGTGTAAGAGAGTGTCTGTGTGTGTATGTGTGTGTAAGAGAGTGTCTGTGTGTGTATGTGTGTGTAAGAGTGTCTGTGTGTGTGTATGTGTAAGAGAGAGTGTCTATGTGTGTATGTGTGTGTAAGAGAGTGTCTGTGTATGTGTGTGATGTGGAGATGCCGGTGATGGACTGGGGTTGACAAATGTAAGGAATTTTACAACACCAGGTTATAGTCCAACTGTTTTATCAAATAAAACGGTTGGACTATAACATGGTGTTGTAAGATTCCTTAAATGTGTATGTGTGTGTAAGAGAGAGTGTCTGTGTGAGTATGTGTGTGTAAGAGAGTGTCTGTGTGTGTGTAAGAGAGTGTCTGTGTGTGTGTGTGTAAGAGAGTGTCTGTGTGTGTGTAAGAGAGAGTGTCTGTGTGTGTGTGTAAGAGAGAGTGTCTGTGTGTGTGTGTGTAAGAGAGAGTGTCTGTGTGTGCGTGTAAGAGAGAGTGTCTGTGTGTGTGTGTAAGAGAGTGTCTGTGTGTGCATGTGCGTGTAAGAGAGCGTGTCTGTGTGTGCATGTGTGTAAGAGTGTCTGTGTGTGTGTAAGAGAGAGTGTCTGTGTGTGCATGTGCGTGTAAGAGAGCGTGTCTGTGTGTGCATGTGTGTAAGAGTGTCTGTGTGTGTGTAAGAGAGTGTCTGTGTGCGTGTAAGAGAGTGTCTGTGTGTGCATGTGCGTGTAAGAGAGTGTGTGTGTAAGAGAGTGTCTGTGTATGTGTGTAAGAGAGTGTCTGTCTGTGTATGTGTGTGTAAGAGAGTGTCTGTGTATGTGTGTAAGAGAGTGTCTGTCTGTGTATGTGTGTGTAAGAGAGTGTCTGTGTATGTGTGTGTAAGAGAGTGTCTGTCTGTGTATGTGTGTGTAAGAGAGTGTCTGTCTGTGTATGTGTGTGTAAGAGAGTGTCTGTGTACGTGTGTGTAAGAGAGAGTGTCTGTGTGTGAGTAAGATTGTGTGTGAGGGTGTATGAGAATGTGTGCGCAAGAGTGTCTGTGTGAGTGTATGTGCGTGTAAGATTGTCTGTGTGCGTGTATGTGTGTAAGAGAATGTGTGAGCATGTGTGTGTAAGAGAGTCTATGTGAGTGTGTGTGAGTAAGAGAGTGTGTCTGTGTGAAAGAGAGAATGCCTGTGAGTGTGTGTGGTCTAAAGGAGGCCACTGGAGTCTCTGTTCGGAAATAGTGAGGATCGAAACCTCTGCAATGAACAAAACGGATAGTCATTTTCACCCACATGTTTCCAACCACAGTATGTTATTTTACAATTGGGAATTGAGTTACAACCAGCGACGAGAAACGTAGATAGGGAAATCCTGGAATCAGATCCCAGTTAATTAAACCTTATCTACTTCCTCGAGAAATCATTGGAATAAAGCTGGGACAACAATTTCCTCAAGCCGCATCCGCCGTTAAGGAACGAGCCATGTGCTGAGAGAGGCTGTAAAAATGCTTTAAAACTGATGGCTTTTATCTCGAGTTGAATGGATGGGCTGCACTCCATAATGACTGTATTGTTCTGGCTAAACGGGAGTCAAACTCTGCAAACATCGTCTGTTGTCTCGGGAGGTGCTAAGAAAAAAGTGTCTCCCTATCCGTTTTTTTCAGGACAGTAAATTATGTAAATCCCTCTGCTCTTCAGCCAGTAGTGGTAATAAACTTGAGTGTAAACACGCCAGTTAAAGAGAGGGTGTTGCTTGTGAACCAAACGGGTCTTAGAGAAAAAGAGAAGCGGTTTTGGAATGAAATCATGTGAACGATTCATAGAATTGTCCTGAATTATCTTCAAGGTCTCCTTAGAGCAGAGGAGGTTGAGAGGAGATTTGATAGAAGTGTTCAAAATCATGAAGGGTTTAGATAAAGTAAATAAAGAAAAACTGTTCCCATTGGCGGAAGGGTCGAGATCCAGAGGACACAGTAAAATTTAAGATGATTGGCAAAGGTACCAAAGGCGACATGAAGAAAAACTTTTTTTTTTCCACAGCAAGTGGTTATGATCTGGAATGTGCTGCCTGAAAGAGTGGTGGAAGCAGATTCAATCTTGGCTTTCAAAAACGAATTGGATAAATGCTTTAAGGAAAAAAATTGCAGGGATACGTGGACAGAACGGGGGAATGGGACTAACTGGATTGCTCTTACAAAGAGCCAGCATGGGCTGAATGGGCTGAATGGCCTCCTTCTGTGCTGTAACCATTCTATGATTCTAGGTTTGTGAGCTTTCGCAAAGAAAAAAATTAATTGAAGGCTCGGCAGAACCGGACCCCAAAATACAAGTACATATGCTGCAACAATATTCATCGGAGGCCCCAACTGTAAAGCGAACAAATTGCAGAGTGCTATTTTCAAAACATGGGAAAAGCAGGAAGCTTGTGTAAATAAAAGCAGGGATTTGCCTTATACAGGTACTGGGTCTAATTATAAAGTGAAGGGACAGCAGAATGCCAGCTGTAGAAATAGAGCTTGATTTACTCCGAGTAAACCAGCAGCCCCATTGTCTTCCAACTCAGAGTCGGAGTGGTTTCTTGCTGAAGCTGGAGTTATAGGAACATAGGAACATAAGTAAGCCATTCAGCCCCTTGTGCCTGCTCTGCCATTTGATAAGATCATGGCTGATCTGTGATCTAACTCCATCTACCTGCCTTTGGCCCATATCCCTTAATACCTAGACTACCTTATCTAGAGTCTTCTCCCAGAATGCAAAATGAACTGTGAAAGTGCAGATGTTGCGTTGAGTAGAGACATTGTGTTAAATCCAACAGATGACAGGCCCTACTACATGCTGCTGGAATTGTTTTCTATTAGTCAATCGTGCACCACTGTCATCCACACTATAGTGCAGGGAAGTATATTTGAAAAAGTGCCGCACATGTAATTACGGATGTCCCTCTGAACATTTTACCAAACCAATGGAAGGCCGAACAGGCTGGGTTCTTTTCTCTAGAAAAGAGAAGACTGAGGGATGAGCTAATAGAGCTCCTTAAAATTGTTAAAGGGTTTGATAGGGTAGACATAAGAACATACAAAATTGACGGGCAGGAAAAGACAAGCCTGCCCCACACTATGATGGCTGGACCATCATGGCTAAACACTTCTTCCCACCCCACCCCCCCCCAACTTCCCACCCACCCCACAGCCATATAATCTCCTAGAGAAGAGGCATAGAGAAGATGTTTCCACTTGTGGGTAAGTCCAAAACTGGGGGTCATAAATATGATAGTCACTAATAAATGCAATGGGGAATTCAGGAGAATCCTTCACCCAGAGTGTGGTTAAAATGTGTAAACCGCTACCACATGGAGCAGTTGAGATGAATAGCATCAATGCATTTAAGGGGAAGCTAGATAAGTACATAAGGGAGAAAGGAATATAAGGAGACAATAATCTAGGACAAAATTAATTGGCACTTGGAAAAGTACGGGCTAATAAATAAAAGTCAGCATGGATTAGTTAAAGGAAAATGGTGTTTGACTAACTTGATTGAGTTCTTTGATGAAGTAACAGAGAGGATTGATGAGGGTAGTGTGGTTGATGTATATATGGATTTTCAAAAGGCATTTGATAATGTACCACATAATAGACTTGTTAGCAAAATTAAAGCCCATGGGATTAAAGGGACAGTGGCAGTGTGGATACAAAATTGGCTAAGGGACAGAAAGCAGAGAGAAGTGGTGAAGGGTTGTTTTTCAGACTGGAGGGAAGTATACAGTGATGTTCCCTGGGGGCAAGTATCAGGACCGCTGCTTTTTTTTCATACATATTAATGACCTGGACTTGGGTAGACAGGGTATAATTTCAAAGTTTGCAGATGACATGAAACTCAGAAAAGTAGTAAACAATGTGGAGGATAATAACAGACTGATAAATGGGCAGACACATGGCAGATGAAATTCAACGCAGAGAAATGTGGTGATATATTTTGGTAGGAAGAATGAGGAGAGGCAATATAAACTAAATGGTACATTTTAAAGGGGGTCCAGGAACAGAGAGACGTGGGGGTGCACATATTCAAATCTTTGAAGGTGACAGGACAAGTTGAGAAGGCTGTTAAAAATGTGTATGGGATCAATATTAATAGAGACATACAGTACAAAAGCAAGGAAGTTATGCTAAACCTTTATAAAATGCTAGTTAGGCCTCAGCTGGAGTATTGTGTTCAATTCTGGGCACCACACTTTAGGAAGAATGTTAAAGCCTTATAGATGGTAGGGAAGAGATTTACTAGAATGGTACCAGGGATGAGGGACTTCAGTTCTGTGGAGAGACTGGAGAAGCTGGGATTGTTCTCCTTAGAACTAAGAAGGTTAAGGGGAGATTTGATAGAGGTGTTCAAGATCATGAAGGGTTTTCATAGAATAAATAAGGAGAAACTGTTTCCAGTGGTAGAATGATAGGTAACCAGAGGACACAGATTTAAGGTGATCGGCAAAAGAGCCAGATGGGACATGAGGAAACTTTTTTCTTACGCAGCGAGTTGTAATGATCTGAAATGCACTGCCTGAAAGGGCGGTGGAAGCAGATTTAATAGTAACTTTCAAAAGGCAATTGGATAAATACTTGAAGGGAAACAATTTACAGGGCTTTGGGGAAAGAGCAGGGGAATGGGACTAATTGGATAGCTCTTTCAAAGAGCCAGCACAGGCAGGATGGGCCAAATAGCCTCCTCTCTTACTGTACCTATTATGATTCTATGATATATAGATAGGGCGAGATGAAGAGGGGTCCGAGGTGACTGGTGTGGAGCATAAACATCGGCACAGACCAGTTGGGCCGAATGGCCTGTTCCTGTGCTTTAAATTCTATGTAATTCTATGTAAAAGCAACATAATACAAGTATAACACGCGGGAATATCATCTTATTAAGTCACACTGTGCAATCCGCCCAACGCATTTCGTTTGCTCAGTTGAGGTGGGAAAATTGAGAATTAAACACACTTTCAGCAGCAGCACTAACTTGGCTCCAGATGGAGCCTTTATAAAGAATTCGGATTTGTAATCATTGGTCATGGAAGACGGCGCTATGCGGGGAGTTTCTCTGGTAAACGATCACAGAATATCACAACACAGGCTTGCTTCACCCTAAAGTTAACATTGTTTTCTGATTTATGTAGTTTTACTCACGTGTAACAGTGGGGCATTTGCTAATATTTGTTTCAGATACAATTCCAAACAACATTAATTCAATTTACATCTAGAACTCCAAATATTCCAAAGGAAAACAGATTTCCCTCCAACGGATCGTTAGGACTCTCGTTGTGTGCGCGTATTTGCGTGTGTGTATATCTGTTTGTATGTGTATTTGCCTGTCTATATGTGTGTGCGTGTATTTGTCTGTGTATGTGTGTGAGCGTTTGTATGTATGAGTGTATGTATTTATGGTCTGTATGTGTGTATATGTATGAGTGTATATGTGTTTATGGTCTGAATGTGTGTGTGTATGTGAGTATTTGTCTGTGTGTATATGTGTGAGTGTATATGTGTTTATGGTCTGTTTGTGTGTGTTTGTGTGTAGTGCCCTTTTCTTAGAGCTTTATCGCTCCCCAGCCATCAAAAAATTGTCAGGATAAACACGTTTCTTTACCTGCCGGGTAACATCCTCATCTCAACTAATGTGCAGCTCCGTGAGCCCAATGATCTTCCCCCTTCACCCTTTTGTCCCGTTAATTGTCCCCCAATGCCCCGACATATTCCCGGGCGGGATCAGCACATCCTGCCACGTAGCACCCCGATCACCGGACACCAGGTCAATGGAGAATATTTAAAAGGGGCAGATTCAATCTCCCAAACCTGTTGTAGCAATACGATAAAAGCAGTCATCGGAATAAACACAGTTACTATTCTCTTGAACCTCTTAAAAATTACACATCAGCGAAGCAAATCAAAGTGTAAAAACGACACGCTAATGGCCACAAGAGGGGTAGATTTCATAACTCAAAGTAACTCGATCAGGCTGGTAAATACCTGTATCATTTGCACGAATGGATAACTCTGAGCCGAGCTGTGTACAAGTTACTGGGTTACAACGCCATCTAAACATAAATGGGCAAGGTTGGAGCGGAAAGGGCCATTCGGCCCTTTCCTTTAGGAACGCCCTCCCCTCAGATCATATTCGTCTAGTTTCAAGCCCCCGTCCCTCTATTCTCTTATATCAAGATTCGCTTCACAGCCCAACAAGCAGGCTTCAATTGTGCTTTAAACTCTACACAGATCATAGAATCATACTGCACAGGAGGAGGCCATTGGGCCCATCGTGCTTGTGCGGGCTCCCTGAAGGAGCGATCCAATTAGTCCCACTCCCCTGTTCTTTCCCCACAGCCCTGCATGTTTTTCCCTTTTTCAGTATATCTTCATTTCCCTCAGTGAAAGGAGTTGCAAAGTCCCACAGGAACTCCATCCAATTCCTCGGTCCCTCCCCAACTTTCCTGGGATTTCGAGTTGGAAATCATTTAGATTCCCGCCTGACCATATTGGGGAAAATCGTCAAATCATTCAACCTGCGTTCAGCCTTGTGGCATGTATCAAGACACCGGCTGGATAACTTAAGAGAATAGTTTTTAAAAACATTTTTCTGCCCGTCTATCTGAAGTTGAGTCCGAAATTACTGTTTGCGTCGCATTACGATATTCACAGGAGAAAAAAAAAACACCGCCGGTGTAGAACAAGTGCGAGTAGATCCAAAAACAGAATAGGATTGCTGTCAACACAAGTGCAAGAGTCCTTCCCTTCCCCCGTTGCAATAATGCCACCCATTCAATGCTTCCAAAGCACTGCTCCTCGTTATTTAACTAACAGACACCAGACACAGGATCTTGTTAGTATTCCGTGAAATGAATCATTATCATAAATGAAAACAAACTTCGGGGCTTAATTTTTCTGCCAAGATTTAAACATTCTCTACTGTTACCACGATAAATATACGGTACCAAATACAATCATATTTTACAACAAACTACTTCAAACTTGACCTCCCCTCCTCATTGATAATGAATCACAATGAAAATTAAGTTCCAATGTCTTGTTTTTCTTACAAGCTCTGCGGAAGTAGCCTCCAGTTATTGGCTGGAATTCTTCCTGCAAATTGAAATCGTTCAATTAAATAATTACTTTTAGTTATCTGTCAGTTTTGTTTAAACCAGATACAATGGGCAGACTGTGCAATCAACAAAAAATACAGAATTCACATCCGATGTTTATTTAACTTAGGAAATGTCGAATCAGTTCTAACTGCAGCCAACAGTAATTAAACAACTGCAGATAGATAGATAGATAGTGTGTGCTCGGACCTATCTTCATTAGAAATTCGCTTTCTTCCTTTTCAAATAATCGCAGTGTTTAACTTTCACTCAATGTTCACAGTTCTGTGACTGGGTGGAATGCGCTCTGTAGCTGTGTGCATGGGGTCAGCGTGGAATTCCAATATGGGGATCAATCTTTGCACACCAGATTCAATCCGAATTGCTTTCCATCTGTCCCATTATCCGCTTAGCTTCTTAAACGTGAACTGCTACTCGTTGTCGATATGAAGTGTTAACACGACACAGATATATTTGTCATTGTTCTGCAGGATAATCCCCGGTTTCTGATCAGTCAGAAAGTGTTACCTGTATTAAAATTCATCGTGTACTGGAAAGAAATTGCTAAAGAGTAGAGCTGTGGGAGGAGAGGAGTGGTAGCTCCGACTCAGGCTCAATGGGATCCTTCTGTGCTGAAATGACACTGATTCTACGTGCTGGTACAGGAAATAACAACTACAGCATCCCGGTGTGAAACTTATCCCTTACTTTCTTAATTTATTGAAGGCATCTGGATTTCATCATTGGAAAAATTACGACCAGTTGAGGGGGAAACAAAAATCGATGCCTGCGCTGCGTGCGGAGAGGCCAATCGATTTGTTTGTTTGCATTTCTATCGGGAATGCACAAGCCAGCGAAGGGTTACACGAGGGAGAGAAGCTCGGCTTTATCCGACCAGGAATGCAATTGTTTTCTCTGCCTTAAGGCTTGAGAACTGGAGGCAATCTAAATGATTTTTACACACTAGCTAGAACGCCCCCAACCCTCAGAAAGCCATTTGAGCAGTCTTCCCACTTTGGAAAGACGTCTCTGCTGGACGTAAGCGAGAAGAGGAAGGAGACAATTCTTAATCGGGTTAAATATTAGGAATCTTTGAAAAGTGTAACTTTTTTTTAGGCAGGAGTGGGGCCGAGACAGCATATATATTTCACACTCAAAAATCATTGAATTAACCCCAAGTCACTTGGAATTGTACGTAGAAAAGGAACTAAATGAAGTATTACTCTATCAACCAGATAGGAACACTCGGCAGATTCCCCGAAGCACAGAATAATTCAACCCCAGTCATTTGCCCAGTTAAAAACCCCAAGTGTACTCACCCCTTGCACCGTCTGAAAGCGCCGTGACTCCCAAAATCAAGAAAGCGAGTGGAAGAAATTCCATTTTCCCCATCCAAAGCAAAACAAAGCGAAATTCTTTCTTTATATTCTTCTCGTTTTCCAAGCTGAAAATAAATGAAAGGGGATTTTTTTTTCAGAAGTGAGCGAGGATATCAGCCACATACAGAATGACAGGGTTCACATATCGGGGGCAGGAATTGTTCTTACACTTCAGCCCGGCTACAGTGACGTTTTACGACACAATTCATCTTTCTGAACGTGTGCTAGTTTCACAAAGTTAGTCGTGTTTAATAAAATTGGGGAGGGGGGAGACGTACCCATCCTTATTCGCACCGGTACAGCAAGGACACAACTGTACCTGTCCATTGGGGGGGAGGGGGGGACCTGGGATTACATCTGTAACATCTGCTTTAAATGCAAAATTTTACTGAATGTTAAAGAAAATCGCAACATTTTTCGCTCCATATTTGATAACACCTTCACTTTCTTCAAAACCTTAGACTTAGTTCCTGGTTAACGCTCGGTGCCCCGGGGATACAAAACAAAGCAACGACTGCCGCCAACATGCCATGTAATTAGACAATTGTCATTAGTTACAAATTTGCACTAAAACACGTTACAAAGTAGGCGAAAGGATGGGCTCTTCAGGGGAAAAGAGATGGCCAGAGGCTGTACACATTGCCCACGTGCAGAACGGACTGCTCTGGTCGTTTCATTTTGGTCATTTCCAAAGATAATGCAACGGAGCATAGCACTTTTTGCTTTTGCAACATTTGGATTTTTTTAAATCTAAAGCAACTTAATCAATACATACAAAACACACATACATATATATATATTATACTGCAACTGGGTGCTGCTGCAGCGGCCTCTGTCTTATATAGTTTCAGGAATGGTCGGTAACACATTACTGTTTATACCGCTGATTACAAGCTGGCAACTCGAACACCCCCACCCCTTTCTTTAAAGCGGATCATTGGTAGACGCAGCCGCTATGGTAACTCTTATCAACAATTATCTGAACTAATCACGTCCACAGATACAGATCGCCCGCTCGCAGAGTCTGAAGGTAGTGAGTGAGTGAGGCTTGTGGCGGATGCTGCCTCCAAATGCTGGAATACGGACAATCACCAACTGATCCGCGTATTTTAAAAATTCAGTCGCAAGTGCGCGCTTGTGAACTGATGAGAAACCGATATTGAAACTGCATTGGTTCATTATCAGTACTTGGTTGGCTGCAAAGCGCTTTGGGACGTCCAGAGGTCGTGAAAGGCGCTAAATAAATGCAAATTCTTTCTTATTATAAATAAAGAAACCGGCCTGAACGGACATAAATAAACAAATCAACTTGGGGCAAGTCTATCCACCTCTCATTGCATTATCCTTATTTACTTCTTATTACGTACCTGTAATCTCCGATGTGTGAACTGGAACTATCCCGTGTTGCTTAAGACATGGACTTTCCATTTTATATTGTGCAGAAAAAAAATCAATCGCACGTATTTTAAATCCAGGGGCAACCCATACATGTGCTTGCCCCGTCAGTTGGTGCCAACGCTTCCGCACTGGCGTTGCGGAGGGAGAAATCAAACTTTGAACTTTAAGGAAAAGAACAGTCCTTTACTACAGCACACGAGGATCTCCGGCACACTCCAATTCTGATTTCGTTTTATTTTTACACTGTAAAGGTCAAGCCTCCTTCGCGCTCACAGCGATCTTTTTTTTTGTTGCAACGCAGCCAGAGAACTCTCTCTCTCTCTGTGTGTGTGTCTGGTGGAAAACGCTTATCAGTGGAGAAGGTAGGAAAAGGGCCCTGTAGATCGCTTCCAGTCAGTCAAAAAAAAATACCTGAATTCTCCGATTGGCAGCTCCTTCCCTTCTTCGCCTTTCAAGTTTTTTTTTTAAAGAAGGACAGCTGTAGGAGAGGGATTGCAACTTGAGCCTAAGCTTGCCAAAAAAAATGACCGCCAAGCAATCGATGTGCAGCATTACCAACTGTTCGAGTTTTCCGTCTCTCTCTCCCCCCCCCCCCCCCCCTTTTTCTCTCTCTCCAGTGTGTGTTTGTTTTAAAAAGAACCACGTCAAGTTGTAACCGAGAGGCCGGTCTTTGTGTTCCGCGAGTACAGGGAAAGGCAAACTTGGAGCCAATCAGGGGCCAGCTGTAACTGACAGGCACGCTGGGTCTGCGGCCGTCGATTAACGAACAGCCTTGTAAATATAAGCAAGAACAAGTTTATAAATCCGAAACAAAATAGAAAAAAGTGTTGATTAGAAATAAAATCTGTTTGTGAAACTTGTCATTTACAGGCCATTCAGCCCAACAGGTCTATGCTGGTGTTTATGCTCCACACGAGCCTCCTCCCTTCATCTCACCCTATGGACATGTCCTCACTCCCTCATATACTTATCTAGCTTCCCTTAAATGCATCTATGCTGTTTGCCTCAACTACTCCATGCAGTAGCGAGTCCCACATTCTCACCACTCCGAGTAAAGAAGTTTTTTTCCCGAATCCTTCTTGGGTTTATTAGTGATTATCTTATATTTATTGTCCCTAATTTTGAACTCCCCCACCAGTGGAAACATCTTCGTTATGTCTACCTTACCCGAACCCCTTCATAATTTTAAAGACCTTTATAAGTAAAAGAAGAGGCAGCTGTTTGACTTACATACACATACACACTCTACATTATAGCAATCTAACCTGGCTTTATTGAATATTAAAATATTATTTCCAAGGTTTTACGTTCACATGTATTTTACAAAGCTACCGTTGCACTTTTTCATTACACGGTGTTTGGGGGAAGGGGGGATACATTATGGTTTCTTGTATTTGGTTGTGCTCGTGTTGGTTTTAAAGATTACCCACCTGTCCCTAATATAACCTCCTCTTATTAATATCGCTGTCCCAGCAAACGTTTAACTATAATGGGCTTCTTCGAAAGAACCTCCCAGAGATCATTTTGACAATCGGGATGACTCTCTCCCCCCGCCTTATTTTAAATTACAGAAAGAAGAAAAGATAGAAATAAAAATCAAACCTTTAGTGCAGAAGGGGAAAGCCGGAGGGATAAAATGAATAACTCAGTTACAATTTAGTACTATATGTTGTACATCGCGGATTTTCTGTAGATTACAGCCCATATAAAGATGTATTGATCAATGCTGCGTTCATAGGAGTTTATTTACTTTGAGTAAAAAAAAATCTACTTCTAAAATACAGACAGTTAACTCTTTCAGTTCTGAATTTCCTTCGTACTGATCCTGACACTCAAGTCTTCTATACTGCTCACAAGGGTTGTTAATCCCCAACGTTTTAAATCTTGACAGGTGGAAGTAATAAAACGTAGAGTCCCTCGGAAAATAAATATATTATAAAAATATGTTTGGGAGTAAGCTAAGAATTTTAATCACAATTTTCATCTTTCCGCGGTTTGCGTTGTCCGAACAGCGCCAGTGAAACAAACTATAATGTTTAAGGTTTTCCCTGGAGGCATCTGTAACAAGGAGGCACAAGGGGGAGAGCTCAAGCATATCAGCAAAAACGTGTTCCGTAGCATAAGACCGCATCCTCAATAGCGACATTGCCTGAGACAAATATTTCAGCAGTGAATAAATGTGAACTTGCCAAATGTGTTAGATTTTCAGAATTGAAAAATAAAACACCAGACGGATATCTAGACAGTGACTAGAAAGACCCAGGCTGGAGTCCCAGTAACACCTGCTGAATCTGAGCAATCCATACATTTAATGTTAATTGTTGGCAGTCCGGCTCCTTTTTCGCTGGTACTGTTTCACAGGCAAAAGATAGGCTTGCTGATTTAATTGTGGAAACATTTAGTTTTATGAGTTTAATGGTTGCAAACCCACTGTTAATAGGACTGGCGAATGTGGTAGACTTAAGTAGAATTACACACGGAAAAAAGGCGCATTCAGAAAGAGCGAAGCGTTTGAGAAGCTGCCTACTGTTTAATAACATACATCGTTGCTATTTCGCATTCGCGTCCAGAAAAGTAACATTCTAGTTCAAAACACTGACACAATAGCACTTCAATCATTTGATTGCAGGAGGCTGCCATTCGCACTGGTGCCTGGCACCAAGAAATAAAAAAAAATCCCGTTATAAAATAACCACTGTAGCCTTTGTCAGTACAACCCGTAAAATTATGTAGAACAACCCCGGTTGAAGTCAAAGACATGGCATATTCCAGACAATCATATTGTACATAATACACTGCATGTTATCCGGTATATAACAGGTGCCAGTCTGTTATCATCTATATAATACTGCAGCCTGTGTACTCTCCGATATCTCCCAGATTAACCCGGTTCAATCGCTGTTACGATGGGTTAATACCTGAAAAATATTGCTTGTAACTAAAATATTTCATATGATCAAACAAAGAAATCTATTATATAGTTAATTATAATGTACGCAGCTATACTCCATGCATATAACAAGTTGTATAACATATAAGGTTATAGTATACACAATTATACTATATGGAGTTGAACATAATATATAACATGATAGTATATATGGTTATAGAATATACATTTAAATAAAATATATAAATGTATAAAGTTATAGTATACACAGTTATAGTAGATAGGATAAATATATATATAGTGACATAGTATTTAGATTTATAGTACAAGTATAATATTTATGGTTACAGTTAAAGTATGCGCAGTTATAATATAATATATAACGATATACTATAGTATAGTGAATATACTTATATGAGTTAAATATAGAATAAACAATTAAAGTATACACAGTTATAGTCTATGCATTTAGTATATTACATATACTATAGTACTGTATGTACAAGTTAGTCTGAATCTCCCTTCTACAGCTATCTAATGCGATGATGCTAGGTTGCTCGTTAATAACTGGTAGTTTTTATAATGATGGGATTTAGAATCGATAATCCTGTTGCTGACATCTTCACATTAAACAGGTCCTAGATCTGATGAAACAAACTTCAGTTTAATTAATCAAGATTAAACATTCGGCTTTTTACATTGTAAATGCGTCAAGAAGGTGCTTTAGATATAAATTTGGTTTCTAATATGTTATAATTCCGTTTAAATATAACAGTGTATGAACGTGATAAATAATAGTTATAGTAATAATCATAATCATAAATTGCTTCAGTCGGTAAATTTTCATAGCCTTTTTAAATAAAGAACTTTCTTTCAGTGGCCAGTGTTAGGTTTTTTTTTCAATCGCCATTGAACCGAAATGTACGACATTGACAACATTACCTATCTGAGCATTTACTAGTGAGGCAACAGTCAAATCACCGAGTGAACTTGAAACCATGACCTTATATTTTCCATTCTTCTCAACTACACCGTGGTCAGTAACACAGCACTGAACAAATAAATACAATAATTTGAAAACAAATCTGAACTAAAGTTCCTTTTGTCAATTGTACTTTCACCCAGCACCGTGAAACATCAGCACTGTGCTTCCCAAACCACCTGAGCCCGAGGACGTTAGATTTATTACAGTCTGAACGCCACGTTCCATGTGCTTATTATAAACGAACCCCGCCCTCTAATAACACATTGTTAAGGTGCCACAAGCTGTGTTTTACACGAAAACTCATGTTCATTAATCATATGTTTGCGTCAACCTTTCATTGTTACATTGTCAATTGACCAAAATGAACTTGTCTAGGGTTGCCTAGCATTTATTCTCTTGCGCATAAGATGTGATACAGCATTGGTAGCAGCTAATGGGCATGGAGGGGTCATACAATGCATGCACACACCTAAACACACACACATTGAAACAAACACGCACACACATTCAAACACACACATATTCAAGCACAAACACAACATATTCAAACACACACTCACATTCAAAAAACACACATTCACACACAAACACACACGTTCAAAAACACACATTCAATCACGCATGCACACACACTTTCACACACATTCAAATAGATACAAGCGCATTTCAAACACACATATATTGAAAAACACATCCAAACTCATAACACGCATATATCCAAACACAACATATTCACACACATACATACACACACACCTCAGCACGCTCAAATCCAAACGCACACTGATCCAAACACACCAGACACATATCTAAACACACAACACATCCAAACACACTTGCATACTTTACGCGAACATACTAACTCAGGAATTCGTCCAAAAAGATCCGTGCATAATAGCTTACGAACAACCCCAGACTCTCAAATATATGCACAGTAAATACATAAATTAAACATAGAAACACAGGGACACGTATATAGAAACACAAACTGAGAGGAACACGTACTCAAATACATTTATATAACATAAAGCGTCCCTTGTAATTCCTGGGTAGTTAAATTTCTCTGTATAGTAATATTCCAAACTCAAATCGTTCACGCAGCCAAGTTAAATTATTTATAAAACAGAGCAGCAAAACAAAATATACCTTTAATAACCCACACCATTAGACGAATCAACTTAATTTGACACAGTGGTCACCAGTATACTGATACGGAGATTAGTGACACACAACATATTCTCGCTCATCCTTTTGCGTTCTCAGCTATTCTGTGTTTCAGACAAGCCTGGGTTAGTTTTCCACGAGCCTTCTTTCTGTTCAGCCGAACCACGAAGAGATTAACACCTGCAAACATCTGCAGACGGTTACACTCCGCCTCCTACAGGTGTAAGGATAGAACAGCAGCCGGGTGTCGAGTAACAGGCTCCAAAACTCTTGCAACAAGTCAGACTGTGAAACATAAAATAAACGTCGAATAAACCTAATCCCGAAGTGATAACCTTTTGACGTCATTATTCTGCCTTCCTAAAGCTACCCCCACCCCACCCCGTCCAAAACAATCTGCCCTACTGAATATTGCACATTTTACATTTTTTTTATTCGTTCATGGGATGTGGGCGTCGCTGGCGAGGCCAGCATTTATTGCCCATCCCTAATTGCCCTTGAGAAGGTGGTGGTGAGCTGCCTTCTTGAACCGCTGCAGTCCATGTGGTGAAGGTTCTCCCACAGTGCTCACCGCAGAATACCCAGCCTCTGACCTGCTCATGTAGCCACAGTATTTATGTGGCTGGTCCAGTTAAGTTTCTGGTCAATGGTGACCCCCAGGATGTTGATGGTGGGGGATTCGGCGATGGTAATGCCGTTGAATGTCAAGGGGAGGTGGTTAGATTCTCTCTTGTTGGAGATGGTGATTGCCTGGCACGAATGTTACTTGCCATTTATGAGCCCAAGCCTGGATGTTGTCCAGGTCTTGCTGCATGCAGGCTCGGACTGCTTCATTATCTGAGGGGTTGCGAATGGAACAGAACACTGCGCAATCATCAGCGAACATCCCCATTTCTGAACTTGCGATGGAGGGAAGGTCATTGATGAAGCAGCTGAAGATGGTTGGGCCGAGGACACTGTCCTGAGGAACTCCTGCAGCAATTTCCTGGGGCTGAGAAGATTGACCTCCATCAACCACTACCATCTTCCTTTGTGCTAGATATGACTCCAGCCACTGGAGAGTTTCCCCCCTGATTCCCATTGAGTTCAATTTTACTAGGGCTCCTTGGTGCCACACTCAGTCAAATGCTGCCTTGATGTCAAGGACAGTCACTCTCACCTCACCTCTGGAATTCAGCTCTTTTGTCCATGTTTGGACCAAGGCTGTAATGTGGTCTGGAGCCGAGTGGTCCTGGCGGAACCCAAACTGAACATCGGTGAGCAGGTTATTGGTGAGTAAGTGCCGCTTGGTAGCACTGTCGATGACACCTTCCATCACTTTGCTGATGATTGAGAGTAGACTGATGGGGCGGTAATTGGCTGGATTGGATTTGTCCTGCTTTTTATGGACAGGACATACCTGGGCAATTTTCCACATTGTCGGGTAGATGCCAGTGTTGTAGCTGTATTGGAACAGCTTGGCTATGGAATGAAATAATCGTTTAAAGGACTGAAGTCAACATAACCAGTACCACTGGTTTACATTGACTAAATAAGACAAGTTCCATTTTACTACATTGGATTCAGGGTTTTCTAACTAATGTTTTCATTCATGTGCTGTGACTGTGTCTTCTCCAGCTTTACAACCCTCTGAGAACTCTGCATTCCTCCAATTCTGCCCTTTTGTCCATCACCCACTGCCTTCACCCCACCATTGGCGGCCGTGCCTTCAGCAGTCTAAGCCCTGAGCTCTGGAATTCCATCCATAAACCTCTACGCCTCTCAACCTCTCTCTCCCCTCCTTTAAGATGCTCCTTAAAACCTATCTCTTTGACTAAGCTTTTGGTCACTTGTCCTGATGTCTCCTTCTTTGGCTGGTTGTCAATTTTTGTCTGATAATGCTCCTGTGGAGCACCTTGGGATGTTTTACTATATTAAAGGCACTATATAAATTCAAGCTATTGTTGTTTTTCCACAAAAACTTAATACCACTGGCCTTGGATATATATTTGCTTAACAGGCAGCTGAACTCTTTCTCCCATTGCCATTTTATTTTATATTTTACATTTATGATATGGTTCAGTACCTGTAACAAAAGCAGTATTGTTTTCACTTTCCAGCCAGAGGGAGCTTGATGTCAAGGCTGTTAATTACCATCATATGACTGTTGGAAATCTTAAATACTTTTCTTTTAAAAAAATGATTAAAAATGACATTTGTGAAAAGAAAATTTGCCAGCTTGCATGTCAGAGGGAGAAAAAGCATTGCCCAAAAACTTCATGGAAAGATTATTTTATCAACACTGAGTAAATTGGAGCACTCAAATAAGCATTAAACCTCTGCACTGCAACAAGTGGATGGGAATTTGAGAGTTTTACCTCTGTTTTGATCCAGATTTCAATTAATCCACAGATTGAATGGCTGCAATGTTAAGGAACTTGAGGTAATCTCAACCATAGTTGTCAGTTAAAGGTTACACTCCCACTTTGCCCACTTAGGTGGACGTAAAATATCTTGTGGCACTATTTCAAAGAAGACCAGGGGAGTCCTCCCCAGTGTCCTAACAAATTTTTTTATCCCTCAATAAAGATCACTAAAAACAGATTATCTGGTCATCACCACGTTGCTGTTTGTGGGACCTTGCTGTGCACAAATTGATTGCCGTATTTCCTTTTATTTATTCGTTCATGGGATGTGGGCGTCGCTGGCGAGGCCGGCATTTATTGCCCATCCCTAATTGCCCTGGAGAAGGTGGTGGTGAGCCACCTTCTTGAACCGCTGCAGTCCGTGTGGTGAATGTTCTCCCACAGTGCTGTTAGGAAGGGAGTTCCAGGATTTGACCCAGCGATGATGAAGGAACGGCGATATATTTCCAAGTCGGGATGGTGTGTGACTTGGAGGGGAACGTGCAGGTGGTGTTGTTCCCATGTGCCTGCTGCTCTTGTCCTTCTAGGTGGTAGAGGTCGCGGGATTGGGAGGTGCTGTCGAAGAAGCCTTGGCGAGTTGCTGCAGTGCATCCTGTGGATGGTACACACTGCAGCCACAGTGCGCCGGTGGTGAAGGGAGTGAATGTTTAGGGTGGTGGAAGGGGTGCCAATCAAGCGGGCTGCTTTGTCCTGGATGGTGTCGAGCTTCTTGAGTGTTGTTGGAGCTGCACTCATCCAGGCAAGTGGAGAGTATTCCATCACACTCCTGACTTGTGCCTTGTAGATGGTGGAAAGGCTTTGGGGAGTCAGGAGGTTAGTCACTCGCCGCAGAATACCCAGCCTCTGACCTGCTCTTGTAGCCACAGTATTTATATGGCTGGTCCAGTTAAGTTTCTGATCAATGGTGACCCCCAGGATGTTGATGGTGGGGGATTCGGCGATGGTAATGCCGTTGAATGTCAAGGGGAGGTGCTTAGACTTTCTCTTGTTGGAGATGGTCATTGCCTGGCACTTGTCTGGCGTGAACGTTACTTGCCACTTATGAGCCCAAGCCTGGATGTTGTCCAGGTCTTGCTGCACGCGGGCTCGGACTGCTTCATTATCTGAGGGGTTGCGAATGGAACAGAACACTGTGCAATCATCAGCGAACATCCCCATTTCTGACCTTATGATGGAGGGAAGGTCATTGATGAAGCAGCTGAAGATGGTTGGGCCTAGGACACTGCCCCGAGGAACTCCTGCAGCAATGCCCTGGGGCTGAGATGATTGGCCTCCAACAACCACCACCATCTTCCTTTGTGCTAGGTATGACTCCAGCCACTGAAGAGTACTTTACAACAGGGACAACAACGTGTATTTATATAGTGTCTTTAACATAGTAAAACGTCCCAAGGTGCTTCACAGGAGCATAATCAAACAATATTATTTGACACCGAGCCATATTAGGAGCTATTGGGAAAGTGTGCAAAAGCTTGGTGAGTGAGATAGGTTTTAAGGAGTGTCTTAAAGGTGGGGGAAGAGAGGTAGAGAGACACTGAGGCTTAGGGAGGGAGTTCCAGAGCTTGGGGCCTAGACAGCTGATGGCACAGCCACCAATGGTGAAGCAATAAAAATCAGGATGGACAAGAAACCAGAATTGGACTACATTTGAAAAGATTTTCATTGTTGTGAAAGGCATAAGTTCTTTCTTTCTTCCATCACTGCGAATTGGTTTCCTCTTTGCAACAACATGAAAGTGACAGTATAACTGTGGAGTCAGATCTCACACTGATAGATTTTGACACTGCATGGATTACAACCTTAGTGTAGTATCAAACCTGGTTTTAAAAAGTGCTTATGGGATCCCTTGGATTTGCTGGGCACTTTATAAACTTAAACTGAGTTGTTTTAAATGTTTAGCGAGTACAGACACTTCCACTAGTGCATGTTCAGAACTATCTCCTGATCCCGAGAATTTGATTCACAGTGAGGCAGCATATTCCACGCTAGATTTAATTCTGTATCTATCATTTCAATGCAGCCTTAGAAGCACCCACACCTGTACACACGCAGAGTGTGGCACTGTCCACTAACGGTTCCCTTGCAAAGTATACGCTATTCAAACACAGCCTAACACATTAATCGAGAAGAAAAGCCAAGAAAAATACAAGGGCTAGAAATCTGAGCTGCTAACAGAAAATACAAATATTAAGAAGACAGACTTGTAGTTATATAGCACCTTTCATGACCTCAGGACGTCACAAAGCACTTTACAGCCAAGTAAGTACTTTTTAAAAAGTGTAGTCATGGTTGTAATGAAAGAAATGTCGCAGCCAATTTGCACACAAGGTCCTACAAACAGCAATGAGATAAATTACAAGATTTAATAATGACCAGATCATCTGTTTTAGGGGTTGGTTGAGGGATAAATGTTGACCAGGACACCTGGAGCATTCCCTTGCTCTTCTTCGAAAAGTGCCGTGGGATCTTTTACATCGACCTGAGGGGGCAGACAGGGTCTCGGTTTAACGTTCATCCGAAAGACGGCACCATTAGAAAAATACCAAGTGAACATTTCAACATAGCAGCAATAGAAAGATACCAGGTGAACATTGGAACATGACACCATTAGGAGGATACAAGGTGAACACGGAGGCATCACTGTGAACCACGTGGAATAGGAGGCACAGGCACAGTCATTGGCAGAAGAGGACATTGAGACCCAGCTGAATACCAGTTGCAGACAGGAAAAGTTAAATGCCTGAGAACTTCAATGCAATGTCCGTTCCACCCAATGCACAACTAACCATGTCAACATATGCCAATAAACTGAATCAATATCCTAACCGAACAAGTGAAGGCCCAACCACCTGTCCCTGACTTTCAATGGCACCACCCTCACCAAGTCCTCCTCCATTGACATTCTGAGAATCACCATTGACCAGAAACTTAACTGGATCCACCATCTCAAGAACATGCTACAAGAGCAGAGCAGAAGCTAGGTACTCTAACACTGGTGGACATACCTTTGCTGGTTCTTTCTACTTTTGGAGGGCACGGTAAGGTGCCAGGGAGAGGGTGGTTATTGCCCTCTGGGGTAGCCTCCTCATTGCCACAACAAAAACTTGTATTTATCTAGTACCATTAGCATAAAAACTGTCTCAAGGCTCTTCACAAAAGTTCTGGAAATAGATGGGGAAAAGGATGCCAAGCCATGAAGAAACACATCAGGAGAACTGACCGAAAGCTTGGTGAAAAATGGGGTTTTGAGAAGGCCTTTAATGGAGAGAGATGTGAAGAAGCAAAGGGTTTTAAGGAGAGGGTTCCAGAGAGTGGCAGAAAAAAGTAGCTTAGAAGGACATATGTTAGAATGCTAACAATAACCTGAGCTTATATTGTAGGATATTGTGTGTTGTGCTGGTGTGGTGTAGACTGTGTGTCAATGAATGAATCAGTGAGTGAGTAGGGAGAAAAAAGAATAAGATAATGGTACTAGCCCTGAGCTTTGGGGTGGCCTCCAATCTCCCTTTCCCTCACTTCCTCTATGACCTCCAGTCCGACAGTTTGGAGGGCACTCTGTTATATTTAGTCTTTTCTTGTAAGCAGATACAAAACAAACGTATATTGGAATTTAGAAGAGCAGAAACAAAGGCCGGGAATGTCCTCAGAGTTGCTCCAAATGTGTCTTCACTTCAAAAAAGTACTTAATTGGCCGTAAAGCACTCTGGGACACCCTGAGGTTGTGAAAGGCACTATATAAATGCACGTTCTCTTTTTTTCTTCTTTCAATGTTCCAAGCTGTTGAGTGGGAGGATGTATGATTTTTATCTTGTACTCTGCTTAGTGTGATGCTGTACTGTCATTTTTGTTTGTTTTCCTGCATTGTAAACAAAATAGCCATTGCTACCAGTACCCTAGGATGACATTGCATGTACAGGAACACTTAAATCAAGTTTTATTCGCAAAGATAAAACTTGCTCACAGCAATAATCTTAGCACTCCCATAGCAACAATGTCAACATTGAGAATGAAGTCGAGCCACAAGAATATTAAAAATAATTTAAACTTAGCAATGGGGCACAGAAAAAATAAAACCACAGCTAATTTGACAATAACTGAAAAGCTCCATGAAATTTGGCCTATGATCCTCTCAGCTCCTCATAAACTTGGAGTGACTCACCAGCAGGCTCAATGTTGGGCTGAGGGAGGAAATCTGGGATGAGGAAGGTAACTGAATAAAATAATCTAAAGTTAGGCACAGATGGGATGGCCTTCACCTAAACCAGAGAGGCACCTGTGTCCTTGCGAAAAGGATAAATAGGGCAGTGGAAAAAGATTTAATCTAGTTGGGGAGGGGGGGTGGAATGGTGGGAGGGAGAAATCCATACTATAAGACAAAAGGTGTGAGTAAAAGACTAACAAAACACATGGGCAGGATGGGAACAGTTACCCAGATAAGAGTTCTGTACACAAATTCATGTAACAACAGAAATAAAACAAGTGAGTTACTAGAATCTACCATCAGGGACAGAGTGAATGAAGACTTGATCAGGTATCAGTTGATCAATGAGAGTCAGCATGGATTTGTGAAGGGTAGATTGTCTGACTAATCTAGTTGAATGTTTTGAGGAGGTCACTAGCATGGTGTATAGAGGAGTGTCTATGGATGTTGTCCATATGGACTTCCAGAAGACATTTGATAATCATAGAATCATAGAATGATACAGCACAGAAGGAGACATTCAGCTCTTTGAAAGAGCTATCCAATTAGTTCCACTTCCCTGCTCTTTCCCCATAGCCCTGTAAATTTATCCACTTCAAGTATTTATCCAATTCCCTTTGGAAAGTTATTATTGAATCTGCTTCCACCACCCTTTCAGGCAGTGCATTCTAGATCATAACAATTCAGTGTGTAAAAAACCATTCCCTCATGTCGCCTCTGGTTCTTTTACCTTAAATCTGTGCCCTCTGGTTACTGACCCTTCTGCCACTGGAAACAATTTCTCCTTATTTACTCTGTCAAAACCGTTCATGATTTTGAACAGCTCTATCAAATCTCCCCTTAACCTTCTCTGCTCAATGGAGAACAACTCCAGCTTCTCCAGTCTCTCCACATAACTGAAGTCCCTCATCCCTGGTACCATTCTAGTAAATCTCTTCTGCACCCTCTCTAAGACCTTGACATCCTTTTTAAAGTGTGGTGCACAGAATTGGACACAATACCCCAGCTGGGGCCTAACCACTGATTTATAAAGGTTTAGCATAACTTCCTTGCTTTTGTACTCTATGCCTCTATTTATAACTCCAAGGATCCCTTATACCTTTTTAACAGCCTTCTCAATTTGTCCTGCCACGTTCAATGTACACACTCAGGTTTCTGATCCTGCACCCCCTTTAAAATTGTACCATTAGTTTATATTCTTTCTACCAAATTGCATCACTTCACATTTCTCCGTGTTAAATTTCATCTGGCATGTGTCTGGCCATTTCACTAGTCTGTCTATATCCTCCTGAAGTCTGTTACTATCCTCCACATTGTTTACTACATTTCCGAGTTTTGTGTCATCTGCAAACGTTGATTTATACCCTCTATACCCAAGTCCATGTCATTAATTTATATGAAAAAGAGCAGTCGTCCCAACTCCGACTCCTGGGGGACACCACTGTATACTTCCCTCCAGTCTGAAAAACAACCGTTCACCACTATTATCTGCTTTCAGACCCTTAGCCAATTTTGTATGCACGCAGTAACTGCCTCTTTAATCCCATGGGCTTCAATTTTGGTAACAAATTTATTATGTGGTACATTATCAAATCATAGAATCGTAGAAAGTTACGGCACAGAAAAAGGCCATTCGGCCCATCATGTCCGTGCCGGCTGATAAAGAGCTATCCACCTTAATCCCAATTTCCAGCATTTGGTCTGTAGCCCTGTAGGTTATGGCACTTCAAGTGCACATCCAAGTATTTTTAAATGAGTTGAGGGTTTCTGCCTCTACCACCCTTTCAGGCACTGAGTTCCAGATCCCCACCACTCTGGGTGAAAAATTTCTCCTCAGCTCCCCTCTAATCCTTCCACCAATTACTTTAAATAAATGCCCCTTGGTCACTGACCCCTCTGCTAAGGGAAATATCCACTCTATCTAGTCCCTTCATAATTTTATACACCTCAATTAAATCTCCCCTCAGTCTCCTTTGTTCCAAAGAAAACAACCCCAGCCTATCCAATCTTTTACCATAACTAAAATTCTCCAACCCTGGCAACATCCTCGTAAATTTCCTCTGTACCCTCTCTAGTGCAATCACATCTTTCCTGTAATGTGGTGACCAGAACTGTACGCAGTACTCAAGCTGTGATCTAACCAATGTTTCATACAGTTCCAGCATAACCTCCCTGCTCTTATATTCTATGCCTCAGCTAGTAAAGGAAATATCCCGTATGCCTTTTTAACCACCTTATCTTCCTGACCTGCTACCTTCAGGGATCTGTGGACATGCACTCCAAAGTCCCTTTGTTCCTCTACACCTCTCGGTATCCTCCCATTTATTGTGTACTCCCTTGCCTTGTTTGCCCTCCCCAAATGCATTACCTCACACTTCACTGGATTGAATTCCATTTGCCCACCTGACCAGTCCACTGATCTTAGGAAGGTGTACACAACATCAACCATACTATCCTCATCAACCCTCTCCGTTATTTCATCAAAGAACTCAATCAAGTTAGTCAAACACAATTTGCCTTTAACAATTCCTTGCTGGTTTTCATTTATTAACCCATATTTTTCCATGTGCCAATTAATTTTGTCCCGGATTAATGTCTCTAAAAGCTCCCCCACCACTGACGTTAGGCTGACTGGCCTGTAGTTGCCAGGTTTATCCCTCTCCCCTTTCTCGAACAAGGGATGTAACATTTACAATTGTCCAAACCTTTGGCACCACTCCTATATCTAAGGAGAATTGGAAGATTGTGGCCAGAGCCTCTGCAATTTCCACCCTTACTTCCCTCAGCAATCTAGGATGCATCCCGTCCGGTCCGGGTAACTTTTCTATTTTGAACGCTGCCAACCTTTTAAGTACCTCCTCTTGATCTATTTTTATCTTATCCAATTTCTACTACCTCCTCCTTTACTGTGACATGAGCAGCATCCTCTTCTTTAGTGAAGATGGATGCAAAGTTCTTATTTAATATTCAGCCATGCCCTCTGCCTCAATAAGAAGATCCTCTAATCAGCCCCACCCTTCCTTTGACTACCCTTTTACTATTTATATGTTTATAAAAGACAATTGGATTCCCTTTTATGTTGCTTGCTAATCTATTCACATACACTCTCTTTGCCCCTCATATTTCCTTTTTCAGTTCTCCCCTGTATGTTTTGTATTCAGCTTCAATCTCTACTGAATTATGAACCCAAAATTTATCTTAAGCCTCCTTTTTCTGTTTCATTTTGATCTCTACGGCCTGGAGTTTCCACTTTGGGCGCAATCAGCATTTGCGCCCGAAAATTAGGCCGGCACATTTTGCGCCAAGTTAGGCCGAGTTTCCGTTAAAATGCATTAACATAATCACAAGCGTAAAATCTGCCATGAATCAGCGCAATGCGACAGCTTAATATAGCGTAACATTTATTTTTTTGCAATCAAAAATATTCACTGATGCATTTAAGAGATGTATTTTAGAGTGGTAACCTGGTGCAGTTTTATTAATACCGATGAAAATGGTTTTTTCACTAAAAATAAGCATTTTTAATAAAAGTGCCCAGTGAGTAACCTGATTTAAAATCACTGAAAATGACTCAAAAAAACTATACTGAAACATTTACTACTTTCATTGATTCTCAGTAAATTAATATTTTTTAATATTTAAAAACGTTTACACCATGCCTACTAGTGCCTTTGCGCCGAAGAAAACGAGCTTAATTTTAAGACCCTCCTCAAACGGCTGCAGGCGGGCACAATCAGCCGAAACTCACCATCCTCATTGTTTCGAGCGGAGGGGGTGTGGCCTGTTTTGTGGGCGGGGCTAGTTTCAACGCAATTTTTTTTTTAGCCAGCGCATTAGATCGTGAAAACACCGGGCGCAAATTACACCCAGCGTACTTCAAAATTCCTCGATGTTTTGTGCTGATTTGGTCGGATTGTGCTGAAAAAGCCAACACAATCGAGAGAAAACTCTGAGCCCATATCTTTCATCATCCAGGGAGCTCTAGCTTTCATTGCCCTTCCTTTCCCCCGGAGGGAATGTGTCTAGTCTGCACCCGAACTATCTTTTCTCCAAGGGCATCTCATTGCTCATTTACTGTTTTACCTGCCAATCTTTGATTCCAATCCACCTGGGCCAGATTCCTTTTCAACTCAGTTGAGTAGTCCTCTTTCAGTTGAGTATTTTCATATTTGATTTTCCATAACTACTCTAAACCTAATGATATTGTGATCACTGAAACATACTCCCCTTGCCCCATTTCATTCCCCAGAACCAGATCCAGCACTGCTTCCTTCCTCATTGGGCTGGAAACATACTGATCAAGAAAGTTCTCTTGTACACATTTCAGGAATTCCTCCCCTTCTTTGCCCTTTAAGCTGTTATTTTCCCAGTCTATATTAGGATAATTGAAGTCCCCCATTGTCACTACTCTGAAGCTCTTCCATCTTTCTGCAATTTGCCTGCAAATTTACTCGTCTATCTCCTTCCCATTATTTGGTGGCCTATACCACAAAATGAACCCACAAATACATCGTTCTTTTCTAATGCTGTAACAGTATCTTTGATCAATACTGCCACCACCTCCTTTTTTTCCTTCCCTATCTTTCCTGAATACATTGTAGTCAGGAATATTAAGTGCCCATTCCACCCCTTGTTTAAGCCAGGTCTTCGTTATTGCCACTATATCAAAATCCCATGTGGCTATTTGCGCCTGCAGCTCACCAGCCTTATTTACCACGCTCCGTGCATTTACACACATTTATCCTGCCTCGCATTTCATCCCCTGTCTGATCCCTGCTATTTCTGAACTACTCTTTATTTTAATGCTGTTTGTCTCTCCCAGTCCTCTGTGCACCTTGTATCTCCTCTCTAATCCTTCATCCTGAAGCCCCTTCCCTTGCCAAATTGGTTTAAACCCTCCCCCACAGCACTAGTTAACCTCCCTACGAGGACATTGGGACCAGTTGGACTCAGCCCTGTTGAGGTGTAACCAGTCCATCTTGTACAGGTCCCTCCTTACCCAGAACTGGTCCCAATGTCCCAGGAATTCCATACCCCTCATCCACCAGAAATAGTCTGTTTCCATCTACCCTGTCCCATCCCTTCATAATTTTAAATACCTTTATCAAATCACCCAGTAATTTCCTTTGTTCTCATGAAAACCAACTCCAATGTGTCAAGTACTCTGTCCTACATGCTCCTTCTCCCTGCATCATCACTGTGTTGTGGTGGATTTTAACTCTAACCGCCTGGCAGAAAATGGGAAGATAAATAGTTAAAATCCACCGGGTAATTTATTCATTGTCACATTCATATTTATTGTCATGTGCAGTGTCAGCCATGGCTCAATTGGTAGCACTCTTTCCCCTGAGTCAGAAGGTTATGTGCTCAAGTCTCACTCCAGAGACTTGAGCTCAAAATCCAGACTGACACTCCAGTGCAAGACTGAGGGAGTGCTACACACTCGGAGGTCCAGTCTCTCAGATGAGACATTAAACAAGGCCCCATCTGCCCTCTCAGGTGGACGTAAAAAATCCCATGGCACTATTTCAAAGAAGAGCAGAGGAGTTCTCCTGGTGTCCTGGCCAATATTTATCCCTCAACCAACATCACACAAACAGATTATCTGATCATGATCACATTGATGTTTGTGGGACCTTGCTGTGTGTAAATTGGCTGCCGCATTTCCTACATTAGAACAGTGACTACACTTCAAAAGTACTTCATTGACTGTAAAGCACTTTGGGGGCATCCTGAGGTCATGAAAGGCACAATATAAATGCAAGTCTTTCTTTCATTCTTAGCGGTGAAGTCACTGCAGCTTTCCCACCAGGTCAGAAGAGGATTGAAAGCGGAAGAGGCCACTCAAGGTAAGCTTTTTACTTTTCTTTCTAAAGCCAGGCGGTTTTCCTGGGGCCCCACAAGGAAAGTTTAGGCTTCCCCCGCCTCAGAAATCCCCCTTTCCTACAGCGAGACACGCCCGGAACCCCCATCCCACACTAACCTGAGTGCTAGTGGGTGGCTAATTTTACACAGGCTAGCAGTCGTTTTCTGCCCATTTCCCAACCATCCAGGCCAGCTAAAATCACCCTGGCCTCATTCTGCCATGGGCGGATGAAGAAATTAACAGGCCAGGACAGTTTCCCACCGGAAACTCGCTGCAAGTTAAAATCTATCCTAAGACTCATCGTGCGGTCTCTTATTCCAAGTCAATCTTTCCCAGGGATCCCTCACCTTCCTTAGTGTTACCTTCCACCTACTATCCCTTAGGCACTTAACACCCAGATTCACCAGAATGATACCGGGATGAAAAGGGTTAAATTATGAGAAATTAAAGACTTGCATAGACTAGGTTTGTATTCCCTTGAGTATAGAAGATTAAGGGGTGATCTAATTGAGGCGTTTACGATGATTAAAGGAGTTGATAGAGTAGATAGAGAGAAACTATTTTCTCTGGTGGGGGGAGTCCAGAACAAGGGGACATAACCTTAAAATTAGAGCTAGGCTGTTCATGGGTGATATCAGAAAGCACTTCTTCACACAAAGGGTAGTGGAAATCTAGAACTCTCTCCCTTAAAAAGCTGTTGAGGCTGGGGGTCAATTGAAAATTTCAAAACTGAGATTGATTTTTGTTAGGCAAGGGTATTAAGGGTTATGGAACCAAGATTGAGTTAAGATACAGACCAACCATGATCTAATTTAATGGCGGAAAAGGCTTGAGGGGCTGAGTGGCCTACTCCTGTTCCTAAGTTCCTAACCCAAGATCTAATGCACCGTGTCCTGATTCACCTCATCCTTTCTTCTACTCTTTAAAACTTTGACGAAGTCCTGTGCTATGGGATTTGGTCCTTTATTTAGGCTTCTCAGTCAAAGGGGAAAGTGTTAGAAACAAAACTTGAATGTGTCCCAAATTTTTCCCCTGGAGGGCTGCCACAGAAAGGATCAGTGGAACCGCTTTACATGAAATGAGTATGTAAACGTCTTTGTCTTTCTTCAATCGTCTTCTTCTCCCTTGAGGAAACACACAAAGCCAGAGCCTGGGAAATGTTCTGTTCTCTTTGAAGCTGTCTGAGATTGTTCTTGTATGTGTACCTTTGTTTTATAACACCTAGAACATTTGATATAAAAGCACCTTGGGGCCTTTTTACTACATTAAAAGGTACTATATAAATGCAAGTTGTTGTTGGCATTGGTTTTTTTCCTCTCCCCTCTGGGATTTTTTTTACATTAAAGATGCTAAATGCAAGTTCTTATATTTTTAAAACAAATATATCCTGTGATAAAAGAACTGTTGTTAATAAAGAGCCAAGATGATATATCCGGGATCCTAATGCAATAGCACTCCTGTTCCTCCCAGCTACACATTCAGGTATGTATGGAGGCATTCCTGCCGGTGAGCGCCATGTAGCGCTGTGCGAGTTCAGCAAGTGAAGCTCTGGGGCATTCAGAAAACGACAACGGGGCCTGCAAGAAGCGCAGGACCCTAATTTACACAAATTATTTCCACTTTTGAATGTTCCCGCGTGCTCTTCAGACCCCAGCGGAACTACCTTATCCAATATGGCGGACAGCACATTTCCAGCCACAAATATGTGCACTCGCTTCCCGCCCCCCATATTGGAGGCTCAGGGAGACCTCTTCGCACCTGGAAAATATGTGCCGCATGGCTGAATTTCTAGGCCATAGCAGCTACCAGACACTAATAAGAATTAGATAGATTGTTACATATCCCCTGAGGCCACAACAGCCATTGGAGAATTTAGATGTATTTACTGTACTGGGACAATCAGATGGTTTAGATGCAAACACAGAAAAGCATGAACTACTTGCCATCATTATAGCCACCATTCTTTGAATAAAGGAATGTATAGACTACAGAATGAAAGACCGTCTTTCGGATGAGACATTAAACCAATGAGTCTGTCCTCTCAGGTGGACAAAAAAGATCCCATGGCACTATTTCGGAGAAGAGCAGAGGCGTTATCCCCAGTGTTCTGGCCGATATCTATCCTTCAACCAACATCACTAAGAAAAAGAATATCTGGTCAGTTATCACATTGCTGTTTGTGGGATCTTGCTGTGTGCAAATTGGCTGCTGCATTTCTTACATCACACCAGTGACTATACTTAAAAAATAATTAATTGGCTGTAAAGCACTTTGGGATGTCCTGAAGTCGTGAAAGGCGCTAAATAAATGCAAGTTCTTTCTCCCTTTCTTCTCTTGACAGACTATATAGTTGATCAGCAAAACTGAAACGGATTCTTGTCTCAGCAAGTGACATTCAATGTGATCCACACAGTGAGGTGACTTTACAGTGACCATAGGGATAAGCAGAAGGTCAAGTAAGTAACCCCAGAGCAAAATAAGAACATAAGAATATAACAAATAGGAATAGGAGTAGGCCACATGGCCCCTCGAACCTGCTCTGCCATTTAATAAGATCATGGCTGATCTTCTACTTCAAATCCACTTCCTGCTCTATCCTCATATGCCTTGATTTCCTTAGTGTCCAAAATATCCATCGATCTCAGTCTTGAATATACTCAACGACTCAGCATCCACAGCTCTCTGGGGTAGAGAATTACAAAGATTCACAACCCTCTGAGTGAACAAATTCCTCCTCATCTCAGTCCTAAATGGCCAACCCCTTATCTTGAGACTATGACCCCTAGTTCTAGACTCTCCAGCCAGGGTTAACAGCCTCTCAGCATCTACCATGTCAAGCCCTCTAAAAATTTTATACATTTCAATGCGATCACTTCTCATTCTTTTAAACTCCAGAGAATATAGGCCCATTCAAATCAATGGGCCGATAGGACAACCCTCTCATCCCATGAATCAATCTAGTGAACCTTCGTTGCACCCACTCTAAGGCAAGTATATCCTTCCTTAGCTAAGGAGACCAATACTGTATGCAGTACTCCATGTGTGGTCTCATCAGAGCCCGATATAATTGCAGCAAGACCTCCTTACTCTTATACTCCAAACCCCTTGCAAAAGAGGCTAACATGTCATTTGCCTTCCTAATTGCTTTCTGTACCAGCATGTTAACTTTCTGTGATTCATGTACAAGGATACCCAAGTTTCTCTCACTACCAACATTTCTTAGTCTCTCACCTTTTAAAAAATATTCTGCTTTTCTATTCTTCCTACCAAAGTGGTAAATTTCACATTTCCCCACATTATACTCCATCTGTCCCCTTCTCACCCTCTCACCTAACCTGTTTAGACACCTTTGCAGTCTCTTTGCATCCTCCTCACGGCTTAGTTTCCCACCTAGCTTTGTATCATCAGCAAACTTGGATACATTACACTCGGTCCCCTCATTTAAGTCATTAATAAAGATTGTAAACAGCTGAGGCCCAAGCACCGATCCTTGTGGCACCCCACTAATTAACACCTGCCAACCCGAAAATGTCCCATTTATCCCTACTTTCTGTTTTCAGTCCATTAACCAATCCCCAATCCATGCTAATATATTACCCCCAGTCCCATGAGCCCTAATCTTGTGTAACAACCTCTTGGGGAGGGGGGTTTGTCTACGTGTGAATACTCTGGGTAACCTATACTACAGGGAGGGGGGTTTGTCTATGTGTGAATACCCGGGGTAACCTATACCACAGGGAGGGGTTTGTCTATGTGTGAATACCCGGGGTAACCTATACCACAGGGAGGGGGGTTTGTCTATGTGTGAATACTCTGGGTAACCTATACCACAGGGAGGGGTTTGTCTATGTGTGAATACCCGGGGTAACCTATACCACAGGGAGGGGTTTGTCTATGTGTGAATACCCGGGGTAACCTATACCACAGGGAGGGGTTTGTCTAGGTGTGAATACCCCGGGTAACCTATACCATGGGGAGGGGTTTGTCTATGTGTGAATACCCGGGGTAACCTATACCATGGGGAGGGGTTTGTCTAGGTGTGAATACCTCGGGTAACCTATACCACAGGGAGGGGTTTGTCTATGTGTGAATACCCGGGGTAACCTATACCACAGGGAGGGGGGTTTGTCTATGTGTGAATACCCCGGGTAACCTATACCACAGGGAGGGGGGTTTGTCTAGGTGTGAATACCCCGGGTAACCTATACCACAGGGAGGGGGGTTTGTCTATGTGTGAATACCCGGGGTAACCTATACCACAGGGAGGGGGGTTTGTCTATGTGTGAATACCCCGGGTAACCTATACCACAGGGAGGGGTTTGTCTAGGTGTGAATACCCCGGGTAACCTATACCATGGGGAGTGAGGTTGTCCAAGTGTGAGGATTCAGCTGGGATGGGATTTGATGAGGGCAGGCCTTCAAAACTAGCAGTCATGTCAAGCCTATGATATGATAGGCATTGAAGATATGAAGAATGGTCCATGTGGCTGCTTTTCAGTTATTTTGCAAACCTACACTGTGCAGATTCATCCAAATGATAGTGTTAGTCCTGAAGGAAAGTGCTAGAATCATTCCAGGAGCTTTGTATCTCACCAGCTGATAACTCAGTGATATCCATCAACTGAAGTGTAAGCTTTCACTAGATTTTGGGAGAACACAAATGTTTTCAATAAAAACAACTGTGAATATTTCCATAGTTCATTGTCCCTACGATGTAGAAAGTAAGGTATTCTTTCACCCATGTTGCAGAATATTCGCTCCCTATTACTTATGAAATAACTTGGTAAGGAACTGAGATGGGGACAGAGAGGCCCCTGTGTCAGATGCATCGGCCGTGGATCCATGGGTAGCACTTGTGCCCCTGAGTCAGGAGATTGTAGGTTCAAGTCCCACTCCAGAGACCTGAGCACATAATCCAGGCTGACACTCCAGTGCAGTACTGAGGGAGTGCTGGACCACTAGAGGTGCTGTCTTTCAGATTAGATGTTAAACTTAGGTGGACATAAAAGATCCCATGGCACTATTTTGAATAAGAAGGGTGGTCTCCTGGCCAACATTTATCTCTCAACCAACACCTCAAACAGATGCTCTGGTCTTTTATTTCATTGATGTTTGTGGGAGCTTGCTATGCACAAATTGGCTGCCGTATTTCCCACATTACAACCATGCCTACACTTCAAAAGTACTTCATTGGCTGTAAAGCGTTGTGGGACATCCTAAGGATGTGAAAGGTGCTATATAAATGCAAAGTTTTCTTTCTTTCTGTCTTCATCCAATACAGGATAATGGGATGGATCTCCAAAGTGTGGAGTTCACAAACTCCTCTAGCCAAATTAAGAATTAGAAGCAGTGTAGTTCTTCAGTGACATTTATTACACCATCACTGGTGTCCAATGACTGGTCCTTGCAAAATCTCTGTTGCTAGTTTAATGGTTTCTGAGGATCTCTGGCTTCAGATGGAAAAAAAGAAATTACCTCATAGCTCAGCTCATCTGTGCACCAGGTTACGGTTTCTGTGACCAAAGATCCAAACCAGCTCAGCTATTGAGACCTGGATGTTGTGGATAAATCCAGACACATTCAACCGGGTCTGCTGATGGCAGAAGGAAAATGCATTGAAGGTGGGCTGGATGGTGGAGTCACTGGTATTGGCCAGTGCTTGTCCGCCACCTAGTGGCAATAACTGGAACACCGTCTGTCTATCCAAAATGAATACAAAAATTAAAACAGATTTCAGATAGATGAATCTGGCAGTTCTTTCAACTGTGCAAAAGACTGTTCTTTTAGACTCATGAAAGCAGCACTGCATTAAATGGCATTAAATGGCACTGGATGAATGCTTTATCATAACCTAATAAATTGAATGCAATTCCTCTATTTGTCATTTTTGGTCTCAATTTTTCAAATGGGACCATGTGAACATACAGAGGCCTCACGTGAGTTCTGTGTGCTTGCCGTGGAGACTACACTGCGGAAGAAAATAAAGCTCTCAGGCCAAACAGAAAGCTGGTTGATACATTTAATTGTTCACCAAAATCATTAAGGAAATTCTAAAAAGGACCTAGGTAAGCACGACAGAAAGAAGGGGTCGGAAGATGGTTAGATTAAACACGTGGGGAGGAGGGGGGCGAATTTCCTCAGCTGTTCTGCCAGAGTCCAGCTGTAACTCCAGTAGAATGGCACGGGAAAGGGGCCGGTACCTGGATACATTGGGTCCCAGCCTGCTTTGGGAATGCCCATTTGGCCTTTCACCCCTCCTTACGTGGTGGGGACTCGCTACATTTCCTGACCAAGAAGGGACCCGATGTATCACTGGAGACCGGGCTGCCCTCCAGAGAGGCACTTAGTGGGTCCCACCGGGTGGATGGGGCTTGGACCTCCAAAAAGTTTCAGTATCGACCTCTTCATACAGAGGGCCGAATGCGACAGTTAATGGGGTACCCCAAGGCAAGCTCACCCTTCGGATACTGGCAGCACGGGGGAGGAGGATGGCCAAGATGCATTTGGTGTACTGGCCCTACGTACATGAGATGCTCCTCCAGAGACCCCCCCCCCCACAATCTCAGGTGGGGGACAGCGCTAGTGGGCACCCACAGATGTAATCCCAGTGCGACTGCCAAGATTCTCTTTGTTTTAAAGTCATTTTCAGGAGTCGGTGGCAAGGCTGGCATTTCTTGCCCATTCCTAGTTGCTCTTGAGAAGGTGGTGGTGGGCTTTCTTCTTGAACCACTGCAGTCCACTGAAGGCGCTCTCACATTGCTGTTAGGTAGGGGCTTCCAGGTGTTTGACCCAGCGACGATGAAGGAATGGTAATATTTGGCCCATGGATTTTCAGGTCCTTGTAGGTTTTATTTTCACTGACTCTTTGTGAGATTTAGTTATCCCATTATTAACTGAATGTCATTGTCGAAGTGCAGAAATAACTACAATTTGCCAGAATGTACATAACAAAGCACACAGCATGAGATAAGAGATTTTCCTTTCCCTCTCCCCAGTTTTCTCCCCTTGCCTGATGGCGTTGACTTATACTGGGATAGAGCTCCAGAGAAGCTGGCAGCCCTTGTCTACCCCTGTGGTCATTCTCAATACATGGGTTTAGGCAGTGGGGCCGAGCGTTTCTAATGTGTGTTATTTTAATGCTGGCAATTGAGAAATGTAGCTTTGAGTGTTGGTTCAGATGAGACGTTAAACCGAGGCCCCGTCTGCCCTCAGGTGAACGAAAAAGATCCCATGGCACTATTTTGAAGAAGAGCAGGGGGGCTCCCCCCAGTGTCCTGGCCACTATTTATCCCTCAACCAACAGATTATCTGGTCATTGTCTCAATTCAGCTTGTGGGATCTTGCTGTGCGCAAATTGGCTGCTGTGTTTCCTTCATTACAACAGTGGCTACACTTCAAAAGTACTTCATTGGTTGTAAAGCGCTTTGGGGCGTCCTGAGGTGGTGACAGTCACTATAGAAATGCAAGTTCTTTCTTTCTTTCTAGTCAACTGCAGAGAGCAACAGAGCAGAGCCCAATCCTGTCCTTACCCAATTCCAAACACATGCTCCTTCTAGACGATCACTGGACAGCAATCAAGAATGGAACCCTGGCTGGTTTTTCCAGCCCAAGTTTGTTGAGGCCAATTGCAGTGATGACTGCTGCCCCAGATGAGATCAGTTAACCAGCACAAAGCAGACACTGAAGGTCCTGGCATGTGTGGCTCAGTATCACCTCACACCCTACACTTACCAAGACATCAGGGAAGACGTTCCTGCTCCCTTTTTCTAATCAATGTTTCATTATTCAGAGAAAAGAATGCCTACACTTGTTGTGTCGCTGTACAGTTTACATGATACACGCAGGAAAATACAATTAAGTTAAGCACACACTGGGAATCTTGCCCTTTGGGAGGGTTGGAGTGTAAAGGTAATTTAGTGGTGCCCCTCAGGTTCAGCTGGAGCAAGGAGGTTTTGAAAGTACTGTCTGAATAGAAAGAGATCTCGCAGGGCTGAGTTGTTGCCCTATGTGGTGCTTTAGAGGCCTAATCAAATGGAAGGAAATCTTAATTAGCTCATGGCCACCTTCCAAACTGGCCCCCTTTATCTTTGGGGCAGTCTGCATGTGTGCATGGGATGTCTGGGTTGTGTAGGTCTTCAGAAAAGACCTTCAGATTGCCTGTTGCTTCCAGAGCTTATGAACGGAGCTATGAATAGAGTCCATAAGTTACATTACCCGCTCTGACTGGTATATGTTCCAAAGGTGCCTCACCCACATGTTTGCTGTGGGGCGATTGCACTTTTCCATGGAAAACCTTTTTTTTGTGATTTGCAGTGACAGTTGCATTGTCTGATGCGTGAACATGCCAAGGACGCTCTTTTCCCAGTGAGTCACCCCAATAGCCTGGATTGCATGAATTGTGAATCCTTTCTTCCTTGCCATGGTGTCCTGGAGTACAGCTCACTATGGCTGAATGTAACGGTATGACCAGAACTTATACCTTTCTGGCCATTGCCCCTCCAACAATCATCCCCAGGAAGTTGCAAAGTATTTGTGGGGTGCAGTCCACTTGATGTATTGTCTTGAACTGGCCCTCTCACATTCTGCTGCAGGGGGCACTTGTAAGGGTCTGCTTCTATAGCTGTGTCCATTCCTCCTCTGCTTCCTGACATCTCAGGTCTTGTTATCAGGCTCCCATCAAATTTTCTGTGTTGCCTTTTTAATTAGTTTTTATTTTGAAATCTTTGCAGAAACAAGTTAATCATCACTTGAGTGCATGCTTCTACGACACAATGACGTTATAATCTATACAATGACAAAAAGCTGCAATATATCAAAATTCAACAAAATTCAAAGAATGTGTCGAGTGAAAATATAGTATCATATCACACATATCGTACAACACAGGAGGAGTCCATTCGGCCCATCGTGCCTGTGCCAGCTCTTTGAAAGAGCTATGTAATTAGTCCCATTCCCCTGCTCTTTCCCCATCGCCCTGTAAATTTTTTCCCTTCAAGTATTTATCCAATTCCCTTTTCAAAGTTAGTATCGAGTCTGCTTCCACCACCCTTTCAGGCAGGGCATTCCAGATCATAACAACTCGCTGCGTAAAAAATGTTTCCTCATATATACCACCTAAATCCTTCAAATCAAGTTTATCAAGTAGCAAATGCTCACAATACAACATTAAAAGCAAGGAAACTATGCTAAACCTTTAAAAAAATCACTGGTTAGGCCTCAGCTGGAATATTGTGTCCAATTCTGGGCACTGCACTTTCGGAAGGATGTCAAGGCCTTGGAGTGGGTACAGAGGAGATTTACTAGCATGGTACTAGGGATGAGGGACTTCAGTTATTTGGAAAGACTAGAGAAGCTGGGATTGTTCTCCTTAGAGCAGAGAAGGTTATAGGAAGATTTAATAGAACTGTTCAAAATTATGAGAGGTTTTGATAGAGTAGCTAAGGAGAAACTGTTTCCACTGGCAGGAGGGCCAGTAACCAAAGAACACAGATTTAAGATAATTGCCAAAAGAGTCAGAGGTGAGATGAGGAGAATTTTTTTTAAGCAGTGAGTTATTATGATCTGGAATGCACTGCCTGAAAGGGTGGTGGAAGCAGATTCAATAATAACTTGCAAAAGGGGAATTGGATAAATACTTGAAGGGGAGAAAATTGCAAGGTTATGGGGAAAGGGCGCAATTGGATACCTCTTTCAAAGAGCCGGCACAGGCACGATGGGCCGAATGGCCTCCTTCTGTGCTGTAAGATTCTATGATGGCATTTTTTCAGAGTGGTTGTAAGAGGGCAGCGGTGTCCCACAGAGTTCTGTTCGGGGACCACTTCTGTCCATTGGATTTAGGGTTAGAGGGAGCAGTGTTTAAATTTGCAGACAATAGTTAATTATGAGGCAGAGTAAATAGGTCTGAGGACCAAAGGAAGCTACAAGGGAATATTGATAAGATGATGGAATGGGCAACAAAGTGGTAGATGGAATTCAATATCAGCACATGTGAGCTGGTACATTTTGGTTAAAAAAATAAAAATAATAATGATACTTTGAATGGAAGAAAGCTGGATGACGTGGAAGAGCAGAATTTGGCAGTTCAGGTTCATACAACATTAAAAGTAGCACCTCAAGTGGATAAGGCCATAAAAAAGATAATGGAATTCTGGGTTTTATGGCAAGAGGTACAGAATATAAAAGTCGAGATGTAATGGTGAATCCATATAAAACCTTAGTAAGACCACAGTTGGAGTACTGTGTGTAGTTTTGGGCCCCACGCTATAAGAAGGATGTTGATTAACGTTCAGCTGGGGTGCTTGCATCCCATAGGTGCCGATGGTCCCAACCCATCATTAAGGACAGGTGGGGCTCGTTAGCCTCAGTTGCAGCCCACCCAGGAGAAGGACTGGCAACCAGTAACCAGTGGTGTTCCACAGGGGTCGGTGCTGGGTCCCCAACTCTTTACAATCTATATTAACGATTTGGAGGAGGGGACCGAGTGCAACATATCAAAATTTGCAGATGATACAAAGATGGGAGGGAAAGTAGAGAGTGAGGAGGACATAAAAAACCTGCAAGGGGATATAGACAGGCTGGGTGAGTGGGCGGAGATTTGGCAGATGCAATATAATATTGGAAAATGTGAGGTTATGCACTTTGGCAGGAAAAATCAGAGAGCAAGTTATTTTCTTAATGGCGAGAGACTGGAAAGTACTGCAGTACAAAGGGATCTGGGGGTCCTAGTGCAAGAAAATCAAAAAGTTGGTATGCAGGTGCAGCAGGTGATCAAGAAAGCCAACGGAATGTTGGCTTTTATTGCTAGGGGGATAGAATATAAAAACAAGGAGGTATTGCTGCAGTTATATAAGGTATTGGTGAGACCGCACCTGGAATACTGCATACAGTTTTGGTCTCCATACTTAAGAAAAGACATACTTGCTCTCGAGGCAGTACAAAGAAGGTTCACTCGGTTAATCCCGGGGATGAGGGGGCGGACATATGAGGAGAGGTTGAGTAGATTGGGACTCTACTCATTGGAGTTCAGAAGAATGAGAGGCGATCTTATTGAAACATATAAGATTGTGAAGGGTCTTGATCGGGTGGATGCGGTAAGGATGTTCCCAAAGATGGGTGAAACTAGAACTAGGGGGCATAATCTTAGAATAAGGGGCTGCTCTTTCAAAACTGAGATGAGGAGAAACTTCTTCACTCAGAGGGTGGTAGGTCTGTGGAATTTGCTGCCCCAGGAAGCTGTGGAAGCTACATCATTAGATAAATTTAAAACAGAAATAGACAGTTTCCTAGAAGTAAAGGGAATTAGGGGTTACGGGGAGCGGGCAGGAAATTGGACATGAAGCTGAGTTCGGATCGGTCAATGCCCTGTGGGTGGCGGAGAGGGCCCAGGGGCTATGTGGCCGGGTCCTGCTCCGACTTCTTGTGTTCTTTAGATTTGTGGTTGGGATCAGATCAGCCATGATCTTATTGAATGGCGGAGCAGGCTCGAGGGGCCGATTGGCCTACTCCTGCTCCAATTTCTTATGTTCTTATGTTCTTACTCCCTAAGATAAAAACCGTGAGGGAGGTAACAAGAAACCACCTCAGCTACTCTTCCATAGTAAGTGGCTCAAGAATCTCACATGTGAGACTTGAGTTAGGACCTGTCCTGGGGCAGGACACAACTGACGGATGTAAGAGAATTAGGACAGAGAGCAAGAGAAACACTTTTTACGCCAGATATGCGGCTGTAGAATGCACTACCAGAGTTAGTGATTGAAGCAGAGACCATGGCAACATTTAAGAATAGGTTAGATAGGTGGTTGAAAGAAAGGGGAATGTAGGGATATGGGAAATTAGCACATGAAATTAGGACCACTGCTCTTGTAGAGGATAAACTCCAACATGGACAGGATGGGCCGAATGGCCTGTTTCTGTGTATTAATTTCTATGTAATTCTATGTTTCACGGCTAGAGGCCTGAGAATAGATCTTTCCACCCTTTCGGTCAGGGAATGGTTATGACATGAGGAACTAAAGAGCAGGTAACCTTTGTTTCCAACCATCATGTTTTACATTTTTACTGTGTTTTATCATTTTCTAGACAAGTGTATGGTTTTACCTTACCTCAAAAACAATACATTAAGAAGAGCAGATAAAGAAAAAAGAAAGCTTGGCACTGCTAATATTGGACTGTTTGGGTTTTGATTTGTGGGAACGGAGTGGGGCAGCTGAGTTACTGCACTCTTTTTACACTCTGAGGTTTGAATACAGAGCAGACTACGAAGATGACACTCTCTTCCATCCCCTAACTGTAAGAGTCATACGTAGAATGAGTTGGCCAGCCTCAACTCAGTTGCTGGAGCCCCAGCATGAATGCTGATCATTGAGCACTAATTGATATTATAGTTGCAATCACAAAGAGGCCTAAAGGATGCCCCATTTGGGAGGTCGAAGAGTTTACAATAAAGCAGTTTTGAGGGCAGGGGCACACTTCTGAAACTGAAGGAGAACTGAGATCTGTACCTGACCTGTGCTACACTAAATCTACATTTTTTTTTGCTTTTTAAAAAATTATTACTTGTCTGTCTAAATCAGGAGTCTACTGTACATTTGCAGAGTCCCACAATATTAAAGCAGGGTTCTTCCTCCTATCGCTACTTTTCCCTGGATTGAAGGCTGGATAGAGAGTATCAGTGAACAATTCACTGAACGTGTGCAGGAGTGTCATGGTGTCCACGTTGTAAAATGCCAACTGACCGCCTTCGTAATCTAAGAGCACCCCGAGCCTCTCCAATCGGTCCACGTTCAGAGGCATAGAGACATTATTGTGCCACACCATGTATTGTGACCGATCAAAAACCAGCAACCAGGCCATTGGGCTGTTCGTAAGACTGTCGTCGTCATCTCTGGGTATGGATTGGTAAACAACCCCTACACTCCAGTCAGTGTGATCTTGTACTATCACCTCCCAGTAGTGCTTTCCTGATGAAAACCCCTCTGAGCCCAATACGTTAGTCATGTGAGTAAATCGCTTTGGGGACGAGGGGACACCTTGAGCCGTTTCGCTGAATGAAACACTTTTCCTGTCGTCAGAGATTTCCAGTGCACTGTTGGCGGTTTCCACGTCCAAAGAAATGTTTCTAGCCCCTATGTTGGGAGAAAAACAACACAAATTAGGATTAGATCAACAAGAAAACTAAAAGCTTCCATGATTTCCTCTTGCCTCTGAGTCAGAAGGTTGTGGGTTTGAGTCCCATGCCAGAGACTTGAGTACAAAATCTAGGCTGACATTCCAGCACAGTACTGATGGAGTGCTGCACTGTCGGAGGTGCCATCTTTCAGATAAGGTGTTAAATCGAAGCCCCGTCTGCCCTCTCAGGTGGACATAAAAGATCACAAGGCACTATATTGAAAAATCGCAGGGGAGTTCTCCATTGGCCTAGCCAATAATTATCCCTCAATAAACATCATTGAAACAGGTAATCTGGCCGTTATCTCATGCTGTTTGTGGGGCCTTGCTGTGCGCTTAAAATTGGCTGCTGCATTTCCTGCATTACAACAGTGACTACACTTCAAAAGTACTTCATTGGCTGTAAAGCACTTTGGGGCGTCCTGAGGTTGTGAAAGGCGCTATATAAATGCAAGTCTTTCTTTCATTCTTAGCAGGGAAGCCACTGCAGCTTTCCCACCAGGTGAAGGCCTGTCGGAAGAGGATTGGAAGTGGAAGAAACCATTCAAGGTAAGCACTTTGATACTTCCTGAGGTCGGGAAAGGCGCTATATAAATACAAGTCTTTCTTTTTTCTCATTGAATTCAGTCAGCCAGAATGTCCAGGCTGCTGGAATGAAGGTTAACTCTGTCTGCTGGCTGTGCAAGTCCATGAAATCAGTTCCAGTTCTCAGTGGTAATAATGGCCTTCAGGCCACAGCACAAAACTGCTCCTAATTCAATACTAATTGGCACTGAATTGACAATCTCACTGAGAAACCATAGAATGGCTAATGTGGGAAATGGAGATATGTCACACTGTTGCAGTGGGCGGGGGGACACTCTTTTGGGCTGAGGTATATTGTGCAGATTGAATATAAGGTGTCAGCCTTGACTCAGTGAGTCAGATGTTCGTGGGATCAGGCCCCACAGCAGAGGCTTGAGTATATAATCTAGGCTGGCACTTCTGTACAGGACTGAGGGAGTGCTGCACTGTTGGAAGTGCCGTCTTTTGAATGAGACATTAAACCGAGGCCCCGTCTGCCCTCTCAGGTGGACGTGGATGCACTATTTCAAAGAAGAGCAGGGATGTTCACCCCGGTATCCTGGCCAATATTTATCCCTCAATCAACACCTAAAAAATCTAGTCATTTATTTCATTGCAGTTGGCTGTGCACAAATTAGCTGCTGCATTTCCTACATTACAACAGCCACTACATTTCAAAAAATTTTTCATTGGCTGTAAAGTGCTTTGGGATGTCCTGAGGTTGTGAAATGCGTTATATAAATGCAAATTTCCTTTCTTTGAATAGGGAGAATTTTATTCTGCATTTAACCATACCATATTTGACCTGGGAGTGCTTGATGGTGACACTGAATGCCCAAAATGAAAATTGTTCCATTAACATCTCATGTCTTGATGAGCGCAAAATAGAACGACCAGCTGATGGCAGCCTGTACTAACTTCTGGATTCCTAAACTATAAAGCCCACAGGTTTTATCAGTTACTAAGCATCTGCTAACTTCATACAGCTATTCATGTTAATTCACATTCATAAAGGGCCAATTTTCTGAACAAGCACACCAGTCGTGGAGCCTTGGCCAGTGAGAGTACATATTAGGAAATCACAGGCACGCTCCTCCTGATAAGTGCTGTCGGCTGTCGAGGTTCCACTCCAAGAGAGCACATTTGGAAACTTGTCCCTTCACAGAATGATAAACCAGGGAGCCAAGCATCTAAAAATACACATCGAGAGAAAATGCAAGAGAATGTGCAAATTTGCTGCAAAGAAACTATGGGGTCGAATTTCCACAGGGCTTCTCCTAACCGTCCGTGGTAACTCCAGCATAAGATCAGCGGAGACCCCGGGGTGGAAACGGCGTAAACTTCATTTACGTTGTTTCTCCAGGGTTACAACGGATGATTGGGTGACCCCCCTCCAACCCAGTGGAAACTCAACCCCTACCACTGAAATCATCGTCCCTGCCCTATGTTAACAGGACAGAAATGCAACTTATAAATTTAAGATAATTGGCAAAAGATCCAGAGGGGAGATGAGGAGAATTTTTTTTAACGCAGCGAGTTGTTATGATCTGGAATGCACTGCCTGAAAGGGTGGTGGAAGCAGATTCAATGGTAACTTTCAAAAGGGAATTGGATATTTAGTTGAAAATGAAAGATCTACAGGGCTATGGGGAAAGACCAGGGAAGTGGGACTAATTGGATAGCTCTTTCAAAGAGCTGGCACAGGCACAAAGGCCTGAATGGCCTCCTTCCATGCTGTATGATTCTATGATAAATGAAATTGGCTCCTGGGTTGATTTAGACAACACTTTTCCACCAACACTGCATTGCAGCTTTAAGAGAAGTTTCTCTTTATAGATTATGATGGAGCCAGCAGTTCTTTCCTCTCTATGGGACTATCACACGTTACAGGATGTGAAGGTGCCTAAACATGCCTGAAGGCAGGAACCTCTCGTCTCAGCATGTTGAGCTAAATCCCGGGTCACACTTTATAAACTAAAGCTAAACTCCATCTGTATTGTTCTTTGTGCCAACTCGGAGTGGCAGAACAAATTGGGCTGAATTGCACAACACTCCTAAGAAATTATAGGCCAGTTAGCTTAACATTATAGTGGAGAAAATTTATTGAGTGTTATAAAGAATGCTATGAAAACTCGGTTAAAGTGCACAGAAGCCATGAGGAGTGCTCACACATGGATTTGCAAGTAAGTAGGTATGATCCAGGCAAGTAAATAAACTAGTGGAAGATGGTTATCCAGCACATACAATTTACTTGGATTTTCAGAAGGCATTCGACCTAAATTCCATATGGGAGACAGTTAAAGGCGATTAAGACATGTAGAATTAATAGCAAATTAACCAGCTAGATTAGAAAGTGGCTTGAAACTAGGAAGCAGAAGGCAGTGATAAATGGGAACAGCTCTGCCTGACGGGAACAGAGAGGAGTGGAGTGTGCAGCACTCTGTTTTTGGTAATATTTACTAATGAATTGAAAGACTGCACTTCTCGTGATATTAGAATAATTTTCTGACTATATCAAACTTTGTGACCATGTGGAAAGAACGATTTTCAAAAAGATCCTGATCAAGTAAGAAGACGAGCTAAGGAATGGCAAATGGGTTTTAATGTAAATAAATGTTAAATTAAAACAGTGAATTTGGAGAAAATTAAAATGCAAATTCTGAACCTGCTCACTAATCACGAAAGGCATTAACGGTGAATTAATGTGACCACGGATGCCTGTGCAGCCGGAATTCTGGGTGCAATGTGATGAACACAGTCCCCGCCCACAAAATTGGCCACGTCCCCCTGGGGACGTGGCCAATTTTGTGGGCGGGGACTGCTTCGGGCGAATTGACTTTTGAACCAGCATAAAAGATGGCGGGAACTCGAGCATAAGTAGTTATGGGCGTAACTCACTTACGTTTTAAATTCGGCAATCTTTTGCGCTGTTTCGGTCGATTCCGCCCAGGCTGCGATGATATCTGGGTGGAAACTAAATGGAATCTCCGGACCAACATTTTGGTGCTCAACATTCACCCGTGATGTGACAAATGTGTCGTGTTTTGCGATAGGCCGATATAAAAGCAGAGCCAGGCAAGCTGGGCCCCAATGGGACACAATCAATTGCCCCCCTCCCTCCATTAAGGGGTGACATTAGTAACATCTATAGGGAGGGTTGACGTACCCAAACTGATTTTCAACAAAATTTGACAAACTAAATCAAAACGGTGCATTCAGGGGGAATTAAAACGGAGGTGCCAAGATTCCGACACTGGTCGCGGAAAGCATTCAGCGATCCAGCAGTCTGGGCGGAATCGACTGAAACACCACAAAGATCGCGGAATTTAAAACTTAAGTGAGTTATGCCCATAATATTAAGTAGCATGTCAAAAATTATCTGCTTTCCTTTCTACTTGACAGGCACGTTGGTGTTAATGGTTCATCATGCGCAACTTAAAGTCTCCTATGAAGTGTTGAATGAGTGTCAATTAACAAAGGTGGAAAAGGAGACGTACTTGGTTGTGATCGATGAATATTTGCCAAAAGTATCTGGCAAACTCTGCATTCTGTTTTTGTTTCAGCTTTTCAACATTTACGGTTTTTCTATTTATTTCCATAAAACTGTTACATATTTTTTTCCTCTTTACTTTGTTGCATTTTAGGTAACATTGTAGAAATGGTCCAAGAGGTCACTGTATAACACGGGCTAAAAACATGATAAAACGTGTAATCTGGTTTGCACATTAAAATGGCTCCATTAACAGAAGTGAATAAAATGGTTGTCGAAAGAAAACATTTTCACGTTCAATCCACTTAGGACAAAAATTAATTTGTCAGGTATCTGGCTTTAACAAGACCCTTGAAAGGTTAATGTGATTTGTAATGTGTTGGCGGCATTGTATAGCCAACAGTAATTCAGCACCAGGGATGTTGATACCATGCTGAATGTGTGGACAAGTCTATGTGTAACCCAGTCCGCAATGTTGTGGGAGGCCTGCAATTTTTTTTTTCCTGAGGTACAGAGTATTCACCAAGGCACTTTTCCAGCTGGTAGCTCTTTTGGAACTCCAAACAACCTGATCTTTGTTACAGCGCAATGTGGCAATTGACAGACAAAATGAAGCTGTTTCACTTCTCAGTCTGCCTTCTGCTACTTACCGGCTTTCTGACGTGAACGCTGATTGCAAATGGCTCACATTTGGAAAAAAAAAATCAGCATCCTGCTTCTTCTTAATACAGAAAATTTGTCTGCCAACTCTAATAGCATTGGTGACTGCATTCTGGGTATCAAATGACTGCAGCAAATGGGCCAAAGGGTGTCTTCATCCAAATCCATCTTGCAATCTCTGGAGGCAATTTAGATGAGCCACATGAGCTGATCCCCGGACTTAGCTATGAGGGAAGACGGGAGAAACTTGGGCTTTTCAGCCTTCAGAAGGAGGAGACTAAGTTGAACTTATATAAGATGGTAAACTGTATAGAATAGATAGTTGTGGAACACCGTGACAATAGAACCAACAGGCACAGGCTTAAACTAAGAACTCAGGAATAGTTCAAAAAGAACAGCTTTTTGAACAACTTCATGGAGGCGAATACGTCAGCAAGATTATGCGCTGAGGGGACGATGGGGTCTTTCTGGATGGATGTACTAAATGGGCCGAGCGGCCTTCTTTATTTGTATCTATGTTATGATCTCGTCACTGTAACAAATCTGCCAATTCTCACTCCTTTTTGGCATTAGAATTACTCAATTTGATTTAATAAATATAATCCACATTAATGTACCTCACTGGTTGTAGAAAATAAACACCGTGGGGCCAACAAGGGGGAACCAGTGGCTGTGGTGTATTTGGATTTTCAGAAGGCTTTCGTTATGGTCCCACACAGGAGGTTGGTGAACAAAGTTAGAGCACATGGAATTGGAGGTAATATACTGGCATGGATTGAGAATTGGTTAACAGACAGAAAACAGAGAGTAGGAATAAACTGGTCTTTTTCAGGTTGGCAGACTGTGACTAGTGGGGTACCGCAGGGATCAGTGCTTGGGCCCCAGCTATTCACAATCTATATCAATGATTTGGACGAGGGGACCAAATGTAATATTTCCAAGTTTGCTGATGACACAAAACTAGGTGGGAATGTGAGTTGTGAGGAGGATGCAAAGAGGCTTCAAGGGGATATAGACAGGCTAAGTGAGTGGGCAAGAACATGGCAGATGGAATATAATGTGGAAAAATGTGAAGTTATCCACTTTGGTAGGAAAAACAGAAATGCAGAGTATTTTTTAAATGGTAAGAGATTGGGAAATGTTGATGTTCAAAGGGGCCTGGGTATCATGAGTCACTGAAAGCTAACATGCAGGTGCAGCAAACAATTAGGAAGGCAAATGGTATGTTGGCCTTTATTACAAGAGATTTGAATACAGGAGTAAAGATGTCTTACTGCAATTATATTGGGCCTTGGTGAGATCACACCTGGAGTATTGTGTACAATTTTGGTCTCCTTACCTAAGAAAAGATATACTTGCCATAGAGGGAGTGCAATGAAGGTTCACCAGACTGATTCCTGGGATGGCGGGATTGTCATATGAGGAGAGGTTGAGTAGACTAGGCCTGTATTCTCTAGAGTTTAGAAGAATGAGAGGTGATCTCATTGAAAAATACAAAATTCTTAAAGGGCTCGACAGGGTAGATGCAGGGAGGATGTTTCCCCTGGCTGTGGAGTCTAGAACCAGGAGTCACAGTCTCAGAATAAAGGGTAGGCCGTTTAGGACTGAGATGAGGAGAAATTTAATCTTTGAGGAAGTAACGGTGGATAAAGAGGAACCAATGGATGCAGTATATTTGGATTTCCAAAAGGCATTCGATAAGGTGCCACATCAAAGATTACTGCACAAGATAAGAGCTCATGGTGTTGGGGGTAATATACTGGCATAGATAGAGGATTGGCTAACTAACAGAAAACAAAGAGTTGGGATAAATGGGTCATTTTCAAAATGGCAATCTGTAACCGCAAGGCTCAATGCTGGGCCCTCAACTATTTACAATACATATCAATGACTTGGATGAAGGAACAGAGTGTCTTGTGGCCAAATTTGCTGACGATACAAAGATAGGTGGAAAAGCAAGTTGTGATGAGGACACAAAGTGTCTGCAAAGGGATATTGACAGGTTAAGCAAATGGGCAAAATTTTGGCAGATGGAATATAATGTGGGAAAATGTGAAGTCATCCACTTTCAGAGGAAAAATAAACAAGCAAAATATTATTTGAATGGAGAAATACTACAAAATGCTGTGGTACAGAGGGATCTGGGTGTCCTCGTACATGAAACACAAAAAGTCAACATACAGGTGCAGCAGGTAATCCAGAAGCCAAATGGAATATTAACCTTTATTTCTAGGGGGATGGAGTATAAATGCAGGGAAGTCATGCTACAACTGTACAGGGTGCTGGTGAGACCACACCTGGAGTACAGTTCTGGTGCCCTTATTTAAGGAAGTAGTTCAGAGAAGGTTCACTAGGTTGATTCCGGGTATGGAAGAGTTGTCTTATGAGGAAAGATTGAACAGGTTGGGTCTATACTCATTGGAGTTTAGAAGAATGAGAGGAGATCTTATTGAAACATACAAGATTCTGAGGGGACTCGATAGGGTAGATGCTGAGAGGATGTTACCCCTCATAAGGGAATCTAAAACTAGGGGGGCATAGTCTCAGAATAAGGGGTCGCCCGTTTAAGATGGAAATGAGGAGGAATTTCTTCTCCCAGAGGGTCGTGAATCTTTGGAATTCTTTACCCCAAAAAGCTGTGGAGGCTGAGTTATTGAATATATTCAAGGCTGAGTTAGACAAATTTTTGATCAGCAAGGGAGTCAAACGATATGGGGAAAGTGCGGGAAAGTGGAGTTGAGGTAAAAATCAGATCAGCCATGATCTCATTAAATGGCGGAGCAGGCTCGAAGGGCCGAATGGCCTACTCCTGCTCCTATTTCTTATGGTCTTATAGTCATGCCTTTGCTACCTCCGGACTGGACTGTTCCAGTCATCTCCTGGCTGGCCTCCCATCTTCCACCTTCCATAAACTTGAGCTCATTCAAAACACTGCTGTCCGTATCCTAACTCACACCAAGTCCTGTTTTCCCATCACCCCTGTGCTCATTGACCTACATTGGCTCCGGGTCCGGGAACACCTCGATTTTAGAATTCTCATCCTTGTTTTCAAATCCCTCCATGGTCTCACACCTCCCTATCTCTGCAACCTCCTCCAGCCCTACAACCCTCCAAGATCTCTGCGTTCCTCCAATTCTTGCCTCTTGCGCATGCCTGATTTTAATCACCCTGCCATTGGCGGTCATGCCTTCACCTGCCTAGGCCCTAAGCTCTGGAATTCCCTCCCTAAACCTCTCCACCTCTCTACCTCTCTCTCTCCTCCTTTAAAACGCTCCTTAAAACCTACCTCTTTGACCAAGCTTTTGGTCACCTGTCCTAATACTTCCTTATGTGGCTCAGTGTCAAATTTTGTTTGATAACGCTCCTGTGAAGTGCCTTGGGACGTTTTATTACATTAAAGGCTCTATATAAATACAAGTTGTTGTTGTTGTTGTGGTGGTGGTGCAGCCTTCTGACCTTTTAAGGAGGCTCTGGCAACACGGTTTTTTTCTTCATGGGGATCCATCTAGCAATTTCCACTCTGTCTAAATGAGAAGGAGGAGGAAGAATGTACAGCAACAGGAGGAAACAGCAAATACAGCTGCATCTGCTGGGTGATGAGATAAGAACATAAGAAATAGGAGCAGGAGTAGGCCGTACAGCCCCTCGAGCCTGCTCCACCATTCAATCAGATCATGGCTAATCTTCGACCTCAACTCCAATTTCCTGCCCGATCCCCATATCCCTTGATTCCCTTAGGGTCCAAAAATTTATCTATGTCAGCTTTGAATGTAATCAACGACTCAGCATCCACAGCCCTCTGGGGTAGAGAATTCTAAAGATTCACAACCCTCTTAGTGAAGAAATTCCTCCTCATCTCAGTCTCAAATGGCCGACCCCTTATCCTGAGACTACGCCATATAGTTCTAAACTCTCCAGCCAGGGGAAACAACTTCTTCGCCTCTACCCTGTCAAGTCCCCTAAGAATCTTATATGTTTCAATGAGATCACCTCTCATTCATCTGAACTCCAGAGAGTATAGGCCCATTCTACTCAACCTCTTCTCATTGGACAGTCCTCTCATCCCAGGAATTAATCTAGTGAACCTTCGTTAAACAAGAGAGAGTCTAACAACCTCCCCTTGACATTCAACGGCATTACCATCGCCAAATCCCCCACCATCAACATCCTGGGGATCACCATTGACCAGAAACTGAACTGGACCAGCCATATAAATACTGTGGCTACAAGAGCAGGTCAGAGGCTGGGTATTCTGCGGCGAGTGACTCACCTCCTGACTCCCCAAAGCCTTTCCACCATCTACAAGGCACAAGTCAGGAGTGTGATGGAATACTCTCCACTTGCTTGGATGAGTGCAGCTCCAACAATACTCAAGAAGCTCGACACCATCCAGGACAAAGCAGCCCGCTTGATTGGCACCCCATCCATCACCCTAAACATTCACTCCCTTCACCACCGGTGCACAGTGGCTGCAGTGTGTACCATCCACAGGATGCACTGCAGCAACTCGCCAAGGCTTCTTCGACAGCACCTCACAAACCCGCGACCTCTACCACCTAGAAGGACAAGGGCAGCAGGTACATGGGAACACCACCAGCTGCACGTTCCCCTCCAAGTCACACACCATCCCGACTTGGAAATATATCGCCGTTCCTTCGTCGTCGCTGGGTCAAAATCCTGGAACTCCCTTCCTAACAGCACTGTGGGAGAACCGTCACCACACGGACTGCAGCGGTTCAAGAAGGCGGCTCACCACCACCTTCTCAAGGGCAATTAGGGATAGGCAATAAATGCCGGCCTCGCCAGCGACGCCCACATCCCATGAACGAATTTTTTAAAAACGCCTCTAAGGCAAGTATATCCTTCCTTAGATAAGGAGACCAAAACTGTACACAGTACTCCAAGTGAGGTCTCACCAAAGCCCTATACAATTGTAGTAAGACTTCCTTACTCTTGTACTCCAACCCCCTTGCAATAAAGGTTAATATGCCATTTGCCTTCTTAAGTGCTTGCTGTACCTGCATGCTAACTTTTTGTGTTTTTTGTACCAGGACACCCAAGTCTCTCTGAACACAAACATTTTTTAGTTTCTCACCATTTGAAAAATATTCTGTTTTTCTATTCTTCCTACCAAAGTGAATGACCTCACATTTCGTCAAATGATACTCCATCTGCCACCTTCTTGCCCATTCACTTCACCTGTCTATATCCCTTGCAGACTCTTTGTATCCTCATCATAGCTTACTTTCCCACCTAGCTCTGTATCATCAGCAAACTTGGAAACATTACACTCAATCCCTTCATCCAATTCATTAATATAGATTGTAAATAGCTGAGGACCAAGCACTGATCCTTGCGGCACCCCACCGGTTACAGCCTGCCAACCTGAAAATGACCTGTTTATCCCTACTCTCTGTTTTCTGTCCATTAACCAATCCTCTATCCATGCTAATATATTACCCCCAATCCCATGAGCCCTTATCATGTGGGTAGAAGGAGGTGTGCTAATAGGAATCCTTCATGCTCCCAATAGAGTATATAAGCCCAGGAAACCTTATTTCACTTCTCTAAGAGTGCGTAAGTTGGCTGAATTCTCCAGGGAGGCTGTCACACAGTTGTGTCACCTCCTGCAACAAGATCTATAACCTACGGTCAGTGCGAGCACAGCATTGCCTGTTGCAGTCAAGGTCACTGCAGCCCTGAACTTCTTAACCTCTGACTCCTTCCAGGCTGCCACAGGGGATATCAGTTCTTGCTTGCATTAAGCAGGTGACTGATGTCATGTTTGCTAGAGCAAACACTTTCATCACTTTCCCCATGGACATCCAGAAAAAGCAGATTGCAGTCTTCCCCCAAGTCTAGGATGTTATTAAGTGCACCCACATTGTCCTGAGGGCTCCTTCAGATGAGCCCACTGCCTTCATGAATTGACAAGGGCTTCCACTCCATTAACGTGTGACTGGTGTGTGATCACCAGCAGTGCATCAGGCAGATTTGTGTCCTCTTTCCTGGCAGCTAACATGATGCTTTCATCTTACAGCAATCCTCCATCTCCCCTCTTCACCCCCTCCCTCCTGCACATCAAGTGAGAGGCTGGGTGTTTGGGGACAAGGACTCTCCCCTACACACTTGGCTCATGACTCCTCTCAGGAACCCACACTCTACTCTGTAGACGAGTTGCCCTACAATCAGATCCATGGCTCAACCAGAGACCTTCTTCGAGCAGACCATCAGAATCCTCAAGCAATGATTCCAGAAATTCCACAAAGAGTGTCCTGTAGGACAATGGCTTGGTGTTTGTTTCATAACTTTGCTCTGCAACAGGGACAACACATGGAGCCACGACTGGACGAGGACCTTCAACATGATGAGGAAGACAACACTGATGATGCAGAAGATGATGAGGAAGTGGAAGAGCTCTGACACTTGCCTGCAGCCAGAGCTCTTTGGCAGCAGATTATTGAAGAGAGCTTCAGCTGAACAATCACTGACCCCCTTGCATTAACAGTCATGTCTCCCAGTCCTTCCATCCTCCAATAAATTACATCTGCCCAAAGACTAACATTGATATTTATGTCAACTGGCATTGCAGAGTCAACAGTTACTACAGGAATACTCTGCATACAAAATATTCAAAAATGCTTATCATTTTACTAGCTTACACATACACCTAGACACTAATTATCAATCTGATGTGAGCCCACAGTGCCTGTCTTAACAGCTCTCTTATCTACTCTAGTGCTCCTACGAGGTGGTCCCCTGGTGGCTTCAGCATGTGAGGTGGAAGACTGCTGTGGTCCAGTTAAGGGCTCCTAAGATGCTTATGGTCAGCAACCTCTAGCATCTTGGGCTCAGCTACAGACTGTACCAACTTGGCAGCTGGTTTTCTGGCATCAGGGCAGGCAACGGTTCAGGGGTTGATGAGGGTCCAGACGTGCTGTCATCCTGAGAGAGGGAAACATGTTCCCTTCCCATTCTACGACTGCCCCTGCAATCGGGCATTCATGATCCAACTGAAGCCCCTATCCATTCGGTCTCACAACCTTTCCCAGGTGGAGGAGATGGTGGAGCCCAGTGCCTGCATAGCCCCAGTATGAGCTTCCCTGAGAGATGCTACTACTGACGTCACAGAATTCTACAAGGAAGGCCCAGCTGCAGAGTCCATTAAGGTGGCCACGCTCCATCTACATTGCAGAGTGTCGATGTCATGCACCAGAACCCCAAGCAAGTTATTAGTGGACTCTTCCACAATCTCCAACACGTTGCGCTAGCTCCCAGGCAGGCAGTCCAAGGCATTCAGCAATTGCTAGTGCACAGAAAACATCTTTCTTTAAAGGCTGTGCCCTTAAAGTCTGTCTTCTTTAACAGAGCTGGGACATAAGCTTATCCTTCAGTGAGCTGTTTCCTGGACTGCCCTTTCTAACTGCGCCTGCTCACTTGTGCTCGTGAAGTCAATGGAAATAAAAATTGGGAGAGATGTGAAACGGGCTGCCGATTTGATATCTCCCATTTTACACTATTGCACAAAGTCAAAAAGAACCCCGTTGTATGTTAAATGTGAGTTCATTTTTTTCTCCCATGTTTAAAGTGCACTAACACAAAAGTACAAGTTTACGCAGAGCACTGTTTCGGAGTTAAACAAGCACCCGAAAGCATGCAGGGCCCCAAAACCAGAATAAGACAGGCTGTTCCCGGCACACAAACAGGACACTACAGAATGGTAGGCAACAGAATTTCAAGCAGGCGCCTCAGAATTTTCCACATCTACTCCTTCTAATACATGTTGTTCTTATGGGAATCAAGGGATATGGGGATCGGGCGGGAAAGTGGAGTTGAGGTCGAAGATCAGCCATGATTTGATTGAATGGCGGAGCAGGCTCGAGGGGCTGTATGACCTACTCCTGCTCCTATTTCTTATGTTCTTATGTTTTATGTTAGAGCATTTTTTTAAAGAATAGTACAGAAGAAAATCCATGTCACATTAATGAAGTAAATAGAAGGAGACATTACTGTGATGCCTCATGTTAAACATGTTGCATTGCTACATTAATATAATTATCAGAAAAGTCTGAACAGGCTGGGGCACTTTTCTCTGGAAAAGAGAAGGTTGCGAGGCGATATGATAGAGGTATCTAAGATAATGAAAGGGTTTGATAGGGTAGATGTATAGAAAATGTTTTCACTTGTGGGGGAGTCCAAAACTAGAGGTCAGAAATGTAAGATAGTCGCTAATAAATCCAATAGGACATTCAGGAGAAACTTCTTTACCCAAAGAATGGAAAGAATGTGAAACGTGCTACCACAAGGAGTAGTTGAGGCAAATAGCATCGATGCATTTAAAGGGAAGCTAGATAAGCTCACGAGGGAGAAAGGAATAGAAGGGTGTGCTGATAGGGTTAGATGAAGTAGGGAGGGATCAGGCTCATGTGGAGCATAAATGTCGCCAGCATAGACCAGTTGGGCTGAATGGCCTGTTTCTGTGCCGTAGACCCGATGTAATAAAAGCAATGAATATACTAAAAAGTGCATCAGTAACTTCAGTGACGTAGCAGTGAACTGCGTACTAATTGATCCAAGAGATGTCTCCCATTGTACCTTGAAATGCCCTGTGGTACAGAAGTTTAATGTGGTGGTGTCTGGATGTTGTTCTTTGTCTGCAGTTCTGGTTCAGGGAGCTGACTCAGGTTTAAGATAATGCGATAGATTTTCGTCTTCACCACCTGGGCAGTAATCTGCCCGTTATAGGAACATAGGAACAGGAGTAGGCCATTCAGCCCATCAAGCCTCCTCCGCCATTCAATAAGATCATGGCTGATCTGCACCTCAACTACATTTACCCACCTTTGCTCCATATCTCTTGATACTCTTACCTAACAAAAATCTATCGCTCACAGTCTTGAAAGCTCCAATTGTTCCAGCATCCATAGCCTTTTGGGGAAAAGAGTTCCAAATTTCTACCACCCTTATGTGGAAAAGTGCTTCTTGATTTCACTCCTAAATAACCTAGCTCTAATTTTAAGATTTTGCCCCCTTGTGCTTGATTCCCCCACCAGAGGAAATAGTTTTTCTGTATCTACCCTATCGAATCATTTATCCTTTTAAACACCTCGATCAGATCACCACCTGAATAGTTATTGAACCCACGTGGTTTTCATTCCGTAACGGAAGGGCGATCCACTGAAAACTAAAATCTACCCCCATGTTTCTCGCTGCTTTCTTTCACACTATTCCCCACAGAGGTCCATCCAGGTGACACATGGGCCGTACTTACAGTGCATTGGATAGCAGTGTATCCTGAGAGTTCAGCTGCTACTGGACTGTGATCTCTTGCTGCTTCTTCTCCTTCAAAATGCCTAGCGTTGAGATGCTTGATGCTACATTCAAGCAGGACAAGAGCAGCAGGTACATGGGAACAACACCACCTGCACGTTCCCCTCCAAGTCACACACCATCCCGACTTGGAAATATATCACCGTTCCTTCATCGTCGCTGGGTCAAAATCCTGGAACTCCCTTCCTAACAGCACTGTGGGAGTACCTTCACCACACGGACTGCAGCGGTTCAAGAAGGCGGCTCACCACCACCTTCTCAAGGGAAATTAGGGATGGGCAATAAATGCCCACCTCGCCAGCGACGCCCACATCCCATGAACGAATTTTTTAAAAGCTGCAAAGCTCACCAAAATTCTCCTCTTTTAGGCAATACCTACTCTGCTCACCACTGGGACCCTGCCAGCTTTAAATGAGGTGGGAATGAAGAAAATCCCGAATAAATGTGCGAATTCACTTTAATCGCTGCTTAACAGGCATTTAACAAGCCACACAATTGCTAACAGTGGATTTGTATGCTAATGTGCATTACAAATATGAACTCCGGCAGCAATTTTAGGAGTATGGGCAAAATGTAACACCCTGTCCATTAACACCAACCCACCAAATTATCACCCTTAACGTACAATTGGTACATGTGCTAGCTCTCACACACAATCCAATTAAACCCCGTGTACTCCTTAGAACGAATACATTGTGAAACCTTGTAACACAAAGGAATTTTAATTTAGGTGAATTAATAAATCAGAATTGTACTTACACTTTTTAATCAGAAAACTCTTCAATTTGGTCTCCGGTGTGATGGCCGGGTCCTTTACGAAGGGAACCGTGTCATCTAATTGGATTATCGTGATTCTTGGTATTGGCTTCTCCAGGATTAGTTGAGCACTTGTTTAATGGCAAGCAAAAAAAAACTTAATTCCAAAGGAACGTTTCTGATGTGAGATAAATTATATATTTTTAAAAGCACCAGAATGAGATGCTATCAATTAGTTTTTTTTTTAATTGAGAAGCCTAGATGAAGAGCCAAGGGCCAAGATTGAAAACAGTAGGGCAGAAAATGGTATAAATTAGAATGTAATGGTTTACTGATGCCAAACTTAGGACTTAAAAGCCTGAGGATTGTAGAGGATGGAAGGATCCAGAGGTAAGGGATTCCATACCTGTGAAGTCCAGAGAAAGAATGAATCAGATACCCAAATAGTGGAATCATTTGTAAGTTATATAAGGATCTGGTTAGACCCCATTTAGAGTATTGGGTTCAGTTCTGAGCACTGGACCTCATGAAGGATATATTAGCCTCAGAGGGAGTGCAGCGCAGATTCACCAGAATGATACCAGGGCTAAAAGGGTTAAATTATGAGGCCAGGATGCATATTCTAGGCTTGTATTCAATCCCTCGAGCATAGAAGATTACGGGGTGATGTAATTGAGGTGTTTAGGGTGATTAAAGGAGTTGATAGAGTAGATAGAGAGAAATTATTTCCTCTGGCAGGGGAGTCCAGAACAAGGGGGCATAATCTTAAAATTAGAGCTAGGCTATTCAGCAGTGGCGTTAGAAAGCAGTTCTTCACACAAAAGGCAGTGGAAATCTGGAACTCTCTTCCCCCAATAAGCTATTGAGGCTAGGTCAATTGAAAATTTCAAAACTGAGATTGATAGATTTTTGTTAGGCAAGGGTATTAAGGGTTACGGATCCAAGGCAGGTAAATGGAGTTAAGGTACAGATCAGCCATGATCTAATTAAATGGTGGAAAAGGCTCAAGGGGCTGAATGGCCTACTCCTATTCCTATGTAACTATGTTCCTAGAATTGGGGCTGCAATATTGCAGCCTGACCTCTGACCCACGCTCTCTTTGATCACGGTTTCCCCCACTGGAAGCACAAGATTGTGGAATTAGCTTTGGTCTGGTAAATATGTTTGATCAATGTGTTTTTTTTTTAGAATAAGGTATGATGGGGTCCTTGGAATATGTAATATGGTGGGTACATAGCTGATTCCTTTGCTCTCATGGAGGGGGGAGGCGCATCCAGTCATGCGTCTGTGGTGATACAGAGGTGAATGTGCTTCCGATCTCAGGTTGGAATTGAGTGCGTTGCCTTTATCGAGATATGCAGGAAGTGTTGTGATGTGGCTCTGGTTCTCAGTCTTCAGTTTAGAAAAAACAGCTTCTTAAAGTGCAGCTACGAAGATTGGAGCCAGCTACTTCCTCAACTGCTTCTTCTGGCGCGACCTGCAGGTGTCCTGCTTGACGAGCTGATCTTCACATCCAGTCCATCACCAAGACCAGTTGCTTCCACCTCTGCCCACCTACGCTTCTACCTCACACTACTACTGCCTTTGTCATTTCATAGGAACTGGAGGAGGCCATTCAGCCCCTGGAGTCTATTCCACTATTCAATTAGATCGTGGCTGATCTGTACCTCAACTCCATTTACCCACCTTTGCTCCGTATCCCTTGATACCCTTACCCAACAAAAGTCTATCAATCGCATTCTTTAAAATTTCAATTGACCCAGTATCCACAGTCTTTTTGGGGGAGAGAATTCCAGATTTCCACTACCCTTTTGCATGAAATATAGCTTCCTGATTTCACTGCTCTAGCTCCAATTTTAAGATTATGCCCCTGTGTTCTGGGTAAGAGAGGCAGGAGCAGGGCATAGAAGTTTGGTCTGGGAAAAATAAATGCATAAAATCCAATCTATCTGTGGAAGAAAGTATATAAGGGGGGAAATTTTAACTCCTGAGTGGGAAAACGGCCAGGCCAGCTGCCGGCCTGCTGGGAGTGTCACCAGGTTTTAGTGGCCTGAAGAAGACTTGAAAATAATATCTGCTGCTTGCTCCTCGAATCTGCCATTTTCTTGGAGCAAATTATCTATTTGTTCACTAGGCTGGGTATGATGCTGTTCTCAAGGTGGCATTTGAGGAGACTTTAGCTTATAAGAAAGCAGGGTTCATTACTGCAGCTCAGTTGTTGAACACTTAACCGATATTATTTTTATAAAGGAAAGTTGGTCTTGGAATCTGCGATTGGCAATTTTTATGCCCCAAATAAAGGTATTTTAAGCCTATTTTTGGTAAATCTTAACTGAATATTGGTAGGTTACATACACAGCCCTGTGATTTCATGAGAAAATTTTAAATCATAGCCAAGATATGGTCTTGGACAAATTCCCAGCTTAGACTCTTGGGAATATGATATTATCGTGTGCAATTAGGAATATGGGATTACATGATACTCAGTGACTAATGAACCCAACAGATGTGTAGTGCACAACTGTTATTATTAAACTGATTGTGTTCTGATCTGTACGGAATTGATTATATAAGTTATTACTGCAGAGAAAGACTTTCTTATAACCTGCGATCATCCTCCGATTCATTTATAATGGAGATAACAAACTGATTATAAAATAGGAGCTGGATGGGGTGGGGGGATTTAAAGTATCTACACTGCATGACTCATGACTCTTTCTTTTTGGAATATATTAAAGCAATTTAACTACATTTTTCACAGAAAGCGAAGGCTTTGTTAACCCTTCAGCTGCACCTTGGGAAGCCATATTGTTTTCAATTGTTTTAGCGTGAAAATTAGGGAGTATCTGACAATGCATCAACAAATTAACAGGTCTGAGTAAGACTGCTTCAGTCAGAGCTCGGAAGATGGAATGATGTTAGCAGAGTCTGAACTGCTGCTGTACATAATAGGGTAACATTTTCTGCTGTTGTACTCCTGGTGCACAGCAATGTGGACTGAGAGCACATAACAGAATGCTGGGAATGGAAGATTGCATGCCTGTCTGATTCATTTAAATGGGCAGAAAATTGGGTGGACTGCATAACTTGAAACGTGATCCTCTGTGCCCAATATATGTGCTGCCAGTGTTCACCCTCAGTGCCAAGAGTGCCAAAGTAGAAATCACCCCTCTCATTCTTTAAATTTTATATGAGTTTTCTTTTCGTTTCAATATTGGATTACAAAGAGTCTTAAAATGTGTTCAAAATACAAACATTACTAGTATTGGAAGGCAAATTCATGGGAGCTGGGTTTAAATGACATTTAAACAGGTAGGGAAGGATTGTGGCATAGAATAAACACTGAAAATATGGTGAAGGGAATGTAGTTGTTGTGGTTTTGATGATATGAGGAGTTCAAGTATTCGTGGTATTTTGGGGAAAGGTTTGCAAGGGCCTAGATGTTCTGGAAGTCAATTACTAATTTTGCCTTGCTTGTTGAATGGGTGTAAAAGTTCTTCTACGGGTCAATTTTAACCTAACTCGCCGTGCGGGAAACCCATGGGCTCGGGTGAAACACTGGTTTTACACTCCGCCCAATATTACTCTCCATTAACTTCAATGGACAGTAAAGTCCAGCGCAGTATAAAACCAGCATTGCACCCGATCCTGTCAGTTTCCCGACAGGTGAGTTCAGTTAAAATTGCCCCCTTTGAATTGTGCCTGAAGTGAAAATAATTCATCTGTAGGATTGGTTTTAAGAACATAAGAACATAAGAAATAGGAGCAGGAGTAGGCCAATCGGCCCCTCGAGCCTGCTCCGCCATTCAATAAGATCATGGCTGATCTGATCCTAACCTCAAATCTAAATTCATGTCCAATTTCCTGCCCGCTCCCCGTAACCCCTAATTCCCTTTACTTCTAGGAAACTATCTATTTCTGTTTTAAATTTATTTAATGATGTAGCTTCCACAGCTTCCTGGGGCAGCAAATTCCACAGACCTACCACCCTCTGAGTGAAGAAGTTTCTCCTCATCTCAGTTTTGAAAGAGCAGCCCCTTATTCTAAGATTATGCCCCCTCGTTCTAGTTTCACCCATCCTTGGGAACATCCTTACCACATCCACCCGATCAAGCCCCTTCACAATCTTATATGTTTCAATAAGATCGCCTCTCATTCTTCTGAACTCCAATGAGTAGAGTCCCAATCTACTCAACCTCTCCTCATATGTCCGCCCCCTCATCCCCGGGATTAACCGAGTGAACCTTCTTTGTACTGCCTCGAGAGCAAGTATGTCTTTTCTTAAGTATGGACACCAAAACTGTATGCAGTATTCCAGGTGCGGTCTCACCAATACCTTATATAACTGCAGCAATACCTCCCTGTTTTTGTGGAGCTTGAAAAATTCACAGTTGAAGCAACTTCTAATTTGGATCTTTGGCTGTAAAAAAAATGCTGTGTTTGCCACAGATCTTTTCTGTACCCCATTCTAGCCCCGACCACTGTCTGTAAAGGTATGATCACAGTCTTTATTGCAGGCTAAGCCTGTCTCTGCAAAGGTTTGATTTCAGGCCTAATGAGTCTTCACATGTTGGAATATTGTGGAAATGTCTGGGGAGACATGATCTTTATCTTGCTTCATGTGACTGTGTGTTATGTTGCAGGATTGAATGCTATCGCTAGATGTTTCTGAGCTCTACTTCTCCACCACTCTTAACTCCACATTCACCACTGTGCTCTGCAAACTCCTTGTCCGAGGTCATGGATGAGCTCGATTTTGTTCAGCTCAACATGGACAAAATTGAATCTCCCACCAGAAACTGCAGCCCAGCCCCGACTGCCTCTCCCTTCCAGCCGCTCTGTCAGGCTGAGCCAGCCAGCAGGCAGCATCTCAAGTTCAAACTTCCATCTTATCCATTACCAACACTGCCTATTTCCACCTCCATAACCTTGCCTGGCTCTGTCTCTACCTCACCCTGCTGCTGAAACCCCCATCATTGCCTTTGTCACCTCTAGACTCAACTTCTTCAATGCTCTCCTTGCTGACATCTCTCCTGATTTTGGAAATGGAAATCGGGAGAGATGTATAATAAGCGGCTGATCCGATATTGCTCGTTTTACACTATCGCCCAAAGTTAAAATTACCCCCACTGAGTAAAGAGATTGGAGCTAGCAGTTTGTCTTCAAACATATCAGTTTCCAAAATGGACACCAATCCGCTTTAGATGGAGGTTTTTATGTTCTTCAAACATTTTCCCTGTTGTCTCTTATTAAACTTATGCCTTTAACTGATAATGGCATGACCATTAAATATTAATGATTAATCATTTCTGTCATTTTTGCTTGTGAACTTTCCAACCAAAACTGTTTATGTCAATAACAATTCTAATTATTTCAAAAGTCTTATACATACCATTCCTGAAGTGTTGAATTTTATTTCAGTCAATTATATACATTTATGCTTCAATGTAAAACAAATGACCTACCGTGATTTAATGTCTGCTTTGTCCTGAGGAAGAAACATATATCAAATATATTAGATAACAGCTAAGAGGTCTGTATCAGGTTCATAATTTGAATTAAGTCCTACCCTCTCAGTCTGACTTAGTACATTTATCTAACCCCAGAAAACACTATCAAAATGGTTAACTGGATGGATGCGCAGAGAAAGAAGACTAGGCCGTTTGGCCCATTGATCCTGCTCCCATTTGGTTAGCCATGGCAGCTCAACCTTTGCAGTCCCAATTCCTTTCTCTTTCTCCATACTCCTTCACATTACTGCTTTTCAATTAGGTATCTAACTCCTTTTTTCAACAGTTTGATTTATTTTGCATCGATGGCCTTCTAAGGCAGTGCATCCCACATTCTCACAATCCTTTGTGTCAAGAATTTGTTTTCTGGATGAGCAAATAGACTTTTCTATGGATTTAAACATTAGAATGCTATTTAAAGAGCCCTTGTCTTTTTTTTTCTTTAAAAGGTGCTGGGGTTTTTTTTTGTTTAGAGCCCTTGTCTATAAGTCAGAAATACATGTCACAAAATGCTAATGCCTTTAGTACGATTTCTGGATCCAATATTTATTGGTAGTTATCATAGTTTTCAAGTTAGCACCAACCGATGGAAGAAAGCATGGCTCGCACCATAGTTAAAGAAAGAACTTGCATTTATATAATGGCTTTCATGTCCTAAAGCACTTCAAAGGCAATGAATTATGTTTGCAATTTTTAGCATTTTAACATTGCAACAGTGACTACACGTCTAAGCTTTGAGACATCCTGAGGTTGTGAAAAGCGTTATATAAATACAAGTCTTCCTTTTCTTCTTTCTTTTTGTTGTTATGTCAGCAAATTTTGTTATTATGTCGGCAAATGCAGCAAACAACTTGTGCACAGCAAGATCCCACAACCAGCAACCTGTTAATTTGTTTTTGTATTGGTTGAAGGACAAATATTGGCCATGACAACAGGAGATCTCCCTGTTCCTCTTTGAATAATACCATGGAATCTTTTACATCCACCAAAGCCAACAACCACCGCCATAGTTTACTATTTCAGCCAAAAGACAGCATCTCCGACAAGGCAGCACTTCCTCAGTACTGCATGGAAACAGTCAATTTCATCTCCCGGTCCGGAACACGGCCTAACAAGCAGCCGGCCAGTCCGTGAGCAGCCATACAGAGGCTCAGCCGATTTTAATGGCCCGGCCTTATTAGCATGACTCGGAGGCCGTCGCCCTGGACCGACAGGAACGGTCCTCGGCACAAGGTAAGTGACTGCGAGGGCTCAGGGGAGGGCAAACGTGATCAGGAAAGGGGTGGGAAGTACGGGCAGGGGAGGCCCAAGGTTTCCTTGTAGAGCCCGGAGGAGATCACCTGCTCCTCATGACCCACAAGGAACCTGACAAAAAATCAAAACAAAACTTACCTTACTGGGCCCCGTCTGTCTCTGGCTCCCATTCCCGGCAGGTTTGGCCTGGAGGGGAAGCCAACACTGCTCCCCCGCCGATGTCAGCGGAGCCTGATCTGCATATTTACAAAGGACTCTGCTGGCTTCGGGCGAGTGCCTTTGCCACCTACAATTTAAGATTGCAGTCAGCCAGGTCGGGGCGGGAACATAGTGGGTAAGTTCCTCCACTCCATTTTAACTGCCCCCACGCCTGGTATCTGCCAGGCAGGGGAGGGGGAGAGGGCTGGAGGGTTAAAATTCCTCCCTGAAGTGTCAGTCCAGATCAGGTGCTCAAATCCTGGAGTGGGGTTTGAACCCACAACCTCAGAGGTGAAAGTGCCACCAACTGAGCCAAGCTCACACATGATTAGTACAATGTCTGGTGGCAAGGTTCTATACTGGTGAAATGAGTGGCACTCATTGAGTAACATATTTATTCTGTACTATTTTTGTGTTCATAACAAAGGGTGTATTTTTCCAGCTCCATTATTAATAACAGAAAAGGCATTACTCCCAAAACAATATCTTTCAATGGACAAGATGCAGATGACATACAAAATCTGTTAATACTAGAAGTCTAGAATAGAAATAGAAAATACTAGAAATGCAGAGTAGATGAGTCAGCACAAGGAAGGAAAGAAAGAAAGGGTAAAGTTTATGGTAGAATCCGAACTATCGCAGTCAGGTTGGAGAAGCCATCTTTTAGGACTGACCAAAAAAAGAGGGGAGCGAGAGAGAGAGAGCAACTTCTTAGAGCAGAGAAGGTTAAGGGAAGAATTAATAGAAGTGTTTTCTAGATCATGAAGGGCTTTGAAAGACTAAGCAAGGAGAAATTGTTTCCTGTGGCAGAAGGATCGGTAACCAGAAGACACAGATTTAAGGTGATTGGCAAAAGAGCCAGAGGTGACACGAGGAACACATTTTTTATGCAGTGAGTTGTTATGATCTGGAATGTACTGCCTGAAAGGGTGGTGGAAGCAGATTCAATGGTAACTTTCAAAAGGGAGTTGGATAAATACTTGAAGCGGAACAATTTGCAGGGCTATGGAGAAAGGGAAGGGGAGTGGGACTAATTGGATAGCTCTTTCAAAGGGCTGGCACATGCAGGATGGATCGAATGGCCTTCTTCTGTGCTGTATCATTCTATGATTCTATGATTCTAACAGGTAAAAGTCAGGAGCCCTGATTTATTAAATGCCAGCTGTAAAATTCCACCATCTTTGTTTTTATGTCATATATATATTTATATTTGGCAAGTATTATCATTCATGGATATAGAATAAGGCCACTGATGTCCTGGAGCTGAAACACTCTGAGGGTTTCATATAGTCCTAACGAACCGTAAAGTCAATTGTCTTCTGAATACTGCCCTATTTTTCGGCAGTATTTCTGCAGTTGGGATGGAAAGTGGGGCAGGGAGCCGTTACACTGGATCTCCACTCATCTTTGCATCTGTTGCATTCTCTGCTCTCCGTTCCACCAGATGCTGGAAGCACCCGGCCAAATATTTCAGTGAGGCAGTAATGACATAGTGACATATTTTCCATCACTACTGCCTCCTTCACGCTGGCCGTTACGAATGGGAACAGTGTTGTTAGGCACTGGAAAAAGCAGAAGTAAATTCAAAAAAGACCAGAGCAAGTTCTTTAAAAAAAAATTCTTGTAAAATCTTTATTTTTCAATTTTTTTTATTTGTCTCCTCATTGCTTTGACATCTACCTTCGTGGCTTCTGCAGTGCAGCTTTCATTTTTTGCAACCCTCCCCCACTCTAAAAAAAACAGCAGTCGGGTTTCCTTTGGGGATACCTCTCTATCTGTGTTTTCTATTTGGAGGAAAAAGAAAGGAAGAACTTGCATTTCTATAGCGCCTTTCTCGACCTCAGGTCATCCCAAAGCGCTTTACAGCCAATGAATTATTTTTTGAAGTGTAGTCACTGTTGTAATCCAGGAAACGTGGCAGCCAATTTGCGCACAGCAAGGTCCCACAAACAACAATGAGAGATTGACCAGACAATCTGTTTTTAGTGATGTTGGTTGAGTGATAAATATTGGCCAGGACACTGGGGAAAATTCCCCTGCTCTTCTTCAAATAGTGCCATGGGATCTTTTACGTCCACCTGAGAGGGCAGACGGGACCTTGGTTTAACGTCACATCCGACAGAGGGCACCTCCGATAGTGCAGTACTCCTTCAGTACAGCACTGGAGTGTCAGCCTGGACTTTGTGTTCAAGTCTCTGGAGAAAAGGAGGAACAGAGGGTGGGTGGATGCCATATGCTTGTCAGGCATATGGCATCCACCCACCGATACCCCTCCTCTGAATAGATAGCCCAGGGTGCTCCTGTCTCCTTCTGAACCAACAGCATTGTGTGCAGAGGCTGCACTTCACAAGCGAATCCATCAATGAGTTATCCTGAATACTGCAACCTGGCCGGCAGGCCGCCTCCACTATTGGCACTGGATTACCAGTCACCATGAAGGTCCACAACTCCCCTAATTGTTATGCCAAAGAGCCATTGCAGGTTGCCTTTGGAATATCAGTAATGATACCCAATTGCTGTGCACAAATGCATTAAGCTGGTCACGGGTGCATAGTTTGCTACAGCAAGCCAGTTCATCATCTTCCACATGGACAGTCAGCAGCAGCACAGCATAAATAATGAACAGTTGGTCAATGCAGCTGTGGAATACACAAATTGGAGGGAGAAAGGAAATTTTGAAAAGTTCCTTTTCATGCAAAGAACATGAGGGAGAAGCAAATGGTCTCTAAGGTTTGGTAAGATAACCCCACCAATGAAGAGGGACCAGCAGGTACGGTATGTTGTCAAGCAAAGTCAACACGGTCTCTCTAACCCAGCACTCTTGGAAAGTTTCTAATTTGAAGAAAAGTACCAAGTAAGCAATGAGGATGACATTGCTTTAAATGGCTATCCAAGGAGGTGGCAAGTGTCAGCCATGTTCACCTGACTAGTTGCACGAGAGCGTAACATTAACTTAAATTTATCCAGTAGCATGCTAGAATTAAAGAGAGAGGTAATGCATATGATGCAAATAACGACCCCGAATTTGCTCAGCAATGTCAGCAGGGCAGAACTTCAACTGAGACTCGGACACACTCGGATACACCAGGACCCGACCTTACCTGAGAGTACTCAGTGGTCTTACTTGAGGATGGAGCCCATCCCCCACAACAAACATGGGGGGATGGGGCCGAGTGTGGGGACTCCCTAAGTTGGGAGTACGCCATGGGGTACAAGTGGGGCCCACCTGGGGTCCAGTCTGGGGTCGGTATCTGGCGGTCAGAATTTTTGGGGGGGAGGGGCTTTCAAGCAATTCCCTACTGTAAGAGAAAATCAGGAAAAAGAATAGGCATAAACATTTTCGGATTGAGTGTTATATATGTAAACTCACAAAGTACTCAAAACAAAATTGGAGATTTGGAAGCATTACTAACTATGGAAGGATATGATAAAGCAGCCAAAGTGGAGAAGTGGCTAAAGCTGGGATAAGATTGCGAATTTAATGCTCCAGGTTATAACATTTTCAGAAGTGATACAGAGGGCAAATAAGGAAGTGGGATGGCAGTGTTAGTGAAGGATTCTGTCACAGCACTAATGTGTAAGGATATCCTAGGATGTTGTGTTAAGATAGAATCGATATGGATGGAATTAAAAACAAGCAAGGGAAATGGTACATTGTAGGCCACCAAACAGTGGAGATGTGAGAGACGAAGATATTCAGACAGCTCAGAGAGATATGCAAGAACAGTAGGACAAGAGTATTGGGTGATTTTGACAATGTCAAGATCGACGGGAATGAAGGTAATGCACCCACGTGGGGGAGTGTTTTTTCGAATGCAGCCAGGATTGATTCCTAAATCAGTATGTTTCGAGTCCAACAAGGGAAGATGCATTAAAAACAAAAACTGGTCAATCAGCATCTGTGGAGAGAACAGACCTGAAGATCTACGCCTGAAATGTTAACTTATCTGTTCTTTCCACCGATGCTGACCAACCTTTCTATTTTTGTTCGATTTCCAGCATCTGTTGGGGTTTTTTTGCTCTTTATTTAAAGGAATAAACTTTGCTTGATTAAAGTTCTAGGAAATTAAATGGGGAAAATAACTCATGTGAGAGTAGGAGAACAATTGGGAAATAGTGACAATGGTTAGGTTCAATGTAAGAACAATGAAAAGGATAACGAGGGGGGTCAAAGATGAGGGTGCTGGACTGAAAAAAGAGAGCGTTCAGTCAGATAAAAAGGGATCTGGCCCTTTATATTAACTGGACAGAAAAGTTAACAAATGGATTGACAGATCAGCAGTGGCAAATCTTGAGAAATGAGATGGGCAGAGTACAAAATAAATATATTCCTATATGTGCAAAGGGAGTGCATTATAGAATAGAATTATATGGATTAATAAAGATTAAAACTGAACTGAAACTTAAAAGGGATAATTAGGGTTAACATACAAAAGAAAATCACAAGGAATCTAGAAAGCGTAGTGGAGAGATTAGAAGGGCTAAAAGGGAAAATGCAAAAGGTTAGCAGATAATTTGAATGGAAATAGTGAGAGTTTTTATAAGCATCTAATAAATAAAATAATAGATAGGACCATTCAGGAGTAAAAGAGGGAGTCTAATTATGGAGGATGAAGGTATGGTGGAGACAGAATCATACAGCGCAGAAGAAGGCCATTCGGTTATCGTGTCTGTGCCAGCTCTCTGAAAGAGCTATCCAATTAGTCCCACTCCCCCCACCTCTTTCGAAAGCTAATATTGAATCTGCTTCCACCCGCGCCCCCTCCCCGCCCCCCCCCCCACCACTATCAGGCAATGCATTACAGATCATAACAACTCACTGAGTAAAAGAATTCTCCTCATCTTTCCCCTGGCTTTTTTGCCAATTATCTTAAATCCTTTGGTTACTGACCCTCCTGCCAGTGGATACAGTTTTTCCCCATGTACTTTATCAAAACCCATCATAATTTTGAACACTTCTATTAAATCTCCCCTTAACCTTCTTTATCAAAGGCGAACAATCCCAGCTTCTCTAGTCTCTCCACATAATTGAATTCCCTCATCCCTGGTACAATTCTGGAAAATCTCCTCTGCACTCTCTCCAAGGCCTTAACATTCTTTCTAAAGTGTGGTGCCCAGAATATTAAATTAATATTTTGCATTCTTTTTTACAAATGATGGTGAAAGTGAGAATATAGGAGGATACTGAACAATAGACATACTGTAGAAAAGGAATTGATTCGAAAAACAAAAGGTTAGCAGAACAAATCAGTATGTTTATTGAATTAATTTCACAACTTGAACTCATGACCTCTGGTTGCTAGTCCAGTACCGTAATCACTACACTGCCTTGATCCTGGGGATAGGGGAACAGTAGACAATCCATGGTAGAATAAACATACATAGACTCCAGATGGAACATAGGAACATAGGAACAGGAGTAGGCCATTCAGCCCCTCGTGCTTGCTCAGCCATTTGATAAGATCATGGCTGATCTGTGATCTAACTCCATATACCTGCCTTTGGCCTATATCCCTTAATACCTTTGGTTGCCAAAAAGCTATCTATCTCAGATTTAAATTTAGCAATTGAGCCAATTGCCGTTTGCGAAGAGAGTTCCAAACTTCTACCACCCTTTGTGTGTAGAAATGTTTTCTAATCTCGCTCCTGAAAGGTCTGGCTCTAATTTTTAGACTGTGCCCCTACTCCTAGAATCCCCAACCAGCGGAAATAGTTTCTCTCTATCCACCCTATCTGTTCCCCTTAATATCTTATAAACTTCGATCAGGTCACCACTTAACCTTCTAAACTCTAGAGAATACAACCCCAACTTGTGTAATCTCTCCTCGTAACTTAACCCTTGAAGTCTGGGTATCATTCTAGTAAACCTACGCTGCACTCCCTCCAAGGCCAAGATGTCCTTCCGAAGGTGCGGTGCCCAGTACTCCAGGTGCGGTCTAACCAGGGTTTTGTATAGCTGCAGCATAACTTCTGCCCAATTGTACTCTAGTCCTCTAGATATAAAGGCCAGCATTCCATTTGCCTTATTGATTATTTTCTGCACTTGTTCATGACACTTCAATGATCTATGTACCTGAACCCCTAAGTCCCTTTGGACATCCACTGTTTTTAACTTTTTACCATTTAGTAAGTACCCTGTTCTATCCTTTTTTGATCCAAAGTGGATGACCTCACATTTGTCTACATTGAATTCCATTTGCCACAGTTTTGCCCATTCACCTAATCTATCAATATCGCTTTGTAATTTTATGTTTTCATCTACACTGCTTACAATGCCACCAATCTTTGCGGTCATCGCCAAACTTAGATATGAGACTTTCTATGCCTTCATCTAAGTCGTCAATAAATATTGTGAATAATTGAGGCCCCAAGACAGATGCCTGCGGGACTCCACGGGTCACATCCTGCCAATGTGAGTACCTTCCCATTATCCCTACTCTCTGTCGCCTTTCGCTCAGCCAACTTCCTAACCAAGTCCGTACTTTTCCCTCGATTCCATGGGCTTCTATCTTAGCTAACAGTCTCTTATGTGTAACCTTATCAAATGCCTTCTGGAAGTCCATATAAATAACATCCATTGACATTCCCCTGTCCACTACTTTAGTCACCTCTTCAAAAAATTCAATCAGGTTTGTCAGGCACGACCTACCTTTCACAAATCCATGCTGGCTCTCTCTGATTAACTGAAAATTCTCGAGGTGTTCAGTCACCCTATCCTTAATTATAGACTCCAGCATTTTCCCCACAACAGATGTTAGGCTAACTGGTCTATAATTCCCTGGTTTCCCTCTCTCTCCTTTCTTAAAAAGCGGAGTGACATGTGCAATTTTCCAATCCAGATGGACAGTTCCTGAATCTAGAGAACTTTGAAAGATTATAGTTAGGGCATCTGCAATGTGCTCACCTACTTCCTTTAAAACCCTGAGATGGAAACCATCTGGTCCTGGGGATTTGTCACTCTTTCGTGCTATTATTTTCTTCATTAATGTTGCTTTACTTATGTTAATTTAATCGAATCCCTGTCCCTGATTCAATATTAGTTTTCTTGGGATTTCCGGCATGCTATCTTCTTTTTCTACTGTAAATACTGACGCAAAGTAATTGTTCAACATGTCCGCCATTTCTCCATTGTCAATGACAATATCCCCACTTTCAGTTTTTAAGGGGCCAACACTGCTCCTGACCACCCTCTTTTTCCTAATATAACTATAAAAGTTCTTCCTATTGGTTTTGATATCCCTTGCAAGGTTCTTTTCATACTCTCTTTTTGTAGCTCTTACTATCTGTTTTGTGACCCTTTGTTGATCTTTGTATCTTTCCCATTCGCCAGGATCTGTGCCATTTTTTGCCTTTTTGTATGCCTTTTCCTTATGTCTTATACAGTCCCTTACCTCTTTAGTTGTCCATGGCTGTTTTTTTTGGCAAGTAGAGTTCTTGCCCCTCAGGGGTATAAACCGATTCTGTATCACGTTAAATGTTTCTTTAAACATTTCCCACTGATCATCAGTCGTTTTACCCATTAACAGATTTGCCCAGTTTACTGTGGACAGTCTCTGTCTCATCCCATTGAAGTCGGCCTTACCCAAGTCTAGAATCTTAGCAGCTGATTCACTTTTTTCCCTTTCAAACACTACATTGAACTCGATCATGTTATGATCACTATTGGATAGATGTTCGCGTAGAGTTAAGCCGTTAACTAAATCTGGTTCATTACTCATTACTAAATCTAGTATGGCTTGCCCCCTTGTTGCCTCTAGGACATACTGCTTTGGAAAACTATCCCGGACACACTCAAGAAATTCACTTCCTTTCTGACAGTTGCTAGTCTGCTTTTCCCAATCTATGTGAAGGTTAAAGTCCCCCATTAAGACCACTATGCCTTTCTTACACGCTTGTCTAATCTCTGCATTTATACAATCTAACACTTCAGAGCTGCTGCCAGAGGTCCTATACCAAACTCCCACTATAGTCTTAGATCCTTTCCTATTTCTCAATTCAACCCATAAGGTCTCTGTTGGCTGCTTACCTCTCGTTATATCCTCCTTTATCATTGAAGTGATTTCATCTCTAATCATTAAGGCTACTCCTCCCCCTCTTCCATTTTCCCCATCTCTCCTGTAGACCTTATAACCCGGTATATTTAGTTCCCAATCCTGACCATCCTGCAGCTATGTCTCAGTAATCGCTATCATATCATACTCTCCAATTTGAATTTGAACCTGTAGTTCATTTAATTTATTCCTTATACTCCGTACATTTGTATATACAACTCTTAGTTGGGCCACACACCCTAGCCTGACCTTCAGCTTTGATGCTGGGTTAATCGCCTTACACCTTCTAGTTTTGGTCAAACTGTATTTTGTCACACCAGGCTTTCTGATTCACCTCTTCAGTATGTGAGTTTTGTTTACACTGGTTAGGCCTCAGCTGGAATATTGTATAAAATTCTGGGCTACACAATGTAGAAAGGTTGTCAAGGCCTTAGAGAGGGTGCAGAAGAGATTTACTAGTATGATACTATGGATGAGGGACTACAGTTATGTGGAGAGACTGGAGAAGGTGGGGTTGTTCTCCTTAGAGCAGAGAAGGATAAGAGGAAATTTGACAGAAGTGTTCAAATTCAAGAAGGGTTTAGATAAAGTAAATAAAGAGAAACTGTTTCCAGTGGCAGAAGGGTCAGTAACCAGATGACACTGACTTAAGGTGATTGGCAAAAGAACCAGAGGAAACATTTTTTTTTACGCACCGAGTTGTTATGATCTGGAATTCACTGCCTGAAATGGTGGTGGAAGCAGATTCAGTAATAACTTTCAAAAGGGAATTGGTTAAATACATGAAAGGAAAAAAATTACAGGGCTATGGGGAAAGAGCAGGGGAATGAGATTAATTGGATAGCTCATTCAAGGAGCCGGCACAGGCACGATGGGCTGAATGGCCTCCTTCTGTACTGTAACATACATAAGGGGAGATTTTCCAAACTGGTCCTCTGGCATGGAGTCTTGCTCGCCACCATTTTTCATCTATTAATGGTTCCAGGCCGTGAACATAGAGTCATAAAATCAACCCTTTAGTGTCTTACCTGAAGGATTTTGTAAATATCTCCATCTTGTAGAAGGTACGAGATTTGTTCTATCAGTGTTTGTACTTCTTGCCCTTCTTTCTCACAATTGTTCGCTTTTTCGTTTAAGGATTTAATGATTTTCTTCTGTTCTGCTTTTACACTGGACAGTGCTTCATCCTCCGTTTTCTTCAAGGCTACTATCATGTCCTTGTACTTCTGAGATATTTGCTTTTGAAGACCTGATGCTGCATTCTGTGGACAAATGAAGACAAATAGAGCTACATTGGACCTAAATAGTGCAGTTGAATAAATTGTATAACTTATTTTAACCGTCACTTATTACCATTAAGGGATATTAGTAAGAGATTTTCAAGATGGCAGACGATTACAGTGATGCATTGTATTAACGGGCTAACAAACGGGCATGCTGGGTCGTAGAAGATAAAAAAAAGCCAAGAAGGAGGAAAGGCCATTCAGCCATTGGTCATCCTTCCAATACCTTACTCTCCCATTATAGCATCCAGCCTAATTCTGAAGCCACGATTTTAACCTAACCTGCCCAACAAGATCGGAGCGGGATCTCGATTTGCACCTCACCCATTCACTTCAATGGAGCGTAAAGTCGGACGGGGTTTAAATCGGGCGTCCAATCCAAACCCTCCTGTTCTCGTCGGGCAGCTTAGGTTAAACCCGAATGTGTTTGCCTCGATTGGAACATGTGCACCCTGAAAATTACACCAGGGTCGTGCCAGCTGGGACCTCCGCTGCCCCACCCATCGCAGGATGCTGGATCAACGGGAGGTCCAGTCATTTAAATACACATGCCAGGTGCCTGAGCCACCAAGGGCACATCTTAAGCACCTGCCTGCACCCACCACAGGCGAGAAAGTCCAGTAACTGTTGCCATCAATAGGGGGGGGCCAGGTCCCTCCCCCTGAAAGTCGATTTTAAGACCCCTTCAACCCCTTTAGTAATAATCTCGGATAAAAAGACATTTTGGAAATTACCCGTCGTCGGGGATCCAGGCCTGGACCCCAGGATGGGCCCCACTTCTACCAGGGTAGTAACTGGTACATCTCTTCTCAATGGGTGTACCAGCTGCCACTGTTCCACCAGGCTTCTAAGAGACTGAGGTGGGGTGGGGGGGGATCTCCCAACATTGAGAGCTCCTGCCCATTCCCCCTCACTGGCCTTGTAGGGAGTTGCGGTGGGAGTGCGCGAAAAGGTAAAGGATTTTTGGCCCCATTTTTTTTGCATGATTCGCAGTTTGACTAAGATAGTGTACCCAAAGTAGTGTGAGACTACCTTCTTGAGGTATGATTCTGAAATTCCCCTTGAATGCACCTGGGAAACACTCAGTCCCCAGTCACAATGGAGCGGAAAAAGGGCTGGAGACCTATGATGCTAGCCTCTTCCACTTTACATTGACCTGGAATTACCAACTGGCACAAGCAAAGGGCAGGTGTTCTGGCCCTCCTGCCTCATTGTCCTCCAGTTTCGCCAGAAGGGCACCTAAACATAGGGTGCCCAAAGATGCTGGCACTAGCCCATGCACTTGGCCCCTCTCCATTCAGAATGAAGGGTCTGAGAAGGACAGCAAGCAAGGCAAAGAAACCTTTCTTTTCCCAACAGGGACTTATTGGAAACACAGGGCTGGAGGCCATCTGGTTGCTGATTTTTGACAGCAGCCAAAAGCCCCTACAACCAACGGCCATTAGCACTGCTGCAGACCTGATAACCTAGCTGTAACAGCTGCCTCTCTGCCCCCAGTTCTGGGCACTGGCCCATGCCAGTTTGGGCCTGGGGCACATCAAAGTTTTTCTAATAACCAGAACCTACAAATCCAGGCAAGCTCAGATCAGGTTAGGTACAGCGCACTTCGGATGTGCTACACCTTACTAGTGCCATGCACGGGAGAAAGGAATATCAGGGCCATACAGGCCTTGCACTGATGCAGTTTTCCCATCACGTTACCACCAGACCAAAAGACTTATCAGTTAAGCAATAATTAAATGTGTCTGGGTATTGACTGCAAGATCTCAACCAAGGCTTACCCTCACATACTAAGTACACTCACATTCACTTCAGTAATGTTATTGGCAATACTTTTGACAGTGATATGGATTAACGATTTTCTTTTTCGAAGTTCTCCGGCCTGTACCTCCAGTGTGGACTTTAAAAAATGAAACAGGAGAATAGAATTGTTACTCAGTAGCAATAATTTTATCAATATGAATATCCAACTAACAGCTGGCTATTGCACAGTTATTCATAACTCAGAGAAAATTTAGACAGATTGAAATCCCTTATAAGCTTGAGTCTAAGGTATTGAGAATCGCTTGGGCCAGTTTTCGGGCCTAGAATCGGTAACTGCGCAGGCACTCCTGCTCCACATGAATTTTTTAAAAATTTAAACTTGCCTTTTCGGTGGCGGCTGGTTCCTAGGCCAAATCCAGGCCCGGAAAACATAAGCGCAGCAGACCTGACACCCCTGGCGTTAGGCCCATAATTAGCATGTGCAAGAGGCCCAACACCTGTTTTAGGCAGCCGCCCTGAATGCCTGAAAATTGTCTGAGGCCAACGAGCTACATGTTTCTCATGGGGTCCTTGGGGTGCAGGGCATAGCCCTGCAAAATTGATCACAACTTCCATGCAGAAGATAGGCGCAATGATGACCAATTTCTACCACTAGGTTTTCCTCTTGGCAGTAATAAGTTGACAGGGTAGGGTTTGGGCCGGCTCGACTGACTAACCACTGACCTCAATGAATTTCTCAGGGTCAGCCTAATTTAAATTTTTTTGGGAGGGCTTTCCATCTGCACTTGGGAGCTCATCACCAGGGGGAAGGGAAATGGCCACTGCTGCAGGAGATGAACACCTGCAACACCTTAAAGGGGCAGGCAGCTGCAAAAATGATGAATTGGCAAATTCCACCCATCTGGAACTGCAAATCTATTGCACCTTGTTACATTAATTATCCTTTTTTTGGGTATTGACATAATTTCTGGTGTTCCTCCATCCTCTAGCAGGGCTGGATACTTGTTCAATTCTAGGAGTTTGTAGAGGCCAGCAATGCTAAGCATCATCTGTCATCCCTGTCTAATTTGAAAGTCCCTGTCAATATTTGGGTGGGCAAATCTGATGTCTACTGTCACTTCTGGCAGATAGTGCATCCAACAACAACAATCAAACAACAATATGCATTTATATAACACCTTTAACGTGAACAACAAGTCCTAAGATGCTACACATGTCCTACATTACAACAGTGACTACACTTCAAAAGTACTTCATTGGCTGTAAAGCACTTTGGGACATCCTGACGTTATAAAAGGCGCTATATAAATGCAAGTTCTTTCACGTTGCAAAAATAGCTGGGAGTCTGGTATAATGGGTCCCTACCCAATATTCTTCTCCAGCCCTTGGCTTTTGGAGTCTCTAAATGAAGCAAGTAGGCAACCCTGTGTATGTGAGTGGGTTCTCGTTGTGTAGTCCTCCAGGAAGGAGGTTCTAGATGGCTTGCTACTTCTCCAGTCTTAGAACTCCAACTGACAAATGCCCCATGGTTGTGTCTTCCCACATGTTTGCGGTGGGGTTGGCAATTTCACCACCTGAGGTGGAGTGCATCTTCTCAGCACTGACACGGAAAGTTGCAACAGTCTGTTTTACGAGCACTTACCATTTCCCCCGTTACTTGGCAGCTGCCAACAAAATGCAGTGATGCTAAAACATATAAAATTACCCTGGCAGTAAACACAACCCTAGAATCAACCTTATTAGGGGTGGGTTTTTCGAAATCCTGTTCCTGGCGGGAGTCCTTGCTTGTATAATCAGCCCGTACGTTTTAGTGTCTGGTCCTACAAATGTTGTGTAAGTAAAACCTACAATGGCACCAAGCAGGGTAAAAGTTTGAAAAAATATTAAATACTTTTAGGTGACGCCTTCCTTGACCGGATAGGATGAAAGAGGCTCCATCTCTGATTGGAGCACAAGTTGAACTCATATAGTGCTTGTTTCACCTCAAGGTTTAAATTGCATATCCTCTCTCCCTGGGCTAGGAACAGGCTCCATTGTTTTACATGCCATATGTAATCATTTCCACCACAACGCAAATCTGCCACCCAAGCATGAAAGAAACACAATGGGCCAAACCTTCCTGGAGAAATAACGACAAATTCACAACGCACGCCATTATTAATGCGCAAATCGGCCAGCAAGTTTAGGGGAAGAAGAGATACACTGTGTGAGTTGTGAATCTCTAAAACTTGCTGGTCGATTTATGCCAATCTGCCGTTTGCTTTGTACGAACAGCATCTCCCCCTTAGCATCCCCGTTATTTTTAAGAAGTTGCTGGATTTGCACATTAATTGCCCATTAAACTCACCGCAGAAAGTTAGAGCTCATATTTAACAGCATAAGTATCCTTTTAATGACATCATAATTGTTAATGCAACGCCAATCAACCTCTCCAGCCCAGAAAGGAAACAATTTAAACTGTTGAGTCTCATTCCTGCATGCAATTTAAAACTTCAAATTTTAAAATTTTTTCTTACTTTTCCTTTCTGACTTTTTTTCTCTCTCTCAATCCAATCTTTCTTTCCCTCTCTTTATTTCTCTTTCTGTGCCTGATTTGACTCTAATTCACTCACTTTAATTCACCCTCCTTCTCCGTCGTTCCTCTGTTTCTTTCTCAATCCTTAACTCTCATTAGTTAAAGGAGACAGACTGTTGGTCCCGTTGTTCACTAAGGTCCTAGATTCCCCTGTTGCCCTCTCCGTGCCGTTATCAGCTTGCACTTCCAGCAAGTTACGGCACAATTTATATTAGAGCTGAAGGGTGCGGGAAAACCTTTAGCTAATGGCGCATGTCGCGAGATGCAAGATTTGGCCTATTAAGATTATTGATATTCATTCATAGAATTCCAGGGTAACGCCCAATTCTGGCCTCTGATGATATCCGAACCTTCAGTGACCTCAGACCTTGACAAAAAGGATATTAAAAAAAGACTTAAATTGTATCTTTTTTTAATAATTGTTTCTCTTAATGGTTTGCATGCTACAACCAAACCAAAAACTATTTGTATCTTAAGCATGACACAGTCTGTAAAAATGTCGATATTTTTGTGTAGAAATTGTCCTAGGGGTTACTGATTGTGGAGCCAGTTACAGAATATTCAGTCCAAGACAGCTGCATCCTCAGAGGCATTTGTAAATCTTGCAAAATGTGTTTTCAGTGTCAGGGGGGGTTGGTTTGGCTGGAGTTACTGTGGGTTCATTGTTTTCAGAGGCTGTCACTGCCACATTTGAAGGGGTACCTGTGGCACAGAATTCCATAAGGAGCAACAGTCCTTGTCACTTTGAAATGGAAATGCCATATTTACTGGGCTTTAAATCAAACAGAGATACAGACTTATCTGTACAATACTGTATGATTTATCCTGTATTGTGTACTTTGTGATATTTCCCGTACTGTTCAATTTCCTAACATTTTCTAAATTAAGGATGCATTACAATGCCACACTCATGTTGATGCAAATTGTTTCATATGCGCACCAATGCAATAGTGACAGTATAACTCAGGACTCTGGCTGATCATCTAACTCCCAAGTGCTCTGAAGCTAGGGCTTTTGAGACCTTTCCCAGAAGGCCATCTCATGCCAGTCTGACATCTCACCAGTGCTGTATAACTCCATCCAAGTGCAAATCTCAATTTTGCATCTTTCAGGCTCCTTATTTCTTTCCCCAGTCCTACTCAACAAATACTGACATAATAAGATCCATATTTATTCAGTGCTATTTGCAGTAACATGTGCTGTAAACCCCTGCTTTGCCTTGTTGACCCATAAAAGATTTGCTTGTCTTACTCTTCAACCTAAGACAGTGTTGAAGTGTTTCATGAGTTCAAGGAGCAATTGTGGTGGCAGGTTGCTGTTAGGTGCTGTGACCCTGTTGGGATGCAGTGATGCAATTCCTGGCAATGACTGGAGTCACATCCAATAATGCAGCAACTGCCAGTAGCAGCCTACTGTCTGTCACTTCCTAAATCCTTTTGTACGAAGGTTGGACACCAATCTGTCAGCTTTGGCTTAGCGATAGCTCTCGTGCCTCTGGGTCAGAAGGTTGTGGGTTTAAGTCCCACTCCAAAGACTTGAGCACTTAATCTAGGCTGACACTCCAGTGCAGTACTGAGGGAGTGCTTCATAGTTAGAGGTGTCGAATTTCGGATGTGATGTTAATCTAAAGCCCTGTCTGCCCTCTCAGGTGGATGTAAAAGATCCCATGGCATTATTCGAAGGAAAGCAATGGAACTCTCCCTGGTTTCCTGGCCAATATTTATCCCTCAACCAATATCACTAAAACCAATTATCTGGTCATTTATCTTATTGCTGTTTGTGGGAGGTTGCTGTGCACAAATGGTTTCCCAATATTACAACAGTGACTACACTTCATAAGTACTCATTGGTTGTGAAGTGCTTTGGGACGTCCTGAGGTCGTGAAAGGTGCTATATAAAATGAAAGCTCTTTCCTTTCTTCTTGAGAGGACGCTGATACATTGGACCCTTTTCCCTCGAGCCTGGGCAGTCCAACTGGAGGGCCAGCAAGCTGCATAAAAACAGTCTATAGAGTGTGTCCAATGTGGCTAAAACCCACTATCGTTGCACTCTCCAAATAATCTCCCAGTTTTTAACTCTGGCAGTAACAAACTGGTGTAAACGCAAGGTAATCAACAGTGCCACTGACAGAGCTCATGAAAAGACATTATTCCATGCATGTTCCCATCACTACTTTGGGGCGCCTGGCAGATGGTGATGAAGATAACACTCACTCCATGGCACTCTGCATTTAAGCACATTTCTCCTGCATGACTCGAATTGCACTGCTACACATTCCAGCTGCTACAGCTGCTCGTGGTTGAATTATAGAATCATAGAATCGTTACAGCACAGAAGGAGGCCATTCGGCCCATCGAGCCCATGCCGACTCTTTGTAAGAGCAATCCAGTTCGTCCCATTCCCCCGCTCTTTTCCCGTAGCCCTGAAAATCTTTTCCCTTCAAATATTTATCCAATTCCTTTTTGAAAGTCACGATTGAATCTGCATCCAACACCCTTTCAGGTAGCGCATTCCAGATAATACCTACTCGCTGCGTAAAAAAAGTTTTTCCTCACATCGCCTTTGGTTCAAAGGATATGCCTTGACTCAAAGGATGTGGAAAAAGCATTAATTCCAGTCTAAAGACAGGCCCAGTGGGATGCCAATCCCTTGCCCAAACAATTGGCAGACAGCATGGATTGGCAGCCTGCTCAGATCTTTCTTCTTTTCTCCTGCTACCTCCACTTGCTCCTCCTCAGTTGTGAGTCATGATTCACTCGATGCCCCTTATTCATGCTCACAAACTATATTCTCCTGGGTGCTAGTCTCTGTGTTGGTGTTTAGGTTAGGTTGAGTGCTTGATGCAACGTCCAGTGAAGTGCCTGGGGCAGTGGCACGAGTTCTTTTGGGTTTTTCACCTTGGGAAGTACCTAAAGGAGAGATAAGGAAGAAGATTTACAATACACCCTCCAGATAATAGCTTCGAAGACGGATAAGATCATAAGAGTTTTCATGAAGCTGCTTCACCAATGTACCCCTGACTGTGCAGATTTGGAAAGTCAGTCAGTGTATGAAGGATCATAATAAATGGAGAATATTTATTGTGTGGTGTCATTACACCTCCAAACTTGCCCTTACCAATGCCCTTGAAAAATTCTGAACTGGATTTTGGCAAGGACCATCACCTCTAACTCAGGGAGCTGCTTCTGCAAGACTGGATCAGTGGCTGTCCTGGTTGTGTCAGCATGGCTTAATGGTAGCATTTTCAACTTTGAGTCAGAAGAGTGTGGGTTCAAGCTCCAGTCCAGAGCCTAAGTACTTAATCTAGACTGATACTTCAGTGCAGTAACAAGGGAGTGTTGCATTGTTGGCGGTGCTGTCTTTTGGATGAGAGGTTGAATTCAAGAACCATCTGGTTGTTTAGGTGGATATAAAAGATCTCATGATACTCTCCCGGTGCCCTGATCAACAATTGCCTCTCAACCAACACCACCAAAGCAGACTAATTGGTGAATTATCTCATTGCTGATCGTGGACCTTGCAGTGCAAAAATTGGCTGCGTGCTTGTCTACAAAACAGCAGTAACTGTATTTCAAAATAATTTGTGAAGTGCTTTGTAATGTCCTGAGGAGGTGTGAAAGATGCTAAATAAATGCAAATTGTTTCTTTCTCTTTCTCTCCTAATTGTTGGGAACAGCATTGGCCTGGAACTAGAGCACATTTATGAAGATGTTAGCAAGTACTTGGACACCCCAAGCAGCTCCAGACCACCTCCCTTCCTGTGCCATTCTCCCATTAGCCGTGGCTCAGTGGTAGCACTCTCACCTCTGAGTCAGAAGGTCATGGGTTCAAGTTCCACTCCAGCACATAGCCTAGGCTGACACATCAGTGCAGTACTCAGGGAGCACTGCACTGTCGGAGGTGCCGTCTGTCAGGTGAGATGTTAAACCGAGGCCCTGTCTGCCCTCTCATGTGGACGTAAAAGATCCCATAGGACTGTTGCGAAGAAGAGGTGTCCTGGCTAATATTTATCCCTCAACCAACATCACTAAAACAGATTATTTGGTCATTATCACATTGTTGTTTGTTGGACCTTGATGTCCGCAAATTGGCTGCCATATTTCCTACATTATAACAGTGACTACACTTTAAAAGTACTTCATTGTCTGTAAAGCGCTTTAGGTCATCCTCAGATTGTGAAAGGCGCTAAATAAATGCAAGTCTTTCTTTCTTTTCTTACATGGTGTTTTTCCTCGCAGTACTCTTTTGCAGGTGACCTGCGAAGTGCAACATATATGGTCTGATTGTCTGCAATTATGCTATACAGCCACTGTGGAATGAAAGAGGTTGCACAAAGCGATCAAACCTGGGTTCATTCTTTGCAAGTTATCTCCTTGAGGAGCAGATAAACATTTGCACTGGGCCCATGCCTTATATGAAGGAAGAGTATGCATGTCTACAAATGTCTCTATACGTACACCTACATTGGCACTTCTCCTGATGCCACTGAACTTGTTCCTCCTTTGTTCCCAAGGATGGAAGTCTTGGGAAACTGCATTCATTCACTCACCAACCTCCATCCATGCAGTTTGTACCTGGGTTTTTGCAGGTCGATGTATTTGGCATTCAACAGCGCCTTCTTCACTTCTCATCCTGCCAACACCCTCCAGAGACTCATTACTGGAGGCTGGAGTCTTCGGCAGCATTCCCATCTCACACATGCTGATCACAAGTCTGTTGCTCTTCTAGAAGAACAATTGTTGGTAACTCCCCTTTAAGCATAAGCAGCAGCCCTTTAAAAGCAAGCAGCAGTCCTTTAAAAGCAAACAGCAGTCCCTTAAAAGCAAGCAGAAGCCCACTGAAAGCCTCTGGTTCACCCAATTTTGCAAGTTTCAGCCAGCAATCTTGCTGATCTGGCTTGCTGTGCATGGAGGAGCTTGCCTTACACAATTCATCATGGCCAGCCCTCCCTACTGCCAGTGCGGGTACAACCGCATCACAGATGAGCACAGCCCCAATTTTATTGGACTCGGCTAATCAGGACTAATGTCTAAACCATTGAGTGATACAGTCGCCAACTAGCTCCCATATTTGAAAACTTGGAAGAGTTGAACACTCGGACCTAACTGGCAGCAACAGTTCAGTATTTATTGCACACAAGGCTTTTGATTTATTGTTGTTCAGAGGACCCCCTCAAAGAAAAAATCTTATCGCCCACAGATATAATTGGAGGATAGATACTGAGCTCTATTGGATATCCTACTAATATCCTGAACTAATGCCTTATGAGCTCAAAGTGACAAGTAAATTGCAGCCTGCGCCACAATGGGACATGAATCATTTCTCATGCAGCTTCACAATTTATCCCATACATTAACAATTAATTAGCCTCAGTTCATTAATTAAATGGATAGGTTTAATAGTGCTCTGTATTCCTTTGTGGTTTGGTCTGAGTGCATCTGGGGGTACTCCGAGTGTTGATCCTTCTCCTCATGGCTTCCTTACTGTTTCCTACTCTGACTCATTGACGTCAAAATCATGTCATTCCTTATCCCACGCCCCAGCCCTGTTCATCCCTTCCTTCTACAATCGAGCCCCTTTCCAGATCTAGCTCAGTCATCAAATCATCACCACTTAATTTATTTTATTTTCTCTCTTTCTCTTTCCAACGTTGGTGGTGCCGCTGAGCAATGGATCCCTCATCTGGGTTTCCTCATAATATTTTTTAAAAATCATATGATATGGGTTTAGAATGTTTATACATTGTACTCATAAATATACAATTTCAAAATTTGCAGACAACACCAAATTGTGGGGTATAGTTAATACCGAGGAGGATTGTGACAAAATACAGGAAGACTTTAAAAAACTTGCAGAATGGGCATGTAATTGGCAAATGAATTTCAATATAGAGAAGTGTGAGGTATTACATTTTGGTAGGAAGAATAAGGGGGCCACATACTGCTTAGATAATAAGAGGGGTAGAGGAGGAGAGGGATCGGCGGGGGGGGGGGGGGCGGGGGGGTAACAGATACATAATTCACTAAAAGTAGTGATGCAGGTTAATAAGGCTATAAAAGAAGTACACCATGCACTGGGGTTCATTTCTAGAGAGATAGAAATGAAAAGCAGAGAAGTTATGTTAAACTTGCATAGAACCTTGGTTAGACCACACTTGGAGTATTGTGAATAGTTCTGGTCTCCATATTATAAAAAGGATATAGAGGCACTGGAGAAGGTGCAAAAAAGATTGACTAGGATGATACCAGAACTGAGAGGTTATACCTAGCAGGAGACCAGAACCCGGGACCATAAATATAAGATAGCCACTAATAAATCCAATAGTTAAGAAACTTCTTTACCTAGAGAATGGTTAGAATGTGGAAGTTGCTACCACAAGGAGCAGTTGAGGTGACTAGCATAGATGCATTTAAGGGGAAACTAGATAAACACATGAGGGAGGAAGGAATAGAAGGATATGCTGATATGGTTAGATAAAGTTGGGAGGGAGGAGGTTCATGTGGAGCATAAACACCGGCATAGACCTGTTGGGCTGAATGGCCTGTTTCTACAATGTACATTCGATGTAATTCTATGTAATATATTCTGTTCAAATTAATTTGCAATGGAAATATGAAAGTGACATTGGGGGTAACATTAACCTAACTCGCTGGATGGGAAACCCATGGGATTAGATGAAACACTGATTCTACACCATGCTCAATATTATTCTCTGTGTAAAATCGGACAGGGTGTAAAACCAGCATTGCACCTGATTCCGTCAGATTCTCGATGGGTGGGTTAGGTTAAAATTGCCCCCTTTATATCTCTCCCATGAAATGTGGAAAATATATAATGGAAATGATACTTATTTGTACCAGTTTATATCTACGTAGGACTCAATTCAGATGACGGGTCCCTTTCCGGAGCTTTAACCTAGCATTTAATCTTTCAGATGACAATGGAGCTGCTATGCATTTCTAGCATTTTCTGTTTTTATTATACTTTTAAATAGTTCTTTTTTATTTGGGATCTTTTACTTCCTCTATGGAAGCTGGGATAACCCTGCCTTCTAACAGAATTTCCTTGCTTTCTTTTGGTAGAGAACCAACGGTGACGAATCCCAGTTTAGGCAACTTGCAAAAGCCAGGCAGGCTATGGATAGAGGCCCAAGGGAAGATGGTGTGACAGGTCAAGGAGCACAGAACAAGGGGAACGAAAGCCTTCCAGGCTGTATTGCGAGTTTCCACTGGTTTAGGTAGAATTTGCTCCCATTGTACACATGTCTTAAAGGGATGCTGCCTTTAGGAAAAAGTGTTTGTCAAAACTTTTATCTTACTTGAATGTAAACAGACATAACATAATTGCATTGAAAAATGATGGGGCAGAAATTGCTTGGAAAATAATGGTAATCTCAACAGCGCTCTCCGTTGTTAGTGGTGAAATGGAGGAGCAAGTTCCGGCATTCACACATGTGCAGTGAAACACAGAAATCCAAAACTTGCTCCTATTGGTTTGCAATATGACAGCTTCGAATTAAAGGTATATCACTGGCTGCAATCGGTGAAATCATTGAACCAGCGCCAACTTGCTCATCTGCCCAGCTGGAAAGTAAATAATGTCACCACAAAATAGGTACGCTTGAAAATACCAAGTATAAACTAAGTTTTAATAGAGCGGTATGTTTTAATGATTGCCAAACAACTAAAAATTAACTTTTAAAAATATGGAGTCTTATTACTCCTTATTTTAATAGTTTTTGGTCATTAAAAAAGAATAAAATTAAAATTAAATTTTTTTTTAAAGTTCTTTACTTTTCCCTTTTGTCTCTTTTATTAAATTCAATTATTTCTTACTCTCTCTTTTTTTCGCTCTCTTTAACTGTTTTTATATGATTTTTACTGTTGTACCTTTCACGTCCTGGCTTTCAAGCCAGCAGAAACAGTTACGCAGATTGTCAAAAATGCTGCAATCTGATTGGTAAAGGAGAGGGCGTGATCCTCTTGTTCCGCCTGAACTAACGCTGGGCTCTTCTCCGCTTCCTATTTGAAGAAGTGCCCAAAGTAAAGACCGCGGTAAGTAGGTTCGTTAATTTAAAACTGTCGCGTAGTGATAACTATTACTTTCACTCTGAGCAATTTCTGCCCCATTGTTGCCTAACTTGTATACAATGTTCTCATGTCTCTTTTGTGGCACAAAATAACTTTATTTTTAATGAGTTATATTTGGAATTTGAGTCATTATTTAATTTTAGTTATGAAATACTTTTTGTTATATTTTAACTTAGTGAATGTTAGTTATTTTCATTAACATCAATTTTAATCATAGTTAGAGTTAAGGAAAACCATACTGTTCTTTGGCTCTCCTTTCATTTCAAATAACAGTTTCGATTAATCATGTATAGGCCAAAGAGCTACACGTTCCCTGAAGGACATTAGTGAACCAGATTAATTTTCACCATTTGTCAGAAGTGGGATGTGAATTCAGCAGCATTTGGGTTGTTAGCCTGGTATTGTAACCACTAGACCACTGTATCCAGTCATAGATAAAATGCTGCTGATCTTTATACATTCCTTGTCCTGTCAGCTGCAATTGTTCCCCCGCCTGCGCCCACCCACCGCGCCCCTCCGCCCCCCCCCCCCAACAATGACAAGTGGATTTGTTTCCTTTAAACATTGAGGTTTGGATACAAGCAGCCCAGCCGACCTGGTTGCACGAAAGCGGGAGAGTGTTAGGACAAACGAGGGGGGACTTTCAAAAGGTGTTTGATAAAGTGCCGCACGGAAGGCTTATCATCAAGATTGCAGCCCATGGAATAAAGGGGGCAGTAGCAACATGGATACAGAATTGGCTAAGGGATAGGAAACAGAGAGTAATGGTGAACGGTTGTTTTTCAGACTGGAGGGGGGTGTACAGTGGTGTTCCCCAGGGGTCAGTGCTGGGACCACTGCTTTTCGTGATACATATTAATGACTTGGACTTGGATGTAGAGGGCACAATTTCAAAATTTGCAAATGACACAAAACTTCGAAGGGTAGTAAACAGTGAGGAGGATAGTGATAGACTTCCAGAGGATATAGACAAGCTGGTGGAATGGGCGGACACGTGGCAGACAAAATAAAACACAGAAAAATGCGAAGTGATACATTTCGGTAGGAAGAACGAGGAGAGTCAATTTAAACTAGAGGACACAACTCTAAAAGGTGTACAGGGACAGAGAGATCTAGTGGTATATGTGCACAAATCATTGAAAGTGGCAGGGCAGATTGAGAAAGTGGTTAAAAAAGCATACGGGATCCTGGGCTTTATAAATAGAGGCATAGAGTACAAAAGTACGGAAGTCATGATGAACCTTTATAAAACTCTGTTTCGGCCACAACTGGAATATTGTGTCCAGTTCTGCGCACCGCACTTTAGGAAAGATGTGAAGGCCTTAGAAAGGGTGCAGAAGAGATTTACTGGAATGATTCCAGGCATGACGGACTTTAGTTATGTGGATAGACTGGCGAGGCTGGGGTTGTTCTCCTTGGAACAGAGACGACTGTGAGGAGATTTGATAGAGGTATTCAAGACAGAGTAGATAGAGAGAAACTGTTCCCATTGGCGGAAGGGTCAGGGATCAGAGGATATAGATTTAAGTTGATTGGCAAAAGAACCAAAGGTGACATGAGGAAAAACTTTTTTACACAGAGAGTTGTTAGGATCTGGAATTCACTGCCCAAGGTGATGGCGGAGGCAGATTCAATCATGGCCTTCAAAAGGGAACTGGATAAGTACTTGAAAGGAAAAAATTTGCAGGGCTACGGGGAAAGGGCAAGGGAGTGGAACTAGCGGGATTGCTCTTGCATAGAGATGGCGTGGACTCGATGGGCCGAACGGCCTCCTTCCATACTGTAACCTTTCTATGATTCTATGATTCTATGACTGAGAGGACACCTCGAGAACTTCTTCTTCAACTTGTTTTTATCATTCGAGGTAAAAGTGAAATTTAGTTGCTCAATGGGGACACAAGTGTAGGGCCTTGAACAGTGCAATTGTTATTCATCATAAGTGTTACTTTTTTGAATCAGTACTGACTCTACAATTTAAACTGCGCATTCCCTGTTTAAAAGTGAATTTCACAATTCATTTTTTTGGATACTTTTGTTTTAACTGTGCGTGCTGATGGCTTCACGGAGGGAGCTGGTTTGAAGGAGTTATGGAGGTCCATTGTGAGGGAACTGAATTTGAAACCTCAATGGCATTTCCGTACTGCGAACCCATGTGTCAAATTTGGCGTGTTTCTACTGTGTGTTGGGTTCAAGAGAATGGGTACAATTGCTCATACCCAGTTGTCTGAAAGTTTAAGCTATTTTAAAGTAACTCGCTGACGGGATCTTGCTCATACAGTTGATTCAAAACCAGATTTGAAACCCCAAATCTGGCCGTGGTCCTCCCCTGATGTCAGAGAAAGGTCCTGCAGACCAACAATCTCAAAAAACACATTGCTGGGCTTTGTGAATGTATTAAGCCTGCCTTTAACTAAATACTTGAGCTGTCACCAGTGCTGCAGATACCTCTTTGCCTCCAGAAGCAGACAGCCAAACCTGTTATTGAATCATAGATTCATACAGCACAGAAGGTGGCCATTCAGCCCATTGTGCCTGTGCCAGCTTTTTGAAAGAGCTTTCCAATTAGCCCCACTTGTTAAAACTGGATAGCCATATGATGCAGGAAAGAATACTAGAGCTTGGTCTTTAGTTACTTCCAAGCCTTTATTCACAAAGTTTCCACTTGCCCACCCCAGACCTTAGCTAAGCTCTCCTACAAAAAGCATACAAAAGTGTCCCCAATCAATACTTACCACCTGATTACAATCAACCCCAAATGATACAATTCATACAATTAACACAACAGTGAAACTTCTCCTGTCCCACACTAACCATTTATATGGCATTTCTGAGTATGCCAGCTAACTCGGTGCCAATTTGCGCTCATTTGAGGCAGCTTTATGAGGCGGACTTGTGCCCACTTGGTCAAAATGGAGCCATTATACGTAGATCACTTAAAACTGGCAGGGAGGGCGGTGGGGGGGGGGGGGGGGGTGGAAGGGAAGGGAGAGACTTTCATCCCAGCAACCTAGACTGGATTTGAACTCAGGTTTACAAGGAAACGATTAGTGTTTTAACTCAATAGAGGGAACTTCCTTGGAACTGCTCCTGTCACACTTCTGGTGAAGTAATAGAATCATAGAAAATTTACGGCACAGAAGGAGGCCATTCGGCCCATCGTGTCCGGGCCGGCCGAAAATGAGCCACCCAGCCTAACCCCACTTTCCAGCACTTGATCCGTAGCTTTATAGGTTATGGTACTTCAAGTGCATATCCAAGTACTTTTTAAATGTGATGAAGGTTTCTGCCTCTACCACCCTTTCAGGCACTGAGTTCCAGACTCGCACCACCCTCTGGGTGAAAAAATCTTTCCTCAGTTCCCTTCTAATCCTTCTACCAATCACTTTCAATCTATGCCCCCTGGTTATTGACCTCTTTGCTAAGGGAAATAGGTCCTTTCTATCCACGCTATCTAGGCTCTTCATAGAATCATAGAATCATAGAAAGGTTACAGTACGGAAGGAGGCCATTCAGCCCATCGAGTCCGCACCAGCTCTATGCAAGAGCAATCCAGCTAGTCCCACTTCCCCACCCTATCCCCATAGCTCTGCAAATGTTTTCATAATTTTGTACACCTCAGTTAAATCACCCCTCAGCTTCCTCTGTTCCAAAGAAAACAACCCCAGCCTATCCAATCTTTCTTCATAGCTAAAATTCTCCAGTCCTGGCAACATCCTCGTATATCTCCTCTGTACCGTCTCTAGTGCAATTACATCCTTCCTGCAATGTGGTGACCAGAACTGAACGCAGTACTCTAGCTGTGGCCTAACTAGTGTTTTATACAGTTCTAGCATAACCTCCCTGCTCTTATATTCTGTGCCTCGGCTAATAAAGGAAAGTATTCCATATGCCGCCTTAACCACCTTATCTACCTGTCCTGCTACTTTCAGGGATCTGTGGACGTGCTCTCCAAGGTCCCTCACTTCCTTTACACCTTTCAGTATCCTCCCATTTATTGTGTATTCTCTTGCCTTGTTTGACTTCCCCAAATGCATTACCTTTCACTTCTCCGGATTGAATTCCATTTGCCACTTTTCTGCCCACCTGACCAGTCCATTCATATCTTCCTGCAGTCCACAGCTTTCCTCCTCACTATCAACCACACGGCCAATTTTGTATCATCTGCAAACTTCTTAATCATGCCTTCTACATTTAAGTCTAAATCATTAATATATGTCACAAAAAGCAAGGGACCTAGTACTGAGCCCTGCGGAACCCCACTGGAAACATCATTCCAGTCACAAAGACACCCGTCGACCATTACCCTTTGCTTCCTGCCACTGAGCCAATTTTGGATCCAACTTGCCAACTGACCAGTCTGCCACGTGGGACCTTGTCAAAAGCCTTGCTAAAATCCATGTTCCCTCCTCAAAAAATTCAATCAGACACGACCTTCTCTTAACAAAGCCATGCTGACTGTCCTTGATTAATCCGTGCCTTTCTAAGTGACGGTTTATCCTGTCTCTCAGACTTGATTCCAATAATTTGCCCACCACCGACTGACTGGCTTGTAATTACTTGGACGATCCCTTTTTAAACAACGGTACAACGTTAGCAGTCCTCCAATCCTCCGGCATCACACCTGTATCCAGGGAGGATTGGAAAATGATGGTCAGAGCCTCTGTTATTTCCTCCCTTGCTTCTTTTAGCAGTCTGGGATACATTTCATCCGAGCGTGGCGATTTATCTACTTTCAAAGATTCTATTCCCCTTAATACTTTCTCTCTCACTATGTTTATCCATCCAATATTTCACACTCCTCCTTAACTGCAATCTCTGCATCGTCCCTCTCTTTTGTGAAGTCAAGCTATTCATTAAGAACCATACCCACATCCTCCACACACAGGTTACCTTTTTGGTCTCTAATAGGCCCTAATCTTTCCTTAGTTATCCTCTTGCTCTTAATGTATAAAGTTATGGTGCCGGAGCAGGAGCAGCTGCCAATCAATCACACAGTCCCCCTGAAAAACACCTGGAAGCATGGAATCATACAATACAGAAGGAGGCCATTCGGTCCACCGTGCCTGTACTGGCTCTTTGAAAGAGCTATCCAATTAGTCCCACCCCTCCATGCTCTTTCCCCTTAGCCCTGCAAATTTTTCTCTAATTTTAAAATCTCACAAGATCCAAAAAACACAACTCTAACTAAAACCGTGGTAGGGGAATAAAATTAAATTGTTATTAATTCTGCATACAGCTCTTGATATATTATTACACAGAGTTTTCTTCTAATTAAAAATATCACTCTACAGATTTATGCAGGACGCTTAATGACAGCAGTTTGCATAACTACCGCACCCCTCAAGTGCAATTATCTCAGATAGCCTTGCTGAGAAAAGAACAAAAATGGACAACGAGGAATTTGGACAGTTTGCCATTGATAGATTGGAAAGGGAGGTGAAAGCAGGGTAGGCATTTGAAGGCAACAAGGAAAGCGATAAAGCAAATGTGTCTAGGGAGGAACTTCCAGAGCGCAAGGACATAACAGGGCCAACATTCCTGGGTGGGAGAGGGTGGCCAATCACCCGTGGAGGACAGATTTTCGGGGCAGAACCCACATCTACTGGTTTCCCCTGAAACGCTCTGCCATAAATTCTTCTGCCAGTCCTGTCCCCACATCTGCCGCCAGCTTTGGGGGAGTGTCTGAGAGCAGGCGTGGGTTATCTTTGTGAGCTTGGTTAGTAAACGCCCCAGGAATATTAGGAAACAAAGGTAATCGTTCCCATAAGGATTGATTATCATGTTTCCCCCGTATATTGACTAACCAACAATTCTTTTTTAACCTTTCACCCTCGAACTGTTAAGAGCCTCAGGTCTCCCCCACCCTCCCCTCCCCTCCGTGACAAAGGCAGGGTGCCACTCTGATTTTCCACTGGCCACTCGGGACAGATGATTCTGTTGCACCTCAACAAGTGAGGGCCGTTCCCCTCCGATAATCAATATGATCCTCTCCCTGGGATTTGAACAGGGTCAATGGTTTCTCCAGGAGCGGGAGGCCCTGAGATTTCAGCCCCAATGACTGGAAGATTGGCCACAGATGATGGAGCAGAGGGAAGCAAGGAATAAACTGAAGTCCAGGATGTGGACGACACGTGTGTAAAATAGTGGCTAGAAGACATCACTGAGGCAAAGACGCAGGCCACGGTGCACAATTAACACAATAGGAGTGGGGTGAACCTAACTAACGAGCAACGGAAGAAATAGTTCCAGGAATTAGCCTTTACCTTAGCAAGTTGGAGCATTTCATTCAAAGTAACCACCGAGTGGTTTTTATGCCTCCCAGCCACAATACAGATGACGCATACAGGAACTTCGTCCTCCTGACAGTATAGTTTGAAGTCTTCATTGTGCTTGGGGCAATTCAAGTTGGAGGAAGACAGTTGCTTCGACATGGTTGTTGAAGGCTGCTTTCTCTGTGCGAATATTCAGGGTGCCCCTACACAAAGGGCTCTCGCAGATCTGTTACTGCTGCAGTGTTCTCTGCACAGTTACCACAATGTATCCACACACACTGCCTTTCCGTTCCCCTCTGATAAAAGTATTTCTGCTTTGTTTATAAAACTATGGAACACGACAAATTGCTACTTCTGTTTGCAGGGGTGCTTATCCTGTCAGATGGCATTGTGGGAGAAACACCAATGTGTAGAATTTGGTATGCCTGTTTCTCGGGCATAAAATGGGTGCTAAGAGTACCAATTTAGCAGTGGGACGGCCTGCGACTGATCTAGGCAAGCATTGGTCCCACTGCTAAATTCGTGGGGACCATTTTTTAGGCATCCCAGGCAGACGCCTAGAACAGGCACCAGGATCTGCCCCACTCAGGATTCTTCAGAGGCCTCTTGCGGCCGCCAATGCAAGATAAGTTTTTTTTTGTTTTTAAAAACCTTTCTGTGGAGCAGGAATGCTCCTCGACTCCTGAACTTACCTGAGGACGCGCTGCCTGTGGACAGGCGACAAGTTTCGGCAGCTCGCTCCAAAGATGAAGATGAGGTCCAAGGACCAATCTTGGAACGGCCCTATGTTGTCACACGCAATCTGTACATTGAGTGAGTGGAAGCCCTTCCTGTTGGGGTAGTTAAGGGGTATTTCTGTGGGAGCCTACGAAGCAACGTGGATTCCAACAATTGCACCCAGAACCATGGGGAAGCCAGCAACCCGGTAACACTGGATGACCCTCTCTCACTGCTGCTTTACTGTGATGCCAAAGATGATGAATTCCCCAGCTCTCCTGTAAAGTGCGTCAGTGACCTTATGAATACATGCTCATGCTGCAGCCTGGCTAATACTGCGGAGATCGCTCATGACGGCCTGAAATAACACAGGTGAGCACAGTGGTCACTTTCATAGCCACAGAGAGCGCAACGTAAGCAAATGAGCAGGGCCTCACACCATAGGTGGCAGAGCTACCTACGCCATGTTTGATGAAGCGCACTCTTCTTATACACAACTTCTCAGTAAGGTTCTCATCTGACCTGTGCTGCCTGTATGTTCTGTGGGAGTGTGGTGTAACATCTGGTAGGCTGCATCGTCCTTAAATGCTGCCTGAGTCTCCTTCACTCCATCTCGTGTTGCTCCTCCTCCTCCTCCTCCTTCTCTATGATGATAGAATTTTTCTCTTTTTTTATTCATTTTGGAGATGTGGGCATCATAACATTTATTGCCCATCCCTAATTGCCCTTGAGAAGGTGGTGGTGAGCCGCCTTCTTGAACCGCTGCAGTCCGTGTGGTGAAGGTTCTATGATTCTATGATTCTATGAATATTGGGCCGAGCATATAACCGGCGACCGATGCAATCCCACATGTTTTGCGTCCCCCCGCCCATGTTCCAATTTCACCCCTTAAGAACAGGGAAGGAAAGAGAAAGGGAGGAAAAGGGAACAAAGGACAGGCAAACTTAACTAACTACTAGCACAGGTTTGGTGACGCTCACAGTAAGTGGGAGGATACACTTTTTTTTATTCGTTCATGGGATGTGGGCGTCGCTGGCGAGTCCCGCATTTATTGCCTATCCCAAATTGCCCTTGAGAAGGTGGTGGTGAGCCGCCTTCTTGAACCGCTGCAGTCCTTGTGGTGAAGGTTCTCCCACAGTGCTGTTAGGAAGGGAGTTCCAGGATTTTGACCCAGCGACGATGAAGGAACGGCGATATATTTCCAAGTCGGGATGGTGTGTGACTTGGAGGGGAACGTGCAGGTGGTGTTGTTCCCATGTGCCTGCTGCCGTTGTCCTTCTAGGTGGTAGAGGTCGCGGGTTTGGGAGGTGCTGTCGAAGAAGCCTTGGCGAGTTGCTGCAGTGCATCCTGTAGATGGTACACACTGCAGCCACGGTGCGCGGTGGTGAGGGGAGTGAGGACGCTAAATTGGGCCGTGTAGCGCCCATTGTTTCGGCGCTACACGGCCTCTCCAACATCCAAGATGGCGTCTTGGATGCACATACACGTTTCCTACGTGACGTGCGCCAGACGCCATCTCCGTATAGGAGTTAGCGCAGGCGTAAATAATGAACGCTGGAAGCATATAAAGTAGGGAGAAAATGGCTGCAATCGGTGTGCAACGCTGATTTAAATTGATAGACACCATTTTTGACCTTAACGCTCAACTCAATGCACAGTCTTATCCCCGACCATCTAAACGTGTTTTACAGTGCCTGAAGGACCCCCAGCCAGCACTATTTAAACGGCCATGCAGGTGTTGCAAGTTAGTTGATGGATTATTGCTTCTGGCTGCTGGAGGAGGAGGAAGTGTTTTTTGAAGCTCCCTATTCTTATTGAGAGTTCCTACACTACATTTGAGTCTACTTTGGCAAGTACTGCCTTACGGGTCGGAAAGTTACAACCCTGGTTGAACAACATTCCTGCCAACCATGGGCAGTCTGCTAGGGCTCCCGCTGGGCATTGAGCATGACTAGGACCATGCAGAGAGGCTACGCACAGCAGGTCAAGCTGTGAGGAGACGGAGGACGAGGAGGCACTGGGCACTGAGCAGGAGGGCCTACCCAATGAGGGCCTTCTGGGATCAATTCTCTTACCTCAACATGACCGAGGAGGACTGCATCCGATGCCTGAGATTCACCAAGGAAGCCGTGACCGAGATCTGTCAACTGGTGCAGCACAACTGCAGCCTCAGAGCAGGGCGAGGACAGCATTGCCTGGGGCTGTGAAGGTCACCGTGGTGCTGAATTTCTTCGGCTCAGGATCATTTCAGGCCTCTGCTGGCGACATGTGCAACATCTTGCAGTATGAAGTGCACTGCTGCATAAGGGAGGTCACAGACACACTGTACCACATGAGGAACAGGTTCATCACCTTCCCTCTCGACAGAGACAAGCAGAACGAGTGAGCAGAAGGGTCCGCCCACATTGCTGGCTTCCCCATGGTGCAGGGTGCCATGGACTGCACACATATTGCCCTGCGTGCCCCGCACATCAACTCAGCCGTCTTCGTCAACCGAAAGGGCTTCCACTCCCTCAACATGCAGTGCGACCACATGCATCGGATCAAGGAGGTCAATGCCCGCTACCCTGGGAGCAGCCACAACGCCTTCATCAGGCGGCAGTCCAATGTTCCAGCTATCTTTCACCCGACTCGGCAAGTCAAAGGCTGGCTACTGGGCGACAAGGGCTATCCCCTCACGCTGTGGCTCATGACACCGGTCAGGAACCCACGCACGCGTGCACAGCAGGCCTATAATGAGAGCCATGCTGCCACTCGCAACATCGTGGAGCACACGATAGGCCTCCTCAAACAACGCTTCCGCTGCCTAGACTGGACTGGAGGAGCCCTGCACTACTCCCCTGAGCCAGTGGGCAGATTTGTGGTGGTCTGCTGCATGCGGAATTGAGAGCAGAATTGATTAAAGTGGACTGGGAAAATAGATTAAAGGGTAAGACGGTACATGAGCAGTGGTGTTCATTTAAGGAGTTATTTTACAACTTTCAAAAAATATATATTCCACTGAGCAAAAAAGGGTGTAAAAGAAATGACAGCCATCCGTGGCTAAGTAAAGAAATTAAGGATAGTATCCGACTAAAAACAAGGACATATAAGGTAGCCAAACTTAGTGGGAGGATAGAAGATTGGGAAGTCTTCAAAAGACAGCAAAAAGTAACTAAAGGATTGATTAAGAAAGGGAAGATAGATTATGAAAATAAATTAGCAAAAAATATAAAAACAGATAGCAAGAGTTTCTACAGTTATATAAAAAGAAAAAGGGTGGCTAAGGCAAACGTAGGTCCCTTAGAGGATGAGACCGGGAAATTAATGGTGGGAAACATGGAGATGGCAAAAATGCTGAACAAATATTTTGTTTCAGTCTTTACGGTAGAGGACACTAAGAATATCCCAACGCTGGACAAACAGGGGGCTCGAGATGGGGAGGAGCTAAATACGATTAAAATCACTAAGGAATTGGTACTCAGTAAAATAATGGGACTCAAGGCGGATAAATCCCCTGATGGCTTACATTCGAGGGTCTTGAGGGAAGTGGCAGTAGGGATTGTGGATGCTTTGGTAATAATTTTCCAAAATTCTCTGGACTCGGCAAAGGTCCCGGCAGATTGGAAAACTGCTAATGTAACACCCTTATTTAAAAAGGGTAGTAGGCAGAAGGCTGGAAATTATAGACCAGTTAGCCTAACATCTGTGGTGGGTAAAATTTTGTAGTCTATTATTAAGGAGACAGTAGCGGAACATTTGGATAAACATAATTTAATAGGACAAAGTCAGCATGGCTTTATGAAGGGGAAGTCATGTCTGACAAATTTGCTTGAGTTCTTTGAGGACATAACGTACAGGGTGGATAAAGGGGAACCAGTGGACGTAGTGTATTTAGACTTCCAGAAGGCATTCAACAAGGTGCCACATAAAAGATTATTGCTCAAGATAAAGAATCACTGGATTGGGGGTAATATTCTGGCATGGGTGGAGGATTGGTTATCTAACAGGAAGCAGAGAGTTGGGATAAATGGTTCATTCTCGGACTGGCAACCAGAAGCCAGTGGTGTTCCGCAGGGGTCGGTGCTGGGTCCCCAACTCTTTACAATCTATATTAACGATTTGGAGGAGGGGACCGAGTGTAACATATCAAAGTTTGCAGATGATACAAAGATGGGAGGGAAAGTAGAGAGTGAGGAGGACATTAAAAACCTACAAGGGGATATAGACAGGCTGGGTGAGTGGGCGGAGATTTGGCAGATGCAATACAATATTGGAAAATCTGAGGTTATGCACTTTGGCAGGAAAAATCAGAGAGCAAGTTATTATCTTAATGGCGAGAAACTGGAAAGTACTGCAGTACAAAGGGATCTGGGGGTCCTAGTGCAAGAAAATCAAAAAGTTAGTATGCAGGTGCAGCAGGTGATCAAGAAGGCCAACGGAATGTTGGCTTTTATTGCTCGGGGGATAGAATATAAAAACAGAGAGGTATTGCTGCAGTTATATAAGGTATTGGTGAGACCGCACCTGGTGTCCATACTTAAGAAAAGACATACTTGCTCTCGAGGCAGTACAAAGAAGGTTCACTCGGTTAATCCCAGGGATGAGGGGGTGGACATATGAGGAGAGGTTGAGTAGATGGGGACTCTACTTATTGGAGTTCAGAAGAATGAGAGGCGATCTTATTGAAACATATAAGATTGTGAAAGGGCTTGATCGGGTGGATGCGGTAAGGATGTTCCCAAGGATGGGTGAAACTAGAACTAGGGGGCATAATCTTAGAATAAGGGGCTGCTCTTTCAAAACTGAGATGAGGAGAAACTTCTTCACTCAGAGGATAGTAGGTCTGTGGAATTTGCTGCCCCAGGAAGCTGTGGAAGCTACATCATTAAATAAATTTAAAACAGAAATAGACAGTTTCCTAGAAGTAAAGGGAATTAGGGGTTACGGGGAGCGGGCAGGAAATTGGACATGAATTTAGATTTGAGGTTAGGATCAGATCAGCCATGATCTTATTGAATGGCGGAGCAGGCTCGAGGGGCCGATTGGCCTACTCCTGCTCCTATTTCTTATGTTCTTATGCTGCACAACCTCGCCATCATGAGGAACCAGCCTTTGCCACCAATGATTGCAGAAGTCCCTGAGCCAGAGGTGGAGAAGGAGGAGGCTGAGGAGGAAGAGGCAGAGGAGCAGGAAGAGGAAGAGGCTGAGGAGGAGCAGGAGGAGGGGATAGAGCCGGAAGAGGAAGTGGAGGAAAACGCAAGGGTGCGGCAGGAACCACACGCCTTGTCTGCAAGGGCTGTGTGTGCTCGCCTGATCCGTGCCCGCGATCAATAATTTGAACTACATCCCCCAACTCACCAACAGTCCTACATTCCCCACCTTTCCACTCCCACAAGACAATCAAATCGCTCTGCATCTGATTACACATTGGTGTCGCTCTCAGCTCATTGTATGAATAAAAACCACCACCAAATGCAAAATCAAACTCTCATTTAAGGATTAATAAATGAAATTATTCAAACATAACAGAACTATTCACCCTTGTGCATTCCCTTAATGTCTGTTGTTCATGTGCCTTTACCTATCATGGTGCTCCTACGAGGAGCTTCCCCAGTGGCTGGAGCATGGGTGGTGGGAGGCTGCTGGGCTTCAATGGAGGATCGTGCAGATGGCCTTGGAGGACGACCTCGAGCAGCTCTGGGCCAGGAGTGCCCGGCTTCAGACTGCACCATCTCAGCATGGGCTGCAGCAGTGTGGCCTGGCTGGCTGAGAGGCAACAACAGGGGCACCGGTGGAGTGGCAGGGGTGGGAGCAGGAATGCTGTCGTCCTGAGAGAGGACAGTAGGTCCGACTGCCATGGCGCCACTGCCACTCTCCCGGGGCGGCACCTCAGCAATCCTGGTGATCAGCTGGAGAACGGTTTGCTGGAGTGCTGTGATGGCCTGGAAACCCCGTTCCACAGTGGTCCCAGAGCCACTATAGCAGCAATCTGAGCTTCCAAGAAAGCTGTAGGAGCTGCAAATGCAGCAGTCAGACCTTGGATAGCAGATGTTTGTGCTGCAATGGATACTGTGACATCAGTCACCAGACGCTGCATCATGGTGGGTTCCACAGGTGCGCTGATGGAGGTGACCACCCATTCCATGTTGGAAAGGATGGGCTCCAAGCTCTGCGCAAATCCCTGTGCCAAGTTAGAGCTGGACTCCTCCATGCCCTTCTAATTGCGCACAGACTTTCTGGCAGGCTTTCCAGTGCCCAAAGCATTTGGTGGTGTACGCCCATCAGCCGTCTTCTGTAGTCTGGCCCATCGAAGTCCTCATCTGCAGCAGAACTAGTGAGTGACCTCGCCCTCCGGCGAGCTGGCAACCGTGGTATCCGTTCCCCTCGCCCCGGCTCCTGTGCACTTGTGCTCGGTGTCTCACCACATGCAGTTCCCTGAACCTAACCTCTAAAGGACGCAAAGTGTCAGTCTCTGAGCTGGTGGAAGCAAGTGTCAGATCGAGTGACGGTGTGGCTTCAGTGTCCCCCTCCTCCTCCTCGGACGGTGCCGTCACGTGTTCTTGGGTATCTGCAATGACAAAGGGAACCAGGTTGAGTTGTGGATTGGGGAGAAGAGCAAGTAAGAGGTGTGTGCTGACAGCATGTGCAGCACGTGAATCAGAAAAGATTATGGGAGGAGAGAGGTGTAGAAAAGGAGAAGGAGCATTAGATACGTGGAGACCCCCTTCACCGGGATCTCCAGTGTGGCATGTTGTGACGGCTGCAGCGACGGCCCGCCCAATGATCCGGAGCACTGTCTCCTCTGGGGGGGTGTGAGGACTTGTAGACGTGCCCGTCCAGCCTCAGGTCCCTCCTGCAGCCGGGTGTTATACGTCACCTTTTCCTGCAAGACAGAGGACAGTGTGTCAGTGAGTGTCCTGCAAGGTGTGTGGGTGATGTGCCTGTCATGTGCGAATAGCTGCCAGTTTGTGTGACTTGTGAGTGGTGGTTGTGTGGTCTGTAAGTGTGGTACTATGTGCGGGTGAGATGCAGCATTGCGTATGGATGGGCAGTATTTGTTGGTGGGTGGGTGGGTGACGGGAGGTGTCGTGCATGGAGTATTGATGCAGTTGGTAGGATGTGCCACTTGACACTTGCATTCACTCACCTTGACCACTCGTGTCAAATCATTAAATTTCTTCCGGCGCTGCACCCATGTGCGTGGTGCAATGCTCCTAACATTCACCTCCTGCGCCACAGCCTGCCAATGCCTCCGCAGCTGTAGACTGGAGGGTCTCTGGCCACCCTGCGGGTACATGCTTGTCCTCCTTTGGCCCATGCCTTCCACCAGGGCCTCCAGAGCGTCGTCCGAGAATCGTGGAGCCCGCTCTCTTGCCAGTGCAGCTACTTGCAATGCGATTCTCCCTTCTCCTACTTTTTAAAAATTTTTTTTATTCGTTCACGGGATGTGGGCGTCGCTGGCAAGGCCGGCATTTATTGCCCATCCCTAATTGCCCTCGAGAAGGTGGTGGTGAGCCGCCTTCTTGAACCGCTGCAGTCCGTGTGGTGACGGTTCTCCCACAGTGCTGTTAGGAAGGGAGTTCCAGGATTTTGACCCAGCGACAATGAAGGAACGGCGATATATTTCCAAGTCGGGATGGTGTGTGACTTGGAGGGGAACGTGCAGGTGGTGTTGTTCCCATGCGCCTGCTGCCCTTGTCCTTCTAGGTGGTAGAGGTCGCGGGTTTGGGAGGTGCTGTCGAAGAAGCCTTGGCGAGTTGCTGCAGTGCATCCTGTGGATGGTGCACACTGCAGCCACAGTGCGCCGGTGGTGAAGGGAGTGAATGTTTAGGGTGGTGGATGGGGTGCCAATCAAGCGGGCTGCTTTATCTTGGATGGTGTCGAGCTTCTTGAGTGTTGTTGGAGCTGCACTCATCCAGGCAAGTGGAGAGTATTCCATCACACTCCTGACTTGTGCCTTGTCGATGGTGGAAAGGCTTTGGGGAGTCAGGAGGTGAGTCACTCGCCGCAGAATACCCAGCCTCTGACCTGCTCTCGTAGCCACAGTATTTATATGGCTGGTCCAGTTCAGTTTCTGGTCAATGGTGACCCCCAGGATGTTGATGGTGGGGGATTCGGCGATGGTAATGCCGTTGAATGTCAAGGGGAGGTGGTTAGACTCTCTCTTGTTGGAGATGGTCATTGCCTGGCACTTATCTGGCGCGAATGTTACTTGCCACTTATCAGCCCAAGCCTGGATGTTGTCCAGGTCTTGCTGCATGCGGGCTCGGACTGCTTCATTATCTGAGGGGTTGCGAATGGAACTGAACACTGTGCAGTCATCAGCGAACATCCCCATTTCTGACCTTATGATGGAGGGAAGGTCATTGATGAAGCAGCTGAAGATGGTTGGGCCTAGGACACTGCCCTGAGGAACTCCTGCAGCAATGCCCTGGGGCTGAGATGCTTGGCCTCCAACAACCACTACCATCTTCCTTTGTGCTAGGTATGCATGCTTGGCTGTGCATCTGCCATTAGAAATGTGCCTGAACCTTTAAGAGGTGCAGGCTGCTGATGACGTGCGCTGTGCACGCCCCATTTCCAACTTCCTCATTCTCCGTGCAGCCTCTCAGCAGCGAGGGCTGCGCTTGCTGCACGGAGATTTCACGTGCTGCCTGGATAGGGTCTATCAGGCGCGGGGTGGTAGCACATCACATTACCATCTCCCAGAACGGACTCTTATCCAATTTTTCCCCCTGAATGTTTTGGGTGGTGGATGGGGTGCCAATCAAGCGGGCTGCTTTGTCCTGGAAAATGTCGAGCTTCTTGAGTGTTGTTGGAGCTGCACTCATTTTATAATGACAAGAGTTTTATACTTTGTAATGAGCAATGTATTAAAAAATGTGTTTAATCTGGGATTTTCCTTTAAAATTACAAATTTAACTCCCTTTAGGGAAAGTGCTCTAAATGGATACAAGCCGAGGTTAATTGGAGACTCATTGCTGTTACTCAGGGAGGTTTGTCTTTACACTTGTAAACAATTTTACAACACCAAGTTATAGTCCAGCAATTTTATTTTAAATTCACAAGCTTTCGGAGGCTACCTCCTTCCTCAGGTGAACGATGTGGAGGCACATCGTTCACCTGAGGAAGGAGGTAGCCTCCGAAAGCTTGTGAATTTAAAATAAAATTGCTGGACTATAACTTGGTGTTGTAAAATTGTTTACAATTGTCAACCCCAGTCCATCACCGGCATCTCCACATCATGTCTTTACACTGGCAGCTGCTCAGTCTGTTGCTTCCTTCCTCTGTTAAGCGTCTCAGGATTACTTTTCTACACTAAAGGTGCCATATCAATGCAAGTTGTTATTGCTTGTAAAACAGAGCTTCTCCCTTTGGTTACCAAGGTCAACAGAAACCAATAAGAAAATGAGTAGCCTTCTCTTTTTTTAAAATATTTTTTGTTGATTGATCATTTGTTGTTGCTTCATGAATATGTTTGAGCCGATCAGATGCAAACGTTTTTAAATATGACACTTTTAATGTAACACTGAGGTAAGGTCTTACACCTGGAACATTTACAGATGCTGACTGGTGTGCTGAGGATATCCAGTGTTTTCTATTTTTATTTTACTTTGAGGTGTGATGGAAACACGAGACACAAGGCTTTTAACATTTATTATATCGATAGGGGGCGATTTCTTCTGTCCCACAAGGTCGTGTGGTGAAATTATAAACCTGCTTATAAAGAACAGTTTTGCTATGTTTAGTGCACAGAGAAAATCTTCCTGTTTTGTATTTCAAGTGCTTATTTTAGCATTTTAGTGTTAATGTTACAGAAGTAAAGCTGATCTTTAAATAGCTTTGGCTGTACTATTAGTGTTCACTTCAGTGTCGCCGTGCATGAGCTGAAAACTGGTAAACCCAGAGGCCAGAAATTCCCCGGACCTGCGTGTAGTTTTATTTAGACTTTACTTTACTCTCAGATCCTGATATGCGTCTTCCTAACAACTGGATACGATTTTAAGTCAAGTACTTTATTCACTCAACAGGAATTAACAGTTCTGTAAAGATGTTTCATTTGGCCAAATCTATTTGAGGGCATTAGTGCTTGGACGCATCATGTTGGGGCAGATTTTAACTTTGTTGCCATAGTGTAAAACGGATGACAGCGAATCTGCGGCCCGTTTTGCCTCTCTCTCTCGAGTTTTATTTCCAGGGACTTCAATGAAGAGATGTAAAATGGGCTGCCAACTCGTTATCACCCGTTTCACACTATCGCGCAAAGTCAAAATCTACCCCATTATTTCTATGGAGTCAGTGTACAGTCCCTTAAAGGGTTAATATCATAAATTGGTTTTCATCAAATTTTTATTCCCACTCACTTTTTTGCAGTCGGGGGGAGATTTGGCCCTATCACAAGGAACTACAAATCAAAACTTGAATAGAGTTGAGAGAGTATGGGAAGGCTCAGTTCATTTCTGTTAGCATATAGGTCATTCTGCACTCTTAGAGATCACCACTTTGTCAATTTTATATCACATCTGTCCTTGTTCCAATGATATCCCCATAATGATAATGCATCACTTACAAAAAGAGAGAAAAGACACCTGTCAGAAGAATCTGGTGATGTCCCAATATCTCCATGCTGTGGATAGTCACTAGGTGGCAGAATAATAATGCAATAAAACATCTGAAAACAACCACTGAGCCTCAGTATCTTAATTACATTGAATTACATCGAATGTACAGCACAAAAACAGGTCATCCAGCCCAACTGGTCCATGCCGGTGTTTATGCTCCACACGAGCCTCCTCCTTCCCTACTTCATCTAACTCTATCAGCATATCCTTCTATTCCTTTCTTCCCCCATGTGTTTATCTGGCTTCCCCTTAAATACATCTATGTTATTCGCCTCAACTACTCCTTGTGGTAGTGGGTTCCACATTCTAACCACTCTCTGGGTAAAGAAGTTTCTCCTGAATTCCCTATTGGATTTATTAGTGACTATCTTATAGTCTTTATCATTCAATTTATTTTAAAATGGACTAATGCTTTTAAGGCTTAAAATACAATCACAATATTTTATTTAATTTAGCTTGCTGTTTCCAATTCATTTGGCTAGTTTTCTCTGTTTACAATCAGAGGCTTCAGACTAGGACTGGTGCATTCACTTTGAGGCAAGTTTAACAATTACAGGACCAGTAAAGGAAACAAAAATCCAATTAGTTGTGTTTGCGATTAATTAATTAGAAAAGTTGAAGTGAAACCTTGCGTCTGTTCTTGCTGCAGCTCACTGCACCACTGCAGGCCCGAAGGATTGTCTTTCCCAGTGAAGATTGCAGCAATCTTGATTGCACACTCCTCAGCCAGCAGAGGTTGCTCAAAGGCTGATTTAGGAAGGGGATCCTACTATTCTGCAGAAGGCAGCACTAGCTTACTAGAAGTAAAGGGAATTAGGGGTTACGGGGAGCGGGCAGGAAATTGGACATGAATTTAGATTTGAGGTTAAGATCAGATCAGCCATGATCTTATTGAATGGCGGAGCAGGCTCGAGGGGCCGATTGGCCTACTCCTGCTCCTATTTCTTATGTTCTTATGTTCTTAGCTACAAACATGGAAATCTGTAAAAGCTTCCTTCCCATTTGTACGACATACTTAAATCTTCATCTTGGTTTCGGAGAGGACGTGTCAACTAAAATAGTCCAGAGGTTTTCAGAGTGGGGTCCATGGACACAGGCAGTTCTGCAAGAGGATCCTAGAGTTTCCAAGAGGTTATCAGATTTCAGTCCCTTTGGAGTTAGGCTCCACACTTGCTATGAGCACAGTGTTTTGACACTTCAGTATCCGATACTTTTTCCGCATTTTTCTGTATCTGTTCACTTGGTAGTATAACACTTCTGTCGCACGGGGGGATAGCTGAGATTGTCTCTCAGACATTAGGACAGGGATTCCCCAGGAAGGATGTCAATATTTGCAAGGTGTCCTTCACCCCGAAAAGTTTGAAAGCTTGAAATAGTGTTAAATAGCTTGCAAATAAAAAACAATCGTGACTCCACTTCAAAAGTAACTCATTGGCCGTGAAGTCCTTTGGGGCATCCTGAAGACATGAAAGGCGTTATATAAAGGCAAAGAATTCTAGTATTTCTTTAAAGGCCAGATTGCAGGTGTTTTGAAATGCAGATCATTGTGATGGTAGTGACAAGCAGAGCCGTTGAAGTTGGATAAATCCGAGGTGTGAGATTTCCAGTTGTGAGCTAAGCATCTGGTGTATCTTGGGTTGTGTCAAAAACATAAAGGTGGCTGAAAGCATCAAACTTTATCTGTAATCTTTCTCCAATTTTCTGTGGTTATCTTCCTCTCTTCATAGCCCTCCTTGCTGTGGAACTTACAAATGTTTTCACTTGCTGGAGAACAAGAGACAACAATAGAGTAGGACTTTTCCAGCATTCATGGTGGTACCTAGAAATACATACATAAAGCCTGCAACATAACAGACCTTTGGTCCCAACCAGTCCATGTCGATGAATACCCTCCACATGAGCAAATAATCGAATCACATTTATCCACCCTGTTCCCATAACAATTTATCTCCTTTTCCTTCATCCACCTATCTAATCTAATCTTGAATGTTGACATAGTTTCTGCCACAATCACTAACCCTGGAAGTGAATTCCACAACCTCATAATTCTCTGTGTAAAGAAGTTTCTCTTGTTCTCTGTTCTAAATCTCTTACATTTAATCTTATTCTAGACCTGTCAACTACTGGAAATAGTTTGATTCTATCTACCCTGTCCAATCCTCTCATAATTTTAAACACTTCCACTATATTGCCCCGTAATCTGCACTGTTCTGATGAAAAATGACCCAATTCTTCAAGTCTTTCTTCTAATGAATTTGTGTTGCACCCTCTCTAAGGACTCAATGGGCCAGAATTTGCTGGCAAAATAATGGCAAGTTTAATGCGCACGCCATTATTAGTGTGTAAGTCGTCCAGCAATTTGTGACGAGGAAGAGATACCCCATGAGTTTCGAATCACCACAAATTGCTGGACGATTTGCTCCGCTGTTAACCTCGCGAAAACTGGAGTTCGCCATCAACCTCCCTGTGAATTTCAAGAAATTGCTGCATTTGCGCATAAATTGCCAATTAACCTCGCTGCAGAAAGTTAAGGCTGGTACTTAACAGCGTAAGGACCCTTTTAATGAGGAGATTTATGTTCCTACAATGCCACTCAACATCAGAGGCCCAGAAAGGGAACAATTAAAACTGTGGTATCTCATTCCTGCAGGTAGTAAATTGTTCTTAGAGGGTTTTAAAATATTTTTATTACTTTTCCTTTCTGATTCTTTTTTCTCTCTCTTAATTCAATCTTTCTTTCCCTCTCTTTATCTCTCTTTCTGTTTCTAATTTGACTTTAATTCATCCTATTTCCTTTTCCGCTGTTCCACTGTTTATTTCTCAATCCTTAAATCTCATTGGTTAAGGAGAAAGACTGTTGGTCCTGCGTTCACCACTGTCCCAGATCCCCCGTTGCCCTCGCTGTGCTGTTATCAGCTCGCACTTCCAGCAATTAGCGGCACAAAAACTTTTCGAGCTGAAGGGTGAGGGAGAAAATTTAACTAACAGCAAATGCCCGAGGTGCCACACTCCAACAAATTCTGGGCCAATATCCTTCCCATAGTGCACACAGTACTGTAACTGAGGTTTTATTTAGGCTTTATATAAGCAGAACGTCCTGCTTTATCCAACATAATCACGACAACTGTGCAAACTCCAAAAGTCAATTAGTCCGATGAACGCCTAGGTATTGAAAGTGTATTCTGTGCATAATGGTCCTGTACTTTGTTTTGGTTTTTACAAAGTATTGTGATGGTGGGGATGAAAGAGTACAAGAGGGATGGAGAAATTTGATCGGATAACTACAAGGAAGTGGTACTGTAAAAGTTGGTGAAATTCCATCGCCCAGTTGCTTGAGGAAAGTCAGAGAAATAACAAAGGTTCTGACTACAATCTTTCAAACATCCTTGGATATGGAAGTTGTTTCAGAGGATTGGAGCGTTGGCAACATAAATCCTCAGTTCAAGAATGGAGAAAGGGATTAATCAGCTAACTGTAGCCCCGTCAGCCTAACATCGGCAGTGGGTAAGCATCTAGAGGCCATAATAGTACCAGGATAAAATTAGTACTCACTCAGAAAGACACAGGTTAATTGAGGATAGCCAGAGTGGATTTATAAAGGCAATTTGTGTCTGACAAATTTGGTAGAGCTCTTTGAGAAAATAATGGAGTGTTTTTTTTATTCGTTCATGGGATGTGGGCGTCGCTTGCAAGGCCAGCATTTATTGCCCATCCCTAATTGCCCTTGAGAAGGTATTGATAAAAGAATAGTAGTGGCATAGAGTACAAAAGCAAATAGGCAAACAGTTCGAAGATTGTTTCTAGTCTTGGGAACCTTACTTTAAGAAGGATGTCAAGGCCATTGACAGGGTACAGAAGAGATAATACCAGGAATAAGAGGCTCTAGTTCTGAGGAGAAGCTAGAGGAACTGAGGCTCTTTTCATTAGAATAAAGAAGATTGTGTGATAAAAGTTTGTTGATAAAAGTGTTAAAAATTGAGAGATTTTGATAAAGCAAATCAGGCAAAACTATTTCTACTTGTCAGTGAGTCAATAACTAGAGGCCATAACTTTACGATCATTACCAAAAGAATGAAGAAAGAGCCCCCCACCCCCAGAAAGAAACTGCCAGTGTCCCTTTATGAAAAGGCCATAAGAACTGTTAAAATGTTTAATACCTTCGAGGGTCCAAGCCTGGGTTTCCTGATGGACACCATTTCTGCTGGATGGTGGGTCAGTGCACGTACATAGAATTTGCAGCACAGAATCAGGCCCAACTGGTCCATGCCGGTGTTTATGTTCCACACAAGCCTCTTCCCACCCCTCTTCATCTAACCCTATCAGCATAACCTTCTATTTCTTTCCCCCTCATGTGTTTATCTAGCTTCCCCTTAAATGCATCTACGCCATTCACCTCCACCACTCCTTGTGGTAGCGAGTTCTACATTCTAACCACTCGCTGGGCAAAGAAGTTCCTCCTGAATTCCATATTGGATTTATTGGTGACTATCTTATATTTATGACCCATAGTTTTGGACTCTCCCCTAAGTGGAAACATCGAGGGGAAAAAAAATTGGATAAGGCCTATTATTGGGCATGGGTAGCGTAATCCGCTATTAACCCACGCCCAATGGCCCCTGCACAGTCAGGACGAGAACATCGTCCGGCCTCAGTACTCGCCTTCAAGCAGCATTGAAATCTAGGCTTTGCACGTCGATTCAAGTAAATGCGCACATTCCACCAGCAGGGGGAGCCCCAATCTCTTAAAGGTAGGATGTCTCTTAAAATCTCTTAAAGGTAGCCGGTACCTATTATCAGCTAAAAATAACAGTTTGCTGTCTGCACGGAGTCTGAACGGAGATCAGACATCGCACACGTAAAACACAGATGCAGATCCCGTCCTTATGTTTAAAAACTGATGAGTTATGTTAAAACATTGAATAAAGGTTGCTCACTACTAAATCCCACATCCTCCGTTCTGCAGGTCAGACTTCACCAATCTGCCGAGCTGAGTTTGTACCAGGCTTGCGAGAGTGTGTGCACCAAGATTCTCTACTGAAGGTCTTGATGCAAGAGGAGGACAGAAGGAGGGGCATCCTATATCCACAGGGTGGGGGCAAGAGGCCCTCCAGACCTATGCCCAAAACACAGCGGGAGGCAGCGGGGGACGAAGTCAGTGCCAGGGGCACAGCACCACGAACATGGATGCAGTACAGGAAGAAGTTCAATGCTTTGTAACAAGTGGTCAAGGTGAGTGAGGTCAACTGTGAAGAGGCGTCTCCTACCAACTGCACCACTAGCCACATCCACTGCTCCACACACTACACCCCCCATCACCCACATACCAACAAACTCTTCCAATCAGTACTCAACTCTGCCAATCCGATGCTTCCTCTCACCCTCACACATTACCACTGTTGCAAGCCATCCACCCACTACTCACAGGCCACCCAGACCACACTGGCAGCTATTCAACCATGACAGGCACATCACCCAGACACACATCCTGCTTGCTTGCAGGAGAAGGTGGTGCATAACAGGAGGCAGCAAATGGCAGTGGCATTCAACCCCTTGAGCCTGTTTCACCATTCAGTGAGATCAAGGTGGACCTGTGGTCTTAGCCCCATATCCCTTTATACTCTTGGTTCACAGAAATCTATCAAGCTCAGATTTTGAATTCATGATTGAGCTAGCATCAATTGCCGTCTGCAGAAGAGCGTTCCAAACGTCTCCCACCCTTTGCATGTAGAAGCATTTCCTAACTTCACTCCTGCACGTCCTGGCTCTAAGTGTTAGGCCATGTCCCTCTTCCTAGTATTCAAGTATAGGAGATCTCCAAAAACAGTTACAAACGCATCAGCAGCCGAAAGCAATAATCCAGCCACTAACCTGCAAATCCTACATGATCCCATAAATAGCACTGGTGGTGGGGGGGGGTTCTCCAGGCACTTTAAGACATGTTCAGATGGTTGTGGTTAAGACTGAGCGTTGAATTAAGTCCCAAAATGGTGTATATCACTTTAAATCAACATTGCACACTGATTGTATCCATTTTCTCCTTACTTTACATGCTGCCGGTGTTTGGTATTTGCGTATGCGCTAATTCCTATACCAAGATGGCGTGCGGCGCACACAACGCTGGAAACATGCGTGCGCAGCCAAGAATCCATCTTGGCACTTCGGGAGACCGCATATTGTCAAAACAACAGGCGTTACACGACCTAATTTCTCGCCCATCTTCTCTATGTCTACCCTATCAAACCCTTTCATTATCTTAAAGACCTCTATCAGGTCTCCCCTCAACTTCAGCCTCTGTACTTTCCTCCTCTTCCTCAACTTCTTTCATCATGCTCCTCCACCATCACTTGCTCACAAATTTGGTAATATTACAATCCCCATCAGAATTACTTTGTCCCTTTAGGACAACAAGCTTTTATTCCAGTTTAAACACCCAATCAGAGTTAGCTGTGTTTAGTTACAATGGTTCCTTACAGCTTATTAATTACAGGTTGCATTTATTCCAACTTCCATAAAACAGTCAACAGCTAGCAAAATACAGCCGGTGCTTAGCCAAGGCTGGCTTACAACAGGGCCCACCTCCAAGCCAATTTCTGTTAAAATGCCAGTCTCTCCATTTTGAAATGTTTTCCAATGCAGTGATTTAGATTTAACTACTTCACACGTGGAGTAGTGAATGTGGGGAGCAAACTGCACAGGGAGGCAGTAGAGGCAGATAGCACGGCAAATTCAAGAAGGAACTTAACAGACATTTGGCAGAATCAGGATTTGATGGGTATGAGAGATAAAGTACAGCATTTTGGTACCTCCATGGTTTTTGAAACTGTATATTTACATGTTCCTATGTTCCCATTTTGCCATAATTATACACAGATGGATCTTCAATAGTATAATCATAGGAACATAGGAATGTTCAGTGCCAATAAGGACCATCTAGCCTTTCCCAGTGTCTAAGACAATCATTGATTTTGCAGCTCTGTATCAGGGTATTCACAGCTGCCTGTTCCTCACTCTCTCAAGACCTTAGCCCGCTTGAATTCTTATTAATGTCGAAGAACAGCCCCCTTGAGTTAAGTAATATGAAAAAAGTAGTGCTTTGAAATACAGAAATGACCTTTACAGGCACACAGAAGGAAATTGAATTAAAACAGTCACTAGATCTTTCACTGTATATTTTTCACTTGCATTTATCTTAACATGTGTCAGAAAATAAGAATGTAGAGTACACTCGTCCTACCTTGTGATAACTAGTTTTTATTAGATCAGCTAGCTCCACACAGATTGTGGAGTCCCATCTACGACCTTTCTGATTTATATGGCTCATCTACTTACTGAATAAATTTGCTGAACCATCAGGGAAGCAATATATGTTCATCCATTGATATCCCAAAGGTGCTGTCTTGCTGTCATCAATTCTAATTTTCCCACATAGGCCCTACTACAATGAAAATGGCTCGATGGCCTTTCCCTCACCTTCTAAGATTAAAATTACACCCAAAGTGTTCCGGCCCCATGACTGTAAAGATAATTATCTTGGCCCTGAAAATCCATGGAGGCTCTGCCGCTCTCCCACTGCAACTCCAGGGGGAGACCAGTGGAGCCCACCGGAAAACAGCAGTGACCAGGCCAATGGCTAGGTCTCCGCTGTTTCTGGGATTTTCCATAAACCCTTGTAGAGCCTCCTGAATATTCTGAAATACAAGCCTAGGCCTGGAATTTCCTTAGCTGGCATAACTGGCAAGTTAAGCCGAAAGTATTCAGGTAGGTTACATCCATTTTGCCGCTAGCTATTTATGTCAAAATTTCCTGTGCATCTAATTTGTCTATGCAGGAACATAAGTACAGCGCAATAAGCCAGCGTGGTTTGAACGTAATTTAAACACAAGCAATGGGGCCTCAAGGTACTCGGGTGAAGCTCCATATAAAAGAAGGAATAAATATAATTCCTCAGAGACAGGCCAAGGATTTTGAGGTAAATGGTATACTGTTCTCACTCTTCAATTTTCCTTTAAATTTATCTAAAATCCTGTACAGAGTCTCTCAAAAAAGTTCCCTTCTCACAATCCACACAGACTAAAGAAGGAAAGGCTGGAAAGAAAAGGGCCAGCAATGACAATGTAGATGATGACCTGCTGGACCTCCTTCAAGAGATCAAGGGGAGGTGGGACCAGCTTCTGAAGCAGATGTCAATACGTGCAGTGAAGAGGTGATGGAGAACTGCGGCAAAAAATTCAACAATCTAACGAGAGCTGGGAAGGTAAGACACCTATGTTCCTTTCCCAACCTAGGCGCCAAGACACTCGAGACTAAATGGGAAGTAACACTGCCCAATCAGTTACCTAGTTGCGACATCCCCCATAATGCTGCACTAGTTTGGCCCGATTACACCATCACCATTTGCACACCCAACCCCTTCAATGACACAATTCACACTGTGATGGAGTAAAAGCCTAATGGGGTAGAAGTTAGTCTGGGTCCATGTTCAACCCCATCCTACTGCTGAATTGGTGTGTAGTGTGCCCATTTTATGCCTGAAAAACGGGTACAACCCCTACCAATTTCTATCCCAATATTTCTTCCCTTTCATCTTTGCACGGCAAGTTGGCGCACAATGAGAAGGAGCGGTCGAACTCAAGTGGTGGGATCCCCTTCATTCAGACCCTTGACCTCCTGCGAACAGAAGGCAGTCGTCCCGCTGAGGTGGCGCACCACTGTGGCCGGGGTGGAGTTCGAGGTGAACAGTGATAGTCCACAGCCAAGGTAAGTACCTGCCCCCCACCCCCGTGTGAGGAGACCTGTCAGGTCGTGAGATGTCAGTCTGTCATCAAAATTTCTGAGCCTTTTTGTAATTATTGACTTGATGGATGGTTTCTCTGCTGCCATTCACCAGTTCAAAAAGCACTTACCGCAGTGATAGCATGTTTCTCTTTCAGCAGCTGACAAATTCTCTCAGAAGTTAGGGTGGGATTCCTGACAATGGATTAATATTTGTGGGGGATTCCGCCACACTGAGCAGTTTGAGAAGCTATCTGCTAAAGACTGCTAAAGGTTTATAAAAGGGGACAAGCACAACACTTTTATTTTTTCTTCGCACAGATCAAGAGCGGCCTAGGAAGACCACCATGGAGGAGGAGGAGGAGGATGAGCAGGAAGAGTTGGGCAGTTGGGCACAACTGGAGAAGGAGGAGGTGCAGTCTTTCCACCATCTACAAGGCACAAGTCAGGAGTGTGATGGAATACTCTCCACTTGCCTGGATGAGTGCAGCTCCAACAACACTCAAGAAGCTCAACACCATCCAGGACAAAGCAGCCCACTTGATTGCACCCCATCCACCACCCTAAACATTCACTCCCTTCAACACCAGCGCACAGTGGCTGCAGTGTGTACCATCCACAGGATGTACTACAGCAACTCGCCAAGGCTTCTTCGACAGCACCTCCCAAACCCGCGACCTCTACCACCTAGAAGGACAAGAGCAGCAGGCACATGGGAACAACACCACCTGCACGTTCCCCTCCAAGTCACACACCATCCCGACTTGGAAATATATCGCCGTTCCTTCATCGTTGCTGGGTCAAAATCCTGGAACTCCCTTCCTAACAGCACTGTGGGAGAACCTTCACCACACGGACTGCAGCGGTTCAAGAAGGCGGCTCACCACCACCTTCTCGAGGGCAATTAGGGATGGGCAATAAATGCCGGCCTCGCGAGCGACGCCCACATCCCATGAACGAATAAAAAAAAAGATTCTGGAGGAGTGGGTGTAGGTGGAGCCTAAGCTGTTCATTCGCCTCGTCCCCATCGAGCTGGCGGGTAAGGGGCAGATGGAAGGCCAGAAGTCGCGCACCTCCCTTCTTGTCTGAAAGTGCACCCTCCTTGCACCCTCCCCAAAACAGAGCCAGAGTCATCCAGCTCACTTGTTCCAGGTACCAGAGCGGAAACTCCCCCCCCACTCTCCTGGGGCAAGCCAGCGACCGTAGGCCAGGTGAGCTCACCAGCCCAGCACACCAGTTGCGAGAAGCAGGGTGACTGGGAGGGCGTGGAGGGTGTTGCTACCTCTCCAGAAAGACCGGCTGGAAGGGAGCCACGAGCCGATGACTCATGGGGCTCAGAGAAAGCCTTAAGAGGAGAATGTTGATTTTTTTAAAAAAGTTTATCAAAGCTTTGTATTGGCTTTTTAAAGTTTATTAACGTTTATCACAGTTTTTTTAAGTTTATTAAAGTTTTTCTAAGTTTGTTGAAGTTAATAAAAGTCCATGAGAGATTTTTAAAAGTTTGCTGAAGTTTATCAAAATGCAAAATAAAGTTAAACTTAAAAAACTTGGAAGGATTTAAACTGAGCTGAAAACTGAAATAACAACTTACTGCACAAAGTAACCGATTAAGGAAGAAAGAAAGACTTGCATTTATATAGAGCCTTTCATGACCTTAGGACGACCCAAAACACTTTACAGCCAATGAATTACTTTTGAAGTCCAGTTACTGTTGTAATGTAGAAAACACAGAAGCCAATTAGCACAGAGCAAGGTCCCACAAACAGCAATGTGACGATGACCAGATAATCAGTTTCTTTTAGTGATGTTGGTTGAGGGATAATATTGGCCAGGACAATGGGTAGAACTCCCCAGCTCTTCTTCAAAATAGTGCCATGGAATGTTTTATATCCACCCGAGAAGGCAGACAGAGCCTCAGTTTAATGTCTCATCCAAAAGACGACACCTCCAATAATGCAGCACTCCCTCAGTACTGCACTGGAGTATCAGCCCAGGTTTTGTACTCAAGTTTCTGGAGTGGGACTTGAACCCTCAATCTTCTGACTCAGAAGCAAGAGTGCTGAGCCACAGATGACAAGGCTGACTACAAGAAGAATGTGAGAAAAAAGTTAGATTGACTGTTCAATTTTGAAATTTACAGTATCAATAAAAGTCCAGCAGACTGTTACTCTTCTTCTTGTTTGATCCTCAATCTGTAACAGTGTGATGGTCACAGTCTATACTTGCACTGAGGAGGATAGTGCCATGTGAGATAATGAGCAGAATTTTCACTTTGAGTCGGGAAAGGAGCAGGGTGGAAGATTTTCACGTGCAAAACCCGTAAGGTTGGCGGGTTGCAATCCATTAAATTTTACTTCGACAACCAGTCTGATTGACAGGCTGGCTGGCTGTCGAGCAGGAAGGCCTGCAGTAGCAGGCCGCAGCCAGGGAACGGAGGGAGAGAGGGAGGGATCATGGGCCAGGAAGGTGATTGAAGGCTGGGAAGAAGATCGGGGGGCCGGGAAGGAGATCGGGGGGCCAGGAAGGAAATCGGGGAGGCCGGGAAGGAGAGGAGGGCTGGGAAGGAAATCGGGGGACTGGGAAGATTGGGGGGCCGGAAAGAAGATCGGGGGGCCTGGGGAGGAGATTGGATGTGCTGGGGAGTAGATTGGACGGGCCAGGACCGGGAGATTGGAGGTCGCTGGAGGTCGGGTGAAGAGTCAGAGGTAGGTGGGATGTGTCCAGTGGTGGCCAATTGCGGGGGGTCCTGTCAGCCAGGTGAGCTTGTTGGGCCTGGATGAAGCACTCTTACTCCTCTGGACCCACAAGCAGTGCAATAAAGGCGCTCACCTCATGGATCCAGCGCTTCCCGTCTGCTTTCACCTGACCTGAATCAGAAGCAATGGGACACCCAAACAGGTAAGGTTAAATTCATTTTAATTTTCCAATACACCATTTACTAAGTACTTCAAGTATTTCAATGAGGTACCTTGCCCTTTTAAGTATCAGCCCACTGGCTTTATGTGGGGGCGGGACTTCCTGGTGTCCGCTGACCACACACAGACAAACTTGCCTGGGTTAAACCCAGAAGTGGGCGAGTTCGTGCCGGGATGCGGTCCCACTCCAAAAAGTTGTTATTTTAACCTCCCGCCCGCCCCCAACCCACCCGTTCTTGGGGGTTAAAATTTACCCCAATGTCTTCACTGATGTCACCTTGCTTTTGGGCTTCCTGCCTCAGCTGCTCTTCCAATATGATGGCAAAGAAGGGTAACACCAACAAAAAGGCCGTTGCAATTGCGAAAAATCCAAGTCAAATCGATGTGAGAAAAAGACAGATCCAAACAGAGCCAAATACAGCACGTGTGCTTCCTGGAGGTGCTGATGTGCAGCTGACTACATCCGGACTGGAATTCTGGGCTTTTTTAACACCCATTTTGAATCACAGGAAATTTGCGATTTACGCTCATTCCCATAATAATGAGTCATGAGTGGTTTGGGCGCAGGTCTCAGTGAATGGGTGTAAAAGATGGAGGAAATTCAGAAGGTAGCTTAATAACGGAGGTAAGTCACTTACGCCCAAATTTCCTCGACCTTGCCTCGATCGCACTTCCGTTTGGATGCATTCACAGGAAATTCCAGACCCCGGCCCTTAACGAAAGCAGCAGTGTTTACAAACTGTGGTCACCTCAGTCCCTTCGGGAGAAAAAAAAAACAGAGAAACACAGACAGCTCTCGCCCTGTAACAGCAAAGAGTTTTTTTTAGGACGTTGCTGAATTGCGCAGTGAATGAATGTTACAGTTAAACTGACCTCGCTTCATGATTTAAATCCACTGCCGCAGAATCAAACTGAGACCTTTTTTACAGAAACTATGAATTGGCTCTTTAGAAATCAGCCAGCAGTGCCAGCTGGAAATGTTTTCTTTGGGGCTGGAAAGAAGGTTGGCGTCAGTCGGGGCAAAGGACATGCCAATGGAATGTAATATCAGGAGGAAGCAGCAGGTCATTCAATTGCTGGCACGCTGCCCAGCAACAACTGGATGTCTTTGTGTTTGTATTCGGTTATAATCACTGTATGCACATACACACTTCTATGTTCATAAAGAAAAGGGAGAAAGAAACATAAAACATGCATTCCTTTCTTATCCTCTCAAGGTCTTCAAGCCTGAGTATATTTGTGTCGCTATCAAATAGAAATATGCCTGAGCCGTATTTCTGTGGATATTGAAAAGGTTTCTACACTGTACTTATTGTAAATAATATCTAACGTTACAGTGCAGTCTCCAGTAACACCGCCTGATCGAATGTGGGTTGCAGTACTGTATCAAAACTGTGAATGTCATTCTTTTTGTTCTAATTCCATTTCAACTGGTCTTTGTTTATTCATGCGCCTTGGTGAAGATTGTTTTTTAAGAGGCTTAAATTATGAAATTGTTACTGAAGCTAATTGTTCTGAGAACCTGAGAAAACATGGAGTGAGAATAGGCCATTCAGCCCATCAAATCCATCCCTTCTACACATCATGTCCTGTAATGGATTCTGACCCACTTATTTAATTTGTAAGGGAAAATTCTGCATAGTTTCTCCCCCGACTCCCCCACCCCTCCTCCCACGTGAATATCTGCCTATTTCCCACATCTCAGCTCGGACTGGTTGCTTTCCACAGATGACATTTCTTTGATCCCAGCAGCCCAGGGACTATTGTGTTCCATTGTGTATTTGGTCATCTCCATTTATACATATCACGATAGCCTCCAACCTCATTCCTATCCGGATACCTAACCAGTGTTTTTTAGGAGTTCATGAACGCAGCATTCTCTGGAAGGTTCCATATATCCACTATACATTCTGGAAACACAATTGTAATTTCTAGTTTCACTTGAGGCTTCTTAATTTTAAACCTACGTCCTATATTTTGGTGCTCATAATCCAAGTTAAATAACTCCTCTTTATATCTACATATGGCCCCGATATTTACGGGGAGGTGGCGAGGGTTAGGGGGAGCATGGCGACAGGGACACGGAGATCCGACCAAATTTAACAGCAGGCCCTCATTATAACTTTTCTCTTCCATTTCCTGCCCGGCAGCCGACCAAATTGACAGGCTGGCCGGCTGCCGTGCGGGAAAACCAGTGGCAGGAGGCCGCAGCCGGGGACCCTTGGGGATGGTCCCCGGCAATTGGGAGGGAGGGAACTACAGATTGGGGCTTGGTGGGGGTTGGGGGGAGGAAGAGAGTAGCAATCGGGAGGGGGAAGTTACAGATTGATGCTTGTGGGGGGAGGAATAGCACTTTGAGACATCCTCGGATCGCGAAAGTACAAGTAAGTTCTTTCTTTCTTGAAAGCCTTCCAGGTGGAGATAGTTCAGGTGCAAGGGATATGGGGATAGGGTGGGAATTCAAGGGATATGGGGATAGGGTGGGAAATCAAGGGATATGGGGATAGGGTGGGAATTCAAGGGATCTGGGGATAGGGCAGGAAATCAAGGGATATGGGGACAGAGCGGGAATTCAAGGGATATGGGGATAGGGTGGGAATTCAAGGGATATGGGGACAGAGCAGGAATTCAAGGGATATGGGGATAGGACAGGAAATCAAGGGATAAGGGGTTAGGGCGGGAAAGTGGAGTTAAGGTAGAAGATCAGCCATAATCCTATTGAATGGCAGAGCAGGTTCAAGGGGCCGTATGGCCTACTCCTGTTCCTATTTCTTACGTTCTTGTGTTCTTATATACACATAAGGAGGAACCATGGGGCGTCCAAAGCTAGAGCTCCCTGTATGAAAAAGGAAAAAGAGGTTAAAATAAAACAGAAAAAGGAGGTTTATGACAAATGTCAGGTACAGAATACAGTCGAAAACCAGGCAGATTACAGAGTATGCAGGGGGAAATTGAAAAAGGATATAAGAAGGGCAAAGAGAGAATGTGGGGAAAGATTAGCGGGTAACATTAAAGGGAACCCAAAAACTTTTATAAACATATAAAAAGTAAAAGGATAGTTAAAGGAATGGTGGGGCCGATTAGGGACAAAGAAGGAAATCTTCTTGTGGAGGCAGAGGGGATGACTGAGGTACTGATTGAGTACTTTGCATCTATTTTCACAAAAGAAGGAGATGAAAATAAATAGAAAGGAGGTGCAAAATAGGGTGGCATCACTCAAAGTTAACAAGTCACCTGGTCCAGATGGGATGCATCCTTGGTTACTGAGGGAAGCTAGGGTGGAGATAGCAGAAGCTCTGACCACAATCTTTCAATCTTCCTTGGATATGGGAGTGGTGCCAGAGGACTGGAGGATTGCAAATATCACACCCCTATTCAAAAAAGGGAGAGGGATAAACCTGGTAACTACAGGCCAGTTAGTCTAATGTCAGTGGTGGGAAACTTCTGGAGACCATTGTTAAGGACAAAATTAATTCTCACTTGGAGAAGCATTGGTGCCAGCATGGATTTGTTGAAGGCAAATAGTGTCTGATTAACCTGATTGAGTTCTTTGATCAAGTAATAGAGAGGGTTGATGAAGGTAGCGCAGTAGATGTTGTATATATGGACTTTCAAAAAGCATTTGATAAATTACCACAGAACAGACTTATTCAGAAAATAGAAGCACATGAGATTAAAGGGACAGTGGTAACTTGGGTACATAATTGGCTAAGGGACAGAAGGAAGAGAATAGTGGTGAACAGATGTTTGTCTGACTGGAGAGAAGTATGCAGAGGAGTCCGCCAGGGATCGGTATTAGGACCATTGCTTTTCTTGTTATATATAAGTGACGTGGACTTGGGTATAGGAAGTACAATTTTGAAGTTTGCGGATGATACAAAACTTGGCAACATAGTAAATAGTGAGCAGGATAGTAGCAAATTTAAGGAGGATATAGACAGACTGGTAAAATAGGCAGACACACGGCAGATCCAATTTAATGCGAATAAGTGCGAAGTGATGCACTTTGAGAGGAACAACATGGAGAGGCAGTATAATCTAAATGGTACTATTTTGAGGCAGGTGCAAGAGCAGAGAGACCTGGAGATGCATATTCACAAATCTTTGAAGGTATCAGAGCAAGTTGATGAGATGGTTAAGAAAGCATATGGGATACCTGGCTTTGTAAATAGGGGCATTTAATACAAAAACAAGGAAGTCATGCTAAACTTTTACAAATCACTGGTTAAGCCTCAGCTGGAGTATTGTGTACAATTCTGGGTACCACACTTTAGAAAGGATGTCAAGGCCTTGGAGAGGGTACAGAGGAGGTTTACCAGGACAAACAGATCAGAAAGTTAAATTTGTGGCTCAAAGAGTGGTGTGGAAGGAAGGGGTTTTGATTCATGGGGCACTGGCCCCAGTACAGGGGAAAGAGGGAGCTGTTCCATTGGGATGGACTCCACTTAAACCGGGCTGGGACCAGCAACCTGGCAAATCGAATAACTAGGGCTGTAGACAGGGCTTTAAACTAAAAAGCAGGGGGGAAGGAGTCAGGTGAGGGGAAATGTAGAAATCTAATGAGAAAAGATAAGACAATAGAACAGTGTAGTGACTTGGGTAAAGATAAGCAGAGTGTGTCAGGAAGGGACAGAGAATTTACCAATAATAGAGCAACAACAAGTAAGGTCAAAGCAGGAAAAAATAGTAAAAAGTCAAAATTAAAGGCTCTTTATCTGAATATCACTGAGCGGCTGCAGAACATTCTGGGAGGGGAAGGTGAACAGACAGAGGTCGTGGTCCATGTCAGTACTAACGACATAGGTAGAAAGAGGGATGAGGTCCTACAGGTAAATTTTAAGGAGTTAGGAAAGAGATTAAGAAGCAGGACCTCGAAGGTCGGAATCTCCGGATTACACCCAATGCCACACACTAGTGAGGATAGAAATAGGAAGATAGAGCAGATGAATGCGTGGCTGGAGAGATGGTGCAGGAAGCAGGGCTTTAGATTCCTGGGGAATCGGGACCGGTTCTGGGGGAGGTGGGACCTGTACAAGCCAGACGGGTTGCACCTCAACAGGGCCGGGACCAATATCCTTGCGGGAGGTTCGCTACTGCTGTTAGGGATGGTTTAAACTAGTTTGGCAGGGGGGTGGGAACCTGAGTGTAGATCCAGATGGGACAGAATCACAACTGGAGATGGAAGGCAGAAAATTAGTAAGTGAGTTTGGAAGGCAGAGGAAACAAAGGTTAGAAAATAAACAACAAAGGAGTTTGGCAGTGCTTAACGGCATATACCTCAATGCAAGGAGTACAGTGAATGAGGCAGATGAGCTGGGGGCACAGACAGACACGTGGAAGTATGATTTAGAGGGGCAGGAATGGCAGGGTTACAGGGTTTTCAGACGAGATAGTGAGGGGGATAAAAAAGGAGGGGGGTGGCAATTTTCATTAAACAAACAATTACAGCTGTGAGGAGGGATGATACGTTAGAAGGATCATCAAATAAGGCCATATGGGTTGAGCTAAGGAACAAAAAAGGGGCAGTCACACTACTGGGAGTGTACTATAGACCCCCCCCCCCCAAACAGTCAGAGGGAGATAGAAGAGCAAATATGTAGGCAAATTTCTGAGATGTGCATAAACAATAGGGCAGTAACAGTAGGGGATTTCAACTACCCTAATATTAACTGGGATACAAACAGTGTGAAGGGCATAGAGGGTACAAAATTCTTAAATTGCATTCAGGAGAACTTTTTTTAGCCAGTACTAGCAAGCCCAACAAGATAGGGGGCAGCTCTGGATTTAGTTTTAGGAAATGAAACTGGGCAGGTGGAAGAAGTATCAGTGAGAGAGCATTTTGGTGGTAGTGATCATAATTCAGTTAGTTTTAGCATAGATATGGAAAAGGACAAAGATAGAACAGGAGTTAAAGTTCTAAATTGGGCAAAGGCCAATTTTACTAAGCTGAGAAGTGATTTAGCAAAAGTGGACTGAAAACAGCTACTTGAAGGTAAATCAATGTCAGAGCAGTGGGAGGCATTCAGGGGGAGAATCAAGGGGTTCAGGGTAAACATGTTCCCACAAAGAAAAAGGGTGGGACTGCCAAATCTAAAGCCCCCTGGATGTCAAGGAGCATACAGGGTAAAATAAGGCAGAAAAGGAAAGCTTATGTCAGACACCAAGGACTCAATACTGCAGAAAGCCTAGAGGAGTATAGAAAGTGCAAGGGGTGAAATTAAAAAGGAAATTAGGAAAGCAAAGCGAGGGCACGAAAAAATATTGGCAAGTAAAATCAAGGAATACCCAAAGATGTTTCATAAATACATAAGGAGCAAGAGGCTAACTAAGGAAAGAGTAGGGCCTATTAGAGACCAAAAAGGTAACCTATGTGTGGAGGCGGAAGATGTTGGTATGGTTCTTAATGAATACTTTGCATCTGTCTTCACAAAAGAGAGGGACGATGCAGAGATTGTAGTTAAGGAGGAGGAGTGTGAAATATTGAATGGGATAAAAATAGTGAGAGAGGAAGTATTAAGGGGATTAGCATCTTTGAAAGTAGATAAATCACCAGGCCCGGATGAAATGTATCCCACGCTGTTAAAAAAAGCCAGGAAGGAAATAGCGGAGGCTCTGCCCATCATTTTCCAATCCTCACTGGATACAGGCGTGGTGCCAGAGGATTTGAGGGCTGCTAACATTGTACCGTTGTTTAAAAAGGGAGCGAGGGATAGACCGAGCAATTAAAGGCCAGTCAGTCTAACATCGGCGGTGGGCTAATTATTGGAATCAATTCTGAGGGACAGGATAAACCGTCAATTAGAAAGGAGTAATCAAGGATTTGTTAAGGGAAGGCCGTGTCTGACTAACTTGATTGAATTTTTTGAGGAGGTAACAAGGAGGGTCGATGAGGGTAGCGTATTTGATGTAGTCTACATGGATTTTAGCAAGGCTTTGACGAGGTCCCACATGGCAGACTGGTCAAAAAAGTAAAAGCCCATAGGATCCAAGGGAAAGTGGCAAGTTGGATCCAAAATTGGCTCAGTGGCAGGAAGCAAAGGATAATGGTCAACGGGTGTTTTTGGGACTGGAAGCATGTTTCCAGTGGCGTTCCACAGGGCTCAGTACTAGGTCCCTTGCTTTTTGTGGTATATATTAATGATTTGGACTTAAATGTAGGTGGCATGATTAAGAAGTTTGCAGATGATACAAAAATTGACCATGTGGTTGATAGTGAGGAGGAAAGCTGTAGACTGCAGGAAGATATTAATGGACTGGTCAGGTGGGCAGAAAAGTGGCAAATGGAATTCAATCCAGAAAAGTGTGAGGTAATGCATTTGGGGAGGTCAAACAAGGCAAGGGAATACACAATAAATGGGAGGATACTGAGAGGTGTAGAGGAAGTGAGGGACTTTGGAGTGCATGTCCACAGATCCCTGAAGGTAGCAAGCCAGGTAGATAAGGGGGGTGATTTTAATCCCCAAGAACGGGTGAGTTGGGGGTGGGTGGGAGTTAAAAATAGTTGTTTTTTGGGTCACGACCGCGACCCGGGTTTAACGTCAGCGCGGAAAAGTACAGGCTTCCCACTGGGAATGCAAAGTCCGAAAATTTTGTGGTTGTGATCCAAAAAACAACTGTTTTCAACCCCCACCCGCCCCCAACCCACCCGTTCTTGGGGTTTAAAATCACCCCCAAGTTGTTTAAGAAGGCATATGGAATACTTTCCTTTATTAGCCGAGGCATAGAATATAACAGCATGGATGTTATGCTGGAACTGTATAAAACACTAGTTAGGCCACAGCTTGAGTACTGTGTACAGTTCTGGTCACCACATTACAGGAAAGATGTAATTGGACTAGAGAGGGTGCAGAGGAGATTTACGAGGATGTTGCCAGGACTGGAGAATTTTAGCTATGATGACAGATAGGATAGGTTGGGGTTGTTTTCCTTGGAACAGAGGAGGCTGAGGGGAGATTTAATTGAGGTGTACAAAGTTATGAAGGGCCTAGACAGAGTGTATCAGAAGGATCTATTTCCCTTAGCAGAGAGGTCATTAACCAGGGGCCATAGATTTATAGTGATTGGTAGAAGGATTAGAGGGGAGCTGAGGAAACATTTTTTAACCCAGAGGGTGGTGGGGGTCTGGAACTCACTGCCTGAAAGGGTGGAAGAGGCAGAAAACATCAATTCATTTAAAAAGTACCTGAAGTGCAGTAATCAATATAGCTATGGACGAAGTGCTGGAAAGCAGGATTAGGCTGGGTGGCTCATTTTCAGCCGGCGCAGACACGATGGGCTGAATGGCCTCCTTCTGTGGCGTAAATTTTCTATGATTCTTATGATTCTACAAATGCATGGAGCATACGTAACAAGATAGATGAATTAATTGCACAAATAAAGATAAACGGGTTAGATCTAATAGCCATTACAGAGACGTGGTTGCAAAATGACCACGGTTGGGATCTAAATATTCCAGGGTACATGACATTTAGAAAAGACAGGCAGAATGGAAAAGCAGTGGGTGTAGTCCTAATAATAAAGAATGACATAAGGACAGTAGTGAGAAAAAATCTTGGCTCGGAAGATCAGGAAGTAGAATCCAAGGTGAGGTAGCCAATTGGATACAACATTGGCTTGACGACAGAAGACAGAGGGTGGTTGTAGAGGGTTGTTTTTCAAATTGGAGGCCTGTGACCAGCGGTGTGCCTCAGGGATCGGTGCTGGGTCTGCTGTTATTTGTTATTTATATTATTTGTTATTTATATTAATGATTTGGATGAGAATTTAGGAGGCATGGTTAGTAAGTTTGCAGATGACACCAAGATTGGTGGCATCGTGGACAGTGAAGAAGGTTATCTAGGATTGCAACGGGATCTTGATAAATTGGGCCAGTGGGCCGATGAATGGCAGATGGAGTTTAATTTAGATAAATGTGAGGTGATGCATTTTGGAAGATCGAATCGGGCCAGGACCTACTCTGTTAATGGTAGGGCGTTGGGGAGAGTTATAGAACAAAGAGATCTAGGAGTACAGGTTCATAGCTCCTTGAAAGTGGAGTCACAGGTGGATAGGGTGGTGAAGAAGGCATTCAGCTTGCTTGGTTTCATTGGTCAGAACATTGAATACAGGAGTTGGGATGTCTTGTTGAAGTTGTACAAGACATTAGTTAGGCCACACTTGGAATACTGTGTACAGTTCTGGTCACCCTATTATAGAAAGGATATTATTAAACTAGAAAGAGTGCAGAAAAGATTTACTAGGATGCTGCCGGGACTTGATGGTTTGACTTATAGGGAGAGGTTAGATAGACTGGGACTTTTTTCCCTGGAGAGTAGGAGGTTGAGGGGTGATCTTATACAAGTCTATAAAATAATGAGGGGCATAGATAAGGTAGATAGTCAAAATCTTTTCCCAAAGGTAGGGGAGTCTATAACGAGGGGACATAGATTTAAGGTGAGAGGGGAGAGATACAAAAGGGTCCAGAGGGGCAATTTTTTCACTCAAAGGGTGGTGAGTGTCTGGAACGAGCTGCCAGAGGCAGTAGTGGAGGCGGGTACAATTTTGTCTTTTAAAAAGCATTTGGACAGTTACATGGGTAAGATGGGTATAGAGGGATATGGGCCAAGTGCAGGCAATTGAGACTAGCTTAGTGGTATAAACTGGGCGATATGGACATGTTGGGCCGAAGGGCCTGTTTCCATGTTGTAAACTTCTATGATTCTATGATTCTATAATCAGTATGGGTGGAAATAAGAAAAACAAGGGGCAGAAAGCATCGATGGGAGTAGTTTATAGGCCCCCTAATAGTAGCTATACCATTGGACAGAGTATTAATCATGAAATAATAGGAGCTTGTAACAAAGGTAATGCAATAATCATGGGAGACTTTAGTCTTCATATAGACTGGGCAAACCAAATTGGCAAAGGTAGTTTGGAATACGAGTTCATGGAATGTATTTGAGACAGTTTCCTAAAGGAATATGACATGGAACCAACCAGGGAACAGGCTTTTTTAGATCTTGTACTGTGTAATGAGACAGGGTTAATTAGTAATCTCACAGTAAAAGAACCTCTGGGGAAGAACGATCATAATATGATCGAATTTCACATTGAATTTGAAAGTAACGTACTTAAGTCAGAAACTAGAGTCTTAAACTTAAATGAAGCCAATTACATAGGTATGAGGGGCAAGTTGTCAAAGGTAGATTGGGAAATTAAATTGAAGGGTTTGACAGTTGGAAAACAATGGCAAACATTTAAAGAAATACTTCAATATTCTCAACAAGTATACATTCCATTGAGAAGTAAAAACTCCACGGGAAAAGTGATCCACCCTGGCTAACTAAAGAAATTTAGGAGAGTATTAGATTGAAAGAAGAGGCCTATAATGTTGCCAAGAAGAGTAATAAGCCTGGGGATTGGGAGAGTTTTAGAAACCCACAAAGAACGAACAAAAAATTGATAAAATGGAATATGAAAGTAAACTAGCAAGAAATATAAAAACGGATTGTAAGAGCTTCTACAAGAATGTAAAAAGGAAGAGAGTAGCAAAAGTAAACATTGGTCCCTTAGAGGCTAAGACAGGAGAAATTATAATGGAGAATCAGGAAATGGCAGATGCCAAATATTTTGTATCTGTCTTCACAGTAGAAGACACAAAAAGCATACCAAAAATAATGGGGAACCAGGGGGGTAAATGAGAGTGAGGAACTTAAAACAATTAATATCAATAGAGAGAAAGTACTGGAGAAACTAATGGGACTAAAAGCCAACAAATCCCCTGAACCTGATGGCCTACATCCGAGGATTCTAAAAGAGGTGGCTGCAGAGATTGTGGATGCATTGGTTATGATCTTCCTAAATTCTCTAGATTCTGGAATGGTCCCAGTGGATTGGAAAATAGTAAATGTAACCCCGCTGTTCAAGAAAGGAGGGACAGAGAAAACAGGGAACTACAGGCCAGTTAGCCTGACATCAGTCATCGGGAAAATGCTGGAATCCAATATTAAGGAAGTGGTAACAAGGCACTTAGAAAATCATAATATGATTAGGCAGAGTCAACATGGTTTTATGAAAGGGAAATCGTGTTTGACAAATTTATTGGAGTATTTTGAGGATGTAACTACCATAGTAGATAAAGGAAAACCAGTGGATGTAGTATATTTGGATTTTCAAAAGGCTTTCGATAAGGTGCCACGTAAAAGGATTTTACGCAAGGTAAAGGCTCATGGGGTTGGGGGTAATATATTAGCATGGATAGAAGATTGGTTAATGGACAGAAAACAGAGAGTAGGGATAAACTGGTTATTCTCAGGTTGGCAGGCTGTAACTAGTGGGGAGCTGCAAGAATCGGTGCTTGGACCTCAGCTATTTACAATCTATATTAATGACTTAGATGAAGGGACCGAGCGTAATGTATCCAAGTTTGCTGACAATACAAAGCTAGGTGGGAAAGTAAGCTGTGAGGAGGACACAAAGAGTCTGTAAAGGGATATAGACAGGTTAAGTGAGTGGGCAAGAAGGAGGCAGATAGACTATAATGTGGGGAAATGTGAGGTAGGAAGAATTTGGTAGGAAGAATAGAAAAACAGAATATTTTTTAAATGGTGAGTAACTATTAAATGTTGGTGTCCAGAAAGACTTGGGTGTCCTTGTACAAGAAACACAAAAAGTTAGTATGAGGTACAGCAGGCAATTAGGAAAGCAAATGGCATGTTGGCCTTTATTGCAAGAGGGTTGGAGTACAAGAGTAAGGAAGTCTTACTACAGTTGTACAGAGCATTGGTGAGACCTCACCTGGAGTACTGTGTACAGTTTTGGTCTCCTTATCTAAGGAAGGATATACTTGCCTTAAAGGCAGTTTAATGAAGGTTCACTAGATTAATCACCGGGATGAGAGGATTGTCCTATGAAGAGAGGTTGAGTAGAATGGGCCTATACTCTCTGCAGTTCAGAAGAATGAGAGGTGATGTCATTGAAATATATAAGATTATAAGATGGCTTGACAGGATAAATGCTGAGAGGCTCTTTCTCCTAGCTAGAAAGTCTAGAACTAGGGGGCATAGTCTCAGCATAAGGGGTCAGCTATTTAGCACTGAGATGAAGAGGAATTTCTTCATGCAGAGGGTTGTGAATCTTTGGAATTCTCTACCCCAGAGAGCTGTGGATGCTGAGTCATTGAATATATTGAAGGCTGAGATGGATAGATTTTTGGAGTCTAGGTGAATCAAGGGATATGGGGATCAGGTGGGAAAGTGGAGTTGAGGTCGAAGATCAGCCATGATCTGATTGAATGGTGGAGCAGGCTCAAGGGGCCTTATGGCCTACTCCTGCTCCTATTTCTTATGTTCTTATACCAGGGATGACAGACTTCAGTTATGTGGAGAGATTGGAGAAGCTGGGATTGTTCTCCTTAGAGCAGAGAAGGTTAAGGGGAGACCTAAAAGAGGTATTCAAAATTATAAGGGGTTTTACATCAAGTTACATTGAGTCTACAGCACAGAAACAGGCCATTCGGCCCAACTGGTCTATACCAGCGTTTATGCTCCACACGAGCCTCATCCCTCCCTACTTCATCTAACCTCCTTAGATATGGGGGTGGTGCCAGAGAACTGGAGAATTGCAAATGTTACACCCTTGTTCATAAAAGGGTGTAAGGATAAACCCAGCAACTACAGGCCAGTCAGTTTAACCTCAGTGGTGAGGGAGCTTTTAGAAACAATAATTGGGGACAAAATTAATAGTCCTTTGATCATGTATGGATTAATAAAGGAAAGCCAGCACAGATTTGTTAAAGGCAAATCATGTTTCACTAACTTGATTGAGCTTTTTGATGAGGTAACAGAGAGGTTTGATGAGGGCAATGAGGTTGATGTTATGTATATGGACTTTCAAAAGGCGTTTGATAAAGTGCCAAATAACAGGCTTGTCAGCAAAATTGACACCCATGGAATAAAAGGGGCTGTGGCAGCATAGATAAGAAATTGATTAAGTGACAGGAAACAGAGTAGTGGTGAACGGTCGTTTTTCGGATTGGTGTTCCCCAGGGGTCGGTTCTAGGACTACTGCTTTCTTTGATATATATTAATGACTTGGACTTGGGTGTACAGGGCACAATTTCAAAATTTGCAGATGACACAAAGCTTGGAAGTGTAGTAAACAGTGAGGAGGATAGTAATAGACTTCAAGAGGACATAGACAGGCTGGTGGAATGGACGGACACATGGCAGATGAAATTTAACACAGAGAAGTGCAAAGTGTTACATTTTGGCAGGAGGAATGAGGAGAGGCAATATAAACTAAAGTGTACAATTCTAAAGTGGGTGTAGGAACAGAGAGACCGGGTGGGTATATGTGCACGAATCTTTGAAGGTGGAAGGACAGGTTGAGAAAGTGGTTAAAAAAGCATACAGGATCCTGGGCTTTATAGATAGAGGCGTAGAGTACAAAAGCAAGCAAGTTATGTTGAACCTTTATAAAACACTGGTTCAGCCACAACTGGAGTATTGTGTCCAAAACTGGGCTCCGCACTTTAGGAAGGATGTGAGGCCTTAGAGTGGGTGCAGAAAAGATTTACTAGAATGGTTCCAGGGATGAGAGATTATGTGGATACACTGGAGAAGCTGAGGTTGTTTTCCTGAGAGCAGAGAAGGTTAAGAGGAGATTTGATAGGAATGTTCAAAATCATGAAGGGTTTAGATAAAGTAAATAAGGAGAAACTGTTCCCATTGGCAGAAGGGTCGAGAACCAGAGGACACAGATTTAAGGTGATTGGCAAAAGAACCAAAGGCGACATGAGGAAAAACTTTTTTACACAACGAGTAGTTATGATCTGGAGTGCAGATTCAATCATGGTTTTCAAAAAGGAATTGGATAAATACTTGAAGGGAAAAAATTTGCAGGGCTACAGGGAAAGAGCGGAGGAATGGGACTAACTGGATTGCTCTTACAAAGAGCTGGCACGGGCTCGATGGGCCGAATGGCCTCCTGTGCTGTAACCATTCTATGATTCTATTATTTTATGATTCTATGATAACCCTATCAGCATACCCTTTTTGTCCTTTCTCCCTCATGTGCTTATCTAGCTTCCCTTTAAATGCATCGAAGCTATTTGTTTCAACCACTCCTTGTGGCAGCGCATTCCACATTCTTACCACTATTGGGGTAAAAGAAGTTTCTCCTAATTCCCCATTGGATTGATTAGTGACTATCTTATATTTATGACCTCTAGGTTTGGACTCCCCCACATGTGGAAACATTTTATCTACATCTACCCAATCAAACCCTTTCATTATCTTAAAGAACTCTATGAGGTCACCCCTCAGCTTTCTTTTTTCTAGAGAAAAGAGACCCAGGCTGTTCAGCCTTTCCTGATAAGAATATCCTCTCAGTTCTGATATCATCCTTGTGAATCTTTTTTGCACCTTCTCCAGTGCCTCTATATTCTTTTTATAATATGGAGACTAGAACTGTGCACAGTACTCCAAGTGTGGTCCAACCAAAGTTCTGTACAAGTTTAACATAACTTCTCTGCTTTTCAATTCTATCCCTCTAGAAATGAAACCCAGTGCTTGGTTTGCCTTTTTTATGGTCTTATTAACCTACATTGCTATTTTTTGTGATTTGTGTATCTGTACCCCTTTGCTCCTCTATCCCATTTAGACTCTTATTGTCCAAGCAATGTGCCTTCCTTATTCTTCCTACCAAAATGCACCACCTCACACTTATCTACATTGAAATTAATTTGCCAATTACATGCCAATTCTGCAAGTTTATTAATATCCCTTTGCATTAATTACACTTCCCAATTTGGTGTTGTTTGCAAATTTTGAAATTGTACATCCGAGTCCAGATCCTTAATGTAAATTATGATCAACAGCAGTCCCAGCACCAATCTCTGTGGAACACCACTTCCCACCTTTTGCCAGTCTGAGTAGCTACCCTTAGCCCCTACTTTCTGTTTTCTGTTTGGCAACCAGCCAGCTATCCATTCTGCTACCTGTCCCCTGACTCCAAATGCTCTAACCTTAGTCATAAGTCTACATTGCGGTACCTTATCTAAGGCCTTTTGAAAATCCAAATATATTACATCTACTACATTACCCTTGTCTACTCTTTCTGTTACTTCTTGATTCTTTCTTTGTTTCCCTGAATCCTTTCCGATGAAAGTAGAGTGCTCAAAGCTACCACTTCATTTCTCCATCCCACTCCCACTCTGGCCTCTCTGTCCTTGGCTTCCTACACTGTTCCAATGAAGCTCAATGCAAGTTCGAGGAACAGCACCTCACCTTTCCACTCGACACTTTACAGCCTTCCGGCCTTAACATTGAGTTTAACAACTTCAGATCTTAACCACCGCTCCCATTTTCTCTTGGACATTCTGTTACCATTTACACCTCCTCCGGACCCATCTTTTGTCTCTGTACTTATCTCATTATCACCTCCTTTTGCCTTTTGTCATTTAATCTCTCCTGCCCATCATCCGATCACAGATCTCTCCCTTTTGTTCGTTTCTGCCCTCCTTTTCCCTGGCCATGTACTTGCTTAAAAGCTGTTCATCTCTAACATCTTCCAGTTCTGATGAAAGGTCATCGACCTGAAACATTGGGGTCAATTTTAATCTAACTGTCCGGGCGGGAAACCCATGGGATCGGTTGGAATGCCAGTTTTACATTCCGCCCAATATTACTCTTCAGCGACTTCAACAGAGTGTAAAATCGGGCAGAGTATAAAACCAGTGTTGCACCCGATCTCGTCAGTTTCCCGAAGGGCGGGTTCGGTTAAAATTGACCCCAGTAACTCTGATTCTCTTTCCACAGATGCTGCCTGACCTGCTCAGTGTTTCCAGCATTTCCTGTTTTGATTGCATATAATGGGGCTGTTTCCCTGGGCAGGTGCTCTTTGCATGTAGCAACACACAGGGAGCACTGAGCGGGAAATCACGGGCCTGCAGCCTCCGATTTTCCACGGATGAAAATCTGGGGTGTGGATGAATGATTTCCTAACTAGCACTCCCTGTGAGCATTGCTCCACCCCCCCCCCCAATCACAGATTGATGAATCAGCCCTAACATTTGAAATGCGGTTCTCACCAATGATCTATATAAGGTTGGAGTAACTTGTTTCAAATTATAACCAAATGCCTTTGAATGATATCCAGTACTCAATAACAATTTTATCTTAACTGGAAGCTTTCTGGGAATGATCAATAATTACACCCAAATCCTTTTCCTTTTCCTTTTCCTGTTCCACCTTCACTAATGGCCAGCCCCTTCATTGTGTAAACATCTGTTTCCTGCTCCAATCTGCTATTATTTGACATCCCTCCGCATTAAAATCCACCTCTTGTACCTTAGCCCCCTACTTAATTGTCTCTGGGATGTGTTTCAGGTGGTCAAAAATGCCAAGCAGACATATATTTGAAGTACAAGGAAACAAAAAGTATTAGGGAGCCATACAAAAGTTAGTTGAGGGTGACTAACACGAGTTGAGAAGAGAAAATAAGGCTACTGAACGGCAGATTATGAATTGTAGCAAGAGGGATCCAAAAATATTTTGAGGCTACTAGTGCAGCATTGCTCATGAGTAATTTGCAGTCTGGAGTATTTTTGTGTGGTTTAGCTGCTAATCTGTCCTGTCCATTTAAAATCACTGCTCATGTTTTCACTGCGGAACTGCAGGTGATTGTAGCTGCTTGTAAGTTTAGCTGATTTTAGGGATATGGAACCAAGGTAGGTTGTTGGAGTTGAGATACAGATTAGCCATGATCTGATTGAATGGCAGAACAGGCTCGAGGGGCTGAATGGCCTACTCCTGTTCCTATGTGACTGTAGCTGAGGTCAATTAGAGGTCCATAATTAGATTGTGAATTTCAGGCTTCAGGTCAATGACTGGGTTTCTGTTTCGCTTTGCATCTGTAACAAAGCGTGATGCTTTGAAATGTGCGCCAGCAATTCCCTCGGGGGTCCTACTGATCGGCCACTGTAACTTTGGCGGAAGATTGATGGAAATTCCCTTTACTCGTGTATCTGGGGTTTTCATCGATCCTCTGTTGAAGTTATGGAGGTGGGGGGGGAGTGAGGGGGGAGGGCTGATGAGGAAATCCCTGGGTGAAATTCCCGGTGGTGATTTTTGATGTATAATACCTGCTTTATGACATTTACGGGGTGATTTTAACCCCCAAGAACGGGTGGGTTGGGGGCAGGTGGGAGTTGAAAATAGTTGGTTTTTTGGGTCGCAACTGGAAAATTTTCGGACTTTGCATTCCCAGTGGGAAGCCTGTGCTTTTACGCGCCCAAGTTAAACCCGGAAATAAAGCTGGGTTGCGGTCGCAACCCAAAAAACAATTATTTTCAACTCCCACCCGCCCTCAATCCACCTGTTCCTGGGGGTTAAAATCACCCCCTTAGAGTGTGATGGATACATGTTAGATGAACATTTAGAGAGAGAGAGAGATGTGAACATTAGAGAATTTGCTAGAGATCAGATAGGTCATTTGAGGGATAACTTGGATAGGAATATTAAAGAGGATCAGAAAATGGCATCAGTCAATAAAGACTGTAGACAAATTCCAAATATAATCATTCTGGCTCAGGAATCTATAACATATGTAGAGGTCATGAAAACATGTGCTATAAATATGGCGATACATTCTTCACCAGCTGGATTTCTTGCCCGCTTTCCATTAAATTCATAATTGGATCTTATAACGTTTAACTAATTTTATGAGACATTGAAAATTTCATGAGGCTCCCCTGACTCTTCAGAACTTCACTGATTTCACATAATAAATGGAGCCCATTACAAATGTGCAGCCCGTGTTGTAACTGAAAGAATTGAATGATTACAAGATGCCTGAATCAAGTGGAATACACACTGGAAACCTCATACAATTAGGCAAGGCATTGGTTAATATTTTCAAGAGATGCACAAACACTGGAGTGATATCTGAAAAGGGGTAGGTATCAAGTGTTGTCCAATCTTATAGACCAGTTAGTCTAGCACCTGTAGTGGGGAAATGCTTGAAAGCAGGAGTTCACTGCACAGGGGATTGTAGGGGGTAACCAGAGTCCTCTTTGTTCCTGCACTTCATGTTTCATCACCATTTGGGTTAAAAACTAAAAATGTAAGAAATACACAGTAGATCTATTGGTATCTGTAAATGGAAAAGATACATTAATGATTTGTGTGTGGACCCTTTGTGATGAAATGTGCACACCCTAAACGTTAACCTCTCTTTCCCTTTACACGGTGCTCGTGAACTATTTCCAGTACTCTGTGCTTTTTTTTTTACTACGGACTTTAGGTATTTGCATTTTAATTTTTTTATTTTAGGTAGACATTTTATAATTTCACCCTTCAAAAAAATGTAACTCCTTTTGTATTCCCGCTTCGAGACCTCTGTCATCCAATTGATAACTTACCAAAGGCTGAAATCAACACTACCCCGCGTCAACTCTGTTTCACTAACCCCATGTAGCTGGGCTCCAAACGATTTCCCCTCTCCAAGCTGGAGCACTCCTCTACTACAAGGACTTGCCTCTAGTTATCATAGAGTCATAGAGTCATAGAGTTATACAGCACGGATAGAGGCCCTTCGGCCCATCATGTCCGCGCCGGCCATCAAGCCCTGTCTAATCTAATCTATCCAGCTGAGTGCTAACTGTAGGGACCTCCCATGTGAGATGGCACTTCAAGAGACTGTTACAGACAAGACTCCGTACGGTTAAAGTGTGAACCAAACATTATTTTGAGGGCGAGAGACCTGTAAATGCTCATGCGTTTTCACAGGAGGACTTTATCCTAACTTCTACCTCAACCCTTAGGCATTGAATCAGTAATGCTGTCAACTAGTGCAGCAAGTCTATTTTAATTTCCATGGACAACCCTTTTAATTTATTTTGTAGATTACAGAGCTGGACCACACAGTACAGTGAGGTATTTTTAATTTCACTGCAGTCACTTATCTCGTCTCTGGGGAGTGAATGTTCAGGGCCATATTATTAATAATTTAATTGAAAATGTTTTGATTACTGATTATGTAACTCAAGAGCTAAGCATACATATCTGTGATCTTTATCTTAGACAGTGAGGGCCTTTACAGAGGAAAAAGCAGACAATGTTACCAACCCCAGCCCCCCCCCCTTTCCATTAATAGAGCTGTTGCATCTCTTCATTACACAGTAGATCCCAACACAACCATCACCTGACTGTAAGAGTAAAAGGTGATGTATGATTAATGGAGGTCATTCTCCCTAGACAGGAACAACAATTAATTGCAATATAAAGTGGCTCTAGTGTTGCTGTATGGTTGGATCTCTCTCTCACACACATCCTTACACATGCATGTTTCCACACAGTATGAAAGAGCTATCTCTGCATTGTGTAATGCAGTGAAAAGAAAGTAAAAAAGAAAGACTTGCCTTTATATAGCACCATTCACGACCTCAGGATGTCCCAAAGTGCTTTATAGCCAATGAAGTACTTTTGAAGTGTAGTCACTGTTGTAATGTAGGAAACGTGGCAGCCAATTTGCGCCACAAACAGCATTGTGATAATGACTAGATAATCTGTTTTTTTACTGATGTTAGCTGAATGATAAATATGGGCCAGCACACCAGGGGGAGCTCCCCAGTTCGTCTTCAAAATAGTGCCATAGGATCATTTACATCTACCTCGGTTTAACATCTCATGCACATGACGGCACCTCCAACAGTGCAGCACTCCCTCAGTACTGCTCTGGAGTGTTAGCCTAGATTTTGTGCTCAAGTCTCTGGAGTGGGACATTCTGACTCTTACAGAGGGAAGGGGCTTGCAAAGTCTTTTATTTTATTTTTTTTCAGAATTGAGGTTGGGACAGCATTAAAATTGTGATTGGAGTTAATTTTTAGATCTGGAGTTAGCCTTGATATTAGTCTTACTGTGAGATGCTTGTATTATTTTTGTCTGTCATTCCTGAATTTGTTAGGATTGTGCATGTGCAGTTGTTATTTTAAGCCCAATCCATTGCTATTATACCAGAGGAGGGTCATCGAACAATTTCTTATTTTCTCAAGGAACGCATAAAGAACCTCAAAGCTATTTTAAAACAATGGAAAATTATCTTCTCAGTCAGTACAAATTGGGTTTGATAACTTGCTAAGGGCTGTGCTTTACAAAACATAGCTGGTAGACACCTGGTATGGTTAAATATAATAAAGAGAATAGACAGCTGCTTGATATATGATATAAACAACACACAGCAGAAGAGGAAAAAGATCTGCTCCTGGAAGGAAGCTGAACAGTGTCGAGACGTAAGAAAGCAGTGGGTTGAGGGCCCGTTATTTTCTCAGCTGTTGCTACTGGCTCCCAGTTGATGAGTCACATGGTCTGCTATTTGCACCTGTGTGGTCACACTTCAAAGCAAACCAGTTTAACAGGGAAGGCTCGGGGGCTCCATATGATTCACATCTCACTGTGAAACTATACAGAAAAGCCACACAATCGACTAACAACGTAGAAACTCCTTGTCACTGGGAATTAGCTCAGTTCCGAGAGGCCTTAATTATATGCATTCTCCTACTGTCAAAGGGTCAGCTTGGTGCAGAGATAGTACTCTCACCTCTAAGTCAGAAGGTCATGGGTTCAAGCCTGACTCCAGGATTTATGCACCTAATCTAGGCTGACACTTCAGTGCAATACTGAGAGAGTGCTGCATTGTTGGAGATTATAGAATCATACAGCACAGAAGGAGGCCATTCGGCCCATCATGCCTGCGCCGGCTCTTTGAAAGACCTGTCCAATTAGTCCCACTCCCCAGCTCTTTCCCTATATCACTGCAAATGTTTCCTTTTCAAGTATTTATCCAAATTCCCCTGTGAAAATTACTATTGAATCTGCTTCTGCCACACTTTCAGGCAGTGCGTTCCAGATCACAACAACTCGTTATAACCGTGAGTGAACAATTTAATTTAATTGAACTTAATAATTTAATAAATAATTTGCTGACAATTCTGTCTGAGCTCACGTGTGAAGAATGGCTACGTAGGTGAAGTTTTGGAGGTTAGCCACGACCAATGGAACCATACCCAGTGGTCAGTGCCAAAATGGACACATCCCGTTGTAAGGGACGCTCAGAAGGTCCGGCAGTATCTGTCAAGAGAACGCAAGGGAAAGAGCAGAGGGCAAAGGTGGGGGAGAAAAAAGCACACAACAGCCACACACACGGGGAAAAAAATAGTTCTTTCCCTCCTTCCCCTTCCCTGTTTTTTGTTTCTTTTTCAATGCCATTCCTCTCTAATACCTTTCAGTTCTGAAGAAGGGTTCCACGCCCAAAATGTCGACTTGTGTTCTCTCAACGGATGATGCCTGACCTGCTGATTTATTCCAGCCTTTTCTATTTGTGCTTGAGATTTCCAGCTTCTGCAGTATTTTGCTTTTTGTTCCTATTATAAGGGTCCTGAAATTAAAAATAAAAATAACTAGGAGACAGAAATATGTTTTTGTATGTGGGTTTATGCTACAACTCATTCAGGCTGCTATTTTTAACATGCGGAGTGGGGGGGGAGGTGGAATGGGAGCAGAGGGGGAAGAGATTCTTATGTAATGGAGCTCAGTGACATTATCACTGATTAAATCACAAATCTAATTATCATTTGGGGGGGATGGAAAAGCATTGATTTCTGTACTTACTACATTATCAGGGAGTTTATTGTGTACTCCGGATAAAGCTTCAGTTCCCCTTTAAGATGCTGCTGTTGTGCTGTTTTACCATGAAGTGCTGTAATTAGGACAGCGGATACAGTGACTAAAGCCAGTGAATGGAATCTTTCAAAGTCTAAAACTCCCAGGACCTTGTCTTCTGGGCAGTAGAGTGACTAGAATATAAACCCGGAATCGCAGTCTTCTGAACAGCAACTTGCTCATCTTAGTTAAAAGAAAAGGAACTGATTTAACCAAGGGCGCAGGATCATGATGTAACCGATTTAAATATTTTCACTTTCTTTGAATCTTTTTTCCTCCCCCGGTTTTCTCCCATTCTTTCCTGGGAGCAGGGATTCCTGCAGGGATGCGAGGGCTGATTTTCCCAATTGCATGCTCCCAGACTCTAAAATCACAGAACACAAACACACACTGAGGTAGATCTTGACTTTGTGCGCTGGTGTAAAACAGGTGATAGCGAGTCGGCAGCTCATTTTACGTCTCTCCCGATTTTTATATCCATTGAAGTCAAAATCAGGAGAGTTGTAAATCGGGCTGCCGACTAGCCATCATCCGTTTTACACCAGTGCACAAAGTCAAGACCTACCCCACTGACTCCCATCATATTTCTTCCCCATGTCCTCCTCCCCGAGCCAGCTCACATCCTGCTGCTGCTCTGAGGTCGGTGATGCTCTTCACCTATCCCACAAGAGTGTCGCCAGCTAACTTGGCAGCTGATTTTTTCCAGGCTCTCTATAAATAAGGCCCACCCCCACTTGGCACAACCAAGATCAGGCTCTCTGTGCTTGGGGAGGGGATTGCCTCATCCAATGATTCCATGGTGGTGCACATACAAGTGGGTTTGAAATCGCTCGCTCTCTCTTTAATTGTAAATTCTCACTCCTACTCCAGCTCCACTGAGATTTGCAAAGTGCCTGTATTTTGAATGCAGGTTATAGGTCCTCTGGGGCTGAAACTCCGCCCCTGTCGAAGTGGCGGAGAGAGTGTGTTTTGTGCTGTCGGTGCACAGGGAGAACTTCCCTGGGTTTTCCCTTATTTAAATACAGCTGGTGCGCTCCTAAAGCAATTTGTGCTGTGCAGAAGGATTTCCTGAGCAGGAGCAGGAATGTACGGCTTCTTAAAGCAGCACCTGCACTTCCTTTTGACGACAAGGTTTGAATTTGGACATTTTTCGCTGTGGTCGGTGCTGAGGTGAGGCAGGAGACTGCTACTGTCCAGGGGCCAGGCAGCACAGCCCACGTCAGGCAAAGTGCTCTGAATGCTGGGGTCCAGAAGTAACGTTGAAAACAAGAACAAAGGGAACAACTATACGTCTAATCCAAAGAAACAAGCAATGGTGCAACGGTGTAACCTTCAAAAGGGAATTGGATCGCGACTTAAAAATGAAAAATTTGCTGAGCTATGGGGAAAGAGCAGGGGAGTGGGACTAATTGGTAGTTCTTTCAAAGAGCCAGCACAGGCACGATGGGCCGAATGGACTCCTTTTGTTCCGTATGATTCTATGATCCGATGACATGAAACCATAAACGGCAAAAAAAAACAGGACAAATCTCAGCAACGGTCCAGGTTCCAGGTTCTGGAATCTGTTTTGCTACAACTTTTAAAGGTGCACAGTGCTAGCCTGGTGCCAAGGGCACAACTCATCGCAATTCCAGGAGCAGCAAGGACACGCCCCTAATAAATCCTGCCATGAGGCAGCGCGAGCCTCCTGCACCCCCAGGCAATTCCTTCGGAAAACCTGGGGCCAGCGCGATTCAGGAGCATTGAGAAAGAGCCCAGTTTTCCGTTCCCTCTGTGCCTGGCATATACTTGCGCTGCCATTTGCACCCAGGAGTAGTTTTCTAACCTCTCTGTTTAACAGGTTTTCCTTTTCTGGCTTGCCAAGAATCTGCAGTGATGATGTCATTGCCAAATCTCATACCGTCTTCAACTCGTAAAGTTGCCCATCTTCGAGGAGAGTTGGTGCAGTAAGATGATGTCATGCAGTTGTTGTTGCAACAGTAAACAATGTTGGCCATTCCAGGCTGTTTTAAACAAGCGGGGTAGTTATCTGACTTCAGGTGTTCCGACCATTATTTTAAATGGTCGTGAAGGGGAAGGCTCCCTGCTGGAAGCTTGATATTGGAAAATGATCCCTAAAGTGCCGACACAATACAAATCCATAGTGGTCATAAAGTTTTGTGCCTCTATACTCTTTGTAGGGTTAGAAACTACTGGCAGCGGCGTCATCATACAGTCACTTAACAACATCGAATCAAATCCCTCACTTTGCTATATTAATGGGGGGGTGGGGGTGGGGGGGGATGGATTAAATATTCCAGGCTTAATTCCATTTTTGACTAGGGGGCCGAAATTCTGATCTGACCGCTGTCACGGACGTGCGCCCAAGTATGGAGATCCAGGCCCTGTCCAAAATTACGGCCACAGGGTGGTTTGCATGCTCACCTCTCAGGGCACACCAGCATGCCCACCTTGACGGAGGCCCTGGAAATCGGAGCGGTGCCATGCCATTCTAATGGTGGACAGCAGGCCAGCAAAGGGTGCATTAGAGCAACAAACAACAAAAACTTGCATTTATATATCGCCTTTAACGTAGTAAAACGTCCCAAGGTGCTTCACAGAAGCATTATCAAACAACATTTGACATCAAACCCCACAAGGAGATATATTATCTTAATGGCGAGAAACTGGAAAGTACTGCAGTACAAAGGGATCTGGGGGTCCTAGTGCAAGAAAATCAAAAAGTTAGTATGCAGGTGCAGCAGGTGATCAAGAAGGCCAACGGAATGTTGGCTTTTATTGCTAGGGGGATAGAATATAAAAACAGGGAGGTATTGCTGCAGTTATATAAGGTATTGGTGAGACCGCACCTGGAATACTGCATACAGTTTTGGTGTCCATACTTAAGAAAAGACATACTTGCTCTCGAGGCAGTGCAAAGGAGGTTCACTCGGTTAATCCCGGGGATGAGGGGGCGGACATATGAGGAGAGGTTGAGTAGATTGGGACTCTACTCATTGGAGTTCAGAAGAATGAGAGGCGATCTTATTGAAATATATAAGATTGTGAAGGGGCTTGATCGGGTGGATGCGGTAAGGATGTTCCCAAGGATGGGTGAAACTAGAACTGGGGGCATAATCTTAGAATAAGGGGCTGCTCTTTCAAAACTGAGATGAGGAGAAACTTCTTCACTCAGAGGGTAGTAGGTCTGTGGAATTTGCTGCCCCAGGAAGCTGTGGAAGCTACATCATTATATAAATTTAAAACAGAAATAGACAGTTTCCTAGAAGTAAAGGGAATTAGGGGTTACGGGGAACAGGCAGGAAATTGGACATGAATTTGGATTTGAGGTTAGGATCAGATCAGCCATGATCTTATTGAATGGCAGAGCAGGCTCGAGGGGCCAATTGGCCTACTCCTGCTCCTATTTCTTATGTTCTTATGTTCTTATTAGGACAGGTGACCAAAAGCTTAGTCAAAGAGGTAGGTTTTAAGGAGTGTCGTAAAGGAGGAGAGAGAGGTAGAGAGGCAGAGAGGTTTAGGAAGGGAATTCCAGAGCTTGGGGCCTAGGCAGCTGAAGGCACGGCCACCAATGGTAGAGCGGTTAAAATCAGAGATGCGCAAGAGGCAAGAATTGAAGGCGCGCAGAGATCTCGGAGGGTTGTACGGCTGGAGGAGATTACAAAGATGTGGGGTGGGGGCGAGGTGAGCATTAAGTAACTTTAATCTTCAGCTCCTCAAGTGGCTATCAGGGGAATTTCTGAACCCTCCAGGATAATTTACCTTCGGCTTAACAGGTTCTGCAGGCCTCAGCAGAACTAAGGTCTGCCACGGGCATACTGGGCAGAGTTTGTGATGAAGACCCGGGAACTCCCCCAGACAGGTCCCCTTGAGGTAGTGAGGATGGGTGGAATATACATGCTTTCCCTCCCCACTCCTCCACCCCACGGAATTTCCCTGCCTCCTCGCCAATCTTCCAGGTCCTGTCGAGCAGTTATGACGGAGGAGCACCCAGGGCCCGAGCAGAATTTCAGGCACCAGTGGATAAAATTTCTTCGGGAGTTCTCCCGATTGTCCACCGTAACTTCAGGGGAAGGATCGGCGGAGACTCCTTTCACGTGTCTATCCGGGATTTGCGCTGACCTTTCGCTGTCTATTACAACATCCAATTGGGAGAACCACCAAGGAAATTACCATGGCAACAGTCTTTTATGTCGGAACATGCTTTCCCTTCATTAGGCAATTTTTTCAGTAAAGCTCCTTTATTCAGTCAGTAATAGTTGAGTTGCTACATATTTTTGTGCACTGTAGCACCGTGGGACTTGTTAAGTGAAACAACATTTATATAGCGCCGTTAACATAGAAAAACATCCCAAGGCATTTTGCAGAGGTGTAATCAGAGAAAAATGGATGACAAGCCAAAGAAGGAGATATTAGAGATTTTATGAAGTATTAAACATCTTGAATCTTTTATTATCATTTAACTGTGAGTATGTGTATTTATTGTGTGCTTTCATCGCCATTTTAACATTTATTTTCATTTATTTTTCATGATCCTTTTGGCTTTTCTTTTGGAAGCTTTAGGTTGTAAGTATCCTGACATTTTTGGACTTCCAAAAGGAAAATCATCCTAACAAATCGATCACTTTAACTTCAGAAACGTAGCTATAAGATATTGCTGCTGAACAACAAGCATTAAATTCACCCACAGCGGTAGAAATCTTGACAGAAGACCTGAAAAAGCCCCTTTACAAAGAGATCTCAAACGATTCATCACTGCCGCTGATCTAATATCCTATTCTCACTGTTTCCTACTCCAGCTCAATAACAATAACGGCAAAAGCTTGCAGTTATATGGTGCCTTCAACATAGGAAATATGTCCCAAGGTCCTTCACTGAGACATGGCAAAAACAGACAACAAGCCAAAAAAGGGGAGAGTAGAAAAATTTGGTCAAGAGGTGGGATTTGAAGAGGGTCTTAAAGGAGGATAGGAAGGTGGAGAGGTGCAGCGGTTTAAGGAGGGAATTCCAGAACGTTGGGCCTCAGCAGTGAAAGCGCGGTCAGCATAGATGGGGCAAAAGGAAGGAGGGATATATAAGGGGACAAAGTCAGAGGAACAGAGAGTTTGGGGGAGGGAGTTGGAGAGATAGGGAGTGGCAAGGCCATGGAGAAATTTAAAGACAATGGTATCATTTTAAATTTGAAGAATTCAGGAACTGGAAGCCAATGTAGGTTAGTGAGGACAGATATGATGGGTGAGCTGGACTTGGAGTGGGATAGGATATGGGCAGCACTGTTTTGGATGAGCTGAAGTTAGAGGGTGGGGGATAGTAGGCTGGCCATAAATGTATTTGGAATAGTCATGTCTGGAAATGACAAAGCTACAAATGAGAGTTTCAGTGGAAGATGGATTGAGGTGGGGCAGAGATGGGTCTTAGTACATGGAGTTAGAAACTCTGCTTAGGTTTGAACAGTTTGGTTCAGCCTGAGGCAATAGTTATGTTTGGGATAGAGTCAGCAGTGAGGGTACAGAGTTTGTGCTGGGGGCCAAAGGCAATGATTTCAGTCTCCCCAATGGTTAGTTAGAAGAAATTATGGTTCATCCAAGATTAGATGTTGAACAAGTGGTTGGATAGCACAGAAGCAGTGAAGGAGTCATGAGAGAAGTGGCGTATGTCATCAGTGTATATGTGAAAGCTGACCCCATGGGCCCGATGTTAGCAGGGCTGCGGGTTCTCGCCGGGGGGGCTATCGGGCGCGTGGGTAACGCGCCCGGTGAAATTAGTCAGCTTCCCGCGCGATTGTAGCAGACAATCCACTAATTGGATCCACTTACCTGGTCTTCCGGGTTCCCCACTGCTGATCTGCGCGTCGGGCGGGCTGCGCATGCGCAGTAAGATCTGTCAGCTGGAGGCGCTCTATTTAAAGGGGCAGTCCTCCACTGACAGATGCTGCAACAAATAGCAAAAATTACAGCTTGGAGCAGCCCAGGGGGAAGGCTGCTCCCAGTTTAATGATGCCTCACTCCAGGTGGAGGGGGAGGGGGAGGACAGAGATCTTCTTCCCGGCGGGCGGGAGGAAGCGGCCTGCCTCTACCACCAGGAAGGCCTGGCTCGAGGTGGCAGAGGAGGTCACCAGCGCAACCAACATATCGCCCACCTGCATACAGTGCAGGAGGCGCTGCAATGACCTCAGTAGGTCAGCCAAAGTGAGTACACTTACTCTGTCCCCTACACTCCGTCTGCCACATCACTGCCCCCACCCCACATCTCCTTCAGCACTGCCAACACTACTCTGTCACATCACCCCTCATACCCACTCAAACCTACTCACCTCGCCAGTACTCATCCCGCCACTACCACTCAACCCAATCCTCATACAATCGCATGGCTCTATCTCACACTCACCCTCTCGTGCATCTCTTTCACGGCCAGCCTCACTCAACCTGCCACTACCTGTGCTGCAGCCACAGGGCATGCATCACATATGTGCAGTAGGCAGCGCAAGGCAAACATGTCGTGAGCATGAAGGGGATGCACAAGAGTGTTTGAGGGTTTGTCATGGGTGTTACTTATATTGAATTTCTGAACAACTCACATTACATATTATATTGGCACCACTACTGCCACGTCTTCGCGAATCCTGTCTGGTTTGTGCAATAATGCCCTTTCCTGAGGATCACTATGAAGACCCACAACTGATGCCACCCATTGTGTCACTGCAGAGTGGGTGTAGGTGTATTTGCAGGGCTCTTCTGCGCAGACGACTGAGAGACATCGGCGATGTCCCCGGTTGCACCCTGGAAGGATACGGAGGAGAAGTTGTTGAGGGCAGTGGTGACTTTGACAGCGACAGGTAAGAAGATGGTGCTCGGGCCAGCCAGGAACAGCTCGGCGTGAAAGAGGCTGCAGATGTCCACGACTACATGTCGAGTGACTCTGAGCCTCCGTGTGCACTGCTGCTCAGAGAGGTCCAGGAGGCTGAGCCTCGGTCTGTGGACCCTGTGGCGAGGGTAGTGCCCTGTGCGACGCATCTCTCTCTGCGGTAGCCCTCCCTCCTGCTGTACAGGTGGATGTGTCACAGCACTCTGTTGTGGAGCTCCACGTGTCAGAGGTGGACAGCGTGGATGGCGAGGCTGGTGAGGTTGGTGATGCTGTTCGCCCTCCGAGGAGGTCATGACTGCAGCTACGGCGACCCCCATCCGGAAGATATACATCTGAGGGGGTCCGCAAGGTAGGTACATGTCTCCGGACCCCGGGGTAAGTGTGCAGGTTGGTGACTTTGACTGTCAGGAGGAGGGTGGTGGAGGCCAAACTTTGTCCCAAGGGACAGAGTGGCCTCCTGCAATGGGTGAGGGTCTCCCCCCCCCCCCACCTGTCAAATGGACCTTTGCTGCTGCCACAGGCTGACAGCTGCAACACTTCCACTTCAACTGGGTGTGTTTCCCCCAGTATGGGAAACAGTCCCAGTTTGTTCTAAAATCCCACTCCTCCTCACATAATGCCTTAATCAGGTCAGTTAATGACCTGAAATACCTAAATAAATACTTTCAAGTGGCATCCCGCTGGCTTTAATTGCCTGCGGGATTCCCACCAGCGGGGGCTGTGCGCGCACGCCGGCGCGTCAGCGGGGAACCCGGAAGTGCGCGGGTTCGAGGCGGGCTCCGGTCCAGCTCCGGGATTCTCTGATTTTCGGAGCCACCCCGCCAGGAACGCACCCGATAGCTGGTGCTAAAATGACGCCCCATATCTGCGAATTATGTCGCCAAAGGGCAATATGTATATGAGAAAGAGGAGGGGCCAAAGATGGATCTTTTGGGGGACTCCCAAAGTGACATTGCAGGAGTTGAAGAGGAGCCATTTCTAGAGATGCTCTAGCTACGAGCAGATAGGTAAAAGTAGAACAAGTGGAGCATTCCAGCTGGACAACAGTCATTGAAGGAGTAAAAACTGAAAAGGCTGGAAATACTCAACAAGTCAGGCAGCAATTGTGGAGAAAGAAACAGAGTTAACATTTCAGGTTGATGAACTTTTGTCAGAATTGGAAGAAATTGAAGATTAAGCAGTTTTTAAGCAAGTACAGAGCCAGGGGAAGGGGGGAGGAAGGGGAGGGGAGGAAAGAACAAAAGGGAAGGTCTCTGATAGGGTGGAGGGCAGGACTGATTAAATGACAAAAGGGATGATGGTGCAAGGCAAGGAGGGTGGTAATGGGAGAAGCAAAGAAACAAAAGATGGATCTCGAGGAGCTGTAAATGGCAACAGCAGAACCATTACCAGCACCTGCTGTCCGAAAAAATGGATGTGGAGATGCCGGTGATGGACTGGGGTGGACAAATGTAAGGAATCTTACAACACCAGGTTATAGTCCAACAATTTTATTTTAAAATCACAAGCTTTCGGAGATTATCCCCTTCGTCAGGTGAATGAAAAAATGGAAGCAGTGGTTATGATCTGAAGTTTTGAAGTCAATTTCGAGTCCGAAAGGTTGTAAAGTGCCTAATCGAAAGATGAGGTGCTGTTCCTCGAGCTTTAGTTGAGCTTCATTGGTGCAGCGTAGGAGGCTGAGGACAGAGAGGTCAGAGTGGGAGTGGGGCAGGGAATTAAAATGGCAAGCGACCGGCAGGACAGGGTCATGCTTGCAGACTGAGCAGAGATGTTCAGCAAAGCGATCACCCAATCTGTGTTTGGTCTCCCCAGTGTAGACGCGACCGCATTGTGATCAGCGAATACAATGTACTAAATTGAAAGAAGTACAGGTAAATCACTGTTTCACCTGGAAGGAGTGTTTGGGGCCCTGGACAATGGGAAGGAAGGAAGTGAAGGGGTAGGTGTTGCATCTCATGTGCTCTTTTTTTTTTATTCGTTCATGGGATGTGGGCATCGCTGGCGAGGCCGGCATTTATTGCCCATCCATAATTGCCCTGGAGAAGGTGGTGGTGAGCCGCCTTCTTGAACCGCTGCAGTCTGTGTGGTGAAAGTTCTCCCACAGTGCTGTTAGGAAGGGAGTTCCAGGATTTGACCCAGCGACAATGAAGGAACGGCGATATATTTCCAAGTTGGGATGGTGTGTGACTTGGAGGGGAACGTGCAGGTGGTGTTTTTCCCATGTACCTGCTGCTCTTGTCCTTCTAGGTGGTAGAGGTCGCGGGTTTGGGAGGTGCTGTCAAAGAAGCCTTGGCGAGTTGCTGCAGTGCATCCTGTGGATGGCACACACTGCTGCCACAGTGCGCCGGTGGTGAAGGGAGTGAATGTTTAGGGTGGTGGATGGGGTGCCAATCAAGCGGGCTGCTTTGTCCTGGATGGTGTCAAGCTTCTTGAGTGTTGTTGGAGTTGCACTCATTCAGGCAAGTGGAATCCAGGGAAGGTGCCGTGGGGAGGAGAGCCGCTGTTTGGGGTGATGGAAGAGTAGACCAGGGTGTTGCGGAGGGAGTGGTCCCTTTCGAATGCTGAAAGGGGAGCGGGAGGATGATGTATTTGGTGGTGGCATTGAAGGAGGATAGTGTAATCGACTGTGTTGAAGGCTGCAGAAAGGTTGAGGAGGCATAATATACCATGCTTACAGTCAACGCAGATAATATCATTCATGACTTTGATTAGGGTCACTTTAGTGCTATGGGAAGGTGGAAACCCGATTGGAGAGATTCACCGGGAGCTGAGGAAGAGATACACACATATCTGAAAGGACTTTGAATAGGAGGGTGGAGCTGGGGCAGTAGTTAGTGAAGACAGAGGGTGTCAAGAGTGGGTTTTTTAAGGAGGGGCTAATGACAGCGATTTTGAAAGGAATGGGGACAATGGACCTGCACCTCGAAACAATAGAACTTCTTATCTCCCTCCATCTGCCCTTCCTCTTAGGATAGATGGGCATTTTCTAAAACCTCAGCATGACATTTGCTAATCACCACTTCTTGATTTACCTCACTCACCTACTTTTTTCAGCTAGTTTGGTCTCCTGCATTATGGACCTTGGATTCTTTTATCAAGGTTTCTCCAGTAAATAAAAAAAGTAAAAAATAACTTCTTGAATAATTGTGAAGTTCGGTGAAACTGCCACATGCCTATGGCTGGATCTGGAAAAGCTCATTCAGTTCATTGAACCCATGTCTTTCCCAGGAGAACAGTGTATGATCTGCAATTTTAATAGCAGTTGTCAAATTACTTAATCTCCTAAGTCAGATGAATAGCCACAGGTAAACCTTACAAGAACAGAAACACTGCAGTTACTTCCTCCCCCTTGAAGGTAATGAAGTTATACTCCTTAGTATCAACTTATAGTTGATTACATCTCACTAGAGCACTACAGATCATGTTGCCAAGTACCAGTGAGGCAGCTCCACAGATGTGCCTTCCTATCATGTCAGTCCAGTAGATTGGCTGGAGCTGATGTTGTTAGACTTTATGTAATAATAGTTTACCAAAGCACCCCTGGATAGTTTATATATTAATTGGTGAAAGATTTACTAAATAGAGCTGAGGTAGTCAGGATTAAAAATTACGACTTAATTTCCCGCAGCTCTGCGATACAATCCCGCTAGTTTCCTCCAGAGCTCATTGTATTTTGCTTTCCGCCTTATATAGGCTGACGTCCCAATTGATCCACTTGCTGACTGGTCCAACCAGTTCACTCCATTAACTCAGTGACTTACCCAGAACAGTTTCATGTTCTGTGTTGATCCCCACTGTCACAATAAAAATCTGAAGCAGCAAGCTCCCCATTTAACCTGACTCTCAAATGGCCAACTTAAATAATATATAAGTTACAGTAAATATAAGTTTTATCATATATAAGTAATAAATAAATATTGCTGAATGCTTAACTATGCAAAACAAATTCAAATTTACATTGTAAAGCAATTTCTGTATTTGTACATTTCCTATTGCGTTTCTGCTTGAATTATGGCAGTAGTAGAGGCGGGTACAATTTTGTCTTTTAAAAAGCATTTGGACAGTTACATGGGTAAGATGGGTATAGGGGGATATGGGCCAAGTGCAGGCAACTGGGACTAGCTTAGTGGTATAAACTGGGCGACATGGACATGTTGGGCCAAAGGGCCTGTTTCCATGTTGTAAACTTCTATGATTCTATGATTCTAATTCGTGCATCTGAATTTAATAAATTTGTTTGTTATATGCAATAATACATTACAACAGTGAGTACACTTCAAAATGCTTCATTGGCTGTGAATTGCTTTGGGACATCCTAAGGATGTGAAAGGCAGGTTTGTTTGTTCATTTGTTATATACAATAGTAAAATGACTTCCTGTTATTATTAAAATTTCGTTTTACTTCTCAATGCACTTCCTATGAAACAAAACTCAACCTGATGTGCAGAGTGTCTTGGTAGTGTGTGGCAGGATGAACAATATACCCCTTAAAGTAGTATGGCATACCAGTGTATACTCCTGGTCTCTCTGGGAGACAAAATACACCATCTAGTTCAGGCTCGTTCAAATTTATTGTAAGATCTAAATTTTCATAGAAGCAGGAATAAATGAGATCACAGTGCAGTACATAGCTTTCACCATAACATTAATCTGTTCTCTGAGTCCAACATAACAAATCATTTTGAGATTCTTAGAGTCCTTAACCATGGGATTGGGGGGAATATACTGGCATGGATTGAGAATTGGTTGACAGACAAGAAACAGAGAGTAGGAATAAACGGGTCTTTTTCCAGGTGGCAGGCAGTGACTAGTGGGGTACCGCAGGGATCAGTGCTTGGGCCCCAGCTATTCACAATATATATCAATGATTTGGGTGAGGGAACTAAATGTAACATTTCCTAGTTTGCAGACGACACAAAGCTGGGGTGGAATGTGAGCTGTGAGGAGGATGCAAAGAGGCTCCAATGTGATTTAGACAAGTTGGGTGAGTGGGCAAGAACATGGCAGATACAGTATAACGTGGATAAATGTGAGGTTATCCACTTTGGTTGTAAAAACAGAAAGGCAGATTATTATCTGAATGGTGATAGATTGGGAAAAGGGGAGGTGAAACGAGACCAGGGTGTCCTTGTACACCAGTCGCTGAAAGCGAGCATTCAGGTGCAGCAAGCAGTTAGGAAGGCAAATGGTATGTTGGCCTTCATTGCAAGAGGATTTGAGTACAGGAGCAGGGATGTCTTACTGCAGTTATACAGGGCCTTGGTGAGACCACATCTGGAGTATTGTGTGCAGTTTTGGTCTCCTTATCTGAGGAAGGATGTCCTTGCCATAGAGGGAGTGCAATGAAGGTTTACCAGACTGATTCCTGGGATGGCAGGACTGACGCATGAGAAGAGATTGGGTCGACTAGGCCTATATTCACTAGAGTTTCGAAGAATGAGAGGTGATCTCATCGAAACATATAAAATTCTAACAGGAGTAGATGACTAGATGCAGGGAGGATGTTCCCGATGGCTGGGGAGTCCAGAACCAGGGGTCACAGTCTCAGGATACGGGGTATGCCATTTAGAACCGAGATGAGAAGAAATTTCTTCTCTAAGAGGGTGGTGAACCTATGGAATTCTCCACTACACAAGGCAGTGGAGGCCAAGTCATTAGATGTATTCAAGAAGGAGATAGATATATTTCTTAATGCTAAAGGGATCAAGGTATATGGGGAAAAAGCAGGAACAGGGTACTCAGTTAGACAATCATTTTGAATGGCGGAGCAGGCCCGAAGGGCCGAATGGCCTACTCTTGCTCCTATTTTCTATGTTTCTATGGTTATTTTTCATATATGCACAATGCACACCATTGCAACATGGAGCCAAACAGATGGATCACATGAATTCCAAAACTGACAAAGGCTACACTATTTACCTCTGTTAGAAGGCCACTGAGCATAGAGCTGTCAGTCTAAAGAAGCATCGAGGACACCAGAGCACCTTGACCATGGAGTCAGCTTGATATAATACCACTTGGCACTTCGTTCAGGTTTTACATTTCCAATTAATACCTTGACAAGGTAAAATCAGATTAGACCTGGAGATGGCTGGCTCCAAATTGGAGAACCTGTTTCCAGCATCAATAGCAAAAGAAAACTTCCATCTAACATAGTTAACTCAGTAAAGGGGGAGGTCGTAGCGATATTGGATAGGATAAAAATCGTTAAAGAGGAGGTACTTAAAAGATTGGCAGTACTCAAAGTAGAAAAGTCACCTGGTTCAGATGGGATGCATCCGAGGTTACTGAGGGAAATAAGGGTGGAAATTGCGGAGGCTCTGGCCACAATCTTCCAATCCTCCTTAGATACGGAAGTGGTACCAGAGGACTGGAGGATTGCAAATGGTACACCCCTGTTTACACTGTTATCAGCTCGCACTTCCAGCAAGTTACCGTGCAAAAAAATTTTGAGCTGAAGAGTGCAGAAATAAGTCTAATTAACAGAGCACACTGCGAGATGCCCCACTCCAGCGAGATTCGGACCAACAGGAGACAGATATTATCAGCAAGTTCAAGAAGGAACTGAGACAGTGTATGGTATTTTTCAAACCTTGGGCTTAAACCAGATGACCTATAGTAATCGGTATATCTATATGTTCCTGTCTGTGCTGACCAGTGATTTTTCCAAACATTCTTGTGAATTTACCTTTCCCTGTGTACCTGTCTTGCTGGATGTATGCAATCTGTTTTCATTCGTATGTATAAGATAACAATCATTCGAAGTCATTTTTGCACAAAGAATTGAATTATTAATTCATTTGAATTAAGCGATGTAAATAACACAGCAAAGTGAGAATTTGCTGCTAAATTCGAATTAAGTGACTTTGAATTAAGGGGAGTCGACTGTGCTCCCTGTTATTATTAGTGCTGTCACTGCTGTGGTGCTACCTTCAAATGTTCTCCTTTGTTAAAAAAGAAAGAAAGAATTGCATTTCTATATCACTTTTCACGACCTCAGGATGTCCCAAAGTGACTTGCTAGAAGTGCGAGCTCATAACAGTATGAACAGGGGTGTACCATTTGCAATCCTCCAGTCCTCTGGTACCACTCCCGTATCTAAGGAGGATTGGAAGATTATGGCCAGAGCCTCCGCAATTTCCACTTTTACTTCCCTCAGTAACCTAGGATGCAGCCCATCTGGACTAGGTGACTTTTCTACTTTGAGTACTGCCAATCTTTTAAGTACCTCCTCTTTACCTATTTTTATCCTATCCATTATCGCTACGACCTCCTCCTTTACTGAGTTAACTATGTTAGATGGAAGTTTTCTTTTGCTATTGATGCTGGAAACAGGCTCTCTAATTTGGAGCCAGCCATCTCCAGCAAATGAAGTACTTTTGAAGTGTACTCACTGTTGTAATGTAGGAAACTCAAACTTCATAATGCCAGGTGTGAGCTAAGGTAAAATAAACCTGGAAATAATCATCAGTGTTTAAAATAAATGGGTTAACATCTCCAATAAACAAAAGGTACAGGAATTTGATACCAGTGCATTAAACATTCGTACAATGACGTCTAGATAACAACAACAACTAGCACGTATAGAGTTTTTAGCATAGAAAAACATCCAGAGGCACTTTGCAGAGGTGCAATCAAAAAGACAGACGCTAAACCAAAGAAGGAGATATGAGGAGGAGTGACCAAAAGATTGGTCAAAGAAGAGGGTTTGAAGGTGGGTCTTAAAGGTGGAGAGGGAGGTGGTTTGACAAATCTACTGGAGTTTCTTGAGGATATAACTATTAAAGTAGATAAAGGGGAACCAGTGCATGTAGTATATTTCGATTTTCCAAAGGCATTTGATAAGGTGCCCCACAAAAGGTTGTTACACAAGATAAGGGCTCATGATGTGGATAGAGGATTGGTTAAAGGACAGAAAACAGAGAGTAGGGATAAACGGGTCATTCTCAGGTTGGCCGTCTGTAACTAGTAGGGTGTCGCATGGGTCTCAGCTATTTACAATCTATATTAATGACTTAGATGAAGGGACCGAGTGTAATGTATCCAAGTTTGCTGACAATACAAAACTAGGTGGGAAAGTAAGCTGTGAGGAGGACATAAAAGGCCAGGATTTTGACTCGGAGCTGTGAAGGGGACAGGGGGATCAAATTGCGGACGGGAAACCCGGAAGTATGGGTTACCCAGACGTCCTCACGATTTTGACGTAAGGACATCTTTTTTTTTTTTTTGTCGGTTTGCCATCCGACTGACCGGCCTGATTGACAGGCTGGTCTCAGTCAGACAGAGCAGAGCAAGGAAGAGGATGTGAAAAGGTAAGTCTTCAGGTAAGTCTTAGATTGTATGGAAGGGGGGGGGCATGGGTGGGCATGACGGCATCATTGGGCACAGGGGGCACATATGGGCATTGGGACACCGATGGGCATCATGGGCATGGGGGCACCAATGGGCATGAGGGTCACGAGGGGGGAGGTCAGTCATCGGAGGAGTCAGTCCTGGGGAGCGGGATCGGGGGTCAGTCACCTGGGTGAGGAGGGGTCGGGATCGGGGGTCATCGTGGTGGTCCATAATCGTTATGGGGGGATCGGAGATTGGAGGGGGTCCGTGATCATTGGGGATCACTGCAGGAAGATTTGTTGGGCCTGGGGGAAGCGCTCTTGCTCCTCCGGGCCCTCAAGCTGTGCCAGAAAAGCACTTACCCCTTTGTGGGCCTTCTCGCCTCCTATCGCGTGGTGTGAAGGAGAAGGCCTGGGAATCTCAGCCCCCAGGGGTTGCAATCGCAAAACCTTTCAAAATGGAGGCCTGCAGCCTCCTTGAAAGGTTTTAGTGACCAACCCGCCTCTTGGGAGCGGATTGGTTGTCCGCCTCCTGTCCCTCCCCGGTGAAAACAGGAAATGGGCGGGTTGGACGTAGGTTGTGGGCAGGTCTGAAATTGTTGCAATTTTCAATGCCCCCAATCCACCCGTTTAACATAGTTAAAATTCTGCCCAAAGAGTTTGCAAAGAGATATAGACAGGTTAAATGAGTAGGCAAGAAAGTGGCAGATGGAGTATAATGTGAGAAATGTGAGGTAATTCACTTTGGTAGGAAGAATAGAAAAACAGAATATTTTTTAAATGATGAGTAACTATTAAATGTTGGTGTCCAGAGGGATTTGGGTGTCCTTGTACACGAAGCACAGAAAGTTAACATGCAGATGCGGCAAGCAATTAGGAAAGCAAATGGTATGTCAGCCTTTATTGCAAGGGGGTTGGAGTACAAGAGTAAGGAAGTCTTGCTGCACTTGTACAGGACTTTGGTGAGACCATACCTGGAGTACTGTGTACAGTTTTGGTCTCCTTACCTAAGGAAGGATATACCTCCCTTAGAGGCGGTGCAACAAAGGTTCACTAGATTAATTCCTGGAATGAGAGGGTTGTTCTATGAGGAGAGATTGAGTAGAATGGGCCTATACTCTCTGGAGTTTAGAAGAATGAGAGGTGATCTCATTGAAAGATATAAGATTCTAAGAGGGCTTAACAGAGTAGATGCTGAGAGGCTGTTTCACCTGCTGGAGAGTCAATCTTTGGAATTCTCTACCCCAGAGGGCTGTGCATGCTCAGTCGTTGAGTATATTCAAGACTGAGATCGATAGATTTTTGGACGCTAAAGGAATCAGGGGATATGGGGATTGGGCGGGAAAGTGGAGTTGAAGTCGAAGGTCAGCCATGATCTTATTGATTGTCGGAGCAGGCTCGAGGGACCACATGACCTACACCTGCTCCTATTTTTTATGTTCTTATGAGAGGCAGAGGGGCTTAAGGAGGGAATTCCACAGCATGGGACCGAGGTGGCTGAAGGCATAGCCGCCAATGTTGGGGCGAAGGGAGAAGGGGAGTCAGAAGGGAGTAAAGTTGAGAGCAGCAAGAGAGGGGAAGACCCAGGGGAAATTTACAATACAAATAGTACAAACAGTTGTTTAAGAACAAGTGAAAGGGAAAAGCGTAGAGCAGCAGAAAGAAAGTGTACTTTAGACACTACAGATAAAGTGAAAACTAGAAGGCGTAAGGCAATTAACCCAACATCGAAGCTGAAGGTCAGGCTAGGGTGTGTGGCCCAACTAAGAGTTCTATATACAAATGCACGGAGTATAAGGAATAAATTAAATGAACTACAGGTTCAAATTCAAATTGGAGGGTATGACATGATAGCTATTACTGAGACATGGCTGCAGGATGGTCAGGATTGGGAACTAAATATACCGGGTTATAAGGTCTACAGGAGAGATAGGGAAAAGGGAAGAGGGGGAGGAGTAGCCTTAATGATTAGAGATGAAATCACTTCAATGATAAAGGAGGATATAACGAGAGGTAAGCAGCCAACAGAGACCTTATGGGTTGAATTGAGAAATAGGAAAGGATCTAAGACTACAGTGGGAATTGTGTATAGGACACCTTGCAGCAGCTCTGAAGTGTTAGATTGTATAAATGCAGAGATTAGACAAGCATGCAAGAAAGGCATAGTGGTCTTAATGGGGGACTTTAACCTTCACATAGATTGGGAAAAACAGACGAGCAACTGTCAGAAAGGTAGTGAATTTCTTGAGTGTGTCCAGGATAGTTTTCTACAGCAGTATGTCCTAGAGGCAACAATGGGGCAAGCCATACTAGATTTAGTAATGAGTAATGAACAAGATTTAGTTAACGGCTTAACTGCACGCGAAGATCTATCCAATAGCGATCATAACATGATCGAGTTCAATGTAGTGTTTGAAAGGGAAAAAAGTGAATCAGCTGCTAAGATTCTAGACTTGGGTAAGGCCGACTTCAATGGGATGAGACAGAGAATGTCCACAGTAAACTGGGCAAATCTGTTAATGGGTAAAACGACTGATGATCAGTGGGAAATGTTTAAAGAAACATTTAACATGATACAGAATCGGTTTATATCCCTGAGGGGCAAGAACTCTACTTGCCAAAAAAAACAGCCATGGACAACTAAAGAGGCAAGGGACAGCATAAGACATAAGGAAAGGGCATACAAAAAGGCAAAAAATGGCACAGATCCTGGCGAATGGGAAAGATACAAAGATCAACAAAGGGTCACAAAACAGATATTAAGCTACAAAAAGAGAGTATGAAAAGAAACTTGCAAGGGATATCAAAACCAATACGAAGAACTTTTATAGTTACATTAGCAAAAAGAGGGTGGTCAGGAGCAGTGTTGGCCCCTTAAAAACTAAAAGTGGGGATATTTTCATTGACAACGGGGAAATGGTGGACATGTTGACCAATTACTTTGTGTCAGTATTTACAGTCGATAAAGAGGATAGCATGCTGGAAATCCCAAGAAAACTAATATTGAATCGGGGACAGGGACTCAATAAAATTAACATAAGTAAAGCAACGGTAATGAAGAAAATAAAAGCACTAAAGAGTGACAAATCCCCAGGACCAGATGGTTTCCATCCCAGGGTTTTAAAGGAAGTAGGTGAGCACATTGCAGATGCCCTAACTATAATCTTTCAAAGTTCTCTAGATTCAGGAATTGTTCCTCTGGATTCGAAAATTGCACATGTCACTCCGCTTTTTAAGAAAGGAGAGAGAGGGAAACCAGGGAATTATAGACCAGTTAGCCTAACATCTGTTGTGGGGAAAATGCTGGAGTCTATAATTAAGGATAGGGTGACTGAACACCTCGAGAATTTTCAGTTAATCAGAGAGAGCCAGCATGGATTTGTGAAAGGTAGGTCGTGCCTGACAAACCTGATTGAATTTTTGAAGAGGTGACTAAAGTAGTGGACAGGGGAATGTCAATGGATGTTATTTATATGGACTTCCAGAAGGCATTTGATAAGGTCCCACATAAGAGACTGTTAGCTAAGATAGAAGCCCATGGAATTGAGGGAAAAGTACGGACTTGGTTAGGAAGTTGGCTGAGCGATAGGCAACAGAGAATAGGGATAATGGGTAGGTACTCACATTGGCAGGATGTGACTAGTGGAGTCCCGCAAGGATCTATCTTGGGGCCTCAATTATTCACAATATTTATTAACGACTTAGATGAAGGCATAGAAAGTCTCATATCTAAGTTTGCCAATGACACAAAGATTGGTGGCATTGTAAGCTGTGTAGATGAAAACATAAAATTACAAAGCGATATTGATAGATTAGGTGAATGGGCAAAACTGTGGCAAATGGAATTCAATGTAGACAAATGTGAGATCATCCACTTTGGATTAAAAAAGGATAGAACAGGATACTTTCTGAATGGTACAAAGTTAAAAACAGTGGATGTCCAAAGGGACCTAGGGGTACAGGTACATAGATCATTGAAGTGTCACGAACAGGTGCAGAAAATAATCAATAAGGCTAATGGAATGTTGGCCTTTATATCTGGAGGACTGGAGTACAAGGGGGCAGAAGTTATACTGCAGCTATACAAAACCCTGGTTAGACCACACCTGGAGTACTGTGAGCAGTTCTGGGCACCGCACCTTCGGAAGGACATATTGGCCTTGGAGGGAGTGCAGCGTAGGTTTACTAGAATGAAATCCGGACTTCAAGGGTTAAGTTACGAGGAGAGATTACACAAATTGGGGTTGTATTCTCTAGAGATTAGAAGGTTAAGGGGTGATCTGATCGAAGTTTTTAGAGTGGATAGAGAGAAACTATTTCCGCTGGTTGGGGATTTTCGGAGTAGGGGGCACAGTCTAAAAATTACAGCCAGACCTTTCAGGAGTGAGATTAGAAAACATTTCTACACACAAAGGGTGGTAAATTTTGGAACTCTCTTCCGCAAATGGCAATTGATACTAGCTCAATTGCTAAATTTAAATCTGAGATAGATAGCTTTTTGGCAACCAAAGGTATTAAGGGATATGGGCCAAAGGCAGGTATATGGAGTTAGATCACAGATCAGCCATGATCTTATCGAATGGCGGGGCAGGCACGAGGGGCTGAATGGCCTACTCCTGTTCGTATGTTCCTATGGATGCACAGGAGATGCAATAGAATGAGAGTTCAGGAGAGTTGTAGGGTTGGAGAAGGTTACAGAGATAGAGAGGGTACGGTCGTGTAGTGGTTACTCAGAGGACTGGACAAATAATCCAGAGAACGTGAGTTCAAATCCCACCACGGCAGTTTGAGAATTTGAATTCAGCCTAAGAAAAAATTGGAAATAAAAATTGGCATCAGTAAAAGTGACCATGAAGCAGTTGGATTGTCATGAAACCCAACTGGTTCATAATGTCCTTCAGGGAAGGAAACCTGCTGTCCTTACCCGGTCTGATCTATATGTGACTCCAGTCCCACACCAATGTGGTTGACTCTTTAAGTGCCTTCTGAAGCGGCCTAACAAACCACTCAGTTGCATCAAACCGCTACACTGAATACTACAGTGGTTCAAAAAGAAGGACCAGCACCATCTTCTCATGGCTGCTGGGGATGGGCAATAAATTTCTGGCTTTGCCAGTGATACCAGAGTAAGTATCTGGGGGACTCCAGACGTAATGATGCAAAGGCTAGACGAGAAGTCATTGCTGGAGATGCTCTAGCTATGATCAGCTATATGTGAATGGAACCAAGCCACCATATCAAAGCCTAGCCGAATCAGCAGATTGACCAGGAAGAGTTAAATGAGCATATTACTTTTATGTTCTGCGGGAGGGTTCTATAGTTAGTTGAATCAAGATGAGATTTGATTGCAACTGTTACTCTGAACATTCACTTGCTGTCTGTAAACAAAAGCAGTTTAACAGTTTATATCTGGCCTCATCTTACTAAAATGTTTCTCAGACCTCCCCTTGGAAAGATTGGAGAAGCACATGTGAAGGGACGTGTGCAAGACATGATATCCATTTCAGTTCACAGGGAAGCCTATTATTACACCCCAGGTTACACTATTATATAATTAGATATTGGGCGGTGCACCAACAACAACTACTATTACTACTACTACTGGTATTTATATAGCGCCTTTAAAGTAGTAAAATATCCCAAGGCGCTTCAGGAGTGATTATCAAACAAAATTTGACACTGAGCCACATAAGGAGATATTAGGGCAAAAGCTTGGTCAAAGAGGTAGGTTTTAAGGAACGAATTAAAGGAGGAGAGAGAGGTAGAAAGGCATAGAGATTTAGGGAGAGAATTCCAAAGCTTAGGGCCTGGGCAGCTAAAGGCATGGCCGCCAATGGTGGAATGATAAAAATCAGGGATGTGCAAAGAGGCCAGAATTGGCAGAGCGCAGAGATCTCGGTGGGTTGTAGACCTGGAGGAGGTTACAGAGATAGGGAGCCAATGTAGGTCAGTGAGCACAGGGGTGATGGGTGAACGGTACAGTCCCACTCCTTAGCGTAATACTCTCAGACAACTTACAGGAGTGACCAGCACTGCGAATTCCAAGAGGGAGACCTAAACATGTAAAATTGAGGAACTCGCCATTCTGTGGATCCCGCTCGTGGATGTGCTGCTGGTGTAAGCACTTTCAGTGGCTGGATTTTTCCAAGCTTATAGTATTTAGGATTCACATTGAAAAATAAGGACAATGTGAGGGCAGGAAATTTAAGTGATATTAAATCGGCTTTACTGGGGTTAAAATAACTGAAGAAAAAAATAGACAGCAGTCTTGCACACTGCCAAAAACACTGTGAGTGCTTACTCAACTTGGCCTTCAATTTAGACAAATAGTGCGGATGTCCTAAAAGGCTTTGTTTTAGTCAATATGAAACTCTTAAGTTATTTTGCTATTTAAACTCCTGATAAGTTTGTTCCATGGCTGCGTCGAATTTTATAAAATGGCACTAAAATGATTGGAAACGTATTGTTGACATTTTGTGACGTGTGCTCTACCCGAGCTCCATGTTATGATAGCTTTGGATTTAAATTTGATTGTCGTGACATTTTTCTACTGTTCTCTGAAGAAGAGTTTGGTTAGTATTTCACAATTTAGACAGTAGAAATCATTGGCTATTAAAAAAAACAGAAAGTGCTTATTCAGTTTAGCCTTCAAGTTTAGACAATTAGTACGAATGTGATGTTTTTGTCAAGAAATCCCAAGTTATTTTGTTATTAAAACTCCTGATATATCAATATTAGAAAATAACCACAGAAAATGTTCTAAGCTTAGTTAGCATATAGCATAAAATAGAAAGAAAGGTTACTGTTTAGGTAAGGTCTTTGATCAGAAACAATTGGGTTCCTTTCAAAGGCCAATCAAGAGAACAGATCAAGCTTCAGAAAATCAAAATTCCTGGAAAATATATAGGTGAAGAAATAAATACATAAACTAATTTTTGTATGTCAGGGAACAACTTTTTATCTATATCTATGGGCTTTTATAATCATTGCTAGGGAATATATATGTTAGTTTATCTTTTGTCATTTCCTCTTTCCATCTCTATCAAATGTTTCTGCAACTCTGTATTTCAGCAGAAACTTTTGGTAAAATATTTTAAAAATTCAAAATTTTTATTCATAACCTCCTGCCAAACTTAAAAATAATGGTAAAGTCCTTCCAGGAGCTACATGTTTATATGAACAATTATTGTTTTTGGATTTCTACCATTCAATCAGATCATGGCTGGTCTATACCTTAATTCCATTTACCCGCCTTTGATCCATAATCCCTTGCTACCTTACCTAATAAAAAAACTGTCAATCTCAGTCTTGAAAATTTCAATTGGCCCAGCATCAACAGCCTTTTGGGGGATAGAATTCCAAATTTCCATTACCTATGTGTGGAAAAAGTGCTTCCTGATTTCAATCTTAAATGGCCTAGCTCTAATTTTAAAATTGTGCCCCCTTGTTCTGGATTCCCCCACCAGAGAAAACAGCTTCTCTGCAACTACACTATTGAATCCTTTCATCATTTTAAACATCTCAATTAGATCACCCCTCAACCTTCTAAACTCAGGGAACACAAGCCGAGTTTATGAAACCTGGCTTCATAATTTAACCCTTTAAGCCCTGGTATTATTCTGGTGCATCTGCGCTGTACCCCCTCCAAGGCCAATCAAAAGTAAAAAAGAAAGACTTGCATTTATATAGCACCTTTCACGACCTCAGAATGTCTAAAAGTGCTTTACAACCAATGAAGTACTTTTGAAGTGCAGTCACATTTGTAATGTAGGAAATGTAGCTGCCAATTTTCATACATCAAAGTCCCATAAACAGCAATGAAATAAACGAACAGATCATCTGTTTTGGGTGTTGGTTGAGGGTTAAATATTGACCAGGACACCGGGAGAACTCCCCTGCTCTTCTTCAAATAGTACCGTGGGATCTTTTACATCCCCCTGGGACAGCATCTCCGACAGTGCAGCACTCCCTCAGTACTGCACTGAAATGTCAGCCCCTAGATTATGTGCTGAAGCCTCTGGTGTGAGACTTGAACCCACAACCTTCTGACTCAGAGATGAGCACACTACTACTAAGACAAGGCTGACACATATACCTTTCCTGAGTTGCGGTGCCCAAAAGTGAATGCGCAGCACTCCAGATGGGGTCTGACCAATGCTCCGTACAACTGATGCATAACTTCCTCACTTTTTTGTCCCAACCCCCTTGAGATAAAGGCCAATATTCCAACAGCCTTTTTGATTAATTTTTGTACCTGTGCAGTAGCTTTTAGTGATTTGTGTGTGCGGACACCTAAATCCCTTTGCTTCTCCACAGCTCCTAGTGTCTCATCATTAAGAAAATATTCTGATTTGTCTTTCACTTCCCCACTTTGAGCTCCACCAGCCACAGTTTTGCCCACTCACTTAATCTATCAATGTCTCTTTGTAACTTCCTGCTCCCATCTGCACAACTTACTGTGCCTCCTAACTTAGTGTCATCTGCAAACTTGGATATACAACTCTCTGTTCCTTCATCCAAGTCTTTGATAAATGTGGTGAAAAGCTGAGGCCCCAGTACAGATCCCTGGGGAACACCACTTGTCACATCCTGCCAATTGGGGAATATTCCCTTTATCCCTACTCTCTGTCTCCTACTTCCCAACCAATTACCAACCCATGTCACCAGGCTTCAATTTCATTCCATTTGCTTCAATAATTCAGTGTCAGGAGCCAGTTGATTGAGTGCTACTGACTGCCAGATTGATCAAACAGAGAAAGCAGCCTGTTTAAGTTCAGTTACAGAAACAGCTCTGTCATCAGCACTGAAAGACAGGGTCACTGCTCCAGAGGTATCTCCTCTTCTGCTTTTCCAGGTTGCCACCTGACCTGAAACTGACAAAAAAAGACTGCAATCCTAAAATTGACTGTTTCCTGCAGTTGAACTTGAATCAACATATTTTAAGTATAATTAAGAGATTTAGTCAATACATGGTCAAAGATGAAATGGTTTGTGCCTGGAGGCTCTGGGTTCCCTTATTCCATGTGGTGCATTCCACCACTTCTTAACGGCTAAATTAAAGGAAGATTGGAACTCAGATTTCCACTGTAAGCGGCAGTCATCTCACCACAACATTATTCCTGATGTTACGTGCTTCAGTTATATGACAAGGAAATGTAGACATGTTTATTTATTCACTGTGAATGGTGTTTCACTGTATCCGAGTTCACTATAAACTGGGCTCACTGAGCTGTAGTGTTTTGTTTCACTCCTGTCTCACTGTCTGTGCCCAATTTGGCCCTTTTCTCATAACTGAATGAACTGCTTTGCCTTCGCCTTCACCCAGCTGCTATTTTTCTTTCTAAATCCCCCCCAAAAAAGCAGCGATTGTAAGAGCTGGTTTTGATGTGGACGTAGGATTAATGGCTCATTGAGACCAGTCATGCCAGTGTTGGTATTGCTAAGCATTGTGGCAGTGGTGTGCAGTTGGCTCCAGATCATTAGATATTTGGATATTTGAGTACGAAGGAGAGAGAAAAAAAATAGTATAAAGAGCAGTATTTAGTCTGCTGTTCGACTGCCAGCTCCGGCCCTGAAAGAAATGTGATGCTAAACTAACTAAATCATTGGCTTCCACTGTGTAAGAAGGCAACCAGCGGGGCAGGGAAACCAGTGAGGCAACATTATTCATTGTGTTACTTTGCAAAAACAGAAATCGTCATTGACCCTTTCACTAGAGAGCTGTGATTCTGGGCCGAGCACTCAGTAGAGCTCTTTAGAAAGCTGTTCTTAGAATTTTTCTTGACTGAGAACAACAGGGCAGATTCTCTGACTTTCCGTGCTGCTGGCACAGGCAAAGGACCGAGTGAGCGGAGGCCAGGAGATCAGGCATGTAGGCCTTAGGCCTGTTTCGCACACAATTCCTTCTCCCCGTGATTTCCCAGCCGGGTCATTTTTCTCAAGCTGAGGCCTCTCACACGAATAAAAAAGAAGAAAGAAAGAACTTGCATTTATATAGTGCCTGCCATGACCTCAGGACATCCCAAAAAACTTTACAGGCAATGAAATACTTTTTAAGTGTTATCACTGTTATAATATAGGAAACGTGGAAGCCAATTTGTGCACAACAAGGTCCCACAAACAGCAATGTGATAATGACCAGATAATCTGTTTTAGTGGTGTTGGTTGAGGGATAAATATTGGCCTGGACACTGGGGAGAACCCCCCTGCTCTTCTTCGAAATAGTGCCATGGGATCTTTTAGGTCGACCTGAGAGGAATAATGCAAGATCCTCATTAATGCCCCAAACTTAATTTATATTCATGATTAGAATGCGCAAATACCTGAGTTTCTTGCCAAGAATGCACTTTTATGGCTACTGCATCCATTTAAAATGGTTGAAGGCACATTCTGCACTGTCAGATGCTGTTTAAGGTGTATGCCAGTGTTTGTAGCTGCAGTTTGCAGTCTAAATTTGCTCTTTTAGTAAAAACATAAGAATTAGGAGCAGGAGTAGACCATACGGACCCTTGAACCTGCTCCGCCATTCAATCAGATCATGGCTGATCTTCAACCTCAACTCCACTTTCCCGCCCTAGAGTCCAAAAATCTATCTATCTCAGCCTTGAATATGCTCAACGACTCATCCACAGCCCTCTGGGGCAGAGAATTCCAAAGATTCATAACCCTCCATGTGAAGAAATTCCTGCTCATCTCAGTCTTAAATGGCCGACCCCCTATCCTATGACTATGCCCTCTAGTTCTAGACTCTCCAGCCAGGGGAAACAACCTCTCAGCATCTACCTTGTCAAGCCTCCTCAGAATCTTATATGTTTCATAAGAACATAAGAAATAGGAGCAGGAGTAGGCCACATGGCCCCTCGAGCCTGCTCCACCATTCAATCAGATCATGGCTGATCTAAAACCTCAACTCCACTTTCCTGCCTGATCCCCATATCCCTTGATTCCCCTAGAGTCCAGAAATCTGTCTATCTCAGCCTTGAATATATTCAACGACTCAGCATCCCGTTTCAATGAGATCACCTCTCATTCTTCTAAACTCCAGAGAGAATAGGCCCATTCTACACAACCTCTCCTCATAGGACAATCCTCTCATCCCAGGAATTAATCTTCGTTGCACCGCCTCTAAGGCAAGTATAACCTTCCTTAGATAAGGTGGGCAAAACTGTACACAGTACTCCAGGTGAGGTCTCACCAAAGCCCTGTACAATTGTAGTAAGACTTCCTTACCCTTGTACTCCAACCCCCTTGCAATAAAGGTCAACAACCATTTGCCTTCCTAATTACTTGCTGTACCTGCATACTAACGTCTTGTGTTTCTTGTACCAGGACACCCAAGTCTCTCTGGACACCAACATTTAATAGTTTCTCACCATTTAAAAAATATTGTGTTTTTCTATTCTTCCTACCAAAGTGAAAAACCTCACATTTCCCCACATTATACTCCACCTTCCACCTTCTCGCCCACTCACTTAACCTGTCTATATCCCTTTGCAAACTCTTCGGGTTGGAGCCAGCTTCCGAAACTGAATAGGATTTCCACGATTTTCGGAGCCCCCCCGACCCCAACACACCCGCAATTGCCCCCTAAAAGGGAGGTGGGGGAGGGGTTGCCTCTGCATTTTCCATAGAAGGAAGCTAAAACACAAAATGAACCTACCCTTTCACCCTGCTCCGATGTCCGATGTCTCCCTCTCCGATCACCCCCCCCGATGTCCCCCTCTTCACCCCACTGATCTCCCCCCTGACCTTCCCCTCTCCCCCTGACCTTCCCCTCTCCCCCCTGACGCCCTCTCTCCCCCCCCGACGACCCCCTCTCCCCCTCTGATGACCCCCTCTCCCCCCCGACATCCCCCTCTCCCCCCCCATTGTCCCACTCTTTCCCCCCCAATCTTCCCCTCTCCCCCGGTATTCCATTCCAGCACCGGATGACGTCTCGCTCTCTCTCTCTTTCTCTCCCCCCCCTCCCCCCCACCCAACACCTCACGTTGCAGCTCCTAACGGCAGCCAGCCATCAGGCTGGTTGCCGGGTGCAAAACCCGGAGAGGACGTTAATCGTTAGCTGTCAACATGCGATCGTGTCGGAAATGGTAAGTTTTGTTCATGCGGGTTTGCCACAAGCACCTTCACCCCCACCCCCCCCCCCCCCCGCCCTGTTGCCAACCCGCCACCATTGCAAAATCAGCCCCTTTGTGTCCTCACAGCTTACTTTCCCACCTAGCTTTGTATCGTCAGCAAAGTTGGGTAGATTACACTCAGTCCCTTCATCCAAGTCATTAATATAGATTGTGAATAGCTGAAGCCCAAGCACCAATTCCTTGCTGCACCCCACTAGTTACAGCCTGCCAACCTGAGAATGACCCGTTTATCTCTACTCTCTGTTTTCTGTCCGTTAACCAATCCTCTATCCATGCTAATATATTACCCCCAACCCCATGAGCCCTTACCTTGTGTAACAACCTTTTATGTGGCATCTTATTGAATGCCTTTTGAAAATCCAAATATACTACATCCACTGGCTCCCCTTTATCTACCCTGCTAGTTACATCCTCCAACCAGGGGTTGCCTCTGCATTTTCCAACTCCAACTTTTTGAGTTTGGAACCTGCAAGTGCCTGACTGCCCTTACCCAACCAGACAAGGCACAGCTGCCCAGGCAATGCCTGAGGAATCTGTGTCTTGGCTGGCTATGCCTCACATGGGAGGCAATCATGCAGTTTACACTGTGTTCTGCTGCTTGACCTTCAGAAACGATCAGTGACAGGAATGGCTTTACCAGTGGCTGTGAAGGTGACTACAGGCTTGAAGTTTCATGTCATTGGGTGGTTTGAAGCCACCACAGGAGGTATATGCCAGATTAGTCAATTAACAATGCACGTGGCAGATGACCGATGTCTTGTTGACCAGGACAAATACTTTCCTTGTGGAGACTGTTAGACACACAAGAGGGCACTGCATCCTTTTGCATATGGCAGGTTTTCCCCAAAGTTCAGGGCACTCTTGAAGGCACACATGTGGGCCTTCTAACCCTAGCAACGATCCCAGGTGATCTGCTACCATATCCACAAAATTATGTACGTTGATGCCCGCTATCCTGGTAGTAACCATAGTGGCTTCATCTTACAGTCATCCACTATGCCATCATTATTTGAAGGAAGAAGAAGATTGAGCAGTCAGCAGCTTAGTGACCAAGGATACCCTCTTTAGCTCTAACTCAAGACTGTCTTGAAACAGGCACAAACAATATAAACAAATAGCAATATAATGAGGCGCATGTGTTCACCAAATTTAACACAGCATTAGCATGTTGAACAAAGGTTATAATACTTGGAGAGATTGGGGAAGATGCAACCAGGAAGAGTCCTACGGCAAGCTGTAATTGATGACATATTCCATTACATGCTTGATCCGCCCAGAGCACTAACAGTTCTTCCCATGTGTGCACAATGCAGCGGCCTAATAAACTGTCCTCACCAACACCCTCTGCCTTACTTCAACTACCATGGATACCAATCCACTAATTTGCTGCTACTTTATTCTACTCCCTCATAAATGAACTTTCTGGACAAAACTGAAATAAATTGCAGCCAATTTATTTTCTTACAAATGATGTGTATATTTCAGATTAATGTTTCTTACCCTATGCTTCCTTTTGTGATCGAGCATGATGTGTATCTTCTAGAACCTAACCTAGTACTCCTGCTAAATGTTTCTCCAGTGAGAGGTGTAAGTTTGGTGGCTGTTTGATGAGAAGGTGCCTTCTTGGGACAAAGTTGGCCCTGTACCTGCTTACACTGGGTCATGAGATGATCCTGCAACTCTTGGCCCCACACCTGATACTATAGTAGCTACCTGGTCCTGCTCACTTTCTGGCACAGCTTGCATTATTTGAGTGGGTCACTGGATGGGCTGCCCTTAGGAACAGCTCCCTCATCCATGCCTACTCTTGCTATGCCCCTCTTACAGGGAAGTACTTCAGCTTGCCCAATAATCTGTGTGGGAGCAGATCGATGAGTAGCAATGAGGTAGCAATGCCTCAAGGTTCTCGCAATCCGGTTCCCCAGCATGTTGAATCCAGACAAGAAAGTCTACATAGCCTCAGTCACAGCATTCAGGAGAGAAATTGTGACTGGGCTTAGGTCCTCTGTCGCTTGGTGCACCGCAATGACCATGGGATTGTTACATGCTCCATGGTGGCAGTCATGAACCACGGCGCAGGTACAGGTAGTGGACTCCTCCACACTCACTGCCAGGTCCTGCAGGGTGCTTTGCACACTTTCAAATGACTGCATGAAAAATCAGTCCTCAAGTTCTTTTGAACGCAGTTTCCATGAGGTTCCAGTACCTGCACTCAACAGCTGAGGGAGGACTTGAGCTCGTCCTCTGATCATCAAGTTACTGCTCCTCCTCACTCATGCTAAGTGTTTCGCCCAGTGTTCCCTCCAGAAATTCACTGCCTAAAATCCCCAAAGTAGATATACCTGTGCTTGCAACCATTGCAGTGAGTGAGACAGGTCGTTGCGAGATGTTGGTTCACTATAGCTACTGGTATCTACTGGGTTTTCCTAGACATCTATAGAAACAGATGTTCGAATGCTGCAGCAAGATGCCCCTTCAAGCAAAGCTCAAATGGCAAGGTATTGTGGGCACGATTCTCCTCTTTGAGGTGGAATAGCAGCAGGGTCGGACTACCGTCTGCTCCTCTGACCTCGCCATGACCCCGCTCCATTCTCCTGGGTGGGGGTTAATTGGGCAGGCAGAGCGGGATCCGGCTGGAATTCCCACCACCAAGAGGGAGCCTGCCGGTGCCAAAGAAGAGAATCTGACGGTGCTGCAGTGAGACAATTGAATGCATAATTTTATCACAAGAGCTTGCCTTCCATTCCTGCCCACAATGATACCAGTCACTGGGAAAAAATGAAGCATTGAAATATTGTTTGTGATATTTGTGTAGGATCGCTTAACACTTTCATGTGGCCGTTCTGCTGTCTGCTATTTTAACACAGGCATTAACCCATTTACATTAAATGGGTTACTGCCTCTGTGAAAATAGTGAACAGTCAGAGGAATGTCATCTGAACATCTTAAGTGTTCCAAAGCAAATATCGCACATAGTAACTTCCAGCCTTGAATCTCACTGATAACGGATGGAACTGTGCCCCTGAGCTCCACCTATATATATATATATATTACAGTACATGGCTTGGAGTGTGTTTCATGGGTGTAAATTGTCTCAACGTTTGCTCTTGAAGTTTATGATGTTGTCTGAATCCCTTCAATACTGCATTGTACACAAAATTTAGAGGATAAATTTTACATTTCAGGAACAAATACTTGCATTTGTATAGTGCATAGAATGCAATAAAGTGTCCCAAGGTCGTTCACATGGGAGAGAGAGGGAGAATTGAGTAATAGAAGGTTAAGGAGAGCTTGCTGAAGACACTGTAAAAGAGGAGTTTTGAGCAACAGATTATTGGGTAAGTTAGAACATGCTCAGGGAAGAGATCAGAAGGCCTGTGAGGAGGGCATTTGAAAAGTCGAGTCTTAGGGTAACAAAAGCATGGATAATGTTTTCAGCAGCAGAGGAGGTGAGGTGGGAATGAAGGTATTCATGTTAAAATCCAGTATATAAATTGTACTTTCATGCAGGCTTTTTCAATTGAGTGGGACTCAAGAGGTGTGATTTATGTACTAATATGATTTAGAGTTCCGGCTTGGTGGTCAGTGTAAAAAATCATTGGCATGATCATTATGCATTGATTCGAACTATATCCAAATCAAGGCTGGATTTTTTTTTAAATGAAAAAGTTTCTTGGGTGACCCTTTTCCTTTAGTTTCTAACTTCTCATAAAATGTGTGGAATTTAAATACAATTATAGAACAACACTGGAAGAAATGACATAATTTCCTTCAAAAGCCAATCTCTGTTTGGCCTCTATTGTTGTGACCTATCGGCATTCATACATATTAATATTGTAGGGATATGAGGAAATGCTTTTAATTGCCAATCTTTGAATGGAGTTTCAAACAGGGGAGTGGGACTACCTGGATTGCTCTTGCATAGAGCCAGCGCAGACTCGATGGGTCGAATGTCCTCCTTCCGTGCTGTAACCTTTCTATGATTCTATGATTAAAAGCTGCGACATCCCACCCAATCCCCAACAAGGCAAATGCTGACGCCACTCAATCATAAATGGCGACAGCATTTTGAACATTAACATGCAAATGCTTAACACTTCGGGTGAAATGTTCTTGTCTGCTATTTTAACAGAGCACTAACCCATTTAAAATGAATAAATTAGCAAAGAATTTTGATACGAATGCATTAAGAGTTTGTAAGCTATTATTTGAACTTCCCAATTTCAAGGCGAATGAGCTTTCGAAGAAACGCTCTAAGAGAAAGTTTGTCTTTATTGGGACATGTTCCTTCATCAACCAGTTAACTCTTCTCCTCCTGAAGATTTAGAAGGATTTCTTTGCTGAAAAGTAACATAATATTGGCTAAAAAAAATCCTTAATTTATAACAAAAAAAGGATTTGCTTGATCCAGTCAAAGTCCATTTCTCTATTAAATGTTGATTTTTTTTTCATCAAGTTTTAGGCCAGATAGGAAACATTTCCACCAAATCTAATTAAGGCAAATCAAACTGGCTTTATCAGGGGTAGACAATCCAGCAATACCACATATTGTTCATTCAAGATTATTAGGTATATGTCAAAGACTTTGGTGGTCTCTTTAGACAGAGAAAAATTGTTTGATTGGATGGAGCTGGAGGGTTCTTATTTGTATTCGAGAGATTCAATTTGCAACAGAAGTACATTAAATGGATTTAGGTTACCATATAACTTTCCTCTGGCTGCAGTGAATATAAATGGGATCATATCCAAGAATTTCATTTACAAAGAGGAACCAGACTGGGTTGTCTGTTTTTGCCTATGTGATTTGCATTGCTTATTGAAAAGACAATCAGGTCAAATTTGGCTATTTAAGGGAATAGGGAGAGAAAGGGCTGAAAGGGCTTATAGCTTTAGCTTCGGCTATTTTATGGAACCTCGATAATTCAGTTATTTAGTTCTTGATATTACAGTTTGGGCTTTCTTCAGGAAGATACTGAGAGTACAATACTTGGAAACAATACAAATAGAATCAAAGGAAAATAATCTATTTAAAATATATTATTTAATTTGAAAGTCAAAGGACTTTTGGACGAAACAGCCTCGTATAGATTATTATGATGCAATGTTAGAAAGAAAGGAAAGGGAGGAAAGAAAGAAAGAAAGGAAGGAAATAAAGAAAGAAGGAAGGAAGGAAAGAAAGAAAGAAGAACTTGCACTTATTTAGCACCTTTCACAACATAAGAATGTCCCAAAGCACTTCATAACCAATGAAGTACCTCTGAAGTGAAGTCGTGTTGTAATTGAGTACAACATGTTGTACAAGTCAAATTTCAGTTCATCCTATGAGTTCAGATCTCCAGCCAGAGTTAAAGGATTTGCCAGGATTCATTCAGTCCAAAAGCCTCTGAAGGCAAACCTGTCAACCACCCATTATTAAAGACACAATGAAAATTGTTGCATTGAATTTGGTGAGCAGATGCTCACATATCATGTAGTTTATGAGGACATGTCACGTACAATTTAATTAATGCCAGGATCAAAACCCTCATATCCTGAGTAATTTGCAGATCAACCATCCGGGCCTGGTTCTGTAGAATGTTCACCACCAGCCTTCATTTTTAATCTTGGTCAGAAAAGATAGCTTCCACTTCAACTCAAGCTGTTTCAGAACTGTATGAGATAAAATGTAGGAATCTCCCTACTTTGTTTACAACTGACTTTCATAGAGGAATAAAGTGCAATGCTCAGACACAAAACAATGTGAACAAATCTTAATGGATAGAGTCAGTTTAATCAAGACATATTTCATTTCAAGGTTATTATATCTAATCTAGATTATCTCTCCTTACCTTTCAAAACACTTGATAAGCAAATGACTACTTATTGTGGAAGGATTACAACAGCTGAAATGAAGAAAAACTAAATGAATTCTCCGTGGGAAAGGAGGGGCTTAGCTGTTCCAAATATAGTGTTCTATTACTGAGCAGCTCAGATGTGCGATATATTATATAATATGAAATAAAAACAGAAAATGCTGGAAATATTCAGCAAGTCAGGCAGCATCTATGTAGAGAGAAGCAGAAGTAAAGTTTCAGTTTTTTTTTATTCGTTCATGGGATGTGGGCGTCGCTGGCAAGGCCAGCATATATTGCCTATCCCTAATTGCCCTTAAAAAGGTGGTGGTGAGCCGCCTTCTTGAACTGCTGCAGTCCGTGTGGTGAAGGTTCTCCCACAGTGCTGTTAGGTAGGGAGTTCCAGGATTTTGACCCAGCGACGATGAAGGAACGGCGATATATTTCCAAGTCGGGATGGTGTGTGACTTGGAAGGAAACATGCAGGTGGTGTTGTTCCCATGTGCCTGCTGCCCTTGTCCTTCTGGGTGGTAGAGGTCGCGGGTTTGGGAGGTGCTGTCGAAGAAGCCTTGGTGAGTTGCTGCGGTGCATCCTGTGGATGGTACACACTGCAGCCACTGTGTGCCGGTGGTGAAGGGAGTGAATGTTTAGGGTGGTGGATGGGGTGCCAATCAAGCGGGCTGCTTTGTCCTGGATGGTGTCGAGCTTCTTGAGTGTTGTTGGAGCTGCACTCATCCAGGCAAGTGGAGAATATTCCATCACACTCCTGACTTGTGCCTTGTAGATGGTGGAAAGGCTTTGGGCAGTCAGGAGGTGAGTCACACACTGCAGAATACCCAGCCTCTGACCTGCTTTTGTAGCCACAGTATTTATGTGGCTGGTCCAGTTAAGTTTCTGGTCAATGGTGACCCCCAGGATGTTGATGGGGGATTTGGCGATGGTAATGCAGTTGAATGTCAAGGGGAGGTGGTTCGACTCTCTTTTGTTGGAGATGGTCATTGCCTGGCACTTGTCTGGTGCGAATGTTACTTGCCAGTTATCAGCCCAAGCCTGGATGTTGTCCAGGTCTTGCTGCACGCGGGCTCGGACTGCTTCATTATCTGAGGGGTTGCGAATGGAACTGAACACGGTGCAATCATCAGCGAACATCCCCATTTCTGACCTTGTGATGGTGGGAAGGTCATCGATGAAGCAGCTGAAGATGGTGGGGCCCAGGACACTGCCCTGAGGAACTCCTGCAACAATGTCCTGGGGCTGAGATGATTGGCCTCCAACAACCACTACCATCTTCTTTTGTGCTAGGTATGACTCCAGCCACTGGAGAGTTTTCCCCCTGATTCCCATTGACTTCAATTTTACTAGGGCTCCTTGGTGCCACACTCGGTCAAATGCTGCCTTGATGTCAAGGGCAGTCACTCTCACCTCACCTCTGGAATTCAGTTCTTTTGTCCATGTTTGTACCAAGGCTGTAATGAGGTCTGGAGTTGAGTGGTCCTGGCGGAACCCAAACTGAACAGTGGTGAGCAAGTTATTGGTGAGTAAGTGCCGCTTGATAGCGCTGTCGACGACACCTTCCATCACTTTGCTGATGATTGAGAGTAGACTGATGGGGTGGTAATTGGTCCGATTGGATTTGTCCTGATATTTGTGGACAGGACATACCTGGGCAATTTTCCACTTTGTCGGGTAGATGCCAGGAGCTGTACTGGAACAGTTTGGTTAGAGGCGTGACGAGTTCTGGAGCACAAATCTTCAGCACTACAGCCGGGATGTTGCTGGGGCCCATAGCCTTTGCTGTATCCAGTGCACTCAGCCGTTTCTTGATATCACGTGGAGTGAATCGAATTGGCTGAAGACTGGCTTCCGTGATGGTGGGGATATCGGGAGGAGGCTGAGATGGATCATCTATTCGGCACTTCTGGCTGAAGATGGTTGCAAACGCTTCAGACTTGTCTTTTGCACTCACATGCTGGACTCTGCCATCATTGAGGATGGGGATGTTTACAGAGCCTCCTCCTCCCGTTAGTTTTTTAATTGTCCACCACCATTCACGACTGGATGTGGCAGGACTGCAGAGCTTTGATCTGATCCGTTGGTTGTGGAATCGCTTAGCTCTGTCTACAGCATGTTGCTTCTGCTGTTTAGTATGCATGTAGTCCTGTGTTGTAGCTTCACCAGGTTGGCACCTCATTTTTAGGTACGCCTGGTGCTGCTCCTGGCATGCTCTTCTACACTCCTCATTGAACCAGGGTTGATCCCCTGGCTTGTTGGTGATGGTAGAGTGAGGAATATGCCAGGCCATGAGGTTACAGATTGTGGTAGAATACAATTCTGTTGCTGCTGATGGCCCACAGTGCCTCATGGATGCCCAGTTTTGAGCTGCTAGATCTGTTCTGAATCTATCCCATTTAGCACAGTGGTAGTGTCACACAACACGTTGGATGGTATCCTCAGTGTGAAGACGGGACTTCGTCTCCACAAGGACTGTGCGGTGATCACTTCTACCAATACTGTCATGGACAGATGCATCTAGCGACAGGTAGATTGGTGAGGACGAGGTCAAGTAGGTTTTTCCCTCGTGTTGGTTCGCTCACCACCTGCCGCAGGCCCAGTCTGGCAGCTATGTCCTTCAGGACTCAGCCCGCTCGGTCAGTAGTGGTGCTACCGAGCCACTCTTGGTGATGGATATTAAAGTCCCCACCCAGAGTACATTCTGTGCACTTGCTACCTTCAGTGCTTCCTCCAAGTGGTGCTCAACATGGAGGAGGACTGATTCATCAGCTGAGGGAGGGCAATAGGTGGTAATCAGCAGGAGGTTTCCTTGCTCATGTTTGACCTGATGCCATGAGAGTTCATGGGATCCGGAGTCAATTTTGAGGACTCCCAGGGCCACTCCCGCCACATCTGGTGGGTCTGTCTTGCCGGTGGGACAGGACATACCCAGGGATGGTGATAGAAGAGTCTGGGACGTTGGCTGAAAGGTATGATTCTGTGAGTATGGCTTTGTCAGGCTGTTGCTTGACTAGTCTGTGGGACAGCTCTCCCAATTTTAGCACAAGTTTCCTGATATTAGTGAGGAGGACTTTGCAGGGTCAACTGTGCTTGATTTGACCTTTTGTCAACTCTGACAAAAGTATTTTGCTTTTGATTTAGTGTGGGATATATTAATCTGGATGTCTCCTCAATATGCCTGGCATCAGCTGGAAGCTATGTCCTAAACCCATCTGTTGAGCTATTTGTCCTGTAATGCACAAAACATTTTTTGGACTCAGTTCCCTTTGACTATAACACCTTTCTCAGCCTTTGAGAGTTCTGGAAGAAAGAATGCTGGAGAGATCTAAGCAGACACTTTTCATTGTCAAATCTTAAATTCTTAAAACCCTCAATGTGTCCAAGTTCAGATATACCTCACCAATGTCAGGGAACTGGTTCCAAGATTGATAGTAGATGTACCTTGGCTTTATGTTCTTTTTAATTTGTTTCTAAACTTTACATACACTAAAAGTAATTGTAAACCATAAAAGCATAGAAAAGGTACAGCACAGAAGGGGCCATTCGGCCCATCGTGTCTACACCGGCTTGAGTAACAACCAGGTGCCCATTCTAATCCCACCTTCCAGCACCCGGTCCATAGCCCTGCACTCAGTATCGTGCTCAGCTGGTAACCTGTATACATATATATATTCTAAAATATTTACAACTTCATTATTTTATATCTTAGAGCATTCTCTGGCAATATTTCTGCTGCACATTCTTAGGATTCAAAACAAAACAATAAAATGTCTGAATTAGTTTCCAAACTGTGGACGGTATTTTCAAAATGCACACAGAAAATTGCCATCCAATTAAATGCATCTGAAAGAGATTGGATTAATTTGGAATAACATTCGGATCTACCAATGGTCTCAATTTGTAATCAGTTGAAAGATTCAGTGTAGTCTTACACAGGCTTTATTACGCTCTTATAATTATGAACAGAAGCTCTTCAGGCATTTCAACATTATGCACTCAGTATCGTGCTCAGCTGGAAACCTGTATATATATATATATATATTGGTTGCTTTCTAAACTGCTTTGCTTCAGTACTAGTTCAGTGAAAACATTAATTGCATATAATGATACAGAATGTATTCACTGGCTCCTTGTTTTAATTCTCTGAGGGATGTCTACATTTGTCAAATTATTGTTATAAGTTGTGTCTGAATCAAATGGGAATGCTCTGAGATATAGAACAAAGAGCAAGAGAATCACAGAGAGTTATGAGGCTGTGAAATTTATTTCCAGGGTTAAGTAAGAAACTATATCAACGTTCAAGATTAGATTGGATAGATGGATGGAGGAATATGGGAATGTGTTTTGGAATATTTACATGCGTGGAGGGTAAACGCCAACAAGGACTTATTGGGCTGAATGGCCTGATTTTGTGTTTTAACTCCTATGTATTTCTGTGTATGCTCTGACTCTTCATGTAGTTTGGATTATTAATAGGATGGTCCTGCTAGTCATTTTTCTGATCACTGTCTCCTGCTTTAAGATAGTTGCTACATTCTTTTGCTCATTGGTACTAGTTTATATGGATGATATGCAACCTTTCCACGCTCATTGCCAGAGAATATAACATAATTTAAAAAGGAAACGGATAATTTAATCTTTTAAATTAATCCTTGGAATGTGGGTGTTGCTGGCAAGCATTTATTGTCCATCCCTAGTTGTCCTGAGGTGATGGGCCTTCTTGAACCACTGTAGTCCGTGTGGTAAAGGCACTCCCACAATGCTGCAGCAGTTGAATACAACCGAGTGGCTTGCTCAGCCACTTCAGAGGGCAGTTAAGAGTCAACCTTGTTGACTTGGGACTGGAGTCACATATAGGCCAGACCAGATAAGGGCAGCAGGCTTCCTTCCCTAAAGGACATTAGTGAACCAGGTGGTATTAACATCAATCCAACAGCTTTATGGTCATTTTTATTGATAACAGTTTTTATTTCCAATTTTTTTTTAAACTGATTTCAAATTCTCGAACTGCCATGGTGGGATTTTGAACTCACATTCTGTGGATTATTAGTCCAGGCCTCTGGATTACTAGTCCAGTAACATAACCAATACACCATAACACCTTGAAATAAACTGAAATTAAACTTGTTGTATTTTTTTCATTTCCTTAAGCAACTGTTCTGATTATACTGTGGATACAATGCATAAATTTAAGCAGATGCAAAACAGGAAATTACTAGGGACTCTACATCTGTACATTATTTCCTGTATGCCTTCAACAATAATGAAATAGTATTGTTTCACTATTTATAAATAGCTCACAACTGTAAATGAAGTATAGGATCTCTGATGATGCATTCCAATGGTTCTCCTATGAGTTGGGACAATAAATGACAGGTCATTTCTGCATTATCAGTGGTCTGCTAACAGACTGTGCAATGGAATATGCCTTGCTAATTAAACCTGTAATAGGATTTTCCAGGTGCAGGCCATAATTTCCTTCTTTTAAATGAGGAGGTAGACTTTTGCCTTCACTGCTTGGGCGCTAACCTGGTAGGGTGGATTGTGCACCCTTTATAGGTTCCGGATTCTATAAAGGATGTGTGATACACCCCGCCAGATTACCGTCCAGGCGATCAAGATAAAAATCTACCTCGCGATCTCTTCTGATCTTCAATGGATCTCCTCCCTTTCTAAAGCTGCCTCAAGGTGCTTCATTTCTTCTTACATGCCAGACCCTGCTTTTCCTCTCAACAGTTGTACCTCGCTATGGGGGAAAGATTTCCTATGGCTGCTACGTATAACAAAATCACAAAGGTGCTCTTTATCAGCAGGTTTAAGATTTAGTTACTCAAAGTGCACAAAGGAAATCGTCCCCCCATAAAGCCCACATCTGAGAGGCTCTTCTAGTGCCTAGGTACAACACATAGGCAATCCTCCTTTCACCTTTAACCTTTAACCTTTATTGTGTGCAATTTTGGTCTCCTTATCTGAGGAATGATGTCCTTGCTATGGAGAGAGTGCAACGAAGGTTTATCAGACCGATTCCTGGGATGGCAGGACTGATGTATGAGGAGAGATTGGGTCGACTAGGCCTATATTCACTAGAGTTTAGAAGAATGAGAGGTGATCTCATCGAAACATATAAAATTCTAACAGGACTAGACAGACCAGATGCAGGGAGGATGTTCCCGATGGCTGGAGAGTCCGGAACCAGAGGTCACAGTCTCAGGATACGGGGTATGCCATTTAGAACCGAGATGAGGAGAAATTTCTTCACTCAGAGGGTAGTGAACCTGTAGAATTCTCTACCACTGAAGGCAGTGGAGGCCAAGTCATTAGATGTATTCAAGAAGGAGATAGATATATTTCTTAATGCTAAAGGGATCAAGGGATATGGGGAAAAAGCGGGAACAGGGTACTGAGTTAGATGATCAGGATGACCATTTTGAATGGCAGAGCAGGCCTGAAGGGCCGAATGGCCTACTCTTGCTCCTATTTTCAATGTTTCTATATTTCTAACCACTATATCAACCTTTCTAGTTAACACTACTCTGGTCAGTGGTCCTCTGAACTTTTCTCTCTTCTTCCTCCACAGCTTAATATAAATCCTCTTACATGCTCTTCCTTCTGCCTGCATACTCGTTGTGTTGAAATCAAAACTCGTTGCTCGGGTTTCTAATTTTACTCAGTCTTTCCCAGAATCTCAAGCCTGGCTCTCCTTACCGCCTTCAGCCTTCCCTTCCTCCTCCGGTCTTCCAGCTTTTAAAGTTCTCAAGTTTGGCGTTAGGGAACCATTGCTCCTTGATTTATTTTGCCTTCTGTCTTTACTTCAGCTTTGGTGCTGTCCTGCACTATGGGCCTAAGCCCTATAGCTAGGCTTCTTAATTTAAAAAGGTATTTGGCTTTATTATATTTGATTCTGTGTTGAAATAATCTCAATGTATCTCAAAATTACATTAAAAACCCTTCACTGCAATGCTGCCATGTACGCAGCAAGGACATGTAGTTTTACAAGCAGACGTGCCAATTCTACCCATGGGTAATATTCATAAATTTTAATTGGTGTTTGTGCAAGACTGCTGAGAGCAAACAGAAGGCTCTCTCAAGTCCTTGGGGAGCCATTTTACACTTTGACTGAGTGGAACACAGCACTGTAATAAAATGATTTTCTAATGTAATTTTGAGGTGAATCAATGTTAATATGGGTAAGGAAATCTATATATTCAAATTATAACATACCCAAAGACATTTTTGAAGAAGCAATTTTGTGAGTGCGTATGACAGAGATTAGCAGATAACCTTGAACTCATTCCCTGTTACCTATTATTCTTGTGTAAAATGTAGAAAATAATGGAAACATGCGAGTCATTAAAAGGCTGTTGTAAACCACAAGAGCAAAGGTCGAGCAGTTTATAGTAAATTATTTTAATTTTGGCAGAAGGTTAGTGAATTTTTCATTTCCTACACCAGCCATAAGCTGTTTTCTTACATTCCTTGTCATCCCTGTTCATCATGATTATTGTATATGTTAATTGTACTCTAATGAAGCCCTCCCCACTTTAGTCAGTCTAAACTACGAAGAGTGCAGAGCCAGGGTGTGGACTCCCTAGACCTGGCCCAAATGGGACCCACTGTAGGTCTGAAGTCTAGTATGCCTAGTGAGATGAGGCATCGCAGCCGCCAGAAGACTCAAGAGGGCCCCACGAGGAGGGTCCAGGCCAGAGAAGATGAAAGCAATTTTAAAAAATTATATCAGCCCCTTTGAAAGGGGGCAAAAAGGTTTCTCTGGGGGAGGGAACCAATGATGCACCTTATTAATGCCATAACACTGTCTAAATTCACATTGCTTATCATAAGGGGGTTGTAAAGGAGAGGTATTTAAAGGGAACCTGCATCTGCAAGCATTATAATCATGAGATGGATGCAGACATTTGACTGAAGAGAAGTGTGATTGCCACGCAGGTTCCCTGATCAGTACTTTCAATAGTAACTTTCAAAAGCGACTTGGATATATACATGAAAAGGAAAAATTTGCAGGGCTATGGGTAAAGAGCAGGGAAGTGGGACTAATTGGATCGCTCTTTCAAAGAGCCGCTACAGTCACGATAGGCCAAATGGCCTCCTTCTGTGTTGTCAGATTCTATGATCACTATGTCCCTGCCTTGCAAATGAAAAGGCCATACACATATAGAGACCAAGAAACACAAATGGAGAAGGGACTCTCACTTTCTGCTGCAACGAGGAGGACGTTTTGCACATGGGAGAGACTGTTGGAGCTGGGAAAGTAAGGGCAAAGTGTCAAGAGCATGTTGGTGAAGGCAGGGCAAGGGAGAGCACAGTTAGTTTCAGCTTCCTGTGGAATATTAAAGTATTTAAATGAACATTGGCTCAGCTACTATCTCTTTATGCAACATGTGATTGTTCACACAGCTACAGAGGTTTTTACGTGAGACTTTCCTGGGTCTGCACCCAGCCGCACTGCATGACCTGGGTGCAGTCAATATTGAAAACTTGGGCAGGTCACAGCGCACAACTGTAAAGGAACCCGCCTGATGTTCCTTCACCCGTGATGAGCAAGTGGGTTGTGTCTGCTGTTAATTGTATCCATATCATTTATGTCAATTGGTGTTAATTGTACTCAGGTGGTGGGTATCAATTGGGGCTCTCATATCCATATATAAGAGAGCTCATCTAGGGTGTGGTGTGGGTGTAATGTGGGCTCTTTGAAGCAACTGAAGAACAGGCTCTAGTATTTGCTCCTTCACCACCAGGCTATCCAGTTTAGAACTGAAGGGATTTGCAAAATTTCACATGTCCCCCCCCCCCACCCTGAAGATTTATTGGAGTTATTAAAGAAACCCTGGTGTGACTGTTTTAAAAAATCCAAGGTCTCTCAAAATGGCTGCAGTCAGACACATGGCCGAGGACCGGCAGATTTGAAATTGCATTCTCAACAACTCGGCAGGCTTCGTGTCTCAGACAGGTTTCTTTAAACAATGCAGCTGCATTCTAGCCCTGAGGCAAGCTATCAACATGGCCGGCCAACACATCAAAATTCGAGCAGGAAGTGATTGCAGGACAAAAGGTGAACCATCAAGGTACGTTCGGAACAATGGTAAAGCAGTTATGGAACAGATCGATACAGGAACCGGCCATTAATGTAAATGGGCCAGAAATTAGGTCCTTTGTCTTAAAGCAGTTATGGAACTCAGAAATACAGGAATTGGCCATTAATATAAATATATAAATGGGCCAGAGATGGGGTCCTTTGTCTTACGTTTCGTGCTTAAATCAAACAATGAAGCAAGCTGATGAGGTATGAAAAAAACCTGTTACCAAGAGGGTATAACTGGGGCTGCCCAGTATCTCTCTCTCTCTTCTCTCTTCGCCTCTTGGCCCTGTCCTGTCTGTCTGCTAGCACCTAAGAAGGAAGGCCATTCAGTAAACCTCGCAACCACATGTCGACGGCAACAGCAGGCACAGAGGCCAGGCCTTTTCATCTGTTTTCACCGGTGAGCATTAATTTTCTGGCCGCCACAAGACAACCTAGCATAAGTGTAAGGATGGGGGTTAAAGGGGATATTGCTAAACTTGTGATTTTAGAATTTTCCCTCGATGTGTCCATTTCTTCCAACCCGTTAAGCGTAAAACTGTATTACATCCATAGCGATTTCTTTTTATCTTCTGTATTATACTGTTTACTTTGTAGTTTTAGTTTTCTTATTAATAAACATTGGTTTTCCTTGTACCAATCCACTGGTCTGTTTGTCTGTCTTTGTTACCACTCGATAAGTCCTCAGCTCAGAATCAGGAAGGGGTAAGCGATTCGCAACCGCACTGCGGGCAGGGCAGCTCAGGAAAACATAACTGGCTGACCTATTATAAGCCCGAGAAACAGTAAAAAAGAAACCCCTTACAGAACATCCGCTACACACATCTGCAACATAACATGGAAAGCTTTTCATAGCTTGTAAAAGGCCCTGGAGAGTGTGACGGTCCAGGAGATATCTGCAGCACATAGCCGTCAAAGGAGGTACTAAGGAAATTGGTGGCTTCCAGAATGGTAGCTACCACTACATTCATAGATGCCTTGAAGGTCAGCCTGAACACAACACATCCAAGATTTAATGGGATTATTCAGTCTGTTCTCAAACTGACCAGTAGAACCTCTGAGCCTATGACCAGGACCAGGAGCTGCATTGAGTAGTAACATTTATCTCTATTGCTTATGAAAGTGAAAATAAGCCTAATTTCTTAAGGCCCCCAGCACATGAGCGAGCCTCAGACCTAAGCCCAGCACCCAAAAGTGGGAACCTCAAGGACAGCAGCTTCACTAAGTCGAGCAACACCTCAGTCTTCAAAGGCCTCTGTTAAAATGCCCCAGCCACCCACCTCTCAACTTCCTGTCACTCAGTGTTAGAGGTTAGGAGCAGAAGTTAATAAGAATTTATTAATAAAGGGTGAGAAGCTAAATAAATAGAGGCCTAGAGTACATAAGCTCAGAAGTTGTGCTAAACCTTTATAAATCACGGATTAGGCCTCAGCTAGAACACTGTCTCCAACTGTGGGCACCACACTTTAGGAAGGATGTCAAGGCCTTGGAGAGGGTGCAGAGGAGATTTACTAGAATGGTACCAGGGATGAGGGGCTTCAATTATGTGGAGAGACTACAGAAGCTGGGATTGTTCTCCTTAGAGCAGAGAATGTTAAGGGGTGATTTAATAGAGGTGTTCAAATTTATGAGGGGTTTTGATAGAGTAGATAAGGAGAAACTATTTCCAGTGGCAGGAGGGTCGATAACCAAAGGACACAGATTTAAGATAATTGGCAAGAGAACTAGAGGGGAAGAAGTGGAGAATTTTTTTTACGTAGCGAGTTGTTACGATCTGGAATGCACTGTCTGAAAGGGTGGTAGGAGCAGAATCAATAGTAACTTCTAAAAGGGGATTGGATGTATACTCTTCAAAAGGAAAAATTTGCAAGGCAATGGGGAAAGAGCTGGGGAGTGGAACTAATTGGATAGCTCTTCAAAGAGCCGGCACAGGCATGATGGGCTGAATGGCTTCCTTCTGTGCTGAATGATTCTATAAGTAATAGTGGTTAGTGTTTCAAACTATTACTATAATTTGGAAAATATTCAACAGGAATGTAAGAATTGTTTGACTATATAGACTTCAGAGTTCATTTCCCTGGATGTATGCAAACTGAGTAAATGAAATGTGAGAATGTAAGATTTCTATTACTGAGAAAGTGCAGATGCCTTTAGGAATGGAGGTATTAAAAAGGCATTTAGGGTGTGGGGGTAACCAGCCATGAAAAAAATTGATTATTGTTTTCCCTGTTTTTTTTTATTGAAAGTAATCAGCTACATGCTGATTGATCCCCCTCTCCACCTCCTCCTACTGTGGGGATCAAGGGCCACCTCCCTCTTGTTCATTGTCGTCGTCTTCAACTTCAGAAAGAGTGATCCTTTCTGTATACTAGCATTATGTAGCAAACAGTGAGCAACTATAATTCTGGAGACTCTTGCTGGGCGGTCCTGCCGGGCTCTGCTAGACTTCCCTAGGCATCTCAAAGGAGACTTCAGACCACCAATGTCCTGCACCATTACACTTCATGGTCCCTATTATATTTTTACTCCCCCTCCGTCTGTGTGGATGCTGTACTACGTATAATCTTTAGTCATGACCAATCAGCCATCCTGATACATGGTTCTGAGTCATGAGGGCTGGTATGGTGGATTGTTGCATTAAAAAAGCATTTTAACAGCTTCCTGAGCACTGGGCATTAACATGCAGGATAATTTGATTGGCATTGCACATTCGCTTGATAGAATGAAGCCCTCTCCTATTAACAAGTATGAAGAAATTGTTGTAAGATGCTCAAAGTAACATGTGTTCTGCCAATTGTTTCCCATATCTGTGGCAATCCTGCCAGCCTATAGAATTGGGCTGCTTATGCTTTTTCTTTTACATGGCTCCATTGAAAAGGTTACGAACTGCTGCCTAAAAAGAGCATTAATGACCTTCTTTATACAGCGGAGAGCTACTGCCTGACTAATATGACCAAAATCACCAAAAGTTGCCTGGAAAGATCCAGTGGCAATAAATTCAAGGCAGTGTCGTCACTTTCACTGCCACAAATAATGCTACGCTCCTCAGTGAAATGTGTCGCAAGTCTTCAGCCAACAACTGGCATAACTGTCCAATTGCCTCCAGGGGGAAATGCATTACCTCATGGAAAAATCCAGGTAGACCCCTGAGATCTGTAAACCTACGGAGTGGCTAGCAACATGTTGGAAACTAGCATCTTCTGTGATCCCTCACTCTTAAGTTCTTCCAATCTAGCCTCTTCCATTTCCTTGTCTTCCGCCTCTTTCTGGCATAGGAAGAGAGAGAGATTCCCATTGGGAAATCCATTTCCCCAGTTCCAAATTTAAATTTGTCCAGTATTCACTTTAATGTCAGGAGTGCTCTTCAGTGAAGCTCCAGAACACAAAGTAACAAAAATCACTGTCCTGGGAAAGATGCAGTAAGCTCGGCAAAAATGGCCTTCTCAATGCAGTATCCAGCATAGGGATACAGCATTTTTTTAAGGGCTTATCCACTTGAAGTGCTGCTTTTAAGGTCTTGTGATCTCAAATCTCCAAAACCCTTCCACATCACCCAGCCTTCCCCAATTCAAAGTACAATTATTATTTTTTACCAAAATATACCACCTTACACTTACTGACATTGAATTCTATCTGCCACTTTTTTGCCCATTTTGCCATCTTATCACCATCCCTTTGCAGCTTTGCTTCTCGGAATTATTTATGCCTCCTACTTTAGTATCGTCTGCAATTTTGGATACCTCTCCCCTGTAGGTCTATATCCAAATCAGTGATGTAAACAGGAACAGAACCTGGTAAGATACTGCTACCCACTTCCATCCACTGAGAAACTGACCTTGACTCCTACTCTTGTGTTTCAGGGCAACTCTTGATTAACAGCTGTCCCTTTAAAACAGCTGTAAGCTGTTCGCTGTAGAAATTCATCACTTAAAGCCAATTTGCTATATTTGTGAGACTTACATTCTGACTGCTCTTTTTGACTAGACAACTCAAATTTTGCACATTAGTGCATCTTTTCTCCTGCTGCTTACTTATGTTTTCCTCCAACTCCCTTCCCACAACAGTATTCCTGCTGCCACCTGGAGTTGCGCACACATTGCTCAGCATTGGCATTCCACTGGGCCTGCCAACCATTGTCCTGGATTTGGAGGAGGAATAGGTGGAAGGAGAGATGGCCAAGGCTGATGCCCGGTCAAGAGAAATGACATGACTTTCACTTAAAAGTAGCCCTTGAGCTCCTACACGCACGGTCCTTTGGGCCTCTCTGTACCACTTTCACCCCATACCAACTTTCTGGGACAAATCCCCCCTTGTCTTCGTATGAGCCCCACTTGCTTGCCCCCTGACACCAATATTTATATGCCTCTTCTGCCCAACAAATCATAAGCAAACACATTGAAGCTACCAGTTAATTTGGCCACTCTATGTGAGACCCGCATTAATGTTTGGTTTCCTGATGCTTGCCTTTGGTGATGACATATGTTGTCTTTTTCCTAATCTCTTGCTCCTTTTGGCGGGGAGGGAGGGAGTTTTTTTTTTTATTCGTTCACGGGATGTGGGCGCCGCTGGCAAGGCCGGCATTTATTGCCCATCCCTAATTGCCCTCGAGAAGGTGGTGGTGTGGCTTGCTAGGCCATTTCAGAGGGCAATTAAGAATCAACCACATTGCTGTGGGTCTGGAGTCACATATAGGCCAGACCAGGTAAGGGCGGCAGGCTTCCTTCCCTAAAGGACATTAGTGAACCAGATGGGTTTTTACGACAATCCGGTAGTTTCATGGCCATCATTACTGATACTAGTATTTTAATTCCAGATTTTTTTATTTAATTAATTGAATTTAATTAATTAATTAATTGAATTTAAATTCGCCAGCTGCCGTGGCGGGATTTGAACTCGTGACTCTGGATTTTAGTCCAGGCCTCTGGATTACTAGCCCAGTAACATAACCACTATGCATCAGTTATGATGCTCCGACCATTGTGGTGTGGGCCTGGCTTGATAAACCAGCTGATCTTTTCCTGCCCTGTCAATTTTACATGTTCATATGTTCCTTCCAAGTGGCACCTCAGTGGAAGGAGCAAGTGCAGTGGCCTATGGTGAATGCCTTGTATCTGCTGGGTTATGAGATGGCCCTGCCACTAACTGCTGGCACTCAGCATGTGCGCTGACTGGCTGCTGCTGTCCCCTTTCTGCCTTTTCTGCAGTCCTCTCAGGGGCCCGGCTGGGAAAGGCAGATGGGTCCTCACCTTGAGTGTTGAAGTCCTCATGTGTCCTTCCTCCACAAGGGGATCTGTGTGGGGACAAACCATTGGCCATCTTTAAAAGCGTGAAGCCTGCCATAGAGATGGTCTAAAGCTGAACCCCTAGTCTCTGTAAACGTGAAGTAAGAGCCTCGTGTAAATTCGAGCCCAAGGACTCGACAGCAGCAGACAGCATTGTCAAGCGAATTTGTCTCTGCTCATGGGTCTTCTGTCCTTGGGGATCCCTGCAGGACAACTTGGAGTTTCAAGTTTTATTTCTTCATGGGATATGGGCATCGCTGGCGAGTCCAGCACTTATTGCCCATCCCTAATTGCCCTTGAGAAGGTGGTGGTGAGCCGCCTCCTTGAACCGCTACAGTCCATGTGGTGAAGGTTCTCCCACAGTGCTGTTAGGTAGGGAGTTCCAGGATTTTGACCCAGCGACGATGAAGGAACGGTGATACATTTCCAAGTCGGGATGGTGTGTGACTTGGAGGGGAAAGTGCAGGTGGTGTTGTTCCCATGTGCCTGCTGCCCTTGTCCTTCTAGGTGGTAGAGGTTGCGGGTTTGGGAGGTGCTGTCGAAGAAGCCTTGGTGAGTTGCTGCAATGTATCCTGTGGATGGTACACACTGCAGCCACAGTGCGCCGGTGGTGAAGGGAGTGAATGTTTAGGGTGGTGGATGGGGTGCCAATCAAGTGGGCTGCTTTGTCCTGGATGTTGTCGAGCTTCTTGAGTATTTTTGGAGCTGCACTCATCCAGGCAAATGGAAAGTATTCCATCACACTCCTGACTTGTGCCTTGTAAATGGTGGAAAGATTTTGGAGAGTCAGGAGGTGAGTCACTTGCCGCAGAATACCCAGCCTCTGACCTGCTCTTGTAGCCACAGTATTTATGTGACTGGGCCAGTAAGTTTCTGGTCAATGTATATAATTTCAATGGAAAGGAAAATCAGACGTGTAATATAACGGGCGGCCGAGCCCCTAATGTCAATTTTACACACCCATCAACGTTCAATTTCACCCCCTATGTTACAAAGATACAACATTCATGTCATAGAATCATAGAATGGTTACAGCACAGAAGGAGGCCATTCGGCCCATTGATTCCGTGCCAGCTCCTTATAAGGGCAATCCAGTTAGTCCCATTCCCCGGCTCTTTCCCCATAGCCATGCAAATTTTTTCCCTTCAAGTATTTATCCAATTCCTTTTTGGAAGCCACGATTAAATCTGCATCCACCACCCTTTCAGGCAGCACAGTCCAGATCATAACTACTCACTGCGTAAAAAAGTTTTTCCTCATGTCGCCTTTGGTTCTTTTGCCATCACCCTAAATCTGTGTCCTCTGGTTCTCGACCCTTCTGCCAATGGGAACAGTTTCTCTTTATTTACTTTATTTAAACCCTTCATGATTTTGAACACTTCTATCAAATCTCCTCTTAACCTTCTCTGCTGTAAGAAGAACAGCCACAGCTTCAGTCTATCCACATAACTGAAATCCCTCATCCCTGGAACCATTCCAGTAAATCTTTTCTGCAGCCTCTCTAAGGCCTTCACATCCTTCCTAAAGTGTGGTGCCCAGAATTGGACACAGTACTCCAGTTGTGGCCGAACCTGTGTTTTATAAAGGTTCAACGTAACTTCCTTGCTTTTTTACTCTATGTCTCTATTTATAAAGCCCAGGATCCCATATGCTTTTTTAACCACTTTCTCAACCTGTCCTTCCACCTCCAAAGATTTGTGCTCGTATACTCCCAGGTCTCTCTGTTCCTGCACCCCCTTTAGAATTGTACAATTCCAGTTTACATTGCCTCTCCTCATTCTTCCCACCAAAATGCATCACTTCACACTTCTCTGCTTTAAATTTCATCTGCCATGTGTCCGCCCATTCCACCAGCCTGTCTATGACCTCTTGAAGTGTATTACTATTCTCCTCACTGTTTACTACACTTCCAAATTTTGTGTCATCTGCAAATTTTGAAATTGTGCCCTGTACACCCAAGCCCAAGTGATTAATATATATCAAAAAAAGCAGTGGTCCTAGTAACAACCCCTGGGGAACACCCCTGTGCACCTCCCTCCAGTCTGAAAAACAACCATTCACCATTACTCTCTGTTTCCTGTCACTTAGCCAATTTAGTATCTATGCTGCCATTGCCCTTTTATTCCATGGGCTTCAATTTTGCTAACAAGCCTATTATATGGCACTGGTGGTGGTATGGTAGTGGTTGTTGGAGGCCAATCATCTCCTGTTGGGGGCCAATCATCTCAGCCCCAGGACATTGCTGCAGGAGTTCCTCAGGGCAGTGTCCTAGGCCCAATCATCTTCACCTGCTTCATCAATGACCTTCCCTCCATCATAAGGTCAGAAGTGGGGATGTTTGCTGATGATTGCACAGTGTTCAGTTCCATTCACAACCCTTCAGATAATGAAGCAGTCCATGCCCGCATGCAGCAAAACCTGGACAACATCCAGGCTTGGGATGATAAGTGGCAAGTAACATTCATGCCACACAATTGCCAGGCAATGACCATCTCCAACAAGGGAGAGTTTAACCACCTCCCCTTGATATTCAACGGCAATTACCATCGCCGAATCCCCCACCATCAACATCCTGGGGGTCACCACTGACCGGAAACTTAACTGGACCAGCCACATAAATACTGTGGCTACAAGAGCAGGTCAGAGTCTGGGTATTCTGCAGCGAGTGACTTACCTCCTGACCCCCCAAAGCTTCTCCATCATCTATGAGGCACAAGTCAGGATTGTGATGGAATACTCTCCACTTGCATGGATGAGTGCAGCTCCAACAACACTCAAGAAGCTCGACACCATTCAGGACAAAGCAGCCCGCTTTATTGGCACCCCATCCACCACCCTAAACATTCACTCCCCCACCACCGGCGTACCGTGGCTGCGGTGTGTACCATCTATAAGATGCATTGCAGCAACTCGCCAAGGCTTCTTCGACAGCACCTCCCAAACCTGCGACCTCTACCACCTAGAAGGACAAGGGCAGAAGGCACATAGGAATAACACCACCTGCAGGTTCATCTCCAAATCACACACCATCCTGACTTGGAAATATATCACCGTTCCTTCATCGTCGCTGGGTCAAAATCCTGGAACTCCCTACCTAACAGCACTGTGGGAGAACCGTCACCACACGGACTGCAGCGGTTCAAGAAGGCGACTCACCACCACCTTCTCAAGGGCAATTAGGGGTAGGCAATAAATCCTGGCCTCGCCAGCGATGTCCACATCCCATGAATGAAGAAAAAAAAAACTTTATCAAACACCTCTTAAAAGTCCATATACACAACATCAATCACATTGCCCTCATCGACCCTCTCTGTCACCTCATCAAAAAACACAGAGATTTAAAACTTGCATTTATTATGTATCAATATACGACTGAACTAGAATCTTGAACGTATCTGAAAAAATCCAGTGAAATTATGAAACAAATGTACACATATTTATTATCGAAGGGCCCTTAGTCCTTTGAACAGTATTACAGCTTGTTCATATCTGTAATGCTCCAGCAATACTGCACCACTTTCAGAATTAGACATGACCCCTTAGTTCAAGTAAGTTGACAACAGACAACACTCTAATAAAACAATTTTTATCTTATTTAACGCATAACTAAGTTGTGAGTGAGTGCTTATGAGAATTTTTTCCCATTTCCTTGAGGTTTCCTGTGAGCCACCTGTCCAGAGAATAAATACAATGGTTGTGCGCTTACTCTCAACATCAGTAAAGTCAGGCTGCAGCTGGGGAAACTCCACTATTGGGACTGGCCCAAAACATTCTGGACTATCAGCTGCACAGAAAATAGTTCACTGATACCACAGTCGAGCCAAGAACAAAACTTATACAGCCACCACCCAAATAAAAGTATCTCCACACCCATGTCAAATCCTAATATTAAAAACATATATACACACACATATACATTCTATCACCAAATCCGCATTAACAATGACCAAACGGCAACTGTTGATAATAAAGTATTGAATGAGAAAAGGCCATTGGAACATCAAGCCATTGCTTCCCCAGACTATACAAGCCAGTTTCTTCCACAGATCTTATGCAATGCCTCCTATCACAAACTCTCCTCAACCTATTTAATCTCCCGAGGAAAGATTTTGCAAACTTTCTCCCTGCCCCCAAAAGTAAATCCAGAAAAATACCAGGATGCCTGCCCTACTCTTGCATTCTACATTAGACAGCCTCGGGCAATTGCCTTCCTTGGCAGGATATTTGAATAGTCCAGCAGCTCAGGATATTTATCCAACTCTTTTCTAAAGGTGTTAATCCAAACAGAATTAATAGCTTTAGGGAATCTATTTTATCTACCCACTACTCCATGGGAAGAAAAGATCCTCCTAATCTCAAATCTCACTTCAGGTTTATTAATTTTATACTCACGTCTTGGAGTTCTGCACTCACAGTCCAAGACAAATAAACTGCTTGCTTCCATATTATATATTATTCATCCTTCTTAGCAATTGAAAACACTTAATCACATTTCCCTTTAATCTTCTTTTCTGAGTGAAAACAACATCAGTTCTGTGAGTCCCTCTTCTTAAATTAGAGAATCATTTAAGTTGCTCATCACCAAACCTCTTGAATGCAAACATCCTCTCAAAGCTGCACTGCCCAGAGTTCCAGATATAGCCTCACCTATGATCAATACACGGTTAGAATAATTTCACTCAATTAACAGTCAAGTGCACTCAAGATGTATCTTAGTAGAACAACTTGCATTGATATAGCACTTTAACACAGAAAAACATTTTCACAGAGAGATCATCTAAAAAAATGGATGCCGAGCCAAAGAAGGAGATATTAGGAAGGGTGACCAAAAGCTTGGACAAAGAGGTGAATTTTAAGTTTTAAGGAGGGTCTTCTTAAAGCAGAGAGGGGGAGGAGTTTAAGGAGGGAATTCCACAGCTGCTGAAGGCACGGCACCAACGGTAAGACAAAGGTTGAGGGGGATGCACAAGAAGCCAAAAAGAGGAATAGAGCAGTTGGGAAGGTAGAGGGACGAATTGTAGGGCTGGAGGAGGTTACAGAGATAGGGAGAGGGGTGGCCGTGATGGGATTTAAACAAAATGGTGAGAATTTTAAACTTATGGGGTTGTGGGACTGGGAGCCAACGTAGGTCAGTGAGGACAGGAGTGATTGGCGAGCAGGGCTTGGTACAGGATAGAATACGGGCAGCAGAGTTTTAGATAGGCTGAAGTTTACAGAAGGTGGTGGATGTGAGGCTGGCCAGGGGAGCAGTGGAATAGTCAAGTCTGGAGGTGACAAAAGCATGGATGAGGATTTCAGCAACAGATTGACTGGGGCAGGTGAAGAGTCATGTGATGTTAGACAGGAGGAAATAAATGATCTTTGTGATGGAGAGGATTTCGGGTTGAAAGCTCAGCTCAGGGTGGAATGGGCCACCAAGTTTGTGAACAGTCTGGTTCAATCTAAGGCAGTGGTCAAGAAGGGGGATGGAACCTGTGGCAAGTGTAAGGAGTTTGTGGTTCCAGCCAAACACAATGGCTTCGGTCATCCAAATGTTTAACTACAGGATATTGTGGTTCATCTAAGACTTGATGTCAGACAGACAGCGAATTTTTCATTAATTCTATAAACTCTGATCTATTATGTCTCATATGTTTAACTTTATCATATGCCTCCTCAAAATCCATGTAGATTATCACTACTGGTTAACCCTCAGCAGCCAATTTAATTACCGGTACAAATTATTCCAGTGGATTTCTGAAGCATTAGGTATTGTTTCTAAATCTTTGATTATTGCTTATGGATTTTGTGATGTTGTGATGCAGGTCGTCAGTCTGGGCCAAACCAACCTGGCCAGCTCTGACTCCGGTCCTGGGAGGGAAAGTGAAGTCAGGACTGAAGGCAAGCATTTTAGTCAGGTTGGAAAAGAGGTGGGGAAAGAGGGAGCAGGAAACAATCAGCACTACAATCATAGAGAGGGAGTTCATGGGCTGAATGGCCTGAAAAGTGCTCAACAGTAAGCTGTTACAAGGTGTAAATGATCTCAATGGATCATAGGAACAGGACTAGGTCATTCAGTCCCTTGAGCCTGTTCTGCCATTCAATTAGATCATGGACGAGCTGTACTTTAACTCCATTTACCAGCTTTGGTTCTGTATCCCTTAATACCCTTACCTAACAAAAATCTAGCAATGTCAGTTTTGAAATTTTCAATTGACCCCCAGCCTCAACACCTTTTTGGGGAAGAGAGTTCCAGATTTCCACTACTCTTTGTGTGAAGTGCATCCTGACATCACCCCTGAACGGCGGAGCTGTAATTTTAAGGTTATGTCCCCCCCCCCCCCTCTTGTTCTGGACGCCCCCACCAGAGGAAATAGTTTCTCTCTGTCTACCCTATCAAATCCTTTAATCATTTTAAATACACTCAATCAGATCACCCCTTCAATCTTCCATACTCAATGGAAAGGCATTTTTTCTTGTTAAATCATTGCCTTGATGGATTTCGTGTCGAAATAAACCAGAACATTTGGGATTCGAGCCTTTGCTGTGTTCGCCAGCTTCAAAACTACTCCTGAAAGTGTGATGTGAACGAAAGGCAGATGCGAAGGGTTCCTTTTTATAACGCGTTGCGTTTCGCAGTCTCCCTTTAACAGGCATCGCGATGACTGATGTGACTAACACGGGCTTCTGTGTAAGCTGAGGCTAAACAAACACAGATGGATCGCCGAATGCGTTCGCAAAAAAAATGTTGGCAATGCAGAGCAAGGGACTTGAGATGACATTCTCGCATCACTAGAGGCATTGCTTCAGAGCTGTTGCTATAGCTGCGGAGAAGGAAGGTTAACACACAGGGCTGAAACACGCTCTGCAGAAGATTTAAAAAAAAACTCGGCTGTCTTCTTCATAATGAGGACCTCGGAGAGCCTGGACGAGGCTGAGTGGAAGAAACTCTGCGTCAAAGGGATCGGTACAATAAAGAGGCTGAAACGGAAGAATCGGGATGTCATCAGGCACGGTGAGATTGAGAAAGTTTACGAAGGTGAGGAGGAAAAGGTGGGCGACCCTTTGATCGCCCGGCTGACTGAGAGGGAAGGTCGCTTCGATGACACTTTCCAAGAGACACCCACCACTTCCACTTGCAGGGGTTCCGATGCTGATATTGTGGATTTGCGCAGGACTGCGACCATGGCAAGTGCGCCGGGTGGAGGAGGAGGAGGAGGAGGGGGAGGAGATGATGAGGGTCTCAGCCCGCAGTCTGCAGCTCCAGGTAAGGGGAAGTTTACTCGACCTCCTCCGCCCCAAGTGTGCGCCTTTGAGCCCCGGGCGTTTGTGGACCAGCAGAGCCTCCAGCCCCGCATCGTGCTGTGCCAGCGTTCCTCCGACGGCTCCTACTCGTCGATTTCGCATGCAACTTACAGCCCATCGCCTAGGAAACGGCCGGGCGAAACTTCCAGCGTCTCCACCGAGATCAAAGCCATCCAGCAGACCAGGAGACTGCTGGCGAACGCCAGGGAAAGAACCAGAGTCCACACCATCAGTGCAGCCTTCGAAGCTCTGAGAAAACAGGTACAGTTTACACTGGGACAGTAATAATCTGGAGGATGAGGGATAATATTTTGTTCTATAAATAATTAAATAGGGAGACTCTGCAAACAAAAAGGTCGAATCAAACAAATTGTCAAAGGCTATTAAAATAATTCAATTTACAAGCAAAGATATAAATACAATGTGCTCAGTGTTAGTTCAGCTTATCGTAATGTAAATATTGATTACAATGAGTGGAGTTAATGTTAAGCTCCGACCACCTCATGATCCTAAAATTAACGTCCATGGCCAAAAGCTGTTTCCATAATCAGCCCCAGTAGGTTCTCAAAGTCTTATGTAGGGAGGGTCTAAATGATGGGAATACTATACACAAGGCACATTTACAGTAACTGTATCGCTTGTCACCTATTCAGAATTCAATGTAGAAAAACGATACAGAAGTTAATAGAGGCCCCCAAAACGCTTTAAACAGATACAGAGGCACACACGAAAAGTTCCTTTCCACTGTGGATCTAGGCTGCCGGAACAGATTCTGTGGTCCCTTTAATACCGAGTCTGTCATTCTTTGTTAACACTCAGACAGAACGACCTTATTGCTGCATTTACAGACTTAGTTAGCCCAGCCTCGAGACTTAGACTCTCACTGTTGAAAAAAAGACTGTTCCTGAGCATTCGGTACATATTTAACATTATTGAGTGGAAACTGATTTTAAAAAGGGACACTTTTCACTCTATCTTATGCTCAAGTTTGAAACATTTGCCTAGAGTTATACAATGTAACGAGCTGGCGAAGGCAGTTTGATGCATTTGTGTATGTTTACAAATACTTCTCTGTGGGAGAGAGAGGTCACTGAACAGATTACTGAAAAATTGCACAAACTGAGTTAATAATGAGGTGCAAAATTGCCGATTGGGATATTGGACAGGAGCCCAGGGCTTTATTGCACGTGGTGTGTTTGTTTCTTTTACATTCCTCAAAACAATTAGCGTCTGAGCTTGGCCGAACCCTGTCATAAATTGTCAATACACCGTTAGATCAACTGAACCTTAGCACTGTTACGCGTGCCCAATACATATTTTAAAGTAAAACCACCTCAGCAGTGTGTCAAATCAGATTTCTATTTCATTTCACGGAAACTAACCAGTGTTTATCGATATAACACTACCTCAATACCGGAAATCCTTTTGTAATATATAACCCACAATTTAACCACTTCAGTTAGCATTTATCTACTGTGTATATATGTGTGTATATATATTTATAAATTTATACATGTATCTATTGTGTGTATACATATGTATTATACTTAACTTACTGCATATGTGCCTGTATGTGTATATGCATGTAATTATATGTATATATGTATTATGTAATTTTAAGTATGTATGCATGTCGTGCCAGACTTAATCATCTTGTATTTTTCCCTTCAATTACTCTGGGCGCCTCTCTGCAGGTTCCTTGCTATTCGTATGGACAGAAGCTGTCGAAGCTGGCGATCCTGAGGATAGCGTGTAATTACATCCTGTCCCTGGCCAGGCTTGCTGACCTCGATTACAGCTCCGATCACAGCAACATGAGCTTCTCCGAGTGTGTGGAGCAATGCACCAAGACATTGCAGGCAGAGGGCAGATCAAAAAAGAGGAAGGTGAGCTTCCAGCCCAGTGCTAAAAGCGCAAGGAGACACTTTGAAAGTCCTCTCCATCTTTCTTTCACACACAGACACACACACTGTATGAACGAGATGGGTTTTTTTTTAACCCTCTCTTGTCTGATACACCCTGGGTTGAACAGTCTTTCCGCATTGCATAACGGCAGGATTCTTTCGCATCTTTGCCTCATGAGTGTTGTCGTTTCCCTGGTACAGATCGATCTGTTTATCTGTCTGCGTGCTGTATTTCGACATGAGCTGCATTGGCCTTTACACAGCTCTCGTGAACTGAAACATTTCCGAACAGTGCGGTCATTTGTTTTTATTTGAACCGAGAAGGCTGAGGGGAGGGGGGATGGGGGGAGGGCTGTAGGTTGAGGCAAGATTACCGACCCGCTGGGTGCAACAGACGTTTACTTAAAAAACCTGGGAATCGATCAAACTCTTGTATTTTGTGGAGATTTGAAGAAATGTTTAATGCAGATTTTTCTCTCATTTAAAAAAAACCTTATAGGAATAAAACTTAATGTGATAATATTATCAAGTCAATACATTGTCTGGATTTAGGACAAGATTTTTTTAAGCAGTAAATCTTCCCTTTTAAAAAAAATAATGAACTTGTGAAGCAATTAAACTAGAGTAATTGAAGCTTTCATTCCCACTTTATGACAATGGGAGTTTTTTAAACTTCATCTGAACTTCCCTCGGCATTCTTGTACTTTCCAGCTGCAATAGTGTCTAATAAATCACGCGCTGATCTTGCCACCGTGTTGTTTGTGGAGTGAATGAAGGGAGAGGATGGTTTTCTGGAGTGTTTGGTGTTTGTGCAGCCCCAGACTCCAGATGTTCAGCTGCTGGTGTGGGAAGCAGAGCTGGCGCCACTCAGGGCAGAGGGCAGAGCAAAGGCACGCGATTTGGGGAAGAAACACTCAGTCACACGAAACTTTTGGCACATTCCCCAGCACTCGGCTGGACATCTGTTCCAAAAAAACTTTTTTAATAGCTGCTTTCTGAGCAGCTCCCGAGGATACACTGACTGCAGCTGTTTCATGTGAAGAGACAGAGAGAGAGAGGGGGGGGGGCAAGAGAGACGGAAACGTATATGAACAGACCATAATGTTATGAATAATGTTATTGCAGTTTTAAATTCAGGAAAATTGCTATTGCTTTCTAATTTTAAAAAAACTAGACCCCTCTGTTAAGTATTCATTTCACTAGGTTTCAATCTGAATTGAAATCCAAAGAAAAACTCAAATTGTCAAATTAAAAATTTTATAATTAGTTTATTCTGCTCATTTTTAAAAAATGTTTTAATTTTAATTCAGAGCTTTGTTTGAAGGTGGATATTTGCTATTTTATGGAGGGATGTGGAACACAGCAGATGGAGCAAATCACATCACAACTACCCGACAACATTTTGAAGACGCAATGTTTTCCCAATGCTAATTGAAAGCATCATCGTTTTTCTCCATATCACTAACACTGTGGTTATACTGGAGCTAAAATCTTTGATCAGCTGCAGCATTGATTTGCAGTGGACAGCACTTTATTTCAACTGCCTATCCACCGATCAGACTGGTGCAGAGAGGGAGCTCTGCATATGCGTGCACACACAGACCTCGCTTCAGACTGCTAACCAAACTTCACCAGACTGATTCCTGGGATGGCAGGACTATGGTATGAGGAGAAATTGGGTCGACTCGGCCTGTATTCACTCAAGTTTAGAAGAATGAGAGGGGATCTAATTGAAACATATAAAATTCTGACAGGGCTAGACAGAGTGGATGCAGGGAGGATGTTTCCCCTGGCTGGGGGGGTCCAGAACGAGGGGTCACAGTCTCAGGATACGGGGTAGGACATTTAGGACTGAGATGAGGAGAAATTTCTTCACTCAGAGGGTGGTGAACCTGTGGAATTCTCTACCACAGAAGGCTGTGGAGGCCAAGTCACTGAATATATTTAAGAAGGGGATAGATAGATTTCTAGACACAAAAGGCATCAAGGGGTATGGGGAGAGAACGGGAATATGGTATCGAGATAGAGGATCAGCCATGTTCATATTGAATGGCGGAGCAGGCTCGATGGGCCGAATGGCCTACTCCTGCTCCTATTTTCTATATTTCTAACTGCCTTGAGAGTATGGGCAGGAGAAGCCACACTCTCAAAACAACAACAGCAACAACAGCTTGCATTTATATAGTGCCTTTAATGTACTAAAAAGTCCCAAGGTGCTTCCCAGGAGCAATTATCAAACAAAATTTGACACTGGGCCACATAAGGAGATCTTAGGACAGGTGAAAGGTAGGTTTTAAGGAGTGTCTTAAAGGAGGAGAGAGAGGCGGAGAGGTTTAGGGAGGGAATTCCAGAGCTTAGGGCGTAGGCAGCTGAAGGCACAGCCACTAATGGTAGAGCGAAGAAAATCGGGGATGCGCGAGAGGCCAGAATTGGAATAGTAAAGAGACTGCTCCGCTCGGGTTAATCAAGTGCACAAGATATCAAACTGATCCTCTGCACACTTTTTCCACCCACCTTGACCCCCACGCTACAGTTAGACTCAATGTAGCATCAAGTCCAAGCAGTATGACATGGCTTTAAGTTACACTGTTATTTTTGCAGGGTTGCATAGTTGAAATCATTTTGCAGCAGCAGTATAACTGCATTCTGTCAAAGTTTTGCCTATTAAACTTTAGCAGTGTCGATCGTATTTAAAGCAGGGTCTCACTTCAAAGTCATAGAATCGTGCAGCACAGAGCAGGCCACTTAGCCCATCATGCTCGTGCCAGTTCTTTGAAAGAGCTATCCAATTAGTCCCACTCCCCTGCAAAGCGTGCACAAATGGCAATGAATGCTGGCCTTGCCAGTGACGCCCACATCCCATGTATGAATAAAACAAAATCACTCATTGATTGATTTCAAATGTGTGAAATTGACATGTAAGAAAGGGATACTGCAGTTTGGAAATGAAATAGCCTCCAACCAATTCAAAGCATATTTCACCAATTTGCCCTATTCCTTAAATTCTCACCACAATTAGGCAAATTCACAGAATTGGTTGAGTAGGTCAGTTTGATATCCCATTTTGAGAGGGAAGCCCTGTTCCTGTCGAATGCTATATGGTCACATCTAATTATGAATAAATACAAGAGTAACATACTTTTTATGCAAAATGAGCATGTAGGACACTTCCTAACTAAGAACCTCTGTTAAGGAGCTAGAATAAATGTAGGCAGTCCAACCAGACCAAGAATTGCCCTTGAAATCCAATGGAGAATTTTTGGTCAGGCTTATTTTTTGGCAAAACCATGGCAGGAGCAGCCTGTTTTGAGATCTCTCCAATAACAGTGTCACGGTGGCCAACAGCTGCAGTGTGGGTGTTTGATATGTCGTTTGCATATTATTACCACAGCATTAGTTATTTCCTCTGTCGTGTTTTTAAAAATAGATGTGATCTGTGGTGGAGAAATACCATCTCAACTCCAATCGTGTGCCTTTCCTCTCTTCTGTTCAGGTGAGAGTAAATTTAATTGTCAGACTCCAGGAATTTTGGTACTGCTGCAGATTGTTAAAACCCTTGGGTTTCTCCCACACAGTGAGTTGGTAATTCAAGATGAGTCATCAGGCGCAACACTGAGCAGAGGACAAAGGGGAAAGTAACTGGCTGTTGGGAAGATTGAGGATGAGAAGATCCATGAGTTCCACTTTGGGTCTTAATTAAGAGCCCTATTACTGGCTGGGTATAGGATGGCATTGATGTGGACTGTGGAGATGTTGGAGTAGATTTTCACCTTTGCTGCCTGGGCGGTAAGCATCACTTCAACAGAGCACAGAGAGGATACTCAGATGGGGAGGACCACGTACCCTTTAAAGAATCCGCTAGATTTTTCCTTCAGTTAAATGGAAGGAAAATCCGTCACTTTCTGTTACCAGTGTGCAATCCTTCCCGCAAGATTTTCCTCTCTGGATTCTGCCTAGGCAATGCTTATTGCTCTGGCGTCAAAGATAAAAAAATCTACCCCATTATCTCATGCACAAGAGATGTGTGATACATTGCCATGCAATCTATGACATGGTACAGTGTGCTATCGTAAAATTTGCCAAACTCTATTTCATAAACACTGTGCCACTTTAATGCTTTAAGGGCTTGGTTATTTAATCGCCAACTGCATCTATATAAGCAAGCAAGAAAGAAAGACTTGTATTTATCTAGCATCTTATCATCTAAAATGCCTCACACAATGAATTACTTTTTGAAGTGCAGTGATTTCTGTTATGTCGGCAAACAAGGCAGTGATTCTGCTCCAGCAACATTTCACAGCAATGAGGTAAATGTCAGGTTAATGTAAGAGCACTTTCACCACACAGGCTGCAGTGGTTAAAGAAAAAGGCCCACTATCACCTTCTCAAGGGCAACTAGGGGTGGGCAATAAATGCCGGCTTTGCCAGCAACATCCATATCCCGGGAATGAATAAAACAATATGTTTATATTTGGTGACACTGGTTTAGGGAGGAATATTGGCCAAGACATTGGGAGAACTCTCTGCTCTTTTTCAATAGAGGCATGGATTTTAACGTCCCCCTGAACAGGCAGACAGGGCCTCACAGTAACGTCTCATCTGGAGGAATGAATATCATTTCTGTACTTTTTCCCCCTTGTCTAATTTTGTTTAAATTGCTGTAATTACTGTATCTTCATCTTTCTTCCACTAAAGAAATGCGTCCATCCAGAAGTTTCCATTTGTTTTGCATTTTTATTAGATATTTTAATAATTCAATTAGTTTTTTTAATATTATCATTTCGAATTTTCCTTTTGAAAAAATAACTTTCATATTAGTCACCGCACTTAAAATTTGTCCACTTTAAATTCCTTTTTTCAAAGTGAATCACGAGTTTTATAATTACTAAGAAAATAGTTGGAACTGAGTGTATTATAGAGTATTAGATGACAAATGTCCTAGTTACAAAAGAATTACATGTTTAGTCTAGAACAAATGACCTGATCACTCATTAAGTGAAAAATACAATTGTTTAGTGATTGATGGTGCATGGATTTAAATATTAATGATTTGGAAACATGATTTGCATATATCCGCACCTAGAATAGTATATTGCTCCTGTAGTGCATTTAAAATCATTTTTAAAAAGTTCCAATCACTGGTCTGTGCCAAGCTAACTGATTTGAGTCAGGGCAACAGTTGGAGTGGTACATTTGACCCCAGTGTGTGATGGCAAGAGAGAGCAAAATCAACCTGGGTTCACATTCTTGCTATAGAATAATCCCTCCTGGAAATGTGTGTGTGTGTATGGATGTCAGATGAGGACAGTATTAGACTTGGCTGTGATACCATCCATGGTTGACTAGCCTGTCAACGCTGTCTGTGTTCAGACATGAAGAATGGCCACTTGGGTGATGGGCTGGCTGTTTGCCAGCGCTCATGGGACTATACCCCCTGGAGGAGAGGAGGGAAAAATGAGTGTGGAAAAAAGTTCACTTTCTTTGACCCAAGTTTAACATCAGAATTTTATTACATTTCTTGGAAAAAAGATTATTGATGTGTTGACAAAATATTTCCCTTCTTGCTTGCCTCTCAGAAGTTTTGGCACTCAAATGGAATAAAATTCCATTGTTTGCAATTAACTGGAAGCAATCCATAGATTGTTGCAATAACTTTTTAAGAAGTTGCTTCTTTTTGTTGTAAGTGTCAGCTTGGGAGCACTCTCATTACTGAGTCAAAGGGTTGTGGCTTCAAGCAGCACTCCAGGTCTTGAGCACGTAACCTAGTATCAAGGCAGTGCTGTTCTTTGGATATGTCAGACATAAGTCCTAGCTGCCTGTTCCTGTGGTTCAGGTGGACATTCAAAATCCCATGGCACTACTAAAGAAGAACAGATTGTTCTGCCAGTGTCCCGGCCAATACAATCAAAACCGATTAGCTGGTTATTCACCTTGGGTATATTTGCCTACATAACAGCAGACACTGCACTTTAACAAAAAAAATATTGTGTGTGAAGTGATTTGGAATGTGTCGTGCAATGTGACAAGGTGCTATGTAGATCTAAGTCTTTCTTACTTTAGTTATTTTTTTCCCATCATTAGCTTTCTCTCTCTTCGCCTCACATACATATCTCCCAACCTGCAATGTGTTAGCACTTGCAAGGATGGGATTTCCTGTATAACCAGCAAATCAACTGGACTCATGGCGTGGGATTCTTACACACCAGTGTTGCTTTACTCAATGATGTTGCTCCATGTCAGGATTATAAAGGGACAATGGAGAGTAGACAACCTGCTGTCAGATAGGTCTCTGCCAATGTCAGCCTCGATTTGGACACTTAAAGCTGCGTTGGAGCAACCCAAGGGTGGCACACTGTTACCCCTGAGAAGAAGTGCCAGCCTTCCACACCACTACGAAGGTTGGAAGGCACGAGGCATGAGAAATTGGGGCTCCACCCTGCACTGGTGCAGAACCTTGTGGGGCCCTGTTTGTGAGCAGCTCCTCAGACTGTAATACTGTTTCATATCTTGTAATTTTTAATTCTTGCTATTTATTTGGGGAATCATGTAAATAAATAAATAAATGCTCTGTGAAGCACTCTAATAGCATGTTATGGGCTTTAGCTCACCAGGGTCCATTTTGATGCAAGGTAAAATTGAGTGTTAAAATTGAACCTGGTGTGTTAAAACCTGAATTCAATTCAGATGTCTGAGTTCATTACTGGCCTTGGATTAAATGTTCATGTATTTATTGCTTAACTGAGATGGAGTGAAACTATATATCTTTTATGGGTTTTACAATACCGACTTCGTCTTTCAGTCTGTCCCTAATACGAAACACATTTGACTGCCAACAGCTGCTAGTAAACTCAGTACTCTATGGGTTAATTAATCTCATCCTATTCCGCATGGTCTACTAGTAATTCCTATCATAAATTACATTCTGCCGTTTCAGGAATGATCCAGTGAAGGAGCGACATTTCACAGGAACATCACACAGTGAGCTGGTGTCTAGCCAGCACTGACAGGGAAGCAGACATATAAGAAATTGAAGACCAGATATAGAATTGCAGGAGACATTGCGCAGAAGAGAGGTTAACCCAAAAGAAATTATGGTGTCTGTTTAAAAACAAGAAGTCCCTTTTCTCGGGAATACAATATCATCCTACAAGAACAGTCAGATTTATAGATGTGCAATCTGTTCGGCACTTTCTCTTTTTTTGTTTTGTTGGAGGATGATGTTGGTTTTGGGCCATCACTCACTTTAACAGCACAGATAACAGGATAAAGTAGAATGATGCAATTTTATGTTGATAGTTTTTTTTAATTTAGGAGAGTTAAAGTCGGGCCTCAGACTGAATTAGCTATAAACACATGTTGGCCCACTGGGTACAATGTAATGCATTGTGTTTTTGTGGCTGGGTAACAAGAATTTATAAAGCTGTAGAGGAGGTTTATAACAATCATCTGTGCACCGGGATTAATTGCATATTTTTGATATTGTAAATCTGAATAACTTGCTGTAAAAGGGTCGGTTAAATTTGTTAATTAAGCTAAAACTAGTGCTACCAATGCTAGTTACTTCAAAACTCCAATATTTTTGGTCAGCTGGCTAAAGTGCTGATGACCCCACATGTGATCTTTTGTGTATTTTCAGCATGTTTTCTGATTGTGTCTTGGCCAGATTTCATGCTGATAACAAATTACAGCAGATCCTCTGGCTGTCTCCTTAGAAACAAGTGGTCAGACAATCAGAAAGCCTACTGATATGACATGCACTTTATGATCTATGTAATCACACAGTCCTCTGTATTATTGTGGGGTCATATTAATCACTAGTATTAATGTACAAATGTTTATAAAGGTATATGAGACATTGGATGTCAGTTTGAAGCTAATTATTGTGTTGTGAGGAGGTCCGTGCACCAATAGTCACGAGTGTATACCTTTCTGGAACATTTTTAACATCAGAAAAATCAGAGACCCCCCCAAGAGTCTATCCAATAAATTGTTGAGCCCTACAGACTGGAAAGTTCCTTGTTTCAGTCACCAATCTTTGCTGAGTTAGCTGGTCCCAACCAAGATAGAGATAGGGACAACGCAATTGGTCTCTCTGAGCTTGTTTGAGGAAAATTATTCAGGGTACCTGCTCCTGATTGATATCCACAGACCCCCCCCTGCTGGAAGAACACGATTGGATGCCATGTGAGGACAAGGATTGGGCTCAGTTATAATGCCTCATGGTCAAACACCCTGTCAAGGATCACACATGAATGATGGACACTTGGAATAATGGCCATTTGTTCTACGTACTAGAGTAGGATTAGCACCTGAGGAACCAGCATCAGGTAACAAGGGGGAGCAGAAAACTGGTCAAGGTATGAGAAAAGGCCATTTGGCTGATTGATGTTCATCCCTCAAACCTGCATCAGATTAATGTAAAAGAACGTTAGTATGGGTCCCATATCAAGTTTTGTTCCAAGTGGAGCCCATGATGTGGAACTGTTTACAATCATGATGCCCAAATTGGCCATAGCTACAGTAATGTAAATTAACTATAAAACCTTACCAGTATTAAATTAAAAAATCTTACCCAGTGGAATGCATTCCACACTGTCCTAGAGATAATGCAGGTCAGAATACTTCTCCATCATCTTCCACAGAATCAAAGATAACACATGAGCCCCAAAATTAAAAAACTCTCCCTCCTGCATGGGGTCTCTCTCAATGGGAGCAAAAATTGGAGAATCGGGGTGTGGCACCCCTGATTCACTGTGCTTCCTGTTTTTCAATCATTGACTGCAAGTGCAGGACTATAGTATATGAACAGACAGGTTGCATATTAGCTGGTGTGCGATTACACAAAAAGACTGTAATAGTGAGTGTGGCGATTGCATGTTTTTTATATTGAAAAGATTTAACTCACTAGCCAAAGGGAGAAATTCCTCAGCACGGAGGTAGAGGGAAATGATGAGGCATAGAAAGCAATTTATACCCCACTGGTAGGTTCACTGAAAACTCATGAGCAAAGAGGTTGAGCACCCCAAGTGGGATATTGCATCTTATCCTCTATATTACAAGCTTGGTAAGTAACTAAGCTTAAAAGGGAATTGTTGCACCATTTAAGTAATGGTTCCATGCCAATTGGAGGGTTTGTTTTTAACTTAGGCCAACTGTCCATAATTTTCATGAAATATGAAAAAGTATATCACATAGATTGTGCCATCATGTGCAGCGTAAATATCAATTGAGGCTCAATAGCAAAGGATTCATACAGTAAAATGCACCACCTGATTGAAACTCAGTCTGTAACAGGATCGTTACATAGTCCAATGGTATATTTAACCTAAAACTGCCATGCTGAGACCAGTGACTCTCTTATTGGTTCCAGCCAGAAAATGCCTCATTCATGCTTCCCAGCTCCAATTAGAATGACTAGATTGATTCCTGGATAAGAGGGTTGTCCTATGAGGAGAGATTGGGGGTGATTTTAAACCCCAAGAAAGGGTGAGTTGGGGGCGGGTGGGAGTTGAAAATAGTTGTTTTTTTGGGTCACATCCACAAAATTTTCGGACATTGCTTTCCCAGTGAGAAGTCTGGACTTTTACACACCGACGTTAAACCCGGAAATAAAGCCGGGTTGTGGTCACAACCCAAAAAACAACTATTTTCAACTCCCACCAGCCCCCGACCCACCCGTACTTGGGGTTTAAAAGCACCCCCATTGAGTAGAATGGGCCTATACTCTCTGGAGTTTAGAAGAATGAGAGGTGATCTCATTGAAACGTAAAAGATTCTGAGAGGGCTTAAGAGGGTAGATGCTGAGAGGCTGTTTCCCCTGGCTGGAGAGTCTAGAACTAGGGGTCATAATCTCAGGATAAGGGGTCGGCTATTTAGGACTGAGATGAGGAGAAATTTCTTCACTCAGAGAGTCGTGAATATTTGGAATTCTCTACCCCAGAAGGCTGTGAATGCTCAGTTGTTGAGCATATTCAAGATTGAGATCGATAGATTTTTGGACACTCGGGGAATCAAGGGATATGGGGATCGGGCGGGAAAGTGGAGTTGAGGTTGAAGATGAACCATGATCATATTGAATGGCGGAGCAGGCTCGAGGGACCATACGGCCTACTCCTCCTATTTCTTATGTTCTTATGAATCCTCTTGCCCAGAGAGCGTCGTGTGCTTACGGACATCCGCAGAGCTCCATTCCGAGCACTTAAAGTTCTAAGGATATAATTATGCAAAGCTCTGCTCTTGGTATGGATGTGGACTGTGCTGGCAAGGCAGTATTTATTGCCCATCCTTAGTTGCCCTGAGGGCATTAAGAGCCAAACACTTGGTATGGGATTGGAGTTACATGTAGGGCAGACCAGGTAGGTGTGGCAGGTTCCCTTCCCTAAAAAACACTGGTGACTCAGTTGGGTTTTTACAGTCATCCAGCATGGTCATTTTATCTGGTGCCAGTGTACAAATTAGCAGGTTTATTGAAATCAGTTTTGAAATTTGCCATGGTGGAATTTGAACTCATGGCCTCCAGTTTGCTAGTCCAGTAGCCTTTAGGCTACCAGAGTTCAGCAAAACTTCAACTGGAAATTGGCAGTGTAAAAAAAGCTGTTAGTAACATCTTGTATTATACTACTGCTGGAAGGTTCCCAATAAATTACACAGTTTGATGACTATTTATATAGTTTAAAAGCCAGGTCCTGCAGAATCATTAAACATGCAGTATGTATATTCACATTAATATAAGCAGGGTCTCTTTGGGGTGAGATGGCTCCATAATAACATGCCTGGCAATGGAAGCTCAAAACCAAGTCAACCTTCTGTGGTAGACTCGGTAATCCAGATAGCTAAGCAGTACTTTAGGACACTGTTGATGATTAACCAGCCAGTTTGGTTCTCCAGTGGAGCGTGAATGGGACGATCTGTCACTGGGAGCTGGGACTCGTCCCACTCCGCTTCAGATAACCCCATAAGCCATGGCTCTAATAGGCAGGATAGCCCTAGATTGTCAAGGAGTGGAAAGCAGTGGTCTGTAGTGGTAAGCTGCCCAGTTTTAGGTGGTTAAACTCCAGCAGCACCCTGCACATTCTTGGTGGGGGGGGGGGGGGGGTTCCTAAGCCTTTGCTCAGCCTCTCTGTGCATTAGGTCTCTGGACTTAGATCAATGTAGTGTATCTCTCTGGAGAAAAGGTATACAATCCGCACTGGAAAAACAGAAGCTCTATCTGTGTGGGTTTCTCCATTGTGTTTGGAAACTCATAAACATGATGATGGGTTTCACGTGAGTCAGATACCCATCGACCAAAAAAAATTATATACATTTTATTACATGACTGCAGTGAACTGCACATATTTGTACCAAAAACTCACTGGATTTTTAAGACGCAAGTGGTGAATAAGACACCTAAGGCATTCCTTCTACTGGACAAAGTACAAAACAATTAATCATTAAACAGTATGTTCCTGTGCATCCCTATTCTGCTACCCAGCACCAGAACAAGGGCATTATAAACGTGGCTTACTCTCAGTGGAGTCAGTCCGTGGCCGGGAAAAGTAAAATCAATAGAAATTCAGCTTCCATCTAGGTTTGTAGTAGATGATGAAATGCTAAGCTCTCCTTGATGGCTCGTCATAGAATCATAGAATGATACAGCACAGAAGGAGGCCATTCAGCCCATCGTGCCTGTGCCAGCTCTTTGAAAGACCTATCCAATTAGTTCCACTCACCTACCCTTTCCCCATAGCCCTGCAAATTTTTCCTCTTCAAGGATTTATCAAATTCCCTTTTGAAAGTTATTATTGAATCTGCTTCCACCGCCCTTTCAGGCAGTGCATTCCGGATCATAACAACTCGGTGCATAAAAAAAATTCTCCTCATCTCGCCTCTGGTTCTTTTGCCAATTACCTCAAATCTGTGGCCTCTGGTTACCAACCCAACAGCCACAATCTTGCTCTGAAGGAAATCAAGGCACATGCAAAAAAAAACAGCATTTCTTTGGCAGTTTGTGTTCCAAAAAATGTGCAGTCTGCAAGTTTCTATTGGGGCTACATAGAATCATAGAATGGTTACATCACAGAGGGAGGCCATTCGGCCCTTCAAACCCGTACTGGCTGTCTACAAGAGCAATCCAGCTAGTCCCACTCCCCTGCCCTATCCCCGTAGCCCTGCAAATTTTTTCCCTTCATGTATTTATCTAATTCCCTTTTGAAAGCCACGATTGAATCTGCCTCTACCACCCTTTCAGGCAGTGCATTCCAGAACATAACCACTCGCTGCATAAAGAAATTTTTCCTCATGTCGCTTTTGGTTCTTTTATCTCTCTTATCTACTCTGTCTACACCCCTCATACAATGTATTGATAAGGTGCAATTTGGGCCCGTGCTTGGTTTTCTGTAGGTAGGCTGGGTTTTTTTCTGCTTGAGAGTCTTGCATCTCACTTCTTCTATTCTCAGTGGCGCTGACTAATCTTGAGACATCTCGATTAAAATGGGACATTTGAGATGTACAGCCTGGTGTCTTAGTGGAGATTACAATTTAGTTGTTATGATTTGGCTCTTAATGAGGATGCCCCATACTTCTACCAGTTTCCAGTATCCTTAACCCTGGACTAGGTATAACCCACTGTTATGACTGGGAGGATGATGATCCATCCTGTTCCACTGTTAGACCCAAAACAATGAGTCCCAAGAACAAACAATAGGTGTTCATTTACCTATTTGAATTGCCTAATGGCATAACCACTGGTTGTGAATGATTCATTTTACCGAGAATGCTTCGATCCTGTTCGGTTTTGGTTCTGCCAGGACCTCGCGGCTCCAGGCCTCATTACAGCCTTCGTCCAAACGTGAACAAAAGAGCTGAATTCCAGAGGTGAGGTGAGAGTGACTGCCCTTGACATCAAAACAGCATTTGACCGAATGTGGCACCAAGCAACCCTAGTAAAACCGAAGTTAATGGGGATCAGGGGGAAAACTCTCCAGTAGTTGCAGTGATACTTGGCACAAGGGAAGATGAATGTGGTTGTTGGAGGCCCCAGGACATTGCTCCAGGAGTTCCTCAGGGCAGTGTCCTAGTCCCAACTATCTGCAGCTGTTTCATCAATGACTGCCCTCCACCATAAGGTCAGAAATGGCGATGTTCACTGATGATTGCACAGTGTTCAGCTCCATTCATGGTTCCTCAGACAATGAAGCAGTCTGTGCCCGCAGGCAGCAAGACCTGGACATCATCCAGGCTTCGGCTGATAGTGGCAAGTAACATTCATGCTACAAAAGTGCCAGGCAATGACTATCTCCAACTAGAGAGCCTAACCACCTCCCCTTGACCTTCAATAGCATTACCACAGCCGAATCCCCCACCATCAACATCCTGGGGGGATCACCATTGACAGGAAACTTAAACTGGACCAGTCACATAAATGCCATGGCTACTGGAGAAGGTCAGAGGCTGGATATTCTGCAGCAAGTGGCTCAACTCCTGACTCTCCAAAGGCTCTCCACCACCTACAAGGCATAAGTCAGAAGCAGGATGGAATACTCTCCATTTGCCTGGATGGGAGCAGATCCACAACACTCAAGAAATTCGACACCATCCAGGGCAAAGCAGCCCACTTAATTGGCAGCCCATCCGCCACCTTAAACATCCACTCCCTCTATCACTGGCATACCATGGCTGCAGTGTGTACTATCTATAGGATGCAATGCAGCAACTCGCCAAGGCTTCTTCAGCAGCACCTCAAAAACCAGTGAACTTTACCACCTAAAAGGCCAAGGGCAGCAGATGCCTGGGAACACCATCAACTCTAAGTTTCCCTCCAAGTCACACACCATCCTGACTTGGACATTCCTTCATCATCGCTGGGTCAAAATTCTGGAACTCACTACCTAACAGCACTGTGGGAAAACTTTGACCACACGGACTGCAGAAGACTGGCTCAAGAAGAAGGCCGACCAACACCTAAGAGGCTGAGACAGGAGAAATTATAATGGGGAATAAGGAAATGACAGAGACGTTAAACAAATATTTTGTATTTGTCTTCACAATAGAAGACACAAAAAACATATCAGAAATAGTGGGGAACCAAGAGTCTAATGAGAATGAGGAATTTAAAGCAATTTAGATTAGTAAAGAGAAAGTACTGGAGAAATTAATCGGACTAAAAGCCGACATATCCCAGGACCTGATGGCCGACATCCTAGGGTTTTAAAAGAGGTGACTGCAGAGATAGCGGATGCATTGGTTTTGATCTTCCAGAATTCCCCAGATTCTAGAATGGTCCCTGTGGATTGGAAGGTAGAAAATGTAACCCCCGCTATTCAAGAATGAAGGGAGAGAGAAAACAGGGAACTATAGGCCAGTTAGCGTGACATCAGTATTAAGGAAAATGCTAGAATCTATTATTAAGGACATAGTAACAGGGCACTTAGAAAATCATAATATGATTAGGCAGAGTCAACACGGTTTTATGAAAGGGAAATCATGTTTGACAAATCTATTAGCATTTTTTGAGGGTGTAACTAGCAGGGTAGACAAGAGAGAACAAGTCGATGTAGTATATTTGGATTTTCAAAAGGCATATGATAAGGTGCCAAACAAGAGATTGTTACACAAGATTAGGGCTCATGAGTTTGGGGGTAATATATTAGCATGGATTGAGGATTGGTTAACGGACAGAAAACAAAAAGTCGGAATAAACGGGTCATTTTCGGGTTGGCAGGTTGTAACTAGTGGGGTGCCTCAAGGATCAGTGCTTGGGCCTCAGCTGTTTACAATCTATATCAATGACTTAGATGAGGGGACCAAGTGTAATATATCCAAGTTTGCTGATGATACAAAGCTAGGTGAGAAAGTAAACTGTGAGGAGGACTCAAAAAGTCTGCAAAGGGATATGGAAAGATTAAGTGAGTGGGCGAGAAGGTGACAATGTGGGGAAATGTGAAATTATCCACTTTGGTAGGAAGAATAGAAAAGTAGAATATTTTTTAAGAGGGAGAGACTGAGAAATGTTGATAGTCAGAGGGATTTGGGTGTCCTTGTACATGAATCACAGAAAGTTAACATGCAGGTACAGCAAGCAATTAGGAAAGCAAATGGTGTGTTAGCCTTTATTGCAAGAGGGTTGGAGTATAAGAGTAAGGAGGTCTTGCTGTAATTATATCAGGCTCTGGTGAGACCACACCTGGAGTACTGTGCATAGTTTTGGTCTCCTTACCTAAGGAAGGATATACTTGCCTTAGAGGGGGTGCAACAAAGGTTCACTAGATTGATTCCTGGGATGAAAGGGTTTTCCTATGAGGAGAGATTGAGTAGAATGGGCCTATAATCTCTGGAGTTTAGAAGTATGAGAGGTGATCTCATTGAAACATATAAAATTCTATGCGGGCTTGACGGGGTAGACCCGAGAGGTTGTTGCCCCTGACTGGAGAGTCTAGAACTAGGGGTCATGGTCTCAAGATAAGGGGTCGGCCTTTTAGGACCAAGATGAGGAGAAATTTCTTCACTCAGAGGGTTGTGAATCTTTGGAATTCTCTACCTCAGAGGGCTGTGCATGCTCAGTCATTGAATATATTCAAGCCTGAGATTAATGGATTTTTGAAGGGAATCAAAGGATATGGGGATAGGGTGGGAAAGTGGAGTTGAGGTAGAAGATCAGCCATGATCTTATTGAATGGTGGAGCAGGCTCGAGGGGCCGTATGGCCTACTCCTACTCCTAATGTTGTTATGTTCTTATGTTCTTAATGCCTGTATTAGGTCCCTTTAGCAAAATTGGAATGCAATGAGCGGAGCAGGAGCCTTCAGCGGCCACATGGCCTATGCAGCAGTCGCCAACAAAAGGTACTTTTTAAGCTATGGCTCAGTGGGTAGCACTCTCGCCTCTAAGTCAGGAAGTTGTGGGTTCAAGTCCCACTCCAGAGACTTGAGCACAAAATCTAGGTTGACACTCTAGTGCAGTACTGAGTGAGTGCTACAGTGCTCAGAGGTGCCATCTTTCAGATGAGACGTTAAACTGAGGCCCTGTCTGCCCTCTCAGGTGGACGTAAAGATCCTATAGCACTATTTCAAAGAACAAGGGAGTTCTCCCCTGTGTCCTGGCCAATATTTATCCCTCAACCAACATCACTAAAACAGATTAACTGGCCATTATCACACTGCTGTTTGTGGGACCTTGCTGTGCATAATTTGGCTGCCACATTTCCTACACTACATTCCTTCATTGGCTGTAATGTTCTTTGGAATGTCCTGAGGTTGTGAAAGACGCTATATAAATGCAAGTCTTTCTTTCTTCTTTAAAAAAAAATTCAAAAACCATTCCTGTGGAGGTAGGGGGAATGGTACTGCTCCCCCATCTCCACAGTACTCACAATCGCCCCCCACAATTTCAGGCCGGCCTTGGGCCTCCCGATTGGGGAATGTGCTCTGCGCGCAGTGACCATTTCAGGCCCGGATACAGGCCTAAAGGAATTTCCACACCCTGGTGTTTGCCTAAAGCTGGAAACAACAGGTATTGATCACAAACAAATCAGTCTAGGACTACAGTAACTAAAAGTTCTTAAGTGTTTGCCGACACTGTGTAGGCGTGAGCTGCTACCCTCTACAGGCCAATTTTTGATACTTTATATCAACAAAATTCAAAGACCCATTAATGGGTCACCTAATCTTGTCAATCAAATGAACAAAAAGATGCTCTTGGTGTTGGTAAAAAGGGGAAATGATGAATTTTAGGAAAGCTGAATAAAATGAGAAAATGCTGGGAATGCACAGAAGGTCAGTCAGTATCCGAAAGACAAGGTAGGTTATTATTTTGTTGTACCCTTCTCCATAACTAACCAAGGGTCAAATTTGAAACACCAGGAGCAATTTTCCATATGCGCCCACCCTGTGGGGAGCATCACCCACGGGAAACACGTCTCATGAATTTGGGAAAAGGGGTACCTTTAGCAGTATTTTCTCTTTTTATTTCGCGCTTTTCACATTTGCGTATGTTCAATCATTTCCCTCCTCCCCACTCTGAACCCTCTATACCATGCAGCATTAAATGTGCATGGCCCTTATCCCTTTTCTAATTTGGCTAATGCACCATTAATTAGTAAATCGCCACAGTGATGTTATTTACAGCTGTTAAGATTATTCACAGATTTTGCTCATCAGGCACATATGCCTCATGAAACATGTGATAAATTAGCCGAATGGAGGGGTCTTACATCTAACACCCCAGGGCTTCCCCTAGCACAGTAATCAAAACATGCTGCGTCTTATGGTTTAGGCTCAGTGTGTGCTCATCTCTTACACAAATATCCTGGGGGAAGTCAGAGTGTGAGCTGCTACCCTCTACTGGCAAATTTCTGAGGCCTTATATCAACAAAATGACAAAATTCAGAGACCCATTTACGGTTCACCTCATCTTGTCAATCAAACGCACGAAAGGATCCTCCGGCTGTCAGTCAAAAGGGGAAATAGTGAATTTCAGGAAACCTGAAATAAAAACAGAAACTGAACAGCCGTTCAGTCAGTTTCCGAAAGAAAAAATAGGTTAACTCTTGTTATTCGAAGAACAGCAGGGAGCGGATTAGCGATGATCTAATTGAATGGTGGAATAGGCTGGAGGGGCTGAATGGCCAACTCCTGTTCTTATGTTCCTATGAGTTCTCCCCGGTGTCCTGGCCAACATTTATCCCTCAGACAACACCGAAAACAGATTATCTGGTCATCTGTCTCACTGCTGTTTGTGGGATCTTGCTGTGTGCAAATTGGCTGCCGCCTTTCCCACATTACAACAGTGACTACACTTCAAAAAGGAACCAGTCATCTCCCCAACATCTTAGTCAGAAACTGATATGTACTAGACGGTTAAAAAAAAACAAAGAAGGAGAATCCAAGAAAAATTAGGTAAGTATATTAACTATGTATTTTTTTAAGTTAAAAAACTGCAATGCCAGGAAAAAATTGCAGCCTTGACTGAAGTAGAGACACACATCAGGAATGAAAGACGAGAGACTCTTAATCTGCTCTGAAGTGTTCCAGTCAGTCACTCAGTTTGAGCAACTAGGAATAGTCAATGAATGTGGTCACATCCCAAGAACAAATAAAAAAAGAGACATGGGGTGGTTTCCCCAACTCTTAAGGAGCCATCGTTAGTTCCTCCCAATGGACCAGTGAGTTTACCCAGTAAATATTCAGACATACCGGGAAGGAAACTAATTCAGGTCAGTGTTGAGTTACCTGATCTCAGATTGTGGAGCAATAGGGCACAGTTCACTGCCCCGAGGCTGAGGGGGAGAAAAATCAGTCAATGCCACCTGCTTGGAGTATACGTTATGTGGATGTTGGGTGAGGATGATCAGGCTCCACAGCATTACTCTCATGGTAGAACAAATGCTGACACTCAAGGCTCACGTATAAATCTGTTTTGGTGTTTACCCTCCACACTAGCAGTAGTCCTATTCCCAAGTGCCCACGCTGTTCGCATATTCCTATTTCTTTCAACTACCTATCAAACCTATTTTTAAATGTCGACATGGGCCGGAAAATTCCTCGGAGCTGCTCCCACTCACATATAAATAACGGCCATTTTCCTTAGGTACGGGAGGGCTCCTAATCCACGTCTAATTGTACCCCAAGAAAGAGGGAGAGGAGAGGTGATTGGCATTTTTTTTTAAAAACGGAACTATCATTCTTGTTTTGGGGGTGGGGGTTATACAGGCTATGTTTCTAGGTGGCCGACAGTGTTGGCACACTATCCTTTCACCTCCAGTCCCGTACCTGAGTGAAAGCCTGAACCCCAAAATCCCTCTGCTGTTCCACATCACTCAGCCTTTCCCCATTTAAAGTATAATGGTTTTTACCAGAATGTACCACTTCACATTTGCTGACATTGAATTCATGATATACATGAATATGTTTCTATATATATATATACATATATAAACATATATGTGTTTCAATCCTGAACTGACTAACTGAATGAAAAGCTATTCTCTGTAAGGTTGCAATTGTCCTGCACTTGGATTGAATTCTAGCCTCTTGGAGTAGGTCTCATGCCGGACCACAATCATGCACTCAGTCATCCCCTGAGTGTTGTGTTGAGGTGCACCCAGGAATTTCTGCAGGGGTTTCCCACTCCTCCATTGTTTACACCATTTTTCCTAGGTTTCTTTAGCTCTTCCGCTGAATTTACAGTGAGACACCGGAGAAACCACCGCGGAAATTCACCCCCTCAATGTGTGATTTTTTTTTGTTTTGGTTAGACTTTGTGTTCAACGAAGTGAAGCATGTCAGTACTAGAGAATAGAACATTTCCATTTCAGGCAACTAGTGTCGGTATTGGTCACTCACGGATCGGGTATAACATCATTACATGCCAGGAAAATGTACCGCAGCCACAATCTCACATGAGCATTACCTGCTACATCAATGCAACATTTTCACGTTTTCCACATTAACTTTACCAAGGGCTTTCTGAGTGACAGTGCCAAGTTAGTGTCAAGGAGTATCAAATTACTTAGAATTACATTATGGCCCAGAATTTGTCGCCTCTCGCGACGTTCCCCGTTAGTTAAACATTTTCCCTCACCCTTTCGCCCTGTAACTTGCTGGAAGTGCAAGCTGATAATGGCACGGTGAGGGCAACAGGGCGTCTGGGATCTTGGTGAACAACGGGATCAACAATGAAATTTAAGGTTGAGAAAGAAACAGAGGAATGACGGAGAAGGAGGGTGAATTAGAGTCAAATCAAGTACAGAAAGAAAAATAAAGAGAGGGAAAGAAAGATTGGATTAAGAGAGAGAAAAAAAAGACAGAAAAGAAAAGTAAGAAAACAATGTAACATTTTTTAATTTTAAACATCGCTAACAACAATTTACTATCTGTAGGAATGAGACTCCACAGTTTAAATTGTTCCCTTTCTGGGCCGGAGAGGTTGAATGGCATTGCAGGAACAGCCTAGCTTTCTGTGGCGAGTTTAATTGGCAATTAATACGCAAATGCCACAACTTCATGAAACCCACAGGGAGGTTGAGGGCGAGCTCCCGTTTTCGAGAAGCTAACGGCACAGGGGCGCAAATTGTCCAGCAACTTGTAGCGATTCGTAATTCATGGGATAGCTCTTCTTCACCACAAGTTGCTGGACGATTCACACACTCATAACGGCATGTGCATTAAACTCGCCACTATATTGGCAGCAAACTCTGAACCATTAATTGCAACAGGGAAAAAGGCCTTTCAGCTCAACCTGTCTGTGTTGGTGTTTATCCACCACACGAGCAGTAGTCCTAATCCCATGTGCCTGCTCTCTCCCCATCGCCCTTTTTATTCCTATTTCCTTCAACCATCTATCTAACCCATTGTTAAAGGTTGACATGGAGCTGAAAATTCATTGGAGCTGCTCCCGCTCTGCTGGCATTACTTCGGGGTAAACAAGGCTTCCGCCGCACTTCCGGTGAAGTAATGCTGGCGGAGCGGGAACAGCTACAAGGAATTTCCCACCCTCAGTGTAAAAACATTTCTCCTATTCTTTGCCTTAAATCTCTTATATTTAATCTTATATTTAATCTTATATCTGCATCCCTTTACTCTGGTCTGGAAACAATCTATTTCTATCTACTATGTGAGCTCTGCCCACTAGAAATGGTAGTGTAATAGTTATGACTAGTAGTCCAGAAATCTGGACTAATAATCCAGAGAACGTGAGTTCAAATCCCACCATGGCAGTTTGAGAATTTGAATGTTATTTTAAAATATCTGGAAATAAAAAGCTGGTACCAGTAAAAGCGACCATGAAACTGCCGGATTGTCACAAAAACCCAACTGGTTCACTGAAGGAAACCTGCTGCATTTACCCAGTCTGGCCTATATGTGACTCCAGTCCCACGCCAATGTGGTTGAACTCTTAACTGCCCTCTGAAGTGGCCTAGCAAACCACTCAGTTGTATCAAAACCACTCAGTGATTCAAAAAGAAGGCACATCACCACCATCTCAGGGCAACTACGGATGGGCAATAAATGCCGACCTTGCCAGCAACGCCCACATCCCAAGAATGAATTTTAGAAAAGGGACTAGATTAAATCCAGTCAAAGCTCATTGCACCTAGAACCCTAACAGCAAAATGAGGGCCATTTCATCAGTCTTACCTGGGTTTGGACCAAGGTCCCAGCTGTGAATGGTATGCACCAGCCAGTTCCCAGCACCCAACAACAACAATTTGCATTTATATAGCACCTTTAACGTGGTAAAATGTCCCAACGCACTTCACAGGTGCGTTATCAAATTAACCTTGACACCAAGCTTGGTCAAAGAGATAGGTTTTAAGGAGCGTCTTAAAGGAGGAAAGAGAGGTAGAGAAGTGAAGAGGTTTAGGGAGGGAATTCCAGAGCTTAGGGTCTAGGCAGCTGAAGGCACGGCCGCCAATGGTGGAATGATGAAAATCAAGGATGCGCACAAGGCCACAATTGGAGAAGCGCAGAGATCTCGGAGGATTGTAGGACTGGAGGAGGTTACAGAGATAGGGAGGGGTGAGGCCATGGAGGGATTTGAAAACAAGGATGAGAATTCTAAAATCAAGGTGTTGTCGGACCGGGATCCAATGTAGGTCAGAGAGCACTGTTGTGATGGGTGAAGGGGACTTGGTGCGAGTTAGGATATGAGCAGCAGAGTTTTGGATGAGCTCAAGTTTACGGAGGGTACAAGATGATTCTTTATCAAAGTAGTACATAGATATTCTGTAGTGAACTGTTAAATTTATCCCATGAGTGAAAGGCAACCAAATAATTCAAGAGTGGACAGGTACACATGAGTCACCGGGGCCCACTCATGAATGTGATAAATTTTGCATTCTGTGTCTTATTATTCTGCTTGCTCCTCAGTACATGATAAAAACTGCAGGATATTTTACATTGATTTATTGCTGTATTAATGTTATTTCATTCTGTGCGGCATGCTTTAATAGCTCCCCATCTAAGTGCAGTGTCTTTCACCTCTCTCCAAAAGTATTTTCTCTGCCAACATTAAAGTCTCATGAGTGGGAATTAAAGTTATAAATTATGGGTAAGGACATCATAACAACCAAGTATTTTAATAAATTGTTGTAAATGCGTTGTACATTCGCATCCTGACTGCCTGGCATTCTAAATGTTCATAAAAGTATAAAGGGCCAATTTCCCCGAACCTTGCACATGGAAAAATTATATTTTCCTGGGTGCAAAGGCTATACACAAGCTTACAGCTCTTTCATTGCTGACCACACGTACCCATAGGAACGCACATTAGGAACAGGGGTAGGTCATTCAGCCCCTCAAGCCTGTTCTGCTGTAGCTTAAAATTTAAAGCTTTGGGACACACACAGCTTCAACTGGCTTCACACCTAAGAGTTTTATAGCACAACCCTGTGACACCCACAATGGGTTTCAGCTGCAGCACATTTCTGTCACTGTGCATGTGTTCCTTCAACTTATAACATGTCAAGATTACTTCTCTGTTTGTATGATAAGGCAGCACCTAATACAAGGGAACAGATGTGAACCAGAGGCCTGAAAATACCAGCCTTTGACTCTCTTGGAGGAGGCTGCCAAGGACATCCTCGCCTCGAAGAGTAGGCTTCCTCTAAGCTTTGGGCTAGTACCATCCAGTTCTTACGTCTTGCCCCCTCTACTCACTCCCTCCCATATAGGAATACATGCAACCAAACAATATACACAGTTAATTAGTATCTTGTAATGAAAACTGTTGGAAGATGTCTTTTGAAGACAGCATTGTAACATTGGTCATTTTTCTATAGGCCTGGAACAGCAAGCAGCCTGCTAGCTCTGCCACTGGCCCAGGATAAGACAGAGCTTCACAGCACTCTGCTTCTCTCTCACTAACCTTTGCAAGCACAGCACACATCCTGAGAATGAAGTTAATGAGCTTGATTTGAAACACCTTGGTTATTTCTTGCCACATTTTATGCACACTGGTTAACTGTTGGATCCATGCTGTCTTCCACATTGTCCACATAATTGTCTCTTCTTTAACATTGACAGAAAGCACTTCAGGATTTTTCATTTGATTGGTTATTAACCCTTCCCTTGACTACCACTTGAATGTGTCCACTTTCCTCACTGCACAGCTCTTTCACCTGTTCCCTTACGGTAATATTTGATCTTTCTCTCACGGTAGGTTTATCTTTCATCAACTTATCGGGCATTGCACAAATGCAGTTAATTAGGACGTTTCCACTTGTGGGGAAGTCAAAACTAGAGGTCTTCAATATAAGATAGTCACTAATAAATCCAACAATGAATTCAGGAGAAACTTCTTTACCCAGAGAGTGTTGAGGATGTGGAACTCATTACCACAAGGAGTAGTTGAGGTGAATAGCATAGATGCATTTAAGGGGAAACTAGATAAGTATATGTGTGGGAAAGGAATAGAAGGATATGCTGATAGGGTTAGATGAAGTAGGGAGAGAGGAGGTTCGTGTGGAGCATGAACACCAGCATAAACCTGTTGGGCCGAATGGTCTGTTTCATTCTATGTAATTCTATGTAAAAAACATGAAATCCAGCAAGCGGATCATTTACGTGAGTTTCAAACTTGTAATGAGATCATTACTCAGTCCACAGACCAAAAGGACTTTATCACAAAATGCGGTACGATTTCAACCCATCCACGTGCCTACTGGTTCAATTTTACAATGAACTCTCAATACCACCTCCCCTCCCATCCCCCCACCCCCACCCCCGCCACCATCCCCAATGAGGCTCTGCATGGGGAATGAAGCTTTGAGAAATATATTCATATATTCTTAGGGGTTCTATCACTCGTGTGCGCTGACCTCAGCCAGGAAGCGGATGGAGACAGCATGTTATAATCCCTGGATTAGAGAGTTTAAGAACATAAGAACATAAGAAATAGGAGCAGGAGTAGGCCATCCGGCCCCTTGAGCCTGCTCCGCCATTCAACAAGGTCATGGCTGATCTTCTTCCTCAACACAATTTTCCTGCACTATCCCCATATTCCTTGATGCCTTTAATATCTAGAAATCTATCGCTCTCTGTTTTGAATGTACTCAATGATTGAATCTCCACAGCCCTCTGGGGTAGAGAATTCCAAAGATTCACCACCCTCTGAGTGAAGAAATTTCTCCTCATCTCAGTCCTAAATGGCCTACCCCTTATTCTGAGACTGTGACCCCTGGTTCTAGACTCCCCAGCCAGGGGAAACATCCTCCTTGCATCTACCCTGTCGAGCCCTTTAAGAATTTTGTATGTTTAAATTAGATTTTTTTTATTCATTCATGGGATGTGGGTGTTGCTGGCAAGGCCGGCATTTATTGCCCATCCCTAATTGCCCTTGAGAAGGTGGTGGTGAGCTGCCTTATAATCTCACCCCTCAGTCTTCCAAACGCTAGAGAATATAGGCCTATTCTACTCAATTTCTCCTCATACGACAATCCCACCATCCCAGGAATCAGTCTGCTGAACCTATGTTGCACTCCCTCTATGGCAAGTATACCCTTTCTTAGGTAAGGAGACCAAAATTGTACACAATACTCCAGGTGCAGTTTCACCAAGGCCCTATATAATTGCAGTAAGACATCTTTACTCCTGTACTCAAATCCTCTGTAATAAAGGCCAACAAACCATTTGCCTTCTTAATTGCTTGCTGCAACTGCATGTTAGCTTTCAGTGACTTATGTACAAGGACACCCAGGTCCATTTGAACATCAACATTTCCCAATCTCTCACCATTTAAAAAATACTCTGCATTTTTGTTTTTCCTACCAAAGTGGATACCTTCACATTTTTCCACATTATATTCTATCTGCCATGTTCTTGCCCACTCACTTAGCCTGTCTATATCCCCTTGAAGCCTCTTTGCATCCTCCTCACAACTCACATTCCCACCTAGTTTTATGTCAGCAGCAAACTTGGAAATATTACATTTGGTCCCCTCATCCAAATCATTGATCTGGTTTTGAATAGCTGGGGCCCAAGCACTGATCCCTGCGGTACCCCATTCATCACAGGATGCCAACCTGAAAAAGACCCGTTTATTCCTACTCTGTTTTCTGTCTGATAACCAATTCTCAATCCATGCCAGTATATTACCCCCAATTCCATGAGCTCTAACTTTGTTCACCAACCTCCTGTGTGAGACCTTATCGAAAGCCTTCTGAAAATCCAAATACATCACAGCCACTGGTTCCCCCTTATCTATTCTACTAGTTACATCCTCAAAGAACTCCAATAGGTTTGTCAAACATGATTTCCCTTTCATAAATCCATGTTGACTCTGCCAAATTCTATTATTATTGTCTAAGTGTCCTGTTATCACATCCTTTATAATAGATTCTAGCATTTTCCCAACTATTGATGTCAGGCTAACAGGTCTGTAGTTCCCTGTTTTCTCTCTCCCTCCTTTCTTAAATAGTGGGGTTACATTTGCTACCCTCCAATCTGCAGGAACATAAGAACATTCCAGAATATATAGAATTTTGGAAGATGGCAACCAATCCATCCACTATCTCTATAGCCACCTCTTTCAAAACCCTGGGATGTAGATCATCAGGTCCTTGGGATTTATTGATTTTCAGTCCCATTAATTTCCCTCGTACTATTTTTTTACTAATACAAATTTCTTTCAGGTCCTCATTCTCGCCAGACCCTTGGGTCTCTAGTATTTCTGGGAGGAATTTGTGTCTTCTTCCGTGAAGACAGACACAAAGTATTTGTTGAATTTCTCTGCCATTTCCTTATTCCCCATTATAAATTCTCCCATCTCTGTCTGTAAGGGATCCACATTTGCCTTTGTCAGTCTTTTCCTCTTTACATACCTATAGAAACTTTTACAGTCTGTTTTCATGTTTCTCGCTAGTTTACTCTCATATTCTTTTCCCTTTCTTTATCAATTTCTTGGTCCTCCTTTGCTGAATTCTAAAATGCTCCCAATCCTCAGGCTTACTGCTTTTTCTGGCAACTTTATATGCCTCTTCCTTTGATTTAATACTACCTTTAATTTCTCTTGTTAGCCACGGTTGGACCACTTTTCCTGTTCGTTCTTTGTGCCTTAAAGGAATATATATTTGTTACAAATTATGCATTAATTTAAATGCTAGCCATTGCCTGTCTACCATCATACCCTTTAATGCAATTTCTGTAGTTTCTGCTCCTGATCCCTAGCCAGTGAAATTAGTGTCAGAGCAGTAGGAGGTATTCAAGGAGGAGATAGTGAGAGTTCAGAGCAATTATGTTCCCACAAAGAAAAAGAGTGGGAAATCTAGAGCCCCTGAATGTCAAGGAACATACTGGATAGGATAAGCCAAAAATGGAAGCTTATCTCAGACACCCAGAGATCAATACTGCAGAAAGCCTAGAAGAGTATAGAAAGTGCAGGGGTGAAAATTAAAAAGGAAATTGGGAAAACAAAGAGAGGGCATGAAAAAATATTGGCAGGTAAAATCAAGGAAAACCCAAAGATGTTTTATAAATACACAAAGAGCAAGAGGATAACTAAGGAAAGAGTAGGGCCTATTAGAGACCAAAAAGGTAACCTATGTGTGGAGGCAAAAGATGTGGGCCTGGTTCTTAATGAATACTTTGCGTCTGTCTTCACAAAAGAGGGGGACGATGCAGACATTGTAATTAAAGAGGAGGATTGTGAAATACTGGATGGGATAAACATAGTGAGAGAGGAAGTATTAAGGGGATTAGCATCTTTGAAAGTAGATAAATCACCAGGCCCAGTTGAGATGTATCCCAGGCTGTTAAGAGAAGCAAGGGAGGAAATAGCAGAGGCTCTGACCATCATTTTCCAATCCTATCTGGCTACGGGCATGGTGCCAGAGGACTGGAGGGCTGCTAATATTGTACCATTGTTTAAAAAGGGAGAAAAAGATAGACTGAGTAATTATAGACCAGACAGCTTATTCTCGGAGGTGGGCAATTTCTTGGAAAAAATTCTGAGGGACAGTATTGATCGTTATTTAGAAAGGCAACGGTTAATCAAGGACAGTCAGCATGGATTTGTTAAGGGAGGTTGTTCATTTCATTAAATTTTTTGAGGAGGTAACAAGGAGGGTCGATGAGGGTAACGCGTTTGATGTAGTCTACATGGATTTTGGCAAACCTTTTGAAAAGGTCCCACATGGCAGACTGGTCAGAAAAGTAAAAGCCTATGGGATCCAAGGGAAAGTAGCACGTTGGATCCAAAATTGGCTCAGTGGCAGGAAGCAAAGGGTAATGGTCAACGGGTGTTTTTGTGACTGGAAGGTTGTTTCCAGTGGAGTTCTGCAGGGCTCAGTACTACGTCCCTTGCTTTTTGTGATAGATATTAATGATTTAGACTTAAAAGTAGAGGGCATGATTAAGAAGTTTGCAGATGATACAAAAATTGGCCTTGTGGTTGATAGTGAGGAAGAAAGTTATAAACTGCAGGAAGATATCAATGGGCTGGTCATGTGGGCAGAAAAGTGGCAAATGGAATTCAATCTGGAAAAGGGTGATGTAATGCATTTGGGGAGGGTAAACAAGGCAAGGGAATATACAATAATTTTTTTTAAAATTCATTCATAGGATGTGGGCTTCGCTGGCGAGGCCAGCATTTACTGCCCATCCCTAATTGCCCTTGAGAAGGTGGTGGTGAGCCGCCTTCTTGAACCGCTGCAGTCCATGTGGTGAAGGTTCTCCCACAGTGCTGTCCGGAAGGGAGTTCCAGGATCTTGACCCAGCGACGATAAAGGAACGGCGATATATTTCCAAGTCGGGATGGTGTGTGACCTGGAGGGGAACGTTCAGGTGGTGTTGTTCCCATGTGCCTGCTGCCCTTGTGCTTCTAAGTGGTAGAAGTCACGGGTTTGGGAGGTGCTGTCGAAGAAGCCTTGGCGAGTTGCTGCAGTGCATCCTGTGGATGGTACACGCTGCAGCCACAGTGCGCCGGTGGTGAAGGGAGTGAATGTTTAGAGTAGTGGATTGGGTGCCAATCAAGCGGGCTGCTTTGTCCTGGATGGTGTCGAGCTTCTTGAGTGTTGTTGGAGCTGCACTCATCCAGGCAAGTGGAGAGTATTCCATTACACTCCTGACTTGTGCCTTGTAGATGGTGAAAAGACTTTGGGAGTCAGGAGGTGAATACCCAGTGTCTGACCTGCTCTTGTAGCCACAGTATTTATATGGCTGGTCCAGTTAAGTTTCTGGTCAATGGTGACCCCCAGGATGTTGATGGTGGGGGATTCGGCGAATGGTAATGCCGTTGAATGTCAAGGGGAGGTGGTTAGACTCTCTCTTGTTGGAGATGGTCATTGCCTGGTACTTGTCGGGTGCGAATGTTACTTGCCACTTATCAGCCCAAGCCTGGATGTTGTCCAGGTCTTGCTGCATGCGGGCACGGACTGCTTCATTATCTGAGGGATTGCGAATGGAACTGAACACTGTGCAGTCATCAGCGAACATCCCCATTTCTGACCTTATGATGGAGGGAAGGTCATTGATGAAGCAGCTGAAGATGGTTGGGCCTAAGACACTGCCCTGAGGAACTCCTGCAGCAATGTCTTGGGGCTGAGATGATTGGCCTCCAACAACCACTACCATCTTCCTTTGTGCTAGGTATGACTCCAGCCACTGGAGAGTTTTCCCCCTGATTCCCATTGACTTCAATTTTACTAGGGCTCTTTGGTGCCACACTCAGTCAAATGCTGCCTTGATGTCAAGGGCAGTCACTCTCACCTCACCTCTGGAATTCAGTTCTTTTGTCCATGTTTGGACCAAGGCTATAATGAGGTCTGGAGCCGAGTGGTCCTGGCGGAACCCAAACTGAGCATCGGTGAGCAGGTTATTGGTGAGTAAGTGCCGCTTGATAGAACTGTCAACGACACCTTCCATCACTTTGCTGATGATTGAGAGTAGACTGATGGGGCAGTAATTGGCCGTATTGGATTTGTCCTGCTTTTTGTGGACAGGACATACCTGGGCAATTTTCCACATTGTCGGGTAGATGCCAGTTTTGTAGCTGTACTGGAACAGTTTGGCTAGAGACACGGCTAGGTCTGGAGCACAAGTCTTCAGCACTACAGCTGGGACCCATAGCCTTTGCTGTATCCAGTGCACTCAGCTGTTTCTTGATATTTCGTGGAGTGAATCGAATTGGCTGAAGACTGGCTTCAGTGATGGTGGGATATCGGGAGGAGGCCAAGATGGATCATCCACTCGGCACTTCTGCCTGAAGATGGTTGCAAACACTTCAGCCTTGCCTTTTGCACTCACGTGCTGGACTCTGCCATCATTGAGGATGGGGATACTTACAGAGCCTCCTCCAGTTAGTTGTTTAATTGTCCACCACCATTCATGACTGGATGTGGCAGGACTGCAGAGCTTTGATCTGATCCGTTGGTTGTGGAATCGCATAGCTCTGTCTATAGCATGTTGCTTCCGCTGTTTAGCATGCATGTTAGTCCTGTACTGCTCCTGGCATGCTCTTCTACACTCCTACTTTGAGCCAGGGTTGATCCCCTGACTTGTTGGTAATGGTAGAGTGAGGAATATGCCGGGCCATGAGGTTACAGATTGTGCTGGAATACAATTCTGTTGCTGCATGATGGCCCACAGCGCTTCATGGATGCCCAGTTTTGAGCTGCTAGATCTGTTCTGAATCTATCCCATTTAGCACGGTGATAGTGCCCACACAACACGTTGGATGGCGTCCTCAGTGCCAAGACGTGACTTCATCTCCACAAGGACTGTGCGGTGGTCACTCCTACTAATACTGTCGTGGACAGATGCATCTGCAAAAGGTAGATTGGTGAGGATAAGTAGGTTTTTCCCTCCTTGTTGATTCGCTCACCACCTGCCGCAGGCCCAGTCTGGCAGCTATGTCCTTCAGGACTCAGCCAATAGTGGTGCTACTGCGCCACTCTTGGTGATGGACATTGAAGTTCCCCCTCCCAAAGTACATTCTGTGCCCATGAAACCCTCAGTGCTTCCTCCAAGTGGTGTTCAACATGGAGGAGGACTGATTCGTCAGCTGAGGGAGGATGGTAGATGGTAATCAGCAGGAGGTTTCTCTTGCCCAAGTTTGACCTGATGCCATGAGATTTCACAGGGCCAGGAATCAATGTTGAGGACTCCCAGGACCACTCCCTCCTGACTGTACATCACCATACTGCCACCTCTGGTGAGTCTGTCCTTCCGGTGGGACAGGACATAGCCAGGGATGGTGATGGAAGAGTCTGGGACGTTGGCTGAAAGTTATGATTCTGTGAGTATGACCATGTCAGGCTGTTGCTTGATTAGTCTGTGGGACAGCTCTCCCAATTTTGGCACAATTCCCAGATGCTTGTGAGGAGGACCTTGCAGGGTTGACTGGGCTTGGTTTGCCTTTGTCATGTCCAGTGCTCCATCCGGTTATATTCTTATTATGACTTTTTTATGTGCAATTTTACAACTGAGTAGCTTGCTAGGCCATTTCAGAGGGCAATTAAGAATCAACCACATTGCTGTGTGTCTGGAGTCACATATCAGCTAGTTTTTTTTAAATTCCAGATTTTATTAATTGAATTTAAATTCCCCAGCTTCCGTGGCAGGATTTGAACTCATGACTCCAAGATTATTAGGCCGAGGCCTGCTGGATTACTAGTCTAGTAACATAACCATTATGCTACCTTACCCGATAAATGGGAGGACACTGAGAAGTGTAGAAGAACAGAGGGACCTTGAATTCCCTGTCCACAGATCCCTGAATTTGGCAGTCCAGTTAGATAAGGTGGTTAAAAGGCATACGGGATACTTTCCTTTATTAGCCAAGGCATAGAATACAAGAGCAGGGAGGTTATGCTAGAACTGTATAAAACACTAGTTAGGCCAAAGCTTGAGTACTGCTTACAGTTCTGGTCACCACATTACAGGAAAGATGTGATTAGACTAGAGAGGGTATGGAGGAGATTTATGAGGATGTTGCCAGGACTGGAGAATTTTAGCTATGATGATAGATTGGATAGGCTCGGGTTGTTTTCTTTGGAACAGAGGAGGCTGGGAGGAGATTTAACTGGGGTGTATAAAATTATGACGGGACTAGATAGAGATGGAGGACCTATTTCCCTTAGCAGGGAGGTCAATAACCAGGGGGCATAGATGTAAAGCAATTGGTAGAAGGATTGGAGGGGAGTTGAGGAGGAATTTTTTCACCCAGAGGGTGGTGAGGGTCTGGAACTCACTGCCTGAAAGGGTGGTAGAGGCAGAAACCCTCAACTCATTTAAAGAGTACTTGGACATGCACCTGAAGTGTCGTAACCTACAAGGCAACAGACCAAGAGCTGGAAAGTGGAATTAGGCTGGATAGCTCTTTTTTGGCTGGCACAGACACAATGGGCCGAATGGCTTCCTTCTGTGCCATAAATTTCTATGATTCTATGATGACCTGCGGGAAGGGTACAGGTGTGAATATTAGGGTTAGGATTAGGGTTAGGGACAGGATCTGGCAGGTCTGTGACGACGCCCTCCTCTCCCCCCACCGCTCCCCATGATTGAGTAGCCTGCTGACACCCACTGTTTGGGCCTGGACATGAAGAGTAGCCACTTAGATGAGGTACTAGGGGGTAACCAGCGTCTGTGGAGCAGTACCTCAGCAAGGAGTCAACACCAACCGGAAAGGAGGAGGGGAGGTGAGGCGGGGAATTGGCAGAACAGGAGCAGAAATAAATCTCTTTCCCTCTGGGGCTGTCCACTCAAACTGGTTCTCTAATGGTCCCCTCCATATTTATATTTTTTTCCAAAAGAAAAAGCCAGGCCTCTTCCTCTCGAGTCTGTCTCTCCTGTTCAATGGGGAGTCGAACTCTTGCAGGGTCCTAATGCTCACTTGTTTCATCTTTTCCGACTGCTGCACAATCTTACACAAGCTTTAACTGAGCCAATCCTAGGGGACATGAGTGCAACTAATGCACACCCATCTGAATAAATTATTAAATGATAAAGAAAAGAATAACCTGCATTTATATAGCACCATTCATGACCTCAAAAAGCATTTTACAGCCAACTAAGTATTTTGAAGTGTAATCACTGTTGTAATGTAGGAAATGTGGCAATTAGAGCACAGCAAGCTCCCACAAACAACAATGTGATAATGATCAGATAATCTGTTTGTGTGACCTTGGTTGAGGGATAAATAATGGCCAGGAACACCAGGGAGAACTCCCCTGCTCTTCTTTGAAATAGTGCTATGAGATCATTTACATCCACTCGAGAGAGCAGACAGGACCTTGACTTAACATCTCATCTGGGCACCTCTGACAGTGCAGTACTCCCTTGGTACTGCACTGGGAGTGTCAGCCTAGATTTTGTGCTCAAATTCTCTGGAGTGGGACTTGAACATTACTGACTCAGAGGCAAGTGTGCTACTCACTGAGCCACAGCTAACAACCGACGCGACAGCACTGAGAATAACAGAAAATGCGTCCCATCCCAAAAGTGTTGTCCGAATGATCAATTCCACCATCATACAGCTTTGATGATGGCACGGCAACTTTCTGACTTCATAAAGCTCCTCGACTGTTTTCTGTGTTTGAATCTCAGATAAAGGGCCACGGCCGTTTACTGAATGTTAAATAAGTAAAATACCAAAGCAGCTAATACTTGACAAATGACACAACATAATTCCTATTTTACATTGTATAATAAATAGAATGTAATGGGTTACACATGCAACGTTTCACTGATAAGGATCACCTATCACAATGCACTCATGACTGCGTTGCTCATGCCTCAGGAGTTTTCGGTATTTCACACTTATTCATTACGTGTCCTCTGTTTATCAAGAGGACTTATTTCTAATAACAGTTTAAACCACAGGGATTGGTTTGGCAGACTGGGAGTTTTCCAGTTTAAAAGCATGTGTTTCCTGGCTCCGACCAGCATATCATTCACTTAGTATGTGCCCCACACTGGGTTGTCATACAGTTGGCCCAATCAAAGTAGCAAAGACTCTCTCTGGTAGCACAATGCAGATTATATGCTATTCGTCAACTTTATCTTTCGTGCAATGCAATGAGTCATTAATAGAAATTGTTAACGTTCTTAATTGCTTCAGATTGCAAGTGTTCCCCTCACCCTTCTGCACACGAAGCCCAATCATTCGTTATCAGGAAGTTAATACAAAAACAACACGAGTGGGTGACCTTTAGCCTAATAACTGAGTGAGAGCAGCCTTTTTTTTTGCTTTGTGCTTCTGACGAGGGTTAGGATCCGTTTACAGGGCAGAGAGGGAATGCTTTCAGAAACACAAACTGCTACCTCAGATAATAAAGTGAATCCTCCCACACTTCTGGGTTGCAGTCGCGCTGTATGATATTAGTAAGAATGCGTGTTTATGGGCTTCACTGAGATATACCTCACGTGCTCACCCATTTCCATAAGCCCCTTTATATACACAACATCTGATAATGTGGTTTTGTCTAGGGGTCAAACAGAATCCCTTGTTACTGTAATGGCTTTCTGCCTTTGACATGAGCCCTCGTGCTCTTCTAGTCTACGACTATTGTAAGAATGATCACTCTAACAGACTACATGACTTCGGCTATAGACCACAAATCAAGTTTCCTAAAAGTAAAGGTTAAACAGTAGCATGAATTCACTTCAGCAGATTTCACTGAGTTACAGAATTCCTAACCTACACCAGCTTGGAAATACAAAAACAGCAAAAGAGGCGACATGCCACTAACTCCCTTAGCAAACCTGGACCAGCGTCAGTAAAATAAAACTTATACTTGGGGTTTAGTCCAACCACCACGGAGACTCATTGGCCTAGAAATTCGGGCGTGCGGGAGGCGCAGGGTGCGTTCCCTGCTCCTGAATGGTGAGGCTCGAGCCGCCCCCGATATTGGGCCTCAGGCCTCATTTCAATGGAGCTGGCGTGGCCAGCCAGCTGGCGAAGAGGAAACCAAGATTGGGCCGCTGCTAGCACCGCAGCAGCCCTAATGTAAGTGAGGGCCGGGTTGGTGGGGGGGGTGCCAAAGGAGACCTGGGGGTGGGATCAGAGGCCAGGGCAGGAGGGAGCGGAGGTCTAGGTGTGGGATCGGAGGCCAGAGGTCGGAATCAGAGGCCCGGGAGTTGGATCGGAGACCAGGGATGGAGGGGGGGGATAACAGAGGCCTGGGGGTGGGATCGCAGGCCAGAGGTCGGGATTGGAGTCCGGGGATGGGATCGGAGGCTGGGGGCGGGGGGGGGGGAAACGGAGGCCTCGGGGTGGGATCGGAGGCCAGAGGTCGGGATTGGAGGCCGGGGGGTAGGGATGGGAGACCGGGGGAGGGGTGGTGGGATCGGAAGCTGGGTGGGGGAGATCGGAGACCGGGGGGGGGCGGTTGGGATCAGAGACCGGGTGGAGGGGATCGGAGACCGGGGGGGGGGGTGGGATTGGAAGCTGGGTGGGGGAAATCGGAGTCCAGTTGGGGGGGACCGGAGGCCAGGGGGTGGGTTCAGTGGCCGGGGAGTGGGTTCGGAGGCCGGGGGGTGGGATCGGAAGCCGGATGGGGGGATCGGGAGCCGGGGGCGGGGGGGGGGGTTGGGTTCAGAAACCAGGGGGTGGGTTCGGAGGCCAAGGGCTGGGAGTAGAGGCTGGGCAGGGGGGAGGATCAGAGGCCGGGGGTTTGAAGCAGCAGCGGGCTTTCATTAAATGTGGGGTCAGATGGAGTATTCCTGCTCCCTCGGGCTCCACATTCAAGTAAGTAAATTTTTTAAAGTTATGTTTTTGGCAGCGGGTGATTCCAAGGTCCGATTATACTGAGTGCAGGTGGCACTGGTCCTGGCTGCCTCAGGGCAAGGCAATCTTGCAGTGGAGGCCTCAAATAGGTGCTAGACTTCTTATTTCCATATGCAGATGGTCAATTATTTTTCCTTCACCAATATGGCGGGCGGTGTGCTTCCCGTTCGCTATATTGGCGGCTCAGTAGGCCAGTTAGTGCCCGAAAAACATGCGCTGAGCGGCTGAATGTATACGTTTGTATGTCACTTCCACACATGCTGCTATATAGTAATGGATGGGTACGGTAGCATAGTGGTTATGTTACTGGACTAGTTAATCCTAGAGGCCTAGACTAATAATTCGTGAGTTCACGTCCTGCTACGGCAGCTGGGGAATTTAAATTCAATTAATTAAATAAAATCTGGAATTAAAAAAACTAGTATCAGTAATGGTAGCCATGAAGCTACTGGGTTGTTGTAAAAACCCATCTGGTTCATTAATACCCTTTAGGGAAGGAAACCTGCCATCCTTACCCAGTCTGGCCTATATGTGACTCCAGACCCACAGCAATGTGGTTGATTCTTAAGTGCCCTCTGAAATGGCCCAGGCAAGCCACTCAGTTGTACAATCTCACTATGAAAAAGTCATAATAAGAATAAAACTGAATGGACCACCTGGCATTGCACTGTGGGAGAACCTTCACCACACGGACTGCAGTGGTTCAAGAAGGTGGCTTACCACCTTCTCAAGGGCAATTAGGGATGGGCAATAAATACTGGCCTTTGCCAGTGATGCCCATGTCCCATGAACAAAAAAAACAGAAGAATTGATGAACTACAGCAAGAACTGTCCAAGATATACTTTCCATCCACTTTAGAGCTCATTCAGGAACAAAGGAAAACAAATGTGTATCTTTCACAATTGAAATAATGTTCTCCAGACGCCATCCGACAACTCATCCGCTTCATCCTGGATCACAATGTCTTCACCTTCGACAACCAGTTCTTTACCCAAACGCACGGAACAGCCATGGGGACCTAATACGCCAACATTTTCATGCACAAGTTCGAGCACGACTTCCTCACTGCACAGGACCTCCAACCAATGCTATACACCAGATACATCGACGACATTTTCTTCCTATGGACTCACGGCGAAGAATCACTGAAGAGACTACACGATAACATCAACAAGTTCCATCCCACCATCAAACTCACCATGGACTACTCCTCAGAATCGGTTTCATTCTTGGACACACGAATCTCCATCAAAGACGGGCACCTCAGCACCTCACTCTACCACAAGCCCATGGACAACCTCATGATGCTCCACTTCTCCAGCTTCCACCCTAACCATGTCAAAGATGCCATCCCCTATGGACAGGCCCTGCGAATACACAGGATCTGCTCAGACAAGGAGGAACGCGATGGACACCTACAGACGCTGAAAGACGCCCTCGTAAGAACGGGATATGACGCTTGACTCATCGATCGACAGTTCCGATGGGCCACAGCGAAAAATCGCATAGGCCTCCTCAGAAGACAAACACGGGACACAACCAACAGAGTACCCTTCGAGTTCCAGTACTTCCTCGGAGCGGAGAAACTACGCCATGTTCTCCGCAGCCTTCAACATGTCATCGATGATGACAAACACCTCGCTAAGGCCATCCCCACGCCTCCACTACTCGCCTTTAAACAGCCACCTAACCTCAAACACACCATCGTTCGCAGCAAATTACCCAGCTTTCAGGAGAACAGCGACCACGACACCACACAACCCTGCCACGGTAACCTCTGCAAGACATGCCAGATCATCGACACAGATACCACCATCACACGAGAGGACACCACCCACCAGGTACATGGTTCATACTCCTGTGACTCGGCCAATGTTGTCTACCTCATACGTTGCAGGAAAGGATGCCCCGGAGCATGGTACATTGGCGAGACCATGCAGACACTGCGACAACGGATGAACGGACACCGCACAACAATCACCAGGCAGGAGGGTTCCCTCCCAGTCGGGGAACACTTCAGCAGTCAAGGACATTCAGCCTCCGATCTTCAGGTAAGCGTTCTCCAAGGCGGCCTTTGAGACACACGACAACGCAAAATCGTCGAGCAGAAATTGATAGCCAAGTTCCGCACCCATGAGGACAGCCTCAACCGGGATCTTGGGTTCATGTCACGCTACACATAACCCCACCTGACGTAGAGTCATCCAGACTCAAGTCGTAGTTGGCTTGTTCTCCATACACAGATGCGGCCGGACCTGCTGCGATTTCCACCAAAAAAAAGTTATCTGTTTTTAATACAAACTCCAGCATCTGCTACATTTGACCCCTTGTGACCCCACCTCAGTATTCTTGGATGTAATGTTTCCCTGACTAACCTGTTTGAACACCATTCACTCCTTTGATTGCTGTGATTATCTCTCTGCCGAGGTGTGATAAAGGGCAGTTAGAAAGATTATCTGTAATCACCAGGCATTGTTCTCTGACTATATATGCTGTGCCTATATGCATCTCTTCACTTCACCTGATGAAGGAGCAAAGCTCCGAAAGCTTGTGATTTCAAATAAAGCTGTTGGACTATAACCTGGTGTTGTGCGTCTCCTTACATTTGTCCACCCCAGTCCATCACCGGCATTTCCACATCACCGCCCTTTCAGGCAGTGCATTCCCGATCATTACAACTGCCTGTGTAAAAAAATGTTTCCTCATGTCGCCTCTGGCTCTTTTGCCGATCACCTTAAATCTGTGTCCTCTGGTTACTGACCCTTCTGCCACTGGAAACAGTTTCTCCTTATTTACTCTGTCAAAACCGTTCACAATATTGAACACCTCTATCAAATCTCCTCTTAACCTTCTCTGTTCTAAGGAGAACAACCCCAGCTTCTCCAGTGTCTACACATAACTGAAGTCCCTCATCCCTGGTACCATTCTAGTAAATCTCCTTTGCACCCTCTCTAAGGTCTTGACATTCTTCCTAATATGTGGTGCCCAGAATTGAACACAATACTCCAGCTGAGGCCTAACCAGTGTTTTATAAAGGTTCAACATTACTTCCTTGCCCATGTGCCAGAAGTTTTAAATTGAGCTCGGCTCCTTCCCAAACAGAATCAAGTTAAATTATTTTAACGCTTGGATAGACCACAAGTCCTTTTCTCAAATATTGAAGAATTTTCTTCCTTAACTGCTCTCAGAACAAAGCATGCAGATAAACAATCGGCTCCACTTAACCTCTCGTCATATTGAAGAAATCTCGGCCGATTTCCCGAGTACATGCTGCTGGTAGGGAGCCTCAGTTGCTGGCCACGCTTACTAGGAAAATCGGCCCCACTGTTTCATCACAGCCTGTTTGACTGTAGGAGTGAATATGCCAGCTTATTGAGGCCGATTATTTTCAAAATGATCAATATAAATACGTCTTGGGTAATGGCAATGTCTTGGAGAACTCATACACTGTGCCACAGAGTGGGACAATGTGATGAAGCTCACTGTCCCCACACATTGAGCTTCCTATCTTAGCCTTGCCATCAGGAGAATGCACAGAGTAAAGATGTTTCCATATAGGAAACTAGATATATGGTGAACCCCATCCATAGCCCTAACACCCATAAAATAAGGACATATAATTACATTTGGGCGGGTCCTCTCAAGTTAGTATCTTGATTTTTTTTGTTATTTTATATTCTCTTCTCTCTCGGTCCCTCTGCACCATTCACCATTTCTCAGCCAAGAGGTGACCTGTTGCTAAGCTTCTGCTGATGCTACGCAATAACTAGCTGCTTGTGAAAGTGCCCAGAGGCGGATAACTTGCTGTTTGGTTTACCCTCCATTTCTTTAGGGAAACATCTTTACTTTGTGTGTTTTCCTGATGGCAAGGCTAAGATAGGAAGCTCATTGTGTGGAGACACTGTCCCGATCTGTGGCGCAGTGTATGAGTGCCACGAGTAAATACATACAATATTTATATTATTCTATCTGTCCAACATAAATGGCCAAGATTCCAAAGTACATTTGTGTGGAATGCCGAGCTGTATGAAATGGAGAAGGTAATTAACTATTACAATTGTGAGGGCTCCCCAATTGCCTCTGTGGCTTTATCCAGTGAATAGCTAAGCCACACTGATTAGGGAGGCCCCCAGGTTCGATCCCCAGTCTGTACTGAGTTAGACAACCTCAGGCAGGGCAACAGTAGGGGCACTACAGCTGGCCCCTGGGTTAAGCAGTGAGAAGTCAGCTAGGATTACCACTGCTGATAACTATCCAAAAGACACAAGATGAAGATCAGTTGAGGAGAGGATTTGGTACTTGACTGTGATGACCCATGTGGTGGAATAGTCTGCTGACATTCACCCTCAAGGCTCACACAAGGGAGAACACCCACTTGGGTGAGGTACCTTAGGGCATGCGGCGGCTGAGAAATTGTTACCACAGGGGGCTAATTCTTCAATATTTGCCTTCAGGAGGGAGGTAGGGAAGGAAGGGGGCAGAATTGGAGGGAGTAAAGTGGTAAAGAAAGAATTGATCACAGTTCAAGGCAAACATCTGGAAAAGAGCTACTGTCTGTGCGAGGAAACGGCAGCTCCAACATTTACACTCCCAACGCAGCCAATCAAAACACTACTACAGTTCTTTCCAACAAAGCTGAGGCAAAACTGTCCCCCTGGCAGTACAGAGATTTCCGTCACACAGAAAACACAGATTGGGAATATTTTTAATTAGCTTTGACTATTTTATCCACAGTTCTCAGCCTTTCAGATTTTCTTTGTTACCAGTTTTTCAACATTCTGTTCTGTACAATTGTCACGAGCCCGATCTTCTCGCCCCAGCCCCACCCACCCCCCCCCAATTATCGCCGCTCTTCTCCTGACTCATGTTCCATGAACACCTCCACCTCTCTGCTACCTCACCCCAGTCACCAGCTCCGTGCGTAAGGCTTGGCGCTGAGAGCTGGCGAGTTGTTCAACCGTGGAGAGCATCATAATCCCAACGCCGCTCTCACCTAATGTTCGCTTGTGCTGTCACTGGGCTGGAAAGAGGGGCAATCAGTGAGGTGCCCATTCTTTTTTAATAACCAAGATGATAACAGGAAACAGTGCCAGATAACTGACCTTTTAAACAATGTCTGATAATTAACAATCTTCCACTGATGCCGGTCTCCGGGTATGATTAGCGCACAGGCCATACGGATCCAAAGGGCAAAACGATATAATTAGCATCATTCACAGAAAGAAATTTGCCCATGAGGGACACTCCTCCTGGTCGGTTTCTCCAAAGGTGTTATCATTATTCAGTGCTCAAACAAAATTAGGTTTAAGTTATTCATAATGATATTTAGCTCTGTTCTCATCTTGTTTATGTCTTCCCTCCCTGGTTCTATGCCCGATCCCCTGGATGGGCAAGAGAAATATTCCCAGGTCTTTGCCAATGTCACTCTTTAAGTAGCCAACAGGCGGTGCCAGAGAGTGCCCAGAGTTGGCTTTCATTCTGATTTTACTGTTCTGTCCAGTGGGGAAAGGCATGTTGCTGCTCAGCCCCTCCCTCTTTTTGTTGTGAGTGCAGGTGGTGATGTCCTTCCACCCGGCCCCATATCGTCACACGGCCTTCGCTGCACCTTCCTTTAGTTGGGAGTCTGATCAGGGACTTCTCAAGGGTCATCTTCTGTGCTGTTTATTTTTCTGTGCTGGGTGACGTGGGGTGCACTTTAACTGATTCGGGTGCCTTACTTTCACTGATGGTTTCTCTCCTCTCCAAGACTTATCACCCAGCAGCCTGGTTGAAAACTGCTGAAACTCGCCTGTACAACGTGTCATTGAGGCTGTGATTGGAATGAACTCTGACTCTCTGAGTGCTCTATCACCAGAACGTAGAAAGAGAAAAATCCATTTAGTTCATCGAGCCACTTCTTCCACAGACTATGTCCACCTTACCCTGCCATGGACTCTATTGATTTAATCTCCTGAAGGAATGTTTCTGTCCAAATACTTCCCGATTCTCAAATGTGATTAAGAAAATCTTAAGAGTGTTCAGCCGTTTTCCAATTCAACCCTGACCCTGTCACTATCTATTGGATTCCATTCCTCTCCCCACACACCCCAATCCCAACAGCAATGGACCATTGAGTCTGATGATGTGTTTGATCATTGTTACCTATACTTGTCCCTATAACTCCAACCCTGTTGTCAACCACATACATGGGTTAACAACTAGATTGAGAGATTTTGATAAATAGGGAAAAACGATTCCCACTGGTCAGTGAGTCAGTAACTAGAGGACATAAAGTTAAGATCATCACCAAAAGAACAAAGGGAAGAGGTGAGAAGAATTATTATTTTTTATGCAGAGGTCTGTGAGGACATGGAATGCTCTAGCAGAAACAGTTGTAGAAGCAGAACCCATAATAGGTTTTAAGAGGGAAATGGCTAAATATTTGAAAAAGAAAAGCTTAAGAGGTTATAAAGGAATGGGACTAAGCGGATTGCTCTTTCAGAGAACAAGCAATGGCACAAAAGCCTCCTTGTGTGCAGTAAAATTCTATGGCTGGAGTTCTCTGTTGCTGCGTTCGCTTCCCCATGATTCCAACCCCCACACCCCCCCACCCCCCGACCCCCCCCACCGCCAGTCATTTTAATGGACAGGAAAATCATGTTCTAACAAGCACAGAAGCGGAAAACCACAGCCTATGATTCTATAAAGTGTCAGCGAGAGGAACTTGGCACAAGCACCTTAAGTATTCACACAAGCACAGCGCAATCATAATTTTTACCCTATTTATTCAGCTCCTTTTTTAGTAGAGTTAATCATCTCAGACTCAAATGGTTTCCTGAGAGCCCGTTCCAGACAGCCAAGCTTCTTCTAATCTCTAATCCCTCTGCGGTTTGTTAATTTGAAACCTGTGCCATCCAGTTCTCTTGTCTGCAATTAATCTTTCATTCCGCATTATCTTATCAATCATGTGCCATCATGCCAGAATGTCATATGTTGCGTTACCATCAAACTTAAAGAAATTGGATACAAAATGCTTGCGTTTGAATTTCAGGTCCCAAAAAAAATCACGTGGATCTTTGTGGTGGATTCGGGCACAATGGGGGACAGGCCAGGATGGAGTTTGGGGGCAGAACTGGTTGCTCCAGGTCTATGCCCTGTGACACCATGGAAGCTGATGGGTTTGACTAGATGATATCGCCAGCTGGAAGTCCTGCCAATCCTGCCTCTGATGCCTCTGCAGGCATTCAGTAGTGTCAAGAAGATGGCAGTGAGATCCATCAGATTCTGAAAGGCTGGTCTCCTTAGAGTAGTCAAGCAATTTGTGACTAACTGATTCCCGGAAAGGGCTGATTTTTGCCAGAATCTTCATTCTTCAATGCCACTATTTCCATTCCTAGGCTGTGCTGCTTCTGGTGCAGGTGCCTTCCACTTTAAATTGCCTGACCCCGGCAATTCCGCCAGGGTCAGGCGTGTAATTTCCCTGGGGAGAACTCTACCATTATTATGGCGAATCGACGATTTTCGGCCCCTGATCTGTACTGAATAAAATCTTTGCAGAGTAATACATTAAGAAATTGGTACAATCCTAAAACTAACTGTTAACAGTGTAACTTTAGTTTTCTGAAAATGTACTGACTAGCATCTTTATTACTAAAGGAATTTGTGTCATTTTTTCCGTTAGATCATAAACTTCATATTCATTTGCTTTAAAGCTGCTCCAGCGCTGTAAAGTGAAACATCTGTGTAAAGGACATGATGTACGTGAGGAATTCTTGAAGACTGTCCTTGGAAATGCATTGAGTCATCATAAAATATTTTAGCATGTGTCGGCTATATCAACAGCACGACCAAGATATGAAAAAAATACAAATGAGTTGAACAGCTAAACAATTCGATTCAGAATAAAAGCAAACCTTTTCTGCATGTGTCTGGTGCATAGTTAAGTTAAAGGGACACTCCGTGGAATAGAAAGTCATTGCCCAAAGAGAGGGTATTTCACTTTAAGAAAGAAATGTTTACACCTGTAGTAACCCAGATCCAGCCCCTGAGCTCTGGTTTTCTGGCCCGAGAAGCCTCAGTCCCCAATACTGCATTATCCACCTGCGCCTTTTCACACTTTAATTATATTTCTCCCATTGTTTGCTTTGATTTAATGAGAGAAGCCCGTTTTCTAGCCATGAGGTAGCGGCCTCTTCAAATGGAGAAGTTCATAAACTAAAATGAACAATGGAAATGTCGTTAAAGGGGGCGAGCATTGAGGAGATAACAATGCAGCAGAGATACTGACAGCAAGGAGCACTCAGTCTCACACAGACAGACACTAGCACTGGCACACAGTATATTACTATGTAAGTAGTGCTTGAAGGGGTGTTTGCAGCCAGCATTCTACAATATGTTCCCCTTTAGGGGTAATTTTAACATAACCCACCCGGCGCCCATCAGGTTAGGTTAGAATGACCCCATTTGTTTCTATAGGAGTCCAAGAACCAGTGAAAGCTCTCAATGCCCCAGAAAATGCCAGTACCACATAGCATCCACTATCATTCACCCCACCTGTCGAAAGCACCAGCAGAGGTTGCATCCAATCCGGGGATTTAAATAATCACCAGGTGAAGCACAGGGCATGAGTGAGCAGAATTATATATTGGTGGCCATGAAGGGGCAGGAGTTTGCTGACTACAGGGCTGGTTCACATCCTTCACCCACAGAGCCCTGGGATTCAGACCACATGGGGCTTGCACGTTAAAAAAAAAAGTTGCCAGCGACCACTTCATGCATTCATTCGTGCCCACCTAAAGCACGCTGTAACATTGAGTGGCTTCATTGGAGGAGTCATGAACCTGCAAGGTAGCCAGTCATCTCGCTTATGCCTGCTTGTGGAAAAGTGCATAGAAGTAACACTAGGTTAGTTTACAGAAAAAACACATCACACACTGTGTCACGAAAGGGAAGTACAGGCGGAAAGCACAATTTATCAGTTTTATACTATAAATTTGATTGCCCTTACTTTTAATTTGTTCAGAGAGTTTTCCTCTGAAGGTCTAAGATAAGATAGCAGCAGATCAAAGGATGTCTGTCCATGAGATAGTGCAGAGGACAATGTTGGTGAAGGTGCAAATCGCCACTGCATACTACACGAGGCATTGGCTGACTCATGCACTTTGATAAAGGTCTTGTCATCGTCCTATTCTACTCTTGATGGAGCATGAGCATCTTTCTCCATAGGTAGGACTCTGGTTGGTAAAATTGTGTAGCGTGCCGGCAGCAATGATCTTTGAGATCCTGGTGGGGCTGTACTGTAATATCACCTGATCTGTCCGGGTATCAGAAACGCTGCTTTAAGCTGCGTAAAACATGCTCAATAATTGTCTTATTGGTTGCATAGGCCGGGTTGCATCTGCATTTACCTGGTGCTCATGGCTGTAGCATCGGAGTCGTAAGCCGAGGCTGAAGAGGGGAGACTTTGTCTCCTAGAGGCCATCCTTCTGGTCTGACAATTCCTTCAAATAATCAAGGTACAGAGGATTGCTTTAAAATTAATAATATCATGACTGCTGTGTGGGAACCAGACACTGACCCCATGATCCTGTGTTGCTGGTCACTGACCAGCTGGACATTGATGGTGAGTCATGGAGACCATGCAATTGCACAGATGGGAGACTACGACACATTCAGGGGCTTCGCCAAGAAGGGGAGGGGGGGGGCAGTTGTTCGAGAGTACAGATAGGTTAAGGGTGGGATTTTTGTTTGGGAGGTGCGCTGGCAACGGTTCTGAAAGGAAAAATATTGCCTGACTAGGGGAAGTCATTAATATTGTCAGTGAGTACTGGGGCTAGGAAGGATAGTTAAGTGGTCAGGTGATCGATGGGGTGAAGCTCAAGAGGGTAACAGATGGGTCTCACAGAAAGGAGTAACTTGGAGCAGGTGGGGACAACGTGGAAGAGAAGCTTCAGCAGGACGGGGACAGGGTTAAGATGAGCAAGGGGAACAGTGGCAGCTGGGGGAGGGGGAAGGAGGGAGAGGAAGGAGTTGGCACATGAGGCAAATGTTTTAGTTTAATTTTTGCACCTTTTATGAGTGTCAAAAGCAATATTCTCTTCAATAAAGTATCCTCTAAATTTGGTATTTTTAAGTTGTTTATATGCAGCTCCGGTGGGCTCCATGATAAACAATTGAGTGGTCAACTAATCGGAGATGTAATTTTCATAACAACAAAAGTTTTTATTAACAGGGAAAGGCCATTAAACTCAACTAGCTCAGCTATTTTTGATCGCTCTCAACCCTGCATACCTGTCTTCTCGCCAGACCTCTCAGTCCCTTCTTTCTCCAAGAATACATTTATATGTCTTTTGAACCCACTAATGCTGACCACTGGAATGTCCTTTCATGGTAACTTACTCCATAGTTCTATTACCAGTTTTGTAAAATCGGAGATACTAGTGGCAGTCTTATAAGTCCGCATTATGGTTTGAAAATTGTGGGCAGTGTGCGCCGAATTTCCGATATGCGCTGCTGGTGGGAGAGGCCATTGATGGTACATTTAGAGTCAGCACTCCAGGAGGGACATTCCAGTGGTCAGCATTAGTGGGTTCAAAAGACATATAGATGTATTCTTGGAGAAAGAAGGGACTGAGAGGTCTGACAAGAAGGCAGGTATGCAGGGTCAATTTTTTCCCCTTTCCTTCAGGAGGTGCTGACCCATGTTGGCTCATTGACATGCCACAACCCTCTGGTATCTTACCCAGGTGGCTATCTTTCATGGGTGACTCTAGATGGTGGAGATTGGCAGTAATTTCCTTATTATTGCACATTATAGTGATTGTACAGCTGAGAGGCTTACAGGGCCACCAAGTGGCAGGTTAATGATTCGGTTGGTTTCTTAAAGACGATCTGGCAGCTTTCCTGGTCATTTTTTCTTTTGTTGCTAGCCACAATTTACCAAATGTTACTGAATTCAATTTTACAGTTTGTCCTGGTACAATTTGAACTCATAGTCTCTGAATTGCTAGTCCCTCCTCCAGCCCTACAACCCTCCGAGATCTCTGCGCTCCTCCAATTCTGGCCTCTTGCGCATCCCTGATTTTCATCGCTCCACCACTGGCTGCCGTGCCTTCAGCTGCCCAGGCCATAAGCTCTGGAATTCCCTCCCTAAACCTCTCCGCCTCTCCACCTCTCTCTCCTCTTTTAATCGCTCCTTAAAACCTACCTCTTTGACCAAGCATTTGGTCACCTGTCCTAATATCTCCTTATGTGGCTCGGTGTCAAATTTTATTTTATAATGCTCCTGTGAAGCGCCTTGGGACGTTTTACTACGTTAAAGGTGCTATGTCAATGCAAGTTGTTGTTGTTGTTGATAAATATTATGTACATGTTACAGCATTGCTCACAGTGGGTCAGAGGTTACACTGTTACAATGTGGGCAAGGACACTGGGATGTGGAAGTGAGGGAGAGGCACAGATCTGCAGTGAAAAGATTTGGAAAGAAGTTTGTAAGAGATCACCTCAGAAGTATTTTTAATTGGTTTCTGAAAAATAGTGTTTTCCTTAGCCACTCCAAGTGATAAAGTAAATAACAAAGTTGTGATAAATAAATCTCTGCATATATTGTGAGGGAGCAGCTCTTTTATTGTGTTTCCCTTCCATAATGAATCACTTTCCAATTCTCAGCATAAACAAATTAAAAAGGCAGCTGCTGTAACATAGAAACATAGAAAATAGGAGCAGGAGTAGGCCATTCGGCCCTTCGAGCCTGCTCCGCCATTCAATATGATCACGGCTGATCCTCTATCTCAATACCATATTCTCGCTCTTTCCCCATACCACTTGATGCCTTTTGTGTCTAGAAATCTATCCAGCTCCTTCTTAAATATATTCAGTGACTTGGCCTCCACAGCCTTCCGTGGTAGAGAATTCCACAGGTTCAGCACCCTCTGAGTGAAGAAATTTCTCCTCATCTCAGTCCTAAATCTCCTAACCCATATCCTGAGACTGTGACCCCTCGTTCTGGACCCCCCCAGCCAGGGGAAACATCCTCCCTGCATCCAGTCTGTGTAGCCCTGTCAGAATTTTATATGTTTCAATGAGATCCCCTCTCATTCTTCTAAACTCGAGTGTATACAGGCCGAGTCGACCCAATCTCTGCTCATGCCACAGTCCTGCCATCCCAGGAATCAGTCTGGTGAACCTTCGCTGCACTCCCTCTATGGCAAGTATATCCTTTCATAGGTAAGGAGACCAAAACTGCACACCGGTGTGGTCTCACCAAGGCCCTGTATTAATGCAGTAAGACATCCTTGCTCCTGTACTCAAATCCTCTTGGAATGCCATTTGCCTTACTAACTGCTTGCTGCACCTGCATGTTTGCTTTCACTGACTGGTGTACAAGGACACCCAGGTCCCTTTGTACATCTGCAAACAATTTTACAACACCAAGTTATAGTCCAGCAATTTTATTTTAAATTCACAAGCTTTCGGAGGCTTCCTCCTTCCTCAGGTGAACGTTGTTGGAAATGAAATCCTCGAAATGAAATCGCATTTATAATTCACAGAACAATGCTTGGTGATTACAGACAGTTTTTTCAACTGCCCGTTGCCAAGGCAATCAGTGTGCAGACAGACAGATGTTACCTGCAAGGTCTCCGAATATACAAATCACCAAAAAAAAACAACAAAAACAAAAAAAAACAGAGATAGAGAGGTAGAAACATAGAAAAGACAGCAACTGACCCGTTATATTAAAAACAGATAACATTTGTTCGCTGGTGGGGTAACGTGTAGCGTGACATGAACCCAAGATTCCGGTTGAGGCCGTCCTCATGGGTGTGGAACTTGGCTATCAATTTCTAGAAATTGCTAGAAATTGATAGCCAAGTTCCGCACCCATGAGGACGGCCTCAACCGGGATCTTGGGTTCATGTCACGCTACACGTTACCCCACCAGCGAACAAATGTTATCTGTTTTTAATATAACGGGTCAGTTGCTGTCTTTTCTATGTTCCTACCTCTCTATCTCTGTTTTTTTTTTTTGGGGGGTTTTTTGGTGATTTGTATATTCGGAGACCTTGCAGGTAACACCTGTCTGTCTGCACACTGATTGCCTTGGCAACGGGCAGTTGAAAAAACTGTCTGTAATCACCAAGCATTGTTCTGTGAATTATAAATGCGATTTCATTTCGAGGATTTCATTTCCAACAACGTTCACCTGAGGAAGGAGGAAGCCTCCGAAAGCTTGTGAATTTAAAATAAAATTGCTGGACTATAACTTGGTGTTGTAAAATTGTTTACAATTGTCAACCCCAGTCCATCACCGGCATCTCCACATCATGGCTACCTTTGTACATCAACATTCCCCAATCTATCACCATTTAAATAATACTCTGCCTTTCTGTTTTTCCTTCCAAAGTGGATAACTTCACATTTATCCACATTATACTGCATCTGCCATGTATTTGCCCACTCACTCAACTTGTCTAAATCGCATTGAAGCCTCTTTGCATCCTCCTCACAACTCACATTCCCACCTAGTTTTCTGTTGTCAGCAAACTTGGAAATATTACATTTGGTTCCCTCATCCAAATCATTGATATATATTGTGAATAGCTGGGGCCCAAGCACTGATCCCTGCGGTACCCCACTAGTCACTGCCTGCCACCCCGAAAAAGACCCATTTATTCCTACTCTCTGTTTCCTGTATGTTAAACAATTTTCAATCCATGCCAGTATATTACCACCAAACCCATGTGCTTTATTTTGCCCACTAACCTCTTATATGAGACTTTATCAAAGGCCTTCTGAAAATCCAAATAAACCACATCCACTGGTTCTCCCTTATCTATTCTACCAGTTACATCCTCAAAAAACTCCAGTAGGTTTGTCAAACATGATTTCCCTTTCATAAATCCATGTTGACTTTGTCTAATCCCGATGTATATTTTCTAAGTGTCCTGTTATCACATCCTTTGTAATAGACTCTAGCATTTTCCCTACTACTGATGTTAAGCTAACCGGTCTGTACTTCTCTGTTTTCTCTCTCCCTCCTTTTTTAAATAGTGGGGTTACATTTGCCACCCTCCAATCTGCAGGAACTGTTCCATAATCAATAGAATTTTGGAAGATGACAACTAATGCATCCACTATTTCCATGGTTACCTCTTTTAGTACTCTGGGATGCATATTATCAGGCCCTGGGGATTTATCGGCTTTCAGTCCCATTAATTTCTCCAGCACTATTTTTTTACTAATACTAATTTCCTTTAATTCCTCCTTCTCACTAGTGCCTTGGTTCCCTAGCATTTCTGGGAAGTTATTTGTGTCCTCTTCCATGAAGTCAGAACCAAAGTATTTGTTTAATTGTTCTGCCATTTCCCTGTTCCCCATTATAAATTATCCTGTTACTGACTGTAAGGGACCTACATTTGTCTTCACTAATCTTTTTCTTTTTAACAATTTAGACTACATTAAAAAGAAAGACTTGCACTTATATCGCGCCTTTCATGACCTCGGGACGTCCCAAAGCACTTTACAGCCAATGAAGTACTTTTGAAGTGTAATCAGTGTTGTAATGTAGGAAACGCGGCAGCCAATCTGCGCACAGCAAGGTCCCACAAACAGCGATGTGATAATGACCAGATACCAGGACACTATAAATTTAAATGAAGTGGGAGGTTTATAATGAGTAGATAGGGTAGAATAGCTCAATGAGTAAGGCTATATAATCTTTAAACGTATAAAGTCTCGGCTGTGGAACCGCAAGGCATAATGGGAAGCTTGACCAAAAACAGACTAAAGCATAGTGTCAGCAGTCTAACCATAGTAATTGTTTAATCAGAATCAAACAAGAACAATGACCATGATGGGCCGAATGGCCTCCTTCTGTGCTGTATCTTTTCTATGGTTCTATGGTTCTAACTCAGGTAAAGATAATTGGATAAATCTAGACCTTGGAGGCCAGAAAAGGGGGTGGGGTGTATTCCATAGGAAAGCAGAAGAACCTGAATCAATTAAGATAACAGGAAAATATCGGCTCCTGAGCATGTGCGAGACTCTACAATGGCTATGGACAAGGTGTAGGCAGGACCAAATCAGTCACATGCATAAGGCCAACAGACCAGTTGTGTATAAAGCCTGTTGTAATTGCCTCGGTACGCCAGGGGTTCTCCCCCGCATGCTTGAATAAAGAAGCTTTTGTACCAGCCATCCTCGTCCCTGCCTGGGAGTTTTTCCTACAACAATAAAGTTTCCACTTTTTGAAATGTCACACGTGTAATGTGTAAACAATGTTTGAATATAGTGACTTAAATGCTTTTCTTCAGGAAGTTTACCTCAGAAAAAGTTGTAATGTTACCTAAACTTGTTTGCTAATAGGATTTTTGTTGCAACAACTTGAATTTATATAGTATCGTTAACATAGAAAAACATCCCAAGGCACTTCACAAAGGCGTAAGGGGAAAAAAAGACACCAAGCCAAGGAGCTATTAGACAAACAGATTAGTCAAAGAGGTGGGTTTTAAGGAGAAGAGGTGGAGAAGCAGAACTGTTTAGAGAGGGAATTCCAGAGTATGGGACATAACCGGCTGAAGGTGCAGCCACCAATGGTGGGGCGAAGGGAGGGGTGGGTTGCACAAAAGGCTGGAGTGAGAGGAGCAAACAGTTAAAGGGAGGAGAGGAAGGAGGATCATTACAAATGACAACTGCCGCAGGTATCTACGAGGTTCAGTGGTATCAGTTGCTCTCTTAAACAGGCTGGTTGCCTACCTTTTTACAGAAGTTGACTCCCATTGCCAAGTATCTGCTAGCAGACCCAGGGATGTAATAATGGAACTCACTTGTGATACGGACCAAGATCAGTGTCTTGAGCCCATGTACTCCTTTAATCACCCCGAAGGCAGAGCAAGTTAACACTATATAAGGTGTAATTTGGTTCAGGTCATAAGCTGTTTTATTTCACAGCAGGTAAAACATGAAGAACACTGCGTATGATGAAAGCCATTTGGCACAATCAGTTCAACTTCTGTTGGCGTACTGTCACAGAAATAAAGAATACGCCTACACTAGCCCACTTACTTAATGTATAAACACAAACTCTCCCTGACCAGGGCAGAAATTCCACGCTTGCGGTCTGCTACTACCCGACTGACTTTGGGTGTCTCAGTTGATTGTTAAAAAGCCTCCCTTTAAAACCTAGCAGAGACCAAAGAAATGTGTCAACATCAAGGTGCTAGATGTGTCCTGAATGATCAGATATTGCTAATATATGGACCATTGTTTGTTACGTATTATGTATCTCTATTTCCAAAAAGCCTTTGATAAAGCGTGGCATGGAAGTATTAAGTAATGTTTTGTCCTGTGCCATTGGTGGGCAGCTTTTATGCTGGTTTGGTTTTGCATTCTCATAGGCAAAGATTAGCAATTGATGGAAGCAGCTCTGCATGGGGGCCAGTCACAATGCTAAGACTGTTGCTCCTCAGCATATTTAGCAATGGTTTGGCTGAAGGTATCAAGGGAGCAATTCTTAAAGTTTGCTGATGACACAAAGATGTGTGTAGGAGTTGTGAATGCAGACAAAATAAATTGATTGCAGGCTGATCTAGTTACATTGGAGAAATGGGCCCATTTGTGGCAGATGTCCTTCAGTGTGGGCTGGGGTAATTCCAGGCATGCGTATAGCATGCCGAGTTACCTGCCTAAGCTGCGGAGCAGGAGGGGGACCTGGAGGGGACGGGTGTCGCAAGGTCATATTGAAAGCAAATAGGATGTTAGGATGCATAGCTCAGACAGTTCAATATAAAACCAGAAATATATTTACCGCATACAGGCCTTAATGTGGTAGAATACCGTGTCCAATTTTGGTCCCATTGTATGGCCGGGGGTATCAGGGCCCTGGAGAAGGTCCAGAGGAGGATCACCAGAATGATACCTAGTCTTAGGGCTGTTAGCTAGCAGGATAATTGAGGAGTTTAAAACCACAAAGGGAGTAGATTCCATTCAGGTGGATAGGTTGTCTGATCTCGAAAGGGATAGGAGAGCTCGGAGGTATCAGTTTAAAACATGAAAATAAAGTGTTAGGTTGGAAGCTACTTTTAATATGGCCTTGCGACACTGGTGATAGACCTTCAAGGAAAGTTTGAGGGTGGCCTGATAGTGTCACTGTGGTATCATTGCTTCCTACTATATGGTCAAACTCAACTGTCATCAGACGCCCTAATCTGTAACCCACAAGTTAATTCAACAGAACTTTCATCAATCTGATCCAAGGGGGTGGAGGAAGGAGGAGGAAGAGACAAGAACAGAAGAGGAGCAGGTAAAAAAAACTCTTAACACTGCTACATTTCGCCAGGGGCAGGGAGACGACAACCGGAGCAAATGATGGTAAATTAATTACCTCATTAAAATGTTTCATTACGAAATGATTTTCTGTCCATCCTATCTTCACCACTGATGAGTGTCGCCGTGGTATGAATACGTCAAGAGTAGATTCCTGACTAGCTATATACAGTTAAAGAATGTACAGTATCCTTCCTCAGTGATATTGATGGGAGCTGAAACTATCCAGCTGCTAGGCGGTTGACGGAGCCTCTCATGAAGCTGACGCCTCACTAATAGCTCACTGGCGGTTGTTAAGATGCCTGGAGATCTGCTGCAACAACACGGCCAGGAAACTGGATTCATCCCGAATAACTTCACCGCAAAATCGAGCAGAGGAGGCGGGGGGGGGGGGAGGGGGAGAGTAAATGTCCCCAAAATAGTAGGACTGTGCTGGAAAAGGTCTTACTATCGCTGGGTGGGACAGATTGCTCAGTAAGGAACCGAATTATTTCTTCTGCGGGGTGGGGGACTTTATAACGTTGTTGAAAAAAAGCAGCCTTTGACGGAGCATCTTTTCCATTCTGAAATCAACACGAGGAGCGTGCGCCAGGAAATTGTCAAGGAGTCGATTCCCTGCAGGAATGCAACACGGCAACAGAAAATATTCATTGCAAAATCGAAAAATGGAGGAATACAATTTGCATATCGAAGTAAAATTACAAAAATCCGCAAAAAAAAGCTAATGCGGTAGGAGCTGCTGTACTTTTTTTAAAAAAATATGTGCATCAAGAGTAAGGGGCAGTGTCAAAACCGAGCAAAGCAACAAGAACTCAACCCGATTCAAACATGAATAAATAAACCAAAACCATGTGTACACAATGTGCTAAGATAAGATTTTCCACTTGTGGCTTGGTTTACAGCCTGCCTGACTGACTAAACGTCAAGCGACACCAAGATGCCAAATCCGCAAGCTTCCTCCTCCTCCTGCTTATTTTTCCTTTTTTCTGCCTGTGATCTGGAAATCTTGTGCTTTCCCCTCTCCCGGGATTGCCAGGATCTGACAGCAGCAGCTGTCCCCAAGGCACCGGTTCAAAAAAAAGGATCTTCAATCGACTACACATGACCGAAATTCTTGGACGATATAATCAAGGACACGTGTCAAGCCATAAACAGGCGGTGTGTCGACTTTAAAGTGTCGCCCCAGTGAAATGTGGTCTTAATAGGTGAGCTTTGAAAGGACCGATCCCAGAATGTTAGTCGCAGAGGTGATGGGCACACTCGTGAGATGGATGCTGCATATTTGAGACTGTTTTGAGTGGATTGCACTAGTACTCAGAAGTCCTGTCCGTCTTACCGGGAAGTTCTCCGGTGCTAGTTGCCAGCAAGACTTGCCACAGAATCCCTCTGTTAACCTAGCACACCACAGAAGTGACACGATGGATCCGGAAGAAATATCTATGTTTACAATTAATTGTTTTATAATGGCATTAATTTCACAAAAAGTCAAAAGTAGCCTATTAGGGGGAAAATGCTCACATATCCCTGTAACTTGTGATATTAACAGTGACAGTTCACAAATCTAGGTAATTAAAACATTTGGACATGTGTATTTAATGTGTCCATAGGAAGTAAAATACACAGACTGATTCAAATTTCACATTCATTAAAAAAACAACCAAAAAACAATTGTTTCATTATCTCTCACAAAATATTCACCTTCACAACAAAAGAATCCAATCAGATCCCTCATTTTTTTTTCAAATTTCTTTGAGTGGTTCCTAAAAGTAATAATTCTAACATAGGAACAGGAGGAGGCCATTCAGCCCCTCGAGCCTGTTCCGCCATTCATTGAGATCCTGGTTGATCTGTGACCTAACTACATATACCCACTGTAGCCCCATATTCCTTAATCCCTTTGGTTAACAAAATTCTATCAATCTCAGATATAGAATTAACAGGTTTTTTTTATTCGTTCATGGGATGTGGGCGTCGCTGGCAAGGCCAGCATTTATTGCCCATCCCTAATTTCCCTTGAGAAGGTGATGGTGAGCCACCTTCTTGAACCGCTGCAGTCCGTGTAGTGAAGGTTCGCCCACAGTGCTGTTAGGTAGGGAGTTACAGGATTTTGACTCAGCTATGATGAAGGAACGGCGATATATTTCCAATTGAGCTAGCATCAATAGAAACATAGAAAATAGGAGCAAGAGTAGGCCATTCAGCCCTTCAGGCCTGCTCCGCCATTCAAAATTATCATGGCTGATTGTCTAACTCAGTAACCCGTTCCTGCTTTTTCCCCATATCCCTTGATCCCTTTAGCATTAAGAAATATATCTATCTCCTTCTTGAATGCATCTAATGACTTGGCCTCTACTGCCTTCTGTGGTAGAGAATTCCACAGGTTCACCACCCTCTGAGTGAAGAAATTTCTCCTCATCTCGGTTCTAAATGCCATACCCCGTATCCTGAGACTGTGACCTCTGGTTCTGGACTCCCCAGCCATTGGGAACATCCTCCCTGCATCTAGTCTGTCTAGTCGTGTTAGAACTTTATATGTTTTGATGAGATCACCTCTCATTCTTCTAAACTCTAGGCCTAGTCGACCCAATCTCTCCTCATACGTCAGTCCTGCCATCCCAGGAATCAGTCTGGTAAACCTTCGTTGCACTCCCTCCATGGCAAGGACATCCTCAGATAAGGAGACCAAAACTGCACACAATACTCCAGATGTGGTCTCATCAATGCCCTGTATAACTGCAGTAAGACATCCCTGCTCCTGTACTCAAATCCTCTTGCAATGAAGGCCAACATACCATTCTCCTTCCTAACTGCTTGCTGCACCTGAATGCTCGCTTTCAGTGACTGGTGTACAAGGACACCCAGGTCTCGTTTCACCTCCCCTTTTCCCAATCTATCACCATTCAGATAATAATCTGTCTTTCTGTTTTTACAACCAAAGTGGATAACCTCACATTTATCCACGTTATACTGCATCTGCCATGTTCTTGCCCACTCACCCAACTTGTCTAAATCACATTGGAGCCTCTTTACATCCTCCTCTCAGCTCACATTCCACCCCAGCTTTGTGTCGTCTGCAAACTTGGAAATGTTACATTTAGTTCCCTCATCCAAATCATTGATATATATTGTGAATAGCTGGGGCCCAAGCACTGATCCCTGTGGTACCCCACTAGTCACTGCCTGCCACCCGGAAAAAGACCTGTTTATTCCTACACTCTGTTTCCTGTCTGTCAACCTATTCTCAATCCATGCCAGTATATTCCCCCCAATCCCATGTGCTTTAATTTTGCACACTAACCTCTGGGACCTTATCAAAAATCATCTGAAAATCCAAATACACCACATCCACTGGTTCTCCCCTATCTATTCTACTAGTTACATCCTCAAAAAACTCCAGTAGATTTGTTAAGCATGATTTCCCTTTCATAAACCCATGCTGACTTTGTCCAATCCCATTAATGCCCTCCAAGTGTTCTGTTATCACATCTTTTATAACAGACTCTATCATTTTCCCCACTACTGATGTTAGGCTAACTGTTCTGTAATTCCCTGTTTTTTCTCTCCCTCCTTTTTTAAATAGTGGGGTTACATTTGCCACCCTCCAATCTGTAGGAACTGTTCCAGAGTCTATAGAATTTTGGAAAATGATCACCAATGCATCCATTATTTCCAGGGCCACTTCCTTTAGTACTCTGGGATGTAGATTATCAGGCGCTGCGGATTTGTCAGCCTTTATTCAACAGCACCTTCTACAGCACCTCCCAAACCCGCGACCTCTACCACTTAGAAGGACAAGAGCAGCAGGCACATGGGAACAACACCACCTGCACGTTCCCCTCCAAGTCACACACCATCCCGACTTGGAAATACATCACCGTTCCTTCATCGTCGCTGGGTCAAAATCCTGGAACTCCCTTCCTAACAGCACTGTGGGAGAACCGTCACCATACAGACTGCAGCAGTTCAAGAAGGCGGCTCACCACCACCTTCTCAAGGGCAATTAGGGATGGGCAATAAATGCCAGCCTCGCCAGCGATGCCCACATCCCATGAACGAATAAATTTTTTAAAAAATAGCCCCATTAATTTCCCTGGCACTATTTTTTTACTAATACTGGTTTCCTTCAGTTCCTCCCTCTCACTAGACCCTTGGTTCCCTAACATTTCTGTGAGGTTATTTGTGTCCTCCTTTGTGAAGACAGAACCAAAGTATGTGTTTAATTGTTCTGCCATTTCTTTGTTCCCCATTATAATTTCCCCCATTTCTGACTGTAAGGGACCTACATTTGTCTTCACTAATCTTTTTCTCTTGACATATTTAACTATCAACTGCCGTTTGCGGAAGAGAGTTCCAAACTTCTACCATTGCGTGTTGCAATGTTTCCTTACTTCACTCCTGAAAATCCTGGCTCTAATTTTTGGGCTATGTCCCCTAGTCCTAGACTCCCCAACCAACAGAAATAGTTGCTCTCTAACTACCCTATCAGTTCCCCTTAATATCTTGAAAACTTTAATGAAATTACCCCTTAATCAACTAAATTCCAGTGAATACAAACCTAGTTTGTGTAATCTCTCCTTGTAATTTAACCTTTGGAGTCCAGGTATCATTCTAATAAATCTACTCTGCATTCCCTCCAAGGCCAATATATCCTTCCTAATGTGTGGTGCCCAGAACTGAACACAGTACTCCAGGTGTGGTCTAACCAGGGCTTTGTATACCTGTAGCATAACTACTACCCTCTTGTAGTCTAGTCCTCTAGATATAAAGGCCAGCATTCCATTAGCCTTTTTGATATTTTCTGTACCTGTCCATGACATTTTAACCTTCTATGTACATGGACCCCTAAGACTCTATGGATCTCCATTTTTTCGAGCTTTTCACCATTTAGAAAGTACTCTGATCTATCCTTTTCAGGTCTAAAGTAGGTAACCTCACACTTGCCTACATTGAAATCCATTTGCCACAGTTTTGCCCATTCACTTAATCTATTAATATCTTTCTGTAATTTTGTGCTTCCATCTGCACTGCTTACAATGCTGCCTATCTTTGTGTCATCAGCAAATTTGGATATGTGGCTCTCTATCCCATCATCTAAGTCGTTAATAAATACATTGAATTATTGAGGCCCCAACACAGATCCCTGTGGGACATCACCAGTCACATCCTGCCAATTTGAGTACCTGCCCATTATCCCTACTCTGTCTTCTGAAACTCAGCCAATTTCCTAACCAGGTCAATAATTTGTCCTTAATTCCATTAGCTTCAACTTTAGGTAACAGTCTCTTATGAAAGTCTCTATCGATTGCTTCTGGAAGTCCATATAAACAACATCCATTGACATTCCCCCATCCACTACTTTAGTCACCTCTTCAAAAAATTCAGTCAGGTTCATCAGGCATGACCTACCCTTTACAAATCCATACTGGCTCTCTCTGATCAGCTGAAAATTTTCAAAGTGTTCAGTCATTTAATTATAGACTCTAGTAATTTCCCAACAACAGATGTTAGGCTAACTGGCCTATAATTCCTTGGTTTCCTTCCCTTACCTTTCTTAAATAACGGAGTGACATGTGCAATTTTCCAATCTAAAAGAATGGTTCCTGAATCGAGAGAACTTTGGAAGATTATATTTAGGGCATCTGCAATGTTCTCACCTATTTCCTTTAAAACCCTGGGATGAAAACCATCTGGTCCTGGGGATTTGTCACTCCTTAGTGTCATTATTTTCTTCATTACTGTTAATTTGCTTATGGTAATTATGGTGAGCCCCTGACCCTGATTCAGAATTAGTTTATTTGGGGTGTCTGGCATGCTATCCTCCTCCTCTACTGTAAATACTTAAGCAAAGTAATTATTTAACATGTCTGCCATTTCCTTATTTTCATTTACAATATCACCATTATCTGTTTTTAAGGGGACCCACGTTGCTCTTGATTACCCTCTTTTTCCTGGCGATCTTTTCCAGGCCTCTCAACATGCTTTGTACCATTCTATTGGCATCTCCACACACGCTGACTAATCCCAACTGTGCAACCTGCCCTTCAAAGACAGCAAAACAACAATTTACAATATAAATATCTTAAAAAATCAACAGGTCTGGAAAATAAATCACAAAACATACCCACAAATTCACCTATCACGTCTTCTAAGACCTTTGACAACTTTCGCCCACTCAAGCCTTGCCTTTCTCAAGCTCCATTGTTGAAGATGGATCCTTGAGTCGGGCATTGGATTTTCCATGCCTCTATGTGTGGGTAACCTGAGAGCTGCATTATTTACCCCCACTAGTACTTGATTGCTAGTCGCAATGTCTTCCTGCTTTTTAAAAATCCATGCACACACAACCCAATAGCTCAATACCCTTGGAGTTATGCGCAGCATCATTGCGATCTTTTCCAGGTCTCTCAACATGCTCAGTGCCATTCCATTGGCATCTCCACACATGCTGACCAATCCCAACTGTACAACCTGCCCTTCAAAGGCAGCATAACAACAATTTACATTTATATAGCACCTTTAACACAGAAAAAAATGTCCCGAGGTGCTTTATAGTTGAGAATTGAGAATGAATGCCAAGCCAGGATGGGAGAGTTCAGGAAATGGAGCAGAAACCTTGAGAGATGGGTTTTGTGAATATTTGTAAAAGGTGGAAAGAGAGGTGAAGAAGTCTAGGAAGAGAGTTCCAAAAAAAGTCTAGAGAGAGAGTTCCAAAAAAAGTTTAGGGAGAGGGTTCCAAAAAAAGGCTAGAGAGAGAGTTCCAAAGAAAGTTTTGGGGGGGAGGGTTCCAAAGAAAGTCTGGGGGAGGGTTCCAAAGAAAGTCTGGGGGAGGGTTCCAAAGAAAGTCCGGGGGAGGGTTCCAAAGAAAGTCTAGGGGGAGGGTTCCAAAGAAAGTCTGGGGGAGGGTTCCAAAGAAAGTCTAGGGGGAGGGTTCCAAAGAAAGTCCGGGGGAGGGTTCCAAAGAAAGTCTAGGGGGAGGGTTCCAAAGAAAGTCCGGGGGAGGGTTCCAAAGAAAGTCTAAGGGGAGGGTTCCAAAGAAAGTCCGGGGGAGGGTTCCAAAGAAAGTCTAAGGGGAGGGTTCCAAAGAAAGTCTAGGGGGAGGGTTCCAAAGAAAGTCCGGGGGAGGGTTCCAAAGAAAGTCTAAGGGGAGGGTTCCAAAGAAAGTCTAAGGGGAGGGTTCCAAAGAAAGTCTGGGGGAGGGTTCCAAAGAAAGTCTGGGGGAGGGTTCCAAAGAAAGTCTGGGGGAGGGTTCCAAAGAAAGTCTGGGGGAGGGTTCCAAAGAAAGTCTGGGGGAGGGTTCCAAAGAAAGTCTGGGGGAGGGTTCCAAAGAAAGTCTGGGGGACAGTTCCAAGAAAGTCTAGGGAGACAGTTCCAAAGAAAGTCTAGGGGGAGGGTTCCAAAAAAAGTCTAGGGAGAGAGTTCCAAAGAATAGGAGCAATGCAACTGAAGGCTCTGCCACCTATGGTGCAGCAAAAGAAAAGGGAGATGAATGGAAGGCCTGAGTCAGAAGAGCAGAGTGTTCATGACAAGTTATAGAACTGGAGGAGCTTGCAGAGGTAGTATGGGGCATGGTTGTGGGGGGATTTGAAGACAAGGACAAGGATTTGGGCAGGTTTACTAGTGCTGTGGGGGAGGGTTTAAACTAATTTGGCAGGGGGATGGGCACCAGGATGTAGCATTAGAAAGGAGCAACAAGGTGCACAAAGGATTGGGACAGATAGCACTACAGTAAGAAATAGCACAGTATTAGGTGGGATCAGGTTAAGAGAGAATACGAGAAGGTCTAAGAAAGATTTGGAGTACATGTGTGTAAACGCACGAAGTGTGGTAATTAAGGTTGGTGAACTGCAGGTGCAAATAGCCACATGGGAATATGATGCACTGGTAATAACAGAGGCCTGGCTCAAAAAAAGGCAGGATTGGGTACTAAATATTCCTGGATACAAGGAGCCCAATATTACCAGGGCAGCGGGTTCGTGGCGGGGGGGGCGATTGGGCGCGTGGGTAACGCGCCCGGTGAAATCAGTCTGCCCCGCGCGCAATCGCAGGCTGATTGGATCCACTTACCTCTTGTTCCGGGTTCCCCGCTGCTGATCTGCGCGGCGGGCGGACTGCACATGTGCAGTAAGGTCTGTCAGCTGGAGGAGCTCTATTTAAAGGGGCAGTCCTCCACTGACTGATGCTGCAAGAAATAGGAAAAATTACAGCATGGAGCAGCCCAGGGGGAAGGCTGCTCCCAGGTTTAATGATGCCTCACTCCAGGTATCAATACATGGGATGAGGAGGAGGGGGAGGACAGAGATCTTCCTCCGGGCGGGCGGGAGGAAGCGGCCTGCCTCTGCCACCAAGAAGGCCTGGCTCGAAGTGGCAGAGGAGGTCACCAGCACCACCAACATATCGCCCACCTGCATACAGTGCAGGAGGCGCTGCAATGACCTAAGTAGGTCAGCCAAAGTGAGTACACTTACTCATTCCCCTACACTCCGTCTGCCACATCACCGCCCCCACCCCACATCTCCTTCTGCACTGCCAACACTACTCTGTCACATCACCCCTCACACCCACTCAAACCTCATCCTCATCTTACCTGCACTTACTCACCTCGCCAGTACTCATCCTGCCACTACCACTCAACCCAATCCTCATACAATCTCATGGCTCTATCTCATACTCACCCTCTCATACATCTCTTTCACAGTCAGCTTCACTCAACCTGCTACTACCTGTGCTGCAGCCACAGGGCATGCATCACATATGTGCAGTAGGCAGCGTAAGGCAAACGTGTCGTGAGCATGAAGGGGATGCACAAGGATGTTTGAGGGTTTGTCATGGTTTTTACTTATATTTAATTTCTGACCAACTCACATTACATATTATATTGGCACCACTACTGCCACGTCTTTGCGAATCTTGTCTGGTTTGTGCAATAATGCCCTCTCCAGAGGATCACAATGAAGACCCACAACTGATGCCACCCATTGTGTCACTGCAGAGTGGGTGTAGGTGTATTTGCAGGGCTCTTTTGTGCAGACGACTGAGAGACGTCGGCGATGTCCCCGGTGGCACCCTGGAAGGATGCGGAGGAGAAGTTGTTGAGGGCAGTGGTGACTTTGACAGCGACAGGTAAGAAGTTTGTGCTCGGGCCAGCCAGGAGCAGCTTGGCATGAAGGAGGCTGCAGATGTCTACGACTACATGTCGAGTGACTCTGAGCCTCCGTGTGCACTGCTTCTCAGAGAGGTCCAGGAAGCTGAGCCTCGATCTGTGGACCCTGTGGCGAGGGTAGTGCCCTCTGCGACGCATCTCTCTGCCATTGCCCTCCCTCCTGCTGTGCAGGTGGATGTGTCACAGCACTGCGTTGTGGAGCTCCACGTGTCAGAGGTGGACAGCGTGGCCGGCGAGGCTGGTGATGCTGTTCGCCCTCCGAGGAGGTCATGACTGCAGCTACGGCGGCCCCCATCCGGAAGATGTACATCTGAGGGCGCCCGCAAGGTAGGTACATGTGTCTGGACACCGGGGTAAGTGTTCAAGTTTGTGAATTTTATTGTTAGGAGGAGGGTGGTGGAGGCCAAACTTTGTCCAAAGTGACAGAGTGGCCTCCTGCAATGAGTGAGGGTCTCCCCCACCCCACCTGTCAAATGGACCTTTGCAGCTGCCACAGGCTGATGGCTGCAACATGTTCATTTGAACTGGGAGTGTTTCCCCCAGTACGGGAAACAGTCCCAGTTGTTTGCAAAATCCCACCCCTCCTAAAATATCATGTTAATCAGGTCTCTAAACGACCTGAAATACCAAAATAAATACCTTAAGTGGCACCCCGCCGGCTTTAATTGCCGGCGGGAGTCCCACATGCAGGGGCTGCACGCACATGTCAGCCTGTCTGTGGGAAACCCGGAAATGGGGCGGGTTGGAGCCGGGCTCTCGTCCCGCCCCGGGAATCCCCGATTTTAGTCGCCCCCCTCGCCAGGAACGCACCCGATCGCAGGTGCTAAAATAGAGCCCAAGGTGTTCAGAAAAGATAGAGAAGGAAAAAAAGGAAGTGTGGGGGTGGTGGCAGTATTGATTAAGGAGAATATTGCCGTGCTGGAGAGAGAGGATATCCTTGAGGGGTCAAGGATAGAATCTATTTGGTTAGAGTTAAGAAACAATAGAGGTGCCATGACACTACTGGGTGTATTCTATAGGCCACCAACTAGTGGGAAAGATATAGAGGAACAAATTTGCAGGGAAATTACAGAGAGATGCAAGAACTATGGAGTAGTGATAATGGGGGATTCCAACTATCCTAATTTGGACTGGGATAGTAATAGTGTAAAGGGCAAAGAGGGGGAAGAATTTCTAAAGTGTGTTCAGGAGAACTTTCTTGATCAGTATGTTTCCAGCCCAACGAGGAAGGAGGCATTGCTGATTTGGTTCTCGGGAATGAGGTGGGCCAAGTGGAGCAAGTGTCAGTGGGGGAACATTTAGGGAACAGCGATCATAGTATCATAAAGTTTAGATTAGGTATGGAAAAGGACAAGGAACAATCGAGAGTAAAATACTTAATTCGAGGAGGGCCAATTTCAGTGGGTTGAGAATGGATTTGGCTCGGGTAAATTGGAATCAAAGATTGGCAGGCAAAACGGTAATCGAAGAATGGGCAGCTTTAAAGAGGAGATGGTTCAGGTACAGTCTAGGTACATTCCCATGAGGGGGAAAGGGAGGGCAACAAAAGCCAGAACTCCCTAGATGATGAAAGAGATAGAGAGTAAGATGAAGCAGAAAAAGGGGGTGTATGACAGATATCAGGTTGATAATACAAGTAAGAACCAGGCTGAATATAGGAAGTACCGAGGAGAAGTGAAAAAGGAAATGAGGGGCAAAGAGAGAGAATGAGAATAGACTGGGAGCCAACAAAATAGGGAATCCAAAAGTCTTCTATGGGCATATAAATAGTAAATGGGTAGTAAGAGGAGGGGTGGAGCCGATTACAAACCAAAAAGGAGATCTACTCATGGAGGCAGAGGGCATGGCTGAAGTACTAAATAAGTATGTTTCATCTGTCTTTACCAAGGAAGAAGATGCTGCCAATGTCACAGTAAAAGAGGAAGTAGTTGAGATACTGGAAGGGCTAAAAATTGAGAAAGAGGAGATACTAGAAAGGTTGGCTGTACTTAAAGTAGATAAGTTACACGGTCTGGCTGGGGTGCATCCTAGGTTGCTGAGGGAAGTAAGGGTGGAAATTGCAGAGGTGCTGGTCATAATCTTCCAATCATCCATAGATATGGGGCTGGTGCCAGAGGACTGGAGAAATGCAAATGTTACACCCTTGTTCAAAAAAAGGTGTAAGGATAAACCCAACAACATCAGGCCAGTCAGTTTAACCTCGGTGGTGGGGAAGTTTTAGAAATGATAATCCGGGACAAAATTAATAGGCACTTGGACAAGTGTGGATTAATAAAGGAAAGTGAGCACGGATTTGTTAAAGGCAAATCGTGTTTAACTAACTTGATTGAGTTTTTTGATGAGGTTACAGAGAGGGTTGATGAGGGCAATGTGGTTGATGTTCAAAAGATGTTTGATAAAGTGCCACATAATAGGCTTGTCAGCAAAATTGAAGCCCATGGAATAAAAGGGGCAATGGCAGCATGGATACGAAATTGGCTATGTGACAGGAAACAGAGACTAGTGGTGAATGGTTGTTTTCGGACTGGAGGAGGGTATACAGTGGTGTTCCCCAGGGGTCGGTACTAGGACCACTGCTTTTTTTATATATATATTAATGATTTGGACTTGGGTGTACAGGGCACAATTTCAAAATTTGCAGATGACATAAAACTTGGAAGTGTAGTAAATAGTGAGGAGGATAGTGATAGATTTCAAGAGGACATAGACAGACTGGTGGAATGGGCAGATACGTTGCAGATGAAGTTTAACACAGAGAAGTATGAAGTGATACATTTTGGCAGGAAGAATAAGGAGAGGCAATATAAACTAAATGGTACAATTCTAAAGGGGGTGCAGGGACGGAGAGATCTGGGCATATATGTGCACAAATCTTTGAAGGTGGCAGGACAGGTTGAGAAAGCGGTTAAAAAAGCATACGGGATCCTAAAGGTAAACAGAGTGTGACAGGAAGGGAAAGAGAGTTTAATGGAAATAGAGCATCAACGAATAAGGTCAAAGCAGGGAATAATGGTTAAAAAGTTAAAATTAAAGGCTCTTTATCTGAATGCACGAAGCATTTGTAAGAAGATAGACGAATTAGTGGCACAAATAGAGATAAATGGGTTTGATCTAATAGCCATTACAGAGATTTGGTTGCAAAGTAACCAAGGTTGGGATCTAAATATTCCAGGGTACTTGACGTTTCACAAAGGCAGGCAGAATGGAAAAGGAGATGGGAGGTAGCCCTGATAATAAAGGATGACATAAGGACAGTAGTGAGAAAGGATCTTGGCTCGGAAGACCAGGAAGTAGATACAAGATCTAAAATAACCTGTCACCTGGTTGGTTCCATGACGTATCGTTCTAGGAAACTGTCTCAAATGCATTCCATGAACTCGTCCTCCAGACTACCTTTGCCAATTTGATTTGACCTGTCTATATGAAGATTAAAGTCCCCCACGATTATTGCACTCCCGTTGTGGTCGAACCAGTGTTTTATAAAGGTTCAACATAACTTCCTTGCTTTTGTACTCCATGCCTCTATTTATAAAGCCCAGGATAAGAACATAAAAAAAGGAGCAGGAGTAGACCATATGGCCCCTCGACCCTAATCACTATGGGTGGAAATAAGAAATAACAAGGGGCACAAAACACTGGTGGGAGTAGATTATAGGCCCCCTAACAGTAGCTATACCATTGGACAATGTATTAATCAAGAAATAATCAAAGCTTGTAACAAAGGTAATGCAATAATCGTGGGTAATGCAATAATCAAGATTCACAAGGATGATACCAGAACTGAGAGGATATACTTGTCAGGAAAGGTATGTTGATCGGGTTAGATGAAGTAGGGAGGAGAAGGCTAGTGTGGAGCATAAATGCTGCCATAGACCAGTTGAGCCAAATGGCCTGTTTCTGTGCTGTAGACTCCAAGTAACTCAATGTAAGTATGGTTAGAGTTCATCTACACTGGATTTCTGTTCAGTGAATTTTTGGCAGGTAAATAAACAGCACTTCACTTCAATATGGTGACGTCATTTAGATGCTAATACTATTTCCTGGGCTTTACACCAATAGTTTACACAAATGGAGTGAGGGAGCACGGAGTAGCAGCTATCGACGGAGTCTGGTTTCGACAGAGTCTATAATTGGGAATTTGGTGAGTGAGGAGATTTTTAAGGGTTGATCTTTATCTAAAATTTGACTAAGTTTGGCATCAAGCATTTAATTTAAATTTAATCTTAACTTGCAGTTTTCAGTTAGTGGTAAACAAGCAGCCTGAAGTGGCAGTTGGTCACCTAGGGGACTGCTTTGAACTGGTAATCTACTGTCAGCTGGGGCTGACTCAGGTGATCAGCATTCTAGCTAGCATAAATTCAGAAGGGTTTTGCTAATGCACAGAGTGAGAGAGCATGGAGTAGCAGCTATCGACAGTCTATAATTGGGGATTTGGTGCAGTAAGGGGTGAGGTGCATTTGATTAGTCAGCGGAGAGGAGTTTACCGAGAGCGGGTCATAGCAACAACAAAACAAAACTGCAGTGTGATGTTACAGGTAGGTGGTTGGTGGTGAGTATTTCTTCTTTCTTAGGACTGTGGGCTAAGAAACTTATGGCATAAAACTACATTTTTAAAAAAAAAACTAAACTTAGTTTAATAAATTAAACAAGACCAGTACTTGGTTCAACCTAAAAATAATTTGATTGGCATTGTAGTAATCAATTAAATAAATAAAAGTTATGACAGGGCAGGAGATGTGTTGTGGCTGCAATATGTGGGAGCTACTGGACAGTTTTGTCCAGGGCGACTACATCTGCGGTAAGTGTCTGCAGCTTGAGGAACTTCGGCTCCGAGTTGAGGAGCTGGAATCCGAGCTGCAGACATTGCGATATTTCAGGGAGGGAGAAAGTTACCTGGACACTTTGATCCAGGAGGCAGTCATGCCCCTTAGACTAAATACTGTAGAATTGGCACATGGTCAGGGACAGGAGGGTGTGACTGCAAGTGAGGCAGGTACGGGGATCCAGGAGGTAGCACTGCAGGAGCCTCAGCCTCTGCACTTGTCCAATAGATACGAGGTTCTTGCAGCCCTTGTGAACGAGTGCAGGGACTGCAGGGAGGATGAACAAACTGGCCACAGCACCGTGGTTCAGGGGGCCATTCAAGTGGGAGGAGTAAAAAGGAATGTGGTTGTAGTAGGCGACAGTATAGTTAGAGGGATAGACACTGTTCTCTGCAGCCAAGAGCGAGAGTCCTGACGACTGTTGCCTACCTGGTGCCAAGGTTAAGGACATCTCTTCAAGGCTGGAGAGAAAAGTGGAGGGGGAGGGGGAGGATCCAGTTGTCATGGTCCATGTTGGTACAAACGACATAGGTAGGACTAAGAAAGAGGTTCTGCTGAGGGAGTTTGAGCAGCTAGGGACTAAATTAAAAAGCAGAACCACAAAGGTGATAATCTCCTGATTATTACCTGAGCCACGAGCAAATTGGCACAGGGTAAATCAGATCAGGGAGATGAATGCGTGGCTCAAAGATTGGTGTGGGAGAAGTGGGTTTCGATTCATGGGGCACTGGCACCAGTACTGGGGAAAGAGGGAGCTGTTCCGTTGAGATGGGCTTCACCTGAACCATGCTGGGACCAGTTTTCTGGCAAACTGAATAACTAGGGCGGTAGAGAAGGCTTTAAACTAAATAGAGAGGGGGGGAGGGCTCAGGTGGGGCGAAGTTTAGATTGATAGAGAAAAGACAAGGAAGTAATACAGGAAAGTGATGGGGGTAATGATAAACAGAGTGTGTCAGGAAGGGACAGAGAGTACAAACATAAGAGTGCACTAGCAAATGGGGCCAGGGTAGGAATGAATGGTAAAACGACAAAATTAAAGGTTCTTTCTCTGAATGCGTGCAGCATTTGTAATAAGATAGATGAATTGATGGCACAAATAGAAACAAATGGGTATGATCTCATGGCCATTACAGAGACGTGGTTGCAAGGTGACCAAGGTTGGGAGCTAAATATTCAGGGTTAGTTAACATTTCGGAAGGACAGGAAGAAAGGTAAAGGTGGTGGGGTAGCTCTGTTAATAAAGGATGAAATTAGTATAATAGTGAGAAATGATCTTGGCTCAGAAGATCAAGATGTCAAATCAATTTGGGTGGAAGTAAAAAATAGAAAGGGAAAGAAATCACTGGTGGGGGTAGTATATAGGCCCCCTAAAAGTAGCTACACTGTAGGGCAAAATATTAATCAGGAAATAAGGAGTGCTTGTAAAAAAGGTAATGCCATAATCATGGGCGGGGCTTCCATTCCCACAGTCCATGCATGTGCATGAGGGCCTACTTCGATCTCGGACCCCACTACTTCGATCTCGGACCCCACTACTTCGATCTCGGACCCCACTACTTCGATCTCGGACCCCACTACTTGAGAAGAATTCAAAATGGGGCAAGTGGACGTCATGGGCCACGCAGTAAGTATCTTCGTACTTTTTGTCCGCAGGATGTGCGGAGAGCCTCGCCGTGCCGGTTGGAGCAAGTTCCGGCCCAACAAGTGTTTCCAATGGGAATCCCTCTTTATTTATGATATTTGGAGGAAGCAGAATCAAGTGATACCAGGCAAGTTCGATTGCATTATCGGAGGACTTAGCAGAGGGGTCAGTGACCAGGGGCATAGATTTAAAGTAATTGATAGGATTAGACGGGAGCTGAGGAGAATTTTTTTTCACCCAGAGGGTGGTGGGGGTCTGGAAAGGGTGGTAGAGGCAGAAACCCTCAACTCATTAAAAAAGTACTTGGATGTGCACTTGAAGTACCGTAACCTACAAGGCTACGGACCAAGTGCTGGAAAATGAGATTAAGCTGGATCGCTCCTTTTTGGCCGGCATAAAAACAATGGGCCAAATGGCCTCCTTTTGTGCCACAACTTTCTATGATTCTATGACTGGGCCCATCGGTCTACAATGCCCCCCCTCCTCTTCCTTTGTCCTTCCTGTGCATTCCCACCATAACTTCGGCAAAAGTGTGTTCACTTATTCCCTCCCCCTCCCTGGCCACTGTCCCAGGCTAAGCCAGACTGTTTGCAACCTCAACTTTTAAGCAACTGAATCATAAATTCATTATCCCAGGCTCAGATCCAGGGAAGACTACTTTGTGGGTAATAAATAGGTCATGACCCCTCATATTTCTGTTGGTCCCTTTGTTAAAAGTAAGGCTGTAAGGTAAAGGGAGGTTGTAAAGTGGAGCCGACCTGTCTGGAGAGCCATGCTTCAGTACTGACTAGTTGGGGTGATTGACACAAAAAAAGAGTGAGCTCTTCTGACATGTGGGTCACTCAGAAGCAGAATTTTCCTTTACCTTTGGTAAAAGTAGAAGTCATTCTTCGCCTGTCTGTGTTAGGCAGAAGACTTTTAGGTCTCTCTATTCTTGTTCTCTGTAAGAACTTTTACCTAGCAAGTGTAAGAGGTATCCTTACAAGGTACCTTTAAAGACAGAGTGTCAGAGGTTAGAAGCTCAATGTCTATCACCAAGAGTGGCTCGGTAGCACCACCACTAACCGAACTGGCTAAGTCCTGAAGGACATAGCTGCCAGACTGGGCCTGCGGCAGGTGGTGAGCGAACCAACACGAGGGAAAAACCTACTTGACCTCATCCTCACCAATCTACCTGTCGCAGATGCATCTGTCCATGACAGTATTGGTAGGAGTGACCACCGCACAGTCCTCGTGGAGACAAATTCCTGTCTTCGCACTGAGGACACCATACAATGTGTTGTGTGGCACTACCACTGTGCTAAATGGGATAGATTCAGAACAGATCTAGCAGCTCAAAACTGGGCATCCATAAGGCGCTGTGGGCCATCAGCAGCAGCAGAACAGATTCCACCACAATCTGTAACCTCATGGCCCGGCATATTCCTCACTCTAGCATTACCAACAAACCTGGGGATCAACCCTGGTTCAATGAGTAGTGTAGAAGAGCATGCCAGGAGCAGCACCAGGCATACCTAAAAATGAGGTGCCAACCTGGTGAAGCTACAACTCAGGACTACATGCATGCTAAACAGCGGAAGCAACATGCTATAGACAGAGCTAAGCGATTCCACAACCAACGGATCAGATCAAAGCTCTGCAGTCCTGCCACATCCAGTCGTGAATGGTGGTGCACAATTAAACAACTAACAGGAGGAGGAGGCTCCGTGAACATCCCCGTCCTCAATGATGTCGGAGTGCAGCACGTGAGTGCAAAAGACAAGGCTGTAGCGTTTGCAACCATCTTCAGCCAGAAGTGCCGAGTGGATGATCCACCTTGGCCTCCTCCCGATATCCCCACCATCACAGAAGTCAGTCTTCAGCCAATTTGATTCACTCCACGTGATATCAAGAAACGGCTGAGTGCACTGGATACAGCAAAAGCTATGGGCCCTGACAACATCCCAGCTGTAGTGCTGAAGACTTGTGCTCCAGAACTAGCCAAACTGTTCCAGTGCAGCTACAACACTGGCATCTACCTGACAATGTGGAAAATTGCCCAGGTATGTCCTGTCCACAAAAAGCAGGACAAATCCAATCCGGCCAATTACCGCCCCATCAGCCTACTCTCAATCACCAGCAAAGTGATGGAAAGTGTCGTCGACAGTGCTATCAAGCGGCACTTACTCACCAATAACCTGCTCACCGATGCTCAGTTTGGCTTCCGCCAGGACCACTCGGCTCCAGACCTCATTACAGCCTTGGTCCAAACATGGACAAAAGAGCTGAATTCCAGAGGTGACGTGAGAGTGACTGCCCTCGACATCAAGGCAGCATTTGACCGAGTGTAGCACCAAAGAGAACCTAGTAAAATTGAAGTCAATGGGAATCAGGGGGCAAACTCTCCAGTGGCTGGAGTCATACCTAGGAGGATGGTAGTGGTTGTTGAAGGCCAATCATCTCAGCCCCAGGACATTGGTGCAGGAGTTCCTCAGGGCAGTGTCCTAGGCCCAACCATCTTCAGCTGCTTCATCAATGACCTTCCCTCCACCATAAGGTCAGAAATGGGGATGTTTGCTGATGATTGCACAGTGTTCAGTTCCATTCGCAACCCCTCAGATAATGAAGCAGTTCCTGCCTGCATGCAGCAAGACCTGGACAGCATCCAGGCTTGGGCTGATAAGTGGCAAGTAACATTCGCACCAGACAAGTGCCAGGCAATGACCATCTCCAACAAGAGGGAGTCTAACCACCTCCCCTTGACATTCAACAGCATTACCATTGCCGAATCCCCCACCATCAACATCCTGGGGGTCAACATTGACCAGAAACTTAACTGGACCAGCCACATAAATACTGTGGCTACTAGAGCAGGTCAGAGGCTGGGTATTCAGCGGCGAGTGACTCACCTCCTGACTCCCTAAAGCCTTTCCACCATCTACAAGGCACAAGTCAGGAGTGTGATGGAATACTCTCCACTTGCTTGAGTGTTGTTGGAGCTGCACTCATCCAAGAAGCTCGACATTATCCAGGACAAAGCAGCCCGATTGATTGGCACCCCATCCACCACCCTAAACATTCACTCCCTTCACCACCGGCGCACTGTGGCTGCAGTGTGTATATCATCTACAGGATGCACTGCAGCAACACACCAAGGCTTCTTCGACCAAGCACCTCAAAAACCCGCGACCTCTACCACCTAGAAGGACAACGGCAGCAGGCACATGGGAACAACTCCACCTGCACGTTCCCCTCCAATTCACACACTATCCCGACTTGGAAATATATCGCTGTTCTTTCATCGTTGCTGGGTCAAAATCCTGGAACTCCCTTCCTAACAGCACTGTGGGAGAACCTTCACCACACGGACTGCAGCGGTTCAAGAAGGCGGCTCACCACCACCTTCTCAAGGGCAATTAGGGATGGGCAATAAATGCCGGCCTTGCCAGCGACGCCCACATCCCATGAATGAATGGGAAAAAAAAGCTAACTGTGGCTACACTAGCCTGTTACAGGCAGAGCTAAGAGTATCACTTAATTGCGAGTAGTCTGAGATCGAGAAAGGTGAAAGGGAAGCCATCTCAGGTATCGTCACTTGTCTGTAAGATGGGTTCAGTCGGAACTGAAGATCCAAGTGAAACAGATTACTCCGTCGCAAAGTGGTTAATCAAATCAACACTCCAGAAGCTAACACATGCTTCCCAGGGAAGGAAAACTAACCCAATCACATGACTCAAGAGGATGTGGTCATTGAAGCTCTGAACTTTGTTAATCACAGACATAAACTTGAGCTATTTGATAGGCTGGCTACACAAAGCTGTTAACATGTTAGCTATCTCAAGAATTATTCTTAAAGCAATCTAACAAATTTATAACCTCAGACTCTGGTTAGTGCTGATTTACAGCAATAGATTGAATTGCCTGTTTAACCTGTGCTACTCATTTTGTTTAACCTTGTCCATTAATGATTTGCCACTCAACGACAAAAACAACTTGCATTTATTACATCCCAACTGCTAGATAATGCTTATGTATGTCTGTTAAGCGTTAGTGTACCCAACTTTAACTTTTAAGTTGTGATTTGTAACCAATAAATTTAGTGCATGACTTGTAGTCTGGCCTCCTCGTTGATGATTTGGCCAGAAAGATTCATTCACTCAATAGCTTGAGGGGAATCTATTTGAGGGTTAGTAAATTAAATGAATTTCAATCCGAAAACTGATTATTGTAAGATGAGCTGAGTCAGGCATCATTCATCCTTAAAAGAAAAAAAAACCTTGCATTTATATAGCACCTTTCACGAACTCCCAAAGTGCTTTACGGTCAATGAAGTACAGTCACTGTGGCCAATTTGCACACAGCAAACTCCCACAAACAACGATGTGATAATGACCAGACCATTTTATTTTGGTGGTGTTGATTGAGGGACAAATATTGGCCAGGGCACTGGGGAGAACTCCCCTGCTCTTATTCGAAATAGCACCATGGGAACTTTTACATCCACCTGAGAGGGGTCTATGTTTTAATGTATCATCCGAAAGACAGCACCTCCAACAGTGCAGCGCTCCCTCAGTACTGCACCGGAATGTCAGCCTAGATTATGTCCTCAGATCTAATGGAGTGGGATTTGAACCCACAACCTTCTGGAGTCAGAGGCGAGAGTGCTACCAAGTGAGCAATGGCTGACGTGGCATAAAAAAGACCAACACTGGGAGGTAAAACCACAGGCGGTTCCTTAGTAAGCAGTTAAAGGAGGAAATTAAGGATTCAACTGGTTCCAACACAGGCTTCTTGCAAAATGCAGTGGATGTGGTGCACATGGACTTTCATGAAGCCTTTTCCAAGATACCACACAGGAGACTATTGGAGAAAATTGAGGGGTATCGAATTAGGGAGAGGCTAGCAAATTAGATTTAAAAACTGGTTAGAAGGTAAAAGAGAGTAGGAGTTAAGGGCAGTTTCTAAGAGTGGTTCAAAGTTGGTAGTGGTGTCTCACAGGGTTCTGTTCTGGGACTACTTCTATTCACTATGTACATCAAAGGTTTGGATATTGGACTAGAAGGACTGGTCTCCAAATTTGCAGATGATACTCTAGGAGACATAATAAATAATTCTGATGATCAAAGGAAGTTGCAAGGGGATATCGATAAGTGGCAAATGGAATTCAATCTCAGTAAATGTGAGGTTGTATATTTTTTGGTTAAAAAAATACTTTGATAGGGAGATTGCTGGATAATATGGAAAAGCAGAGGGATTTGGGGGTTCAGGTTCACAAGACATTAAAAGTAGCACCTCAAGTAGAAAAGGCCATAAAAAAGCTAATGGATACTGGGTTTTATGGCAAAAGGTAGAGAATATAAATGTTGAGGTGTAATGGTGAATTTATATAAAACCTTAGTAAGACCACAGTTGGAGTAGTGTGTGTAGCTTTGGGCTCCACACTATAAGAAGGATATTGGGAGTGCAGTGCAGATTCAACAGGATGCTGCCTGGTATGAGTAAATACAAATACTAACACTTGAAAAATTGGGGCTGTTCTCATTAAAACAGAGGCGATTTGATAGAGGTGTTTCAAATTGTGAAGGGATGGGCAGAGTAAATAGAAATAGATCATTTGCAGTGATTGATGGGTCTGAACAAAGGACATAGATATATGATAAAATGTATAAGATTTAGGACAGAGTGTTGCAAGGTTCTATCAGAGTTGGTGATTGAAGCAGAGACCATGTCAGCATTTAAAAATAGGTTAGATAAATGGTTGAATGAAAGGGATATGGGAACAGAGCAGGCATATGGGATTATGGCTACTGCTCATGTGGTAGATAAACACCAACACGGACTGGTTGGGCAAACGGCCCATTTTAGTGTTGTAATTTCTATGCAATTCTATGTAAAATTCCTTTTCCTCCCTCCATTCTCACAGTATTGAAGACAAGATTAATGGCACAATATTATTCTTAACTCATTTTTTTTCCAGGACCTCAAAACTGTGAAACTTATTACATCTGTCTTTCTTTCCCTTCAGGTTTCTTGATGTACCATATTTTCTCTTTTATTCTATTTAACCTTAGTGTTCTGAATAGATAGCTAGTAACATTAATTAATAAGTAATGGAACTTAGAGACTTGAAACCATTGCTCTGGTTACATAGTTTGAATGCTGCTCTGCATTGCTTGGATATGTTGAACATGGTGTCTACTAAGATTCCTAGTCCTCTTTCAATTTCATCCTTAGCTATTTCAATACCATCCATTTGTGTTAGGTAGGAAATTCTAGGATATTAATCTTGCAACGATGAAGGAATGGCAACATATGTCCAAGTCAGAATGGTGTGTGACTTGCAGGGAAATTGTGTAACATTGCTGCTCTAGTCCTTCTCAGTGGGAAGGGTAGGGAGATACTCCTGAAATAACGTTGGTGTGTTGCTGCAGTGCACCCGAACATCGTAACATGCTGTAGCCACAGTGTGCCGCTGGTAGACGGGGTGGATATTGAGTCTAGTGACAGGAACATTGATCAAGTGGACTGCTCTATCCTGGATGCTTAATTTCTTCAGTATTGCACCAATCTAGGTTGGTGTTTTCATATATTTACTCTTCCCTTGGGGAATCGTTTGAAATAGTGGAGGAATTCAGTGATTAACAGTCTGACATGCCATGACGTGAACGCTCCTTCCATGGCTATAACCATCTGGCCACTAGGGTGGGAGGGTTTTATGGGCTTTAACAATCGATACAGTGATTTGGTGGGGGGTGGGCGTGGGGAGCACACACCTTCCCAGTGGATGCAAGTATCCCAATGGATGCAACCCAGACTATAGAGCCGGAGCTCTGGTCTTCATTCGCTGGAACGGAGTTTCTGCTCCTTCTGACTCAGAGGTGGGAACGCTAACACTATGCAAAAGGTTTGCTCCTACCCATCTACGTGAGTGGTTATTATTTTGTCACACTCCTGACTTGAGCTTCGTAGATGGTGGATAGGCTTTGCGGTGTTAAGAGGTATTTACAGTGTTGAGGGGTTAAGAGGCTTATTGCACAGCATTCAACAACTGATCTACCTAACACAATTGTGGGAGCACCATCACAACAATAACAGCATTGGTTCAAGAAACCAATCTACCATCACCTTCTCAGGACTATGAGCGGTGGGCAATAAGGCCTCCATGGTGTCACTCACATCCCAAGAACAAATTAAAAAGATTACTGGTTCTGTAGTTACCTGTTCTGCCATCCTTTTTGAATATGGCCAAGGCATTAGACTGTATCCAATCTATTTATACTTTCCCAGTGTTTATTGACTGCCTCAATAATTGTCAAAGCCTCACAAATCAGCTCCATAGTCTGAGTACACTACGATAAAAACCATCTAATCATGAGGAATTATTTATTCGAAGTCATATAAGTTCATCCAGGACTTCCATTTCATCTACATTTAAAGTACTAAATTTTGACCTTTTGTTTGGAAGGGTATGTTTTTCGTTATTTACCTTGTGAATAGATATGCTCTCCTTTATTTTTAAGCTGATTTGCGTCTTTTAATGTTCTCACCTAGGGCCCGATATTAGGAGGGAGGCGAGTTGGCAGTGGGGGGTCGACTGGGCACGTGGGTGCTTCCGGGTTTCCCGTTGCAGACCTGCGCAGCGGGCGCACTGCGCACTTGCATCACAAGCTGTCAGCAGGAGGAGCCCTATTTAAAGGGGCAGTCCTCCAATGCTCCTCCTGCAGCAAAGAACCAAAATAACAGAATGGAGCAGGCCAGAGGCAAGGCTGCTCCAAGGTTTTCTGACTCCTCACTCCAGGTGCTGCTCGATGGGGGGAGGAGGAGGAGGAGGGAAACATTTTTCCCATCAGATGGGAGGAAGTGGCCTCCCTCTGCCACCAAGAAGGCCTGGCTCGAGGTGGCTGAGGAGGTCAGGAGCAGCAGCAATGTCGGCCGAACCTGGGTCCAGTGCAGGAAGCACTTTAATGACCTAACCAGGTCAGCCAAAGTGAGTATACTTACGCATTCTCCCACACTCTGTCTTCCACATCACCTCCACCACTACACAACTCCTTCTGCACTGCCACCACAACGCTCTCGCATCACTCCTCACATCCACTCAACCATCATCCTCACCTTGCCTGCACTTACTCACTGCCCCAGTTCCCATTCGAACACTACCACGCAACCCAATCCTCATACAATCTCATGGCTATGTCTCACACGCACCCTCCCATGCATCTCCCTCACGGTCACCCCACCCACACCAATTTATGCAGCGGGTCACCATGCAACCATTACTCAATCACACCTGTGTTTTGCCTTGATAGGAGAAGAGATGCCAGAATGCCTGGGAGAGGGCAAGGACCGGAGGGGGCCCGCCCCACCAGGTGGTCCTAACGGACGCGGAGCAGTAGGCAACAGAAATAAGCCGCACGCTGGAGTGCCTGTCCGTGGCAGACGCCGAGACTGGGAGTGCACAAGCGGCTGGTGACAGAAATGTAACAGTCAGCACTCATGATAGCGAATGATCTTAACATCACTTGACATCTGCAGCACCTCAACATCTGTCAACATGCTTAATATTGCTTTCTGTTCTCTTGCAGGGCCATCTGCGGCCGCCGTGACTGTGGAGGGCGATTCCTCAGAGGACCTGCCGGCTTCTGAGGGGGCATCGTCACATCTGAGCCAGCCATCCACCAGCGCAGATACACACACCTCGGTGGGTCCCTGTCCTGTTAGTTGGGCTTGCACATGGTGAGTCACCATGCACATGAGCACGAGCAGACCCTGGTGGCAGGGGCAGCCATGGAGAGTCCGCGTCTGTGGGAGCACTCATCTCCAGGCTCTGCTCAGCTGGACCCAGATGCTGAACCCTGGGGGCCAGCAGCACATTGCCGAGGTACTGGAACAGTTGCCACGCGCACTCTCCACAATCGTGCAGAGGATGGAGGAGTCCAACTCCTTCATTTGTGGAATACTGTCACAGGGACGTGAAGGCATCTCTGAGATAGTGTCGTGGGTGGGTGCGGGAATGTCTGCGATGGAGGGAAGGCTAGCCTCCATCGAGCTTCAAGCACGGCTCAACAATGAGTCCATTCAGGCCCTGACAATGGCTGTTCGGATTCAGGGTGAGCAACATTCTGCCGCCTTAAACAGGCTGACCGATACATTACAACTGTCCTTCCAAGGCTTCACACAAGTCCTCCAAACTGTCGTCCAGCAGGGTGGAAGGAGTGATGTGGACTTGGCCCAGGAGAGGGATGATAGCGAAAAGGGACACGGAAGTGGGGACGCCACTCAAAGCACTCCCACATCTCACCCGTTGTCCCCCTCTCAACCAGTACCCACAATGCTGCCTCCTCTCCAGGTAGCCGAGTCTTCCCCTGCACAAGTGCAGGTGGAGCAGTCTTTGGAGGGGCCCTCACGGGCACCGAAACCCAAAGGGCGTCCACGCAAAGCATCTCATTGGTCAGGGCATGGACAAGAGCAACCTGCCACTACCTCTGCTGAAGTCACAGGGGATGCACCATGTAGGGGTTCCCGTAAACGTGAGGCTAAGGTTTTGTGAGCACAAAGGGGATGCACAAGGGTGTATGACAGAATGTCATGTTTTTCATTTAGTTTTATTTGTTTTGCCAACCATATGAAATTTTGCTATCACCACTACTGCCACATCTTTGCAAATCTTGTCTGGTTTGTTGAATAATTCCCTTTCCTGAGGATCACCATGAAGACCCACACCTGATGCCACCCATTGTGTCACTGCAGAGTGGGTGTAGGTGTATTTGCAGGGCTCTTTTGTGCAGACAACTGAGAGACGCCAGCAATGTCCCCGGTAGCACCCTGGAAGGATCCGGAGGAGAAGTTGTTGAGGGCAGTGGTGACTTTGACAGCGACAGGTAAGATGATGATGCTCGGGCCAGCTGGGAGCAGCTCGGCATCAAGAAGGCTGCAGATGTCCACGACTACATGTCGAGTGACTCTGAGCCTCCGTGTGCACTGCTCCTCAGAGGTCCAGGAAGCTGAGCCTCGGTCTGTACACCGTGGCGAGGGTAGTGCCTTCTGCAACGCATCTCTCTCTGCGGTTGCCCTTCCTCCTGCTGCGCAGGTGGATGTGTCACACACTGTGTTGTGGAGCTCCACGTGTCAGAGGTGGACGACATGGCCGGTGATGCTGTTCGTCCTCCGATGAGGTCATGACTGCAGCTATGGCGGCCCCCATCCACAAGATGTACGTTTGAGGGGGTCTGCAAGGTAGGTAAATGTGTCTGCACACCATGCAATGCCCGTGGCCATTTTTGGGGGTTAACCAATTTAACCCCCAATATGTTTTACACGCTCAGGATAGCTAGTCAGGGTAGACTTCATTAATGCACAAATTCACAAATCCTAATTTTAAAAGTTAACATTTTTGCACAAGTTATTTTGAAATACTATTTTTAGTATTTGTTAGTTGTAAATTCTATTTTTAAAGACATTTTTCACTTAATATCTTATTTGCCAAGCACAGTATGTGAACAGCATGAGTGTCAGCCGTGGCTCAGTGGTAGCATTCTTGCCTCCAAGTCAGAAGATACAAACAAAAATACAATATACATAAATAAATGTAGAAGGTGCCAACAATAACTTACTAAATTGCATCACAAACACTTTTGGAATTTTCTTGTTTAGCTCTTGAATCTAAGAGTACAGCCAAAGAGATTTGCAGTATTTATTGCATCAGCAATCAGAACATAAAATTGCCAAATGCCTCCTAGAAAAAGATCAATTACATGCCTTAATCTTGATTGCATGCTACAATATATAACTTGCTAAAATTAAGGTACTTGATTTGCTCCTGGCTGGGTACCATGAGTCATTCTACAAGTTATGAAGTCAATTAGTACCTTGCATTATTCACCTGTGAATTTGAACAGTTAATATTTGTGCTCGACTTGATTTGTTTGCTTTTGGGGTTTTTTTCTCTATTGAATGCATTCATTCCAGGAAGGAATATTTGGAAAACAAAAATACTTTTGACAGTTTGACTACGATTACAACAGAATTATGAAAGTTTAGACAATTTGAAACTTAGCAGGAAATAGTTATTTTCATCCAGCTACTGCAAATTTCTAAAATAAAAAAATCAGTGCTCTTTTGGGATTTTGCCTGTCAAAAAGGAGCATATCAGAACTTCAGAAATCGCCAGTTTTACAAATATTATTGTTACAAAATCTGAAGAAAAAAATGTAACTCAAGCCTCAAAATTAACAAATAGATTAGTAATTTTACACTAAGTTCTGATCTAGGTTTGCCACTTTTTACCAAACTGAACACCAGACTGGGGCCAGTGCACAGTTGGGATCACAGCCTGAGTCCTGTTACTACTGAGAATCTATTGAAACTTGAGTAACTAATGCTTCCTCATTATAAGACACAAAAAGAAATGGAAAATGGACTATTTTTTTTTAAAAAGGCTTTTGGTGTTAGTTACATTTTAGAGATTTCTGGATACCCCATTCGAAAAATGGATAGACCAGTCCAAAATTGGAAGAGTACACATGCAACTGTCACATTAAAAATAATACACACCACCAATGGGTACATATTTATTTTTAAACATCATGAATGTACAAATATTCATTATTCTAAGTTCACTTTATTATCTAAAACAAATTCACATTTAGTTTTCACACAAAACACATTTAATTTCACAATGAAAAACAAGTTGAGAGGCAAAACAAATTTACAGTTTCTGTACCGATTTATTGCTATACAGTCAAAATCTGATAAGATCACACATTGGGTCACAAATGTGAAGTACTATTTCCACCCACCCCCCACCCCAAAACATATAGGGGTAGATTTTACAAATTAGCATCAGAGCTTCGCATAATAGGAGCTCCCATTTCAGGAAACTCTGTGCCAGGAGCATTAATTTGTAAAATCTACCCCACATAGAAATAAAAGATATAAAAGTCATGAAGAAGTTGGTTTCTTAAGTCTCCCTGAACAGCAATCTAACCTTATTTGACTCTTCAGGTAGCTCAGATGGTTTGCTTGTTGATGTAATCCTTACAGAGAAGTACTGCTTGTGACAGGTTATAAATGCCTTGTTAATCTTCCGCAGCAGGTGATGCCAGACGTGAAATACAAATTATTTAAAAGTTGGCCATACTCTGATTAAAACCACCTTTTAGAGTAAAAAGAAACTGCATTAATTCTAGCAGGAAGTATTATGAAGGTGGCGGGGCTTTTAAAATTCTCCATTATCATATATAAATTAGCAATCCACTTTGTTCAGAGGCAGCTAGCCAACATCTTGAATATCCAAATGAGATCAAAATTAAGAGCTTTTAATAATTTGTCACAAAGCTTGTTTAAATTTGTAGCCTTGCAACTTGGTTGCAAGGGGAGATATTTGTAAAATGTACCTAATGCTAGAAGGTTTCAACCTCCGGTTCATATTCAGCAAGTGAGGGAAGGTCCCACGCTTAACATATGGCAGCCTTCTCGGACTAAAGCAGAGACACAAGTTTGTGCATAGCATATTTAGAACAGTGGCAGTCTGAAAGTTAAGGAGATATATGGTATTGTGGGGACAAGGCAAAGAGTCGCATTTTTGGAAAGTGTTAGTTGGTAGCATATATTTTCCAAAATTGTGGAAATGTAGAAACCTTTTGAAGAATTTGGGGTAATAACTTGTTTTGTGATGTAAGTATAGTATATGACACGATCAACAGTGAATTTATAAATATGAAGTTGACCAGACAACTTACAAGCAACAAGGCAATTTAGAATGTATACATCAATAACCAGCTTTTTTGCTGTATTACAATCAACAAGAACTGGGGTGCAAGTTGATTTCTCCATCTCAGCCTTACTATCAGAGAGATATGGTAAGCAGGAGCAGGCATTTCCAGTTATATAGTATTGGTAGACAACTGGGAGCAGTTTTCACTAGACTGAATGATGCATGGTCTAGGGAGGAATAAAGATGGACAACTGTGAGATAATGCTTTACAACCCATTAAAAATAAGTAAAATGAATTGTGCAATATACAATATTTATTTTAAATAGGAAGCACAATGCAACACTGGGGCAAAACTAGCAAGGTCACACAGCTTTTGATCATAATGACAACTAGTTGTAAAGATATAATCTTTTCAGGTTTTGCCTGTATTGATTTTTTTCTTTAAATACACTTGTTCTTCCAGTGGATGGGCCCAGTTTGTTTCTGCCCAAATTATAATCACCAAAGCCCAATTATTTGCTGCTTTACAAAATATTTTGGTACAAAATTCATGACCGTTAGTAGCTTTTCCACGTGTATTGATTACAGTTCCAGTAATAGCATCTCCACTAAAGTAGAAATTTGTAAATGTCATTGACAGAGCACTCTTATAAACACATTGCAGTACATTTCCTTCATTTGCAAAAAAGTCAGGTGAATTTAATAATGTTGTCTTTTTCGCTAACTTCAGGGAAAAGGACTCCATTGACTGAAGCAGTATCCTTTTAGGGGTCATACAGTACCCAAATATTAGGCAAAGTCTCTCAACCTGACCAGAATTTCATTGTCCTAATGCTGATAAGTCATTTACAAAAAGCAAAACTGAAAATTGGAAGAAGGTTTTTTTGACAGTACCCGAATCAATAAAACAAATAGCCTGAAAGATTACTTTTCTCTGTAAACTAGAATATTTAAGATTTAATCACTTTAGCACATTCCACCTAAAGTACTACCACCAATTATCATCTGCGGGATAAAAGCGTTAAAAAAAGTTAAAATTGGTAAGACTCCATGCATTTGACATTAGTTAAGAAGCACACTCAACTGGCCATATGTGTGTACATATAAATTACACAATCACACAGACAAGAAGTATTTGATTTTACAATAATAAATATGCACAAGCACAAAGATAGAAAATATTTCTGTGACTGACTCCACACAATTAAGATTCAATTGCCCAAGACTTCTGCAGGAAGCAGAATTTACCAAAAGTTTAAAGCCACCTTATCTTCTACAAATGGAGTACCCACTAACTTCCACTAGATGACTTTGGTAAATTTTTAAACCGTCTTACAATATAACATTTTTAGGGTCCCGAGGTGAAGTTGACTTTGGCGGTAGTGCAAAAACGGGCGATAGCGAATCTGCAACCATTTTTACACCTGATTTTCTTTAAAAGAAAATCAAACGAAGTGTAAAACAGGCTGCTGGTTTGCTATCGCCCGTTTTTGCACTACTGCCACAGACCACTTTCACCCCCATAGTAAGCACATAACACAATCAGCATCGTTCTCGGGGACAAACATTTTATATTTCTGTGCATCAGCTTGTATGGTTCTATTAGCAAGCAGTAAATTTAATTTTGATACCTCTAGACCACTAGAGTTGCCATCTGAAAAGCAACAGGCAGTGGCTACCAGAAAGCACAGGTAAATCGAAAGATCATTCTATTTGGGCATTTTGGATATGACAAGGATGCGATAGTTTACTTCTAGAACTGATTTTTGTAAACTTTTTTTTTACTAATTAAGAGCTGGTAATATAGCTGCCAGACTACACCATCAGAATCAGATGGACGTGTGCTGTTCCAAAACATCACAAAAATGTAACATATCTGCAGTGTAATAACACAGAATTTAAATTGTCCGGTACTCTCCAAAATGCCGAGATGCCTTTCTCTAGATCCATTGTTAAGGTTACCTTTAAAATACCATGCTTTGCAAAGATGCCAAACTTCATTAGTGCCATGTAAATAAGGCATCTATCCAAATGAATATTGCCTTAATTAATATTAAATTGGACTTGAAGTCCACTAGCGACATTAAGGGACAGAAAGTAGTTTTTAAAATTCATACAGAAGAGTGAATGAAATGCAGTGGACATTGCAATCTCAATCCAGTGCTTCATAAATGCTCCGTGGTGACAATATTATCCATCTCCAGTTTTAAGACATTTCAGTGAAAGCTGCACTAACATAACTGATTCTAATTTAGCTCAATGCCCAAACTAAAAAAATCAGCTAGTCACATTTTCTTTCACAATTACAATTCATGTGTTTGATGAATGATTGAGAAAAGGAATTCCTGTGAAAGTCTTCAGTAGGAACATGCAAGACTCTGCAAAAGATATTTCCTTAATGGCAGCAATGAAAAGGCCTTAGCTAATAGGCCTCAAAGGAGGTCTTCTCCTGGAAGAGCACTTTTTTATTCTTAAGATATGTAAACTTTCAGAAGGTCATACTTTCCTCTCATTGCAAAATTTGCAGTGAATCCCTCCACTGAGGTCTGTCACAACACCTGCTTTGACTAAATCTTCCAGGAAACTCCTCTCAGTTTCCACATTGTGCATAGTTTGGGCCTTCATAGCATCCATTGGGACATTTTCATAATAGTGCAATGGTGTTTGTGGTTGGCTAAGGTTGTATCCAAATCCTGCTAAGCTGACTTCATCACATAAATGTGTAGCCAGAACAACAGCGCTGACTCCCAATGTAGGAATGTTCTAAAATATAAATCAGACAATATTCATGTTATTAATGCAAGGCTTATTTTTTTTAAACGAAGTACAAGTCTAGTGCCGCATTAGGACATTAATAAAAATCTGAAATCATAGTTAGTTGCTTCAACTAGAACATGAGAAAGTGTAACAAACAAACAAAACTGATGGACAGGAAAAGATCTGCTGGTCCATTAAGCCTGTCCCATAGTCATGTCGCAAATAAGCACCATGACCCCAAATGCTCCCCACCTGCCAGCAGCCATGTAAATCTCCTTGGAGAGGCAAAAAACCAGAACAAGAAAAGGCCAGTAACCAAATAAGAATATATTTCAACAGCTGCTGCTTGCCATATTGGAAAAACAATGGAGAAACACAGCACAAACATAATGCTTTCACTTTCTGCTTGTTTAGGTTCACACTGCTAATTTACTTTTTCTGCAATTCAAATTTCACATGTAGCATTTATGATCATTCAGGAACACCAAATTGATCCAGTTCAATAAAACTTCCAAGGTTTTGTACTTTTGAAAAAATATATACCAACATAAAATATGCAAATAAAAAAGTGGTGATAACTTAGCATTAAGAATGTTTTCACTAAATGAATAAGGCTACTGAGGAGCTGGGAAAAAGCATGGACTATAAGAAAAACTATTTCACAAGAGAAAAAAAACAGTAATAAACTACATTTATGCATTGACTCAATTGTCTGCTATAATAGAAAGTAGTAGCTAATCAAGACTATCCAAAGTACAGTAAATTGCTTCTCTCTATTTGCCTACTTCAGTCCTTTCCAGCAATACTCACTTGTTTTAGTTTACCAACAAGATCAGCTGATGCTGCACACAGTTCACCTCTCATCCACCCTCAACTCCAGCACCCAACCTGTCAGAGACCAGAGACGGCCAGCACAGGAACACATTTAAACAGGCAGGATTCATGTTGATTTTAAAGCCAATAACTTTACAAAGATCAGCACTGTAGAGACTGTTCATGGGATTGCTTAGAGGTAGCACTTAATGCTTTCAGTGGATCACTTCTGTAAGCTGAGAAGTCTGTAGCTGGCTCAAGTGATCATTTTTTAGCCAGTTCCCTCCGGTCTTCTTGCTGGAATTGAGAGCAGGTATGTAGAAGACCAGTAAGCCTGCCAGCAGAGCAGTGAATTGATCAACTGTACAGTGTCAGATGACCTTGCAGCAGGAGGTCTGAAGAATTTCAAAGCTCTCATCTTGCAGCAGTTATTTTCCAGCACTGCCAAATAAAACTGACTTATCATTCATCTCATTTTGCTGTTTGTGGATCTTACTGTGCGCAATTGGTTGTTGCGTTTGCCCACACAACAGTGACTGCAATTCAAAAGCAATTAATTCGTTGTTAAGCACCTTGAGACATCGCAAGGACGTAATTAGATGCTATATAAATGGAAGATCTTTCTTTCTTTACCGAGTTCCAATTTACATTGTCATACAGCTTGGATATTGATTTTGCAACTCTACAATTATTTATGGGGTAGTTTCTCATGAGTTAAAAGCAAGTTTTCAACTTTTTTAGGACATAAGAAAATCCAGAGTGAGAAAAGGACATTCAGCTTATCAAGCTCACTCCATCTAGTCCATTATATGCATAGACATGCTCCTATACCACATGTATGAAGCATCAAGTTTCCTTCCCCTACCTCCCTTGGGAAGAAAAAGTCAAGTTACCCTCAATAAGATGCCAACTGACCCCCTTGACTGACAAAACAGTCAAGATATTCTACATATCTTTGAACGGATCTTTTCAGAATAGCCATGTTCGCAAGTCTCATGAACAACTATTGTGTCATAGTGTGCTCTGGATGGCAGCTTATCATATCTCAGAATGTTTCCAATATAGCTAATTAATTTAAAGTGCAGTGAAGATTGTTATATTGGCAAATTCAACAGCCATTTTACGCACAGCAAGATCCCACAAAGAAATAAATGACTAATATGTTTTAGTGGTATTGTTTGAGGGAAGAATGTTGGTGAGGACACCAGGAAAACACACTGTTCTTCAAGTAGTATCACCTGAACAGACAGATGGGGCCTCATCTTGTCGATACAGCATAATGCTGCTGTGAAGCATCAACCTAGTTTGTGTGCTCAAGCTCTAAAATGGGCTTTTATTGACAAGTTACTAAACACAGAACTGGAAACAGGCCATCTCTGCTGGTCCTCTCAGTCAGGAAATGTTGTGCAATACATGGAAACCTAGAGAAACAAAAAAATGGCAGGGGCAGGGGCAGAGGCAGAATGCTGATTATTAAAATTGTGACTATTATCAGCTTTAAAAAAAATGCATTGGCTCGAAATTTCCTGCAACGGCAGTTCTGACAACAAACATCATAAGTTAGACCGCTGCGAGTCTCAATTCTCCAGTGGCGAATTGACACCAAATTGTACTGAAAAACTTATTTGAGTATGCCACAACGAGGATAGTGATGAAACAGAAGCATCGCAGCCAAAGGCTCAATTACCGCGGTGTGTGTGCGCCTTTCTTTATCAAGGTGTCTTCCAGCGGCCAGAAAACTAGCACAAATCAAAGAAATTCGCCATCGCCGCTGTTTTGAATGGGGCGAAGCTATTATAGTTAACTTTTATCTGTTTTAGCAAGGCTCTCAGTGACGCAGCGCAAAGACTCACGAAATTCTGATGTGGTATAAAAACTAATATAACTCTCTTATTCATAATTTCCTGTAACTTCTGTACTAAAATAATGGTGCATGTGCAAGTTTTCAAGAAATTCCAGACCATTAGTGACACTATAATAAAACTGCAATTCAACAAATGCCCACTGTGTGGTGCCAAACATCCAATTAAAGTTCTTATACATACACAATGCAATTTTACAACGGCAGTGGTTGATGAATTTATTTTTGCAAAAGTCGATAATTAAGGCAAACAAAAAGGGATAGCAGGCTTATTAATGTGGTTTGGAAAATGCACTTCAAAATGATAATGAGTTATAACTGCTTTAATGAAATAGTCCAATAGGCCTTATTGTTGCGAGAATATTGTGTAAGTGTTTACGATCTCAGAGATTGTAAGGGTGACTGATGTGGGAAATGGAAACTCACACTGGTCCGGTGGGAAGAGAGGAGGTGCTCTTCTGAGAATGGGGTACAAGCTGAATTTAGGGAGTTAGGAGTTAAACTAAAAAGTAGGACCTCAAAGGTAGTAATCTCAGGATTGCTACCAGTGCCACGGGCTAGTCAGAGTAGGAATGACAGGATAGCTAGGATGAATACGTGGCTTGAGAGATGGTGCAAGAGGGAGGGATTCAAATTCCTGGGACATTGGAACCGGTTCTGGGGGAGGTGGGACCAGTACAAATTGGACGGTCTGCATCTGGGCAGGACTGGAACCAATGTCCTAGGGGGAGTGTTTGCTAGTGCTGTTGGGGAGGGTTTAAACTAATGTGGCAGGGGGATGGGAAACGATGCAGAAAGTCAGTGGGAAGTAAAGTGGTGACAGAAACAAAAGGCAGTAAGGGAGAGTGTACAAAACATGAACGGACAGATGGTCTGAGAAAGCAGGGCAAAGACCAAGGGAAGTCTAGATTAAACTGCATTTATTTCAATGCAAGAAGTCTGATGGGCAAGGCAGATGAACTCAGGGCATGGATGGGTACATGGGACTGGGATGTTATAGCTATTACTGAAACATGGCTAAGGGAGGGGCAGGACTGGCAGCTCAATGTTCCAGGGTACAGATGCTATAGGAAAGATAGAGCAGGAGGTAAGAGAGGAGGGGGAGTTGCGTTCTTGATTAGGGAGAACATCACGGCAGTAGTGAGAGGGGATATATCCGAGGGTTCGCCCACTGAGTCTATATGGGTAGAACTGAAGAATAAGAAGGGAGAGATCACTTTGATAGGATTGTACTACAGACCCCCAAATAGTCAACGGGAAATTGAGGAGCAAATACGTAAGGAGATTACAGACAGCTGCAAGAAAAATAGGGTGGTAATAGTAGGGGACTTTAACTTTCCCAACATTGACTGGGACAGCCATAGCATTAGGGGCTTGGATGGAGAGAAATTTGTTGAGTGTATTCAGGAGGAATTTCTCATTCAGTATGTGGATGGCCCGACTAGAGAGGTGTCAAAACTTGACCTCCTCTTGGGAAATAAGAAAGGGCAGGTGACAGAAGTGTTAGTGAGGGATCACTTTGGGACCAGTGATCATAATTCCATTAGTTTTAAGATAGCTATGGAGAATGATAGGTCTGGCCCAAAAGTTAAAATTCTAAATTGGGGAAAGGCCAATTTTGATGGTTGTAAACAATTTTACAACACCAAGTTATAGTCCAACGATTTTTATTTGAAATCTACAAGCTTTCGGAGGCTTCCTCCTTCCTCAGGTAAATGTCAGGAGCTCCTTGAAGCCTACGCATTTATACATCACAGAACAATACATGGTGTTTACAGACTGCCCCTGCAACTGCCCGTTGCCAAGGAAATCACCGTGTTCAGACAGAGAGGTGTCACCTACAGAACCCCCGAATACACATTCAACAAAAAAACAAACAGGAAAAAAAACAGAGAGAGAGAGAGAGAGGCAGAAACATCCGGAAGGCAGAGAAAGCCAGCAAATGACCCATTATATTAAAAACAGATAGCTTTTGTTCGCTGGTGGGGTAACGTGTAGCGTGACATGAACCCAAGATCCCGGTTGAGGCCGTCCTCATGGGTGCGGAACTTGGCTATCAATTTCTGCTCGACCATTTTGATGGTATTAGACAGGAACTTTCAGAAGTTGATTGGGAGAGTCTGTTGGCAGGCAAAGGGACGTCTGGTAAGTGGGAGGCTTTCAAAAGTGTGTTAACCAGGGTTCAGGGTAAGCACATTCCTTATAAAGTGAAGGGCAAGGCTGGTAGAAGTAGGGAACCTTGGATGACATGGGAGATTGAGGCCCTAGTCAAAAAGAAGGAGGAGGCATATGACATGCATAGGCAGCTGGGATCAAGTGGATCCCTTGAAGAGTATAGAGATTGCCGGAGTAGAGTTAAGAGAGAAATAAGGAGGGCAAAAAGGGGACATGAGATTGCTTTGGCAGATAAGGCAAAGGAGAATCCAAAGAGCTTCTACAAATACATAAAGGGCAAAAGAGTAACTAAGGAGAGAGTAGGGCCTCTTAAAGATCAACAAGGTCATCTATGTGCGGAACCACAAGAGATGGGTGAGATCCTAAATGAATATTTCACATCGGTATTTACGGTTGAGAAAGGCATGGATGTTAGGGAACTTGGGGAAATAAATAGTGATGTCTTGAGGAGTGTACATATTACAGAGAGGGAGGTGCTGGAAGTCTTAACGCGCATCAAGGTAGATAAATCTCCGGGACCTGATGAAATGTATCCCAGGACGTTATGGGAGGTTAGGGAGGAAATTGCGGGTCCCCTAGCAGAGATATTTGAATCATCGACAGCTACAGGTGAGGTGCCTGAAGATTGGAGGGTAGCAAATGTTGTGCCTTTGTTTAAGAAGGGCAGCAGGGAAAAGCCTGGGAACTACAGACCGGTGAGCCTGACATCTGTAGTGGGTAAGTTGTTAGAGGGTATTCTGAGAGACAGGATCTACAGGCATTTGGAGAGGCGGGGACTGATTAGGAACAGTCAGCATGGTTTTGTGAGTGGAAAATCATGTGTCACGAATTTGATTGAGTTTTTTGAAGGGGTAACCAAGAAGATAGATGAGGGCTGTGCAGTAGACGTGGTCTACATGGACTTTAGCAAAGCCTTTGACAAGGTACCGCATGGTAGGTTGTTACATAAAGTTAAATCTCACGGGATCCAAGGTGAGGTAGCCAATTGGATACAAAATTGGATTGACGACAGAAGACAGAGGGTGGTTGTAGAGGGTTGTTTTTCAAACTGGAGACCTGTGACCAGCGGTGTGCCTCAGGGATCGGTGCTGGGTCTGCTGTTATTTGTTATTTATATTAATGATTTGGATGAGAATTTAGGAGGCATGGTTAGTAAGTTGCAGATGACACCAAGATTGGTGGCATTGTGGACAGTGAAGAAGGTTATCTCGGATTGCAACGGGATCTTGATAAATTGGGCCAGTGGGCCGATGAATGGCAGATGGAGTTTAATTTAGATAAATGTAAGGTGATGCATTTTGGTAGATCGAATCGGGCCAGGACCTACTCCGTTAATGGTAGGGCGTTGGGGAGAGTTATAGAATAAAGAGATCTAGGAGTACAGGTTCATAGCTCCTTGAAAGTGGAGTCACAGGTGGATAGGGTGGTGAAGAAGGCATTCAGCATGCTTGGTTTCATTGGTCAGAACATTGAATACAGGAGTTGGGATGTCTTGTTGAAGTTGTACAATACATTAGTACGGCCACACTTGGAATACTGTGTACAGTTCTGGTCACCCTATTATAGAAAGGATATTATTAAACTAGAAAGAGTGCAGAAAAGATTTACTAGGATGCTACCGGGACTTGATGGTTTGACTTACAGGGAGAGGTTGGATAGACTGAGACTTTTTTCCCTGGAGAGTAGGAGGTTAAAGGGTGATCTTATAGAAGTCTATAAAATAATGAGGGGCATAGATAAGGTAGATAGTCAAAATCTTTTCCCAAAGGTAGGGGAGTCTATAACGAGGGGGCATAGATTTAAGGTGAGAGGGGAGAGATACAAAAGGGTCCAGAGGGGCAATTTTTTCACTCAAAGGGTGGTGAGTGTCTGGAATGAGCTGCCAGAGGCAGTAGTAGAGGCAGGTACAATGTTGTCTTTTAAAAAGCATTTGGACAGTTACATGGGTAATATGGATATATGGGCCAAGTGCAGGCAATTGGGACTAGCTTAGTGGTATAAACTGGGCGACATGGACATGTTGGGCCGAAGGGCCTGTTTCCATGTTGTAAACTTCTATGATTCTAAGGCACATTAGTGGGATTGAGTAGAGCAAGTTTTATTCTATGCCTGACTTGAGAGTGTACAATAAAAACAGAAAATGCTGGAAATATTCAGCAAGTCAGGCAGCATCTGTGGAGAAAGAAACAGAGTTAACGTTTCAGGTCAATGACCTTTAGTCAGAATTGGTAGAAGTTGAAGATTAAAAAGTTTTTAAGCAAGGGAAAGCGGGGGGCGGGAAGGGGAGAGGAAGGGGAGGGGAGGAAAGAACAAAAGGGAAGGTCTGTAATAACTTGGCAGGCAGGAGTGATGAAATGACAAAAGGGATGATGAAGAGTGGTAATGGAACAAGTAAAGAAACAAAAGATGGACTCACTATCTTTTGTTTCCTTACTTGTCCCATTACCACCCTCCTTGCCTTGCACCATCATCCCTTTTGTCATTTCATCACTTCTGCCTGCCATCCTATCACAGACCTTCCCTTTTGTTCTTTGCTCTCCCCCCCACCCCCCCCCCCCCGCTTTCCCTGGCTCTGTACTTGCTAAAAAACTGTTTAATCTTCAATTTCTTCCAGTTCTGATGAAAGGTCATTGACCTGAAACGTTAACTCTGTTTATTTCTCCACAGATGCTGCCTCACTTGCTGAGTATTTCCAGCATTTTCTGTTTTTATTTCAGATTTCCAGCATTCGCAGTATTTTGCTATTGATTGAGAGTGTACAATGCTGAATACAAGAGCCAAACGTGCAGCCATCCCATATATTTTCCAGATTAGTACAATTTGAACTTTAAGTAATAGTAAAGTTTTAGATGGAAATTTCAGCTTGAGTATCAATTAAGTATTTCTTATTCTGATGCATTAACTGGCTGCAGCCACCAGTTTAATGCACAAGACTGTATTAGCATTTAATTTTCAAAAGCAATGTGTGTGCAATGACCAGTACAGCACCACAGTATTACCATAATACTAAGAAAGCCACAGCTCCTTATTTGGGAACTTTACACACTCTTAATGTAAGTAGTTTAAATGAGATGAGATTCTAAGGAAAAACGGATGTAACTGATAAAGAAGGGATGAGCAGGCTGAAGACACTGAAGGAAACCAAGGCCCCAGGTACAGACAGATTGCACCTAAGGATGCTTAAAAGACGCAGCTAATGAAATTGGATGGGGACTGAGTCTGATGATTGGAGAAAAAAAGAACATAAATCTATTAAAAAAGCAGAATTAACAGAGAACTACAGGCTGGTTAGTCTGACATTATAGGGAAAGTACTGGAGGGCATCCTGAAGAAACAAATGACAAACCACCTGGAGAAATACAGAACTAAACCTACTTGGAGTACTGGGCACAATTCTGGTCATACTACGAGAAAGATAACCAGGCATTGGAATTGGACAGTGAAAGGCAGCTAGATTGATAGGTGGAATTACGCACCTAATTTATGAGGAGAGGCTGCAGAAGCAGAGGATGGTTACACTGAAAAGACTGAGGGATTCAAGATCCTAAAGGGTATAAACAAGATACTAATAGAATAACACTGAAAGGGGATGGAAAAGTTGTTACTTAATTTATTTGGAAAATATTGGTCATGATTGTTGGTAGCCACCTTGGAAAAGATGCAGTGAGAACCAGGCACAAAAAGGGCATAAAACATATCCCTTTTCTTAATCAATATTCAGTTCTATCCATTTTTGAATTTTCATGGGGGTGCCTGTCTAAAACAAGATTCCTCTGCATCAAGTGCCCTGCTTATACAACATTCACCATAATCCATACAAAAGTGGGCCATGGCTCCACATTGGACACACAAAAAGAGTTTCCAAAAAAATTATAACATTCTGCAGTCAGAACTGCATTTTTAGTTCCAACAAACATTAAAAGGATATAGCTTACACAATCACAGACTACGGCAACCCTTCACCAAACATCCATAATCATGTCACATGGCCTTCAAACCATGTTTCTCCAAACTGTAATTTTCCCAGAACACATTTGTTAACCAAATAGCCCAAATTCAGACCATACCTGGTCCCATCCCCACAGTTTTGATCGAGGTTCAGGTAACTGCAGAAGATCTATAGCCGTCTCTCTTATAATCTCAGGGTTCAGAATTCGAAACTGTGCTGGTTCAATTGGTACTTCCTTTGCAACTGCCTGCCAGAACCAGATTTTTTCCCAAAATGACTAGAGTAGGTAATGACAAAAAAAAATGTTAATACTGGAAATTAACAAATGCCTTATGTACAGTGATGTTTTTGTTTCACAATTCTTATGCCTATTAAGTTAATTCACCAACTTCTACACATCACTTAGGTCTAACTTCACTAAAACCAATACTGGGATACAATTTTCCATTTGAATGCAAGATGCCAGGACTTTTGTGTCTATCTCAAAATATACTAAACATATTTTCTATTTGAATATTTAGCCGGGATGCACAAATACTTCAATAATGACATTTTGTTCTTTTATTTGGCAGCGTGCTATTCATACTGTTGTGGCTCTGGAAAATGAAGTATCTGTTTTTCAATGTAAACCCCTCTTTAGGATATTCATCGTGATGCTTTTTTCCACTATGTTCATCATACTGAACTTGCAGGATTAATACCAGCTTGTAGCTGGTGCAAGTATGGAGTTACATCATCCTCTCCCATCACAATGTGATGGATTAAGGAGAGCTCCCTAAAACTCAGCATGAATGCTCTAACCCATCCTCTGACTGTGATGTATGTCACCTCCTATACTGTCATTCTTTATGATTGAAAAGAGATGACTGGACATTCAGTTCTTTTCAATTAGAAGAAAACAAATTGCAGCACAGGAGGTTGTACTGGTTTATAAAACTGATAAGTAAAGATTGGGTAAAGTACTGGCTACAGTTACATTATGCCTAACACAAAGAATAATCAGTTCCAGACCATGTCTCAGAGGTAACCTTCTTTACACTGACACAGTTAGGGTTGGGAGGAAGCCGAAGGCACTACTAAAGTGGGGAAGTGCTCAGGGAAGGTCAGTACTTCCCACAAGGGAGGGAAGATCAGCGAGAGATCGTCAGGCTGTTCTTGCACATCTCCTGGTGACCAGTTTAGAGTGGCAAAGTCGTTTGCCTGCCCGTAAGCAAGTGGCCATTTGTATTCACAGCTAAAGTTTGTGTGTTTCTCAGAAAGAAAACAACCTGAGAAATAAGGAGTTCATCCTCTGACAAAGAAAGAGCACATGAAAATACCTCTAGGGCCACTTCCATCATCACCACTATGTAAAGACTTAAAAACCCATTAAGTGATTTCCTCCTGATGATTCAATATGGTCTGAAATGAATGAATACCCCACCGGTAAGGCATCATTTGCCAAAGTGACAGAAGAAAAGAATGAAACATGGAATAGGACATAATTATGGTTTGTCTACCATAACAGCAACTATTGATGAACCAGAGGTTTTGCTACTGTGGAGAAGTAATGAATGATCTTAACATCTTAGCATGTCACTTTTAGCTAAATATTTATACTGCATATAGGAAAGCAAAGCAAAACACTGCATTCATTAATTGACCCAGCTTTGTAGCTGTTACTCTTATCAAACAGTATTTTTACTATTAAGGTTCCTTACCTGCAAGTAAATACTGCCTCAGCACTCACAATGGAATGCTGTAATCACTTACAAGTCTTAATCAGTTGTCAGAGATGTTGCCATTTTGACATGCTCTCATTTGGCTGTGTATCAACAAATAATTGTACCTATAGAATTTTACAGCATTGAAGGAAGCTAGTCAGGCCATCACATCTGAAAGAGCTATTCACTGAGTACCCATCACATTTTTTTGGTTTTTATGCTTGGGTTCTATGTCACCGGCCACTGCTGTGAACTCTATGATCCAGAATGCACGTTTTGCTGCCCACTATATAGATGAAGGACCGCATGATGCAGACATAACAGAGAATCCTTACTACATAGAATCATACAGTACAGAAGGAGGCCTGTTGGCCCGTCATGCCTGTGCTGGCTCTTTGACAGAGCTGTCCAAATTAATCCCACTCCCCAGCCTTTTCCCCATAACCCTGCAAATTAATCCTCTTCAAGTATATGTCTAATTGCCTTTTGAAAGTTCCTACGGAATCTGTTTCCACCACTCTTTCAGGTAGGGCGTTCCAGATCTTAACAACCCTCTGTGTGAAACAATTTCTCCTCATTTCCCCTCTAGCTCTTTGCCAATTATTTTAAATCTATGACCTCTGGTTACCGACCCACTTGCCAGTAGAAACAGTTTCTCCCTATTTGCCCTATTTATCAAAACCCCTCATAATTTTGAATACCTCTATTAGGTCTCCCCTTAACCTTCTCTGCTCAGAGAACAAACCCAGCTTCTCCAATCTTACAATGAATTACAAAGAATGTACAGCACACAAACAGGACATTCGGCCCAATAGGTCCACGTTGGTGCTTATGCTCCATGTGAACCTCCTCCTACCCTTCTTCATCTAACCCTATTAAAATATCCTTCTATTCCCTTCGCCCTCATGTTTATCCAATTTCCCTTTAAATGTATCTATGCTAGTTGCCTCAACTACTCCTTGTGGTAGTGAATTCCACATTCTTACCGTTCTTTGGGTGAAGAAGTTTCTCCTGAATTCCCTATCTCTTCCCATAACTGAAGTCCCTCATCCCTGGTATCATCCTGGTTAACCTCCTCTGCACCCTCTCCAAGGCCTTGAAATCCTTCCTAATGCGTGGTGCCCAGAATTGTACACAATATTCCAGCTGAGGCCTAACCACTGATTTGTAAAGGTTTGGCATGACTTCTTTGTTTTTGTATTCAATGCCTCTATTTACAAACCTAAGTATCCCATGTGCTTTCTTAACTGCCTTATCAATTTGCCCTGCCACCTTCAAAGATTTGTGAATATGCATCCCTCTGCTCTTGCACCCCCCTCAAAAGATTACAATTTAGATTATACAGGGCATTAAATTGGGCCATGTAGTGCCCGTTGTTTCGGCGCTACACGGCCTCTCCGACATTCAAGATGGCGTCTTGAATGCGCACACACGTTTCCCGCATGACGAGCGCCGGACGCCATCTTGGTATAGGAGTTAGCGCAGGCGCAGATAACGAATGTTGGAATCATGTAATGTAGGGAGAAAATGGCTTCAATCAGTGTGCAACGCTGATTTAAAGTGATAGACACCATTTTGGGAGTTAACACTCAACTCAACGCAGTCTTAACCCCGACCATCTGAACGTGTCTTACAGTGCCTGGAGGACCCCCTACCGGCACTATTTAAAGGGACCATGCAGGATTTACAAGTTAGTGACTGGATTATTGCTTCTGGCTGCCTAGACATTTGTAACTGTTTTTGGAGGTCTCCTAGACTTGAACACTAGGACACGGGGACATAGCCTAACATTTAGAGCCAAGACGTGCAGGAGTGAAGTTAGGAAATACTTCTACATGCAAAGGGTGGGGAACGTTTGGAACGCTCTTCTGCATGTGAATGTTAAATCTGAGATTGACAGATTTCTGTGAACCAAGGGTATTAAGGGATATGGGGCTAAGACGGGTATATGGAGTTAGGTCACAGGGCCACCATGATCTCATTGAATGGTGGAACAGGCTCGAGGGGCTAAATGCCACTGCCACTTGCTGCCTCTTGATATGCTCCACCTTCTCCTGCAAGAAAGCAGGACGTGTGTCTGGGTGATGTGCCTGTCATGGTTGAATAGCTGCCAGTGTGTGTGGCCTGTGCCTTGTGGGTGGACGGCTTGAAACAGTGGTAATGTGTAAGGGTGAGAGGAAGCATCTGATTGGATGACTTGAGTACTGATGGAAAGAGTTTATTGGTATGTGGGGGATGGGGGCTATAGTGCGTGGTGCAGTTGGTAGGAGACGCCACTTGACAGTTGACCTCACTCACCTTGACCACTCATGTCAAAGCATTGAACTTCTTCCTGCACTGCATCCATGTTCATGATGCTGTGCGACTGGCATTGACTTCATTCCCTCCCACTGTCTTTTGAGTATATGTCTGGAGGGCCTCTTGCTCCCCCCTGTGGATATAGGATGTCCCTTCTTCTGTCCACCTCTTGCACCCAAGGTCTCTTGTGCATCAGCAGAGAAACTTGGTGCATGCGCTCTCGCAGGCCTGGTACCAACTCAGATCGGCAGATTGGTGAGGTCTGGTGTGCAGATTGGAGGATGTGGGATTTAGTAGTGCGCAACCTTTATTCAATGTTTTAACATAACTCATCAGTGTGTAAACATAGGGATGGAACCTGCATCTGTGTTTTATGTATGCGATGTCTGATCCCTGTTCAGACTCCGTGCAGACAGTAGACTGTTATTTTCAGCAAATAACAGGTACCAGCTACCTTTAAGATATTTCTAAGAAACATCCTCCCTTTAAGAGATTGAGCTCCCTTTGGAGGTGGAAAGTGTGAATTACATTGATTCCACGTACAATGCCTGGAAAGGAACACTGATTGCAGGTAAGTGCTCCCGTGGGTCCAAACTTGCGTCCTGCCTGTGCAGGGTCTGTCGGGCACGGGGTGGTAACCACCCAAAAAGGACCCTTATCGAATTTTTCCCCCACTGTCTCTTCATGTTGTTCCTCCCAAAGTGCATCACTTCACACTTATCCACATTACATTGCATCTGCCATGTGTCTGCCCATTTCACCAGTCTGTCTATATCCTCCTGAAGTCTGCTACTATCGTCTTCACTATTTACTACATTGCCAAGTGTTGGATAATCCACCATCTTCAAAATTGTACTCCCTATACCCAAGTCCAGGTCATTTATATATAAGAAAAGCAATGATCCTAATACCGATCCCTGCGGAACCCCACTGCATACTTCTCTCCAGTCCGAAAAACATCTGTTCACCACTACTCTCCTGCCTCCTATCCCTTGGCCATTTATGTACCCAAGTTACCACCGTCCCTTTGTGCTTCTATTTTCCGAATAAATCTGTTACGTGGCACTTTATCAAATGCCTTTTGAAAGTCCAAATATACGACATCTACTGCAATTCACATACATCAGCTACTAGATTGAATCATGTGCTGGCATGTGAATTCTCCTCTCTTTATGGACAGCGGATTGGATAAACAGTATTACCAATTCAAGACACAGGGTTGAACCAATAAGTGGTGTTTATTTACAGAAGGCAGATGAGAATAGTTTTCACAGCAAGATATATTTTCCCTACAATTCTCAATATGTAAAACAATAAAGATCCAACTCACTTTTTCCTCTAAATATCGTCACTAACCATATGTTTACTTACTATTACCTTAGACTAGCCTGATTGCGCTTGTTAGGCTGGTAGAAATCTTTAAACCACTCAGTATTACAACCAATGGCTGCATACGCACTGATTTACTGTTGTAATGTAAGGAAACACAGCCGCCAATTTGAGCTCAGCAAGGTCCTGTTGGGTATTGACTATTGATTACTTGTTGAAACTACTGAAATTGTATGATTAACTACTGCTGTTAACAAAGTGCAAACTAATGTATATAGGCACAGAATGATAGTTTACACCCAGGGTATTAAAATAAATAGTTAAGGAAAGATAATTTCCTCAAGCTCTCTAAATTCAGGAATTGTCCCTATGGATTGGAAAATTGCAAATGTCGCTTCATTATTCGGCCAAAACAAACTTGCACCTTGAGGAAAATCTAGTAGACAAATGGGTGAGTTCAAACTGAAGGTATTCCCATGTGTAGCATTGGGAGTTAATCCCTTACTGTAGCATAACAAGAATACAAGTTTAAAAATTCAAGACAGGCAAAAATCCATTTAGCCACAGTTCCATTCCTTATATCCCTTAAAATTTTTCTTTTCAAATGTTGAAAAGGAGTTAACGATACCTAAATTTAGCTCAAACTGTCTCACATCAACCAGTTCAGAATGTGTTATCGTTTACACTACCAGCCTCCCATCAGGATCCGCACCAGCGGATTATCAAAGAAGTCGGACAACAAAGTCATAGAATCATATAATCTTACAGCACAAGGGGAGGCCATTCGGCCCATCATGTCTGTGCCAGCTTGAACACCTCAATTAAATCTCCCCTTATCATTCTCTGCTCTAAGGAGAACAATCCCAGCTTCTCTAGTCTTGCCACATAACTGAAGTCCCTCATCACTGGTAATATTCTGGTAAATCTCCTCTGCACCGCTCCATCTGGTATGTCCCTTGATCTTGTTGCATCTATTTTCTGCTGGGACAAAGGTTTCATTAGCCATGGTTGCACCATGTAGAAGTTAACTCCCTATCCTTCCTGTTTCTTCAAAGATTTGACAGTCTCAGAATGCAAAGTTTGCCCTAGGAAGAGTGCAAGACATGCATTATTGTCATTGTAGACTGATTAGGGAAAGCCAGCACGGATTTGTTAAAGGCAAATCGTGTTTAACTAACCTGATAGAGTTTTTTGATGAGGTAACAGAGAGGGTAGATGAGGGCAAGGCAGTTGATGTGGTGTATATGGACTTTCAAAAGGCATTTGATAAAGTGCTGTACGGTAGGCTTATCATTAAGATTGCGGCCCATGGAATAAAGGAGGCAGTAGCAACATGGATACAGAATTGGCTAAGTGACAGGAAACAGAGAGTAGTGGTGAACGGTTGTTTTTCAGACTGGAGGGAGGTGTACAATAGTGTTCCCCAGGGGTCAGTGCTTGGACCACTGCTTTTCTTGATATATATTAATGACTTGGACTTGGGTGTACAGGGCACAATTTCAAAATTTGCAGATGACACAAAACTTCGAAGTAAACACTGAGGAGGATAGTGATAGACTTCAAGAGGATATAGACAGGCTGGTGGCATGGGCAGACACGTAGCAGATGAAATTTAAGGCAGAAAATGTGAAGTGATACATTTCGGTAGGAAGAACGAGGAGAGGCAATATAAACTAGAATCACAACTCTAAAAGGGGTACAGGAACATAGAGATCTGGGGGTATATGTGCACCTAGAAGTAAAGGGAATTAGGGGTTATGGGGAGCAGGCAGGAAATTGGACATGAATTTAAATTTGAGGTTAGGATCAGATCAGCCATGATCTTATTGAATGGCGGAGCAGGCTCGAGGGGCCGATTGGCCTACTCCTGCTCCTATTTCTTATGTTCGTAAATCGTTGAAGGTGGCAGGGCAAGTTGAGAAAGCGGTAAAAAAGCATACAGGATCCTGGGCTTTATAAATAGAGGCATAGAGTACAAAAGTATGAAAGTCATGATGAACCTTTATAGAACACAGGTTCAGCCACAACTGGAGTATTGTGTTCAGTTCTGGGCAACGCACTTTAGGAAAGATGTGAAGGCCTTAGAGAGGGTGCAGAAAAGATTTACCAGAATGATTCCAGGGATGAGGGATTTCAGTTACGTGGATAGACTAGAGAAGCTGGGGTTGTTCTCCTTGGAACAGAGACGGTTGCGAGGAGATTTGATTGAGGTATTCAAAATCATGAAGGGTCTAGACAGAATAGATAGAGAGAAACTGTTCCCACTGGCAGAAGGGTCAAGAACCAGAGGACATACATTTAAGATGATTGATTGGCAAAAGAACCAAAGGTGACATGAGGAAAAACTTTTTTACACAGCGAGTGGTTAGGATCTGGAATGCACTGCCCGAGGAGGTGTTGGAGGCAGATTCAATCATGGCCTTCAAAAGGGAACTGGATAAGTACTTGAAAGGAAAAAAATTGCACAGCTACATGGACAGGGCGGGGGAATAGGACTACCTGGATTGCTCTTGCATAAAGCCGGCGCGGACTCAATGGGCCGAATGGCCTCCTTCCGTGCTATAACCTTTCTATGATTCTATCTTCTGATGGGTGTCACATACCATTTCTTGTTGGTGGAATAATCACCCTTCCTGTTTAAGTATGACTTAGGATTGTTGGTTGGTGCACAAATGGCTAAGTGCATACAACAACAATGTCCTGTACCTTGGTAAAACCTCAAATTTGGAAAATATCAGTTGTTTATGCTGCTAATGATCGTCACTGCTGGGTGCATGGCAAAACAGGATTTCAGTTACCTCCTCAACGGAGCAGTGGACAGCACCACAACTGATTTGTGTGCTGTTCTCGATGGATGGACCCTGTAGCATAAAGATTGGGTGGCAGTAGTGAACTTCACTGCCATTGTTAATGACTGTCCATGCAGATCTTCATGAACCACTGACAAACCTCAGTCACAGCCTCTCTACTGACCACGTGCCTCATCATGCCCAGATGGTTGACTCTTTTGCAGCAGATCTATTGCAAGGGTAGTTTATTAAGTTACACATCTCCTATATCCTCTGCATTCTCAGGCCACCCTCTCCTGCTGCATTAGATACCCAGCAAAGGCAACTGCACCCATAGTCTAGGCTTAAAACTCCTCTGTACTGTTCACTTCTGCCAATACTGTAGTGATAGTTTAAAATCTTGAGCTACCTGAAGCAATAAGGATGCAATGTGTTCAAGTATATTAACCGCTGTTGCAAATAACAAAGTGCATCAGTAGGAAGTGTTGACATTTTAGTGAACCTACTCACCACTTGTTCCTTTTTGATCATAGCCTTCAGCCAGCTGAAATCTACCCCCTTGTACATGACAGCAACAAACAGCATGTAAGGATCATAGTCAAGTAGAGATTTTGGTGCTCCCTCTGGATAGCTCATTCTTATAGTGGTTTTGTTACCAACATCTCGAGTGAATCCTTGGATTGGTGCATTGTTCAGCCTAAGTGGGAAGAACATAAATTTCTTGATAGGTAAATAAAATTACAAGAACAATTTGAATTACACTTTTCTTTAAGTTTATATGCATCAGTGAATTTCTATCACTGAATACTTAATTGGGGTGGCTTGCCATAACTATAGCTTCATACAATCAGATATATTGTGAAATCATCAACTGCATGGAAGACAAAAATTTTCAAAATGGTGAATATTTAACAGCTTTGTGCAAGGCTTAAGGACAAGTCACGGAACATAGATCTAAAGATCACAATCAAGATATGCTAATTTTCATTTGTCAAAGCATCCTGATATGTAATTTGTCAAGAGACCTTCTTACCAGTATCGTATGCATTTAAGTCAAAAACATCCCAACCATTCTGAAGCTGAAATTCTAAATACCTTCCTCGATGATGGGAGAGAAACACATCTCTAGCTGGTATTTGAAGTTGAAAAGCAACATCATGTAGCATACCTAGCAAGTGATAAATGCATGGTAAACTCAATAGATGCCTAACTTCACCTGCAGGAAAACTCCCTAGTACCATTAGCTTCTTGGGATGACTGTGCTTCTATTTTAGGATCACATGATCTCACAGGGACAGATCTGTGCAGCATTTAGTTATCTCTATTAAATACCTTTGAATTACACTTTTTAATCTTCATTACATTGAGAACATAAGAAATTGACGGGCAGGAAAAGACCAGATGGTTCATCAAGTCTGCCCCACCCCATGATGGCCAGATATCATGACTAAAAAAAGCTAGTTATGTTACATTTAGACAGACAGACACATTAAAATCAAAGCAAAAATGTTTTTAAAGCATCACAAGTCATTTGAGCAGTGCTCTCTTGTAGAAATGTGACTGGTATATGCAAATATGTAATATTCTGTACCTGATGACGACATCAAATGTATCCAAATAGGGTCCAAGACCTAACCCCCGTAGTATTCCACCACTTCCTAAGACAACACAGCGCTTGCAGGGCTTACTTTCCAGTTCTTCTGGCAGTGATACCGTGGGCATGAGATCAATGAGTCGGTAAAAACTATTCTTGTGTGTGTTGAAACCAAATGGGGTGTTATACTTGAATACAGTGTCACGTAAAATGGAATTTCTCTCCAGAAAAGGACGCATGTTGAGGTCATATTTGTGAGGAAACAAAATAGCCATCTGTTGCTGAACAAAGGACTGCCGACATTTTTGCCCTAACACTTTTTCAGCATATCTCTGAGCATTCTGTAAAAGAAAAAAAAACACATAATTAATATATCTGTAAAAGTGTCTACAGTAGCTTCTAAACAAAAAAATAATTTTCAAGAATGTTTCTTACGACATTTCCATTATTATCTCCAGACAAATAAAGACAGGCTTAATTTACTATAACAAGAGATTTGAATTTGTGATAGATTGGTCTTAAAGCCTCTGTGTAACTGCATCTTGTGCTCCTAATACAAGTAATACGTTGTTAGTAAAGGAGAAAATCAATGCAATAGTGAGGAAGGATATTGGCTTGGAAAATCACGATGTGGAATCTGTATGGGTGGAGCTAAGAAACACCAAGGGGCAGAAAACATTGGTGGGGGTTGTCTATAGGCCCCCAAACAATAGTGGAGATGTAGGGTAGGGCATTAAACAGGAAATTAGAGACGCATGCAAGAAGGGTACAACTATAATCATGGTGACTTTAATCTACATATAGATTGGTCAAACCAAATTAGCAATAATACTGTTGAGGAGGAATTCCTGGAGTGTGTACGTGATGGTTTTCTAGACCAATATGTTGAGGAATCAACTAGAGAATAGGCGATCCGAGAATGTCTCATGTGCAATGAGAAAGGATTAATTAACAATCTTGTTGTACGGGGTCCTTTAGGGAAGAGCGACCATAACATGATAGAATTCCTCATTAAGATGGAGAGTGAAGTAGTTGAATCCGAAACAAGGGTCCCGAATCTAGATAAAGGAAATTATGAAAGTATGAGGTGCGGGTTGGCTGTGATAGATTGAGGAACTTTACTAAAAGGGATGACGGTGGATAGGCAATGGCTAATATTTAAAGAACGTGTGCAGGAATTACAACAATTATTCATTCCTGTCTGGCGCAAAAATAAAACAGGAAAGGTGGCTCAACCATGGCTTACAAAAGAAATTTGGGATAGTATTAGATCCCAAGAGGCGACATATAAAATTGCCAGAAAAAGCGGCAAGCCTGAGGATTGGGAGCGGTTTAGAATTCAGCAAAGGAGGACAAAGAGATTGATTAAGAGGGGAAAAATAGAGTATGAGAGTAAACCAGCAGGGAACATAAAAACTGACTGTAAAAGCTTCTATAAATAAGTCAAGAGAAAAAGATTAGTGAAGACAAATGTAGGACCCTTACAGTCAGAAATGGAGGAAATTATAATGGGGAACAAAGAAATGGCAGAACAATTAAACACATACTTTGGTTCTGTCTTCACAAAGGAGGATACAAATGACCTCCCAGAAATGTTAGGGAACCAAGGGTCAGGTGAGAGGGAGGAACTGAAGGAAACCAATATTAGTAAAAAAATAGTGCCAGGGAAATTAATGGGGCTCAAGGCTGAGAAATCCCCAGGGCCTGATAATCTACATCCCAGAGTACTAAAGGAACTGGCCCTGGAAATAGTGGATGCATTGGTGATCATTTTCCAAAATTCTATAGACTCTGGAACAGTTCCTACAGATTGGAGGGTGGCAAATGTAACCCCACTATTTAAAAAAGGAGGGAGAGAAAAAACAGGGAATTACAGACCAGTTAGTCTAACATCAGTAGTGGGGAAAATGCTAGAGTCTATTATAAAAGATGTGATAACAGAACACTTGGAAGGCATTAACGGGATTGGACAAAGTTGGCATGGGTTTATGGAAGGCAAATCATGCTTAACAAATCTACTGGAGTTTTTTGAGGATGTAACTAGTAGAATAGATAGGGGAGAGCCAGTGGATGTGGTGTATTTGGATTTTCAGAAGGCTTTTGATAAGGTCCCACACAAGAGGTTAGTGTGCAAAATTAAAGTGGGGTTGGGGGGAATATACTGGCATGGATTGAGAATTGGTTGACAGACAGGAAACAGAGAGTAGGAATAAACGGGTCTTTTTCCGGGTGGCAGACAGTGACTAGTGGGGTACCGCAGGGATCAGTGCTTGGGCCCCAGCTATTCACAATATATATCGATGATTTGGATGAGGAAACTAAATGTATCATTTCCAAGTTTGCAGATGACACAAAGCTGGGGTGGAATGTGAGCTGTGAGGAGGATGTAAAGAGGCTCCAAGAACATGGCAGATGCAGTATAACATAGATAAATGTGAGGTTATCCACTTTGGTTGTAAAAACAGAAAGGCAGGTTATTATCTGAATGGCGACAGATTGGGAAAAGGGGAGGTGCAACGAGACCTGGGTGTCCTTGTACACCAGTCGCTGAAAGCGAGCATTCAGGTGCAGCAAGCAGTTAGGAAGGAGAATGGTATGTTGGCCTTCATTGCAAGAGGATTTGAGTACAGGAGCAGGGATGTCTTACTGCAGTTGTACGGGGCCTTGATGAGACCACATCTGGAGTATTGTGTGCAGTTTTGGTCTCCTTATCTGAGGAAGAATGTCCTTGCCCTGGAGGGAGTGCAACGAAAGTTTACCAGACTGATTCCTGGGATGGCAGGACTGATGTACGAGGAGAGATTGGGTCGACTAGGCCTATATTCACTCGAGTTTAGAAGAATGAGAGGTGATCTCATCGAAACATATAAAATTCTAACAGGACTAGACAGACTAGATGCAGGGAGGATGTTCCCATTGGCTGGGGAGTCCAGAACCAGGGGTCACAGTCTCAGGATACGGAGTATGCCATTTAGAACCGAGATGAGGAGAAATTTCTTCACTCAGAGGGTGGTGAACCTGTGGAATTCTCTACCACAGAAGGCAGTGGAGGCCAAGTCATTAGATGTTTTCAAAAAGGAGATAAGATATATTTCTTAATGCTAAAGGGATCAAGGGATATGGCGAAAAAGCGGGAACAGGGTACTGAGTTAGACGATCAGCCACGATCATTTTGAATGGCGGAGCAGGCCCGAAGGGCCGAATGGCCTCCTTTTGCTCCTATTTTCTATGTTTCTATGATTCAATATCAATACCTGTAGGAAAACAGTCACAGGTCATTTCCTCAGGACTTCTCCTGCTCTACCGCCGTAACTTGGAGGAAACCCTGTAAACACATTCAGCTCCACGCAACTGTCCATTCTTACCTTTTCATACATTTACATCAACGGCTTCTATTCCTTCCCTTGCATCATTACCTCCAAGTCCAAGAATCTATCCCTGTCCCTCTGCTCTTCCTTATTTGTGCGCTGCCCTGATCAATATCACAGCAGGCGTATGGACAGCTTTCACATGTTGATGATACCCAGCTGTACCTCTCCTTTACTTCTCTTAACCCCTCGACTGCCTCTGTGCTGTCAGACTGCTTATCTGATAAAGTCTTGGATGAGTCACAATTTCCTTGTGGTAAAAGTGCCCTAAAAATTGAGTTTTCAATAGAAAGAGTTAAGAATCATGAGTACTTCAAGACAACAATGAACCTTCACACCCCAGGTTGCTGAGGCCACAAAAGTAGAGGCCAAGCATGCTAGGAATGACTCAGAAACATTATCTGACATTAGCCTTCAATAACAAGAAAACTGATCAAGGAATTATGGGGAGTCTGGTTTTTGTTTTCTCGTTAAAATTGGGTCATTATAAGTCCTTGACAGGAATCTTGTTTATGGTGATTGACACCTAAAAGAAGAATCCTTGCAGCACATGGATCACCCATACTGGCCAGCTATTAGAAAAGGAGGTTTTACTTTGAGAACTAAATGTATAAAAGATGGTGACTGTAACACCCAAAAAAGGGAAGTCTCAAGAGTCGGCTGTTACAGGTGAACAGAACTTCTGACAAAGACAGGTTGCTGGTCAGAGAAGCATGAACTGATCAAAAAAAGTTCAGATGTTTATTCAGATATAGGCAATTGTTTAAATGCATCACTTGTATTTAAGTTTCCCTGAGACTAGGGGAAGTTACATTTTAATTAGCTCTGGTCCAAATATAGTTACCAACGCGCAAGATGGAATTACCCGGAGAAAAGACATGACATAAGAGGCAACGGATATCATATCAACAGATGGAGGTTCACCACACTGATGTCCCAGGACAGCAACACGAGCATCCCAGAAGGTGAAACAACCAATTCTACTGCGTTGACTAGGGAGGATGCATTTCTTTAAGATCCAAGAATAATTACTAAAGCTGCAAGCTCATCAGCAATAAGCTGAACAAGAGTTTTAACATATCCATCATATATGTTATTCAAATCCAGTTAATTTGTTAGCTATAGAAAATGTTTAATTGTAAACTAACAGAGTCAACTTTATACTAATTTTGGACATTGACTCAGATGGTTCCTGGGCTGGCAGCTCCCTACAGAGCTCCTCTGTCCATTGCCATCCTTTGCCATTTTCTCGTAATCTCCTCGGCTCCACTGCTTAAGATCCCCTTCCTGCTCAGCGTGCCTGTTGGGAACTAATCTCGCCAATCACGTTCCTTTTCCACTTGTCCACCCACAATGCCCCTTTTGACTGTGCCAGATCAACAATCACACCCTTCTCCGCATTACCCGCCAGAACATCCATTTACTCGCGAGCTAGGTCCTTTTTTAAATTCGTTCATGGGATGTGGGCGTCGCTGGCAATGCCAGCATTTATTGCCCATCACTAATTGCCCTTGAGAAGGTGGTGGTGAGCCGCCTTCTTGAACCGCTGCAGTCCGTGTAGCAAAGGTTCTCCCACAGTGCTGTTAGGTAGGGAGTTCCAGGATTTTGACCCAGCGACGATGAAGGAACAGCGATATATTTCAAAGTCAGGATGATGTGTGACTTGGGGGGGAATGTGCAGGTGGTGTTGTTCCCATGTGCCTGCTGCCCTTGTCCTTCTAGATGGTAGAGGTCATGGGTTTGGGAGGTGCTGTCGAAGAAGCGTTGGTGAGTTGCTGCAGTGCATCATGTGGATAGGACACACTGCAGCCACTGTGCGCCGGCTGGTTTGTGCTGGATGATGTTGAGCTTCTTGACTGTTGTTGGAGCTGCACTCATCCTGGCAAGTGGAGAGTATTCCATCACACTCCTGACCTGTGCCTTGTAGATGGTGGAAAGGCTTTGGGAGTCAGGAGGTGAGTCACTCGCCACAGAATACCCAGCCTCTGATCTGCTCTTGTAGGCACAGTATTTATATGGCTGGTCCAGTTAAGTTTCTGGTCAATGGTGACCCCCAGGATGTTGATGGTGGGGGATTCGGCTATGGTAATGCCGTTGAACATCAAGAGGAGGTGGTTAGACTCTCTCTCATTGGAGATGGTCATTGCCTGGCATTTGTTTGGCGCGAATGTTACTTGCCACTTATCAGCCCATTTCTGCATGCGGGCACGGACTACTTCATTATCTGAGGGGTTGCAAATGGAATTGAACACTGTGCAATCATCAGCAAACATCCCCATTTCTGACCTTATGATGGAGGGAAGGTCATTGATGAAGCAGCTGAAGATGGTTGGGCCGAGGACACTGCCCTGAGGAACTGGGGCTGAGATAATTGGCCTCCAACGACGATATTGTGGATGACTGCATTATCACAGCTTTGATGGAAAGTTGGTTCAGAGGTAACGACACCTACCCCTTACTAAAGCTTTCCTGCTTGGCTATACGTTCCACCATTTGCCCCACCCAAACTATTGTGGTGGCCCTAATCACCAAAACACACCTTAGTCACTCCCCCTATTCCTCTGACGTTCTCGGCTTTCTCCTCCTTGATCCACCCCTCTTGCCTTTCCTTTAAAATCTCGTTCTTTACCCACCGGACCCCACCGCCAAAACCCAACTTCGAGTTTCTCACTAACATATCCTCATGTCTTTCCACGCTCAGCCCCTGTAATGAGATACTCCTCATCGCGATGCTTTCAATTAAAACTCACTTTGGCCTGTCTCCTGATCTCACTGACCTCCTGTTCTCCCTTAACCTCTCCCTCCATATAAACTCTCCTGTACTTATTCAACGGCCATTCCTCCACCATGCCATCTCACAAGGCCTCTCTATTCCCACCGTCTCAATCACAGACAGGACCATCTTCGACCACTTCCTTGTATCCGTCACCACCCAAATCCTCCTACCCCCTTCCAACCCCACTTCCCTCTGCACCCACCCGTTAGAAATTCTTCTCCAAGTCACGTACAACTGCATTTACAAACTTTCAAATACCAAGCATTGGCCCTCCATTCACCATACTTCATCAGCACCACACTTGCTCAATCACTCCCTCACCTCAACATCTAATGCCCATCCCAGTAAAACCCTTACTCTCTTCCACCCTGGTTGTTACCCCGATGCAGAAGCAAAGATGGGGGCCATACGTCCAAGAGGCATAGACTTGAACGTTTCTGGTGCATAACTGATTGAGCCACCCGTCACCAGATTTGGCTGTACCAAATGAAGCATTATCGGGCCTCATTCTCCTCTATCAAAATCGCTCATTACTCCAGGATCATCATGAAAACCAAAGATTACCCCAAGCTTCTTTTTTCCGTTAGCATCCATCTCCTTAAAGCCCTCCCCTGCCCTCTCCACCCTCAACTCTAAGGAGTTTGTGGACTTCTTTGTCACTAAAATTGAGACCATCCACTCAGTTGCCCCTTCTCCTTGCCAACCAAGTCAAACCTCCCCCAAGGGTCCCCACTGACCAAACCCTGGACCCACGTCTTTCTCTAGTTTCTCTCCTATCTCCCCTCATGTCCTTTCTGAGCTCATCTTGTCCATGCCACCCACTTCCTGCTCTCGACCCTATCCTCACTAAACTGCTAACCACTCAACTTCCCTTCCCAGCTGACGTCGTAAATAGTTCCCTCAGGTACTGACTGTCCCTCTCCTCTTCAAAACCACCGTCATAACAGGGGGATGGCAGGGGGACGGGAACCTGAGTGTAAATTCAGAAGGGACAGAATCAGAACTGGAGATAGAAAGCAGAAAATTAGTAAGTGACTTAGGAAGGCAGAGGAAACAAAGGTTCGAAAATAAGTAGTAAGGGAGTTGGCAGTGTTTAAAGGTATACACCTCAATGCAGGGAGTATAGTGAATAAGGCAGATGAGCTGACAGACACGTGGCAGTGCGATATCTTAGCTATTACAGAAACATGGCTTAAAGAGGGGCAGGAATGGCAGCTCAACGTTCCTGGTTACAGGGTTTTAAGACGAGAGAGAGGGGATAAAAAAGGAGGGGGGGTGCCAATTTTAGTTAAAGAAACAATTACAGCTATGAGGAGGGTTTATATGTTAGACAGATCATCAAATGAGGCCATATGTGTTGAGCTAAGGAACAAAAAAAAGGCAGTCACACTACTAGGAGTGTACTATAATCCCCCAAGAGGGAGACAGAAGAGCAAATATGTAGGCAAATTTCCGAGAAGTGCAAAAACAGTAGGGCAATAATAGTTGGGGATTTCAACTAGCCTAATAATAACTGGGACACAAACAATATGAAGAGTATAGAGGGTGCAAAATTCTTAAATTGCATTCAGGAGAACTTTTTTAGCCAGTATGTAGCAAGCCCAACAAGAGAGTGGGCAGTTCTGGATTTAGTTTTAGGAAATGAGACTGGGCAGGTGGAAGGAGTAACAGTGGAAGAGCATTTTGGTGGAGGTGATCATAATTCAGTTAGTTTCAGCATAGTTATGGAAAAGGACAAAAATAGACCAGAGTAAAAGTTCTCAATTGGGGAAAGGCCAATTTTACTAAGCTAAGAAGTGATTTAGCAAAAGTGGACAGGAAACAGCTACTTGAAGGTAAATCAATGTCAGAGCAGTGGGAGGCATTCAAGGGGAAGATTCAAAGGGTGCAGAGTTTTTTTTTATTCATTCATGGCATGTGGGTGTCGCTGGCAAAGCCACCATATATTGCCCATCCCTAATTGTCCTTGAGATGGTGGTGGTGAACCACTTTCTTGAACCGCTGCAGTCCATGTAGTGAAGGTTCTCTCACAGTGCTGTTAGGAAGGGAGTTCCAGGATTTTGACCCAGCAACGATGAAGGAATGGCGATATATTTCCAAGTTGGGATGATGTGTGACTTGGAGGGGCATGTGCAGGTGGTGTTGTTCCCATGTGCCTGCTGCTCTTGTCCTTCCAGGTGGTAGAGGTCACAGGTTTGGGAGGTGCTGTCGAAGAAGCGTTGGCGAGTTGCTACAGTGCATCCTGTAGATGGTACATACTGCAGCCACGGTGCGCCGGTGAAGGGAGTGAATGTTTAGGGTGGTGGATGGGGTGCCAATCAAGTGGGCTGCTTTGTCCTGGATGGTGTCGAGCTTCTTGAGTGTTGTTGGAGCTGCACTCATCCAGGCAAGTGGAGAGTATACCATCTCACTCCTGACTTGTGCCTTGTAGATGGTGGAAAGGCTTTGGGGAGTCAGGAGGTGAGTCACTCGCCGCAGAATACCCAGCCTCTGACCTGCTCTTGTAGCCACAGTATTTATATGGCTGATCCAGTTAAGTTTCTGGTCAATGGTGACCCCCCCAGGATGTTGATGGTGGGGGATTCGGCGATGGTAATGCCGTTGAATGTCAAGGGGAGGTGGTCATTGCCTGGCACGAATGTTACTTGCCACTGATGAGCCCAAGCCTGGATGTTGTCCAGGTCTTGCTGCATGCGGGCTTGGACAGCTTCATTATTTGAGGGGTTGCGAATGGAACTGAACACTGAGCAATCATCAGCGAACATCTCCATTTCTCCAACAACCACTTTGTGCTAGGTCTGACTCCAGCCACTGGAGAGTTTTCCCCCTGATTCCCATTGACTTCAATTTTTTGGTACACTGCCATGAGGAACTTCTGCAGAGTAAACATATTCCCACAAAGAAAAAGGGTGGGGCTGCCAATTCTAGAGCCCCCTGGATGTCAAGGAGCATACAGGGTAAGATAAGGCAGAAAAGGATAGCTTATATCAGACACCAAGAACTCAATACGACAGAAAGCCTAGAGGAGTATAAAAAGAGCAGGGGTGAAATAAAAAAGGAAATTAGGAAAGCAAAGAGAGGGCATGAAAAAAATATTGGCAAGTAAAATCAAAGAAATCCCAAAGATGATTAAGAGCAAGAGGATAATTAAGGAAAGAGTAGGATCTATTAGAGACCAAAAAGGTAACCTATGTTTGGAGGTGGAAGATGTTGGTACGGTTCTTAATGAATACTTTGCGTCTGTCTTCACAAAAGAGAGGGACGATGCAGACATTGTAGTTAAGAAGGAGGAGTGTGAAATATTGGATGGGATAAACTTAGTGAGAGAGGAAGTATTAAGGGGATTAGCATCTTTGAAAGTAGATAAACCACCAGGCCCAGATGAAATGTATCCCAGGCTGTTAAGAGAAGCATGGGAGGAAATAGCAGAGGCTCTGACCATCATTTTACAATCTTCACTGGATACAGGCATGGTGCTGGAGGATCGGAGGACTGCTAACATTGTACCATTGTTTAATAAGGGAGCGAGGGATAGACCGAGTAATTACAGGCCAGTCAGTCTAACCTCAGTGGTGGGCAAATTATTAGAATTAATTCTGAGGGACAGGATAAACTGTCAGTTAGATAGGAGTAATCAAGGACAGGCAGCATGGATTTGTTAAGGGAAGGTCGTGTCTGAGTAACCTGATTGAATTTTTTGAGGAGGTAACGAGGAGGGTCGATGAGGATAGTGCATTTGATGTAGTCTCCATGGATTTTTAGCAAGGCTTTTTTGACAAGGTCCCACATGGCAGACAGGTCAAAAAAGTACAAGCCCATGGGAGAGTGGCAAGTTGGATCCAAAATTGGCGCAGTGGCAGGAAGCAAAGGGTGATGGTCGATGTGTGTTTTTGTGATTGGAAAGCTATTTCCAGTGGGGTTCCGCAGGGCTCAGTACTAGGTCCCTCGCTTTTTGTGATATATATTAATGATTTGTTCTTAAATGTAGGGGGTATGATTAAGAAGTTTGCAGATGATACAAAAATTGGCTGTGTGGTTGACAGTGAGGAGGAAAGCTGTGGACTGCAGGAAGATATAAATGGACTGGTCAGGTGGCCAGAAAAGTGGCAAATGGAATTCAATCCGGAGAAGTGTGAGGTAATGCATTTGGGGAGGGCAAACAAGGCAAGGGAGTACACAATAAATGGGAGGAAACTGAAAGGTGTAGAGCAAGTGAGGGACCTTGGAGTGCATGTCCACAGATCCCTGAAGGTAACAGGACAGGTAGATAAGATGGTTAATGCGGCATATGGAATACTTTCCTTTATTAGCTAAGGCATAGAATATAAGAGCAGGGAGGTTTTGCTAAAACACTAGTTAGGCCACAGCTTGAGTACTGCGTACAGTTCTGGTCACATTACAGGAAGGATGTAATTGCACTAGAGAGGATACAGAGGAGATTTACAAGGATGTTGCCAGGACTGGAGAATTTTAGCTATGAGGAAAGATTGGATAGGCTGGGGTGGTTCTCTTTGGAACAGAGGAGGCTGAGGGGTGATTTAATTGAGATGTACAAAATAATAAGGTACGTAGATAGAGTGGACAGGAAGGACCTATTTCCCTTGGCAGAGGTCAATAACCAGGTGGCATAGATTTAAAGTGATTGGTAGAAGGATTAGAAGTGAGCTGAGGAAAGATTTTCTCATCCAGAGGGTGGCAGGGTCTGCAACTTACTGCCTGAAAGGGTGGTAGAGGCAGAAACCCTCAAATCATTAAAAAAAGTACATGGATGTGCACCTGAAATGCCGTGACCTACAATGCTATGGACCAAATGCTGGAAGGTGGGATTAGGCTGGGTGGCTGATTTTCGGCTGGCGTGGACACGATGGGCCGAATGGCCTCCTTCTATGCTGTAAATTTTCTATGGTTCTGTGAACCTCTGAACCCTCCTCCTCAAAAAACCCACTCTCTACCCCTCTGACCTTGCAAACTACAGTCCCATCTCCAACTGCCCTTTCCTCTCCAAAGTTCTTGAACGTGAGGTCACCTCCCAAATCTACACCCACCTTTCCCACAACTCCTATTGTGACTGCACTCTCTCTCCTTGTCCGTCTCCATATCTCTACAGCCTTTGTCACAGTTGACCGCACCATCCTCCTCTAACGCCTCTCCTCTGTTGTCCAGCTCGGTGGGACTGTCCATGCTTGGCCCATTCACAGCTACCTCTGGAGTCCCCTAAGGATCTACCTTGGCCCCCCGTTCTCTTTCTCATCTACATGCTGTCCGTTAGCAACATCTTCAAAGATATGGGGCATGATTTTCACTCGGAGCTGGGAACCCAGTGATGGGTTGATGTTCACATGGGGAACCCAGAAGACAAGTGAGCGCATCGCAATCTGCGATCGAGGCTCAATTCGCGGTAGTTATTTATGCTTCCGGGTTCCCTGCGTGCCAGCCAGCCAGTTTGACAGGCTGACTGCCTGTCGGGGGGGAAAGGAGCTGCGAATTGGAGGGGAAGGAGAGATTGTGGGCCGTGGAGAAGATTTGGGGGGTGGGGGAGGGGGGGGCCTTGGAGAATCGTGGGGTGCGTGATCAGGTCGCAAGAACAGTCAGAAGTTGGAGAAGGCTGGAGACATCGAAAAAGGCTGGCCGGTAAAACTGGGGGGGGGTTGGTGTCACAGGATGAGTGGGGGGTGGTCGGAGACACTGCCGGGGGGGGGTCGGAGACACCGCGGTGGTGGGGGGGGGGGTGGTCGGAGACGCCGCAGGGGTTGGGTGGGTTGGTCAGAGACGCCGTGGTGGGGGGTGTGGTCGGAGACGCCGCGCAGGGGGGGTGGTGGTCGGAGATGCCGCGGGGGTGGGGTGGTCGGAGACACCACGGGGGGGGGGGGGGGGGGGGGGTGTGGGGTCGGAGACACCGTGGGGGGGGGGGTCAGAGACACAGGTGAGCTTGTTGGGCCTGCATGAAGCACTCCTGCTCCTCCAGGCCGACAAGGACTGCAATAAAGCACTCACCTCGTGGATCCGGCTCTTCTCGCCTCCTCTCACCTGACGAAAATCAGAAGCAATGGCGACCCCTGCAGGTAAGGTTTTACCTTTATAATCCACAAAAAATTAAGTGCCTCAACTATCGCCATGATGTACATTGCCCCTTTAACAATCCGCCCACCAGCATTAAGTAGTGACGGGACTTCCAGGTTACGGATGTGTGCACACCTAAAAGCGCCAGGTTTAAAACTGGAAGTGGGCACGTTGGAGCCAGGTTGCGGTCCCATTTCAAAAATCTGTTATTTTTACCTCCCACCCGCCCCCAACCTACCTGTTCTGTGGGGTTAAAATGACCCCCATGTGGTCTTGGTTCAACATGACGAAATCAAGCTCGACTTCTCCAGCACGTCTTTGGACCACTCCCCACTGCCTTTGTATTATTAGATCGCTTATCCAACATCCTCTCCTGGATGAGCCGCAATTGCCTCTACTGGGGAAAACTGAAGGCATCATTGTCAGCACCTCCCCAAACTCCGTACTCGTGCCACCAATTCCATCTTCCTCTTTGGCCACAGGCTCAGATTGCAGCTGACTGTTGGCAGCCTCGACATCCTTTTTGACTCTGAGCTGAGCTTCCAACCTCTTACCCTCTCCACCACAAAGACTGTCTACTATCACCTCCATAAATTTGCTCACCTCTACCCCTACCACACCTCATATGGTGCCAAAACGCTCATCAATGCTTTTGTGACATCCAGACTCGACTGTTCCAATGCTCTACTGGCCAGCCTCGCATCCTCCACTCTCTATAAACTTCAACTCATCAAAAACTCTGCTGCCATATCCTAACCTGCACCAAGTTCCACTCATCCATCAATGATGTAGCTTCCACAGCTTCCTGGGGCAGCAAATTCCACAGACCTACTACCCTCTGAGTGAAGAAGTTTCTCCTCATCTCAGTTTTGAAAGAGCGGCCCCTTATTCTAAGATTATGCCCCCTAGTTCTAGTTTCACCCATCCTTGGGAACATCCTTACCGCATCCACCCGATCAAGCCCCTTCACAATCTTGTATGTTTCAATAAGATCGCCTCTCATTCTTCTGAACTCCAATGAGTAGAGTCCCAATCTACTCAACCTCTCCTCATATGTCCACCCCCTCATCCCCGGGATTAACCGAGTGAACCTTCTTTGTACTGCCTCGAGAGCAAGAATGTCTTTTCTCAAGTATGGACACCAAAACTGTATGCAGTATTCCAGGTGCGGTCTCACCAATACCTTATATAACTGCAGCAATACCTCCCTGTTTTTATATTCTATCCCCCGAGCAATAAAAGCCAACATTCCGTTGGCCTTCTTGATCACCTGCTGCACCTTCATACTAACTTTTTGATCTTCTTGCACTAGGACCCCCAGATCCCTTTGTACTGCAGTACTTTCCAGTTGCTCGCCTTTAAGATAATAACTTGCTCTCTGATTTTTCCTGCCAAAGTGCATCACCTCACATTTTCCAATATTGTATTGCATCTGCCAAATCTCCGCCCACTCACCCAGCCTGTCAATATCCCCCTGTAGGTTTTTTATGTCCTCCTCACTCTCCACTTTCCCTCCCATCTTTGTATCATCTGCAAACTTTGATATGTTACACTTGGTCCCCTCCTCCAAATCGTTAATATAGATTGTAAAGAGTTGGGGACCCAGCACCGACCCCTGCGGAACACCACTGGCTACTGGTTGCCAGTCCGAGAATGAACCATTTATCCCAACTCTCTGCTTCCTGTTAGATAACCAATCCTCCACCCATGCCAGAATATTACCCCCAATCCAGTGATTCTTTATCTTGAGCAATAATCTTTTATGTGGCACCATGTCGAATGCCTTCTAGAAGTCTAAATACACTACGTCCACTGGTTCCCCTTTATCCACCCTGCACGTTATGTCCTCAAGGAATTCAAGCAAATTTGTCAGACATGACTTCCCCTTCGTAAAGCCATGCTGACTTTGTCCTATTAAATTATGTTTATCCAAATGTTCCGCTACTGTCTCCTTGATAATAGATTCCAAAATTTTACCCACCACAGATGTTAGGCTAACTGGTCTATAATTTCCAGCCTTCTGCCTACTACCCTTTTTAAATAAGGGTGTTACATTAGCAGTTTTCCAATCTGCCGGGACCTTTGCCGAGTCCAGAGAATTTTGGAAAATTATTACCAAAGCATCCACAATCCCTACTGCCACTTCCCTCAAGACCCTGGGATGTAAGCCATCAGGTCCAGAGGATTTATCCGCCTTGAGTCCCATTATTTTACTGAGTACCAATTCCTTAGTGATTTTAATCGTAATTAGCTCCTCCCCTCCCCCTTAGAGCCCCCTGTTTGTCCAGTGTTGGGATATTCTTAGTGTCCTCTACCGTAAAGACTGAAACAAAATATTTGTTCAGCATTTTTGCCATTTCTATGTTTCCCACCATTAATTTCCCGGTCTCATCCTCTAAGGGACCTACGTTTGCCTTAGCCACCCTTTTTCTTTTTATATAACGATAGAAACTCTTGCTATCTGTTTTTATATTTTTTGCTAATTTATTTTCATAATCTATCTTCCCTTTCTTAATCAATCCTTTAGTTACTTTTTGCTGTCTTTTGAAGACTTCCCAATCTTCTATCCTCCCACTAAGTTTGGCTACCTTATATGTCCTTGTTTTTAGTCGGATACTGTCCTTAATTTCTTTACTTAGCCACGGATGGCTGTCATTTCTTTTACACCCTTTTGTCCTCAGTGGAATTTTTTTTTTTGAAAGTTGTAAAATAACTCCTTGAATGAACACCACTGCTCATGTACCGTTTTACCCTTTAATCTATTTTCCCAGTCCACTTTGATCAATTCGGCTCTCATACCATCATAGTCTCCTTTATTCAAGCTCAGTACGCTTGTTTGAGAACCAACCTTCTCACCCTCTAATTGAATATGGAATGTAACCATGTTATGGTCACTCATGCCAAGGGGATCCTTAACTAGGCCATTATTAATTAATCCTGGCTCATTACACAGGACCAGGTCCAAGGTTGCTTGCCCCCTTGTAGGATCAGTTACATACTGCTCAAGAAATCCATCCCTAATACACTCAATAAACTCTTCCTCAAGGCTGCCCTGCCCAATTTGATTTGTCCAGTTAATATGATAGTTAAAATCCCCCATAATTATAGCTGTTCCCTTATTACATGCCCCGACTATTTCCTGATTAATACTTCTTCCAGCAGAGTTGCAACTATTAGGAGGCCTATATACTACGCCCACTAGTGTTTTTTTCCCCTTATTATTCCTTATCCCTACCCAAACTGTTTCATTATCCTGATCCTTTGTCCCAATATCATTTCTCTGTATTACAGTGATTCCTTCCTTTATTAACATAGCCACCCCACCTCCTCTTCCTTCCTGCCTGTCCTTCCTGATTGTTAAATACCCTGGCATATTTAATTCCCAGTCATTGTCACCCTGCAGCCATGTTTCTGTAATGGCCACAAGATCATACCCATACGTAGTTATTTGTGCCGTTAACTCGTCCATTTTGTTACGAATGCTACGTGCATTCAGATAAAGAACTTTCAAATATGTTTTGTGACACTTCGTTCCTGCTTTTTCCTTTTTTAACACTTTACCTTTTACTCCATACCTTCTGTCCCTTCCTGACACGCTTTCCTCTGTCTCCCTGCTCAGGTTCCCAACCCCCTGCCACAGCTTTGATGCTGGGTTAATCGCCTTACGCCTTCTAGTTTTTATTTTTTCTGTTGTGCCTAAAGTACACTTTATTTCCGCTGCTCTATGCTTTTCCCTTTCACTTGTTCTCTCTTGCTGCTCTCAACTTTATTTCCTTCTGATTCCCCGCTCAGGTTCCCATCCCCCTGCCACTCTAGTTTAAACCTTCCCCAACAGCACTAGCAAACACCCCCGCGAGGACATTGGTCCCGGTCCTGCTTGGGTGTAACCCGTCACGCTTGTACAGGTCCCACCTTCCCCAAAACCGGTCCCAATAATCTAAATCCCTCCCTCCTACACCATCCCTGCAGCCACGCATTCATCCTGTCTATTCTCCTGTTCCTATACTCACTAGCACGTGAGTATAGGAACAGGAGAAGTTTACCTGCTTAAGTTTCTTGCACACTTTTAATGTTTAGTATTAAAATTATGTTAATTGTGTTAAAAGTATTAACAATTTCATTGCCTAACTTCCCCTTTAATGACCTCGGCAAGAAGAAGCTAACTCAATATTCCACTGGGAGGGAGGAAGAAAGAAAGAAAAAGAGACTTGTATTGATATAGCACCTACCATAACCACAGGATGTCCCAAATCGCTTTACAGCCAATGAAGTACTTTTGACGTGTAGTCACTGTTGCAATGTAGGAAAAGGGTGAATGTAAAGTTGTGTATGATTTGAGCCAATTAATAAGGACATAAGAAATAGGAGCAGGAGTAGGCCATACGGTCCCTCGAGCCTGCTCCACCATTCAATCAGACCATGGCTGATCTTCTACATCAACACAACTTTCCCGCCCAATCCCCAAATCCCTTGATTCCTCTAGTGTCCAAAAATCTATTGATCTCAGCCTTGAATATACTCAACGAATGAGCATCCACAGCCCTCTGGGGTTGAGAATTTCAAAGATTCACCACCCTCTGAGTGAAGAAATTTCTCCTAGTCTCAGCCCGAAATTGCCGATCCCTCATCCTGAGACTATGTCCCCTAGTTCTAGACTCTCCAGCCAAGGGAAACAGCCTCTCAGCATCTATCCTGTCAAGCCCTCTCAGTATCTTATATGTTTCAAGTGGGGGGAGTAAAAAGGTGGTAGTAGTAAACGACAGTATAGTTAGGGGGATAGACACCGTTCTCTGCAGCCAAGAACGAGAGTCCCGAAGGCTATGTTGCCTACCCGGTGCTAGGGTTAAGGACATCTCCTCCGGGATGGAGAAGAACTTGGAGTGGGAGAGGGAGGATTCAGTTGTTGTGGTCCACGTAGGTACCAACGACATAGGTAGGACTAAAAAAAAAGGTTCTGCTGAGAGAGTTTGAGCAGCTAGAGACCAAATTAAAAAGCAGAACCACAAAGGTAATAATCTCTGGATTATTACCTGAGCCACGAGCAAATTGGCATAGGTTCAATAGGATCAGGGAGATGAATGCGTGGCTCAAAGATTGGTGTGGGAGAAGTGGGTTTCGATTCATGGGGCACTAGCACCAGTACTGGGGAAAGAGAGAGCTGTTCCGTTGGGACAGACTACACCTGAAGCATGCTGGGACTAGAGTTCTAGCGAGTCGAATTACTAGGGAGGTAGACAGGGCTTTAAACTAAATAAGTTGGGGGGGGGGGGGGGGAGGGTCCCGGTGGAGAGAAATTTAGAATGCTAAAGAGAAAAGACAAAGAAGCAGTGCAGAAAAGTGATTGGAGTAAGGATAACCAGATTGTGTCAGGAAGGGACAGAGCGTACAAACAAAAGACAACAAATAAGGTCCGAGTAAGAAAAAATGGTAATAAGACAAATAGGGCCATAGTACAAAAAAATGTTAAGATGTATAAAAATGTTAAAAAGACCAATCTAAAGGCACTGTATCCGAATGCACGAAGCATTCGTAATAAGGTAGATGAATTAACAGCACAAATAGATGTAAACGGATATGATATAATAGCAATTACAGAGACATGGCTGCAGGGTGACCAAGGCTGGGAGCTGAATATCCAAGGGTATTCGATATTTAGGAAGGACAAGCAAAAAGGAAAAGGAGGTGGGGTGGTGTTGTTAGTAAAGGATGAAATCAGAGCAATAGTGAAAAAGGATATTGGCTCAGAAAATCAAGATGTAGAATCAGTCTTGGTGGAGCTAAGAAGCACCAAGGGGCAGAAAACACTGGTGGGAGTTGGCTATAGGCCTCCAAACAGTAGTGGTAATGTAGGGGACAGCATCAAACAGGAAATTAGAGATGCATGTAACAAGGGTATTACAGTAATCATGGGTGACTTTAATCTGCATATAGACTGGCCAAACCAAATTAGCAATAATACTGTAGAGGATGAATTCCTGGAGTGTGTACGACATGGTTTTTTAGGCCAGCCAGGGAACAGGCTATCCTAGATTGGGTATTGTGCAATGAGAAGGGGTTAATTAATAATCTTATTGTGCGGGGTCCTTTAGGGAAGAATGACCATAACATGATAGAATTCTTCATTAAGATGGAAAGTGAAGTAGTCCAATCCGAAACTAGGGTCCTAAATCTAAACAAAGGAAACTACAAAGGTATGAGGACTGAGTTGGCTATGATAGATTGGGAAGCTTCATTAAAAGGCTTGACGGTGGATAGGCAATGGCTAACATTTAAGGAACGAATGCATGAATTGCGACAATTATACATTCCTTTCTGGCGCAAAAACACAAAAGGAAAAGCAGCCCAACCATGGCTAACAAAAGAAATTAAGGATAGTATGAGATCCAAAGAGGAGTCATATAGTGTTGCTAGAAAAAGTAGCAAGCCTGAGGATTGGGAGCAGTTTAGAATTCAGCAAAAAAGGACCTAGAGATTGATTAAGAGGAGAAAAATAGAGTATGAGAGTAAACTTGCAAGGAACATAAAAGTGGACTGTAAAAGCTTCTACAAGTACGTAAAAAGAAAAAGATTAGTGAAGACAAATGTAAGTACCTTACAGTCAGAAACAGGAGAATTTATAATGGGGTACAGGGAAATGGCAGAGCAATTAAACAAATACTTTGGTTCTGGCTTCATGGAAGAGGACACAAATAACTTCTCAGAAATGCTAGGGAACCAAGGGACTAGTGAGAAGGAGGAATTAAAGGAAATTAGTATTAGTAAAAAAAGTGCTGGAGAAATTAATGGGACTGAAAGCCGATAAATCCCCAGGACCTGATAATCTACATCCCAGAGTACTAAAAGAGGTAGCCATGGAAATAGTGGATGTATTAGTTGTCATCTTCCAAAATTCTATAGATTATGGAACAGTTCCTACAGATTGGAGGGTGGCAAATGTAACCCCACTACTTAAAAATGGAGGGAGAGAGAAAACAGGGAACTACAGACATCAGTAGTAGGGAAAATGCTAGAGTCTGTTATAAAGGATGTGATAACAGGACACTTAGAAAATATCAATGGGATTAGACAAATTCAACATGGATTTATGAAAGGGAAATCATGTTTGACAAACCTACTGGAGTTTTTTGAGGATGTAGCTGGTAGAAGAGATGAGGGAGAACCAGTGGATGTGGTTTATTTAGATTTTCAGAAGGCTTTTGATAAAGTCCCACATAAGAGGTTAGTGTGCAAAATTAAAGCACATGGGATTGGGGGGAATATACTGACATCGATTGAAAATTGGTTAACAGACAGGAAACAGAGAGTAGGAATAAATGGGTCCTTTTTAGGGGTGGCAGGCAGTGACTAGTGGGGTACCGCAGGGATCAGTGCTTGGCCCCAGCTATTCACAATATATATCAATGATTTGGATGAGGGAACCAAATGTAATATTTCCAAGTTTGCGGACGACACAAAGCTGGGGTGGAATGTGAGCTGTGAGGAGGATGCAAAGAGGCTTCAAAGCGATTTAGACAAATTGAGTGAGTGGGCAAATATATGGCAGATGCAGTATAATGTGGATAAATGTGAAGTTATCCACTTCGGAAGGAAAAACAGAAAGGCAGAGTATTATTTAAATAGTGATAGATTGTGGAATGTTGATGTCCAAAGGGACCTGGGTGTCCTTGTACACCAGTCACTGAAAACAAATATGCAGGTGCAGCAAGCAGTTAGTAAGGCAAATGGTATGTTGGCCTTCATTGCAAGAGGATTTGAGTATAGGAGCAAGGATGTCTCACTGCAGTTATACAGGGCCTTAGTGAGACCACACCTGGAGTATTGTATGCAGTTTTGGTCTTCTTACCTAAGAAAGGATATACTTGCCACAGAGGGAATGCAGCGAAGATCCACCGGACTGATCCCGGGATGGCAGGACTGTCAAATGACGAGAGATTGGGTCGACTCGGCCTGTATTCACTCGAGTTTAGAAGAATGAGAGGGGATCTCATTGAAACAAAAAATTCTGACAGGGCTAGATAGACTGGATGCAGGGAGGATGTTTCCCCTGGCTGGGGGGGTCCAGAACGAGGGTTCACAGTCTCAGGATACGAGGTAGGACATTTAGGACTGAGATGAGGAGAAATTTCTTCACTCAGAGGGTGGTGAACCTGTGGAAGTCTCTACCACAGAAGGCTACGGAGGCCAAGTCACTGAATATATTTATGAAGGAGCTAGATGGATTTCTAGATACAAAAGGCATCAAGGGGTATGGGGAGAGAGCGGGAATATGCTATTGAGATAGAGGATCAGCCACGATCATATTGAATGACGGAGTAGGCTCAAAGCGCTGAATGACCTACTCCTGCTCCTATTTTCTATGTTTCAATGAGATCACGTCTCATTCTTCTAAACTCCAGACAGTATAGGCCAATTCTACGCAATTTCTCCTCGGAGGACAACCCTCTCATCCCAGGAATCAATCTACTGTAACTTCATTGCATCGCTTCTAAGGCAAGTATATCCTTCCTTAGGTAAGAGACCAAAGCTGTACACAGTACTCCAGGTGTGGTCTCATCAAAGACCTGTACAATTGCAGCAAAACTTCCTTATTCTTGTACTCCAATCCCCTTGCAATAAAAGGCCTACCCTATTGCTTGCTGTACCTGCATGTTAACTTCATGTGTTTCATGTACAAGGACACCCAGATCTCTCTGAACACCAACATTTAATAGTTTCTCACCATTTAAAAAAATTCTGTTTTTCTACTCTTCCTACCAAAGTGAATAACCTCACATTTCCCCACATTATATTCCATCTGCCACCTTCCTGCCAATCACTTAACCAGTGTATATCCCTTTGCAGACTCTTTGTGTCCTCCTCACTTTCCTAGCTTTGTATCATCAGCAAACTTGAATACATTACCACTCAGCCCTTCATCTAAGTCATTAATATAGATTGTAAATAGCTGAGACACCAGCACTGATCCTTGCAGCTCCCCACTAGTTACAGCCTGCCAAGCTGAAAATGACCCGTTTATTCCAACTCTGTTTTCTGTCCGTTAACCAAGCTAATATATTACCCCCACCCCATGAGCCCTTGTCTTGTTTAACAACCTTTTGTATGGCACCTTACTGAATGCCTTTTGAAAATCCAAATATACTACATCCACTGGTTCCCCTGCTAGTTACATCGTCAAAAAACTTTAATAAATTTGTCAAACACGATTTGCCTTTCATAAAAACATGTTGACTGTGCCTAATCATATGATGATTTTCTAAATGCTCTGTTACCACTTCCTTAATAATGGATTTCAGCATTTTCCCGATGACTGATGTCAGGCTAACTGGCCTGTAGTTCCCTGTTTTTTCTATCCCTTCTTTCTTGAATAGCGGGGTTATATTTGCCACCTTCCAATCCACTGGGACCGTTCTAGAATCTAGGGAATTTTGGAAGATCACAACCAATGCATCCACTATATCTGCAGCCACCTCTTTTAGAACCTTAGGATGTAGGCCATCAGGTCCAGGGGATTTGTCAGCTTTTAGTCCCATTAATTTTTCCAGTACTTTTTCTTTACTAATATTAATTATGTTAAGTTCCTCACTCTCAGGTGATTGGCATTCTAGCTCGCATGAATTCAGAAGGGTTTTGCTAACGCACAGAGTGAGGGAGCATGGAGTAGCAGCTATCGACGGAGTCTGGTTTCGACAGTCTATAATTGGGAATTTGGTGAGTGAGGAGATTTTTAGGGGTTGACCTTTATCTAAAATTTGACTAAGTTTGGCATCAAGCATTTAACTTAAATTTAATCTTGACTTGCAGTTTTCAGTTAGTGGCAAACAAGCAGCCTGAAGTGGCAGTTGGTCGCTTAGTTAATTAGGGGACTGCTTAGAACTGGTAATCTACTGTCAGCTGGGGCTGACTCAGGTGATCAGCATTCTAGCTAGCATAAATTCAGAAGGGTTTTGCTAATGCACAGAGTGAGAGAGCATGGAGTAGCAGCTATTGACAGTCTATAATTGGGAATTTGGTGCAGTAAGGGGTGAAGTGCATTTGATTAGTCAGCAGAGAGGAGCGTACCGTGAGCGGGTCACAGCAACAACAAAACAAAACTGCAGTGTGACGTCTCGGGTAAGGCAGGTAGGTGGTTGCTGGTGAGTATCTCTTCCGTTTTCTTAGGACTGTGGGCTAAGCAATTTATAGCATAAAACTAAACTTTTTAAAAAAAAACTAAACTTAGTTTAATAAATTAAACAAGGCCAGTACTTGGTTCAACCTAAAAATAATTTGATTGGCATTGTAGTAATCAATTAAATAAAATAGTTATGACAGGGCAGGAGATGTGTTGCAGCTGCAATATGTGGGAGCTACTGGACAGTTTTGTCCAGGGTGACTACATCTGTAAGTGTCTGCAGCTCGAGGAACTTCGGCTCTGAGTTGAGGAGCTGGAGTCTGAGCTGCAGACATTGCGATATTTCAGGGAGGGAGAAAGTTACCTGGACACTTTGATCCAGGAGGCAGTCATGCCCCTTAGACTAAATACTGTAGAATTGGCACATGATCAGGGACAGGAGGGTGTGACTGCGAATGAGGCAGATACGGGGATCCAGGAGGGAGTATTGCAGGAGCCTCAGCCTCTGCACTTGTCCAAGGTTCTTGCAGCCCTTGTGGATGAGTGCAGGGTCTGCAGGGAGGATGAACAAACTGGCCACGGCACCATGGTTCAGGGGGCCATTCAAGTGGGGGGAGTGAAAAGGAATGTGGTTGTAGTAAGCAACAGTATAGTTAGAGGGATAGACACCGTTCTCTGCAGCCAAGAGCGAGAGTCCCGAAGGCTGTGTTGCCTACCTGGTGCCAGGGTTAAGGACATCTCTTCGAGGCTGGAGAGAAAAGTGGAGGGGGAGGATCCAGATGTCATGGTCCATGTAGGTACCAACGACATAGGTAGGACTAAGAAAGCGGTTCTGCTGAGGGAGTTTGAGCAGCTGGGGCTAAATTAAAAAGCAGAACCACAAAGGTAATACTCTCCAGATTATTACCTGAGTCACGAGCAAATTGGCACAGGGTAAATCAGATCAGAGAGATGAATGCGTGGCTCAAAGATTGGTGTGGGAGAAGTGGGTTTCGATTCATGAGGCACTGGCACCAGTACTGGGGAAAGAGGGAGCTGTTCCGTTGGGACGGACTTCACCTGAACCATGCTGGGACCAGTGTTCTGGCAAACCGAATAACTAGGGCGGTAGAGAAGGCTTTAAACTAAATGGAGAGGGCTCAGGTGGGGTGAAGTTTAGATTAATAAAGAGAAAAGACAAGGAAGTAGTACAGGAAAGTGACGGGGATAATGATAAACAGAGTGTGTCAGGAAGGGACAGAGCGTACAAACGTAAGAGTGCACTAGCAAATGGGGCCAGGGTAGCAAAGAATGGTAAAAAGACAAAATTAAAGGTTCTTTATCTGAATGCAAGCAGCATTTGTAATAAGATAGATGAATTGACGGCACAAATTGAAACAAATTAGTATGATCTTGTGGCTATTACAGAGACGTGGTTGCAAGGTGACCAAGGTTGGGAGCTAAATAGTCAGGGTTATTTAACATTTCGGAAGGACAGGAAAAAAGGTAAAGGTGGTGGGGTAGCTCTGTTAATAAAGGATGAAATTGGTATAATAATGAGAAATGATCTTGGCTCAGATGATCAAGATGTCGAATCAATTTGGGTGGAGGTAAGAAATAGCAAGGGAAAGAAATCACTGGTGGGGGTAGTATATAGGCTCCCTAACAGTAGCTACACTGTAGGGCAAAATATTAATCAGGAAATAAGGAGGGCTTGTAAAAAAGGTAATGCAATAATCATGGGCGATTTTAACTTTCATATAGATTGGACAAATCAAATTGGCAAAAATAGTCCTGAGGAGGAGTTCATAGTGTATTAAGGACTGTTCCTTAGACCAATACGTCAGGGAACCATCCAGGGAACAGGCCATTTTGGATCTGCTAGTGGGTAACAAAACAGGATTAATTAATGATCTCAAAGTAAAGGATCCCACAGGAAGCAGTGATCATAACATGATACAATTTCACATCTAGTTTGAGAGCGAGGATCTTGGGTCTGAAACTACTGGATTAAACTTAAATAAGGGCGATTCTAAAGGAATGAGGGCAGGATTGGCTAAAGTGGACTGGGTAAACATATTAGATAGTATGATGGTGGATAAGTAGTGGCAAACATTTAAACAGATATTTTATGACTCGCAAGAAAAATATATCCCTGTGAGGAGGAAAGACTCTTCGACAGAACCACCCAAACCCGTGACCTCTACCACCTAGAAGGACAAGAGTAGCAGGCATGGGAACAACACCACCTGCATGTTCCCCTCCAAGTCACACACCATCCCGACTTCGAAATATATCGCCGTTCCTTCATCGTCGCTGGGTCAAAATCCTGGAACTCCCTTCCTAACAGCACTGTGGGAGACCCTTCACCACACGGACTGCAGTGGTTCAAGAAGGCGGCTCACCATTACCTTCTCAAGGGCAATTAGGGATGGTCAATAAATGCTGGCCTCACCAGCGACGCCCACATCCAATGAACGAATAAAATAAAACAAAAAGGGTGAACCAAGCATGACTAACTAAGGAAGTAAAGGATGGTATCAGGTTAAAAGAAAAAGCATACAACATGGCAAAGATTACTGGTAAGCCTAAAGATTGGAAAAACTTTAAAAACCAGCAAAGGATGACTAAAAGAATAATAAAGAGGGAGAAAATTAATTATGAGCGAAAACTAGCAAGAAATAAAGAAACTGACAGTAAAAGCTTCTACAAGTATATAAAAAGGAAGAGAGTAGCTAAAGTAAACATTGGTCCCTTAGAGGATGGGACTGGTAAAATAATAATGGAAAACAAGGAAATGGCAGGGGAATTGAACAGATATTTTGTATTTGTCTTCACAGTAGAAGACATTAATAATATACCAATAATAGTAGAAAATCAAGGGGCAAAGGGGACGGAGGAACTAAAAACTATCACTAGAGAAAAAGTACTAGGTAAACTAATGGGTCTAAAGGCTGACAAGTCCCCTGGACCTGATGGCTTGCATCCGAGGGTCTTAAAGGAAGTGGCTACAGAGATCATGGATGCATTGGTCGTAATCTTCCAGAATTGACTAGATTCTGGAAAGGTCCCAGTGGATTGGAAAACCGCAAACATAACACCCCTATTCAAGAATTAGAGTGAGACAGAAAGCAGGTAACTATAGACCAGTTAGCCTAACATCTGTCATTGGGAAAATGCTAGAATCCATTATTAAGAAAGTAGTAGCAGGACATTTGGAGATTCGTAATACAATCAAGGAAAGTCAACATGGTTTTATGAAGGGGAAGTCACGTCCGACAAATTTATTCGAGTTCTTTGAGGATGTAACGGGCAGGGTGGATAAAGGGGAACCAATGGATGCAGTATATTTGGAATTCCAAAAGGCATTCGATAAGGTGCCACATAAAAGATTACTGTACAAGATAAGAGCTCATGGTGTTGGGAGTAATATACTGGCATGGATAGAGGATGGGCTAACTAACAGAAAACAAAGAGTCGGGATAAAAGGATCATTTTCAAAATGGCAATCTGTAACTAGTGGGGTGCCGCAGGGATCAGTGCTGGGGCCTCAACTATTTACAATATATATCAATGACTTGGATGAAGGAACAGAGTGTCTTGTGGCCAAATTTGCTGATGATACAAAGATAGGTGGAAAAGCAAGTTGCGATGAGGATACAAAGTGTCTGCAAAGGGATATTGACAGGTTAAGGGAATGGGCAAAAATTTGGCAGATGGAATATAATGTGGAAAAATGTGAAGTCATCCACTTTGGGAGGCAAAATAAAAAAGCAAAATATTATTTGACTGGAGAAATACTACAAAATACTGCGGTACAGAGGGATCTGGGTGTCCTCGTACATGAAACACAAAGTCAACATACAGATGCAGCAGGTAATCCAGAAGGCAAACGGAATATTGGCCTTTATTTCTAGGGGGATGGAGTATAAAAGCAGGGAAGTCATGCTGCAACTGTACAGGGTGCTGGTGAGACCACACCTGGAGTACTGCGTACAGTTCTGGTGCCCTTATTTAAGGAAGGACATACTTGCATTGGAGGCAGTTCAGAGAAGCTTCACTATGTTGATTCCGGGTATGGAAGGGTCGTCTTATGAGGAAAGATTGAACAGGTTGGGTCTATACTCATTGGAGTTTAGAAGAATGAGAGGAGATCTTATTGAAACATACAAGATTCTGAGGGGACTCGATAGGGTAGATACAGAGGATGTTACCCCTCACGGGGGAATCTAAAACTAGGGGACATAGACTCAGAATAAGGGGTCGCCCGTTTAAGACGGAAATGAGGAGGAATTTCTTCTCCCAGAGGGTCGTGAATCTTTGGAATTCTTTACCCCAAAAAGCTGTGGAGGCTGAGTTATTGATTACATTCAAGGCTGAGTTAGACAAATTTTTGATCAGCAAGGCAGTCAAAGGATATAGGGAAAGGGCAGGAAAGTGGAGTTGAGGCAAAAATCAGATCAGCCATGATCTCATTAAATGGCAGAGCAGGCTCGAGGGGCCAAATGGCCTACTCCTGCTCCTATCTCTTATGGTCTCATTAGACCCTTGGTTCCCCACTATTTCAGGTATGCTTTTTGTGTGTTCTACTGTGAAGATAGATACAAAATATTTGTTTAACATCTCTGCCATTTCCCTACTCCCCATTATAATTTCTCTTGTCTCAGCCTGTAAGGGACCCACGTTTACTTTCGCTACTCTCTTCCTTTTTACATACACTTAGAAGCTCTTACTACCTGTTTTTTATATTTCCGGCTAGTTTACTCTCAATCTATTTTCTCCCTCTTTATCAATTTTTTTTGTCAACCTATGCTAGTTTTTAAAAACTTTCCCAATCCTCAGGCTAACTACTCTTCTCGGCAACATTACAAGCCTCTTCTTTTAATCTAATACTATCCTTAGACTTCTTTAGTCAGCCATGGATAGATCACCTTTCCCGTGGAGCTTTTATTTCTCAATGGAATGTATATTCGTTGAGAATTAAGGAAATATTTTTTACATGTTCACCATTGCTTATCTACCGTCATATCTTTTAATCTAATTTCCCAATCAACCTTATTCAACTCGCCCTTCAGACCTATGTAATTGGCTTTGTTTAAGTTTAAGACTCTAGTTTTGGACTTCAGTACATCACTCTCGAACTCAATGTGAAATTCTATCATATTATGATCACTATTCCCCAGAGGATCTCTTATTATGAGATTACTAATTAACCCTGTCTCATTACACAAGACAAGGTCTAAAATAGCCTGTTCCCTGGTTGGTTCCATGACGTACTGTTCTAGGAAACTGTCTCGAATGCATTCCATGAACTCGTCCTCCAAACTACTTTTGCCAATTTGATTTGCCCAGTCTATATGAAGATTAACGCCCCCACGATTATTGCATTACCTTTATTACAAGCTCTTGTTATTTATTTCTTAATGCAAGTCAGCTCAAGTGAGCCAAATGTAGGCATCTAATAATCCCCTAGACGTGGATCCCCAAAGAACAGTGACCCTTACTGGAAAAGGTGCATTCAAGAGTGGCAGGTAAAAGCAAAATACCTACGCCTACGTATGAAGAACCACCAATTGAGCAAGGTACCATGAAACCACACCCCAGGAAACATTGCCGTCAGGAGAAAAAAGGGTGGGTGGGGGGGGGGGGGGAAATGTAATTACTAGCATTTTTGAAAGATAATTTACACTTTAGGGGTGATGCCACACTCCCAAAGCGAAGCCACATTTAAAAGAGAAGGTTTCACAGCTGCCTCACTGCCCGACCCACATTTCCCTTACCACTGCTCACTCCTTCCTTGCCCACTGTATGAATGGGGTAGGGGCTGGATCTCCAGTCCATATTTACTGCCATTTCCCAAGGTCACTGGGGGAAAAGTGGTAGTAGGTCCAATGAAGCAACATCAACAGTCCTGAGGTATTCCCATGGAAAGAGCCTTAGAGAGGCCTCCTATCCCTCCATTCCACCTCCAGCACTTACCTGCTGAGGTCCCCAGTCTTATCTGAGGAATTCAGTGGGATATCTATTCCAATCTTCATGGCACCTCTGCTCATTTAACACATCTCCCAACTTCAGCAACAGCAATTTCCTCTTCTGCAGCGGCGGGCTCCCTTTTGGTGGCAGCAGTCCTGCTGGGAAGCTGTCTTGTATTCAAGGTGAAACTGGCTCAGTTACAGCAGTTTCAGAGGGGTGGCGTAAAGAACCACCCCGGCTGGAACATCACTGATAGGAGGAGGATCCTGGTACCAATCTCTACTTTGTACTTCCCAATGAGGAGTCCTTTTTCATATGGATCAGTCTTAAAAAAGAGGCAAGGCCATGGTGGGATGAGAATTTGAAAAATCAAGGTACTGGTGGATTGGAAGCCAATGTAGGTCAGCAAGTATAGGAGTCATGGGTATAGAGGGATATGGGCCAAGTGCAGGAAATTGGGACTAGCTTAGTGGTATAAACTGGGCGACATGGACATGTTGGGCCGAAGGGCCTGTTTCCATGTTGTAACTTCTATGATTCTATGAAGTATAGGAGTCATGAGTAAGGACTTTGTGCAGGCTAGGATATGGGCAGCAGAGTTTTGGATGAGCTCAAGTTTATGCAGCATGAAAGCTGGGAGAGCATTGGAGGTAACTTAAACATGGATGAGGGTTTCAGCAGCAGATAAACTGAGGGAACGGGGCATAGATGGACAATGTTATGCAGGTGAAAGTAGCCAGTCTTTGTAATGGAGAGGATACAGAGTTGGAAGCTCAGATCAGGGTCAAATAGGACACCACAGTTGTGAGCAGTTTGGTTCAATAAGAGTCGGTGGCCAGCGAAGGGAATGGAATTGGTGGCGAGGCAAAGGAGTTTATGAAATAGAGAGTAGGAATAAACAGGTCTTTTTCCGGGTGGCAGGCAGTGACTAGTGGGGTACCGCAGGGATCAGTGCTTGGGCCCCAGCTATTCACAATAAATCAATGATTTGGATGAGGGAACCAAATGTAACATTTCCAAGTTTGCAGACAACACAAAGCTAGGGTGGAATGTGAGCTGTGAGGAGGATGCAAAGAGGCTCCAATGTGATTTAGACAAGTTGGGTGAGTGGGCAAGAACATGGCAGATACAGTATAACATGGATAAATGTGAGGTTATCCACTCTGGTTGTAAAAACAGAAAGGCAGATTATTATCTGAATGGTGATAGATTGGGAAAAGGGGAGGTGCAACAAGACCTGGGTGTCCTTGTACACCAGTCGCTGAAAGCGAACATTCAGGTGCAGCAAGCAGTTAGGAAGCTGAATGGTATGTTGGCCTTCATTGCAAGAGGATTTGAGTACAGGAACAGGGATGTCTTACTGCAGTTATACAGGGCCTTGGTGAGACCACATCTGGAGTATTGTGTGTAGTTTTGGTCTCCTTATCCGCCATGGAGGGAGTGCAACGAAGGCTTACCAGACTGATTCCTGGGATGGCAGGACTGACATATGAGGAGAGATTGGGTCAAGAGAAGGGGTGGTGAGGCAGAGCTTGGTGTCGTCAGTATATACGTGGAACCTGATGTCATGTCTTCGGATGATGTTGCTGAGGGGCAAACTAGAGGGTTTTCCATTTGACCCCCTTCCCCACCCCCACCCCGCCCCAGTTACTCTGGCTGTGGCGAGGTCTGGAGCAGAGTGTTTCTGGCGTAACCTGAACTGAGAGTCAGCGAGCTGGTTATTGGTGAGGTGTCGCCTGCTGTTGATAGCTCCTTCCGTTATTTTACTGATGATTGGGAGAAGGCTGATTGGGCAGTAATTGGCCAGGTTAGATTCATCCTTTTTTTTGTGGATAGGACATACCTAGGCAATCTTCCACAATGTTGGATAGATGTCAATCATACTTGTACTGGAATCACTTGGTCAAGGTTGTAACTCGTACACATGTCTGCAGCACTACAGCCAGGATGTTATCAAGAGTACACCTTTGCTGTATCGAGTACACTCAGCCACTTCTCAATGTCATACGGAGTGAACCGAATCAGCTGGACCTAGCATCCATCATAGTGAGGACATTGGGAAGAAGCAAAGTAGGATTGTTCACTCGGTGCTTTTGGCTGAAGACTCATGTGCTGGGCTCCAGCACGGTTGCGAGTGTGGATGTTCATGGAGCCTCCTATCATAATCATAGTAGGTACAGCACAGGAGGAGGCTATTCAGCCCATCGTGCCTGTGCCAGCTCTTTGAAATAGCTATCCAATTAAATTTGTTGTCAGCAGGGATATTACTACAGTAACACTCAATACCACTAACAACTCCACTATAAAGGAACACTCCTTTTAACATTAATTCAGCATTAAGAACTTTTTAAAAAATTGTACAAGATTCTAATTCATGCATTTTTGTGATTGCATTATTTTTGAGACTGAACCTGCTTTTCAGAGATATTTAAGCTACATCTTAAAAAATTAAACAAACATTCATCAAACAGTACATTAGCCGTTTTACATCTCTGAAGGTTATGGTTTCATCCAACGGGGTGGAAAATGCTCGAATCGCGGAACAGGTGTTGTGCTCTCACACAGTACTGTTATAACATTTCAATTGTTGTATTAGGTTGAGAGCAAAGTTCAATTCTGCCTTATTCGCAGCACCCTGTGTGGATAAAGTGAGGATTAGGGGGTTATTCATTTACAATACACTATCTCCCACATCTTAGGGTGATATGGTGTTCATGAATCAAAAACATTACCTTCTTTCAGAGTTTTAATGGATTTCAACTGTTGGGAGTTCACGGAGAATGAAGTGTTCTTCAGCTATGCCATTTCCCCCTACCCTTTCTTCCCCCTAGCTGACTGGCAAACAATTCTTACCTCCTCCTATTAGTTGCCTGGCTGTCTGCAAACATTCTTGAGTAGATGCGTTAGGGCTTACAGAGCTTCCTCTGATCTGTAGCTCTGTCTATAGCCTGTTGCTTTTTGGTGTTTAGCATACAAAAAAGCTCTGTCTAGTAGCTTCACCAGGTGGCTACCTCATTCTAAAGTACACCTGTTGCTGCACCTGGCATGCCCTTCTACACTCCACATTGAACCAGGGTTGGTCTCCCAGCTTGATGGTGATGGCAAAAGAGGTGTGCCAGGCATGAGGTTATCGATTGTGTTGGTATAAAATTCTGCAGTTGCACCTCATGAATTCCCAGTTTTAGATTGCTAGATCTGTTCTTGGTCTGTTCCACTTAGCAGATACACAATGGAGGACGCTCCCAAATGTGGAGGAGATTTTTCTTCATTAAGGATTGTGTAGTGGTCACTCCTACTAATTCTATCATGGACAGACATGCCTGCAACAGGTAGGCTGATGAGGACCAGGACCTTATTTTTGCACATGACCTGGTAACCAAGAATGCAAGAGTGATTATACGTGAGCATCCATAAACATTCCACTCCAGCTACATAAGAGATGGGGAGCACTGTAACTAGGTGAATGATGAGAGACCAGGGACATATTTGGTTTAAAGTAGGCTTTGTATTTTGAAACCCATCTTTTCCCTCATTAATAGTTCAGAAAGAATATTTTGTGATCACCCAACTTCCCTCAGTAATAGAAAAAAAAACTTTATATAGAGCTTGAACATGTTCTCAGGACTTCCCAAAGCGCTTTACGACTAATGGAATACTTCTGCCGTGCAGTCGTTGATATATTGACAAACAAGGGCAATTTATGGACATCTCAGTCCCACAAACAGCAAATAGAATCATAGAATCATAGAAGTTTACAACATGGAAACAGGCCCTTCGGCCCAACATGTCCATGTCGCCCAGTTTATACCACTAAGCTAGTCCCAATTGCCTGCACTTGGCCCAGATCCCTCTATACCCATCTTACCCATGTAACTGTCCAAATGCTTTTTAAAAGACAAAATTGTACCCACCTCTACTACTGCCTCTGGCAGCTCGTTCCAGACACTCACCACCCTTTGAGTGAAAAAATTGCCCCTCTGGACCCTTTTGTATCTTTCCCCTCTCACCTTAAATCTATGTCCCCTCGTTATAGACTCCCCTACCTTTGGGAAAAGATTTTGATTATCTACCTTATCTATGCCCCTCATTATTTTATAGACTTCTATAAGATCACCCCTTAACCTCCTACTCTCCAGGGAAAAAAGTCCCAGTCTATCTGGTCTAAATGAATGAACAACCACTTAATCTACTTTTGGTGGTGTTGATTGAGACAATGTTAGCCAGGACACAATGCCTTGCTCTTCAAACAGTGTCATAGGATCTTTTATTTTCACCTCAGCAGGCATAAGTGGCCTCAATTTAATATTTCATCCAAAAGACGCCATCCCCAAAAATGTAGTACTCCCTCAGTTCTGCATTGATGTCAGCCTAGATTATGTGCTTATGTCTGTAATGGGATTTGAACCGATGTTCTTCTGACTCAAAGACAGGAATGCTACCAACTCAGTTTATTTGACTCTTAACTTAAATAATAGAAACAGGAGATATGTTGTTAAGGACTACTGAAATCTCAAGGTCAATGATACCTCCCATTATACAGACCAGACAATTTGCCCAGATTAGGTAAGTACAACAGTGAGACCAAGCACAATGATCCTCTTGATGTTGAAACCAAGCTCAGAGTCATTGGCCAAACCAACTGGTTTCCTCCTCGACATTGAGCACACTAACCAGTCAACGGCTTCATTGATTGTGCCATGGATTAAATTTTCTGGCTCCAAACTGGGTAATTGAAAAATATATTAGTAACCTGAAATCTCTATCACCTTGAAACCTTAGAGACAGGTGACTGCAGAAAACTTTTTTCCCCAACCTTAATACATGCCTAACAAATCAACATACGAACATCAGTAAGAACATGGGTATGGCTGACTTCAATGGGATGAGACACAGAATGTCCACAGTAAACTGGGCAAATCTGTTAATGGGTAAAACGACTGATGATCAGTGGGATATGTTTAAAGAAACATTTAACGTGATACAGATTCGGTTCATATCCCGAGGGGCAAGAACTCTACTTGCCAAAACAAACAGCCATGGACAACTAAAGAGGTAAGGGACAGCATAAGACATAAGGAAAGGGCATACAAAAAGGCAAAAATGGCACAGATCCTAGCGAATAGGAAAGATACAAAGATCAACAAAGGGTCACAAAACAGATAGTAAGAGCTACAAAAAGAGTATGAAAAGAAACTTGCAAGGGATATCAAAACCAATACGAAGAACTTTTACAGTTACATTAGGAAAAAGAGGGTGGGGTCAGGAGCAGCGTTGGCCCCTTAAAAACTGAAATTGGGGATATTGTCATTGACAATGGGGAAATGGCAGACATGTTGAACAATCACTTTGCGTCAGTATTTACAGTCGAAAAAGAGGATAGCATGCCGGAAATCCCAAGAAAACTAATATTGAATCGGGGACAGGACTCGATAAAATTAATACAAGTAAAGCAACAGTAATGAAGAAAATAATAGCACTAAAGAGCGGCAAATCCCAGGACCAGATGGTTTCCATCCCAGGGTTTTAAAAAGAAAGTAGGTGAGCACATTGCAGATGCCCTAACTATAATCTTTTGAAGTTCTCTAGATTCAGGAACTGTCCCTCCAGAATGGAAAATTGCACATGTCACTCCGCTTTTTAAGAAAGGAGAGAGGGAAACCAGGGAATTATAGACCAGTTAGCCTAACATCTGTTGTGGGGAAAATGCTGGAGTCCATAATTAAGGATAGGGTGACTGAACACCTCGAGAATTTTCAGTTAATCAGAGAGAGCCAGCATGGATTTGTGAAAGGTAAGTCGTGCCTGACAAACCTGATTGAATTTTTTGAAGAGGTGACTAAAGTAGTGGTCAGGGGAATGTCAATGGATGTTATTTATATGGACTTCCAGAAGGCATTTGATAAGGTCCCACATAAGAGACTGTTAGCTAAGATAGAAGCCCACGGAATCGAGGGAAAAGTACAGACTTGGTTAGGAAATTGGCTGAGCGAAAGGCGACAGAGAGTAGGAATAATGGGTAGGTACTCACATTGGCAGGGTGTGACTAGTGGAGTCCCGCAGGGATCTGTCTTGGGGCCTCAATTATTCACAATATTTATTAACAACTTAGATGAAGGCATAGAAAGTCTCATATCTAAGTTTGCCGATGACACAAAGATTGGTGGCATTGTAAGCAGTGTAGATGAAAACATAAAATTACAAAGCGATATTGATAGATTAGGTGAATGGGCAAAACTATGGCAAATGGAATTCAATGTAGACAAATGTGAGGTCATCCACTTTGGATCAAAAAAAGGATAGAACAGGGTACTTTCTAAATGGTAAAAAGTTAAAAACAATGGATGTCCAAAGGGACTTAGGGGTTCAGGTACATAGATCATTGAAGTGTCATGAACAGGTGCAGAAAATAATCAATAAGGCTAATAGAATGCTGGCCTTTATATCTAGAGGACTAGAGTACAAGGGGGCAGAAGTTATGCTGCAGCTATACAAAACCCTGGTTAGACCGCACCTGGAGTACTGTGAGCAGTTCTGGGCACCGCACCTTCGGAAGGACATATTGGCCTTGGAGGGAGTGCAGCATAGGTTTACTAGAATGATACCCGGACTTCAAGGGTTAAGTTACAAGGAGAGATTACACAAAATGGGTTTGTATTCTCTAGAGTTTAGAAGGTTAAGGGGTGATCTGATCGAAGTTTATAAGATATTAAGGAGAACGGATAGGGTGGATAGAGAGAAACTATTTCCGCTGGTTGGGGATTCTAGGAGTAGGGGGCACAGTCTAAAAACCTTTCAAGAGCGAGATTAGAAAACATTTCTACGCACAAAAGGTTGTAGAAGTTTGACACACTCTTCCGCAAACGGTAATTGATACTAGCTCAATTGCTAAATTTAAATCTGAGATAGATAGCTTTTTGGCAACCAAAGGTATTAAGGGATGTGGGCCAAAGGCAGGCATATGGAGTTAGATCACAGATCAGCCATGATCTTATCAAATAGCGGAGCAGACACGAAGGGCTGAATGGCCTGCTCCTGTTCCTATGTTCCTAACATTAGAAATTTTAGGAATGGCAACAGAAACTTGACTTCTCAACATATCCTCAATCCTTTCTCCACCAATGAGTCTAATTGCCTCTTAAATCCAATTTTTCTATTTACCTCTATAACCATTCCCTGTAACTTGATGCACAAGTCTATCACTTTTTGGGAGAAAGAGGGTTACGTGACTTCCCTTCTAATTTCTAATTTGCGTTCCCCGATACTGTAATCCATACTTGAACCTTTCTCATATTAAACTACTTGCTTCCACCAACTTTTCATTAATTCTTCACAATCTTAAAAATTTGTAACCTTAATCTTTTTCAAAGAAAACAAACCCAACTTCCTTAACCTTTCCTTATAAATTAAAGTCTTAATAACCAGAATCGTCTTGTTTGCTAGCCTCCATACTTAATCAAGGAGAATAATGCTGTTCCTATGATTTGGTGAGCAGAACTGTACCAAGTACTCCAAATGGATTCTGACCAATATCTTGTATACCAATAATACATTTGTCTCAGTTCATACAACTAGCAATTTATTTGTTTTTTTTTACTGCTGTCAAGCATTGGGTTGAAGGCTTTGTAGGTTTAATTACTATAGGAGTAAGAGAGAGAGGTTAAGAGAGATATTGGACCCTTTACCAATAGCACTGGGAAAGTGGTGTCTGAGGACATGGAAGTGACAGAATTACTAAATCATTAAGTGACTTTTAAAAAACACTGAAAGGAGAGCAGAGTGGAAACCCCTACTATCACAAGGGACATGTCGTAGAAAGGTTTAGGAAGCTGAAGGTAAACAAGGCTCCAGGCACTGACCATTTCCATCCAAGGCTGCTTGTGGATTTAGCTGAGGAGAATGCAAATCCCCACAGATGTCTTTCAAAGATCATTGGTATCAGGAAACATTCCAATGGATTGGAAAGTAGCAAATAAGACCGCCATCTTTAAAAACTGAATTGTCAAGTTACAGAACTGTGAACCTTATCTCAATTTTAAGTATTTGAGAATTTGATGGAGGCTAGCACAAGGGATCACCTGAGAGGACAGGGTCCTATTAGAGAGAGCCAGGATAAGTACCGAAGGGACAGGTCATGTCTGACTAATTTAGTTGATTTTTTTCTGAGGCAATGGATGTTATCCATCTGGATTGCTGGAAGGCAGCTGACCCTATTCCACACAGCAAGTTGACTGCCATCTATTCCATGGGCATCCACCTTGTTGAAGTATTAGGTAGGATTAATGTATGGCTGAAAGGTAGACATCAAATGGTAGCGGTGAATGGGGAAGTGTCAGAATAGAAACTGGTTGCCAGCAGAGTCCCATAGAGGTCAGTGTTCAAGCCATTCTGGTTTCTAATTTTCTTTAATAAATAATTTAAAAGAAGAATGTTTGAATTTGTGGTTGAAGCCAACTGGGGCCACTGCATAATTTACTAAACAGATGTCTGCATGTCTTCAAAGGGGAAAAGATCCTGTCTGTCCAACCTCCTTGACTTTAAGGAAACAACCCATGTGGGTTGTAGAAAGCTAGATTTCAAAAAGGCATTTGACAAAGTTCCACACAAAAGTCTAGTAGTTAAACTCAAAGCTGTGGCGATTCAGGTAAAATCTTGGGACTGGTTAAGACATTGACTGAAAGGTAGAAAACAACAGACATTAGAGGAATTATGTTGGGGTGGGAGGAAGTACTGAGTGGCATGCCCAGAGCTCAGTGCTGGGGCCACTACTGTTTCTAATTAACATCAATGACTTGGATTCAAAAAATCTATGGAAATTAGTATAATTTGCAAATGACACCAAACTAGAATGGGTAGTGCAATCGAGGTGGAATACCCACATCGATCCTGGGATACCTCACATGTAACCATCTCCCAATCTGCAACAATAAGTTATAGTAATAAGAGTTTAACTGAAGAAAGATAGCAGTTATGGGAGAACTAATGGTTATCATGGTCTTAAACAAGTTTCTACAAGTTAGAATAATCGTAGGGTTTAGGCCCTTGCCTTCTTGATCCCCATCCCAACAAAAAGTTTGACACAAGTACATCAATCCCCAGGCAAAGTTTATTTAACGTGGTATATGGATATAAACGTACCGTAGAATTTTTTTCTGAACAATTTCAAAACTAAATACTTGCAAAAACCCACACAATGGTTACAGAAGTTTTAAACATGGTTGTGGATACATTCCTAAATGTGGACAAAAGCTCACACCTCAATTTTTTCCAGATTCACCGTGTACAAGCTCCATATGTCATCTTTCACAGAGTCCTGGTGCAGAAATGGGTTGAGAGTTCCAAGGCCAAACAAACATAACACAATCAAGGTAGTGAACCTATGAAAATAAACCACAACCAATTAGATGTATATCCATATCAACAAAGGCTGTATGAACATTTCTCAAAATGCCACTAATAGGGCTCAAGCTACAATGATATATTTAGTTCCAAGTATCTCAATATACAAGTCATACTTCATCGAGTATCATGAAATTGCATGGCTCTTACAGCCAATATAATAAGAGAACCAGTCTGATGCTCATAATTAAGGGGGAAAAAATGTGTATATTCTTCCTCATACAAAGAGATCTGGCTTGTCAAAGTGGAAAAGTATCAGCCTTAGCTCAGTGGTAATTTGAGTCAGGAGGTTGTCAGTTAAGACCCAAAAACTCAAGTATATAATCTAGGATTATACCTCAGTGCAGTACCATGGGAGTGCTGCATTCTTGGAGATGTTCTTTTTCAAATGAGATGTTAAACTCAGATCCCGCCTGCCCTTTCAGGTGGGCATAAAAGATCCCATGACACTATTTGAAGAGCGGGGGAGCTCTTCCATTGTCTTGGCCAACATTTATTCCTCAATCAACATCATTAAAACAGATTAACTGGTCATTTATCTCAGAGTCATAGAGTTATACAGCACGGATCGAGGCCCTTCGGCCCATCGTGTCCGCGCCGGCCATCAGCCCTGTCTACTCTAATCCCATATTCCAGCATTTGGTCCGTAGCCTTGCATGCTATGGCATTTCAAGTGCTCATCCAAATGCTTCTTGAATGTTGTGAGGGTTCCTGCCGCCACAACCCTTTCAGGCAGTGAGTTCCAGACTCCAACCACCCTCTGGGTGAAAAAGTTCTTTCTCAAATCCCCTCTAAACCTCCCGCCTTTTACCTTGAATCTATGTCCCCTTGTTATAGAACCCTCAACGAAGGGAAAAAGCTCCTTAGTATCCATCCTATCTGTGCCCCTCATAATTTTGTACACCTCAATCATGTCCCCCCTCAGCCTCCTCTGCTCCAAGGAAAACAAACCCAATCTTCCCAGTCTCTCTTCATAGCTGAAGCGCTCCAGCCCTGGTAACATCCTGGTGAATCTCCTCTGCACCCTCTCCAAAGCGATCACATCCTTCCTGTAGTGTGGCGACCAGAACTGCACACAGTACTCCAGCTGTGGCATTAATGCTTTGTGGGATCTTCCTGTGTACAAACTGACTGCCATGTCAAAAGTAATTCATTAGCTGAGAAGTGCTTTGGACGTCCTGAGAATGTGGAAGGTGTAATATTAAAGCAAGTTCTTTCTTCTTTCTAGCACAGTAGAAACTGCTAACAGCACTTTCTACTTTTGGTTAAGTGATAAATTTAGCTATCCTATTCAGTGGCAATTGCAGCCAAGCTAGTTCATTAGCTGAACAACCCTTAAAGTGAATCTTTTGATCTTTCGAAAGGAATGTTTCTTCTGACAGAGAAGTGAAAAATTATAAGCAAAAAGGATGTGGATAAAAATAGTTTTGGCAGTACTAGCAAATATGTACATAGAAATTGATTTTCAAGAGGTGTATTTTTCTTGTGCTTGGGAAATATTGCCAAAATGAAAAGACATCTGACTGCTGAGAACATTTCACCTTACTGATGAGCAAGAGATCACAGGCAATCAAGACATAAAATAAAACAAAAAGGAAAGTTCTACCAAAATACCATACAATCCTAAAATGAGAGGGACAGCTCATCCAATGGCTCAACAAATTTGATGAGAAACTGAGTAATAGAGAGCAAGGAGATCCCAGTTTCAATACACTGAGTTGCTGACCTGCCAGGGCAGCAAGCAGCATGGGTTGCTCAGCATCCTAGTTGAGGAAAAAGTCATCCAGAATATCTAATCCTTATTAACGTCTAGCAACCCCTGCAAAATCATACACCTGTTCTTCATAAATGGGTTTATGCTTTTGTTGCATGTAGTGCACAGGGGAAATCTTCCCAAGGTGAGAACAGGATAGGGCTTGCCTTGGATGCGAAGCAGTTTCGCTCCTATCCCCTGATGCCCTGTCCTAGCTCATCTTGGCCATGAGACCCACCTCCTACTCCCATGAATTCATTCCTACTAAACTACTGACTATCTAACTTCCGTTCCTGGCTCCCATGCTGGCTGATGTTGTTAAAGGGTTCTCTCTCCACGGGTACTGTCCCTTTCACTTTCAAAACTGCCATCGTCATTCCTTCCCCCACCCCCACCCCCCCCCCCCCCCACCTCAGAAAACCCACTCTCGGCCCCTCTGTCCTTGTAAGTTACCGTCCCATCTCCAACCTCGTTTTCCTCAAAAGTTCTTGAACGCGTCATCGCTTCCCAAATCCAAGCCCATCTTTCTTGCAACTCCATGTGTGAATTTCTCCAATCAGGTTTTTGTCCCTGTAACAGCACTGAAACGGCCCTAACTAAAGTCACAAATGACATCCGCTCTGACTAATATTACAAATGGCATCCAAAGCGACCTGGGATTCCACTGCAAAAGGAAGTGCTGCCCCAATATTCCACTGTCCACACATGATCAGGGAGCACTCAACACAAAACCCTCAAAGGGTTGGGAGGTCCAGGAAATTCTAGTCTCTAACCCTGCCACTGACTTCTTTCCCTCAGCTTCTGATCATGGATCCACTTTTTTGAGGACCTTTGGCTTTGGGGAGTGAAGATGGATGGCTGTCCCGGGTCTTTCTGTTGCTCTATAAAGTGATAGACATGCCTGAGAGTCCCAGCTATCAGTCAGTCTTCCTGCAGACTCACTGCTCAACCAGAAAACTACAGTTTCACTCTTGCACATAATATGACCTGTTGTGTTTTCCCTCCCAAGTGTTCTCAATCCGTTCTAAGACTTGCCTTTGGAAGCTTCATTATACCGGCACAACCTGTCATCACATTTCCCCCTTTTCTAGTCCTGTGATTACCCTAATGCTGGTAAGTAAAAGTGAGAGACTCAGTTCATTCCTAAAGTTACACTGCTCCAAGTGACAGCAGTTTGAAACGAAATGGGAATTTAGACTGCAAAACTGTTAAATGAACAGAGCTGAATGCTGTTGTGTGGGAGGGGGATTCTTAATATTGTTGCAGCTGATAAGAACATAAGAAATAGGAGCAGGAATAGGCCATCCGGCCCCTTGAGCCTGCTCCTCCATTCAACAAGGATATGGCTGATCTTCTACCTCAACGCCATTTTCCTGCACTATCCCCATATCCCTTGATGCCTTTAATATCTAGAAATCTATCAATCTCTGTTTTGAATATACTCAATGACTAAGCATCCACAGCCCTCTGGGGTAGAGAATTCCAAAGAGTCACCACCCTCTGAAGAAATTTCTCATCATCTCAGTCTTAAACGGCCTACCCTTTATTCTGAGACTGTGACCCCTGGTTCTAGACTCCCCAGCCAGGGGAAACCTCCTCCTTGCATCTACCCTGTCGAGCCCTTTAAGAATTTTGTATGTTTCAATGAGATCACCTCTCATTCTTCTAAACTCTATAGAATACAGGCCTAGTCTACTCAATCTCTCCTCATACGACAATCCCGCCATCCCAGGAAACAATCTGGTGAACCTTCATTGCACTCCCTCTATGGCAATTATATCTTTTCTTAGGTAAGGAGACCAAAATTGTACACAATACTCCAGGTGCAGTCTCACCAAGGCCCTATATAATTGCAGTAAGACATCTTTACTCCTGCACTCAAATCCTCTTGTAAAAGGCCAACGCACCATTTGCATTCCTAATTGCTTGCTGCACCTGCATGTTAGCTTTCAGTGACTCATGTTCAAAGGGACCTGGATATTCTTGTACATCAAAATTTCCTAATCTCTCACCATTTAAAAAATACTCTGCATTTCTGTTTTTCCTACCAAAGTAGATAACTTCACATTTTTCCACATTATATTCCATCTGCCACGTTCTCGCCCACTCACTTAGCCTGTCTATATCCCCTAGAAGCCCCTTTGCATCCTCCTCACAACTCACATTCCCACCTAGTATAGTGTCAGCAGCAAACGTGGAAATATTACATTTGGTCCCCTCGTCCAAATCATTGATATAGATTGTGAATAGCTGGGGCCCCAAGCACCGATCCCTGCGGTACCCCACTAGTCACAGTCCGCCAACCTGAAAAAGACCTGTTTATTCCTACTCTCTCGTTTTCTGTCTGTTAAGCAATTCTCAATCCATGCCACTATATTACCCCCAATTCCATGTGCTCTAACTTTATTCAGCAACCTCCTGTGTGGGACCTTATCGAAAGCCTTCTGAAAATCCAAATACACCACAGCCACTGGTTCCCCCTTATCTATTCTATTAGTTACATCCTCAAAGAACTCCAACAGGTTTGGCAAACATGATTTCCCTTTCATAAATCCATGTTGACTCTGCCAAATCCTATTATTATTGCCTAAGTGTCCTGTTTTCACATCCTTTATAATAGATTCTAGCATTTTCCCTACTACTGATGTCAGGCTAATAGGTCTGTAGTTCACTCTTGCTCCTTTCTTAAATAGTGGGGTTACATTTGCTACCCTCCAATCTGCAGGAACCATTCCAGAATCTATAGGATTTTGGAAGATGACAACCAATGCATCCACTATCTCTACAGCCACCTCTTTCAAAACCCTGGGTTGTAGATCATCAGGTCTTTGGGATTTATCGACTTTAAGTCCCATTAATTTCCCTAGTACTATTTTTTTTTTAACGAATACTAATTTCTTTCCATTCCTCATTCTCGCCAGACCTTTGGTTCTCTAGTATTTCTGGGAGGTTTTTTGTGTCTTCTTCTGTGAAGACAGACACAAAGGGCTCGATATTACCAGGGTGGCGGGTTCGTGGCGGGGGGGTCGATTGGGCGCGTGGGTAACGCACCCGGTGAAATCAGTCTGCTCCGCATGCAATTGCAGGCTAATTGGATCCACTTACCTGTTCTTCCGGGTTCCCCGCTGCTAAGCTGCGCGGCGGGCGGTCTGCCCATGCGCAGTAAGGTCTGTCAGCTGGAGGAGCCCTATTTAAAAGGGGCAGTCCTCCACTGACTGATGCTGCAGGAAATAGGAAAAATTACAGCATGGAGCAGCCCAGGGGGAAGGCTGCTCCCAGGTTTAATGATGCCTCACTCCAGCTCTTATTAGATGGGGTGAGGAGGAGGGGGAGGACAGAGATCTTCCTCCCGGCGGGCGGGCGGGAGGAAGCGGCCTGCCTCTGCCACCAAGGCCTGCACCACCAACATATCGCCCACCTGCATACAGTGCAGGAGGCGCTGCAATGACCTAAATAGGTCAGCCAAAGTGAGTACACTTACTCATTCTCCTACACTCCGTCTGCCTCATCACCGCCCCCACCCCACATCTCCTTCTGTACAGCCAACACTACTCTGTCACATCACTCCTCACACCCACTCAAACCTCCTCATCTTACCTGCACTTAACCACCTCGCCAGTACTCATCCCGCCACTACCACTCAACCCAATCCTCATACAATCTCATGGCTCTAACCCATACTTACCCTCTCATGCATCTCTTTCACAGTCAACCTGCCACTACCTGTGCTGCAGCCACAGGGCATGCATCACATATGTGCAGTAGGAAGTGTAAGGCAAACATGTCGTGAGCATGAAGGGGATGCACAAGGGTGTTTGAGGGTTTGTCATGGTTTTTACTTATATTTAATTTCTGATCAACTCACATTACATACTATATTGGCACCACTACTGCCACGTCTTTGCGAATCTTGTCTGGTTTGTGCAATAATGCCCTCTCCTCAGGATCACAATGAAGACCCACAACTGATGCCACCCATTGTGTCACTGCAGAGTGGGTGTAGGTGTATTTGCAGGGCTCTTTTGTGCAGACGACTGAGAGACGTCGGCGATGTCCCCGGTTGCACCCTGAAACGATGGGGAGAAGTTGTTGAGGGCAGTGGTGACTTTGACAGTGACAGGTAAGAAGATGGTGCTCAGGCCAGCCGGGAGCAGCTCGGCATGAAGGAGGCTGCAGATGTCCACGACGACATGTCGAGTGACTCTGAGCCTCCGTGTGCACTGCTGCTCAGAGAGGTCCAGGAAGCTGAGCCTCGGTCTGTGGACCCTGTGGCGAGGGTAGTGCCCTCTGCGACGCATCTCTCTCTGCGGTTGCCCTCCCTCCTGCTGTGCAGGTGGATGTGTCACAGCACTGTGTTGTGGAGCTCCACGTGTCACAGGTGGACGGTGTAGCCGGCGAGGCTGGTGATGCTATTCGCCCTCCGAGGAGGTCATGACTGCAGCTACGGCGGCCCCCATCCGGAAGATGTACATCTGAGGGGGTCTGCAAGGTAAGTAAATGTGTCTGGACACTGCGGTAAGTGTGCAAGTTGGTGAATTTTGTTGTTAGGAGGAGGGTGGTGGAGGCCAAACTTTGTAAAAGTGAGAGAGTGGCCTCCTGCAATGAGTGAGGGTCTCCCCCCTCCCCCAACTGTCAAATGGACCTTTGCAGCTGCCACAGGCTGATGGCTGCAACACGTCCATTTGAACTGGGAGTGTTTCCCCCAGTACGGGAAACCGTCAGTCGGTTGCAAAATCTGATCCCTGCTAAAATATCAGTTCTGTAAACAACCTGAAGTACCTGTTCAAGTACTTTAAGGGGCACCCCGCCGGCTTTAATCCCACATGCAGGGGCTGCGCGCGCATGTCAGCACGTCAGTGGGGAAATCCAGAAGTGGGCGGGTTGGAGCCGGGCTCCAGACCTGCCCCGGGAATCCCCAATTTTCGCAGCCCCCCCCCGCCACGAACGCACCCGATCGCGGGTGCGAAACTCAAGCCCAAAGTATTTATTTAATTTCACTGCCATTTTTAGGTCCTGATCATAATCTCAGTTGGTTCTTCAAGATTGTTGGGAAAATTTTACAGTACATCAAAGACCATTTTGAAAATAAGGTTACCTGCAAAAAAAGAGATCGGATGCTAGTCCCTAAGGTGTCTGTAATTTAAGGTTAAGGTTTCGCTGTATTACAATAGCCAAGACACCTAAATGTCAGGAGTAGGTTTATGAATATTAAGACTACAAAACTAAAACAAATTTTAAAACATTTTGAACACTTTGGGTGCTAAATTGGGGTGTGTAGCACCTGTTGCTTCGGCGGCACACGGCCTCTCCGACATCTAAGATGGCGTCTTGGATGCGCACGCACATTTCCAGCGTGACGTGCGCCAGATGCTATCTTGGTATAGGAGTTAGCGCAGGCGCAGATAACACACACTGGAATCATGTAAAATAGGGAGAAAATGGCTTCAGTGTGCAACGCTGATTTAAAGTGATAAGTCCCAAAATGGTGTCTAACACTCAACTCAATGCACAGTCTTAACCCTGACCATCTGAACATGTCTTAGAGTGCCTGGAAGTCCTCCCACCGGCACTATTTAAAGGGACCATGCAGGATTTACAGGTTAGTGGCTGGATTATTGCTTCTGGCTGCCAAGACATTTGAAACTGTTTTTTGGAGGTCTCCTACACCTGAATACTAGAACACGGGGACATAGTCTAACAATTAGAGCCAGGACATGCAGAGTGAAGTTAGAAAATGCTTCTACACGCAAAGGGTGGGAGACGTTTGGAACGCTCTTCTGTCGACAGCAGTTGATGCTAGCTCACTTGTGAAAGTTAAATCCGAGATTGATAGATTTCTGCAAACCAAGGGTATTAAGGGATATGAGGCTAAGGCGGGTATATGGAGTTAGGTCACAGGTCCACCATGATCTCATTGAATGGCGGAACAGGCTCAAGGGGCTAAATGCCACTGCCGCTGATATGTGCCACCTTCTCCTGCAAGAAAGCACTACGTGCCTGTCATGGTTGAATAGCTGCCAGTGTGTGTGATCTGAGTTATGGGTGGGCGGCTTGAAACAGTGGCAACGTACAAGGATGGGAAGATGCATCTGGTTGGAAGAGTTGAGTACTGATGGAAAGAGTTTGTTGGTATTGGGGGGGGTGTGGTGCGCGGTGCAGTTGGTAGGAGACGCCACTTGACAATTGACCTCACTCACCTTGACCACTCGTGTCAAAGCATTGAACTCCTTCCTGCACTGCATCCATGTTCCCTGCCGCCTCCCACTGCCTTTTGGATATATGTCCGGAGGGCCTCTTGCCCCCACCCCACCCCTGCGGATATAGGATGTCCCTCCTTCTGTCCACCTCTTGCACCAAGGTCTCTAGTGCATCAGCAGAGTACCTTGGTGCATGCACTCTCGCAGGCTTGGTACCAACTCAGATCAGCACATTGGTGAGGTCTGGCATGCAGAATGGAGGATGTGGGATTTAGTAGTGCGCAACCTTTATTCAATGTTTTAACATAACTCATCAGTGTGTAAACATAGGGATGGGACCTGCATCTGTGTTTTACGTGATCTCTGATCTCTGCACTCACTCTGTGCAGACAGTAGACTTTTATTTTAGCTGAACAACAGCTGGTACCTGTTATTCAGCAAATAACAGGTATCAGCTACCTTTAAGATATTTCAAAGAAACATCCTCCCTTTGAGACTGAGCTCCCTCTGGTGGTGAAAAGTACGAATTGCACTGATTCCACACACAAGGCCTGGAATGGAATGCTGATTGCAGGTAAGTCCTCTGGTGTGCTGAAACTTATGCAGGGGCATTTGGACGTGGGGTAATAGCACATCACGCTACCTACGCCCAAAAACAGCCCCTATCCAATTTTGTCCCCCTTTATTATCCTTTTCATTCTTGTCCTTTCTACTTTTACTTTAAATTTAATTTATGACTAATACCCTGTTACATCCCTGCTGCAAAATGTGCAAGACAGCACTTGCTGCCAAAGTCCATATTTTGCTCTGGCTGAGCTTCCAGCACATCTATATGGTTCAACAATGCAATCTTTACGTTGCTAGCCTGTAGGATCTTCCCCCAATACTGTCAAGGCTTCATTACCAGAAGCATAACAAGTATCATGAACAACTTTTCAGCAACTACACATGCATAAGGTCAGCAAGCAGTTATTCATTTCTGACTTTTGAAGTGCTACACGTGTGCAATTTTTGTGTCTTCAAACATGTTCAAGTATTGCCACTGGTGCACCAATCTGTTCACAGCATAAATAGAACAGCAACAACTCTATTTCTATCAGAAGTGGTGCCACAGTATCAGTGGAGCATAACATTTTTTAAAAAATTATAAAAAGGAGGTACTAGAAAGGCTAGCTGTACTTAAAGTAGATAAGTCACCCAGTCCGGATGGGATGCATCCCACGGATGAGGGAAGAACAGTGGAAATTGCGAAGTACTGGCCATAATCTTTCAAACATCCTTAGATACGGGGGTGGTGCCAGAGGACTGGAGAATTGCAAATGTTACACCCTTGTTCGAAAAAGGGTCTAAGAATAAACCCAGCAACTAAAGGCCAGTCAGTTTAACCTCGGTGGTGGGGAAACTTTTAGAAATGATAATCTGGGACAAAATTAGCAGTAACTTGGACAAGCGTGGATTGATTAAGGAAAGCCAGCACGATTTGTTAAAGGCAAATCATGTTGAACTAACTTGATAGAGTTTTTTTGATGAGGTAACAGAGAGGGTAGATGAGGGCAATGCAGTTGATGTCATTTATATGGACTTCCAAAAGGCATTTGATAAAGTGCCGCATAATAAGCTTGTCATCAAGATTGAAGCTCGTAGGATAAAAAGGGGCAGTAGCAGCATGGATACAGAATTGGCTAAACAGGAAACAGAGTAGTGGTGAACTGTTGTTTTTCGGACTGGAGGGAGGTGTACAGTGTTGTTCCCCCGGGGTCGGTACTAGGACCAATGCTTTTCTTGATATATATTAATGTCTTGGACTTGGATGTACAGGCCACAATTTCAAAATTTGCAGACGACACAAAACTTGGAAGTGTAGCGAACAATGAGAAGGCTAGTGATAGACTTCAAGAAAATATAGACAGGCTGGTGGCATGGACAGACACGTGGCAGATGAAATTTAACGCAGAAAAATGCGAGGTGATACATTTCGGTAGGAAGAATGAGAGGCAATATAAACTAAAGGACACAATTCTAAAAGGGGTGCAGGAACAGAGATCTGGGGGTATATGTACACAAATCGTTGAAGGTAGCAGGTCAGGTTGAGGATGCGGTTAAAAAAGCATACGGGATCCTGTGCTTTATAAATAGAGGCATAGAGAACAAAAGCAAGGAAGTCACGATGAACCTTTATAAAACACTGGTTTGGCCACAACTGGAGTATTGTGTCCAATTCTGGGCACCGCACTTTAGGAAAGATGTGAAGGCCTTAGAGAGGGTGCAGAAGAGATTTACTAGTGATTCCAGGGATGAGGGACTTTAGTTACCTGGAACGAATGGAGTAGCTGGGGTTGTTCTCCTTAGAGCAGAGAAGGTTATGGGGATATTTGATAGAGGTCTTCAAAACTATGAAGGGTCTAGACAGTAGATACTGTTCCCATTGGCGGAAGGGTAAAGAACCAGAGGACATAGATTTAAGGTGATTGGCAAAAGAACCAAAGGCGACATGAGGAAAAACTTTTTTACACAGCAAGTGGTTAAGATCTGGAATGCCCTGCCCGAGGAGGTGGTGGAGGCTGATTCAATCAATGCCTTCAAAGGGAACTGGATAAGTACTTGAAAGGAAAACATTTGCAGGGCTATGGAGCTGGGGCAGGCGAGTGGGACTAGCTGGATTGCTCTTGCATAGTGTTGGCACGGACTTGATGGGCCGAATAGCGTTCTTCCGTGCTGTAACCTTTCTATGATTCTATAATATATCCTACTGTAACTACTATAACTTTATCTGGAATACTTTTACTTACCTGTGCCACAGATGTCCAACTATATAATTGGAGATGGGCACACCTTAAAAATGGCTTCCATTAGTCTGAAGTCCAGCACAATAAACCAATTTTTCTCTTAGGCTGCTTATTGCATCAAATGTTGCCAATAGTTAGTGCACCAAGGCCACAACATTTTCTGCATAACTGCGGGATCTGGCCTCAATTACCATAAAAAAGATACAGCACAGAAGGGGGCCATTCGGCCCATCGTGTCCGCGCCGGTTCAAAGAACAACCAGGTGCCCATTCTAATCCCACCTTCCAGCACCCGGTCCGTAGCCCCACAGCTTACAGCACTTTAGTTGCAGGTCCAGGTACTTTTTAAAAAGAGTTGAGGGTCCCTGCCTTTACCACCATTTCGGGCAGCGAATTCCATACACCCTCCACACTCTGGGTAAAATTTTTCCTCATGTCCCCTCTAATCCTTCCACCAATCAGCTTAAATCTGTGTCCTCTAGTTCTTGAACTATCTGCTGAGGGAAACAGGTACTTCCTGTCTACTCTGTCTGGGCCCATCATAATTTTGTACACCTCAATCAAGTCACCCCTCAGCCTCCTCTGCTCCAAGGAAAACAACCCCAGCCTATCCAATCTCTCCTCGTAGCTGCAATTTTCAAGCACTGGCAACATTCTTGTAAATCTTCTCTGCACTCTCTCCAGAGCAATTACGTCCTTCCTGTAACGTGGTGACCAGAACCAGTGCTTATAAAGAACCAGAGGACATAGATTTAAGGTGATTGGCGAAAGGAGTTTAAGGGTTAATCTCTTTAAAATCTAGTGTATATTGCTTTCAACTGTTTAAGTTCAATTTTAACGTTTAAATTTTTAAGTTTCTGTCAGGCTTTAGCAGAGAGAGCTGCTGTAGTAAGTTAATTGGTTAGCTAGATTAAACTGGTATCTGAAGGTGGGGCAGGCCTGACTCATCTGAGTCACAAACTGTAGAAATACAGGGGCATGTCAGTGCGACAGCACGGAGTGCGGCAGGACAGAGCGATCTGCTGAGAGTTTGGTAAGTGTGGGAATTCGGTGAAGTGGAGGAAGGAGGTGCTGCTTTGCCTTGCTTTTCCTAACATTTTCCCCAGAGCGGCAGTGGACCTGAGAGTAGAAGACTGAGATTGGGAATAAAAGCAGCAGCAGACCTGCAACAAGAGACAACTACTGTGCGACGTCACAGGTGAGGCAGGAGAGTCCAAGAGGTGAGCACAGTATAAAAGGAGACCCCTAGAGCGGGAGGAGAGTCTGAGAGTCTAAGGAAAGTCATGGCAGCACAGCTCGCACCCGTGATATGCTCCTCCTGCACTATATGGGAAATCATGGACACTACCAGTGTCCCTGGCGATCATGTGTGCAGGAAGTGTGTCCAGCTGCAGCTACTGGATAACCATATTTCGGAGCTGGAGCTGTGGGTGGATTCACTGTGGAGCATCCGCGATGCTGAGACTATCGTGGATAGCACGTTCAGTGAGGTGGTCACACTGCATGTAAAGATTACGCAGGCAGAAAGGAAATGGGTGACCGCCAGGCAGAGTAAAAGGACTAGGCAGGTAGAGCAGGAGTCCCCTGGGGCCATCTCCCTCTCAAACAGATATTCTGTTTTGGATACTGTTGGGGGAGATGGCTTATCAGGGAAAGCAGCAAGAGCCAAGTTTGGGGCACCACGGGTGGCTCTGCTGCACAGGAGGGGAGGAAGAAGAGTGGCAGGGCTATAGTGATGGGGATTCAATTGTAAGGGGAACAGATAGGCGTTTCTGCAGCCGCAAACGTGACTCCAGGATGGTATGTTGCCTCCCTGGTGCGAGGGTCAAGGATGTCACAGAACAGCTGCAGGGCATTCTGGAGGGGGAGGGTGAACAGCCAGTAGTCGTGATCCATATTGGTACCAACGACATAGGTTTAAAAAAAAAGGGATGAGGTCCTGCAAGGTGAATTTAAGGAGTTAGGAGATAAATTAAAAAGCAGGACTTCAAAGGTAGTGATCTCAGGATTACTACCAGTGCCACGTGCTAGTGAGTATAGGAACAGGAGAATAGTGGCTGCAGGGATGGTGTAGGAGGGAGGGATGTAGATTCCTAGGACATTGGGACCGGTTCTGGGGAAGGTGGGACCTGTACAAGCGGGACGGGTTACACCCGAGCAGGACCGGGACCAATGTCCTCGCGGGGGTGTTTGCTTGTGCTGTTGGGGAAGATTTAAACTAGAGTGGCAGGGGGATGGGAACCTGAGCGGGGAGTCAGAAGGGAATACAGTTGAGAGCAGCAAGAGAGGGGAAGACCCAGGGGAAATTTACAATACAAAATAGTACAAACAGTTGTTCAAGAACAAGGGAAAGGGAAAAGCGTAGAGCAGCGGAAAGAAAGTGTACTTTAGGCACGACAGATAAAATAAAAACTAGAAGGCGTAAGGCGATTAACCCAGCATCAAAGCTGAAGGTCAGGCTAGGGTGTGTGGCCCAACTAAGAGTTCTATATACAAATGCACGGAGTATAAGGAATAAATTAAATGAACTACAGGTACAAATTCAAATTAGAGGGTATGACATGATAGCTATTACTGAGACTTGGCTGCAGGATGGTCAGGATTGGGAACTAATTATACCAGGTTATAAGGTCTACAGGAGAGATAGGGAAAATGGAAGAGGGGGAGGAGTAGCCTTAATGATTAGAGATGAAATCACTTCAATGATAAAGGGGGGTATAACAAGAGGTAAGCAGCCAACAGAGACCTTATGGGTTGAATTGAGAAATAGGAAAGGATCTAAGACTATAGTGGGAGTTGTATATAGGAGCCCTGGCAGCAGCTCTGAAGTGCTAGATTGTATAAATGCAGAGATTAGACAAGCGTGTAAGAAAGGCATAGTGGCCTTAATGGGGGACTTTAACCTTCACATAGATTGGGAAAAGCAGACTAGCAATTGTCAGAAAGGTAGTGAATTTCTTGAGTGTGTCCGGGATAGTTTTGCACAGCAGTATGTCCGAGAGGCAACAAGTGGACAAGCCATACTAGATTTAGTAATGAGTAATGAACCAGATTTAGTTAACTGTGTGTGAACATCTATCCAATAGTGATCATAACATCGCTCACCTGACGAAGGAGAAAGCCTCCGAAAGCTTGTGATTTTCAAATAAAACAGTTGGACTATAACCTGGTGTTGTAAGATTCCTTACATTCGTCAACCCCAGTCCATCACCGGCATCTCCACATCATGAACATAACATGATCGAGTTCAATGTAGTGTTTGAAAGGGAAAAAAGTGAATCAGCTGCTAAGATTCTAGTTTTGGGCAAGGCCGACTTCAATGGGATGCGACAGAGACTGTCCACAGTGAACTGGGCAAATCTGTTAATGGGTAAAACGACTGATGATCAGCGGGAAATGTTTAAAGAAACATTTAACGTGATACAGAATCGGTTTATACCCCTGAGGGGCAAGAAATCTACTTGCCAAAAAAAACAGCCATGGACAACTAAAGAGGTAAGGGACAGCATAAGACATAAGGAAAGGGCATACAAAAAGGCAAAAAATGGCACAGATCCTGGCAAATGGGAAAGATAGAAAGATCAACAAAGGGTCACAAAACAGACAGTAAGGGCTACAAAAAGAGAGTATGAAAAGAAACTCGCAAGGGATATCAAAACCAATACGAAGAACTTTTATAGTTATATTAGGAAAAAGAGGGTGGTCAGGAGCAGTGTTGGCCCCTTAAAAACTGAAAGTGGGGATATTTTCATTGACAATGGGGAAATGGCAGACATGTTGAACAATTACTTTGCGTCAGTATTTACAGTCGAAAAAGAGGATAGCATGCCAGAAATCCCAAGAAAACTTATATTGAATCGGGGACAGGACTCGATAAAATTAACATAAGTAAAGCAACATTAATGAAGAAAATAATAGCACTAAAGAGTGACAAATCCCCAGGACCAGATGGTTTCCATTCCAGGGTTTTAAAGGAAGTAGGTGAGCAGATTGCGGATGCCCTAACTATAATCTTTCAAAGTTCTCTAGATTCAGGAACTGTCCCTCTAGATTGGAAAATTGCACATGTCACACTGCTTTTTAAGAAAGGAGAGAGAGGGAAACCGGGGAATTATAGACCAGTTAGCCTAACATCTGTTGTGGGGAAAATGCTGGAATCTATAATTAAGGATAGGGTGACTGAACACTGAGAATTTTCAGCAAATCAGAGAGAGCCAGCATGGATTTGTGAAAGGTAGGTCATGCCTGACAAACCTGATTGAATTTTTTGAAGAGGTGACTAAAGTAGTGGACAGGGGAATGTCAATGGATGTTATTTATATGGACTTCCAGAAGGCAATTGATAAGGTCCCACATAAGAGACTGTTCGCTAAGATAGAAGCCCACGGAATCAAGGGAAAAGTACAGACTTGGTTAGGAAGTTGGCTGAGCGAAAGGCGACAGAGAGTAGGGATAATGGGAAGGTACTCACATTGGCAGGATGTGACTAGTGGAGTCCCGCAGGGATCTGTCTTGGGGCCTCAATTATTCACAATATTTATTAACGACTTAGATGAAGGCATAAAAAGTCTCATATCTAAGTTTGCCGATGACACAAAGATTGGCGGCGTTGTAAGCAGTGTAGATGAAAACATAAAATTACAAAGCGATATTGATAGATTAGGTGAATGGGCAAAACTGTGGCAAATGGAATTCAATGTAGACAAATGTGAGGTCATCCACTTTGGATCAAAAAAGGATAGAACAGGGTACTTACTAAATGGTAAAAAGTTAAAAACAGTGGATGTCCAAAGGGATTTAAGGGTTCAGGTACATAGATCATTGAAGTGTCATGAACAGGTGCAGAAAATAATCAAGGTGACAAATTGAATGTTGGCCTTTATATCTAGAGGACTAGAGTACAAGGGGGCAGAGGTTATGCTGCAGCTATACAAAACCCTGGTTAGACAGCAACTGGAGTACTGTGAGCAGTTCTGGGCATCGCACCTTCGGAAGGACATACTGGCCTTGGAGGGAGTGCAGCGTAGGTTTACTAGAATGATAGCCGGACTTCAAGGGTTATGTTACGAGGAGAGATTACACAAATTGGGGTTGTATTCTCTGGAGTTTCGAAGGTTAAGGGGTGATCTGATCGAAGTTTACAAGATATTAAGGGGAACGGATAGGGTGGAGAGAGAAACTATTTCCGCTGGTTGGGGATTCTAGGAGTAGGGGGCACAGTCTAAAAATTAGAGCCAGACCTTTCAGGAGCGAGATTAGAAAACATTTCTACACACAAAGGGTTGTCGAAGTTTGGAACTCTCTTCTGCAAACGGCAATTGATACTAGCTCAATTGCTAAATTTAAATCTGAGATAGATAGCTTTTTGGCAACCAAAGGTATTAAGGGATATCGGCCAAAGGCAGGCATATGGAGTTAGATCACAGATCAGCCATGATCTTATCAAATGGCGGAGCAGGCACGAGGGGCTGAATGGCCTACTCCTGTTCCTATATTCCTAGAACTGCGCACAATACTCCAGCTGTGGCCTTACCAGCGTTTTATACAGTTCCATCATTACATCCCTGCCTTTGTATTCTATACCTCAGCTAACAACGGACAGCATTCTGTATGCCTTCTTTACAACCTTAGCTACCTGTACTGCCACCTTCAGGGACCTGTGCATATGCACTCCAGTCTCACTTCCTATACCCCTCTCAATATATTCCCGTTTACTGCATATTCCTATTTACTGTTTGCCCTCCCCAAGTGCATTACCTCACACTTCTCCGGGTTGAATTCCATTTGCCACTTTTCCACCCACTCCACCAACCCATTGATATCTTCTTGGAGTCTACAGCTCTCCTCTTCTCTATCAACTACACGGCAGCGAATTCCACACACCCCCAATTTTTGTGTCGTCTGCAAATTTGCCAACCATGCCCCCTACATTCAAGTCCAAATCATTAATATATACCACAAACAGCACGGGACCCAACACTGAGCCCTGTGGTACACCACTGGAAACGGATTTCCATTCGCAAAGACATCCATCGACTTTTACCCTTTGTTTCCTGTTACTGAGCCAATTTTGGATCCAATTTGCCACATTTCCCTGTATCCCATGGGCTTTTACCTTTTTAACCAGTCTGCCATGTGGGACCTTGTCAAATGCCTTACTAAAATCCATGTAGACAACATCCACTGCACTACCCTCATCAATCCTCCTTGTCACTTCCTCAAAGAATTTAATCAGATTTGTCAGGCATGACCTTCCCTGAACAAATCCATGCTGACTATCCCTGATTAAACCATGCTTTTCCAAGTGACAGTTTATCCTATCTCTCAGTATTGATTCTAATAGTTTGCCCACCACCAAGTTAAGGCTGACCAACCTATAATTGTTCAGCCTTTCCCTCGTACCCTTTTTAAACAATGGTACTACGTTTGCAGTCTTCCAGTCCTCCAGTACTCCCCTGTATCTAGTGAGGATTGGAAAATGATCCTCAAAGCATCCGTTATTTGCTCCCTGGCTTCCTTCAATAGCCTAGGAAACAATCTATCCGGCCCTGGTGATTTATCAACTTTCAAGGATTCCAGTCCCTCTAGTACTTCCCCTCTCATTATGTTTACCTTATCCAATATTTCACACCTCTCCTCTTTAACTACTATATCCGGATCATCCCTTTCCTTTGTGAATACGGAGAAAAAATATTCATTTAAAACCCTACCCACATCCTCTGCTTCTACACACAAGTTACCCTTATCATCTCTGGTAGGTCCCACCTTTTCCTTAGCTATCCTCTTATTCTTAATGTACTGAAAACATCTTTGGGTTTTCTTTAATCTTACTAGCTAATATTTTTTCATGCCGTTTCGTTATTTCCTTTTTTACGTCATCCCTGTACTTTCTATACTCCTCTAGGCTTTCTGCAGTATTTAGTTTTCTGTGACAGTCATAAGCTTTCTTTTTCTGCTTTATCTTGCCCTGTATACTTCTAGACAACCAGGGGGCTCTAAATTTGGCAGTGCCACCATTTTTCTTTGAGGGGATGTGCCTGCATTGTACCTGTAGAATTTCACTTTTTAGTGCCTCCCACTGGCTTGACACTGATTTCTCCTCAAGTAGTTGTGTCCAGTCCACTTCTGCGAAATCACCTCTTAGTTCTGTAAAATTTGCCTTCCCCCAATTTAAAACGTTTACTCCTGATTTAACTTTGTCCTTTTCCATAATAATGCTAAAACTAACTGAATTGTGGTCACTATCCCCAATATGGTCACCCACTGTCACTTCACCCACCTGCCCATCTTCATTTCCCAGGATTAAATCTAGAATTGCATCCCCTCTTGTTGGGTTGTCAGTTCTGCCATTAAAGCTCTGAAATCAGATTGCAAAGCTTCTACGTGTAATGCCGACACTTGGTCACATAAATATTCCAAAAATATACATTTGTGACATAACTAGCAGCTGGTGAACAACAAGTGAGACATTTCCTCAACTCTGAAGGATCAGGATCTATTGGATAGATGTTTCTCCTTTCGGACCTCAAGAACAAACTTGCTATTTTTTCTGCCAAAAATGAAGGTGGTCCTTCATGACATTTTCTCATTCAATTCCTCATAGTCTCTCCGTTCCCTCCACACACCACGGACTTTTATCTAGAGGGACAGTCATGGGATTAATCGCCCATCAGCGCTAACATGTCTTTCTCTTAATAATCTGGACTTATTATAATAATCTGTAGAGGATGAGAATGAATAATTTTGTAACTATAGTAAATTGTTACAAAAACATTCTACCACAAGGAAAGGAAAATTATTCTGCACGTTCACCAATTGATCCGAGGAAGCATGATAACTGGCTAGAATGTAATGAGATCATAAAGAAAAAATACATTGTTGGTGTTTTATTATAGAGAAACTGAACAGGAGCTCTTGAGATAGCACACTTTTTTTTGGATCCCTTGGCCAATAAATCACACACATACAAGGTGAAGTTTCTGCATATTGTAGACCTGATGAAGAACTACACGTAGAAAATCATGCTCTCAGTTTGTGACTTTACCTCAACCTCTGATTTGTTACAGCTTTGCAACACACTCTGGAGACAGTAATCTATCCTACACGCTGTTATTTCATATTGGGGTTCAGATTTATGCATTGTGAGAAATAAGCCCTGGTTCTTATAAGGATAGATGAACTCAAGATTACCAATTGTTAATTACACAGAGGTATCTTACTATTCTTTACAAGCCAACTTCAATTAGTTAAAGTTAGTAGCTTTTTTTTAAAATCAGCATTGATCAAAAATTCCTGCTTAGAATTCTAATTTTAAGAGGAGTTGTTAAATTTTATTGCAAAACACACACATCTTACATTAGAGCTCCTTTGAAGATAAATCTAGTTTTCCTCATTTTTCCCCAGTCACTGCCAGCTCCGTTATTACAGGAAATTATAGGGACAGCAATTTTTCAGTGGTTCGGGAAGATTTCAAACAAGCACAGCTGCAAAAAAGAAAACAAAATAATTACTTATGAGACAGAAGAACAGTGTTTTGTTGTTTTATACAACTTGCTCATTATAATAAATTAAGATCTGAAATAAATTTCAACATCTGGAATTCAGCTTGGCAAAATTCCTGATAGTATCAATTAACTTAAATGTTTGCAGTCACAGTAGTCAATCTATATAATAATTTAGAGGTCTGTCATAGTTCCTGTCAGAATAAAAAGTATTATTGCATCTAAACATATCGGAGCTAATCTGAATATAAATCAATTAAATTCATTTTAATTGAACTATAGTGAAATATTACAATTCCAGTGAACATGAAACTTTCTTACTGAATATAAGTCAATGCATATTCATTTGCAACAAAATAGTATATTTCTAATAAGCTTTATGCCTGATGTTGTGTGATAACATGATCTTCTACAGTTACTGCTGTGGCTTTGCAATAGCATTTTCCCACCCTGGTGGAAGCCCCAGTTCAAAAAAATTGCACTAGGCTAATCTAAATGACCAGGCACCAAAATATTAAAGTACAGCAAAACAGAGTACAATGTAGTCGATTCATCATGAAAATTGCAATTGACATATGAAAAATGCCTTTGATAATGAAGAATTTCTGCTGTCTAGGTCTCACTCATTTCCCAAATGATGCAGAATTGCTGTGGGCTGAAAATTCTGAGTGCTACGGTGCTGAGATCACGACAGTCATTAACCTTGTTACCACCGCCCTAAAAGCTTAAGAGTAAAGCACACCATATTCTGTCAGGATCCTTCCAGTCTAGCTCGAGGGACATCTGCAGCATTGGCCAGTTTGCTACCCACATGTATATCAAGGAGGTCACGGATGCCAGGGCCAACAGCCATCACTTTCACCGTTGACCAGCTGTAACACGAGAGGGCAACACAATTTACAGATCTGCTGGTTTTCCTAGTCCAGGGGGTCACTAATTACACCTGTGCTGTTATTCAGGCTGTGTATTATATGATGAGGCAACAGGGATTTTATTCTCTCGGTGTCCAACTGACAAAACTGACATTCAACCAACAGCACCGGATCATGCAGAGGAACACTTGCTTCCCGGAATTCTCACTTATGTATGCCAACCTTATTTGAAGGGGCAAGAAGAGTGGAAGCATGGTTCCTGAGAACCAAAGTTACTTTCCACAGCCACGGCTTGACACCCTCTCAGCAACCAGAGCGGAGGAACATTAAAAGTTCTTGCTATCATCAGAATTAATTGATGTCTCAACCACTGGGGGGCGGGGGAGGGTAACGGGACGGGACAGAACTTCCTCCTGCTCTTTCATGCGGAATTCTTCAAATGTCATCTATTGGCATCATAAGCTGGGCTCTTGCTCTTTTTTAAAAAAAACGCTGAGAAATAAATCTCATTTAAATCAAGTACAGTGCATTCATTGTATAGTACAAGAATGCAATCAGCTTGATTTGGCACAATGCTGCCTTTTGTGCTTAGTTTCAGATATGCAATGTCTGACCTACTACTCTTAAGTGATTCCGCTGTGGAAGGAGTAAGTGTGTTGGCTGGCTGCAGGATTCCAAAGTCCATGTGCTGGGATTCTGGTGGCCTTAGATCTCCTTGGACTATGAATTGCAAGGGCCTGCATAGAGTCAGCCACATCTGAAAGAGCTATCCCATTAGTCCCGCAACCACCTTTTCCCCGCCTGCTTTTACCACATTCTCCCTGCATCACATGTTTCTGAGGGAAGGTCATCAGGCCCTATAAAGTGTTCCATCCTGTCCTTGATTTTTCACTTAAGGACTGACACCACCTTTCATCACAGAGAAGAACTGCAGAAGAATGGGACATTAAGCAAGGAAGTTATGCTAAACCTTTATAAAACACTGGTTAGGCTTCAGCTGGAGTACTGTGTCCAATTCTGGGCACCACACTTGAAGAATTTTAATGTGTTGGAGAGGGTGCAAAGGAGATTTACCAGAATGAAACCAGGGATGAAGGACTTCAGTTATGTGCAGAGGCTAGAGAAGTTGGGATTGTTCTCCTTAGAGCAGAGAAGGTTAAGAGAGATTTAATAGGTGTTCAAAATTATGAGGAGAAATTTATTTGTTTCCACTGGCGGGTGGGTCGGTAATCAGTAACAAGACAATTGGCAAAAGAACCAGAGGGAAGATGAGGAGAATTTTTTCATGCAGCGTGTTGTTTTGATCTGGAATGCACTGCCTGAAAGAGTGATGGAAGCAGATTCAATATTAACTTTCAAAAGGGAATTGGATATATAGTTGAAAAGGAAAATTTTGCAGGGCTAGGAGAAAGAAGTGGGGGGGGGGGGGGTGGGTAGTGGGACTAATTGGATAGCTCTTTTAAAAAGCTGGCACAGACACAATGGACTGAATGGCCTCCTTCTGTGCTGTAATATTCTATGATTCTACAGTTAAAAGCTACGCTAGCCTTCGATGCACCACTTCAACTGTTTATGCTGCAACCCGCAGCTGGTTATGAAGATTATCGCTGCTCTGCTTCATTGGCTAACCTGCTGTGTGGATGTCCGAGCCAACAATTTAGCTCATATAATGAGAGCAGTAAAAGTGTGTGTTAGGCAGCTTTCTTTGTGCTACTCAAAATACCAAAGTAACCTCCAGCTATCTTCTCAACAGGATACTAACAGCAATTAAAATCTTGAAGGTGCAAGCACCTTTTTATCTCTAGTAAACTGCGTGTTCCATCTTTTGTGATGAAGCTATTGGCTACAAATTATCATTGGAAATATTACTGTACAAATGTTTAATGCAAAAAAATAAACAACCTGTGTTAAGCTGTCATACGATAACATTGCCGATAGTAACTTCCAAGCTCAAAAGTAATGCTGGATCAGTAGATTTCCCACGCTGTATTTTTAAAGTTATAAATGAAATACCATAAAGACTCAAATGAAAGAAAAGTAGTCAGCCAACAGGGGTCAGATCATGTGTTCTAATTCCCTATTGATTTGTCTGCACAATAATGGTACAAACTTCACCTGCCACTTCAACTATAAATCTGGACTTAAAAATGATTTGAGTAATCAGATCTGAAGAGATTGAACAAATTAGATAGTGCACCTTTCATCAAATTCCAAACTTCTCATTAATACCTCAGATACTGACATCATAGCTGGGATCTTCCAGGCCCAGGCAATTCTCTGTGGTCACAGTAAATTACACTTTTTAGGCCTGCACCAGGGAAGCCCACCTGGAAGTGGAGTGGCGATTGGCCGTGGCAGGCATCTGTTCTGCCTGTGATTACAATAAAATTGCAATTTCAAAAAAAAGTTGTGTCCAAGCGTATGGATTCACCTGCAATCGACTGCATTTTGGCCCTTTAAAATATAAATGGTTCGTCCACCACCCATAGTAATGTTGATGCCAGGGAAAAAGAGATGTTCCTTGCACCCAGTGTTTCTATAGTGCATGTGCCAGAAAATACATCGGAAAGTGCATTAGTCATTAACATCATATGGTCACCGAGATATTGTTGGAAATAATTGTACTTCTCCCCTACCCCCACAATATTGGAAGCGGCAGGAGGTGCAGGTATATGTTAGAACAGCTTTCAAAGAGGTTTCCACTTTTGTGCACCTGGATTGCATCAGGAGCTGGTATAACTTGAGCGGAAAATTTAGGCCCATGTGTTTAATGATTTCATAAAGTAAAATAAAAGACCCTGCAACGTTGTCTAATAGGAACTTTCAAAGTAAACACACCCATCACCTTCTTGCTGTACTAAGTACACACTTACTGTCAGCACAATTAACGTGTCAAAATAGAAAAAACAATGGCCTCTAAATTGAGGCGAGTCAAGGGAACTTGTAATTTCTAGGCATAAAAAGATGTTCACACCCTTCTGAATTGGCTCTCTCAACATTCCCCTCCCATTTTGCAGTAAGCTTGAAACTGCTCAGGGGTGTCCTCTATTTAGCAGCCAGGTCAATTTTACATGCTTTAAAATTTTAAGTACCAATGCTAGTGAATGGCAGTCTTCCACATTATTCTGCCAGTACTGATTCACTACGCATCTTTTTGGTAAGGAGTTTTCATTCTGTACAGAAAATCAGAACATTACAGGACAAAAAATACACAACAGTGCCAAGCATACTTCCCCAAGGGACTGTGAATTAGTTACAATGGAAGACAACAAGCATCTTTTTAAAAATTCGTTCATGGGATGTGGGCGTCGCTAGCAAGGCCGGCATTTATTGCCCATCCCTAATTGCCCTTGAGAAGGTGGTGTTGAGCCGCCTTCTTGAACCGTTGCAGTCCGTGTGGTGAAGGTTCTCCCACAGTGCTGTTAGGAAGGGAGTTCCAGGATTTTGACCCAGCACGATGAAGGAACGGCGATATATTTCCAAGTCGGGATGGTGTGTGACTTGGAGGGGAACGTGCAGGTGGTGTTGTTCCCATGTACCTGCTGCTCTTGTCCTTCTAGGTGGTAGAGGTCGCGGGTTTGGGAGGTGCTGCCGAAGAAGCCTTGGCGAGTTATTTATCATAACCCTATTTCCTCTGAGTAGTGTAACCAATCCTTAAACAAATCATTTAATTTCTGGACCATGGTAGAAGGTAGCAAATGTGACCCCGCTATTCAAGAAAGGAGCGAGAGAGAAAACGGGAACTACAGGCCAGTTAGCCGGATATCAGTCATCGGGAAAATATTGGAATCCATTATTAAGGAACTGGTAACAGGGCACTTAGAAAATCATAATATGATTAGACAGAGTCAACGTGGTTTTATGAAAGGGAAATAGTGTTTGACAAATGTATTAGAGTTTTTTGAGGATGTAACTAGCAGGGTAGATAAAGAGGAACCAGTGGATATCGTATATTTGGATTTTCAAAAGGCATTCAATAAGGTGCCACATAAAAGGTTGTTACACAAGATAAGGGCTCCTGGGGTTGGGGGTAACATATTAGCATGGATAGAGGATTGGTTAACCGACATAGGTAGAAAGAGGGATGAAGTCCTGCAGGCAGAGTTTAAAGAGTTAGGAAAGAGATTAAAAAGCAGGACCTCAAAAAGGTGGTAATCTCTGGATTACTCCCAGTGCCATGCGCTAGTAAGAATAGAAATAGGAGGATAGAGCAGATGAATGCGTGGCTGCAAAGATGGTGCAAGGGGGAGGACTTTAGGTTCCTGGGGCATTGAGACCGGTTCTGGGGGAAGTGGGACCTGTACAAGCCAGACAGGTTGCACCTCAACAAGGCCGGGACCAATATCCTTGCGGGGAGGTTCGCTCGTGCTGTCGGCGAGGGTTTAAACTAGCTTGGCAGGGGGATGGGAACCTGAGTGTGGATTCAGATGGGATAAAGTCAGAACTGGAAATGGAAGGCAGAAAATTAGTGAATGAGTCTGGAAGGCAGAGGGAACGAAGGTTAGAAAATAAACAACAGAGGAGTTTGGCAGTCCTTAAATGTATTTACCTCAATACAAGGAGTATGGGAAATAAGGCGGATGAGCTGAGGGCACGGATAGACACGTGGCAGTATGATATCTTAACTATTACAGAAACATGGCTTAAAGAGAGGCAGAACCGGCAGCTCAACGTCCCTGGTTACAGGGTTTTCAGACGTGATAGAGAGGGGTATAAAGGCGGGGGGGGGAAGCAATTTTCTTTCAAAGGTTAAGGAAACAATTACAGTTGTGCTGGAACTGTATAAAACACTAGCTAGGCCACAGCTTGAGTACTGCGCACAGTTCTGGTCACCACATTACAGGAACGATGTGATTGCACTAGAGAGGGTGCAGAGGAGATTTACAAGGATGTTGCCAGGACTGGAGAATTTTAGCTATGATGATAGATTGGAGAGGCTGGGGTTGTTTTCCTTGGATCGGAGGAGGCTGAGGGGTGATTTGATTGAGATGTACAAAATTAAGAGGGGCCTAGATAGAGTGGATAGGAAGGACCTATTTCCCTTAGCAGAGGGGTCAATAACCAGGAGGCATTGATTTAAAGTGATCGGTAGAAGGATTAGAGCAGAAATGAGGAACATTTTTTTCACCCAGAGGGTGGTGGGGGTCTGGAATTCACTGCCTGAGATGGTGGTAGAGGCAGAAACCCTCAATTCATAAAAAATACCTGGATGTGCACCTGAAGAGCCGTGACCTGCAGGGCTACAGATCAAATGCAGTAAAGTGGGATTAGGCTGGATGGCTCGTTTCTCAGCTGGCGCGGATGGGCCGAATGGCCTCCTTCTGTGCCGTAAATTTTCTATGATTCCAACAGAGAGTAGGGATAAACGGGTCATTTTCAGGCTGGCAGGCTGTAACTCGAGGGGTGCCGCAAGGGTCGGTGCTTGGGCCTCAGCTATTTACAATCTACATTAACGACTTAGATGAAGGGACCAAGTGTAATGTATCCAAGTTTGCTGATGATACAAAGCTAGGTGGGAAAGTAAGCTGTGAGAAGGACACAAAGGGCTCAATTTTAAACTTAAATTGCAGGTACGTTGGGGGTGGGAAGGGCTGCGAAAATTGCAAAAATGCAGAGCGGGTTCGGAAGCCAGCTCCAAACCGCCGACTTCAGAGTTTCCCACAGACGCACCTGTGCGCACGCTTACTGAATCTGGAATTCAGGATGACAGTTAAAGAACCAAATATACCTCATTGAGGTACTTAAGGCATTTTACTTCTGACATATTGGGCCTGATTTTAGCAGGCCTGCGGGTTTCCGGCGGGTTGGGTTTCGGGTGCGTGGCCTCCGCGCCCGGTGAAATTAGTGGGTTGCCCGCGCGATCGTAGCAGGCAACCCACTAATTGGATCCACTTACCTGCTCCTCCGGGGTCCGCGCTGCTGGTCTGCGCATCGGGCGGGCTGCGCATGCGCAGTACGATCTGTCAGCTGGAGGCTCTCTAGTTAAAGGGGCAGTCCTCCACTGACAGATGCTGCAACCAATGGAACAAATTACAGCATGGAGCAGCCCAGGGGGAAGGCTGCTCCCAGTTGTTTAATGATGCCTCACCCCAGGTATCATCAGATGGGGCGAGGAGGAGGGGGAGGACAGAGATCTTCCACCTGGCGGGCGGGAGGAAGCGGCCTGCCTCTGCCACCAAGGCCTGGCTCGAGGTGGCAGAGGGGGTCACCTGCGCCACCAACATATCGCCCACCTGCATACAGTGCAGGAGGCGCTCCAATGACCGCAGTAGGTCAGCCACAGTGAGAACACGTAGTCTTTCCCCTGCACTCCGTCTGCCACAACACTGCCCCCACCCCACATCTCCTTCGGCACCGCCAACACTACTCTGTCACATCACCCCTCATACCCACTCAAACCCCATCCTCATCTTACCTGCACCTACTCACCTCGCCAGTACTCAACCCGCCACTAACACGCAACCCAATCCTCATACAATCTCATGGCTCTATCCCATACTCACCCTCTCGTGCAGCTCCCTCACGGCCAGCCTCACTCAACCTGCCACCACCTGTGCTGCAGCCACAGGGCATGCATCACATATGTGCAGTAGGCAGCGTAAGGCAAACGTGTCGTGAGCATGAAGGGGATGCACAAGGGTGTCTGAGGGTTTGCCATGGGTGTTACCTATATTGAATTTCTGAGCAACAAACATCACACATTATATTGGCACCACCACTGCCATGTCTCCACGAATCCTGTCTGTTGTGTCCAATAATGCCCGCTCCTGGGTATCACTATGAGGACCCACCACTGATGCCACCCATTGTGTTACTACAGAGTAGGTGCAGGTGTATTTTCAGGGCTCTTCCGCGCAGACGACTGAGAGACATCGGCGGTGTACCCGGCTGCACCCTGGAAGGATGCGGAGGAGAATTTGTGGAGGGCAGTGGTGACTTTGGCAGCGACAGGTAAGCAGACGGTGCTGGTGCCAGCCAGGAGCAGCTCGGCATGAAAGAGGCTGCAGATGTCCACGACTACATGTCGAGTGAATCTGCGCCTCCGTGTGCACTGCTGCTCGGAGAGGTCCAGGGAGCTGCGCCTCGGTCTGTGGACCCTGTGGCGAGGGTAGTGCCCTCTGCGACGCATCTCTCTCTGCGGTTGCCCTCCCTCCTGCTGTGCAGGTGGGCGTGCAACAGCACCGTGTTGGGGGGCTTCACGTCTCTGCGGCGGACGGCGTGGACTGCGAGGCTGGTCATGCTGTTCGTCCTCCGAGGGTGTCCACGCACCACCCATCTGGCAGGTGTTGGTCTGAGGGGTTGTGCAGGGTAGGTGGGTGGTTCCTCGGACTGGGGCTGCGGTTTCGCGTCGGTCTGTCCTCTGGCTTGGCGGGGGGTGGTGAGGGGCAGGGGTTGCCCTATGTGACGCGGTGGCTTCCTGCGTGGGTGAGGGCTCTCCCCCCCACCCCCGTGGAGTGCACCTTGGCAGCTGCCACAGGCTGCTGGCTGCAACATGCCTGGTTGGAGGGAGACTGTTTCCCCCAGTGTGTGAAACACTCTGCGTTGAAGGTAAAATCCCACACTTCCTGTTTTGACAGCTGATTCAGCTCATTTAATGACCTCAACAAGCAAGGTAAGTACACTCAAGTGGAACCCCGCTGGCTTTAATTGCCTGCGGGGTTCCCACCAGCGGGGGCCGTGCACGCAGCCCCGCATGTCATCGAGGAACCCGGAAGTGGTCGGGATCGTGGCGCGATCCGGTCACGTGACTGGATATCGGGATTTTCGGGGCCCCCCCGCTGGAATCCCACAGGAAACCCGGCGGTAAAATCGAGCCCATTAAGTAGTTAGAACGATTTTTAACTTACCTGGGCGGCTTTCCCACGGCTTCCGATTCACATTTGGTGAAACCAGGTGTGAAGGGCCGGATCAGGCAAAAAAATACTAAATAAATTAAATAAAAAACCATTGCACAAAGTTAAAACACAAAATCAACCTACCTTTCCACCCTGCTCCGATGTCCAATCTCCCACTCTCTCCTTCCTTCCTTCCCCCACCCCGATCTCCCACTCTCTCCTTCCTTCCCCCCCCACCCCGATCTCCCACTCTCTCCTTCCTTCGCCCCCCACCCCAATCTCCCACACTCTCCTTCTCCCACTCTCTCCTTCCCCCCCCCACCCCAATCTCCCACTCTTTTCCCCCCCCCCACCCCGATCTTCTGTTCCAGCGCCAGAAGACGTCTCACTCTCTCTCTTTTCCTCTCTTTCTCCCCCCCCCACCCCCCACCCCTTGGCATTGCAGGTCCTGTCGGCAGCCAGCCTGTCAATCAGGCTGGCTGCCGGGCGCGAAACCCAGAAAGAACTTTAATCACCATCAAATACATAGCGATCGAGTCAGAAAAGTTAAGCTTTTTTTAAAATTCGGGTTTGCCACGCGCACCATCACCACCACCACCCCCCCCATCCTACTGCCAACCCGCCACCATTTCAAAATTGAGCCCAAAGAGTCTGCAAAGAGATATAGACAGGTTAAGTAAGTGGGCAAGAAGGTGGCAGATGGAGAATAATGTGGGGAAATGAGGTTATTCACTTTGGTTGGAAGAATAGAATAACAGAATATTTTTTAAATGTTGAGAAACTATTAAATGTTGGTGTTCAGAGAGACTTCGTCTATGTGTGAGGTGAGAGACTAAGAAATGTTGATAGTCAAAGGGATTTGGGTGTCCTTGTACATGAATCACAGAAAGTTAACATGCAGATACAGCGAGCAATTAGGAAAGCAAATGGCATGTTGGCCTTTATTGCAAGTAATTATAAGGACGTCTTACTACAATGGTACAGGGCTTTGGTGAGACCTCACCTGGAGTACTGTGTACAGTTTTGGTCTCCTTACCTAAGGAAGGATATACTCACTAAGCGGCGGTGCAGCAAAGGTTCACTAGATTAATTTCTGGTCTGAGAGGGTTGTCCTATGAGGCGAGGTTGAGTAGGATAGGCCTATACTCTCTGGAGTTTAGAAGAATGAGTGGTGGTCTAATTGAAACATATAAGATTATGAGGGGGCTTGACAGGGTAAATGCTGAGAGGTTGTTTCCCATGGCTGGAGTGTCTGGAACTAGGAGGCATCATCTCAGGATAAGGGGTCAACCATTTAAGACTGAGATGAGGAGGAATTTTTTCACTCAGAGGGCTGCGAATCTTTGGAATTCTATACCCCAGAGGGCTGTGGATGAGTCATTGAATATATTCAAGGCTGAAATAGACAGATTTCTGGAGTCTAGGGGAATCAAAGGATATGGGGATCGGGCAGGAAAGTGGAGTTGAAGTCGAAGATCAGCCATGATCTGACTGAATGGCGGAGCAGGCTCAAGGGGCCATGTGGCCTACTCCTGCTCCTATTTATGTTCTTATGATCCATTACGTTGAAACTAAAATTACAACCAAACAATACTTTGTGGTGATTAAGATGTTGTAACAACTTCTTATTCACTACAGCCTCCCAGTGTTTTAGCCAACTAGTAATATGGAAACTAGTCTAGTTAAAGGTCTGACTTTGACCTCTGTTGCTATAGACACAAGTTGCATTCTGGTCTGACCTATCAGGACAAGTTGACAGATAGTTGAAATAAGTAAGCCAAGAAAGTGGATTTTCAGATAGGGCTTTAAGTATAGAAACAACTATGCCATTTGTAGCTTTTCTAGGACCAGACTTTTTGTATTACACATTTAATCTTTCTGTGCTAGATCTTGATTCGAGTCATTGAGTTTCTATAACAGTGTCTATTTCTCACATTATATTTACTAATCGAAATTGCAATTAGCCTCATATGGATTCCCTGGCTAACGCATTGGACAACAAAGGTTTACAGTTTCTCATTAGGTAAGGGCCTCACTTTCAAGATTCAATCTCTGAGCCTTTTCTTTCAGGTCCTACCGTACTGCAAACCAGAATATCTCGTTTCTCTGCCGCCTGTTGTACAATACTCTTTTCAGCATCCAAATGCTCTCACAAACGAAAGCTTCCTCCCTCCCCAAAGTCAAACAACTTACATTAAATATAACAAATACATCACAAGTGTTAATATTTGTCAAGCTCAAAATGCTTGCTACTTCAAATGAATAGGCCAAAGTCATTCCTTACAACTGTCCCCACAGACGACAGTTTTTCCAACATCATCCATTTTTGAAGTTAGGATTCTTCTGGCTAAACAGCCTCAGTAACATGCCCGAGCCTTCATACACAGGCCAGGGTTCAGTGTACCATACGTATGGGACACAGGTGTCACCAAGAGCTGGTTTCTTGTCATTTATAATATGTTGAATCATGAATGATATCTTAAAACAATATCATGCCAATTAAAGATGTAGATGGGTCATAAGCATCTTAATGAATGAAGGCTATGCCCCCCTCCCTCCCACACAATTTGTAATTCCATGTCAGCTAGAAGCAAATAGAAATTTGCCCTGATATTAACTGGAAGGCTGGAAGGGTGCAGGGGAGCCAGGTAGTGGGCAAAGAACCCGGCATGGCCGGGGATGAAGAAGTCCTGCCAATCTTAACAGCAGGGCCTTATTTAAATAAATATGGGCAGAATCCCGCTCGACACCCGCCAGAACGACAGCCTGGCTGGCAGGCAGAAATTGAAATCTAGCGGCAGGACGCCGAAGCCAGGGAAACGGTCCCCGGCAGTCAGAAGGGTAGGAGGAAGGCTGCGGGCACAATCACAGGGAGGGAGAGGAAAACTCCGAGCACGATCGGATGAAGGCCAGGGCTGGCGAGGCCAAAGGCTTCCTTGTGAGGCCTAGGGGAGCATTTCTACTCCTTCTGGCCCACAAGGAGCTTAAAAATAGGCAAAGTTGTAAAACTTACCTGAGTCTCTTCTGGCCGGTCGGCTCCTCCCCCCACGTTTCTGCTCCTGGGCAAGACAACGCGAGATTCCCTGTGGTGAGGTTAAAAATACGTTGCAGCAGCGATTACATCATCCGGCCGCGACTTCTGAACCTTAAGTAGACCCCTGCCTGCTTTTAGCGGGAGCCTTGTCCAGAGTGTGAATCACCGGTGTAAATATTAGTGCGGCCGGGAATGTGGCAGGTAGGAGTCATGTTGTGCGATTCCGATATTTTATCATACACCCCTCGACCCTCTCCCGCCCATTGGGGGGGGGTTAAAAATCGAAGCTCATAGCTCACGATGCAATTCAACATTTCTGATACCACATCAAGAAAGTGGAGTATATAAATTGGCTTAAAACTCAAGTAAAGATACCAACTTATTAAATTTAATGCACAAAGTTTTTCAGCAACATCCATCCATCTGAATTTTCTGTTTCTTCAGAGCTTCCATATTAAATACAGTAAAATTCAACAAGCCTAGTTAGAATTTCCTTAAGGTTATATCCGACTGCTGCAATGATGCCCAACCCAATATGAAATTAGGACTGTCCCCTCGCCATTTCTTCCCCCCCATCTTCCGAAGGCTGACTTCGCTGGGCATCCTCCAAAATAACAATAGCCAAAGTGGCCACTCTTAAGTGCAAGCGTAAACAATGAGTTTAAGTCGGCTATTTTACTACATTAGGCATCACTGACAAACCTAATGTACACATACTGAATAGCAACCACTGCTAGAACTCTAGTCAAATTTCCCAACCCTAACTCAAAGGTACCAAGGTTAATTGCAATGTCCCAAACACTGTGGTGGCTGAGATCAGCTAACTCATCATGTACCAGGGATCAAACCTGGGACTTTTCTTGTCTGTGTGGTTTAGCTACTCACTGCCTTGACCAACTGAACTATAGGGGGAGCCAGCTAGCACAGACATTGAATCTGGTAATTAAAATATCAGATTAATTGGGACCAAATTTCACACCAAACTCCCCAACCCAATGTCCTCAAGATATACTCCCTCCAAATCCGGGCTCTCTTTTACTGGTATCACCAAAAGCCAAATACACAGGAATATCCCAAAGCACTGATGCCCAAATATTCAGGTGTCTGATATAATTACTGCTGATGTCAAGCTGGTACTCTATCTACCGAAGCTACTCAGCCCATCCTGATCAGATGATGAGCCATCAGGGCTCCACTGGGAAGGAAAGAAGCGATCAACAAGCTAAACAGACACAACTTCATGCCTTGGAATTAACTGATGCAGTCATTGCAGAAACCATGATCTGGATCCAACTCTCTTATTTTCAATACGGCAGATTTGTCTACTCTAGAGAAGCCTACAAGGATGAATGCTTTCTGTACAAAACAGAACAGAGGCAAGAATAAAGAGATAATGCCAACAGCAGGCAACAAAGAAATTAATGGAAGCAACATGGTTGTAAAGGGAAAGGTAAAGAAAAATCAAGTCATATGCAGGGACAATTCAGATGACCACTCTATTATATATCTGTATTCTTCTTAATCCCTCCTCTTTCCGTGTTTTAACTGAATTCAACAACTGTCCACAAGACAGTAGCTTGAAAAAAAATTGTTTCAATTAAAGTCATACAATTTGAGGTTTGATAGCCTCACACTGTGAAGGGAGGAGTTGGACATCCAGTCAAAATAAATGAGTCATACACTGATCTTTAATCCCTAATTCTACTCTCTACCTCACGCATTTCAAAAGATGACTGATAAAAAAGAGTTCCATTTATATAGTACCTCAACTCATATCTAAAAAGCACTTCACGCAATGAATTATTTTTGAAGGACAGCAAGGCAAATGCATCAGTCAATTTGGGGACAGTAAGATCCCACAAAGAGCAATGAAATGAATGACCAGTGGATCTGTTTTTGACTTTTGAGAAGTGTGACTCAGGATAATCATCAGCTTTTCATGAGCAACGCCTTGGGATCTTTCACATCCACTTGAACCACTGGAACAGGCAGACATGTCCTTGCTTTAAAGGTCTTATTTAAACAGCAGCATCTCTGACAATTTAGTAGTCCCACAATCTAATTCTCCATTTCAGTGCTACGTCCTTAAATCCTGGAGTGGAGCTTGAAACTCAAACCTTTTTAATCAGATAAGAGTGCTACCAAGCTGACCGTAGATATGGTCTTTATTAGATCAACACAACCTGCACACTGCTAACATATGAACAAGCTAATGGTCATTGAAAGGCATTTTACTCAAAGAGTGAGTAACCAGGTTCTTAATTTAAATTATATCCGTAAACCAACACAGCCCATTGAATCATGTAACTTCCCAGAAAATCATTCTAAGATGACTTGGCACAAACACAGACATGGTAAATTTACTTCAATTATTAATGTAGAATGTAATGTATTATTTAAAGCAGCTGTCCTAAAAAAGAATTTTGTCAGCAAATGTGGTTCAAGGTCGCGACATTAACTGGTACCCACCTGCCCAAAGCAATGAAATTGATTACAACTGTCTAGTTGGATATGCTGACCAGTTTCTTTAACACATTAGCAGTTGACTCACAAATGACACTGATTTGCCTAGTTAAAGAAAATACAGCACAAACTAAAAATCTCACTGGCCATATTCAGACTTCACTGATAATTAAATCAAGATTTCATTAAATCTATACATAATTGATGTTTTATTCACTTCCCTAATGCCAAATTTAGAATTCTCATCCTCATAAGGCAGGTTAACATGTGGCTGGAGAAATGGTGCAGGAGGAAGAGCATCAGATTCCTGGGGCTTTGGGATCAGTTCTGGGGCAGAAGGGACTTGTACAAGATGGATGGGTTGCACCTCAACAGGGCTGGAACCAATGTCCTCGCAAGGGGGAGGGTTTAAACTAATTTGGCTGGGGGGACGCCAGGGGGGAGGGTTTAAACTAATTTGGCTGGGGGGACGCCAGGATGAAGCATTAGAAGGGAGATATAAGGTGCAGAGAGGACTGGGAAAGACAAACTGCATTAGAATAAAGAGTAGTTCAGAAATAGGGATCAGACAGGGGGGAAAACGTGAGGCAGACTAATATGGGTTAGGAGTGTAGGTACGTAAATGCACGAAGCATGGTAAATAAGGTTGGTGAGCTGCAGGCACACGTAGCCACATGGGATTATAAAGTAGTGGCAATAACAGAGACTTGGCTCAAACAAGGGGAGAAATGGGCACTCAATATTCCTGACTACAATGTATTCAGGAAAGCAGTATTAGAAAGGGATGATGTACTTGAGGGTTCAAAGACAAAATCTATTTGGTTAGAATTAAGAACAATAGAGGAGCTATTGCGCTGCTGGATGTGTACTATAGGTCACCAAATAGTGGGAAGAAGATAGAGGAGCAAATTGTAGAAAGATGCAAGAACTATAGAGCAGTAATAATGGGGGATTTCAATTACCTTGATATAGACTGGGAAAATAACAGTGTAAAGGGCAAAAAGGGGGAGGAATTCCTGAAATGTGTACAAGAGAACTTTCTTCATCAATATGTTTCCAGCCCAATGAGGAAGTAAACAGTGCTAGATCTAATACTGGGAAATGAAGTGGGGCAAGTCGAGCATGTTTCAGTAGCGGAGCGTTTGGGAAACAATGATCACAATATTACATAGAATTACACAGAATGTACAGCACAGAAACAGGCCATTCACCCAACAGGTCCATGCCGGTGTTTATGCTCCACACGAACCTCCTTCCATCCTTCTTCATCTAACCCAATCAACATTACCGTCTATTCCTTTCTCCATGTGTTTATCGAGCTTCCGCTTAAAAAGCATCTATGCTAGCTGAGAGGAGCCGAGCAGAGCGGAGGGAGCGTCCGATAAAAGGCGGGATTTCAGAGCGCTGAGAACAGCTGAGAGGAGCCGAGCGGAGCGGAGGGAGCATCCGATAAAAGGCGGGATTTCAGAGCGCTGAGAACAGCTGAGAAGAGCCGAGCGGAGCGGAGGGAGCGTCCGATAAAAGGCGGGATTTCAGAGCGCTGAGAGGAGCCGAGCCGAGCGGAGGGAACGTCCAATAAAAGGCGGGATTTCAGAGCGCTGAGAGGAGCCGAGCCGAGCGGAGCTGCGACCGAGTTCGAAGTGACGTCAGGAATCAGATCGGGACGCGACACAGGGGAGGCACCTGATTGGGGAGTAGGTTCAGGTGAGTATTTCTACTTATCGACAGTAACTGAAGTAAAAGGAAAGGGAAGGTCTGCAGGTCTTATAGGAAGTAGCGTTTATTTTTTAGTGAATCAAGGTCCCTAGTGTAGTTAACATTCTCTAAATTGAGAACAATTTAAAGGAGTAAACTCCTTAAAGGGAGTGGTAAGTAGTTTTTCTTTCCTTTTTTTTCTCTTGACATTGCAGTTGTTGTTAAGCTAACTTAAGGGTTAAGTAATGGCAGGAGATCCCAGAGCCGTGTCATGTTCCTCTTGTGAGATGTGGGAATTCAGGGCTCCTTCCTGTATCCCTGATTCCTTCACCTGCGGGAAGTGTGTCCAGCTGCAGCTATTGTTTGACCGCTTGACGGCTCTGGAGCTGCGGATGGACTCACTTTGGAGCATCCGCGATGCTGAGAAAGTCGTGGATAGCACGTTCAGTGAGTTGGTCACACCACAGATAAAAATTACTGAGGGAGATAGTGAATGGGTGACCAACAGACAGAGGAAGAGTAGGAAGGCAGTGCAGGGGTCCCCTGCGGTCATCTCCCTCCAAAACAGGTACACCGTTTTGGATACTGTTGGGGGAGATGGCTCACCAGGGGAAGGTGGCAGTGGCCAGGTTCATGGCACCGTGGCTGGCTCTGCTGCACAGGAGGGCAGGAAAAAGAGTGGCAGAGCTATAGTGATAGGGGACTCGATTGTAAGGGGAACAGACAGGCGTTTCTGCGGACGCAACCGAGACTCCAGGATGGTATGTTGCCTCCCTGGTGCAAGGGTCAAGGATGTCTCGGAGCGGCTGCAGGACATTCTGGAGGGGGAGGGTGAACAGCCAGTTGTCGTGGTGCATATAGGCACCAACGATATAGGTAAAAAAACAGGATGAGGTCCTACAAGCTGAATTTAGGGAGTTAGGAGTTAAACTAAAGAGTAGGACCTCAAAGGTAGTAATCTCAGGATTGCTACCAGTGCCATGGGCAAGTCAGAGTAGGAATGACAGGATAGCTAAGATGAATACGTGGCTTGAGAGATGGTGCAAGAGGGAGGGATTCAAATTCCTGGGACATTGGAACCGGTTCTGGGGGAGGTGGGACCAGTACAAATTGGACGGTCTGCATCTGGGCAGGACTGGAACCAATGTCCTAGGGGGAGTGTTTGCCAGTGCTGTTGGGGAGGGTTTAAACTAATGTGGCAGGGGGATGGGAACCGATGCAGGAAGTCAGTGGGAAATAAAATGGTGACAGAAACAAAAGGCAGTAAGGGAGAGTGTACAGAACATGACCGGACAGATGGTCTGAGAAAGCAGGGCAAAGACCAAGGGAAGTCTAGATTAAACTGCATTTATTTCAATGCAAGAAGTCTGATGGGCAAGGCAGATGAACTCAGGGCATGGATGGGTACATGGGACTGGGATGTTATAGCTATTACTGAAACATGGCTAAGGGAGGGGCAGGACTGGCAGCTCAATGTTCCAGGGTACAGATGCTATAGGAAAGATAGAGCAGGAGGTAAGAGAGGAGGGGGAGTTGCGTTCTTGATTAGGGAGAACATCACGGCAGTAGTGAGAGGGGATATATCCGAGGGTTCGCCCACTGAGTCTATATGGGTAGAACTGAAAAATAAGAAGGGAGAGATCACTTTGATAGGATTGTACTACAGACCCCCAAATAGTCAACGGGAAATTGAGGAGCAAATATGTAAGGAGACTACAGACAGCTGCAAGAAAAATAGGGTGGTAATAGTAGGGGACTTTAACTTTCCCAACATTGACTGGGACAGCCATAGCATTAGGGGCTTGGATGGAGAGAAATTTGTTGAGTGTATTCAGGAGGAATTTCTCATTCAGTATGTGGATGGCCCGACTAGAGAGGGGGCAAAACTTGATCTCCTCTTGGGAAATAAGGAAGGGCAGGTGACAGAAGTGTTAGTGAGGGATCACTTTGGGACAAGTGATCATAATTCCATTAGTTTTAAGATAGCTATGGAGAAGGATAGGTCTGGCCCAAAAGTTAAAATTCTAAATTGGGGAAAGGCCAATTTTGATGGTATTAGACAGGAACTTTCAGAAGTTGATTGGGAGAGTCTGCTGGCAGGCAAAGGGACGTCTGGTAAGTGGGAGGCTTTCAAAAGTGTGTTAACCAGGGTTCAGGGTAAGCACATTCCTTATAAAGTGAAGGGCAAGGCTGGTAGAAGTAGGGAACCTTGGATGACTCGGGAGATTGAGGCACTCGTCAAAAAGAAGAAGGAGGCATATGACATGCATAGGCAGCTGGGATCAAGTGGATCCCTTGAAGAGTATAGAGATTGCCGGAGTAGAGTTAAGAGAGAAATCAGGAGGGCAAAAAGGGGATATGAGATTGCTTTGGCAGATCAGGCAAAGGTGAATCCAAAGAGCTTCTACAAATACATAAAGGGCAAAAGGGTAACTAGGGAGAGAGTAGGGCCTCTTAAGGATCAACAAGGTCATCTATGTGCGGAACCACAAGAAATGGGTGAGATCCTGAATGAATATTTCACATCGGTATTTACGGTTGAGAAAGGCATGGATGTTAGGGAACTTGGGGAAATAAATAGTGATGTCTTGAGGAGTGTACATATTACAGAGAGGGAGGTGCTGGAAGTCTTAACGCGCATCAAGGTAGATAAATCTCCGGGACCTGATGAAATGTATCCCAGGACGTTATGGGAGGTTAGGGAGGAAATTGCGGGTCCCCTAGCAGAGATATTTGAATCATCCACCGCTACAGGTGAGGTGCCTGAAGATTGGAGGGTAGCAAATGTTGTGCCTTTGTTTAAGAAGGGCGGCAGGGAAAAGCCTGGGAACGACAGACCAGTGAGCCTGACATCTGTAGTGGGTAAGTTGTTAGAGGGTATTCTGAGGGACAGGATCTACAGGCATTTGGAGAGGCAGGGACTAATTAGGAACAGTCAGCATGGTTTTGTGAGAGGAAAATCATGTGTCACGAATTTGATTGAGTTTTTTGAAGGGGTAACCAAGAAGATAGATGAGGGCTGTGCAGTAGACGTGGTCTACATGGACTTCAGCAAAGCATTTGACAAGGTACCGCATGGTAGGTTGTTACATAAGGTTAAATCTCATGGGATCCAAGGTGAGGTAGCCAATTGGATACAAAATTGGCTTGACGACAGAAGACAGAGGGTGGTTGTAGAGGGTTGTTTTTCAAACTGGATGCCTGTGTCCAGCGGTGTGCCTCAGGGATCGGTGCTGGGTCCGCTGTTATTTGTTATTTATATTAATGATTTGGATGAGAATTTAGGAGGCATGGTTAGTAAGTTTGCAGATGACACCAAGATTGGTGGCATTGTGGACAGTGAAGAAGGTTATCTAGGATTGCAACGGGATCTTGATCAATTGGGCCAGTGGGCCGATGAATGGCAGATGGAGTTTAATTTAGATAAATGTGAGGTGATGCATTTTGGTAGATCGAATCGGGCCAGGACCTACTCCGTTAATGGTAGGGCGTTGGGGAGAGTTATAGAACAAAGAGATCTAGGAGTACAGATTCATAGCTCCTTGAAAGTGGAGTCACAGGTGGATAGGGTGGTGAAGAAGGCATTCAGCATGCTTGGTTTCATTGGTCAGAACATTGAATGCAGGAGTTGGGATGTCTTGTTGAAGTTGTACAAGACATTAGTTAGGCCACACTTGGAGTACTGTGTACAGTTCTGGTCACCCTATTATAGAAAGGATATTATTAAACTAGAAAGAGTGCAGAAAAGATTTACTAGGATGCTACCGGGACTTGATGGTTTGACTTACAGGGAGAGGTTAGACAGACTGGGACTTTTTTCCCTGGAGAGTAGGAGGTTAAGGGGTGATCTTATAGAAGTCTATAAAATAATGAGGGGCATAGATAAGGTCGATAGTCAAAATCTTTTCCCAAAGGTAGGGGAGTCTATAACGAGGGGGCATAGATTTAAGGTGAGAGGGGAGAGATACAAAAGGGTCCAGAGGGGCAATTTTTTTCACTCAAAGGGTGGTGAGTGTCTGGAACGAGCTGCCAGAGGCAGTAGTAGAGGTGGGTACAATTTTGTCTTTTAAAAAGCATTTGGACAGTTACATGGGTAAGATGGGTATAGAGGGATATGGGCCAAGTGCAGGCAATTGGGACTAGCTTAGTGGTATAAACTGGGCGACATGGACATGTTGGGCCGAAGGGCCTGTTTCCATGTTGTAACTTCTATGATTCTATAACTACTCTTTGTGGTAGCGAACCAAGCATTGGAGCTCACTTCTAGAGACAGAATTGAAACATAAGAAATTGGAGCCATATGGCCCCTCGAGCCTGCTCCACCATTTAATAAGATCATGGCTGATCTTCGACCTCAACTTCACTTTCCTGCCGGATCCCCACATCTCTTGATTCCCCTAGAGTCCAAAAATCTCTCTCTCAACCTTGAACATATTCAAAGACTCAGCATCCATAGCCCTCTGGGGTAAAGAATTCCAAAGATTCACAACCCTCTTAGTGAAGAAATTCCTCCTCATCTCAGCCTTAAATGGCCGACCCCTTATCCTGAGACTACGCCATATAGTTCTAAACTCTCCAGCCAGGGGAAACAACCTCTCAGCATCTACCCTGTCAAGCCCCCTCAGAATCTTGTATGTTTCAATGAGATCACCTCTCATTCTTTTAAACTCCAGGGAGTATAGGTCCATTCTACTCAACCTCTCCTCATAGGAGAACCCTCTCATCCCAGGAATCAATCTAGTGAATCTTCGCTGCACCGCCTCTAAGGCAAGTATATCCTTCCTCACATATGGAGACCAAAACTGTACACAGTACCACAGGTGACGTCTCACCAAAGCCCTGTACAAATGCAGTAAGACTTCCTTACTCTTGTACTCCAACCCCCTTGAAATAAAGGCCTTCCTAACTGCTTTCTGTACCTGCATGTTAACTTTGTGTTTCTTGTATGAAGACACCCAAATCTCTCTGAACAACATTTAACAGTTTCTCACCATTTAAAAAATATTGATTTTCTATTCTTCCCACCAAAGCGAATAACCTCACATTTCCCCACATTATACTCTATCTGCCACCTTTTTGCCCACAAACCTAACCTGTCTATATCCCTTTGCAGACTCTTTGGCCCCGATATTAGCGGGGAGGTGGGGGCGATGGGAGCGTGGCAAACCCGCATGAACCAAACTTACTGTTTCCGACGTGATCGCACGTTGATTGATAGTGGTTAACGTCCTCTCCGGGTTTCGTGCCCGGCAGCTAGCCTAGCCTGAATGACAGGCTGGCTGCCATCAGGAGAAACGATGCGAGGTGGAGCAGGAAAGAGAGAGAGCCAGACGTCATCTGGCGCTGGACTGGAAGACCGGGAGGGTGAAGCGGGGAGACCATCAGAGCAATTTTAAAAGGCAGGTGCATTTAGTGTTTTCACTTCATTAAATTAAAAAAACATGCAATTTATTTAGTTTCTTTCTCCCTGATCCAGCCCTTCACGCCTGGTTTCACCAGATGTGAATTAGAAGCAAGCCACCCAGGTAAGTTAAAAATCTTTCTGATCACTTCATCTGTAACAGGTAAAGTGCCTGTGGCTCTCTAACTGTCATCTCGCCAGCTTTAATTGCCGGCGGGACTTCCGGTTTCGGGTCACAGGTGGGTCCCTGGGAAACTCGGAAGCCGGTGGGTTGGAGCATTTGCCTCCTAACATCACCCCCTTTGTGTCCTCCTCACAGCTTACTTTCCCACCTAGCTTTGTATCGTTAGCAAACTTGGATACATTACACTCGGTCCCTTCATCTAAGTCATAATATAGATTGTAAATACCTGAGGACCAGCACTGATCATTGTGGCATTCCACTAGTTACAGCCTGCCAACTTGAAAATGACCCGTTTATCCTTACTCTCTGTTAACCAATCCTCTATCAATGCTAATATATTACACAAGATAAGGGCTCATTGGATTGGGGGTAACAACCTTTTATGTGGCACCTTATCGAATGCCTTTTGAAAATCCAAATATATTGCTTTTTCCCCCTTCTTTTTCCCTTGCTAAGAGGCTTGCTCATCTTTTAGTTTTCAGTTGAACCGAACAAAATTGAAGAGGGGAGAAGTTATGTTAACCTTGTATAGAACCTTGGTCAGACCACACTAGGGAGTATTGTGAACAGTTCTGGTCTCCATATTATAAAAAGTATATGAGAAGCACTGGAGAAGGTGCAAAAAAGAATTACTAGGATGCTACCAGAACTGAGAGGTTATACCAATCAGGAAAGATTGAGCAGGTTGGGGCTCTTTTCTCTCGAAAAGAGAAGATTGATGGGTGATCTGATAGAGGTCTCTAAGATTATGAAAGGGTTTGATAGGGTAGACGTAGAGAAGATGTATCCACTTTTGGGGGGGGGGGGGGGGGGGGCATAAATATAAGATAGTCACTAATAAATCCAATAGGGAATTCAAGAGAAATTTCTTTACCGAGAGTGGTTAGAATGTGTATCTCGCTACCACAAGGAGTAGTTGAGGCAACTAGCATAGATACATAGACACTAGATAAACACATGGGGGAAGAAAGGAATAGAAAGATATGCTGATAGAGTTAGATGAAGTAGGGAGGGAGGAGGCTCGTGTGGAGCATAAACACCGGCATGGACGTGTTGGGTCGAATGGCCTGTTTCTGTGCTGTACATTCTATGTAATTCTATGTATGAGGAGTTACACAAATTTGGCATAAAGGATATAGTCTAGAGCAGCCAAATAACATTTAGATTCATCTGGTCTGCTGCCACTGAGAAGCACCCAAATAAGCAAGTCATGTCAGCTACCTCCACATAACAGCCTCCTGAGAACAATGCATATCATGACCCGCAACTAGACTTGCACAGTAAATAAATTAAATGTGTTAAATATGAAACAGATTAAATACTGGGCATTCTAGTTTCTTCCAAAATTTGGGTGTACCACTGCAAATGACACACTGTGAAATGGCGCTGTTTCAGGAAAATATCAGAGGGCAACTGTACAGCCACTATAGGCTGTTCAGTGCAAGTGAGTTGACTATTTTAAAATGCACCTATTTCACACTGGCCTGATAACTGTAACAAGGCCATAAAAGTCTAGAAAGTGAACAGGAATAAAATGAAAAGGATAAAAAGGGTATATTATCAACATAAAGTATAATCCACTCCATTTACGTACTAAGTAATGTTAAAAAAAAATTCCCAAAAAAAAAGTTGCCCCAGTGGCAGTAAGGCAAAAGATCATAGGTTCAAGCCCCGCTCCTAGACTTGACCATATTATCTAGATTGATATTTCAATGCAGTAGTAAGGGAGTGCTGCATTGTCAAAGGTGTCATCTTTCAGACAAGATATTAAACCAAGGCCCCTTCACCCTGTTGAAGTGGATGCAAAAGAATCCATGGCACTAGTCAAAGAGCAGGGAGTTCTCAGTGTGCTGACCAACATGTATCCCTCCACCAACATCACCAAAAGAGATTAGCTGGCAATTCATTGAATTTGCTGTTTGTGGGACTTTGTTGAGCACAAGATTGACTATACTTCACAAGTAATTCACAAAAACTGTGAGGCATCCAGAGAATGTGAAAGCTACTAGATAATTGCAAGTTCTTTACTTGGAGGAGACACCCTTCTTTTATGATTTCATTGCTGTCCCATACTCTGCAGACTCACTATAAGCAATTCCATATTCCATTAGACATAACTGGTGTTTATTCATGCAACCCCGACTTTTCCAGCTCAAGCACTTCCCAGTTGGCCTCTAGGTCAGGGTTACTATTGGAGCCACGTAAGGTGAGCTGCATTCTGGCCGACAGCAAATCAGAACCGGTGTACCACCACGGCGCAAACATACAATTAAGTGCCTTCTAGCCAATAAGAGATTTTCACACAATTTGGTAGAGAGAGAAGTACTTTATGCGCTGCTTTTGGAAGTTAAATATATAAATAAATGTTACTTACAGCTTAAACTACATTTGGATTAAATCATGCTGGTGATGAAGTCAGTACTTATCTTTAAAACGCAATAATGGGACACAGCCAGAAAAAGTCCCATTTCTCTGCCTATTTTGCCACGATGAGGGGAAAATATAAAGGTTTAAAATTTGATATTAAAAAACCACCTGGATTTTAGAATTTAAATAAATCGCAGCCCCAAGGGAATTACACTGATTGGACAAATACAATTTCCTCCCCCTCAAAACTGGTACATTATGTTGAAAACTGTGTTTCCTATAACTGCCAGAATTTTGCAGTGTCATAAGAGACTTATCATTCTTGCATTCTATGGGGGTGATTTTCAACTGCCGAATGCGCTGTTGAAAATATGGACGTTAGGACCTTGAAAATTAGGTCACAGCCTGTTCAGCGCTGGAAATGCACCTGGTGCCATTTTCAGTCGGGCACCTTTTTAGGCATCCAGCAAACCCAGTTCTACAACAGATCAAGGTCAGGAACAGTCAGGAGGGTGCCATCTCAAAGGAGTCCTCAGTTGCTCTCAGATAAGTCACTGATTTGTTGCTTTTGCAATTTTGGCTGTGTTGTCTGTTGTAGTTGACATTAAACTTTGAAGAAAGTTATTTTGCTGAGTGGAATTTTGACAAGGGCCTTCTGGCGAAACCTTTTGTTGGAATTAGGGATGAGAGAATCCATAGTCCTGCAGCTACAGGGAGAAGAGGCAGAAGGAGAAGCTTGCAGGAGGCCATACCCCACTCAAGCATACAGGCCAAGAACCTAATATCTGCAGTTCAGTAAGGAGGCTCCGCTTTACCAGGGAGGCCATCACAGAGCTATTTCATCTGCTGCAGCAGCAACTGCAATACAGTGACAGGTCACGCATCCTTGCCTGTAGCCCTGAATTCTTTTGCCTTGGCGTCATTCTAGTCAGCAGCAGGTGGCATTAGCAACATTAGTCAATCTGCAATGTAAGTCGGCATCAAACTGTTGATGGATCCGTTGTTTGCCAGAGCCAACAACTTCATCTCCTTCCCTATGGAGGCCGTGAAGCAAGAAGACAAGGCTCCGCGCTTTGCAGGATTGCAGGCTTTTATCCAAAAGTTGAAAATCATCCCCTATATCTGGAAAGAGAAAAGACAGGATAAATCATGAAGTAAATCATTAAGTGACTCCAGGCTTAGGATTTAAAAGTCTGAAGAATATATAGAAAATTAGAGGATTTTACAGCTTTTGAGTTTTGATTTCAATATAGTAGGGAATGGCAGAGTAGGAAGTATATCTAGGAAGTATATTTAGGAAGGCATAGAGCTTAGAAGGAGCTGGACAGTCAAGAGCAGAGAAACAGTGACTATATTATTAAATAGACAAGAATGGTTGCAAGAGAGGTTGAAGGCTAGGTCTAAAAGAGGGATCCACCTATCAAATAGAAACTTTTACTTCTATCCTGTCCAAAGTATGAGAGGTGCTAGAAGAGTATGCAAGTCTTGAATGGACTCGTGCTTTATAGAATGAAGATTTGTGTCATTTGGGAAACAACAGGACAGCTTTCATTACTACATTAGTATACTGGCTTTATAATCCAGAGGTTGAAAATTTAAATCCTATGGCAAATTGTGAAAATTAATTTAATAACTTATCATTTGTGGGATCGTTACCTGGTCTGGCTACACATGACTTGTTCACTCAAGAAGAGCCCCATCATTTTCTCAGAGCAACTAGGTATGGGCTATAAATGTGACTTTGCCGGTGTTGCCCACAGCCAGAGAACAAATTTTTTAAAAATGAAATTTTCTTAAACTCAAAGGAGCTATCTTTGAAAAAATATATAGGTACCCAGAGATATGACCGCAATAGTCATTCTTCTATCCAGTGGCCAAGAACAATCAAACCATTCAACATTAACGGCTGATTCTTAGTACAACACCGTCATTATGCTAGAAGCTTCTGATGGGCATTTACATGGGGTAATCTCATTTATCTTTCAGTTCTGGTCACTCACATATATACAGATGAATTGAGCTCTGTAACCATGTGCATCAACGGGAATGTGAAAAATGTGACTCTCTCGTGCAGCTCATCAGACCAACTCTTATAAAGCTCTTTTTGTCCAATCTCTTCTATTGCCTTGCCAGTTGAAAAGTCATGCATCGCCATGAGAGGTTTCAGCAAGTATATTCGACCATGTTGTTAAGACACGCTCCAGGGAAGCTTCTTTCACTGGGTCAAAATCCTGGAACTCCCTACCTAACAGCACTGTGGGAGAACCTTCACCACACACGGACTGCAGTGGTTCAAGGAGGCGGCTCACCACCACCTTCTCAAGGGCAATTAGGGATGGGCAATATATGCTGGCTTTGCCAGCGACACCCACATCCCATGAACGAATTTTTTAAAAATTCCCACTGACTTCAATTTTACTAGGGATCATTGGTGCCACACTCGGTCAAATGCTGCCTTGATGTCAAGGGCAGTCGCTCTCACCTCACCTCTGGAATTCAGCTCTTTTGTCCATGTTTGGACCAAGGCTGTAATGAGATGTGGAGCCGAGTGGTCCTGCCGGAACCCAAACTGAGCATGGGTGAGCAGGTTATTAGTGAGTAAGTGCCGCTTGATAGCAATGTCGACGACACCTTCCCTCCACTGTCTTTCATTTGTCACACTGATTGTCTGGCATCCAGTACTGGATGAACAAAAATTTCCTCCAATTAAATATTGGGAAGACCGAAACCAGTGTCTCTGGTCCCCGCTGCAAACTCTGTTCCCTAGCCACCAACTACATCCCTCTCCCTGGCCACTGTCTGAGGCTGAACCAGACCATTTGCAACTCTGGCGTACTATTTGATCCTGAGATGAGCTTCCAACCACAGATCTGCTCCATCACCAAGACCGCCTCCTTCCATCTCCGTAACATTGCCCGTCTCCGCTCCTGCCTCAGCTCATCTGCTGCTGAAATCTTCATCCATGCCTTTGTTACCTCCAGACTGGACTATTCCAATGCTCTCCTGCCTGGCCTTCCACCTTGCACCCTCCATAAACTTAAGCTCATTCAAAACTCTGCTGCCCGTATCCTAACTCGCACCAAGTCCTGTTCTCCCATCACCCGTGTTCACTGACCTACATTGGCTCCTGGGTCCAGGAACGCCTCGACTTTAAAATTCTCATCCTTGTTTTCAAATCCCTCCAATGCCTTGCCCCTCCCTATCTCCGTAACCTCCTCCAGCCCTACAACTCTCCGAGATCTCTGCGCTCCTCCAATTCTTGCTTCTTGCACATCCTCGATTTTAATCGCTCCACCATCGGCGGCCGTGCCTTCAGCTGCCTAGGCCCTAAACTCGAATATACTCCCTAAACCTCTCCGCCTCTTAACCTCTCTCTCCTCCTTTAAGAAGTTCCTTAAAATCTAACTCTTTGGTCACCTGTCCCAATACCTCCTTATGTGGCTCAGTGTGAAATTTTGTTTGATAACGCACCTGTGAAGCACCTTGGGACGTTTTACTACATTAATAGCGCTATATAAATGTAAGTTGTTATTGTTGTAATCAGGATTCCAAATTCACATGTGGTTAGTGGCTAACTTATTGGAAAATACTGCCCTATACCATTATCAAAATCCCAGAGAACTCAATCTTCACAGGTGCAAACAAGCTCTTGGAGTTCTTCTTTTCAACCAAGTATTTTCAGATCTTTGACTGTCTCCGTAACTTTAATTGGCAAGATTTTGGTCCTTATGCCTGGCAAGCACATAACATCCATTCACTGCTTAGTACACTCATGGCCATAGTACGGGCACATCAGAATAGCATTATACTAGCTGTGTGCGGACAACACAGTGTGAGTTTACGGGTTAATCTCTTTAAAATCTAGTGCACATTGCTTTCAACTGTTCAATTGCTATCAACTATTTAAGTTCAATTTTAAAGTTTAAATTTTTAAGTTTCTGTCAGGCTTCAGCAGAGAGAGCTGCTGTAGCAAGTTAATTGGTTAGCTAGATTAAACTGGTACCTGAAGGTGGGGCAGGCCTGACTCATCTGAGTCACAAACTGTAGAAATACAGGGGCCTGTCAGTGCGAACAGCATGGTGTGCAGACAACACAGTGTGAACGGAGAGTTTGGTAAGCGTGGGAGTTCAGTGAAGTGGGGGAAGGAGGTGCTGCTTTGCCTTGCTTTTCCTAACTTTTTTCCCAGAGCGGCAGTGGACCTGAGAGTAGAAGACTGAGATTGGGAATAAAAGCAGCAGCAGACCTGCAACAAGAGACAACTACTGTGCGACGTCACAGGTGAGGCAGGAGAGTCCGAGAGGTGAGCACAGTATAAAAGGAGACCCCTAGAGCGGGAGGAGAGTCTGAGAGTCTAAGGAAAGTCATGGCGGCACAGCTCGCACCCGTGATATGCTCCTCCTGCACTATGTGGGAAGTCATGGACACTACCAGTGACCCTGGCGAACATGTGTGCAGGAAGTGTGTCCAGCTGCAGCTACTGGATAACCGTATTTCGGAGCGGGAGCTGTGGGTGGATTCACTGTGGCGCATCCGCGACGCTGAGACTATCGTGGATAGCACGTTCAGTGAGGTGGTCACACCGCAGGTAAAGATTACGCAGGCAGAAAGGAAATGGGTGACCGCCAGGCAGAGTAAAAGGAGGCAGGTAGAGCAGGAGTCCCCTGGGGCCATCTCCCTCTCAAACAGATATTCTGTTTTAGATACTGTTGGGGGAGATGGCTTATCAGGGGAAAGCAGCAAGAGCCAGGTTCAGGGCACCACGGGTGGCTCTGCTGCACAGGAGGTGGTGGGGGGGGGGGGGGGGGAAGAAGAGTGGCAGGGCTATAGTGATGGGGGATTCAATTGTAAGGGGAACAGATAGGCGTTTCTGCAGCCGCAAACGTGACTCCAGGATGGTATGTTGCCTCCCTGGTGCTAGGGTCAAGGATGTCACGGAGCGGCTGCAGGGCATTCTGGAGGGGGAGGGTGAACAGCCAGTAGTCGTGGTCCATATTGGTACCAACGACATAGGTTTAAAAAAAAGGGATGAGGTCCTGCAAGGTGAATTTACGGAGTTAGGAGATAAATTAAAAAGCAGGACTTCAAAAAGGTAGTGATCTCAGGATTACTACCGGTGCCACGTGCTAGTGAGTATAGGAACAGGAGAATAGACAGGATGAATGCGTGGCTGCAGGGATGGTGTAGGAGGGAGGGATTTAGATTCCTGGGACATTGGGACCGGTTCTGGGGAAGGTGGGACCTGTACAAGCGGGACGGGTTACACCCGAGCAGGACCGGGACCAATGTCCTCGCGGGGGTGTTTGCTAGTGCTGTTGGGGAAGGTTTAAACTAGAGTAGCAGAGGGATGGGAACCTGAGCGGGGTGTCAGAAGGGAATACAGTTGAGAGCAGCAAGAGAGGGGAAGACCCAGGGGAAATTTACAATACAAATAGTACAAACAGTTGTTCAATAACAAGTGAAAGGGAAAAGCGTAGAGCAGCGGAAAGAAAGTCTACTTTAGGCACGACAGATGAAATAAAAACTAGAAGGCGTAAGGTAATTAACCCAGCATCAAAGCTGTGGCAGGGGGTTGGGAACCTGAGCAGGGAGACAGAGGAAAGCACGTCAGGAAGGGACAGAAGGTATGGAGTAAAAGGTAAAGTGTTAAAAAAGGAAAAAGCAGGAACTAAGTGTCACAAAACATATTTGAAAGTTCTTTATCTGAATGCACATAGCATTCGTAACAAAATGGACGACTTAACGGCACAAATAATTACGTATGGGTATGATCTTGTGGCCATTACAGAAACATGGCTGCAGGGTGACAACGACTGGGAATTAAATATACCAGGGTATTTAACAATCAGGAAGGACAGGCAGGAAGGAAGGGGAGGTGGGGTGGCTATGTTAATAAAGGAAGGAATCACTGTAATACAGAGAAATTATATTGGGACAAAGGATCAGGATAATGAAACAGTTTGGGTAGAGATAAGGAATAATATGGGGAAAAAAACAATAGTGGGCGTAGTATATAGGCCTCCTAATAGTTGCAACTCTGCTGGAAGAAGTATTAATCAGGAAATAGTCGGGGCATGTAATAAGGGAGCAGCTATAATTATGGGGGATTTTAACTATCATATTAACTGGACAAATCAAATTGGGCAGGGCAGCCTTGAGGAAGAGTTTATTGAGTGTATTAGGGATGGATTTCTTGAGCAGTATGTAACTGATCCTACAAGGGGGCAAGCAACCTTGGACCTGGTCCTGTGTAATGAGCCAGGATTAATTAATAATGTCCTAGTTAAGGATCCCCTTGGAATGAGTGACCATAACATGGTTACATTCCATATTCAATTAGAGGGTGAGAAGGTTGGTTCTCAAACAAGCGTACTGAGCTTGAATAAAGGAGACTATGATGGTATGAGAGCCGAATTGATTAAAGTGAACTGGGAAAATAGATTTAAAGGGTAAGACGGTATATGAGCAGTGGTGTTCATTTAAGGAGTTATTTTACAACTTTCAAAAAGAATATATTCCACTGAGGACAAAAGGGTGTAAAAGAAATGACAGCCATCCGTGGCTAAGTAAAGAAATTAAGGACAGTATCCGACTAAAAACAAGGACATATAAGGTAGCCAAACTTAGTGGGAGGATAGAAGATTGGGAAGTCTTCAAAAGACAGCAAAAAGTAACCAAAGGATTGATTAAGAAAGGGAAGATAGATTATGAAAATAAATTTGCAAAAAATATAAAAACAGATAGCAAGAGTTTCTACAGTTATATAAAAAGAAAAAAGGGTGGCTAAGGCAAACGTAGGTCCCTTAGAGGATGAGACCGGGAAATTAATGGTGGGAAACATGGAGATGGCAAAAATGCTGAACAAATATTTTGTTTCAGTCTTTACGGTAGAGGACACTAAGAATATCCCAACACTGGACAAACAGGGGGCTCTAAGGGGGAGGGGAGGAGCTAAATACGATTAAAATCACGAAGGAATTGGTACTCAGTAAATTAATAGGACTCAAGGCGGATAAATCCCCTGGACCTGATGGCTTACATCCCAGGGTCTTGAGGGAAGTGGCAGTAGGGATTGTGGATGCTTTGGTAATAATTTTCCAAAATTCTCTGGACTCGGCAAAGGTCCCGGCAGATTGGAAAATTGCTAATGTAACACCCTTATTTAAAAAGGGTAGTAGGCAGAAGGCTGGAAATTATAGACCAGTTAGCCTAACATCTGTGGTGGGTAAAATTTTGGAGTCTATTATTAAGGAGACAGTAGCGGAACATTTGGATAAACATAATTTAATAGGACAAAGTCAGCATGGCTTTACGAAGGGGAAGTCATGTCTGACAAATTTGCTTGAGTTCTTTGAGGACATAACGTGCAGGGTGGATAAAGGGGAACCAGTGGACATAGTGTATTTAGACTTCCAGAAGGCATTCGACAAGGTGCCACATAAAAGATTATTGCTCAAGATAAAGAATCACTGGATTGGGGGTAATATTCTGGCATGGGTGGAGGATTGGTTATCTAACAGGAAGCGGAGAGTTGGGATAAATGGTTCATTCTCGGACTGGCAACCAGTAGCCAGTGGTGTTCCGCAGGGGTCGGTGCTGGGTCCCCAACTCTTTACAATCTATATTAACGAATTGGAGGAGGGGACCAAGTGTAACGTATCAAAGTTTGCAGATGATACAAAGATGGGAGGGAAAGTAGAGAGTGAGGAGGACATAAAAAAACCTACAAGGGGATATAGACAGGCTGGGTGAGTGGGCAGAGATTTGGCAGATGCAATACAATATTGGAAAATGTGAGGTGATGCACTTTGGCAGGAAAAATCAGAGAGCAAGTTATTATCTTAATGGCGAGAAACTGGAAAGTACTGCAATACAAAGGGATCTGGGGGTCCTAGTGCAAGAAAATCATAAAGTTAGTACGCAGGTGCAGCAGGTGATCAAGAAGGCAAACAGAATGTTGGCTTTTATTGCTCGGGGGATAGAATATAAAAACAGGGAGGTATTGCTGCAGTTACATAAGGTATTGGTGAGACCGCACCTGGAATATTGCATACAGTTTTGGTCTCCATACTTAAAAGACATACTTGCTCTCGAGGCAGTACAAAGAAGGTTCACTCGGTTAATCCCGGGGATGAGGGGGTGGACATATGAGGAGAGGTTGAGTAGATTGGGACTCTACTCATTGGAGTTCAGAAGAATGAGAGGCGATCTTATTGAAACATACAAGATTGTGAAGGGGCTTGATCGGGTGGATGCGGTAAGGATGTTCCCAAGGATGGGTGAAACTAGAACTAGGGGGCATAATCTTAGAATAAGGGGCCGCTCTTTCAAAACTGAGATGAGGAGAAACTTCTTCACTCAGAGGGTAGTAGGTCTGTGGAATTTGCTGCCCCAGGAAGCTGTGGAAGCTACATCATTGAATAAATTTAAAACAGAAATAGACAGTTTCCTAGAAGTAAAGGGAATTAGGAGTTACGGGGAGCGGGCAGGAAATTGGACATGAATTTAGATTTGAGGTTAGGATCAGATCAGCCATGATCTTATTGAATGGCGGAGCAGGCTCGAGGGGCCGATTGGCCTACTCCTGCTCCTATTTCTTATGTTCTTATACTAACTGAAAGGTTTCAATTTGTCCCTTACAACAAAGTTCACAGGTCCCAAAAAAAATTATTCGGTATCACTTCTCTGGTCACTGCTGAGAGTTACTAATGCTCAAACTTATAGAAACAAACCAGCTGGGATGACAATTCCCAACTTTCATAAGTCAAACAAAAAGAATGTGATTGAAAATGAAAATGGGTTATCGATGGTCAGGTGTCTGATCGTAGCTGTTAGTCTTGTGGTCCCCACCATGGCAGAACTTGAAAATCACGATAATATTGTAAGATTTACCCTTCCGACTGATCCCGCCTATCTGGTTCGCACATTTTCGCAAAATTTTCAGTGGAAGAAATTGTTTTAGGATCATAGAAATTTACAGCTCAGAAGGCGGCCATTCAGCCCATCATGCATATGCCGTCCGAAGAAAAGCTATAAAGCCTAATCCCACTTTCCAGCTCTTGGTCTGTTGCCTTGTAGGTTACGGCTCTTCAAGTGCATGTCCAAGTACTTTTTAAATGAGTTGAGGGTTTCTGCCTCTACCACCCTTTCAGGCAGTGAGTTCCAGGCCCCCACCACCCTCTGAGAAAATTTCTCCTCAACTCCTCTCTAATCCTTCTACCAATTACTTTCAATCTATGCCCCTTGGTTATTGACATCTCCACTAAGGGAAATAGGTCCTTCCTATCCATTCTATCTAGGCCCCTCATGATTTTATAAGCTCAATTAAATCTCCCCTCAACCTCCTCTGTTCCAAAGAAAACAACCCCAGCCTATCCAATCTTTCCTCATAGCTAAAATTCTCCAGTTCTGGCAACATCCTCATAAATCTCCCCTGTACCTTCTCTAGTCCAATCACATCTTTCCTGTAATGGGGTGACCAGAACTGTACACAGTACTCAAGCTGTGGCCTAACTAGTGTTTTACACAGTTCTAGCATAACCTCCCTGCTCTTATATTCTATGCCTCGGCAAATAAAGGAAAGTATCCCTTATGCCTTTTTAACCACGTTATCTACCTGTCCTGCTACCTTCAGGGATCTGAGGACATGCACTCCAAGGTCCCTCCCCAAATGCATTCCCTCACACGTCTGCTGATGGAATTCCATTTGCCACTTTTCTGCCCACCTGACCAGTCCGTTGATATCTTCCTGCAGTCTACAACTTTAGGTTACTAAAATGAATAATTGAGCCAGCCCGTTCGTCCAATCAAATCACATTCGGTAAATCAGAATCATATCAACCAATGAGAAGTGCTGTTTTAGAGAGTTATGACACATGACAAAAAGAAAATAAAATGAATCACGTGGTACAAAACAGCAGAACCTATAACCAGATCTGCTGTTTATGAATAAGCTTTCAGAATTTGTAAACGATCCTTCAGATTTCAAAAAAGCGTTCCTTAATATTATGGCCGATTTGGTAGCAATAAATTCTTTAATTAAAAAGGTGTTATGACCACATTTCTAATGTTGTTATAGATATCACGGAATCAACGTGGATCACATTTTTACGTAGTGTAGAAATGTGGCCAGATTTGGTTGGAAATCAGGCTGAAATAGCGAAGTGTTTTGTGCAAGATCACAATCTACGGAACATTCCTATGCCTGAAAATGCTGGATGCCATCAAAAATGCTATCAGTATTTCACCAATTCATCAAAACAGAAAGAGGGTTTAATCGCCAAGAAGCATGAAGCTGCACCCGTTGCTGGTAGGCAGAATGTTTTTATGAAAACTGAACAATAATCAAAAACTATGGCAAATGAATAAGCAGTTTTAAAAATGAAGTCTCACTTTTCATTTGTTCATCTTTTGGTTTATATATTTTGGTGCTCGATGACATGTTCTTTATATTCAATGTTCTTAATGAGTTTTCCCTTTCTCTCTCTCTCTCTTTTCAGCAGCTAATAAAGTCCATGCACAGAGAGTGGAGAGCCATCAGAGCCTGCCAAGTATCAAACAAGGGTACTGCTTTCTCGTTCTGGACTTGACCAAGCAGTTCGATCTTCTCACATTCTCTCCAAAGTCTGCAACATCTGCCATGGCTCAAAGTATACCGCAGACTTTAACCGTAAGAGATATCCTGAAGTTCTGGTGCAATGCAAGTTGGTCAACAGCGGGCAATTACTTGAAGTTGCCCTTCTCAAGCAAGACCAAAACCTGCTGCCACACATCGAGAACAAAGATTGTGTGGCAATAGAAGTCCGCTATCATGCCAGCTGCCATAGGTCTTACACATGTTTCCTCACAAGTAATACTGTTTAATATTGCTTGGTCATAGAGGTCCATTTTCAAATAGCACTACTTGTTTGCCATGTTATTTACAGCAGTAACTGTGGGTAACATGCAACTTTTGGGTGTGGGATCAGTTAAAATCTTGATTAGGAACACACTGCCTATACTTTTAACAACATTTCATTCCCTTCCAAGGAGGGGACCACAAAAATCAATTTCTGAAGGACTTTTGAGTTGCATGCCGTATAATCTATTAGTAAGATCTATAATTTCAGATTTTCTCCTCATGTTGTGTTATCCTGCCTTGAGGAGAACCTAAGTTACATCATTAAGAAAAGTGTTCACCATTATACAAAACAAAAACACAAATCATGTAAATGTAGCAAGTATTAAACAAAATCCAGACCCTTCCTATAAAACTCAAACTGAACCATTCAAATGTCAACAGCCTGTTCTACTTGCTATAAAAATGATAGAATCCAAGCAGCTTCTGTCCTGGTCAGAGAGAACCCTAGAAGAGCCAGCTGCTCAGTGGAGGCCACAGACAACAGGCAAAGCCAGCAAGACAACTTTAAATATCTCTACAAAAATCAGCAAACATCTAATTAATATTTATGTTGAACCTTTGCTAGTTCAAACAACCACCAACAGTACACCCTGTTGCTATTGAAATTGGAATGTCAATGATTTCATCACCATGTTTCAAAACATTGAACTTTCCACAAGTGCAAACAGTCTCTTGGAGCTTTTCTTTTAACCCAAATGTTTATGTTTGCTTTCCAAACCTGCTATTTTCTCTTCTATTTATTTTGCAAGCTTCTGCTTCTCAATGCACAGCCAAAGCAATCATGCATCGTCTCTTCACTACTCTTGCTAATAGCCCTAACAGAAGACATCCATTATAGCATTAGTACATTAGAAAAGCTCCTATTTGTCCCTTACAAAATCAACAAAATTTATTGCTGCCAAAGAAGAATTTATGATGAGGGTTACCAATGTTCAAGCTGAGAGAAACTGGACATAATCAGAGGCTGGAATTGTATCTTGCATTGAGTGCACATGTAGCTGGCTCAAAAGGATTACTGATAAATCAATACATCAGTATTAGCAGATGGGGTTCAGAAAAAGTACTTGCTCTTAGGATATTAAGAGAGCTCACGATGTAGTTAATGTTGGCCCATGAGTTGAAATACTAGAGGAATAAGCCCAATGAGCCGAATGGCCTTTCCTTGTCCTCAATTTATGTAGCTTACACTAAGGGCTCGAATTTAGCAGGCCTGCGGGTTCCCAGCGGGTGGTCCTCCGGGAGCGTCGAAAACGCGGACGGGTAATTGTTCGCGTCCCCCACGCGATCGCGGGATAATTGGACCCATTAAGGCCTGCTTCCGGGTTCTGCGCTCCCCAGCTGCGTGCCGGCCGGCTGCGCATGCGCAGTACCGTCGACGCGATGTAGGAGCTCCAGTTAAAGGGGCAGTCTCCCAAAGCCCCTCCTGCTGCAAGCAAGAGGTCTGGGAGAATGGCTCAACCAAGGGGAAAGGCTGCGCCCCGTTTTTCAGATCTGGCACTGCAGCTGATGCTGGAGGGCGTGAGGAGGAGGAGGGAAACACTCTTCCCTGAGGATGGGCGCAAGTCCCCTGCCGCCGCAACCAGGAAGGCATGGGCAGAGGTGGCGGCGGAGGTGAGCAGCAGGGGCAACACCCCAAGGACTTGGGAGCAGTGCCGCAAGCGCTTCAATGACCTGACTAGGTCTGGCAAGGTGAGTACACCAACGCACCCTCCCACATCCCGTCCCCACCATCACGCCAAGCAGATCACAACCCCCTCCTGCACAGCCACCACTGCGCTCCATCAGCAATCCTCACAGCCACTCATTCACCATCCTCGCCGTGCACGCAAGTACCCACCGTCCCTGACCCCACCCGAACACTACCACACACCCCAATCCCCATGCAATGGGATGGGCACGTGGCCCACACTTCCTCCCATCCGTTCCGCGCCACGCTCAACCCAACCACACCGATGCTCGATGCGTCTCACGATGCAAGACGCACCCACTCACACATCTGTGTTTTGCCTTCACAGGAGAAGAGGAGCAAGAACAACCGCGAAAGGGCACGCACCGGAGGTGGGCCGCCGCAAGTGGTGGAGCTCACCGACGCAGAGGTGGAGGCGCTCGACCTCGCCCGCACGCGACATTGCCTGTCGGTGGCCGATGGCGAGTGTGTCGCTGCCGAAATGGGCGGTAAGGGAAAGCTGACACTCAACACCCATGATCGCGAGTGACCGTATCATCACCTGCCATCAGGCGCACTGTCAAGTTGGTCCACATGCCTCAAAGTGCCCTCTGTTCTCTTGCAGGTGCGTCTTTGGATCAAGCGAGCATGGAGGGCGATTCCTCAGAGGACATGGCGGTCTCTGAGGGTGCATCGTCACATCAGAGCCAACCATCCACCAGCGCAGAGACACGCACCTCGGTGGGTCCCCCTCGCCAACTAGTTGGGGTAGCACTTGGTGAGTCACTGCGCACGAGTGAGCATGAGCAGACCCTGGTGGCAGGGGCAGCCGCGGAGGGTCCGCGACGGAGGGAGCACTCATCTCCAGGCTCTGCTCAGCCGGACCCAGATGCTGAACCCAGGGGGCCACCAGAGAAAAGGAGAGTCGTCGAGGGCCACCAGCTAATTGCTGAGGTGCTGGCAGAGGTGCCGCGCGCATTGTCCACAATAGCGCAGGCGATGGAGGAGTCCACCTCCTGCATGTGGGCATTGGTGGCGCAGGCACAGGAGGGTACCGACGACACAGTGTCGCAGGTAGGTGCGGGACTGTCTGCGGTGGAGGACAGGCTGGCCTCCCTCGAGCGTCACGCACAGCTCCACTTCGAGTCCTTGCAGGCCCTCACAACGTCTGTACGGATTCAGGGTGAGCAACATTCCGACGCCACCAACAGGCTGAGGGATACACTCGGGGTGGCCTTGCAAGGCCTCACACATGCCATCCAAACTGCCGTCCAGCAGGGTGGAAGGGGTGATGTGGGCCGAGGCCAAGAGAGGGATGATGGTGACCGGGGACATGGAAGCGGGGACGCCTCTCAAGGCGTCCCCACGTCCCACCCGTCGCCCACCTCTCAACCAGCACCCGCAATGGTGCCTCCTCTCCAGGTGGCCGAGTCTGCCCCTGCCCCGGTGCAGGAGGAGCAGTCTGTGGAGGTGCCCTCACGGGCACCGAAACCCAGGGGCCGTCCGCCAAAAGCATCTACCCGGTCAAGGCAAGAAGACGAGCAACCTGCCACTACCTCTGCTGGAGCCACAGGGGTAGCACCACGTAGGGGTTCCCGGAGAAGAATTCCAAAGGCCTTATAATCACAAAGGGAATACACCAGGGTGTTTATTATTTTGTACTTTGTTTCTTAAATGATGTCACATTCCACATATTAAATAGTCTATTCTCACCACTCCTGCCACCTCTCGTCCATTCTTCCGCGGCTTGTGCAGTAGTTGCGTTCCGTGGAGGCCATCATGACGGCGAACACCTGCTGCCACCCATTGGGCACACTGCTGTGGGTGCAGGATTACTGGCAGCACTCTTCAGTGGAGGGGGCTGGTATGGCCGCTCGCATGTGCAGGTGAGGAGATGCGAGCGCCTCGCAGTGTCTGACTCTAGGAGAACCGTTGACGTATGAGTGCGTCCCTGGCCCGGCGACCATCCCGGTGAGTCGCGGCTCGGCGCATGGGTCGTCCAACATCCTCGGGCGCGTCCTCCTCCTCCTCCTCCTCCGCCTCCGCCTCCGCCTCCTCCTCCTCCTCCCCCTCGCCCTCGCCTTCCTCAATGTGGGTGGCGGGTGTGGATGGGGCCTCCTCCAGCGGCACCCCTCTCTGTTGGGCCATGTTGTGCAGGGCACAGCAGACAACTATGATTCGTCCCACTCTGAATGGTGTGTATTGGAGCGCTCCCCCAGAACGATCAAGGCACCTGAAGCGCATCTTGAGAAGCCCTATGGTCTGCTCAATTGTAGACCTGGTAGCAGTGTGGCTGTCATTGTACCGACGCTCCGGCTCGGTGATGGGGTTCCTCAGAGGTGTCATGAGCCACGTGTGGAGGGGATACCCCTTGTCGCCGAGGAGCCAGCCGTTGCCGGCGTTGGGTGCCTGCAGGATGGGCGGGACGGCGGACTCCCTGAGGACGAAGGCATCGTGGCAGCTGCCGGGGTATCTGGCGCACACGTGTAGGAATCTCTGGCGGTGGTCACAGATGAGCTGGGCGTTCATGGAGTGATACCCCTTCCTGTTGATGAACAGCCCTGGCTCATGCGGAGGTGCCCGTATTGCGATGTGGGTGCAGTCGATTACACCCTGCACCCGTGGGAAGCCGGCCATGGCATGGAATCCAACCGCCCTCTCCATCTGGCTGCGCTCGTCCATGGCGAAGTTGATGTAGTGGGAGGCCCTGCGGAACAACCCATCGGTGACCTGCCTTATGCACTTGTGTGCAGAGGACTGACAGACCCCGGTGATGTCCCCGGTGGCACCCTGGAAGGAACCGGATGCGAAGAAGTTGAGGGCAGTGGTGACTTTGACGGCGACAGGTAAGAAGATGCTGCTTGGTCCATCAGGGAGCAGCTCGTCGTTAAGGAGGCTGCAGATGTCGGCGACTACCTGGCGATTGACTCTGAGCCTCCGTATGCACTGCTCCTCGGAGAGGTCCATGAAGCTGAGCCTCGCTCTGTACACCCTGTGCGGAGGGTAGTGCCTCCTGCGACGCATCTCTCTCTGCGGTTGCCCTCCCTCCTGCTGTGCAGGTGGGTGTGCCGCAGCACCGTGTTGGGGGGCCCCACCTCTCCGAGGCGGACGGCGTGGACTGTGAGGCTGCTGGGGCTGGTCATCCTGTTCGTCCTCCGACGATGTCAACGCACCACCCATCTGGCAGGTGTTGGTGTGAGGGGTTGTGCAGGGTAGGTGGGTGGGTCCTCGGACTGGGGCTGCGGTTTCGTGTCGGTCTGTCCTCTGGCTTGGCGGGGGTTGGTGGAGGGCAGGGGTTGCCCTATGTGACGCGGTGGCCTCCTGCGTGGATGAGGGCGCTCCCCCGTGGAGCGCACCTTGGCACCTGGCACAGGCTGCTGGCTGCAACACGCCTGGTTTGAAGGGTCCTGTTTCCCCCAGTGTGGGAAACTGACTGCTTTGACCGTAAAATCCCACACTTCCTCTTTTGACAGCTGCTTCAGCTCATTAACTGACCACAACGAGCAAGTTAAGTGCTCTCAAGTGGAACCCCGCTGGCTTTAATTGCCTGCGGGATTCCCACCAGCGGGGCTTGCGCGCGCAGCCCCGCACGTCAGCGCGGTACCCGGAAGTGGCCGGGATTTCGTCCGATTCCGGTCACGTGATCGGAGATCGGGATTTTCGGGGCCCCCCCGCTGGAAACCCGCAGGTAACCCGACCCTAAAATCGAGCCCTAAGAGTCCACAAACCACAGTAATTTGCTATTCAGTAGTTCATCACCCCTTCCCCCAATGAGCATTGAGGGATAGAATAACAGACATCAAGAAAATTTATAAGATCTTCCCAGGCACATCTAGAATATACATCTGGTTATCCATCATAGGAAGATTTCCTCAACCACCGAAACAACTATCTTCCTATATTCAATAAACATACACATAACGAGCTTATTTTGATAGAACAGCTGCAACTTTCAACTAACAAGTCATTGCCAGGATGATTTGGCTTAGAGCATCTGCTCTAACAGCATTTCTGTCCAACACCAGGGCTGGATCAGGATAGGTTCTGCCCGATCTGGTACTACATTGAAAAGCTGTTCAAAAAAAACCTGTGTACACATTTGGCCAGTCAATGATGTATTGGCCCTCAGAAAAATAGCAAGAGAGAGCAGAGTTAGAATAGTATTCGCAGGTTTGGGCACCGTATGTCAGGATGGATGTCAAAACCATGGAGAGGGTGCAAAAACATTTATTAGGATGATACCACAAATGAGAGGCTTTAATTATGATGACAGACTCGAGAAACTGAGGCCCTTTTCATTCAAGCAAGAAGGTTAAGAGGAGATCTGACAGAGGTGTCTGAAATTATGAGGAGATTTGATAAGGCAAATCAAAACTTTTTCCACCGGTCAGTGAGTGCGGTAACTGGAGGACATAAATTTAATATCACTGCCAAATTAACAAAGGGAGAGATTAGCAGAATTTTTTTTACAACTCAAAAGAATAATTAGAAAATGGAATGCCCTATCAGAAACAGTGATAGAAGCAAAATCCATAATAGCTTTTAAAAGAAAGTGAGAACCTGAGCAGGGAGACAGAGGAGGGGGAAACAAGGATAGAAACAAAAGACAGAAAGGGAAGAAGCAATAGTGGAAGGTAAAGAAAACAAGGGCAAAAAACAAATAATTTTGTTTTGAACTATTGCCCTAAGATGACTAGCAATCTTAAAAAGACAAGTCTAAAGACATTGGGCTCGAATTTAGCAGGCCTGCGGGTTCCCAGCGGGTGGTCCTCCGGGAGCGTCGAAAACGCGGACGGGTAATTGTGTGCGTCCCCCACGCGATCGCGGGATAATTGGACCCATTAAGGCCTGCTTCCGGGTTCTGCGCTCCCCAGCTGCGTGCCGGCCGGCTGCGCATGCGCAGTACCGTCGACGCGATGTAGGAGCTCCAGTTAAAGGGGCAGTCTCCCAAAGCCCCTCCTGCTGCAAGCAAGAGGTCTGGGAGAATGGCTCAACCAAGGGGAAAGGCTGCGCCCCGTTTTTCAGATCTGGCACTGCAGCTGACGCTGGAGGGCGTGAGGAGGAGGAGGGAAACACTCTTCCCTGAGGATGGGCGCAAGTTCCCTGCCGCCGCAACCAGGAAGGCATGGGCAGAGGTGGCGGCGGAGGTGAGCAGCAGGGGCAACACCCCAAGGACTTGGGAGCAGTGCCGCAAGCGCTTCAATGACCTGACTAGGTCTGGCAAGGTGAGTACACCAACGCACCCTCCCACATCCCGTCCCCACCATCACGCCAAGCAGATCACAACCCCCTCCTGCACAGCCACCACTGCGCTCCATCAGCAATCCTCACAGCCACTCATTCACCATCCTCGCCGTGCACGCAAGTACCCACCGTCCCTGACCCCACCCGAACACTACCACACACCCCAATCCCCATGCAATGGGATGGGCACGTGGCCCACACTTCCTCCCATCCGTTCCGCGCCACGCTCAACCCAACCACACCGATGCTCGATGCGTCTCACGATGCAAGACGCACCCACTCACACATCTGTGTTTTGCCTTCACAGGAGAAGAGGAGCAAGAACAACCGCGAAAGGGCACGCACCGGAGGTGGGCCGCCGCAAGTGGTGGAGCTCACCGACGCAGAGGTGGAGGCGCTCGACCTCGCCCGCACGCGACATTGCCTGTCGGTGGCCGATGGCGAGTGTGTCGCTGCCGAAACGGCCGGTAAGGGAAAGCTGACACTCAACACCCATGATCGCGAGTGACCGTATCATCACCTGCCATCAGGCGCACTGTCAAGTTGGTCCACATGCCTCAAAGTGCCCTCTGTTCTCTTGCAGGTGCGTCTTTGGATCAAGCGAGCATGGAGGGCGATTCCTCAGAGGACATGGCGGTCTCTGAGGGTGCATCGTCACATCAGAGCCAACCATCCACCAGCGCAGAGACACGCACCTCGGTGGGTCCCCCTCGCCAACTAGTTGGGGTAGCACTTGGTGAGTCACTGCGCACGAGTGAGCATGAGCAGACCCTGGTGGCAGGGGCAGCCGCGGAGGGTCCGCGACGAAGGGAGCACTCATCTCCAGGCTCTGCTCAGCCGGACCCAGATGCTGAACCCAGGGGGCCACCAGAGAAAAGGAGAGTCGTCGAGGGCCACCAGCTAATTGCTGAGGTGCTGGCAGAGGTGCCGCGCGCATTGTCCACAATAGCGCAGACGATGGAGGAGTCCACCTCCTGCATGTGGGCATTGGTGGCGCAGGCACAGGAGGGTACCGGCGACACAGTGTCGCGGGTAGGTGCGGGACTGTCTGCGGTGGAGGACAGGTTGGCCTCCCTCGAGCGTCACGCACAGCTCCACTTCGAGTCCTTGCAGGCCCTCACAACGTCTGTACGGATTCAGGGTGAGCAACATTCCGACGCCACCAACAGGCTGAGGGATACACTCGGGGTGGCCTTGCAAGGCCTCACACATGCCATCCAAACTGCCGTCCAGCAGGGTGGAAGGGGTGATGTGGGCCGAGGCCAAGAGAGGGATGATGGTGACCGGGGACATGGAAGCGGGGACGCCTCTCAAGGCGTCCCCACGTCCCACCCGTCGCCCACCTCTCAACCAGCACCCGCAATGGTGCCTCCTCTCCAGGTGGCCGAGTCTGCCCCTGCCCCGGTGCAGGAGGAGCAGTCTGTGGAGGTGCCCTCACGGGCACCGAAACCCAGGGGCCGTCCGCCAAAAGCATCTACCCGGTCAAGGCAAGAAGACGAGCAACCTGCCACTACCTCTGCTGGAGCCACAGGGGTAGCACCAGGTAGGGGTTCCCGGAGAAGAATTCCAAAGGCCTTATAATCACAAAGGGAATACACCAGGGTGTTTATTATTTTGTACTTTGTTTCTTAAATGATGTCACATTCCACATATTAAATAGTCTATTCTCACCACTCCTGCCACCTCTCGTCCATTCTTCCGCGGCTTGTGCAGTAGTTGCGTTCCGTGGAGGCCATCATGACGGCGAACACCTGCTGCCACCCATTGGGCACACTGCTGTGGGTGCAGGATTACTGGCAGCACTCTTCAGTGGAGGGGGCTGGTATGGCCGCTCGCATGTGCAGGTGAGGAGATGCGAGCACCTCGCAGTGTCTGACTCTAGGAGAACCGTTGACGTATGAGTGCGTCCCTGGCCCGGCGACCATCCCGGTGAGTCGCGGCTCGGCGCATGGGTCGTCCAACATCCTCGGGCGCGTCCTCCTCCTCCGCCTCCTCCGCCTCCGCCTCCTCCTCCTCCTCCTCCTCCTCGCCCTCGCCTTCCTCAATGTGGGTGGCGGGTGTGGATGGGGCCTCCTCCAGCGGCACCCCTCTCTGTTGGGCCATGTTGTGCAGGGCACAGCAGACAACTATGATTCGTCCCACTCTGAATGGTGTGTATTGGAGCGCTCCCCCAGAACGATCAAGGCACCTGAAGCGCATCTTGAGAAGCCCTATGGTCTGCTCAATTGTAGACCTGGTAGCAGTGTGGCTGTCATTGTACCGACGCTCCGGCTCGGTGATGGGGTTCCTCAGAGGTGTCATGAGCCACGTGTGGAGGGGATACCCCTTGTCGCCGAGGAGCCAGCCGTTGCCGGCGTTGGGTGCCTGCAGGATGGGCGGGACGGCGGACTCCCTGAGGACAAAGGCATCGTGGCAGCTGCCGGGGTATCTGGCGCACACTTGTAGGAATCTCTGGCGGAGGTCACAGATGAGCTGGGCGTTCATGGAGTGATACCCCTTCCTGTTGATGAACAGCCCTGGCTCATGCGGAGGTGCCCGTATTGCGATGTGGGTGCAGTCGATTACACCCTGCACCCGTGGGAAGCCGGCCATGGCATGGAATCCAACCGCCCTCTCCATCTGGCTGCGCTCGTCCATGGCGAAGTTGATGTAGTGGGAGGCCCTGCGGAACAACCCATCGGTGACCTGCCTTATGCACTTGTGTGCAGAGGACTGACAGACCCCGGTGATGTCCCCGGTGGCACCCTGGAAGGAACCGGATGCGAAGAAGTTGAGGGCAGTGGTGACTTTGACGGCGACAGGTAAGAAGATGCTGCTTGGTCCATCAGGGAGCAGCTCGTCGTTAAGGAGGCTGCAGATGTCGGCGACTACCTGGCGATTGACTCTGAGCCTCCGTATGCACTGCTCCTCGGAGAGGTCCATGAAGCTGAGCCTCGCTCTGTACACCCTGTGCGGAGGGTAGTGCCTCCTGCGACGCATCTCTCTCTGCGGTTGCCCTCCCACCTGCTGTGCAGGTGGGTGTGCCGCAGCACCGTGTTGGGGGGCCCCACGTCTCCGAGGCGGACGGCGTGGACTGCGAGGCTGCTGGGGCTGGTCATCCTGTTCGTCCTCCGACGATGTCAACGCACCACCCATCTGGCAGGTGTTGGTGTGAGGGGTTGTGCAGGGTAGGTGGGTGGGTCCTCGGACTGGGGCTGCGGTTTCGTGTCGGTCTGTCCTCTGGCTTGGCGGGGGTTGGTGGAGGGCAGGGGTTGCCCTATGTGACGCGGTGGCCTCCTGCGTGGGTGAGGGCGCTCCCCCGTGGAGCGCACCTTGGCACCTGGCACAGGCTGCTGGCTGCAACACGCCTGGTTTGAAGGGTCCTGTTTCCCCCAGTGTGGGAAACTGACTGCTTTGACCGTAAAATCCCACACTTCCTCTTTTGACAGCTGCTTCAGCTCATTAACTGACCACAACGAGCAAGTTAAGTGCTCTCAAGTGGAACCCCGCTGGCTTTAATTGCCTGCGGGATTCCCACCAGCGGGGCTTGCGCGCGCAGCCCCGCACGTCAGCGCGGTACCCGGAAGTGGCCGGGATTTCGTCCGAATCCGGTCACGTGATCGGAGATCGGGATTTTCGGGGCCCCCCCGCTGGAAACCCGCAGGTAACCCGACCCTAAAATCGAGCCCATTGTGTCTTAATACGCGGAGCATTCGCAATAAGGTAAATGAATTAACAGCGCAGCTAGATATTAACGGTTACGATATAGTTGCAATTACAGAGACATGGCTGCAGGGTGACCAGGGATGGGAACTGAACATCCAGGGGAATTCAAAATTTAGGAAGGACAGGCAAAAAGGGAAAGGAGGTGGGGTAGCATTGTTAGTAAAGGAGGAAATCAATGCAATAGTGAGGAAGGATATTAGCTCAGAAAATCACGATGTGGAATCTGTATTGGTGGAGCTAAGAAACACCATGGGGCAGAAAACGTTAGTGGGGGTTGTCTATAGGCCCCCAAACAGTAGTGGAGATGTAGGGGAGGGCATTAAACAGGAAATTAGAGATGCAAGCAAGAAGGGTACAACGATAATCATGGGTGACTTTAATATACATATAGATTGGTCAAACCAAATTAGCAATAATACTGTGGGGGAGGAATTCCTGGAGTGTGTACATGAAGGTTTTCTAGACCAATACGTTGAGGAACCAACTAGAGAATAGGCAATCCTAGACTGAGTATTGTGCAATGAGAAAGGATTAATTAACAATCTTGTGCGAGATCCCTTAGAGAAGAGCGACCATAACATGATAGAATTTCTCATTAAGATGGAGAGTGAAGTAGTTGAATCCGAAACTAGGGTCCTGAATCTAAATAAAGGAAATTATGAAAGTATGAGGTGCGAGATGGCTAGGATAGATTGGGAACTTTACTAAAAGGGATGATGGTGGATAGGCAATGGCTAATATTTAAAGAACGTGTGCAGGAATTACAATTATTCATTCCTGTCTGGCGCAAAAATAAAACAGGAAAGGTGGCTCAACCGTGGCTTACAAAAGAAATTAGGGATAGTATTAGATCCAAAGAGGAGACATATAAAATTGCCAGAAAAAGCGGCAAGCCTGAGGATTGGGAGCAGTTTAGAATTCAGCAAAGGAGGACAAAGAGATTGATTAAGAGGGGAAACAGAGAGTACGAGAGTAAACTAGCAGGGAACATAAAAACTGACTGTAAAAGCTTCTATAAAAATGTCAAGAGAAAAAAGATTAGTGAAGACAAATGTAGGTCCCTTACAGTCAGAAATGGGGGAAATTATAACGGGGAACAAAGAAATGACAGAAGAATTAAACACATACTTTGGTTCTGTCTTCACAGAGGACACAAATAACCTGCCAGAAATGTTAGGGAACCAAGGGTCTAGTGAGAGGGAGGAACTGAAGGAAACTATTATTAGTAAAAAAAAGTGCTAGGGAAATTAATGGGACTAAAGGCTGACAAATCCCCAGGGCCTGATAATCTACATCCCAGAGTACTAAAGGAAGTGGCCCTGGAAATAGTGGATGCATTGGTGATCATCTTCCAAAATTCTATAGACTCTGGAACAGTTCCTACAGATTGGAGGGTGGCAAATGTAACCCTACTATTTAATAAAGGAGGGAGAGAAAAAAAAACAGGGAATTACAGACCAGTTAGCCTAATATCAGTAATGGGGAAGATGCAAGAGTCTACTATAAAAGATGTGATAACAGAACACTTGGAAGGCATTAACAAGGTCAGCATGGGTTTATGGAAGGGAAATCATGCTTAACAAATCTACTGGAGTTTTTTGAGGATGTAACTAGTAGAATAGATAGGGGAGAACCAGTGGATGTGGTGTACTTGGATTTTCAGAAGGCTTTTGATAAGGTCCCACACAAGAGGTTAGTGTGCAAAATTAAAGCACATGGGATTGGGGGGAATATACTGGCATGGATTGAGAATTGGTTGACAGACAGGAAATAGAGGAATAAACAGGTCTTTTTCCGGGTGGCAGGCAGTGACTAATGGGGTACCGTAGGGATCAGTGCTTGGGCCCCAGCTATTCACAATATATATCAATGATTTGGATGAGGGAACTAAATGTAACATTTCCAAGTTTGCAGATGACACAAAGCTGGGGTGGAATGTGAGCTGTGAGGAGGATGCAAAGAGGCTCCAATGTGATTTAGACAAGTTGGGTGAGTGGGCAAGAACATGGCAGATGCAGTATAATGTGGATAAATGTGAAGTTATCCACTTTGGTTGTAAAAACAGAAAGGCAGATTATCTGAATGGTGATAGATTGGGAAAAGGGGAGGTGCAACAAGACCTGGGTGTCCTTGTACACCAGTCACTGAAAGCGAGCATTCAGATACAGCAAGCAGTTAGGAAGGCGAATGGTATGTTGGCCTTCATTGCAAAAGAATTTGAGTACAAGAGCAGGGATGTCTTACTGCAGTTATACAGGGCCTTGGTGAGACCACATCTGGAGTATTGTGTGCAGTTTTGGTCTCCTTATCTGAGGAAGGATGTCCTTGCCATGGAGGGAGTGCAACAAAGGTTTATCAGACTGATTCCTGGGATGGCAGGACTGACATATGAGGAGAGATTGGGTCGACTGGGCCTATATTCACTAGAATTTAGAAGAATGAGAGGTGATCTCATCGAAACATAAAATTCTAACAGGTCTACACAGGCTAGATGCAGGGAGGATGTTCCCGATGGCTGGGGAGTCCAGAACCAGGGGTCACAGTCTCAGGATACGGGGTATGCCATTTAGAACCGAGATGAGGAGAAATGTCTTCACTCAGAGGGTGGTGAACCTGTGGAATTCTCTACCACAGAAGGCAGTGGAAGTCAAGTCATTAGATGTATTCAAGAAGGATATAGATATATTTCTTAATGCTAAAGGGATCAAGGGATATGGGGAAAAAGCAGGAACAGGGTACTGCGTTAGACAATCAGCCATGATCATTTTGAATGGCGGAGCAGGCCCGAAGGGCCGAATGGCCTACTCTTGCTCCTATTTTCTATGTAAATGTTTGAAAAAAAAATTTGAAGGGTTATGGGGAAAGGGACTAAAGTTGCAACTCTTCGAGACATGGTGCAGGTACAAATGGCTTCCTGCTGTGGTGTAAAATGTTATGATTCTACAGATCATAGTTTTTTTAAAACTGAAAAGTAGGACAATTTTCTTATCTGCAGACATATACATTATACTGGAAGCAGCAACACCGAAGAATAAAATACACAGAGGATCTCAGCAAACAATGTACTGTACAAACATGCAGAGGCACGATGTGCTAATGGCAAGATTGTAGGTACCAGAGGAAAAGTCAGCTAATACATTATAGTAGGCAGGCCAAGAACCATTTATAGATAATACAAATGTACGTAACTGTACAACTATAGAATATTTACATATCATTATACAATTATATTTTTAATTCTATATTACATATATATTTCTAATGATTATACAAGACCAATTGTGTTATAACTTCCTTGTGTTTCTGATACTCAGCTATTCTATTTCTAATTTTTGTGGAGTGAGTGAATGTACGCATGTATGCAACTGGAGTGGGTGACTGGTACTGTAATGATATTTATATACCGGCTGAAAACGGGACAAGAATGGAAAATATATATATTTTATGAGGGATACAATAGATGGAAAAGATAGAAAAGGAAGCAGAGTGGCAATATTGGTAAAAGAAGAAATAACTGCTGTAAGAGAGGGTTGATGTAGACAAGGAAGCAGTGCAGAGTCAATAAGGTTGAAGCTCAAACACAAACTGCCTTGTTACATTGGTAGGGCTGTATTCAGGCCTCCAAACTGTGGGAAGCAAATGGAAGGGAAAATCCGCAGTCAGATTAGAGAGACGAGTAGGATTAACAAAATTATTGTTCTGGGAAATTTTAATTCTCCATTTAATGATTAGGAGAAAGATTAAATGCAGAAATGGAAATGGAATTCCTAAAATGTGTACAGGACTCCTTTCTCAAACAGTATGTTAGTAGATTTATAACAGCAGAGGCACTGGTTATGAGTAATGAACTAGATCATGAAAATTTCTTGGAAGTAATAAAATACCTGAAAAATAAAGCAGGTGTAATGAAAAATAGGAACATATTAAATTGATGTGAACTCCTATTTGCTGATGATTGTGCTCTTGTGGCCCACTCCTAGGATGATGTGCAAAAAAATCATGAACCACCTTGCAACAGTTTGCCTGCAATTGGGCATGACTATCAAAACACAGTGGTACTATTCCAACCAGCCCAGGAAAGGATTACACTCCACCAATCATCACCTATCGGTGATCACACGCCTCAAGCTGTGAACAGATTCACTTACCTGGGTAGCACCTGTCTAGAGACGTCCATATTGACACAGAAGTACCCTGCAGAAGCGCCAAAGCCAGCTTAGCTTTTGGCAAGCCCCGTGAGCGCCTCTGGAACAAGAGAAGCACCAGCCTTCACACCAAGCTCAAAATATACAGAGCTGCTGTTCTGACAACCCTGCTTTATGCCTGTCAAACTTGAACAACATATTCACACCACATTAAGAAGCTGAATCATTTTCACCTAAGCTGCCTAGAATCATAGAATGGTACAGCACAAAGGGAGGCCATTCAGCCCATCGAGCCTACACCACAACGACTGAAGATCAGATAGCAAGACAAGATCCCTGACACTGACGTCCTTAAAAAAGTTGACATGCCAAGCATTGATGCTCTGATCATGAAGGGACAGCTACAATGGTCAGGTCATGTGGTGCAAATATCTGATGAACGAATCCAGAGGATGATCTTTCATAGCACATTGACAAATGGGAAGTGATTTCATGGTGGTCAGCAAGAGATATAAAGACTGCTTAAAAGCTACTCTGAAACATTGCAAAACAGACATCCATAAGTGGGAACAACTTGCTCAAGATAAGAAAGCGTGGCAAAAAACCATCCTACTATGAGGCCCGTCGCCTTGGTGATGCTGAATGTAAACACCAGCCGAGGAAGTCTTGCTTGAAAAATCAAGATTCCCAACCTGGTGTATCTGGTACACTCATCCCGAGCAAAAATAGGTCTCATCAGTCACCAAAGAACTCACTTCAAAAATAAGGTGATATTCCAGCTGTCTTCTTCGATATTGAAGCATGAACGATCATAACAATGAACAGAGCATCAGCAACAAAAAGTATAAGTCAAAAAGTAAGAGAAAACCACCATCAAGGCACATAGGCAGAGTAGGGACTGTAATCCAAATAAGAGTTCTGTACACAAATGCATGCAACATAAGGAATAAAACAAGCAAGTTAGAAGCACAAATTCCACTTAAAGGGTATGATGTAGTAACCATTACAGAGACATGGCTACAAGCTGGGCATGATTGGGAGCTAAATATTCCAGGCTATAAGATCTTTAGAAAGGACAGGGAAATTGGGAAAGGAGTCATCATCGCAATATTGGTAAAATACACAATTAGACCAGTAGAAAGAAGGGATTTCAATAAGGTTGTGTAGGTAGTGACAGACCTCCTGACAGTAATGATGTATTAGCAGGATGTATAAATACGAAGATCAGAGAAGTATGTAGCAAAAACAATATGGTTATAATGGGTGATTTTAATTTTCAAATAGACTGGGAGAAGCAAAACAGCACAAGTAATAAAGACAGCAAATTTCTAGAATATATTCGGAAGTTTTCTGGAACTGACAAGAGAACAGGCCATACCAGATTTAATGATGATGAGCCAGAGTTAATTAATAATCTGACAGTAAAGGAACACCTTGCAAATAGTGACCACAATGTGATCGAATTTGATGTTACGTTTGAAAGGGAGATGGGAGAGTCACAAACCAAGGTTTTAAAACATAAGAAAGACAAATTTTGAAGAGATGAGACATAAATTGACAAAAGTAAACAGGGCTGAACTGTTAACAGGTAAACATTCAGACAAACTGGGAGGTATTTAAAGAAGTATATGGTGCAATACAAGACTAGTACATACCCTTAAAAGGCAAAAGCTCCACTTGTGCAGTTAAGAAACCATGGTCAACAAATGTGATGATACAGTATCAAGATAAAAGGGCTTTCACAAATGCATGGAAAAGTCGAAATCCAGTGGACTGGGAGAGCTAAAAAGCAACAAGGGGATACAAAGGAAGTATTAAGAGGTGCAAAAAGGGAATATGAAAAAAATGCAAGAGATATCAAAGCTATCACTAAAAGCTTTTATAAATATATTAAAAGAGAGTGCCAAAAGGAAGGGTGGGCCCTAGTACAAACAGACACAGGTGATACTGTAAATCGACAATAAGGAAACGGTTAACTTGTTAAATGAGTACTTTGTATCCGAATTCACAGAGGAGGATAAAGTATCACTGGCACAAGGGAAACCAAAAGTAAATGAAATGGGGAACTTATTGGATTTAATATCAGTTTAAAAAATGGCAGCTCATCCAAAACTCTGCTGCCCCTATCCTAACTTGCACCAAGTCCTGTTCACCCATCACCCTTGTGCTCGCTGACCTACATTGGCTGTTGGTCCGGTCGATTTTAAAATTCTCATCCTTGTTTTCAAATCTATCCATGGCCTCGCCACTCCCTATCTCTGTAATCTCCTCCAGCCCTACAATCCTCCAAGATCTCTACACTCCTCTAATTCTGGACTCTTGCGCTTCCCCGATTTTAATTGCTCCACCATTGGCAGCAGTGCCTTCAGCTGCCTAGGCCATAAGCTCTGGATTTCCCCCCCTAAACCTCTCCGCCTCTCTCTCCCCCCTTAAGACACTCCTTCAAACCTACCTCTTTGACCAAGCTTTTGGTTACCTGTCCTAATATCTCCTTATGTGGCTCGGTGTCAAATTTTTGTTTGATAACGCTCCTGTGAAGCGCCTTGGGATGTTTTACTACATTAAAGGCGCTTCACAGGAGCGTTATCAAACATGTTCTTTATTACTTTCCAGTTTTCTTTTTCTCTTATCCTTACTGCACCCCATCCCAATTACTTTTCTCTTTGCTTCTTTGTCTTGTGTTTCCTCCCCACAAAGTTAGTTTGTGCCCAAAATAACTTCAGTGGGATGAAATGGGGATACTTAAATGAATATGGTACAGGCTAAGTACACTCTGACTAGGAGTAAAAGATATGTATCAATCGTTGGGTTTCCCTGGATAAATAGGAAGGATACAGAAGAAAATTGAGATATAAAATGAGGGACGTTAAGAACATAAGACGACTGGCAGTCAGCACAAAAGGAAATGCGAAAGGCTTTTATAAACAAGGGGATACAAAGGAAGTATTAAGAGGTGCAAAAAGGGAATATGAAAAAAATGCAAGAGATATCAAAGCTATCACTAAAAGCTTTTATAAATATATTAAAAGAGAGTGCCAAAAGGAAGGGTGGGCCCTAGTACAAACAGACACAGGTGATACTGTAAATCGACAATAAGGAAACGGTTAACTTGTTAAATGAGTACTTTGTATCCGAATTCACAGAGGAGGATAAAGTATCACTGGCACAAGGGAAACCAAAAGTAAATGAAATGGGGAACTTATTGGATTTAATATCAGTTTAAAAAATGGCAGCTCATCCAATTCACAAAGTATTCTGGAGGGATAGAGCAGGGGAAAAAGCAATGACAGTATCAAAGATTACATTACAGCACCAAATTTTAAGAATGATAGTATGGATAGTGCAAAATGTTGAATCTATTCAGTTGAAGTTAAGGAAGAAGAGAATGTTATACGATTGCAGGTGTATTATACTGGAAAGGAAATAGAGTACATATAGACAAATTAGAGAAAAATAAAGAAATAACAAAATGTGACTTTAGTTATCCAAAGACAGACTGAGGTGAAAGTAATATGTGATTTTCTACATGTATTAGTCCTAATTCGAAGATATACTTTGTGCATTTCTGATAGATCTTGAAAAAGGTTCCACATAACTAAATTGATATTAATTGGTCACTAATGTTTATGACTGCTAAGTGAAATTGCCATTGGTATTATTTTAAAGTATTTAAACTCATGCCATGCCCACCCAAAATCAAAGTTTTGAGGTTTTCAGGAATGGTAGAAGATTAAAGGAAGTTGAGAAGAGCTTTGAGTGCAGGTCCAAAGCCAAGAAGTTATTAAGAGTAGAAGTTGGAAAGTGAGGAAAGGTTAAGGTTTAATAAAGAATTACCATGGATAATGACTTGCCACTAGTGTCCTCAGCACCTCAGAGGAAGAGAGAAATGAATACGCCCAAACAGCTAACAGCTACAAAAGATAAGGTTCTATATATTTTGCTCGCATTACAGTAACAGTCTTATCATTGTCAACTTACCTGCATACCAACTATAAACAACCTTGCTAAGCTGTATTGCAATCCTGGACTTTGAACATAACTGTTTCACTTTTACTAAGCACAAAACACAGCTAATGTTAATATATTGTGATACACTTAAACTACTGTTGTGCCCAATAGTACGTACCCAAATATTTTACAGAATCCTCAGTGCTTAACCATATTACCTATGTTATCATAGATATTGTTAAAAATAGTATCAGTTAATGCATCTCTAAATACTCTTGCAAGTAGGAGTTACTATGCTTTGCTTGGGTCTTGTACTTTTATCCTGCTGTGATTGAAATGGCTTGGGTAACTATCAATATATGTTGAACTAGGTGATGCGGGACAGGCCTTTTACTGCTGTTATTGAGTGTGCTGTGTTGATAATATATTTCAGAGTGGCTTGGAAGGAAATAAAGTACAGGTGCACCTGTGTTGTAGGACTGAGTGTCCTAAAGAGTTAAGAGCTTTCTTTTATAGAATCATAGAATCTTACAGCACAGAAATTCATTGTTTTTGTATTAAATGCCCCTATTTACAAAGCCAGGTATCCCATATGCTTTCTTAACCAACTCATCAACTTGCCCTGACACCTTCAAAGATTTGTGAATATGCATCTCCAGGTCTCTCTGCTCTTGCACCCCCCTCAAAATAGTACCATTTAGATTATACTGCCTCTCCATGTTGTTCCTCCCAAAATGCATCATTTCACATTTATCCACATTAAATTGCATCTGCCATGTATCTGCCCATTTCACCAGTCTGTCTAAGTCCTCCTGAAATCTGCTACTATCCACCTCACTACTTAATACGTTGCCAAGTTTTGTAATCATCCGCAAACTTCGAAATTGTACCCCCTATACCCAAGTCCACGTCACTTTTATATAAAAAAAACAACGGTCCTAATACCAATCCCTGGGGGACCCCAAAGCATCATTCTCTCCAGTCAGAAAAACATCTGTTCACCATTATCTCTGCCTCCCATCCCTTAGCCAATTACGTACCCAAGTTACCACCATCCCTTTAATCCCATGTGCTTCTATTTTTCAAATAAGTCTGTTATGTGGTAATTTATCAAATGCTTTTTGAAATATATATATATTACTGCACTACTTTCATCAACCCTCTCGGATACTTCATCCAAGAACTGCATCAATGATTTGCCTTTAACAAATCCGTGCTGGCACCAATGCTTCTCCAAGTGAGAATTAATTTTGTCCTGGACAATGGTGTCTAGAAGTTTTCCCACCACTGACGTTAGACTGACAGGCCTGTAGTTACCAGGTTTATCCCTCTCCCCTTTTGAGTAGGGGTGGAACATTTTCAATTCTCCAGTCCTCTGGAACCACTCCCATATCCAAGGAAGATTGAAAGATTGTGGTCAGAGCTTCTGCTATCTCCACCCTAGCTTCCCTCAGCAACCTAGGAAGCATCCCACCTGGACCAGGTGACTTGTTAACTTTGAGTAATGCGATTCCTATTTAGCACCTCCTTTTATCCTATCCAATATCTCCAATCCCTCTTCCTCTACTGCGACATTAACTTAATCCTCTTATTTTGTGGAGAGAGATGCAAAGTACTCAAATCAGTACCTCAGTCATCCCCTCTGCCTCCACAAGAAGATTTCCTTCTTTGTCCCTAATCAGCCCCACCATTCCTTTAACTTTTTATATGTTTATAAAAGATTTTTGGGTTCCCTTTTATGTTACCCACTAATCTTTTCTCACATTCTCTCTTTGCCTTACTTGCATCCTTTTTCAATTTCCCCTTGCATTCTCTAGTTTTCTACTGTATTCTGTACCGGACATTTGTCATAAACCTCCTTTTTCTGTTTTATTTTAACCTCTATTTCCTTTGTCATCCAGGGAGCTCTAGCTTTGGATGCCCTAGCTTTCTTCCTTATGGGTATATGCTTGGTTTGTACCTGAACTATCTCCACTTGAAGGCCTGCCATTGCTTATTTACTGGTTTCTTGGCCAATCTTTGTTTCCAGTCCACCAGTGTTAGATCCCTTCTCAGATCATTGAAATTGGCTCTCTTCCAGTTGGGTATTTTCACCGTTGATTTTTCTTTGTCTCTTTCCATAACTACTTTAAACCTAATTATATTATGATCACTATTCCCCAGATGTTCTCCCATTGATACACACTCCACTTGCAATACTTCATTCCCCAGAACTAGATCCAACATTGCTTCCTTCCTCGATGGGCTAGAAACACACTGATTAAGAAAGTTCTCCTGTACACAATTTAGGAATTCTTCACCTTCCTTGCCCTTTACAGTTTTCCCAGTCTATATTCAGATAATTGAAGTCCCCCACTATTACTGCTGTATTATTTTTACATTTCTCTGAAATTTGCCTACAGATTTGCTCCTCTATCTCCTTCTCACTATTTAGGGGTCTACAGTGAACACCCAACAATGTAACAGCTCCTTTTCTGTTCCTTAACTCTAATTAAATAGATTCAGTCTTTTAATCCTCTAGAATATCATCCCTCTGTAGAACTGTAATATTATCCTTGATCAATACTGCCAGCCCCCTCCTTTCTTTTTTCCTTCCCTATTCCACCTGAATTTAGGGGCATAAAACTACAGGGCCGCACTTCGTGGTTCTTTGGGTATGCAAAGTCTGCTTACAAGACGTGCAGCTGACAAGTTACAAGAGCTGCTAATAAAAAGCCAAAAACTGCATCACACTGATGGTAGTGAGTTGAGAAATACCCATTCCAGCACACAATCACCTTAAATTGAGTGCTTTTTCGACAAACTCAATATGCTGTGATATTTATCTAGGGCCAATTTAAGTCAAAATGAAAGCTAGCTGCATTTTCTGTAAAGTTGCTATTCCTCAAGGAAGAAACAAATATGAAAAAAAAAGCAGAGCACTACACTGGGTAAAATGTGCTCTCACAATCAGTTTTAGCTATAGTATTGTGAACAAAGCATTTATACTCCTTTACATTACATCACTACCAATGGAGACAGCTCTAATTTTGATGGCAGCCATGTAATGTAACTGAAGTGCATTGTCAATACGAGAACGACAAGAGGTTGTTTTGGCTCCTTCGCCACGGGCAGGAGGGGGGCTGGGCACTAAGCAGTTTTGCAGTATTCAGCAATATAGTGCAATATAAGTTCTGCACTATGTCCCCTGTCCTTGACCTATGCCTAGACTTCAAAAAGAAGTTCCAATCTGCAAATAATAGACACTACAGGTCTGAGACTGACAACCAATATCTTCACTGTTCGTAGTCCCTCCATTAAATACCATGCCCCAAGCAAAACTTCAGAGTGAAATTTCGTCAGTCCCACACACAATGCCCGCTTTTAACGAGAAAGTGCAGGTCCCCAACTCCATGTACATCAGTCAATAAGAATGCATTCGGAATCACAATGTGCTTGAGGAAGCAGCACACATTCATTTGTCATTGTTGATGGCAGAAATGCTTATATTGTAATTCTACCAATGACAAATTGTCAAATTAAAACATGCAGCATTTTTGACGAAGTATATAGAAAACACATCAACAATGCTGCCTTGCCTAGACTACTACTTGGAAACGAGAAAAGCCACAATGCTGGCAAATTTGCAGTAAAAACATCTATTTAAAAAGGTCAGTAGGGATCCGGAAAGAAATACAAAAAGGCAGGTTAGTGTTTCGGGTAGAGCCCTTCTTTAAGAACAAGTCAAATCTAATAAAAGAGAGTCAATCCGAAAGGTTAGCCTGTCTTTTATTCTCTGACCTACTTGCTGTGCGCATTTCCAGTATAGAGGAGCCGAGCCGAGCGGAGGGAGCGTCCGATAAAAGGCGGGATTTCAGAGCGCTGAGAACAGCTGAGAGGAGCCGAGCCGAGCGGAGGGAGCGTCCGATAAAAGGCGGGATTTCAGAGCGCTGAGAGGAGCCGAGCCGAGCGGAGGGAGCGTCCGATAAAAGGCGGGATTTCAGAGCGCTGAGAACAGCTGAGAGGAGCCGAGCCGAGCGGAGGGAGCGTCCGATAAAAGGCGGGATTTCAGAGCGCTGAGAACAGCTGAGAGGAGCCGAGCCGAGCGGAGGGAGCGTCCGATAAAAGGCGGGATTTCAGAGCGCTGAGAGGAGCCGAGCGGAGCTGCGACCGAGTTCGAAGTGACGTCAGGAATCAGATCGGGACGCGACACAGGGGAGGCACCTGATTGGGGAGTAGGTTCACGTGAGTATTTCTACTTATCGACAGTAACTAAAGTAAAAGGAAAGGGAAGGTCTGCAGGTCTTATAGGAAGTAGCGTTTATTTTTTAGTGAATCAAGGTCCCTAGTGTAGTTAACATTCTCTAAATTGAGAACAATTTAAAGGAGTAAACTCCTTAAAGGGAGTGGTAAGTAGTTTTTCTTTCCTTTTTTTTTCTCTTGACATTGTAGTTGTTCTTAAGCTAATTTAAGGGTTAAGTCATGGCAGGAGATCCCAGCGCCGTGTCATGTTCCTCTTGTGGGATGTGGGAATTCAGGGCTCCTTCCTGTATCCCTGATTCCTTCACCTGCGGGAAGTGTGTCCAGCTGCAGCTATTGTTTGACCGCTTGACGGCTCTGGAGCTGCGGATGGATTCACTTTGGAGCATCCGCGATGCTGAGAAAGTCGTGGATAGCACGTTCAGTGAGTTGGTCACACCGCAGATAAAAATTACTGAGGGAGATAGTGAATGGGTGACCAACAGACAGAGGAAGAGTAGGAAGGCAGTGCAGGGGTCCCCTGCGGTCATCTCCCTCCAAAACAGGTATACCGTTTTGGATACTGTTGGGGGAGATGGCTCACCAGGGGAAGGTGGCAGTGGCCAGGTTCATGGCACCGTGGCTGGCTCTGCTGCACAGGAGGGCAGGAAAAAGAGTGGCAGAGCTATCGTGATAGGGGACTCGATTGTAAGGGGAATAGACAGGCGTTTCTGCGGACGCAACCGAGACTCCAGGATGGTATGTTGCCTCCCTGGTGCAAGGGTCAAGGATGTCTCGGAGCGGCTGCAGGACATTCTGGAGGGGGAGGGTGAACAGCCAGTTGTCGTGGTGCATATAGGCACCAACGATATAGGTAAAAAACAGGATGAGGTCCTACAAGCTGAATTTAGGGAGTTAGGAGTTAAACTAAAGAGTAGGACCTCAAAGGTAGTAATCTCAGGATTGCTACCAGTGCCACGGGTTAGTCAGAGTAGGAATGACAGGATAGCTAAGATGAATACGTGGCTTGAGAGATGGTGCAAGCTGGAGGGATTCAAATTCCTGGGCCATTGGAACCGGTTCTGGGGGAGGTGGGACCAGTACAAATTGGACGGTCTGCATCTGGGCAGGACTGGAACCAATGTCCTAGGGGGAGTGTTTGCCAGTGCTGTTGGGGAGGGTTTAAACTAATGTGGCAGGGGGATGGGAACCGATGCAGGAAGTCAGTGGGAAATAAAGTGGTGACAGAAACAAAAGGCAGTAAGGGAGAGTGTACAGAACATGACCGGACAGATGGTCTGAGAAAGCAGGGCAAAGACCAAGGGAAGTCTAGATTAAACTGCATTTATTTCAATGCAAGAAGTCTGATGGGCAAGGCAGATGAACTCAGGGCATGGATGGGTACATGGGACTGGGATGTTATAGCTATTACTGAAACATGGCTAAGGGAGGGGCAGGACTGGCAGCTCAATGTTCCAGGGTACAGATGCTATAGGAAAGATAGAGCAGGAGGTAAGAGAGGAGGGGGAGTTGCGTTCTTGATTAGGGAGAACATCACGGCAGTAGTGAGAGGGGATATATCCGAGGGTTCGCCCACTGAGTCTATATGGGTAGAACTGAAAAATAAGAAGGGAGAGATCACTTTGATAGGATTGTACTACAGACCCCCAAATAGTCAACGGGAAATTGAGGAGCAAATATGTAAGGAGATTACAGACAGCTGCAAGAAAAATAGGGTGGTAATAGTAGGGGACTTTAACTTTCCCAACATTGACTGGGACAGCCATAGCATTAGGGGCTTGGATGGAGAGAAATTTGTTGAGTGTATTCAGGAGGAATTTCTCATTCAGTATGTGGATGGCCCGACTAGAGAGGGGGCAAAACTTGACCTCCTCTTGGGAAATAAGGAAGGGCAGGTGACAGAAGTGTTAGTGAGGGATCACTTTGGGACCAGTGATCATAATTCCATTAGTTTTAAGATAGCTATGGAGAAGGATAGGTCTGGCCCAAAAGTTAAAATTCTAAATTGGGGAAAGGCCAATTTTGATGGTATTAGACAAGAACTTTCAGAAGTTGATTGGGAGAGTCTGTTGGCAGGCAAAGGGACGTCTGGTAAGTGGGAGGCTTTCAAAAGTGTGTTAACCAGGGTTCAGGGTAAGCACATTCCTTATAAAGTGAAGGGCAAGGCTGGTAGAAGTAGGGAACCTTGGATGACTCGGGAGATTGAGGCACTCGTCAAAAAGAAGAAGGAGGCATATGACATGCATAGGCAGCTGGGATCAAGTGGATCCCTTGAAGAGTATAGAGATTGCCGGAGTAGAGTTAAGAGAGAAATCAGGAGGGCAAAAAGGGGATATGAGATTGCTTTGGCAGATCAGGCAAAGGTGAATCCAAAGAGCTTCTACAAATACATAAAGGGCAAAAGGGTAACTAGGGAGAGAGTAGGGCCTCTTAAGGATCAACAAGGTCATCTATGTGCGGAACCACAAGAGATGGGTGAGATCCTGAACGAATATTTCACATCGGTATTTACGGTTGAGAAAGGCATGGATGTTAGGGAACTTGGGGAAATAAATAGTGATGTCTTGAGGAGTGTACATATTACAGAGAGGGAGGTGCTGGAAGTCTTAACGCGCATCAAGGTAGATAAATCTCCGGGACCTGATGAAATGTATCCCAGGACGTTAAGGGAGGTTAGGGAGGAAATTGCGGGTCCCCTAGCAGAGATATTTGAATCATCCACCGCTACAGGTGAGGTGCCTGAAGATTGGAGGGTAGCAAATGTTGTGCCTTTGTTTAAGAAGGGCGGCAGGGAAAAGCCTGGGAACTACAGACCAGTGAGCCTGACATCTGTAGTGGGTAAGTTGTTAGAGGGTATTCTGAGGGACAGGATCTACAGGCATTTGGAGAGGCAGGGACTAATTAGGAACAGTCAGCATGGTTTTGTGAGAGGAAAATCATGTCTCACGAATTTGATTGAGTTTTTTGAAGGGGTAACCAAGAAGATAGATGAGGGCTGTGCAGTAGACGTGGTCTACATGGACTTCAGCAAAGCATTTGACAAGGTACCGCATGGTAGGTTGTTACATAAGGTTAAATCTCATGGGATCCAAGGTGAGGTAGCCAATTGGATACAAAATTGGCTTGACGACAGAAGACAGAGGGTGGTTGTCGAGGGTTGTTTTTCAAACTGGATGCCTGTGTCCAGCGGTGTGCCTCAGGGATCGGTGCTGGGTCCGCTGTTATTTGTTATTTATATTAATGATTTGGATGAGAATTTAGGAGGCATGGTTAGTAAGTTTGCAGATGACACCAAGATTGGTGGCATTGTGGACAGTGAAGAAGGTTATCTAGGATTGCAACGGGATCTTGATCAATTGGGCCAGTGGGCCGATGAATGGCAGATGGAGTTTAATTTAGATAAATGTGAGGTGATGCATTTTGGTAGATCGAATCGGGCCAGGACCTACTCCGTTAATGGTAGGGCGTTGGGGAGAGTTATAGAACAAAGAGATCTAGGAGTACAGATTCATAGCTCCTTGAAAGTGGAGTCACAGGTGGATAGGGTGGTGAAGAAGGCATTCAGCATGCTTGGTTTCATTGGTCAGAACATTGAATGCAGGAGTTGGGATGTCTTGTTGAAGTTGTACAGGGCATTGGTGAGGCCACACTTGGAGTACTGTGTACAGTTCTGGTCACCCTATTATAGAAAGGATATTATTAAACTAGAAAGAGTGCAGAAAAGATTTACTAGGATGCTACCGGGACTTGATGGTTTGACTTACAGGGAGAGGTTAGACAGACTGGGACTTTTTTCCCTGGAGAGTAGGAGGTTAAGGGGTGATCTTATAGAAGTCTATAAAATAATGAGGGGCATAGATAAGGTCGATAGTCAAAATCTTTTCCCAAAGGTAGGGGAGTCTATAACGAGGGGGCACAGATTTAAGGTGAGAGGGGAGAGATACAAAAGGATCCAGAGGGGCAATTTTTTCACTCAAAGGGTGGTGAGTGTCTGGAACGAGCTGCCAGAGGCAGTAGTAGAGGCGGGTACAATTTTGTCTTTTAAAAAGCATTTGGACAGTTACATGGGGAAGATGGGTATCGAGGGATATGGGCCAAGTGCAGGCAATTGGGACTAGCTTAGTGGTATAAACTGGGCGACATGGACATGTTGGGCCGAAGGGCCTGTTTCCATGTTGTAACTTCTATGATTCTATATTCCATTGATATTTCTGCTATTTTGCAGACGAGATTACGCATAAATACACCCCTTCGCCTGCTTAACACACACACGCATTTCTACCGCGTACTCGTGTTGAATGAAAATCAATGGACCATCTAGAAAAGCGGGAGTAGATTCTGAACAAAAATAACATTCCTGCAAAGCATGGCCAGATTCTGTTGCGCATGTCGAACGCGGGTAGAGGAAATGAAATGATCTCTCCCCTCTCCTCCCACCGTTAATTTTACGCAGAAATAAGAGCACAGAACTGGAAGAATAAAAAGCTCAGTGAGCTTCTGTCCAGCTGGTGCTCGCAAATCGGTCTTCGTGCCTTCGGATGCTTGTTTTTTTTTAAAAGAGCAACAACCCTTGGACCAAAACGAATAGGAATAGTTCTCACGGAAGGTCTTCGACCTGAAACGTTAACTCTTGTTTCTTTCTCCACAGATGCTGAGCTTCTCCAGCATTTTCTGTTTTTATTTTAGGAATCGAATCGGTTATTTCCACCAACAAAAAAGGCTCGTCTTTTAATTGAAAACTGCATCATATGCATCATTTATAATTTGAAGGGGTTTTTTTTTTGTTTTAAAAAAAGGACAAAGCGCATTATATTTGTTTTTAAATACTCTTCAAAAAGATTAAAATCTTATGGGAATAAGTGTTTTGGTTTGAAAGCGATCGCGTGAAAACTAAATAAGAAATTACATTTAACAGCATCGTCGCTTTTTTCAGAAAGGGAGAGAATTTAAAAATAATTATGAACCCGTTTCATCGCACCCAAACCGCCGCCGCCACACATCTCTCCCACCTACCTTCTGATTCTCGAGTAATCCTGTTTTCTCCTCATAATCTCCTCATAATAACCTCGGTCTTGGCCACTCATCTCCCAGCAGCGTTTCTTTCTCTCTATTTTTATAATTTTTTTTTGATGGTGGTTCTAATCAGAGAGTTGTGGGGTTTTTTTTCTCTCTCTTAGTGGTCTTGTTTTTTTTTAAAAAAAATCTCTACATCGTGTCCAACTAAAACGCGACCCTCCCTCTAATAACACAATTAATTTAAAACATAAACAATAAATTCTCACCCATCCGACGCTCCTACCCCGAGCAAACTGCGCGAGGAATTAAAAAGAAAAACCGTCGGTGGGATTGGGCGGGGCGAGAGACACGCGGCGGGGGGAGGACTTGGGAAGATTGTGACGCTGGCGTTGATTGGCATGTATAATGTCCAATGGGAGCGCGCGCTGTGCGGTCCATTCTGCCATATGGAGGGGGTGGGACCGGGGCTGAAGGGCTTCTTTGAGATGGTCGTAGTAATCCGGGTAGAAGGGGCGGGTTTTAAATTGCATGGGTGGCGGCGGAGGAGGAGGAGGAGGAGGAGGATTGCAGGTGGCAGTCTGCAGTCTGCTTGTTGTAGGGTGGTCGGCGCGACTGATGGAGCGTCGAGGCTTCGAATAAGAGGAGCAACCTTCAGCATAGGGAAGTGCGAGTGCCACTGAGCTCTGGGAGAACTCACGGTCCTTCTGCAGAGCTGCAAACGTCAGCTCCTTTCAGAAACTGAGATATTTTCTTTGCGGATAATCGGAATTTATTTATTTTTTTAAAAAACTATTCAGGTTGCAGCGCAGAAAATGCATTCTGTTTTCGTTTCCCGTCAAACGAATTATTTTACGATTATCTGACACTCAGCGTCGTGACTGTTTTGTAACTAACGGTATTGCAAGATCGAAATGACGATTAAATAAATATAGCCTCGGGAGCTGGTTTGTCGGGTTACATTTATCACATTTGATGGGTTTGGTGCATTAATGATGCAAATTATTTAGCTACCCATTTTTCTATCCCGACAAGCTAATGCAATCCTAAATAAAAATGCTAGTCAGGCAGCATCTGTGGAGAAAGAAATACAGTTAATGTTTCTTCGACCTGAAACGTTAACTCCCCACAGATGCTGCCTGACTTGCTGAGCTTCTCGGGCATTTTCTGTTTTTATTTCAAGATTTCCAGCATCAGCAGTATTTTGCTTTTGATTTAATGTAATCCTAAAACTACCCAATGTATAAGTTTTTCTGCATGAATGTCCCAGTTTGCTTCCATAATATTTACTTCTGTCTCTTTCAACTTCTAGCTGCATGATTCTTACAACATTTATATAGCGCCTTTAACATAGAAAAAAACACTTCACAGTGACATAATCAGACGAAAATGGACACCAAGCCCAAGAAGGAACTATTAGATGGGATGAAAGAGGCTGGTTTTAAGCAGTGTCATAAAGGTGGAGTGTCAGAGAGGTTTAGGGAGACAATTCCAAAGTGTGGGGCCTAGATGGATGAAGGCACAACCACCAATGGTGAGGCAGGGTGCACAAGAGGCTGGAGTTGGAAGAATGCAGTGTTCTGAGGGGGTTCTCTGCCTCACTCTCCTTTAAGATGCTCCTTAAAACCTACCTCTTTGACCAAGCATTTGGTCACCTGTCCTAATATCTCCTTATGTGGCTCGTTAGAAAGATTACAGCACGGAAGGAGTCCATGTGGCCCATCGAGTCCATTCCGGCTCTATGCACGAGCAATCCAGCTAGTCTCACCCCTCCGCCCTATCCCTGTAGCTCTGCAATTTTTTTCCTTTCAAGTACTTATCCAGTTACCTTTTGAAAGTCATGATTGAATCTGCCTCCACCACCCCCTCAGGCAGTGCATTCCAAATCCTAACCACTTGCTGTGTAAAAAAGTTTTTCCTCATGTCACCTTTGGTTCTTTTGCCAATTACCTTAAATCTATGTCCTCTGGTTCTTGACCCTTCCGCCAATGGGAATAGTTTCTCTCCGTCTACTATGTCTAGACCCTTCATGCTTTTGAATACCTCTATCAAATGTCCTCGAAACCATCTCTGTTCCAAGGAGAACAACACAAGGCTTCTCCAGCCTATCCACGTAACTAAAGTCCCTCAGCCCTGGAATCATTCTAGTAAATCTCTTCTGCACCCTCTCTAAGGCCTTCACATCTTTCCTAAGGTGCAGTGCCCAGAACTGGACACAATACTCCAATTGTGGTCAAACCAGTGTTTTATAAAGGTTCTTTATGACTTTCATACTTTTGTACTCTATACCTCTATTTATAAAGCCCAGGATCCTGTATGCTTTTTTAACTGCTTTCTCAACCTGCCCTGCCATCTTCAACGATTTGTGCACATAAACCCCAAGATCTCGCTGTTCCTGTATCCCTTTTAGAATTGTGCCCTCTAGTTTATATTGCCTCTCCTCGTTCTTCCTACCAAAAAGTATCACTTTGTATTTTTCTGCCTTAAATTTCATCTGCCACGTGTCCACCCATGCTACCAGCCTGTCCATATCCTCTGGAAGTCTATCACTATCCTCCTCGCTGTTTACTACCCTTCCAAGTTTTATGTCATCTGCAAATTTTGAAATTGTGCCCTGTAGCCATTAATATATATCAAGAAAAGCAGTGGTCCCAGCACTAACTCCGGGGTACACCACTGTACACCTCCCTCCTGTCCGAAAAACAACTGTTCACTGCTACTCTCTGTTTCCTGTCACTTAGCCAATTCTGTATCCATGTTGCTACTGCCCCCTTTATTCCATGGGCCGCATCTTGATGATAAGCCTACCTTGCGGCACTTTATCAAATGCCTTTTGAAAGTCCATATACACCACGTCAACCACATTACCCTCAACTACCCTCTCTGTTACCTCATCACAAAACTCTTATCAAGTTAGTTAAACACAATTTGCCTTTAACAAAGCTGTGCTGGCTTTCCCTAATCAATCCACACTTGTCCAAGTGACTATTAATTCTGTCCTGGATTATCATTTCTAAAGGTTTCCCCACCACTGAGGTTAAACTGACTGGCCTGTAGTTATTGGATTTATCCTTATACCCTTTCTTGAACATGGGTGTAACATTTGCAATTCTCCAGTCCACTGGCACCACCCCGTATCTACGGATGTTTGAAAGATTATGGCCAGTACCTCCGCAATTTCCACCCTTACTTCCCTCAGCAACCTAGGATGCATCCCATCCGGACTGGGTGACTTATCTACTTTAAGTACAGCTAGCCTTTCAATTACCTCTTCTTTATCAATATTTAGCCCATCCAGTATCTCAACTGTATCTTCCTTTACTGAGACTCTGGCAGCATCTTCTTCCTTGGTAAAGATAGATGCAAAGTACTCATTTAGTAACTCGGCCATCCCTATGCCTCCATGAGCAGATCTCCTTTATGGTCCCTAATCGGCCCCACCCCTCCTCTTACTACCCTTTTACTTTTTATGTGCCCGTAGAAGACTTTTGGATTCCCTTTTATGTTGGCCGCCAGTCTATTCTCATACTCTCTCTTTGTCCCTCTTATTTCCTTTTTCACTTCCCCTCTGAATGTTCTATATTCTGCATGGTTCTCACTTGTGTTATCAACCTGACATCAGTCATACGTCCCTTTTTACCGTTTCATCTTGCACACCATCTCTTTTGTTGACCAGGGAACTCTGGCTTTAGTTGCCCTACCTTTCTGCCTCGTGGGGATGTGCCTAGACTGTACCCGAGCCATCTCCTCCTTAAAGGCCACCCACTGTTCAATTACAGTTTTGCCTGCCAATCTTTGATTCCAATTTACCAGGGCCAGATCCGTTCTCATCCCATTGAAATTGGCCTTCCTCCAACTGAGTATTTTTACTTTAGAGTGGTCCGTGTCCTTTTCCATAGCTATTCTAAACCTTATGATACTATGATCGCTGCTCCCTAAATGGCTCCCCCACTGACACTTGCTCCAATTGGCCCACCTCATTCCCTAGAACCAAGTCCAGCAATGCCTCCTTCCTCATTGGGCCAGAAACGTACTGGTTAAGAAAGTACTGGTCGAACTTGTGTTTTATAAAGGTTCATCATGACTTCCATACTTTTGTACTCTATGCCTCTATTTATAAAGCCCAGGATCCCGTATGCTTTTTTAACTGCTTTCTCAACCTGCCCTGCCAACTTCAACGATTTGTGGACACTTACCTCCTGATCTCTCTGTTCCTGTACCCCTTTTAGAATTGTGCCCTTTAGTTTATATTGCCTCTCCTCGTTCTTCCGACTGAAACATATCACTTCGCATTTTTCTGCATTAAATTTCATCTGCCACATTCCAGCAGCCTGTCTATGTCCTCTTGAAGTCTATCACTATCCTCCTCACTGTTCACTACACTTCCAAGTTTTGTGTCATCTGCAAATTTGGAAATTGTGCCCTGTACACCCAAGTCCAAGTCATTAATATGTCAAGAAAAGCAGTGGTCCTAGTACCAATCCCTGGGTAACATCACTGTACACCTCCCTCCAGTCCAAACAACAACTGTTCATCACTACTCTCTGCTTCCTGTTACTTAGTCAATTGTGTATCCATGCTGCTTCTGCCCCCTTTATTGCATGGGCTTCAATCTTGATGACAAGCCTATTATGCAGTACTTTATTAAATGCCTTTTGAAAGTTGTCAAATTTCATTTGACAATCACTCCTGTGAAGTGCCTTGGGTCTATGTTAAAGGTGCTATATATATACAAGTTGTTGTTGGTTGTAGAAGAGGTTAAAGAGATGGGGAAAGGCGAGGCTATGAAGGGATTTAAACATGAGGTTTAGCATTTTAAATTGGAGGCGTTGGAGAACTAGGAGCCAATGTAGATCAGCAAAGGTTTGGTGCAAGATCGGATACGGGCAACAGAATTTTGGATGAGTTGAAGTTTACAGAGGATGGGAGTCCAGCCAGAGGAGCATTGGAATAATTGAACCCGGAGGTGACAATGACATGAATAAGAGGTTCAGAGGCAGATGGGCCGAGGCAAAGCAGATGTGGACGATGATACAGAAGTGGACGTAGGCGGTCTTTGTAATGAGGAGAATATGGGTTTGAAAGCTCAGCTTGGGGTCGAATAGTATGCTGAGGTTGTGAACAGTCTGGTTCAACATACGACAGTTGCTGGGGAGGGGGAGAGAATTGGTGGCAAGGATATATAGTATGTGGTGGTGGTCAAACATGTTGGCTTCAGTCTTCTCAAAGATTAACTGGAGGAAATTACGGTTCATTCAAGACTGGTTGTCAGACAAGCAATCTGACAACACGGAGAGAGTGGATGGGTCGAGACAGATGGTGGATAGGTAGAGCTGGGTGTCGTCGACATACATGTGGAAGCTGACCCCATGTCTTCTATTGATGCCTCCAATCCATGCAGGCAAGGAGGAACAGGGGCCGAGAATAGATCTTTGGAGATTTCCAGAGGGAACAGTGCAGAGTTGGGAAGAGAATCTTACATTTATCTTCAAGTTGGTATGCATGTGAAGGAGTAAAATTGGTTTATCGTTCCATAAAGCATACAGCTGTGAAGTTGAAAAGACATTTATAATTTTTGCTTATATATTGTCACAAATGAGCTGAGCATTGGAAGAGTCAGCTGTCCTGGCTGTGATTGAAGGCACATGATTAGGTGGACTTCTTTCCACAACATCCCTGCCCCTGTCAATAATTCTAAGAAGAATGGAAACTGCTGTACCAAAAGTAGTTTAAAAACAACATCCTGCACTGTGACAAACAAAAGCAAAACACTGCGGATTCTGGAAATCTGAAATAAAAACAGAAAATGCTGGAAACACTCAGCAGGTCAGGCAGCATCTGTGGAGAAAGAAAGAGAGTTAACGTTTCAGGTCAATGACCTTTCATCAGAACTGTAAGATGCTGGCGATGAACAGCTTTTAAGCAAATACAGAGCCATGGAAAAGGGATGGCAAGGAAAGAACAAAAGGGGTGTGATAGGGGGGAGGTCAGGGGTGATTAAATGACAAAAGGGATGATGGTGTAAAGCAAAAGGAGGTGATGATACAAACACAGAAACAAAAGATGGGTCCAGAGGAGGTGTAAATGGTTACAGAATGTGGAGATGCCGGTGATGGACTGGGGTGGACAAATGTAAGGAGACGCACAACACCTGGTTATAGTCCAACAGTTTTATTTGAAATCACAAACTTTCGGAGTTTTGCTCCTTCGTCAGGTGAAGTGAAGAGATGCATATAGGCACAGCATATATAGTCAGAGAACAATGCCTGGTGATTACAGACAATCTTTCTAACTGCCCTTTATCACACCTTGGCAGAAAGATAATCACAGCAATCAAAGGAGTGAATGGTGTTCAAACAGGTTAGTCAGGGAAACATTACATCCAAGAATACTGAGGTGGGGTCACAAGGGGTCAAATGTAGCAGATGCTGGGGTTTGTATTAAAAACAGATAACTTTTTTTTTGTGGAAATCGCAGCAGGTCTGGCCGCATCTGTGTATGGAGAACAAGCCAACTACGACTTGAGTCTGGATGACTCTACGTCAGGTGGGGTTACATGTGGCGTGACATGAACCCAAGACCAAACTCGCACCCCAATACGGCAACATTTTCATGCACAAGTTCGAGCACGACTTCTTCACTGCACAGGACCTCCAACCAACGCTATACACCAGATACATCGACGACATTTTCTTCCTATGGACCCACGGCGAAGAATCACTGAAGAGACTACACGATAACATCAACAAGTTCCATCCCACCATCAAACTCACCATGGACTACTCCTCAGAATCGGTTTCATTCTTGGACACACAAATCGCAATCAAAGACGGGCACCTCAGCACTTCACTCTACCGCAAGCCCACGGAAACCTCACGATGCTCCACTTCTCCAGCTTCCACCCTAACCACGTCAAAGAGGCCATCCCCTATGGACAGGCCCTGCGAATACACAGGATCTGCTCAGACGAGGAGGAACGCGATGGACACCTACAGACGCTGAAAGACGCCCTAGTAAGAACGGGATATGACGCTCGACTCGTCGATCTACAGTTCCGACGGGCCACAACAAAAAAACGCATAGACCTCCTCAGAAGACAAACACGGGACACAACCAACAGAGTACCCTTCGTCGTCCAGTACTTCCCCGGAGCAGAGAAACTACGCCATGTTCTTCGCAGCCTTCAACATGTCATCGATGACGACAAACACCTCGCTAAGGCCATCCCCACGCCTCCACTACTCGCCTTCAAACAGCCACCTAACCTCAAACACACCATCGTTCGCAGCAAATTACCCAGCTTTCAGGGGAACAGCGTCCACGACACCACACAACCCTGCCACTGCAACCTCTGCAAGACATGCCAGATCATCGACACAGATACCACCATCACAAGAGAGGACACTACCCACCAGGTACATGGTTCATACTCCTGTGACTCGGCCAACGTTGTCTATCTCATACGTTGCAGGAAAGGATGCCCCGGAGCATGGTACATCGGCGAGACCATGCAGACACTGCGACAACGGATGAATGGACACCGCACAACAATCGCCAGACAGGAGGGTTCCCTCCCAGTCAGGGAACACTTCAGCAGTCAAGGACATTCAGCCTCCGATCTTTGGGTAAGCGTTCTCCAAGGCGGCCTTTGAGACACACGACAACGCAAAATCGTCGAGCAGAAATTGATAGCCAAGTTCCGCACCCATGAGGATGGCCTCAACCGGGATCTTGGGTTCATGTCACGCTACATGTAACCCCACCTGATGTAGAGTCATCCAGACTCAAGTCGTAGTTGGCTTGTTCTCCATACACAGATGCGGCCAGACCTGCTGCGGTTTCCACCAAAAAAAAGTTATCTGTTTTTAATACAAACCCCAGCATCTGCTACATTTGACCCCTTGTGACCCCACCTCAGTATTCTTGGATGTAATGTTTCCCTGACTAACCTGTTTGAACACCATTCACTCCTTTGATTGCTGTGATTATCTCTCTGCCAAGGTGTGATAAAGGGCAGTTAGAAAGATTATCTGTAATCACCAGGCATTGTTCTCTGACTATATATGCTGTGCCTATATGCATCTCTTCACTTCACCTGACGAAGGAGCAAAGCTCCGAAAGTTTGTGATTTCAAATAAAGCTGTTGGACTATAACCGGGTGTTGTGCGTCTCCTTACATTGGTTACAGAATGTCCAAGAGAAAATGGGAACGGTGATTAAGATCTAAGATCCACACTGTGACTTGAGTACATTTGAGCAGGGAGGGTCTGCTGAAGTTAAGTCCTATCCTGAGTTTGATGAAGAAAGTTGCTCCTGCTTTTTTAAGCTGTTGCATGTTTTCCACACACCCACTCCCTGGCATGATTCATCATTGGAAGGCTGCCCACCCGTCCACCATTATTTTAATGAGTTGACCCTGGGAAATAGGTCGGGGTCAATGATGCAACTCGGAGAGGAATTTTACCAAGTATTTTTCCCTGGGTTTTTTCTTTTTTTTTGCCTCTCCCACGAGATTACATAGCTGCAGGGGTGTGAGGTGAGGTGGGGGGGAGGTCGCAGGAAGGAAGAAGTGTTTAGCCATCATGGTCTGGCCATCATGGTGTGGGGCATTCTTTTCCTGCCCGTCAATTTTGTATGTTCGCAAGTCCCATCCTGCCGTACTTACTAGCATAGCTCTCCCAGTGGTAAGAAATACAAGGAAAGAAACACTATATATGAGTGTTGTTAACCTTACTTGTCCATTATGTATTGATTAATTAAAAATAGTCTGGGCCACTGAATTCAAAAGAGATAGTTTTATTTACCTACTTAAATGTAAATATACTACCAATTATAAGCAATGATATAAAACATGCATAGGTTTGCCCAAACATAAATGTTACTACAATTACAAACATACATAGTTTTAGAACAATACAAGCAATATTTTAAGACATATAAAGGCTTGCCTAAACATGCAACCTTAATAGCTGTGCCAGTTGAAGGTAATCACTCTTCCTTCTATCAGCACCCACGTCACGGAAAGTCTGGAGAATTCTCACTAACTGGGATCTTTGGCTGTTCTTATACTGGGTTTGTACACAATCCCCCACCCCCCCTTTCATCCAATAAACACCATCATTTTCAATATAGAGATGTTGTCCCTAATTCTTATCCACCAGACAATGGATGCATACAACCACAAGGCCATTTCATCACAAGACGTTTCAGACCTTGAAGCTGATAACACACCCCTATTCCCATGAAAGCAACAAGTCTGCAGTTTTAAAAAAAGCTTCATTTGCAGTTTTAAGTTATAAACACACCCATGAGCCTTTGCCATCCTCAGTTAGCCCATTGTTTGCCTAGCCAGTATTGGATGAGCAAAAATTTTCTCCAACTAAATATTGGTAAGACCGAAGTCATTGGCTTTAGTCCCCACCGCAAACTCCGTTCCCTAGCCATTGACTCCATCCCTCTCCCTGGCCACTGCTGATGCTGAGCCAGACCGTTCGCAACCTTGGTGTCCTATTTGACCCTGAGATGAGTTTCCGACTACATATCCGTTCCATCACCATGACCGCCTACTTCCACCTCCGTAACATCACCCATCTCCGCCCCGCCTCAGCTCATCTGCTGCTGAAACCCTCATCCATGCCTTTGTTACCTCTAGAGTCGACTATTCCAATGCCCTCCTGGGTGCCTCCCATCTTCCACCCTCCATAAACCTGAGCTCATCCAAAACTTAGCTGCCCATACCCTAATTTGCACCAAGTCCCGTTCACCCATCACCCCTGTGCTCGCTGACCTACATTGGTTCCCGATCCGGGAACTCCTCAACTTTAAAATTCTCATCCATGTTTTCAAATCCCTCCATGTCCTCACCCCTCCCTATCTCTGTAACCTCCTCCAATAACAACAACAACTTGCATTTATATAGTGCCTTTAATGTAGTAAAATGTCCCAATGCGCTTCACAGGATCGTTAGCAAACAAAATTTGACACCAAGCCACATAAGGAGGTATTAGGACAGGTGACCTAAGAGTCAAAGAGGTAGGTTTTAAGGAGCGTCTTAAAGGAGGAGAGATAGGTACAGAGGCGGAGAGGTTTAGGGAGAGAATTCCAGAGCTCAGGGCCTAGGAAGCTGAAGGCACGGCCGCCAATGGTAGAGCAATTAAAATCGGGGATGCGATTCAGTATGCAATGGAATCTACTTGGTTGGACCTCTGTTTTCCCCAACCCACAGAGTGATGTAAATACAAAACCTCAGCCATACAAGTATTACATTTTTTGTCTTTAAACCATCAACCCTGTTTAACTTGTGACAAAGGTAGACTGTTCTTTGCAGGTCAGACTCAAGAATGGCTGTATCATCAATGTATACTAGGGTGTAATCCCCAGTCCCTATCAGAACAGAACCCACCAGCCATTGCAATGTTCCACAATGCATGACGGTAAACTTGTATAGCCCTGATGGGGTAACAAATGTAGAGCATGTTTCTGCACTAAATGCACCTGACTCTATAGCTGACCTTTCATCAACTATAGAGTCATCAGATACTTGGCTTCTCCAAAATCAAGGTATTGAGTAGATTCCAAACTCTGTCAAGTCATTTAGTTTGTGATAATCTACACAAAACCATATGGTTTTGTCCTTCTTAGAACCAACCCGACTAGTGATAACTATGAACTCCAGGTTGACCATATTGCTCCTATGCCTTTCTAGTTATATATTCCCTAATTCTATGTGAAATGATGTATTCTATGTGTACGTTGGTGCAGTGGATTTTAAATATCCGTGTTTACCTTATATACAAACTGCTTTGCATAGCCTGGTTTGCCCAACAACAGTGAGCGAAAATCTCGCAATAATGGTATGTTGTTTTAAATCTGGGAGATAACTGAGCCTATAGCATGACCTTGTCTACCAAGGAACTGGTTTTACTCTCAAATAAGAGATTTTAATTTCACTTTCCTCTCCTTCCTCCGGGGCAGCAATAATGCATAGGGCCATTTCGTCACGAGAGAGGTTCGCGTAGTGGACTCAGCATTGGTCATTTGTGAATCGTGACTATATAATCAACCTTGCTATGCCTTCCACCACCATGTATGGATCTACCCAGTGACTTGTCACACTCCACTGCAATTAAACCTCTCCAGCCTTCTACATCTGAGGATGATATGAAGGGGATCGAAGTTGTTTCACTTGGCATAATTGAGTGATTAACTGAGACATAAAATTAGCATCTGATTGAACAAAATTTCTTCTGGGATCCCAACTCTAGCAACGCATCAGTCATGACGTCTGTCTCCATGGACACAAGAGCTACCATGTCCAGATACCTAAGCGCATAATCTACCGTGATTAATAGCCCAGAACTTGCTGAAAAAATAATGATGTGTGAACGACGCACACTGTTATTAATGTTCAAATCGGCCAGCAACTTGTGGTGAGAAAGAGATACCGCATGAATTGCATATTGCCAGAAATTACTGGCCGATTTGTGCCGCTTCACCATTAGCTTTGCAAAAACAGCATCTCACCCTTAACCGCCCCATGATTTTCATGAAGTTGCTGCATTTGCACATTAATTGGTCACTAAACTCTGGCCACAGAAAGTTAAGTCTAGTAATTAACAGCGTACATATCCTTTTAACGACGTGATGATTGTTAATGACTGCCAATTAAACGCTCGCCCAGAAAATGAACAATTAAAAGTGTAGAGTCTCATTCCTTCAAGTAGTAAATTGTTGGAGATTCTAAAAATGTCAAATTTTAAATTTTAAATTTTCTTTTTCTTACTTTTCCTTTCTGTCTCTTTCTTTTCTCTCTCTCTTAATCTAATCTTTCTTTCCCTCTCTTTATTTCTCGTCCTGTACCTGATTTGACATTGAATTCACCCACTCTAATTCACCCTCCTTCTCAGTCCATCCTCTGTTTATTTCTCAATCCTTTAATCTCATTGGTTAAGGAGATACCCTGTTTGTCCCATCGATCACCAAGGTCCCAGATGCCCCATTATCAGCTCACACTTCCAGCAACTGCGTGGGCAAAAAATTAAAAAACCCAAACGTGCACGAACAAGTCTGACTAACAGGGCATGCCGTGAGATGCCCCGCACCAGCTCAATCTGGGCCCTTAGGTCCCTCGCATTTTCTTACATGGCTTGGTGACACTGTGTTATCAGGGGTCCCTTCATCCCGGGATCTGGCTACTGCTTCAAGTGTCGTGTGAGCTAAGCTTGCCATTGCAGCCTGTGTTACTGCTATTTTGGACCGGCTCAGCTCTATAGCCTTGGCCTGATTCTGAGCCACCGCCAAAGCTGTCACTTCCGTATCTAAAGGTCATAACGTTATCATCATTTGAATAATTCTTCAGTAGACCCTCAAACAGTACGAATGCAAATATTCCTACTTCTTTCATTCCTTTGGCTTTCTGGTTGGATCTGGATCAGTGGCACATCGACTAATCCAATGAGATCATGAATGTGGGTCATCCTACCCTTTAAGTATTAGTCGGCCCATACCAGCTGCAGTTATGGTAATATTAGGGTACACCCAGTATCACCTAATCCTTTAGTGGGTCATGCTTTTACTAAGATTGTGTCTAGGACTACTATCATATTCCTTGCATCAGGTGTCGTTATAAGAACATAAGAAATAGGAGCAGGATTAGGCCATACCCCCCCTTGAGCCTGCTCCGCCATTCATTAACATCATGGCTGATCTTTGACCTCAACACCACTTTGCTGTCCGATCCCCATATCCCTTGATTCCCTAGTGTCCAAATATCCATTGATCTCAGCCTTGAACATATTCAATGACTGAGCAGCCAAAGCCTGCTGGGGTAGAGAATTCCAACGATTCACAGCCCTCTGAGTGAAGAAATTTCTCCTCATCTCGGTACTAAATGGCTAACCTCTTATCTTGAGACTATGACCCCTAGTTCTAGGCTCTCCAGCCAGAGGAAACAGCCTCTCAGCAAGCCCTCTAAGAATTTTATGCAGTTAGAGGATTTTATACAGTTAGAGAATTTTATGAGTTAGACGATCAGCCATGATCATTTTAAATGGCGGAGCAGGCCCGAAGGGACGAATGGCCTACTCTTGCTCCTATTTTTTATGTTTCTATGTTTCAGTTAGATCACCTCTCATTCTTCTAAACGCAAGAGAATATAGGCCCATTCTATTCAATCTCTCCTCATTGGACAACCCTCTCATCACAGGAATTAATCTAGTGAACCTTCGTTGCACCGCCTCTAAGGCAAGTATATCCTTCCTTAGGTAAGGAGACCAAAAATGTACACAGTATTCGAGGTGTGGTCTCACCAGAGCCCTATATAATTGCAGCAAGACCTCCTTACTCCTATACTCCAACCCCCTTGCAATAAAGGCTAACATACCATTTGCTTTCCTATTTGCTTGCTGTACCTGCATGTTAACTTTCTGTGATTCGTGTACAAGCACACTCTGCTTGTTTTTACCCAAATCGCTACTCTGCTCTACAGCTTTGACTTTTCTCCTTAGTCTTATAAATTTACTCTTACTTGAACCCCCCCCACCCCCCGCCGCACCACCCTTTTTAGTTTAAAGCCCTATCTATCACCCTGGTTAACCGATTTGCCAGTTTAAGTGGAGCCTGTCCCAAAGCAACAGCTCCCTCTTTCTCCAATACCGGTGTCAGTGCCTCATGAATTGAAGCCCCTTCCTCCCACACCATTCTTTCAGCCACGCATTTAACTCTCTGATCTGTTTTTCCCTATGCCAATTTGCCCGTGGGTCAGGTAGAAATCCAGAGATTATTACCTTTGAGGTTCTGCTTTTTAATTTGGTCCCAGCTCCTCAAACTCCCACAGCTAGAACCTCATTCCTAGTTCTACTTATGTCGTTGGTTCCTATGTGGGCCACGACAACTGGATGCTCCCTCTCCTGCTTCAAGTTCTTCTCCATCCACGAGGAGATGTCCTTAACCCTGGCCCCGGCAGGCAACACAGCCTTCGGGACTCCTGGTTGCGGCTGCAGAGAACAGTATCTATCCCCTTGACTATACTATCCCCTAACACTACCACATTCCTTTTCTCTCCCCCCACTTGAATGGCCTCCTGTACCACAGGGCAATGGTCAATTTGCCCATTCTCCCTGCAGTCTTTGTTCTCATCCATACAGGTAGCAAATACCTCGTACCTGTTGGACAAGGCAAAGGCTGAGGCTCCTCCACCACTGAATCTGGGGTCATCTCACCTGCCTGACTCGTAGTCACATCCTCCTGTCACTGACCACTAACCAAATCTAAAGCACTACCTAACCTAAGGGATGTGACTGCATCCTGGGTCAAAGTCTCCCCCTCCCTGATGCATCGCAATGTCTGCACCTTGGACTCCAGCTCAACAACTCTGAGCTCAAGTTTCTTTTTTTTAATCATTCATGGGATGTGGGCATCGCTGGCAAGATCAGCATTTATTGCCAATCCCTAATTGCCCTTGAGAAGGTGGTGGTGAGCCGCCGCCTTGAACCACTGCAGTCTGTGTGGTGAAGGTTCTCCCATAGTGCTGTTAGGAAGGGAGTTCCAGGATTTTGACCCAGCGACGATGAAAGAACAGCTATATATTTCCAAGTCAGGATGGTGTGTGACTTGGAAATTGCCAGAGATGCCCATATCCCATGAACAAATAAAAAAAAACATTAAAAAAATTTACTGCAGATGTGGTTGCCTGGGACCACGCTGCTCTCCACAAACTCCCACATGCTGTAGTTAAGGCACACCACCCACGCTGCCATTTCTATCTAACCTTGTTTTATTTATTTACTTACATTTTTTATGTAATTAATTCACTTGGTTTATTTTTAGTTATTTTTAATATTAATTTATCTAATTTAAGTTATTAATTTAATAAAGTATTAGCAAGTTTTAGGTTCCTAGTTTAAACCACTTCCCCAGCTTAGAGAGCAAAGAAATGTTTTCCTCACCAACCAGCTGTCCTTTGATGTCACTCTTTTGAACTTCTGCCTGTGTTTGAGTTGGTCTCAGCTTTATGTCCCCGCTCTGCTCTCGGTCACTGGTCCCGCTCCTACTGCTCTCGGGCCTCCGCTCCTTTTATCCCCAATAACCACTACAAACTAAAAACACTAACCAATGAATTAAATACTTACTGACTTACCCTCAGCGCTCCTCCTTGCCTTGTTTTGATTCCTCGTGCTGCTCCCTTTATGCTGCGTTCAGCCTAAGTCTATAGTTCTTCGCTTTAAATCACTTAGCTCCTCCTTCCCCCTCTGCACCAAATTCCCACACTCACCAAATTCCCAGTTGAATATCCTCACTCTGTTAGTGCTTCACTCTTTACAAGTCTTTCTCAACCTCTGTGTTTATTGTGATTACTGGTCCAGGCATGAGGCAAAGTACCAATCAGGAAGATTAAACCAGGTCATAAAACATGAGACTGAGAAGTTTATTCTTTCCTTGTGAACAATAAAAATTATAAGAGGTTGCAGTGTAAATTCAAAGCCATTCTTATGTAAATAACTTTTATATACGCAGTGGGTTTTTTTTGTGTTTATTACCACTTGGGAGCTGTGCTAATCTGAACTATTCTTTTGGAAGTTCCGAATTGACCCTCGCAGACTCATTTGACCTTAACAATGTGTACTCTTTCTTGATAAAGGCTTGGAGAATGTGCTCTGATAATTGTGACAAGCTGTCACTGGTGCTTCTTCTTCTCCAGAACTCTGCTTGGTCTAAGTTGAAGCAGTCAATGTCCTTGAGGTGATGTTGGAGGCAGAATGTGATGACTCTCTCCAGCGGTTTTACCAAGCTGTGGGACAGGCTTGCAGACTCAAACAGTTACTGGGACCTCCTTGGTTTCAATAACTGTTGACTATGTTCAAAAGTAAGTGGGTGTTGTGTGTGTAACTGAACAAATTACACAGGATGTTTTTGTTCAACTTGGCTTCTCCCTCCAGCTTTGTAAGCAAGCGTGAAAGCTTGATACATTTATATTGTAGGGAGTCTTACAACACCAGGTTATAGTCCAACAGCTTTATTTGAAATCACAAGCTTTCGGAGGCTTTCTCCTTCGTCAGGCTGACGAAGGAGAAAGCCTCCGAAAGCTTGTGATTTCAAATAAAGCTTTTGGACTATAATCTGGTGTTGTAAGACTCCTTACACTTGTCCACCCCAGTCCATCACCGGCATCTCCACATCACATTTATATTGAGTTGAGCTTGGCGCAAGATTCTGATGGTAACTTATTTCTTTTAACTCCTGAGGCTGGATTTTCTTGCTTCTGATCATCCTTTGTTGGGAAGTTTTGGGATGCTAAAGATATGGGGCGGGAAGTCCTAATGCCCCAAAAAGTTGCATGAAAATTATCCTTGGCAAAAACCACCACTCTGCAGTTACCACCTGCCTGGAGCCCATCCTACTGCATATAAATGGGGACAGGAGGGCATGGTCAAAGTCTTTTTGTAATTTTCCCCAGCTGCCTCCCCATACCTGACCTCTGAGAACACCACTACTATATAAGTGGCAACCTGAACAATACAGCGGTAATCCTGAGGCAATTATTGCATTGAGGAAGCCATCTTGGTTGATAGATCTGAAGCTTTACAAAATTTGCTTAGCCATCAATTCTTACCATTTGATGGTCTGGAGCTCCCCTGAAGACTTCTAGTCGGTACTGGAAAAAGCTTTTTGGCCTGGAGAAATGGATTTCCCAATGGGAATCCCTCTATTCCTGTGTTATGAGAAGGAAATGAAAGTACGTAGACTGGAGGAACTTAGAGTGAAGCATAGCAGTAGACACTTGTTTCCAACACGTAGACACCCACTCAGCAGGGTTTACAGACTTAGAAGGTCTTGCTTAAACCTCTTTGGCCATTACGGCCTCAGACAGCTGTGTTTTCACTCAGAGGCTATTGGGGAATTATGCTAGCTGCTGGCTGAAGACCTGCAGCCCACTTCGATGATGAGAATTATATTGTCTGTTGCAGTTAAAGTGAACACTGCCTTTGATTGTTTTTGCCACTGCATCTTTCCAGGTAGCATCAGGAGTTCTTTGTCAAATTAGTCAGCCAGCAGCACATCAATATATAAAGAAGGTCACAGATGTTTTGTTCAGGTGGGCCTCACAGTTTAATTTATTCTCCATGGAACCTGCAAAACAAAGAAAGAGCTAGCAATCCAATTTTACAGACTGGTGGGGTTCCCATTGGTATAAGCAACAACCGTGGAACTGTGTGGCAGTGAAAGCCTCAAACAGCAATCCCCTCAATTTCAGGAACAGGAATTTCATTCAGTTTCATTCAGTCAATGTACAGCTAGTGTGCAACGTGACTCACCTTAACCTGTATGTTACCTTGAAAGCTATCATCACATTTTCATCATGCACCAATCCACTATACCAGCCATGATGACTCAGAACCATGCATCAGGATGGATGATTGAGGATCAGGGTTATCCCCATGACTCTGGTAAAGCATCCACAGACAGAGGGGAGAAGAAATATAATGAGAGCCTTCCATCTTTGTATCAAAATGCACAGGAAGAAGAGAAAATGGAGCAAGAGAGCCATCAGCCTGCAGCCAAAGAAAGGAGGCAGCAACTTATAGCTGAGCGCTTTCAGCAAATAACAGTTGAAAAACCGAATAAACTTCTCCCCACCACCTGTTCCTGCCCCATCCCCCAGCTGCCTCACAAAGACCTGCATTGCCCAAGGTTTCCGCACCATGACTCCATAATACAGCAGTTCCATTCGCACATGTCATCGTCCTAAGTCCACTAAGCTGCAATCATCCACAGAAATCAATTCTGGTCTATGTGGTCACACCATTTTTATTTTCCAGAAAAAAATTCATCATAGCTTCCAATAATTTCCTTAACTCGATCTACAACTACCTCTTATCACCGTATCTATCCTTCATGCCAGGTACCTTACTCCTAACTTCACTCCTGCACGTCCTGGCTCCAAATGTTAGGCTATGTCCCCTAGTCCTAGTATTCAAGTATAGGCGACCTCCAAAAACAGTTACAAATGTCTCGGCAGCCAGCAACAATAATCCAGCCACTAACCTGTAGATCCTGCATGGTCCCTTTAAATAGCGCTGGTGTCCTTCAGGCACTCTAAGACACGTTCAGATGGTTGGGGTTAAGATTGTGCGTTGAGTTGAGGTTTAAGTCACAAAATGGTGTCTATCACTTTAAATCAGCGTTGCATACTGATTGTAACTATTTTCTCCTTACTTTACATGCTTCTGGCGTTCATTATCTGTGCCTGCGCTAACTTGTATATCAAGATGGCATCCAGCGCACATCACGCTGGAAAAGTGCGGCGCAGCCAAGGCACCATCTTGACACTTCGGGAGGCCGTGTAGCGCTGAAACAACGGGCGCTACACGGCCCAATTTAGCGCCCAAAGTTTTCAATATTGGTGTTCCTCCTTCAGTTGCAGTTCATTGGCACTGGTTATGCACTACCTTTCTCTTTGCAATATAAGAACATATGTCTGCTTGTATACCATTATTATTAGATTTTCAGGTGGATGCTCCCTTTAAACACCTCTCCTTTAAGACTAGCAAAACCCATTGTGGTAGGCAATGTGAGTTCTAACAGTAGTTTGGAGTTAACATTGTCCATGGTGCATTACTGCTCCAAACCTGCCCTGAATATATAATTAGGGGCAGGAAACTTTATTGGGTTAACAGCAGCATCTGTTTCTATGATTCTTGCTTATCAAGTCTTTCTTCCTCTACCTCTTTGTGCATTCTCTTTTTATTCCCCTGGCTCTGAAATTATTTTAAAACAAATTATTTTAAGAGCAAGAGCCAATGGTTCCTTTATGTCTCTTTGTTTTTCCCTCCCAATTCCTTACATTATAATGAAGATCAAATTGAAGTAAGCAAGGGTTTTTACAGGACTACCTCATTGTCTTCAATATTCCTAGTTTATGGAGGTCCTGGACTTATCAGTCTAACTGTCTTAGCACGTTGCCTTGAGGGAAAGCCATAAGAATTTTTTTTATTATTCGTTCATGGGATGTGGGCGTCGCTGGCGAGGCCGGCATTTATTGCCCATCCATAATTGCCCTTGAGAAGGTGGTGGTGAGCCGCCTTCTTGAACCGCTGCACTCCGTGTGGTGACGGTTCTCCCACAGTGCTGTTAGGAAGGGAGTTCCAGGATTTTGAACAAGCGACAATGAAGGAACGGCGATATATTTCCAAGTCGGGATGGTGTGTGACTTGGAGGGGAATGTGCAGGTGGTGTTGTTCCCATGTGCCTGCTGCTCTTGTCCTTCTAGGTAGTAGAGGTCGTGGGTTTGGGAGGTGCTGTCAAAGAAGCCTTGGCGAGTTGCTGCAGTGTATCCTGTGGATGGTACACACTGCAGCCACTGTGCGCCAGTGGTGAAGGGAGTGAATGTTTAGGGTGGTGGATGGGGTGCCAATCAAGTGGGCTGCTTTATCTTGGATGGTGTCGAGCTTCTTGAGTGTTGTTGGAGCTGCAGTCATCCAAGCAAGTGGAGAGTATTCCATCACACTCCTGACTTGTGCCTTGTAGATGGTGGAAAGGCTTTGGGGAGTCAGGAGGTGAGTCACTCGCCACAGAATACCCAGCCTCTGACCTGCCCTTGTAGGCACAGTATTTATATGGCTGGTCCAGTTAAGTTTCTGGTCAATGGTGACCCCCAGGATGTTGATGGTGGGGGATTCGGCGATGGTAATGCCGTTGAATGTCAAGGGGTGGTGGTTAGACTCTCTCTTGTTGGAGATGGTCATTGCCTGGCACTTATCTGGCGCGAATGTTACTTGCCACTGTATAAGAACATAAGAAATAGGAGCGAGCAGGAGTAGGCTCAAACCATTTGGAGCGAGGTAATGGCAGTAACTATGACTTTGTTGCCTCACAGAATGGCAGCACAATGCCACAAGAAGTTTAGTTAACTGATGAGGGTAAGAAGGTAAGAGTACATTCCCAGTTACTATCTTCTCTGAATGCACTGAACCACCTTATGAGCCAGTCCACTCCTCACATTCAGTGTTCAAGGGCTGAAAGAGAGGCCTGCAGCATGCACCACGGTTCCCTCACGCCCTCACTCTTTCAGGAGTCACCTGTGTATGGAGCCCCCTTTTTAAAGCTCACGTGCATGCTCACCTTTCCAATGGTTCCCTTATGTCTGTGTTTCATTCCAGCACTTGTCATCTCTATAATGTTCTTTGCCTGCTGAATCCTAGGAATCATAGAATGTCATGAGAAGCACAGACCTTTCATAGTGCCTGCATTCATCTTGCAAGAGGGTCAGGTCATTTGGAGTTGCTCCTCTGACCTTGGATTTCTGATGCTCTATAATGAGCGGGCTATAAAACTCTTAGGAAGGCACACAGCAGTGGCTGCTGGGGACAAAATAGTTGGAAGACATGTGCCAGCGTCAGGGATATCTTGTCAATGTCTTTCTTTCCATCTCCTGCCATAGGAGCACAGCCAGCCTTCCTGCAATCAAATTCTTGTTACTCCTTCTTTTGCAACTTGCGAATTATCTGCAAGCCTACTACCCATTCTAACATTACTTCCTCTTCTTTACCAGATGAATCACAGCAAGAAGAAACAGAGGAGGAAAAGGAGGAGAAGGAGGAGGAATAGGAAAAGGAGAAAAATGTCCCAGGACCCTGAGCTTCAGGACACAGGCCAGCAAACTCATCCATGCTGCCATTTGCCTTCTCTCTACCACTCATCAGTCTAAAGAGATCCTCTTTGGGAAATAGATAGTGGGGTCAGGCACATTGCATGGAGTGAATCAGACAGCACAAGGGATCAAGAAGAGTGGGAAGTGGAAGAAGGCCTGAGCAGAGCCTTGGTAGACATCAGCTCTTGACCGAAGAGCCTGTGGACTCAGATCTCATGGGCCCTGCTCTGAAAATAAGGATGCTGGCTTCGCATCATGCCTACGCGGATGAACCGAGGACAATTTCCCAGCAGGTGCAGCAAATTGCAGGTGTCACGGTGGAGTCCACTGTCACTCTGTGAGGGAAGGCTTATCATCACCGCAGGGTGTCCGACTGTGTGGCAGCTTCAATCATCCCTGGAGCCGACCACTTCTCAATACAAGAGCATCAGCACCAGTCTGTGGGGGCTGAATTGGGCTGTGTAGTTTTTTTTTATTTGTTCACGGGATGTGGGTGTCGCTGGCAAGGCTGGCATTTATTGCCCATCCCTAAGAAGGCAATTAAGAATCAACCACATTGCTGTGGGTCTGGAGTCACATATAGGCCAGACCAGGAAAGGACGGCAGGTTTCCTTCCCTAAAGGACATTAGTGAACCAGATGGGTTTTTACGACAATCTGGTAGTTTCATGGCTATCATTACTGATACTAGTATTTTAATTCCAGATTTTTATTTAATTAATGGAATTTAAATTCGCCAGCCGCCGTGGCGGGATTTGAACTCGTGACTCTGGATTTTAGTCCAGGCCTCTGGATTACTAGCCCAATAACATAACCACTACGCTACCGTGCCCGGTCTGTAGGCGTCACGCAGACTCCTAAGCACCGAAAATGGCATCCGAGATGCACGCGCATACTTCCGGCGTGACGTGCGCAGGACGCCATACTGGTAAAGGTGTATGTGCACGCACACTTAACGAACACCGGCAGCATATGCGGTAGATCAGTGTGCAACACTGATTTAAAGGGACAGATGTGATTTTGGAACTCCACGCTTCATCTAACGCACTGTCTTAACTTCACACAGCTGAACAGATCTTAAAAGGCATGGAGGACCTCCCACCAGCACTATTTAAAGGGATCATGCTGGAGTTGCTGGTTAGTTGCTGGATTATTGTTTCTGGCTGCTGATGCATTGTACCTGTTTTTGGAGGTCTCCTACACCTTAATACTCGGATGAGGAGACATAGCCTAAAAATTAGAGTCAGGACTTTCAGGAGTGAAGTTAGGAAACACAGCTACACGCAAAGGGTGGTCGAAGTTTGGAACGCTCTTCCACAAACGGCAGTTGATGCTAGCTCAATTGTTAATTTTAAATCTGAGACTGATAGATTTTTGTTAACGGTCAGCATTAAGGAATATGGGGCTAAGGCAGGTATATACAGTTGGGCCACAGATCAGCCATGATTTCAATGAATGGAGGAACAGGCTTGAGGAGCTAAATGGCCGACTCCTGTTCCTATAATAAAGTTTCAATACTCTTCAGGGAGCGGGCTGGCTGGCTGACAGACAACAGTACGGACACTGGCGGAGTGGCAGGGGTGGGACAGGAATACTGTCATCCTGAGGGAGGACAGCAGGTTCATGTTCCATGGAGCCACTGCCACTTGCTGCCTTTCGCACCACCTTCTCCTACAAGAAAGCGGGAAGTGTGTCGGTGAGTGTCCTGCAAGGTGTTTGGGTGATGTGGCTGTCGTGGTTGAATTGCTACCAGTGTGTGTGATCTGTGAGTTGTGTGTGGCTTGCAACAGTGGTAATGTGTGAGGGTGAGATGAAGCATCTGATTGGAAGAGTTGAGTACTGATTGAAAGAGTTTGTTGGTAGGTGAGTGATGGGGGGGGTGTAGTGCTGAGCTTCCTTTATTCAATGTTATGAAGGAACTCAACAGTTTGTAAACATAAGGACGGGACCTGCATCTGTGTTTTACGTGCGCAATTTCTGATCTCAGTTCAGACCCGTATCTTATATTTTGAAAATATATGAGTCCCGCAAACTTTGAGCTGCCAAGTTGTTGCTCGTTAAAAATTCTAGAGTTCATCATTGACTTCCACCACTTCCTGCAGCCAGAGTGCACCTTCCCATTAAGAGGTGCAGGCTGCTTTTAAGTGGTGCTATCCACTCGCGATATCTGGGCCCCGTGCTGGTGAGCAGCCACTCAACAGCGCAGGGAGCGCTGGCTGCACGCAGCAAACACCGAATTCACCAGGCAGCACAAATGTTACCTGCTGCCTGCATCTCAACGACCGGGCACGGGTTAATCGCGCACCATGATCCCCACGCCCGTTTTCGGGGGTTAACCAATTTAACCTCCATTGTGTCCTCCATGGGGGCACAGACTGAAGACCTTAGGGGATAAATTGAAGGGAATACTGTTTTCTGGTCTCCAAAACTCCAGGGCCGGGATTCAAAACAACATCTCTCCAGGATCTAGTAGGAACTACTGGGCCGCTCCTCCCGCTGAGATTGACTAGCCGAAACCAGGGTTCAGTACCATTAGCATGGCAGGAGTTCTCACATGCTTAGGATATCAGCATACACGAGCCCTCAGAGGCTTTTAGAGGCTTGCACATATTACAGAAACGAAGCCAAGCTGCCCAGGGAGCCGCAACAGAAATGAAGCCTACAACAATGCAGCCCACATCCCAAAACTCAGCCGCCATGAGACGATAGCCACCTCGCTCAAGGGGCTCACAGTCTGTGTTTAGAACCAGCCACTTCCCTTGACCCTGGCCCTCGGGTATCACCCAGAAGGAACACAAATTAGGCCTGTGCAAGAACACCCAGAGAAAGCTCACTGTTAGGAAGCAGTAGCCAGTATTAAGATGGAGGAGATGTAATGAAAGAATCTTTGGCTTGTGATTTGGTTGTGGTGTTCACTAATGTCCTTTGATAATTGTGGCATTGGTGAGGTGATGTGACCTGTGACCTTTGTATTCATGGCGAGCTGCCTACGGGGGCCACATTTCACGCTGGCAGCTCGCCTCAACCATACAAATCGGGGGTGACCTGAAAACTGGGAGGATTCCTCCACTGACTTGTCCAGGCAGTCTTCATTCTCACCTTGCCCCCCCCCCCCCCCCGCCCCACTGGGAGAAAAAAAATCACCCCCATTTAATTTAACAACTTTGTTAAAGTAACTCACACCAGAATTTGAAATGAATGGTTGCCTGTTCACAGCTCGGCTCAGTTCATACCATTCTCACCTCTGAGTCAGAAGGGTGCAGGCTCAAGTACCACCTTTAGGGCCGGGATGGGCTGTACAATGGGATGACCTTCACCTTAACCGGAGAGGTACCCATATCATTGCAGATAGGGTAAATACGGCAAAAAATTGGTTTGTTCCATTATGAAAAATTTGTATGTTCAGCGTAGAAATATGAACTGTTCATAGCCCATAGCTGACACGCAGTAAATTAAGCTTTGTATTTTGTGAAGTTCCTCTCCTATTTTTAATTGATGGATGCATATGAAGCATTGTTTCACTTGTTTGAGAGATCTCATACATCTGAGAATTCCTGGAGGTGTTATTTTTGACACACAATTGGATTAAAAAGCAGGAGCTTGGAAACAGACTAAGAGCGTTTCAAAAGCTATCCGTCTGAACAGGTGCAGGAGTTCCTGGAAACAAACCCAAAATTAAGCTGATGGTCAAATATAGGCTGAATTCACAGTACAGTAATGAGAACTTTGTCAATTTGACAGAGAAATGTAAACTAAATCAGAAGCAGTGTTGACCCCATTATTGACACAGAGGGGCTAACAGTCCTTCATCTCCAAAGTTCTGCACTCGTTTTTTTGTTTTCATCCTGAGACAGTTCTGTGGAAAAGTGTACATGCAAAACACCGTTAATTACATTTTACTGCATTCTACAAAGGTTTTTAAAAGGTTTTTTTAAATGTTAGTCTCTTTTTAAAGTAGATTTAAGGTCTTTTCAGGAGTTGCGGGTCACTCGCCATCCAGTGCCACGCCTCAATCTGAGTTATGGCATGTCCATTTTCAGCTTTTTATAGTGTCATGTGGTTGGTCTGCAAGATAGGCCAATGGGCAACATCGTCCACAAGGTCCCTGTTTCGTCATTGGCCCCGCTACGCATTATTGGATCGACAATCCAGCAATTTGCGGCACAAATATAGAGTGATGTTAATGGTGAGCTTAAAAGTTCAATTAACGGCCTTCCCTGCCAAACCTGCTATTGCAGCAATTTCAGGCCACTAGACCCTAAATGCTATGAGACAGAGCAGCTGCTCCCAGTCTATCAATTCTCCCAGTTTCACAGAGACATCTTTATGATAGCCAGGTGCCATCACGTCAAGTTGCAGTGACAAACTGGCGTTCCCTTCACAGGAAGAAATGTTTTGTGTAAGCCATATGGTTTACCTATTAGGTTTACGAGTGTATAGATTCAATTAGTTCCAGAAGCACAACACCTAATCGTGGGAAGAGAATCTACTGCTGAACTGTTAGTTGCAAAGCAAATCTACAAGTACACATTTGTGAATGGAATGCATTAGGTGATAAGGCGATAACAGTTCGATTAGATAGAAGGTCTTTGTCAGCACATTAATTTTATCCTGTGAGGTTGTTTGTTCTGCAACTTTCCTCTGGTATAATGATTGTGGAGTATCTCATTAAAAGTCCAGAATCAAAAACAGAAATAAGCAGACAGCGCAACATAAACTTATCCACATTAAATTGTGTTACCTGTTGGCATGAACCTATATCTTCCTGAAGTCTTTTACATTCCTCTTCACTATTTCCCAAATCCCTTACTTTTAGCAAATTTTAATATGATGCTGAAGTCCAAATCATCAACATACATCAAGAATAAAAGTAGACCTCACACTGGCTGCTGTGGTACACAACTTCTAATCCTTCTCCAATCTGAGCATCACCCATCAACCCTAACCGTTTGTTTCCATCAACCAACATCCTATCTATACTGCTACACTTCCTGTTATTCATTAGGCGTGAATTTTTGTAACAAGTTTCCTGTGAAACATCTTATTGAACACCTTCTGAAAATTGTAAACAATTTTACAACACCAAGTTATAGTCCAGCAATTTTATTTTAAATTCACAAGCTTTCGGAGGCTTCCTCCTTCCTCAGGTAAATGTCCAGAGGAAGGAGGAAGCCTCCGAAAGCTTGTGAATTTAAAATAAAATTGCTGGACTATAACTTGGTGTTGTAAAATTGTTTACAATTGTCAACCCCAGTCCATCACCGGCATCTCCACATCATGACCTTCTGAAAAGTAAGACATCTACTGTGTTCTGTTTACTTCTTCAGAAAACTCTATTACACTTTTCACAAGCAACTTGCTTTTAACAAATACATGCTGACTTTCGTTGATTAATCCATGCATTTCTAAGTAGATCTCAGATTAAGTATTTTCCCACAACTGATGTTACGCTAATTGGTCTATAGTTACCCAGTTTATCCTTCTTTGCTTTAATGAACAGAAATATTATGGAGATAGAGTGAAACATGTCTGTACATCGAGGTAGTTGTTTCATTTCTTTGAGAATAGGGTTGGGAATTTCCTTGGAGCAGCTCCCATTCTAGCGCTGTAAATTCACCGTGCAAAAACAGGTGAAGTTACAGTGCTGGAGAGGGAGCAGCTGCGAGGATTCAAGGCCTAGGTAAACCCATTACATAAGCGTTGGTTGGAAAAATTCTCAGTGGATTTCACCTCCTTCTATTATTCGCTAGAAGGGCAGGATACACCAGGGAAAGTTAGAGCTCATTCAACTTTTGCATTGGCCACTTCCTGGGCCAACATGCAGAAGCAGCAACCTGGAGCAGTTTAGAACATAAGAACATAAGAACATAAGAAATTGGAGCAGGAGTAGGCCAATCGGCCCCTCGAGCCTGCTCCGCCATTCAATAAGATCATGGCTGATCTGATCCCAACCACAAATCTAAAGAACACAAGAAGTCGGAGCAGGACCCGGCCACACAGCCCCTGGGCCCTCTCCGCCACCCACAGGGCATTGACCGATCCGAACTCAGCTTCATGTCCAATTTCCTGCCCGCTCCCCATAACCCCTAATTCCCTTTACTTCTAGGAAACTGTCTATTTCTGTTTTAAATTTATCTAATGATGTAGCTTCCACAGCTTCCTGGGGCAGCAAATTCCACAGACCTACCACCCTCTGAGTGAAGAAGTTTCTCCTCATCTCAGTTTTGAAAGAGCAGCCCCTTATTCTAAGATTATGCCCCCTAGTTCTAGTTTCACCCATCTTTGGGAACATCCTTACTGCATCCACCCGATCAAGACCCTTCACAATCTTATATGTTTCAATAAGATCGCCTCTCATTCTTCTGAACTCCAATGAGTAGAGTCCCAATCTACTCAACCTCTCCTCATATGTCCGCCCCCTCATCCCCGGGATTAACCGAGTGAACCTTCTATGTACTGCCTCGAGAGCAAGTATGTCTTTTCTTAAGTATGGAGACCAAAACTGTATGCAGTATTCCAGGTGCGGTCTCACCAATACCTTATATAACTGCAGCAATACCTCCTTGTTTTTATATTCTATCCCCCTAGCAATAAAAGCCAACATTCCGTTGGCTTTCTTGATCACCTGCTGCACCTGCATACCAACTTTTTGATTTTCTTGCACTAGGACCCCCAGATCCCTTTGTACTGCAGTACTTTCCAGTCTCTCGCCATTAAGAAAATAACTTGCTCTCTGATTTTTCCTGCCAAAGTGCATAACCTCACATTTTCCAATATTATATTGCATCTGCCAAATCTCCGCCCACTCACCCAGCCTGTCTATATCCCCTTGCAGGTTTTTTATGTCCTCCTCACTCTCTACTTTCCCTCCCATCTTTGTATCATCTGCAAATTTTGATATGTTGCACTCGGTCCCCTCCTCCAAATCGTTAATATAGATTGTAAAGAGTTGGGGACCCAGCACCGACCCCTGTGGAACACCACTGGTTACTGGTTGCCAGTCCGAAAATGAACCATTTATCCCAACTCTCTGCTTCCTGTTCGATAACCAATCCTCCACCCATGCCAGAATATTACCCCCAATCCCGTGATTTTTTATCTTAAGTAATAATCTTTTATGTGGCACCTTGTCGAATGCCTTCTGGAAGTCTAAATACACTACGTCCACTGGTTCCCCTTTATCCACCCTATACGTTATATCCTCGAAGAACTCAGTTTACATGTTTTCACCATACATTTCTGTCTTCGCTTGGCAGCCAGGGCAAGAAGCACTTTTATGCTGTTGTGCTACAAGCTGGCATCAAGATATAGCTTTTCAGTTCTCACCACTGGTTATTGCAATGCTTTGGTATGCTTCTATTTGTGGATGATGGTTGCATGAATGGAATGTTGCATTGTCATTTTCTTCCTTATTCTTTGAAAGAATTGCAAATCCATTCATTCAACCTTGCCTTGATTTCAATGGACAGAAATTCATGGACAGTGCGCTCACAATTTTCTAATTGAGAAAGGGTCTCCACTGCTAGTGCAGACTTGGAAAATTACACCCCCTCCCCCACCCCCCATGTAAAGTTCAGGAGGAAACAGGAAAAGCTTCAGCTGTGATACCAGCATCCTATGCTTGAATTGCCTGCTGACACTCAAAAATAACAGGCTTATAGATGGAGAATGGTTATTTGAGTGAGGCACTGAAGGGCAGTTGTACATGTTCCACTATTCTGATGATCCAACACTTCATTGGAAATTATTAATCAGAGTAATATTACCAAAAACATTAAATAAAGTATAGTTCTCATAATACTGATTTTTAAAATCATTCTTCAGAACAGCCAGAATAATAAAAGCAAAAATGGTGGCCCTGAATTCCACTAAGGCCAGAGAAAGGCACTCTTAGCTTCTGCTGGACTGTAAAATGGCTTCAGGGAAATTGGGCCGGACTTGGACACGCTGGAGCTCAGTCCAGGCTGCCAATTTTCGATAGGCCTGGTTGGGTGGAACCTCCATCTGCCCCAACATGACCCATGATGTCAGAGAGAGCAGGGCCAAAGATTTTTGTTATCTTTTAAGTTGTTACATTACATTAAGAAGAAATCGAGAAGTTTTGATGTAAGATACTTATAGACTACTAGCAATTCTGTATGTTATATTAGGAAGACCAAAGCCATTGTCTTTGGTCCCCGCCGCAAACTCCGTTCCCTAGCCATCGACTCCATCCCTCTCCATGGCCACTGTCTGAGCCAGACCGTTCTCAACCTTGGCATCCTATTTGACCCTGAGATGAACTTACGGCCACATATCCGGTCCATCACCAAGACCGCTTTCTTCCACCTCCGTAACATCATCCGTCTCCGCCCTGCCTCAGCTCATTTGTTGCTGAAACCCTCATCCATGCCTTTGTTACTCTAGACTTGACTTTCCAATGCTTCCCTGGCCGGCTTCCCATCTTCCACCCTCCATAAACTTGAGCTCATCCAAAACTCTGCGGCTCGTATCCTAACTCGCGCCAAGTGCCATTTACCCATCACCCCTGTGCTCGCTGATCTACATTGGTTCCCGGTATGGGAATGCCTCGATTTTAAAATTCTCATCCTTGTTTTCAAATCTCTCCATGGCCTCACCCCTCCCTATTTCTGTAACCTCCCCCAGCCCTACAAACCTCCGAGATCTCTGCGCTCCTCCAATTCTTGCCTCTTGCGCATCCCCGATTTTAATCCCTCCACCATTGGCGACCATGCCTTAGCTGCCTAGGCCCTAAGCTCTGGAATTCCGTCCCTAAACCTCCCCACCTCTCTACCTCTTTCTTTTCCTTTAAGACGCTTCTTAAAACCTACCTCTTTGACCAAGCTTTTGGTCATCTGTCCTAATATCTCCTTATGGGGCTCAGAGTCAAATTTTGTTTGAAAATCACTGAAGCGCCTTGGGACATTTTACTACATTAAAGGTGCTATATAAATGCAAGTTGTTGTTGTTGTTAAAGGATGAAAATGAGAATGGAATGAACTAGAGTTGATGTCCAGTAGAATAGAGTGACTGCACGCAGTTAACTAAATAGCAGTCATTAAGGACATGAACCTTTGTGTTATGTAAATATGAAAATGAAACCTGTAGTAACTCACATCAAGCTATACGGAGTGATACTCCAATATGTGGCATTAAGAGACTTCACATGGTTACAGGACACTCTGAGCACTCATCTAATCTCTAGGTGTGGCCAAGCTTGGATTTTAAAAGCACGTCAATTGAAGGAAGAAGGGAAGACTGAGGGAGATAAAGAGTTCTATGGTTTTGAAGTCCTGGGAAAAATGAGTTACAGTGGGAGACAGTAGGATAAGTCTTGTTTTTAATACTGTGAAAGGGAGATTGCAGGGAGGACGGTGCATTTGGCGCTTAGAAGGAACAAGAGATTAAATTTCCGAAGAAAACTGATCATAGTAGTATGGATAAAATAGAGAAAGACACTGCAGCTTTAGCTGAGCAATTGTAACGTGAGGTCTCCTGCACCCTTCACATCACTGTGTATGTTGTCTGTGTGTATCATTTTCCTATTATAAACTCTATGAGTGAAGACTTTACGTCTAGATGTCACATTCCCTGGCACAAAGAAAACAACTCCAAGCTCACCTGCTTAACAGACTTAACAGAAAGTGGTTAGGTGACTGTTACATAGTATAACAGTAAGCAGCATTAAAGAAATTAAAGAAGCAAAGAACACGTGAACAGCAAACACAGGCTTCAACTTGAGAACTGATCTGAGGTGTTCAACAAAGTAGTCACCTATTCAATGTAGAGGAAATCACAAAGTGAATTACTGAATTACATAGAAACATAGGAAATAGGAGCAAGAGTAGGCCATTCGGCCATTCGGGCTTGCTCCACCATTCAAAATGATCATGGCTGATCGTCTAACTCAGTACCCTGTTCCCGCTTTTTCCCCATATCCCTTGATCCCTTTAGCGTTAAGAAATATATCTATCCCCTTCTTGAATACATCTAATGACTTGGCCTCCACTGCCTTCTGTGGTAGAGAATTCCACAGGTTCACCACCCTCTGAGTGAAGAAATTTCTCCTCATCTCGGTTCTAAATGGCATACCCCATATCCTGAGACTGTGACCCCTGGTTCTGGACTCCCCAGTCATCGGGAATATCCCCCCTGCATCTAGTCTGTCTAGTCCTGTTAGAATTTTATATGTTTCGATGAGATCACCTCTCATTCTTCTAAACTCTAGTGAATATAGGCCTAGTCGACCCAATCTCTCCTCATACATCAGTCATGCCATCCCAGGAATCAGTCTGGTAAACCTTCGTTGCACTCCCTCCATGGCAAGGACATCCTTCCTCAGATAAGGAGACCAAAACTGCACACAATACTCCAGATGTGGTCTCACCAAGGCCCTGTATAACTGCAGTAAGACATCCCTGATCCTGTACTCAAATCCTCTTGCAATGAAGGCCAACATACCATTCGCCTTCCTAACTGCTTGCTGCACCTGAATGCTCGCATGAATACACCACATCCACTGGTTCTCCCCTATCTGTTCTACTAGTTACATCCTCAAAAAACTCCAGTAGATTTGTTAAGTATGATTTCCCTTTTATAAATCCATGCTAATTTTGTCCAATCCCGTTAATGCCCGCCAAGTGTTCTGTTATCACATCTTTTATAATAGACTCTAGCATTTTCCCCACTACTGATGTTAGGCTAACTGGTCTGTAATTCCCTGTTTTTTCTCTCCCTCCTTTTTTAAATAGTGGGGTTACATTTGCCACCCTCCAATCTGTAGGAACTGTTCCAAAGTCTAGAATTTTGGAAGATGATCACCAATGCATCCATTATTTCCAGGGCCACTTCCTTTAGTACTCTGGGATGTAGATTATCAGGCCCTGGGGATTTGTCAGCCTTTAGTCCCATTAATTTCCCTAGCACTTTTTTTTTTACTAATACTAGTCTCCTTCAGTTCCTCCCTCTCACTAGACCCTTGGTTCCCGAACATTTCTGTGAGGTTATTTGTGTCCTCCTTTGTGAAGACAGAACCAAAGTATGTTTTAATTGTTCTGCCATTTCTTTGTTCCCTATTATAATTTCCCCCATTTCTGACTGTAAGGGACCTACATTTGTCTTCACTAATCTTTTTCTCTTGACATATTTATAGAAGCTTTTACAGTCAGTTTTTATGTTCCCTGCTAGTTCACTCTCATACTCTATTTTCCCCTCTTAATCAATCTCTTTGTCCTTCTTTGCTGAATTCTGAACTGCTCCCAATCCTCAGGCTTGCTGCTTTTTCTGGCAATTTTATATGTCTCCTCTTTGGATCTAATACTATCCCTAATTTATTTTGTAAGCCATGGTTGAGCCACCTTTCCTGTTTTATTTTTGCTCCAGACAGGAATGAACAATTGTTGTAATTCCTGCACACGTTCTTTAAATATTAGCCATTGCCTATCCACCGTCATCCCTTTTAGTAAAGTTCCCCAATCTATCCTAGCCAACTCGCACCTCATACTTTCGTAATTTCCTTTATTTAGATTCAGGACCCTAGTTTTGGATTCAACTACTTCACTCTCCATCTTAATGAGGAATTCTATCATGTTATGGTCGCTCTTCCCTAAGGGACCCCGCACAACAAGATTGTTATAAACATTTCTCATTGCACAATACACAGTTTAGGATTGCCTGTTCTCTAGTTGGTTCCTCAACGTATTGGTCTGGAAAACCATCACATACACACTCCAGAAATTCCTCCTCCACAGTATTATTGCTAATTTGGTTTGACCAATCTAAATGTATATTAAAGTCACCCATGATTATAGTTGTATCCGTCTTGCATGCGTCTCTAATTTCCTGTTTAATGCCCTCCCCTACATCTCCACTACTGTTTGGGGACCTATAGACAACCCCCACCAACGTTTTCTGCCCCATGGTGTTTCTTAGCTCCACCCATTCAGATTCCATATTGTGATTTTCCGAGCCAATATCCTTCCTCACTATTGCATTGATTTCCTCCTTTACTAACAATGCTACCCCACCTCCTTTCCCTTTTTGCCTGTCCTTCCTAAATATTGAATTCCCCTGGATGTTCAGTTCCCATCCCTGGTCACCCTGCAGCCATGTCTCCGTAATCGCAACTATATCATAATCGTTAATAACTATCTGCGCTGTTAATTCATCTACCTTATTGCTCCGCGCATTAAGACACAATGCCTTTAGACTTGTTTTTTTAAGATTGCTAGTCATCTTAGTTTTATTTTGCACTATGGCCCTATTTGTTTTTTGCCCTTGTTTTCTCTGCCTTCCACTATTGCTTCTTCCCTTTCTGTCTTTTGTTTCTATCCTTGTTTCCCCCTCCTCTGTCTCCCTGCTCAGGTTCCCATCCCCCTGCCATTCTAGTTTAAACCTTCCCCAACAGCACTAGCAAACACCCCTGTGAGGACATCTGTCCCGGTCCTGCTCGGGTGTAACCCGTCCCGCTTGTAAAGGTCCCTCCTTCCCCAGAACTGGTCGCAATGTCCCAGGAATCTAAATCCCTCCCTCCTACACCATTCCTGCAGCCACGCATTCATCCTGTCTATTCTCCTGTTCCTATACTCACTAGCACGTGGCACCGGTAGTAATCCTGAGATCACTACCTTTGAATCCTGCTTTTTAATTTATCTCCAACTCCTTAAATTCACCTTGCAGGACCTCATCCTTTTTTTTACCTATGTCGTTGGTACCGATATGGACCACGACTACTGGCTGTTCACCCTCCCCCTCCAGAATGCCCTGCAGCCGCTCTGTGATATCCTTGACCCTGGCACCACGGATGCGACATACCATCCTGGAGCAGCTGCAGAAACGCCTATCTGTTACCCTTACAATTGAATTAGAGGAAGCACATGTAATAGTTTTCTCCTCCATGTTGAACACCACTTGGAGGAAGCACTGAGGGTAGCAAGGGCACAAAATGTACTCTGGGTGGGAGACTTCAATGTCCATCACCAAGAATGGCTCGGTAGCACCACTACTGACCGAGCTGGCCGAGTCCTGAAGGACATAGCTGCTAGACTGGGCCTGCGGCAGGTGGTGAGCGAACCAACACGAGGGAAAAACTTACTTGACCTCGTCCTCACCAATCTACCTGTCGCAAATGCATCTGTCCATGACAGTATTGGTAGGAGTGACCACCGCACAGTCCTCGTGGAGATGAAATCCCGTCATCGAGCCACATAAGGAGGTATTAGGACAAATGACCAAAAGTTTGGTCAAAGACCGTCATCTTAAAGGAGGAGAGAGAGGTAGAGAGGCGGAGAGGTTTAGGGAGGGAATTCCAGAGCTTAGGGCCCAGGCATCTGAAGGCACGGCCGCCAATGGTGGAGCGATTAAAATCAGGGATGCGCAAGAGGCAGGAATTGGAAGAGCACAGAGATCTCGGAGGGTTGTAGGGCTGGAGGAGGTTACAGAGATAGGGAGGGGGGGGCCATTGAGGGGTTTGAAAACAAGGATGAGAATTTTAAAACCGAGGCATTCCCGGACCGGGAGCCAATGTAGGTCAGCGTGCACAGGGGTGATGGGAGAACGGCACGTGCAAGTTAGGATACGGGCAGCAGAGCTCAAGTTTATGGATGGTGAAAGACGGGAGCCAGCCAGGAGACCATTGGAATAGTCCAGTCTGGAGTACCAAAGGCATGGAAGAGGGTTTCAGCAGCAGATGAGCTGAGGCAGTGGCGGAAACGGGCGACGTTATGGAGGTAGAAGTGAGCAGTCTTGGTGATGGAGCGGATATGTGGTCGGAAACTCATCTCAAGATCAAATAGGACGCCAAGGTTGTGAATGGTCTGCTCAAAATAAAAGAGCAGATGAAACTAAGGCTGAAGTTACAGCCCTCAAGCAAAGAAATTGAACTACCACAGAACAGGAAGACATTTGTCATGGAAATTAAATGTTGTACTGAAATACATTAACTCTTACTGTGCTGTACAGTCAGAAGTCAGTCAGTTGGTAACACTCTCGCCTCTGAGTCAGAAGGTTGTGGGTTTAAGTCCCATTCCAGAGAACTGAGCACAAAATTTAGGCTGACACTCCAATGCAGTACTGAGGGAGTGCTGCACTATTGGAGGTGCAGTCTTTTGGACAAGCCGTTAAACCGAGGACCCGTCTGCCCGCTCAGGTGGACATAACAGATCCCATGGCACTATTTCAAAGAAGAGCTGGGGAGTTCTCCCCGGTGTCATGGCCAATATTTATTCCTCAACCAACATCGCTAAAAAACAGATTATCTGGTCATTATCACATTGCTTTACGTGGGACCTTGCTGTGTGCAAATTGGCTGCCGCTTTTTTTTTATTCGTTCATGGGATGTGGGCGTCGCTGGCAAGGCCAACATTTATTGCCCATCCCTAATTGCCCTTGAGAAGGTGGTGGTGAGCCGCCTTCTTGAACCGCTGCAGTCCATATGGTGAAGGTTCTCCCACAGTGCTGTTAGGTAGGGAGTTCCAAGATTTTGACCCAGCGACGATGAAGGAACGGCGATATATTTCCAAGTCGGGATGGTGTGTAACTTGGAGGGGAACGTGCAGATGGTGTTGTTCCCATGCGCCTGCTGCCCTTGTCCTTCTAGGTGGTAGAGGTCGCGGGTTTGGGAGGTGCTGTTGAAGAAGCCTTGACGAGTTGCTGCAGTGCATCCTGTGGATGGTACACACTCCAGCCACAGTGCGCCGGTGGTGAAGGGAGTGAATGTTTAGGGTGGATGGGGTGCCAATCAAGCGGGCTGCTTGGTCCTGTATGGTGTCGAGCTTCTTGAGTGTTGTTGGAGCTGCACTCATCCAGGCAAGTGGAGAATATTCCATCACACTCCTGACTTGTGCCTTGTAGATGGTGGAAAGGCTTTGGGGAGTCAGGAGGTGAGTCACTCGCCGCAGAATACCCAGCCTCTGACCTGCTCTTGTAGCCACAGTATTTATATGGCTGGTCCAATTAAGGTTCTGGTCAATGGTGACCCCCAAGATGTTGATGGTGGGGGATTCGGCGATGGTAATGCCGTTGAATGTCAAGGGGAGGTGGTTAGACTTTCTCTTATTGGAGATGTTCATTGCCTGGCACTTGTCTGGCGCGAATGTTACTTGCCACTTATCAGCCCAAGCCTGGTCCAGGTCTTGCTGCATGCGGGCACGGACTGCTTCATTATCTGTGGGGTTACGAATGGAACTGAACACTGTGCAATCATCAGCGAACATCCCCATTTCTGACCTTATGATGGAGGGAAGGTCATTGATGAAGCAGCTGAAGATGGTTGGGCCTAGGACACTGCCCCGAGGAACCCCTGCAGCAATGTTCTGGGGCTGAGATGATTGGCCTCCAACAACCACTACCATCTTCCTTTGTGCCAGGTATGACTCCAGCCACTGGAGAGTTTTCCCCCTGATTCCCATTAACTTCAATTTTACTAGGGCTCCTTGGTGCCACACTCGGTCAAATGCTGCCTTGATGTCAAGGGCAGTCACTCTCACCTCACCTCTGGAATTCAGCACTTTTGTCCATATTTGGACCAAGGCTGTAATGAGGTCTGGAGCCGAGTAGTCCTGGGTCAAAATCCTGGAACTCCCTTCCTAACAGCACTGTGGGAGAACCGTCACCACACGGACTGCAGCGGTTCAAGAAGGCGGCTCACCACCACCTTCTCGAGGGCAATTAGGGATGGGCAATAAATGCCGGCCTTGCCAGCGACGCCCACATCCCGTGAACGAATAATAAAAAAAAGAACCCAAACTGAGCGTGGGTGAGCAGGTTATTGGTGAGTAAGTGCCGCTTGATAGCACTGTCGACGACACCTTCCATCACTTTGCTGTTGATTGAGAGTGGACTGATGGGGCGGTAATTGGCCGGATTGGATTTTTGGACAGGACATACCTGGGCAATTTTCCACATTGTCGGGTAGATGCCAGTGTTGTAGCTGTACTGGAACAGTTTGGCTAGAGGCGCAGCTAGTTCTGGAGCACAAGTCTTCAGCACTACAGCCGGGATGTTGTCGGGGCCCATAGCCTTTGCTGTATCCAGTGCACTCAGACGTTTCTTGATATCACGTGGAGTGAATCGAATTGGCTGAAGACTGGCTTCTGTGATGGTGGGGATATCGTGAGGAGGCTGAGATGGATCATCCACTCGGCACTTCTGGCTGAAGATGGTTGCAAACGCTTCAGCCTTGTCTTTTGCACTCACGTGCTGGATTCCACCATCATTGAGGATGGGCATGTTTACAGAGCCTCCTCCTCCCGTTAGTTGTTTAATTGTCCACCACCATTCACGACTGGATGTGGCAGGACTGCAGAACTTTGATCTGATCCGTTTCCTACGTTATTGCAGTGACCACATTTCAAAAGTAACTAATTGGCTGTAAAACGCCTTGGGACTTCCTGAGGTCACGAAAGGTGCTGTATAATTGCAAGCTCTTTCTTTTCCTTAGATACATTTACTTGTCTGGATGTAGCTAAGGTCTGAAAGCTGTTGATAAGCGATCTCATTCAGCAGAGACAATCTGTTCGGATACATGATTTTCTCAATACTTACCCCATCAAAGCCAGTTTTGAGCCAATGAAAAACTAAACTTTCTGAAGAAGAAAACAGATAAATTAAAGATTTTAAAATTGGGAATGGGATACAATAAATAGGTTGGATTGGATGGAATAAATATGAAATTGAAGAGGAAGAATGGAAAAGAAAGAATTGGAGAAAGGGCACAACAGAGTGAACTGAACTAAACTGTTTCATAGAATGGTTTCTTTTACTTTTTTCTCCTTTTTTTCAAAAGATTAATAATTACAAGTAATAAATTGAAATGGGAAATCTGACAACCATTTAACAATTAATGTTTCAGGCATAATTTTTTTTTAAAATTTAAAATGTACAAAAACATTTCTCTTAAAAAAAGAGAAAAATTATACCCTAGTTGCCCATGTGTATTCTCACACTGATCTAGTAACAGTGTATATTCTTACATTGACACAGTACTGATGTGTATTCTCACACTGATCTAGTAACAGTGTATATTCTTACATTGTCACAGTACTGGTCTGTATTCTCACACTGATCTAGTAACAGTGTATATTCTTACATTGACACAGTACTGGTCTGTATTCTCACACTGATCTAGTAACAGTGTATATTCTTACATTGACACAGTACTGGTCTGTATTCTCACACTGATCTAGTAACAGTGTATATTCTTACATTGACACAGTACTGATGTGTATTCTCACACTGATCTAGTAACAGTGTATATTCTTACATTGACACAGTACTGGTCTGTATTCTCACACTGATCTAGTAACAGTGTATATTCTTACATTGACACAGTACTGGTCTGTATTCTCACACTGATCTAGTAACAGTATATATTCTTACATTGACACAGTACTGGTCTGTATTCTCACACTTATCTGGTGTTGGTGTATATTCTGACACTGATTACGTATTGGTGTATATTTTCACACAGAGCTGGTATTCGTATATTTACTCACACTAATTTGACACTGGTATATTACTGGTGTATATTTTTAGACTGATTTAGCACTGACATATGGGGGCTAAATTGGGCTGCTACGTACACTTCTAAGCCTCGAAAATGGCGTCCGAAATGCGCGCGCACATTTCCAGCATGATGTGCGCAGGACGCCATCTTGGTAAAGGTGGCTGCACACGCTCACCTATCGAATGCCGCAGCATGTAGAGTAGGGAGATTATGGCGTTAATCAGTTTGCAATGCTGATTTGAAGCAGAGGGGGGCATTTTTGAACTCCCTGCTCCAGCCAACACACTGTCCTAACCTCGCACAACTGAACAGCAGTTAGGGCACAAAGGACCCCCACCAGTGTTATTTAAAGGGAGCATGCAGGAATTGCAGGTTAGTTGCTGGTACAATTGTGGGTGTTTGTGGAAGTTTCCTATACTTGGAGAAAGTTGCAATATTCTACAGAGAGTGGTCTGGGTGGTCATGTCGTGCTGTTAATGGTTTAAAATGGTGTGCTGACCAAAATTGCTTCAAGACACAGCTGGCCTACTAGGGCTTCCTCTGAGAATTGAACATGACTGGGGGCATGCAGAGAGGCCACGCAGATCAGGACAAGCTGCTACAAGAGGGAGGAGGAGGAGGAGACGCAGGGCATTCAGCAGGAGGCCATATCCAATGAGGGTCTTCAAGGACCATTTCTCTGACCTCAACTTCAGTGACGAGCAGTGCATCTGACGGCTGCGATTCACGGAAGAGGTTGTGACTGAGATTTGTCACCTGTGCCAGCCACAATTGCAGCCTCAGAGCAGGGCAAGGACAGCATTGCCTGCGGTTGTCAAGGTAACCATGGCGCTTAATTTTTGCGGCTCTGGCTCCTTTCAGGCTGCTGCTGGCGATATAAGCAACATCTCACAGTTTGCAGTGCACTGCAGTATAAGGGAGGTCACTGAGGCTCTTTACGCACTCCGAAACAGATTCATCTCAATCCCGCTTGATAGAGACAAGCAGCAGCAGCGAGCATGAGGGTTTGCTCACATTGCAGGCTTCCTCATGCTGCAGGGCGCCATTGACTGCAAGCATATTGCTATGCATGTTCCACATCTGAACTCGGCCATCTTCATGAACAGAAAAGGATTCCACTCCCTCAATGTGCAGCTGGTGTGCAACCACGTGCAGTACATCATGCAGGTCAATGCCAGCAATCCTGGCAGCATTCGTGACTCCTTCATTCCACGGCAGTCCAATGTACCACCCATATTTGAACCAGCACGACAAGTCAAAGGCTGGCTACTGGATGATAAGGGTAATCCCTTCATGAAGTGGCTCATGACTCCAGTCGGAACGTACGCATACGTGCACGGCAGATCTACAATGCTGCCACACGGAACATCATCAAGCATAGGCGTCCTCAAGCATGCTTCCACTGCCCGGACCACTCTGGAGTACTCAGTTGAGAGGGTATCAAGATTTGTCATTGTACGCTGCATGCTGCACAACCTCGCCATTATGAGGGGACAGCCCTTGCCACCACCCATCCAGTGAGAACCTGAGCCCGAGGCAGAGGAAAAGAAGGAAGAGGAGGAAGAGGAGAAGGAGGAAGAAGTGGAGGAGGAGACACATGTGCAGCAGGAAGTGAAGGAAGAGGCAACAAGGTAGACAGACCCTGTCTGCCAGGGCTCTACGTGATCAGATTATGAATGAGTGATACCAGTAACCTCAAGGACACCTCCCCATTCACCAACAGTCCCACACTCCTTACCCACATGACCATCAAATCGTCCTCTTTATGATCACACATTGCTTCCTCCCTCAGCTCATCACAGAAATGAAAGCCAACGCGAATGCAAATCCAAATCCAATGAACGTACGTAATAAAGGAAACAATGTGAGACTATTCACCTTTGTGCATTGCCTTAGTGCCTGTCATTTGTGTGCCTTTACCTATCCTAGTGCTCCTACGAGGTGCATCCCCAGTGGCTGGAGGGAAGGCTGGTGGAGGAAGGCTGCTGACCTGCAATTGAGGACCATGCAGATGTACTTGGAGGACGACCTCAAGCAGCTCTGGGCCGAGAGGGCCCGGCTTCAGACTGCACCATCGCAGCATGGGCTGCAGCAGTCTGGCCTGGCTGGCTGACAGGCAACAGCAAGGGCACTGGCGGAATGGCAGGGGTGGGAGCAGGAATGCTGTCATCCTGAGAGAGGACAGTAGGTTCGCCTTCCATGGCGCCACTGGCACTGTCCTGGGGCGGCGCCTCAGCAATTCTGGTGATCTGTTGGAGAACGGATTGCTGGAGTGCTGTGATGCCCTGGAAGCCCTGTTCCACACAGGTCCCCAGAGCCACGATAGCAGCAGTCTGAGCCTGTAACTCAGCAGTCTGAGCTTCCAAAGCAGCAGTCTGAGCTCCAAATGAAGCCTTCAGATCTTGGATGGCAGGTGTTTGTGCTGCAGTGGAAGCTGAGACATCGGACATCAGACCCTGTATCATGGTGAGTTCCACAGGTGCGCTGATGGAGGTGACCACCTGTTCCATGTGGGAAAGGATGGGCTCCAAGCTCTGTGCAAAGACCTGTGCCAGGTTGGAGCTGGACTCCTCCATGCCCCTTGGCATTATGCACAGGCTTTCTGGCAGGCTTTCCAGTGCACCAAGCATTTGGTGGTGTACGCCCATCAGACGTCTTCTGTAGCCTGGCCCATCGAAGTCATTATCTGACTCCCGGCAGCAGATCTAGAGTGTGACCTCACCCTCTGGCTAGCTGGTACCTGTGTATCTGTTCCCCCTGCCCTGGCTCCTGCGCCTCACCACATGTAGATCCCTCCTCTACCTTCTAAAGTGTCAGTCTCTGAGCTGGTGGCTGCGAGTGTAAGATCGAGTGACGGTGTGTCTGCATCATCACTGTCATTTTCCTCTGCCGCCTCTGACTGGGCAGGTTCCAGTTCTTGGGTATCTGAAATGACAAAGGGACACGGGTTGAGTTGTGGTGCGGGGAGAGGAGAAAGTAAGACGTCCGTGCTCACACCATCTGCAGCACGTGAGTCAGAAAAGATTGTGGGCTGAGGGAGAAGTGGGGAGTGCAAAGGAAGATTAGGTATGCAGAGACCCTCATCGTCGATACCTCCAGCACCACCAGTGGCCTCGGCCGCAGCGATGGACCAATGATGGCCAGCACTGTGTTCTCCGTGGGGGTGAGGACATGTAGACGTGTCTGTCCTCCCCCAGGTCTTCCTGTTGCCTGTTGTTATGCGCCACCTTCTCCTGAAAGAAAGAGGGAAGTGTGTCGGTGAGTGTCCTGCAAGATGTTTGGGTGATGTAGCTGTCATGGTTGAATAGCTGATAGTGTGTGTGACCTGTGAGTTGTGGGTGTGCGGCTTGCAAGAGTGGTAATGTATGAAGTTGAGATGTAGCATCTGATTTGCAGGGTTGCGTACTGATTGAAAGAGTTTGTTCGTAAGTAGGTGTCATGTGTGGAGCAGTGGATGAGGCTAGTGGTGCAGTTGGTAGGAGATGCCATGTGACAGTTGAACGCACACACCTTGACCAAACATGCCAAATCATTGAACTTCTTCCTGCACTGCATTCATGTGCGTAGAGTGACGCCCCGGCATTGACCTTGTCCACCAGAGCCTCACACTACCTCTTGAGGATGTGTCTGGAGGACCTCTTGCCCCCCCCCCCCCCTCCCTGTGGATATAGGATGCCCTCCATCTGACCACCTCTTCCACCAAGGTCTCCAGTGTACCATCTGAGCACCTTGGTGCACGCTCTCTCACAGGTGCAGCCATTCCTCAATATCTTCCAGCCCAGGAATCACTTCACCCCGCTTCCTGCAGCCACAGAGCGCCTCCCCTTTAAGAGGTGGAGGCTGCCTTTAAGTAGTGCTAGCCACTCCAGATATCAGGGCCCTCTGCTGCTGCGTACAGCCACTCACAGTGCAGGTAGCGCTAGCTGCACGCGGCAATCATGTAGATTAGCAGGCAGCACGAATGTTACGTGTTGCCTGCATCTCGACGACCGGGCGACGGTTAATCGCACGCCACAAGCCCCGTGTCCGTTTTCGGGGGTCAACCAATTTAACCCCCATATTCTCAACGCAACACTTACACGTTACACTTACACATTGGTGGACTAATTGTGTGTATTTGCACAGATCCATGGTAAATATGGGGTGGAGCCATACAACCCGATAGGGATGAAGAGAAACCATCCCGCCCTCCTCCACGGGTGTTTTTGCGTTGGGTCACTTTTTCTGTACAGCTGGGGACCAGTGTTCCCATTGGGATGAACCTCCCACTCTCCCTCTGTAGGGGTGTGTTCATTGTGGCATTTGTGAGAACACTTGTTTATATAGGTCTCCAGAGATTGTGGGGATTCCGAACTGCTTGACATTTCCCAGCTCTAGGTGGGGGATGCATGTTCTTGCTGCTAACAGTGAGAGTTGTGGCCGACAATGGCAAACCTTCTCCCATCATAAACATGTGGGTTAGGCACTTGTGGGACATATAGCGGTGAGACCGCATCGCAGCTTCATTTTCATTACTTGTTATTGCTCAATACTAAGTGGTTAGGGCCAAATCTGATCATAGAATCATAGAAGGTTACAGCACGGAAAGAGGACATTCGGCCCATCAAGTCCAAATTGGCTCTATGCAAGAGCAATCCGGCTACTCCCACTCCGCCCTATCCCCATAGCCCTGCACATTTTTTCATTTCAAGTACTTATCCAATTCCCTTTTGAAGGCCATGATTGAATCTGCCTCCACCAACCCCTCGGGCAGTGCATTCCAGATCCTAACCACTCACTGTGTAAAAATGTTTTTCCTTCTATCACCTTTGGTTCTTTTGCCAATCATCTTAAATCTATGTCCTCTAGTTCTTGACCCTTCCGCCAATGGGAAAAGTTTCTCTCTATCCACTTTGTCTAGACCTTTCATGATTTTAAACACCTCTATCAAATCTCCTCTCAACCTTCTCTGTTCCAAGGAGAACAATCCCAACTTCTCCAGTCTATCCACGTAATTTAAGTCCCTCATCCCTGGAATCATTCTAGTAAATCTCCTCTGCACCCTCTCCAAGGCCTTCACATCTTTCCTAAAGTGCGGTGCCTGGAACTGGACAGCTGTGGCTGAATCAGTGTCTTATAAAGGTTCATCATGACTTCCTTGCTTTTGTACTCTATACCTCTATTTATAAAGCCCAGGACCCCGTATGCTTTTTTAACCACTTTCTCAACCTGCCCTGCCACCTTCAACAATTTATGCACATACACCCCCAGATCTCTCTGTTCCTCCACCCCTTTTAGAGTTGTGCCCTCTAGTTTATATTGCCAATACCTGAACAAATATCCTAACTGAACAAATAAAGTGATTCAGATGAATAAATAATATTGCATGCATTCCAGATAAAACACAGAATGCTCCTGATTTTAAAAAAAATGCTCATAAAAGAAGGATTTATCACCTTCTCTCACTTATTTGACACACTTCTGAGAACAAACAAGTTTTTCAGTACTCTCAGGTCAGGGTGACCCTGCAACAATAGCTCGGGACAGAGCTTTCCAAGAAGAACTGGACCTGAAAAGGCATTGGAGAAAATGGCAGAAGCAGAGTGAGTGATCCAATGACGTACAAGTTCCCAGGGAATCTCAATATGGAAAGGAAGATCCACGCCTCCAGATTACTCCCCAAGGGGTGAAGGTGAAAATAACATCCTGTAGAGTTCATGGGGCCAATAATCCAATGCACTTTGGGCATAGTCAAACCATGTCATGGGGTGCTGAGGCCTGCTGCATGGCGGTTGCACATGACCCAGAACAATGCGGCACAGAAATGCCCGTGGTGCTGTAGACAAGTACACCACCCGCGTGTTAGCTTCACTTAAGGTCTCAAAAAGTGTCAATGAGGTCCTTGCTGTATATTGCGCTCTCAGCACCTGAGCAGGACAACAGTTGCTCAGCGTCCATGGTAAATGTGGGGTTCCAGAGTCAGCCATGTTGCCTTCTCTTACTTAAAAAGCAGTGGGCTTGGTAATTTTATTACCTCACTGTATTTTAGCCCACTGATTTTTTTTTCTGATTATTAACACTTGTCATTCTTACTGGAACTATGCACACTTTCTTCAAGATGATTCACCCCCTTTCCAAACTCCAAAGTGTTCGCCAAAGGATCTGCAATTGTACAGAGCCTACATAGCAACTTTGGGAATCCCATTGCGCTTCTACCTCTATTTGCAGGTCGGTGGAGGCATGTTAGCCATGTGCCTTTACAGCTCCGGCATTCGATAAGAAGGCAGAAATAAGTCAGCACATTTTTACACAATTCAAAGGATTTGTACCTGCACATGTTCCCAAGAGATGTGCATGCAGATGATATGATTTTCTGAGAGTCCATGGCAGAACTCTGCAGCCTCCTCCGACAGTCCTTGAAACCACGTTGACGACAGGGAGTGTAACTTAGACTGAGAATTAAAAGGTGCAGCTGCTACCAGCGTCAGCTGAGATAGGTGGCAGGTGAAATATTTGGAGAGTATCTCTAGTGATTTCTGCAACTGGCAATGTTTTACATATCACATAGAATATATAGCACTGAATCAGGTCATTCGGCCCAACTGCTCCATGTCGGTTTTTATGTTCCATAGGAGCCTACTCCCACCACCCTTCATCTAACGCTATCAGCATATCCTTCTATTCAAACATAGAAACATAGAAAATAAGAGCAAGAGTCGGCCATTTGGCCCTTCGGGCCTGCTCTGCCATTCAAAATGATCATGGTTGATCGTCTAACTCAGTACGCTGTTCCCGCTTTTTCCCCATATCCCTTGATCCTTTAGCATTAAGAAATATATCTATCTCCTTCATGAATACATCTAATGACTTGGCCTCCACAGCGTTCTGTGGTAGAGAATTCCACAGGTTCACCACCCTCTGAGTGAAGAAATTTCTCCTCATCTCGGTGATCGAAACTAGTCCAGGAGACCACATTGAATATGACTTGTATTACTTGGCACCCACCTTTTGTATGGTGTGATCTCTGCATCAGCCAGGAACTGAACCAACTCTCTTTTGAAGGACACAGTCACCTCACAAGCTAGCAACTTGTTCCATAGGTCTACTATTCTCTGGGAAAAGAAGAACCGCCTAACATCTAACCTAGTTCTACCCTTGTGTAACTTACAAACATGACTCCTGGTCCTCCCCAATCTATCTAATTGAAATAATTTACCAATGAGAATACAATCTAGTCCCTTTATTATTTTATAGATCTCAATCAAATCTTCCTGATTCTGTAGATGTTCTTTTCTTTTGTGCTATTCTGGCATACACATGTATGGATGAACAGTGAGGCAAACACACATGAACATGCAGGCACACACATGATTATAGACTAGAGTTGCCACCTTAAAAATTAGACAGTGGGTAAGGTGCGGCAGGAAAGGATCATGGCTTGAGGTGTAATGTTTCTTTTATTGCTGTAAGTTCACCGAAGATCTTAATAACTTATACCTCCATATCATAAGACACAATATCAAGTAAACTTGTTGACTTAGATAAAGGTTTTGTTTGTCTGGTTTATATATTTTGAAACTTGTTGGGGAAGGGTGGGTGGCAAATACATGAAAGGTTAATTCTGCCATGAGGTCTCCATGTGTTCTTTAGGTTTGCTGAAGTTTCAAAATAATTGCAAGAAACTGCGGTCAGCCAGCAGTCTGAAGAATGAATAGAGAAAACCACATTACTGACATTTCCTCCACTGAAGATCAGGCGCAAAAGATATCACTAACCAAGTTATACAGCGTTAAACAAGCCACAAGCAAATCTTCTGTTTTAAGTATGTCGGAGGTCAGCATTTTGCAACATAACCAGCACAAATGTGCATCTATCTATAGCAATTTAGAAACCAAGAGATTGCTAGTCAGTCAAATTCCGTCTTATTAAGTTAGAAACCAAGCCTTCTATTTAGTCAAAATTATAGTGCCTTTTTCTTAGCCTCTAAGTTTAATGAAAAGTATACCCTCTTCTCCTTCAAAGTCTCCTTCCCCTTTCCCTAACCTGCCTTTCCTGCAGTAGAATATACCAGGAATCAAAATAAGCACTTTGTTCACCCAAGAGAGTTTCAAAATTAACCAGTGACTGGGTCGTGAACTGCAGCACTGCCTTAAATACAATGACTGGTACACATAGAGCATTTTTTTAATTATTCGTTCACGGGATGTGGGCGTCGCAGGCGAGGCCAGCATTTATTGCCCATCCCTAATTGCCCTTGAGAAGGTGGTGGTGAGCTGCATGAGGTTATTAGAAGTGGAAAACATACAGCCATGTTTGTTGTGGTCAGATCCACTCTCCAATAATTGTCTTAATTGGTATTTTAGTCATGGTGCAGTGCTATTCTATTATAGCTTGAGGAAATTCAAAATTGAAAATGCAGAGTTAAAGTAATTGCAGTCTGTGCTAAATTGGCAGCAGTAATAATATTGGGCCACACTGGATTCAGAGCCAGATAACATGACATTGAAATTCCTGCGTGCTTGTTGTAGTTCATTGATTGCTGCGCTTTCATCAAATTATTATGTGCGCATTTTTAACAAAGCCATTAACCCATTCATCTTAGAAAATGGTTCAACATCATTTGAGAACATTTTGATTTACCCACCAGACACAGACTAATCGCCTGCAAACGGCCACAACCCAATTTCTAGGCTATGTTCACTCTAGAGAAAGCTGTACTTTTACGCTAAATAATGGAGTCATCTTACCTCTTTTTTCCTCAGTAGAACCCCGATATGCCAGACTTTCAATAGTACTGCATGAAAGCAGTCATGCCAGGATGATCAACAGTCAGCATAATCTGACAGGCCATTGCCAGCCACATTACCATCAATCTAAATGAAAAGCACTTCTTGGCATTTGAGATTCTACGTCTTAATGTCTTTCATTGATATTTGGTTTTTTTTATTCATTCATGGGATGTGGGCGTCGCTGGCAAGGCCAGCTTTGATTGCCCATCCCTAATTGCCCTTGAGAAGGTGGTGGTGAGCCGCCTTCTTGAACCGCTGCAGTCCGTGTGGTGAAGGTTCTCCCACAGTGCTGTTAGGTAGGAAGTTCCAGGATTTTGACACAGTGACGATGAAGGAACAGCAATATATTTCCATGTCGGGATGGTGTGTGACTTGGAGGGGAACGTGCAGGTGATGTTGTTCCCATGCGCCTGCTGCCCTTGTCCTTCTAGGTGGTAGAGGTTGTGGGTTTGGGAGGTGCTGTCGAAGAAGCCTTGGCGAGTTGCCGCAGTGCATCCTGTGGATGGTACACACTGCAGCCACAGTGCGCCGGTGGTGAAGGGAGTGAATGTGTAAGGTGGGGGATGGGGTGCCAATCAAGCGGGCTGCTTTGTCCTGGATGGTGTCGAACTTCTTGAGTGTTGTTGGAGCTGCATTCATCCAGGCAAGTGGAGAGTATTCCATCACACTCCTGACTTCAATATGTTCTACCTTTACTGAGTGAAATGCATTTGTCACAATTTATGTGAAATTAAAGCTCCCACAAGCTAATACTGATGCTTTTTTGTATATTAGGTGACAATAACAACAGGTTGCAACTAGCTGAAACTGAACTGAGGGCAGATGTCTCCCAAATTAGATACATTTCTTTCAGAAAATAACATTTTGGGATACACTACATGTGTAATTTGAGACAGAACATGTGGTAAGTGTAGCATGCTCGTGAAGAAAAAAGTGACTTTGGGGTTTGATTTTGACCTGAAGCTGGGAACTCAGCGAATGGTGTGAGAATATTGGAATTATGGAAAAACTGACATCTTTTTCTTCATGCTACTAACCATCATGCTCTGCAGGCTATGCTGCATGTTTTGCTGAATTGTAAACTGTTAACCTTTGACCAGTGCCAAACCCTTGTCACCCTCATTGTGAGGCAAGGCAGCTTCGTGACAAAAGAGGAACAATGACCCAAAAAGCGGAACAATAATCCAAAAATAAGGATAAGATCAGGACCATGACGAAATAGTTAGACGAGTGCGGTCAATCAAACTGCCACCTTGAGAAACTACCTTGCAATGGGTCTTGTGGTTAGATGAGTAATGTAAAAACAAGCTGACCATCTTGAATTCTTTGAAAAACAACTTCATTAATCTATAAGGGTCTTACGAATATTGTTCCATATATGGTGTGAGGGTCCTGCCAGGGGGATATAAAAACCCAAAGTCTTTTGAGCTCAGGGCAGAGGAATCAGCAAAGACCACCCAGCTATCGAAAGAACACCAAGCTGTCTGAAGACGACACTGCTGTCAGGAGAACACCTGATTATCAGAAGACTTCCTCACAGTGGAAAACTTGAAACAACCACATCGCCAACATAATAAGATTTCTGCCAAGAGATCAAGTGGGGCAATATCGTTTTGATCTTTGTTATCTAAATATTTGATACCTTTACATGTTTGATTTGACTACTAATAAACGAGACATTGTTTACCAATTAGTGACACTTCCGAATCTGTTACAGTGGGTTGATTTTCACGTACGAAACCCAAAAGTGAAATGAACGGGTTACAATCTACAATTGCAACTCAATTGAAGGCCATTAATTTTGCTTCCAAGTTTCACGCCGCTGAGCTGGACAGCGGGCGAGTTGAACACCCACATGACACAATCTGAAGTTCACTATTTAAAGGGCCAATGCAAAAATGGATTTTGGAGGAGAAAGGAGGAAATATAGGAATGGATTCAAGGAGAGCGAAGGCAGAAAACCTGGTTTTGCCACCAAGAAGGCATGACTGGTGGTGGCAGGAGAGGTGAGCAACAGGAGCACAGTGCCCAAGTCTTAGCTGCAGTGCAGGTAACTCATTATAATTTCCATAAAACATTGTGTGCAACCACTGTGGTCAAATGTAGGAACATAGGAATTGCTAGATGAGAAAAGAGCAGGCCCGAAGGGCCGAATGGCCTACTCTTGCTCCTATTTTCTATGTTTCTATGTAAGACCAACATAAATCAGTTCACCTGCTACCATCCTCGTAGTCGCAGGATACAACAATAGTGCAGTTGTTGACTAATCATAGCAGTCAATCTCTATTAATTAGTCCACAACAGACTCAGACATGATGTAAAATCCCAGTGGTGCAGTGTTTTGGGAACCATGGGGGTAATTTTAACCCCTAAGTTGGGGCAGGTGGTAGTGAAAATCTTTAAGACTGGAGGCCTACTGATTGCTGTTCTTCAACAGTGGCTATTAGTTGCAAAGTAGACAGGCAGTATCTTTCTTCATTCTAATTTGACTCATTTTTAAAAAAAAAGACACAAGTTAATTTTTGAGGCAAACAGATAGGAAGGGAGTGAGGAAAGGAAGAAGGGAAATAGATTAAGGGTGACGGGGTCTCATCCCTCTCACCAACCGTTCTTGTGGGAAACAAATGGGAGTTGGGAAAATGAATTGAGGGTAAAGGGTCACATGAATGACAGCAGAGCAAGAGGGAGGGGCGGATACAAGGGTTGAGCAGATAGTTCAAAGGGTCAAAATCCTGGAACTCCCTACTTAACAGCACTGTGGGAGAACCTTCACCACACGGACTGCAGCAGTTCAAGAAGGCAGCTCACCACCACCTTCTCAAGGGCAATTAGGGATGGGCAATAAATGCTGGCCTCGCCAGCGATGTCCACATCCCATGAACAAATAAAAAAAAAGAGGGATAGGGTAGTGATGGGAGTGAGGCTATGGTCTGGGTCTGTTGTAGACTAATTGATAGAGATTGATTGCCATGATAAGTCAACGACTCAATTATCATTGTATCATGCGTCTACCAGGGCAGTAGAAGGCGAACTAAATGGACCTTGGTCTTTTTTTGTCTAGCAATTCCTATGTCCCTATATATGGCAAGGAGATAGTGGGAATATGAAAGTGTAGCGTGCATGATTGGAGAAAGGGAAAGGGGGGGAAGTACGAGTGATTGGGGCAGAGGATAGGAAAGGAGCTACTGAGGGCCACATTTTCCCATTAGTGGCTCCTTTCCCTGCCAAGCCAAGCCATACCACCCACACCCACCACCTCCCACCAGAAAGAAAAGAAGAAGGGAGAAGCAGAAGAGGGCAGAGTGAGAAGCAAAAAGAATTGTTAAGGGAAGGGAAGGGAAGGGAAGAGAAGGAAAGCGAGAGAACAAGAGAGAGACACAAAGAAACAACAGCGTGAAGACAACAGAAACAGGTAAGAAAGTGATCATATCCATCGAATTACCATGTGCAGGATCGTGGGAGATCAACTAGTAAATAATAAAATTAAAATTTGTCATGTATTAGATAATAGCAATGGACAGCACAGAATCATAGATTCATACAGCACAGAAGGAGGCCATTTGGCCCATCGTGTCTCTACTGGCTCGCTGAAAGAGCTACCAATTAGTCCCACTCCCTTTCTCTTTCCCCATACCTTGCAGATTTTTCCTTTTTAAGTAGAGATCTAATTCCCTTTTGAAAGTTACTATTGAATCTACTTCCACCACCCTTTCAGAGCCTTATTTTTTCAGGACAAACTCTGAATCCCTTCTTGTTAACAACTTTAGTGTGTTGAACTAAAGAACACGGGTCATGAGTCAGCACAGCGGGCCACACACCAAGCCTGAATTAAACTTAACAATGTACTTAAGCTGAGCATGGTAACTTCAGCCAATAGCTCTCCAGTTTAATGGACAGCAACATCTTAATTTACTGGCAGGTGTTCCACTTGCTGCAGATCTCTGAAGCTGGCAACAATAGACTCTTTTACTGCCTAGTAACAGCTAGAGAAATTGAGAGAAAAAGCTGAACAGACTAATGAGTCAGAAATAAAAAGATACATGTGTTTTCTTCCAGCTAATAGTGCAGTCATGCTGGGCAGCTGTCCTGCAAGTCGTCGCTAAAATGTTACCAGGATGGCCACGGGAATAAAGATGGTTTCCTCACCTCACTACTTCTTCCAAATTGTATCACCATGAGAGTGGCAGGGGAGGGACCAACCACTGTTCCCAGATGTTTCCAACACACGCCATTTCCTTTTTACTTTTCGATTGCTTGTTTCAGATGATAACCTTGCTGGGTGCAGTATTTTTTAACACCTTCTTCTCTGGTGCATTTGTCCTCTTTAAGGAGAGATTTAACTCTTGACCCTTTGCTGCCTGTGACATTTTGCGATTATCTTTACCCCACACTTTTAAAATGTTCTACCAGGGCCCATTTTCAAATAGTAAATAAATCAATGGAAAAACGTGATGAGCAAGTATCAGTGTAAGTTGGTGGGCATATTCTACTCCCTATTTGATTAATGGCACTCTTAAAGCATTTTTACCATACTGTTGTGCCGTCAACTTCGGAGGCATGGGCCAACCATGACTGGGAAAAGTAAACCCTCTGGCTCCCATTAAGCTGACGGCAGTAGGGGACCCACTTTTTCCCACTAGGTCTCTGGGGCTGCTGCTGGTACTTCCATCCCAGGCAGCATAAGCGAGCAGATTCCATACATAAATATGTTTGTACGTGAAACAAAATTCCATACGTCCTAAATATGTGCAACATACTGGGTTGGCTCACTGCCTGTTTCTGGTCAGAATCCGATTTTATTTTTGCATTGATGATTTTTTTATATAATTGGAAGAGGAACACACTGTCCTGTGCCTCATCCACACCTGTTCTCTTTCCAACAGAAGTCACTGGTTAAGATTCAATGTTTCTCCTTCCTAACCCAAGGAGAATAAGGCCAATAAAAGCATCGTCATGGTTACCCCAGATCAGATCAGCTCAGTCAACACAGACTGTCCATGGACTGAAATTGGAACCTTCTTTATCCGTATTGCTCAGCTATTCACTGCCTAACTTGCTGAGCCATTGGGGAAGTACACGGCCTTTTAAAGGCTCAATTCGGAGCTTTGTGTGACTCTTTACAGACAAGTGCTCTCAGCTTTACTCATCTAATTGGAACCATTAAGTCTGCCTTCCCGCAGATCAGTGGCCACGTGGAGACAGTGCCCAGTACTGGCGGCATGACAGGAATAGGCACACAATACGCTGCTCCCTCTCAGGATGGCAATATGCCGCTCTCCCTTACCAGCCACCTCCAATACCTGCATGTGTGGGCAGGCTGCCCAAGCTCCTCGTCAGACTGTACTTCAGGATGCTCAAAGGTTGATCCAGACACCAGAAGCCAACATCAACATGCTTCATGATGGTCATTGATTCAAGCCTTTATTACCTCTAGACTGGACTATTCCAATGCTCTCCTGGCCGGCCTCCCAACTTGCACTCTCCGTAAACTTGAGCTCATCCAAAACTCTGTGGCCCATATCCTAACTCGCACCAAGTCCCCTTCTCCCATCACCCCTGTGCTCCTGGTTCGGCAATGCCTTGATTTTAAAATTCTCATCCATGTTTTCAAATCCCTCTCTATTTCTGTAACCTCCTCCAGCCCTAGATCCCTCCGAGATCTCTGCGTTCCTCCAATTCCTGCCTCTTGCTCATCCCCAATTTTCATCGCTCCACCATTGGCGGCCGTGCCTTCAGCTGTTTAGGCCCTAAACACTGGAATTCCCTCCCCAAACCTCTCCGCCTCTCTACCTCTCTCTCCTCCTTCAAGATGCTCCTTAAAACCTACCTCTTTGACCAAGCTTTTGGTCAACTGTCCCAATATTTCCTTCTGTGGCTCGATGTTAAATTTTGTTTGATAATCGCTCCTGTGAAGAGCTATATAAATGCAAGTTCTTGTTACTGATGATAAAGGAAGCATGTATGGCCACGGCGATGTAATCAATGATTCCTTGGACCTTGAGGAATCCTGACATAAGAACATAAGAACATAAGAAATAGGAGCAGGAGTAGGCCAATCGGCCCCTCGAGCCTGCTCCGCCATTCAATAAGATCATGGCTGATCTGATCCTAACCTCAAATCTAAATTCATGTCCAATTTCCTGCCCGCTCCCTGTAACCCATAATTCCCTTTACTTCTAGGAATATGTCTATTTCTGTTTTAAATTTATTTAATGATGTAGCTTCCACAGCTTCCTGGGGCAGCAAATTCCACAGACCTACTACCCTCTGAGTGAAGAAGTTTCTCCTCATCTCAGTTTTGAAAGAGCAGCCCCTTATTCTATGCCCCCTAGTTCTAGTTTCACCCATCCTTGGGAACATCCTTACCGCATCCACCCGATCAAGCCCCTTCACAATCTTATATGTTTCAATAAGATCGCTTCTCATTCTTCTGAACTCCAATGAGTAGAGTCCCAATCAACTCAACCTCTCCTCATATGTCCGCCCCCTCATCCCCGGGATTAACCGAGTGAACCTTCTTTGTACTGCCTCGAGAGCAAGTATGTCTTTTCTTAAGTATGGACACCAAAATTGTATGCAGTATTCCAGGTGCGGTCTCACCAATACCTTATATAACTGCAGCAATACCTCCCTGTTTTTATATTCTATCCCCCTAGCAATAAACGCCAACATTCTGTTGGCCTTCTTGATCACCTGCTGCACCTGCATACTAACTTTTTGATTTTCTTGCACTAGGACCCCCAGATCCCTTTGTACTGCAGTACTTTTCAGTTTCTGACGTTCAATAAAATTGCAGTGTCCTGTCATGGTGGTGTTTGATCTCCATGGAGAACATGATGAAATTGCTAGCTCGAGAGAACAAATGTATTTTGCTTTTCTCGGTGCATCTGTGCACAGCTGTTTGGCTCATATTGCAGATTGTTCATGTCGATCTAAATAGCCCCTGGCTGCAGAATGTGGCATAACTCTGTGAAAGTTTCCTTCGTAAAGCGGAGTATCCGCAAATACTGCTTATTGGTCAAATGCATCTATCTGTATACTCTGGCATGGGTGTTTCATGCCTGTGGTACAGCCATGCCAATCTGCTCTCTCTTTGTCCCCGCACCTCTTCTTCCAAGAAGCAAAGATAGATGGGAGTAGGGATGTTATTGTGCCCGGTCTGTAAAATGTAGGGGGTGGGGGAGGGGGGGAAGGAAAAAGCAGTTGCTGAGATGTCAGTCTTGGCTGTGTTGTCAGCCGTGGCTAAGTGGTAGCACTCTTGCCTATGAATCAGATGGTCATGGATTTAAGTTGCTCTCCAGAGACTTGAGCACATAATCTATGCTTCAGTGCAGTACTGAGGGAGTAAAAGACTCCATGGGACTATTTGAAGAAGAGCCAGAAAGTCCTGGCCAACATTTATCCCCCAATCAACACCATCAAAAAGAACAGGTTATCTGGTTATTTATCTCATTGCTCTTTGCAGGACCTTGCTGCACAAACTGACTGCCATGTTTTGTCTACATAATAACAATCGGGCTGAATAGCCATGGATTACAGTCCTGGCAGTTACTCTGGGCTCGCACCCACCAGCGCTGACCCTGCCGGAGCTATGGGGTTAGTGGGAGGCACCTCATTAGTATGGGACAGGTGAGCACATTGGGCACATTTTTGAGGCCTAGCTGCCCATGGTGACTAGACGCTCCAGTGCTCGTCTGCCCGTGGGTGACCAGGCACCCCAACCAAACCCAGCCATGTCTTCCACGGCCTCTTGTTTTAGGGGTGCGATCTCACATTTTAATTTTTTTTTAAATTGGGCATCCACCCAATTTTTAAAAAAATTGGGTGGATGCTTTATTCAGGGATCCAGACTACTTTCCTGGCCTGGACCCCATTGGTGGAGCCCATACCCGCCCATGTGGAAGCGGGAACACCTCAACTCACAAAGTGCCAGATCCTGACTAAGTCAAAGGAACAGGAATTCCCGCCGTAAGAAGGCTTTGACCCTGGCACCGCCCACTTGCCACCATTTGCCCGGTAAAGAGCGGAAGGAGGTTTCCGGGGACTGGTCTCCCAACAGAGTTATGGTGAAAGACCAGTGGAACATAGGAAGAACATAGGAACAAGATTAGGCCATTCAGCCTCTCAAGCCTCTTCTGCCATTCAATTAGATCATGGCTGATCTGTATCTTAACTCCATCTACTCGCCTTGGTTCCGTAACCCTTAATACCCTTACCTAACAAAAATCTATCAATCTCAGTTTTGAAATTTTCAATTGACCCCCAGCCTCAACAGCTTTTTGGGGGAGAGAGTTTCAGATTTTCACTACCCTTTGTGTGAAGAAGTGCTTCCTGACATCACCCTTGAACGGCCTAGCTCAAATTTTAAGGTTATGCCCCCTTGTTCTGGACTCTCCCACCAGAGGAAATAGTTTCTCTCTATCTATCTTATCAAATCATTTAATCATCTTAAACATCTCAATTAGATCACTCCTTAATTTTTTTTATTCGTTCATGGGATGTGGGCGTCGCTGGCAAGCCCAGCATTTATTGCTCATCCCATATTTAGTCTTCTTTATATATATTCTATAGTATATAATCTTCTATACTCAACTGAATACAAGCCTAGTCTATGCAACCTGTCCTCAAAATTTAGCCCTTTTAGCCCAGTGGAACCTTTCAATGGAACCTCTGCCGAATTTCAGCCCCAATGACTGCAATTCAAAAGAAATTTAATGGCCGTGAAGCTGGGCCATCCTGAGGATGTGAAAGGTGCCATATAAATGCAAGTTCTCTCTTCTTTGCTTGTGAGTGGGGACAATTCTCCTACACGGCTATTTTAAGAAACTTTTAATAATACCTATGCATAAATAGCAAGGCCTAGAAATTCTGCCAGCCCCTCAGAGGGGGCGGAGGTGCAGTGGAGCGGAATTTCAGCCTCGTAGGCCTCGTCAGGACCCTGGCCCAAATCATGGGGGTGGGTTCATTTGGATAATTGGGGTGGGCAACAGAGCCACAATATCGATCAGAGAGGGAGGGCCCTGCGGAAAGGATGAGAAAAATTACCTTCTGTCTTGGCAAGGCACTTTGGCTGGCATTCAGAACATAATCACTCCCGCTGGGATCGATTACTGTCGCAAAATTTTATCTTTGGGATTTTGCCAGCCCAGTACAGAATCCGCGCCGGCTCTCAGTCACCGTGGGATCTGTTGGTTGGAGGAGGGAGCAGCGGGCGGAATTCCTCGGGTATCCCAGAAAGGACCCTCTAAAATGCTTCTGGGATGCAAATGGGGCAAGCAGAAAGTGCACCTGTGCCCCTCATTGGGTCTAAATTTGTAGGGTGATTTAGATGGGGCAGCAACCAGGTGGAATCAGGTTCCACCCCAAATTCTAACCGCCTCCCTTGTCGCAGCTGCACCTGAATTCCATGCCCCAGAGAGCTGCAAATTCCAGGCTCAGATCTTTACTGCCTGCTCTCATGGTGTGGTGTGATGTCATCTTCTTTGCTTGCCTAACAACAGGCTCTGCACACCAAAGAAATAAGAATCATAGGATCATACAGCGCAGAAGGAGGCCATTCAGCCCACCATGCCTGTGCTGGCTCTTTGAAAGAGCTACCCATTTAGTTCCACTAATTAATTGCTCTGTATAAATGCACATCTTTATTTTCTACCTGATAATTTACCTCAGTGCGATGACAGGTAAACCCAGGCTATTTGAAATTATGCAACTTTAGTACATTAATGACCACAAATGAGTCTCGAGACTCTTGTTAATGAATGCAAACAGGCAGTAGGACTGTGGTAAATAACAGGAATGAGTGTGCTACATTTCATGGAGCAAGAACCATTTGTCATTGTACTTACATTAAAGGCACTATATAAATGCAAGTTGTTATTATTTAGAAAATGGACAATTTTGGAACCCTCAGCAAAAATACGGACAACAGCAATGAAATGGCTAGACTGAGGTAGTCTAAACCGTAAAGGGATCAACATTCCTCTAGTTAAATATGATTGAAAAACATATTTTTCAATCATTTCAGCAAATCAAAATCATAGAAGCGTATGACATCTCAATGTACCAATTGTGAGAAATGTGAATTTATTCCCGGCAATAAAAGAAAGTTTCAATTAGGACGTACCTGCTGCTGAGGAAATTCTCGACGATTGTGTTATCATGATGATTGGCTGAGAAACTTCTTTCACAGCTATTAATGAAAACGACCTCACCCATCTTGTTCAATCTCAAACCACATAGAGGTGGTGCCTGCGTGGACTAAGGTTTGAGTGACCCACCTGATCACATGAAAGCAGTCAAGAGGCACCAATTGGCTTGTCTGGCTGCCACTTGATCATCATGTTTTTAGTACCTTGAAAGGAAAGCGATCACAAGGTTTAGCTGTCTGACTGGGCCAGCTGGCATGGTCCCAAACAGGATGTTGGGATCTTGACTGGAAGCATTCGCAGAGCAATTCTACTAAATAAAAGTAACATTTGATGTCCTATGTGAATTACTAGGGGTAATTTTACGAGCTTTATCCGCTGGCAGCACATTTCGGAAATTTTGGGCACAGACTGCCCAAGGTCTTTCAACCAGCTCAGAAAATAATGGGCAGTGCCACCCAAATTTTCAGTATGTGCGCTACCAGCAGATGCGACTCCCCACTGGAACATTGGAACATAGGGACAGGGGTAGGCCATTCAACCCCTCGAGCCTGTTCCGCCATTCAATTAGATCATGGCTGATCTGTATCTTAGCTCCATTTTTGGGGCATAGAGTTCTAGATTTCCACTACCTTTTGTGTGAAGGTGCGCTTTCTGACATCACCCCTGAACGGCCTAGCTCTAATTGGCAGCGTGAGCCCATTAAAGTAACCCTTATTATGGCAATACAGTTATAAACATGATTATCATAAGCTTGGCAGAAACCCAACTTTCAGAAGTAAACAGCACAGCTCTAGCTGTGATCAATATTACGGGCCAGCGTTAATCCAGCTCTAGCTGTGATCAATATTACGGGCCAGCGTTAATCCAGCTCTAGCTGTGATCAATATTACGGGCCAGTGTTAATCCAGCGTGCTGCCGAGGGAAATCGTGCCATTCTACCACCCCTCTATCAACCACCGCCCACCACCATTTCAGGGATATCCCACCGACAGAAACATCAGACGTTCAGTATGTCCACCCAAATGTGGGCAGGTGTATTGAAAGGAATTACAAGTGAGAGGAATCTGCCCTATGACGTATTCCCATCATTTGCAACATAGAAATGTTGGTCGCGAGGAACAGTGGTCCAAATGGAGAATTTAAATTTTAAACTCCCCTGAAGGGACTTGAATTGATTGCCTTGCAATTTAGTTTTTTTTAAATTCTCCCCTTTCTTCGGCTGTCACAAAGACAGCTGGTCACGCTACACTGCAGCAGTAGCCTAAGGCTTGTCACTACGATTTTCCTTCTCCCCCTTTTCCCATACACGGCACGGACACAATGGGCCGAATGGCCTCCTTCTGTGCCGTAACTATCTAACTTTCTGTGATTCTATGATTCTATACAGCCAGCAGCCCTGACAGAGCTGGGAATCCCTACAGGAGCCTCATTGGGAATATTTACTCCTGGAAAATTGTCCAGGGTCAGGAGTGCAAGGAAAGCCCACCCGGCCAAAATTGACCCACTGTCGGGCTGAGAGGAAAATCAGCCCTTGCATAACTTGGCATGATCTTAACTTCCTTAATCAGGGTATTACAGTGACATAGCATGTGGTTATCAATGATAACTCCTCAAATTACACAGCATTGCAATAAGACATTCTTTAATCTGATGACAGATTAAGTGATGTGTAGAACAATCCAAGTATGATTTCCCTTTTCAGTGGTAACAAGCAATCAGCCTGCCCAGATTTGTGTGCTGGCTCAAGTGTCTGTTCTATCTGAGAAGTAGGAGACCAGAGCACACAACAGATAGAGCTGGTTAGCTACAGTTACATCGAGTTACATCCAAACTACAGCACAGAAACAGGCCATTCGGCCAAACTGGTCTATTCCGGTGTTTGTGCTCCACACGAGCCTCCTTCCACCCTAATCCATCTAACCCTATCAGGACACTCTTCGATTCCTTCGAGATTATTACAGTCCTCCTTTTCCAAAGACTTTCCTTTGAATTTATGGCGACATGTTTCATCCCCTTCCCCAAGGTCTCGAGAGGAGAGGCAGAGGCCTGTTCAGTTACACACCAGAGAAAATCTCCAAAATAATGAAGCAGCCCATACCAGCCCACAGCAGGACTTCAACAACATAGAATCGCAGAATCAAAGAAAGGTAACAGCACGGAAGGAGGCCATTCGGCCCATCGAGTCCATGCCGCCTCTATGCAGGACCAATACAGCTACTCCCACTCCCCTGCCCTTTCCCCATAGCCCTGCAAATATTTTCCTTTCAAGTGCTTATTCAGTTTTCTTTTGAAGGCCATGATTGAATCTGCCTCCACCACCCCTTCGGGCAGTGTATTCCAGATCCTAACCACTCGCTGTGCATCCTTTCTGAGACCTTCACATCTTTCCTGAAGTGCGGTGCCCAGAACTGGACACAATACTCCAGCTGTGGCCGAACCAGTGTTTTATAGAGGTTCATCATGAATTCCATACTTTTGTACTCTGCCTCTATTTATAAAGCCCAGGATCCCGCTTTCTCAACCTGCCCTGCCACCTTCAACGATTTGTGCACATATACTCCCAGATCTCTCTGTTCCTGTACCCCTTTTAGAGTTGTGCCCTCTAGTTTATATTGCCTCTCCTCGTTCTTCTTACCAAAATATATCACTTCGCATTTTTCTGCGTTAAATTTCATCTGCCACGTGTCCGCCCATGCCACCAGCCTGTCCATATCCTCTTGAAATCTATAACTATCCTCCTCACTGTTTACTGCCCTTCCAAGTTTTGTGTCATCTGCAAATTTGGAAATTGTGCCCTGTACACCCAAGTCCAAGTCATTAATATATATCAAGAAAAGCAGTGGTCCCAGCACTGACCCCTGGGGAACACCATTGTACACCCCACTCCAGTCCAAAAAAATAACCATTCACCACTACTCTCTGTTTCCTGTCCCTTAGCCAATTCTGTATCCATGTTGCTACTGCCCCCTTTATTCCATGGGCCACAATCTTGATGACAAACCTATTATGCACTTTATCAAACTTTTGAAAGTCCGTATACACCACATCAACTGCCTTGCCCTCATCTACCCTCTCTGTTACCTCATCAAAAAATTATTTGAACACAATTTGTCTTTAACAAATTCGTGCTGGCTTTCCCTAATCAATCCACCCTCGTCCAGTGACTGTTAATTCTGTCCTGGATTATCGTTTCTAAAAGTTTCCCCACCACTGAGGTTAAACTGACTGGCCTGTAGTTGCTGGGTTTATCTTTACACCCTTTATTGAAAAAGGGTGTAACGTTTGCAATTCTCCAGTCCTCTGGCACCACCCCTGTATCTATGGATGTTTGGAAAATTATGGCCAGTACCTCCATAATTTCCACCCTTACTTCCCTCAGCAACCTCAGATGCATCCCATCCAGACCAGGTGACTTATCTACTTTAAGTACAGCTAGCCTTTCAAGTACCTCTTCTTTATCAATTTTTAGCCCATCCAGTATCTCAACTATATCTTCCTTTACTGAGACTGTGGCAGCATCTTCTACCTTGGTAAAGACAGATGCAAAGTACTCATTTAGTACCTCGGCCATCCCCTCTGCCTCCATGTGTAGATCTCTTTGAGCTAACAAGTGGCAGGTAACATTCTCACCACATTAATGCTATGTAATGACCATCTCCAACAAGAGAAAGCCCAGCCACCTCTCCTGTCAGTGGCACCACCATCAGTGAATACCACACCATCAATCTTTTGGGGGTCACCATTGATCAGAAGCTGAACTAGACCAGGCCATATCAACATAATAGCTACAAGAGCAGGAGTTGGGTACACAAACATTTGTTAATATCAGTGACTGGTATGTGCAAATTATGGGAACATGGATTTAAACTATGTACGTGGTTCCCAAGAATCCATGACGGGCCACAAAGACAAAAGCTTGACTACCCTTGAACTAATAGATAACTGTTTTCCTATTAAGCAGTTTAGAGCTCATTCTACCCATTAACTTTCTTTCTATGATTGGAGTATCTGTTGCTTTCTCCCCCTTCTTTTTCCCTCGCTAAGAGGCTTGCTCATCTTTTAGTTTTCAGTTGAACTGAACAAAATTGAAGAGCGGAGAAGTTATGTTAAACTTGTATAGAACTTTGGTTAGACCACACTTGGAGTATTGTGAAAAGTTCTGGTCTCCATATTATAAAAAGGATTTAGCGACACTGGAGGAGGTGCAGAAAAGATTTACTAGAATAATACCAGAAATGAGAGGTTATACCTATCAGGAAAGATTGAGCAGTCTGGGGCTCTTTTCTCTAGAAAAGAGAAGACTAAGGGGTGACCTGATAGCGGTCTTTAAGATTATGAAAGGGTTTGATAGGGTAGACGTAGAGAAGATGTTTCCACTTGCGGGGGAGACCAGAATTAGGGGCCATAAATATAAGATTGTCACTAGTAAATCCAATAGAGAATTCAGGAGAAATTTCTTTACCCAGAGAGTGGTTAGAATGTTGAAATCGCTACCACAAGGAGTAGTTGAGGTGACTAGCATAGATACATTTAAGGGGAAGTTAGATAAATGCTAGATGAGGAAGAAAGGACTAGAAGGATATGTAGATGAAGAAGGGTGGGAGGAGGGTCAAGTGGAGCATAAACCTGTTGGGCCGAATTGCCTGTTTCTGTGCTGTACATTCGATGTAATTCTATGTACTAGTTCTGATGAAGGGTCTAAATCGAAATTTTCTTTTTAGAGATGCTGACAGACCTGCCTGGTATTTTTAGCATTTTCTGCTTTTGGTTCAGATTTCCAGCGTATGCAGTTTTCTTTTCATTTCAACATCTATTTTTATACCTTTGTTATAATAACAAAACTAACACAGCAGGCCATCTGGCCACTCATCATTGGCACCTTTCCCTTTTTAAATCTTGGGAAATTCACTTTATTTAGATTAAAATGAGTAAATTTCTTCCCTTCGAACATTTTAGTTATCTCAAGTTTCTTTGCTCACAAGACTGATCGCCCATAATTCTGAATCTATCGGCCCAATTTTAACGCAGGACGGGAATCGGGAGGTGTGGGGGTTAAAGTGGGTGACGGCCCCCCTGGAGCATTATCATGCTCCAACATTGACTCCCGGCCGAAGCTGGCAAGGAATGACGTCACCGCTGGCGGGCGGGAGTCGAAATTCGTGGGGGCTGGGGGTGGGAGTCGGACTGCTTCCAGGGACCCTCGGAAATGATTTCTGACAAGGTATGTCAGGTATGGGGTAGGGTGGGGAATTGTGTCAGCTCAGAGCAGAGGAGGCCCAAGATAGTCTTGTTGAGACAGGAGGTGCAACAAGAAACCTTGAAAAGGTAAAATAAATGAATTGAATTTACTTGACCCTCCTATGGCCAGGGTCCTGGTTCGAGATTGTGCAGCCCTTAGTCAGGCCCACAGTTAAAATGGCATGCGCGTCCTAATGATGTCATCAGGAGGTGACCTCGCCATTTAAATTAGACTCCGCTGGGCCGGGCAGCCTTCCTGTGCCTGAATTCATAAGATGTGGGGGGACGGGGGGAAGCAGAAACACGTCATGAACATGGTGTGAGTGCCTCCTCCCCACCACCACCATCTTAACCCCCTGCCTGCACCATTCCTGTTGGGTGGGAGTGTTAAAATTAGGCCTTATGTTTTCTCTTTGAATTTTTTCCTCCTAATTACCTCCCCTTGTCCCTAAAAGCTCTGACTGTCGCTGGGATAAGGCTCCATGATCACCACCCACCCTCCAGTACCTCACTCAAGTTGCCATTCTTTATGAGTTTTTGACTGTGGGACATTAGAGCCAACGGCAATCCTATCTTAATCGACCGCCACCCATGTCCACTATCCAGCAGGAAGCACAGGACAGTGATCACGAGTGGAAACCCTGGATGATTCCCACCCCTCACTAGCACAGAAAGCTGAGGTCAGTTGTAATTCCCCATCACCATCTTGACTGAGATCAGCTAGCTCAGCACAGACCAGGGATCAAGCCTTGGTCACGACAGAAATCTGACACACGGAGAAACCCATTGTCAAGCTTGATAGTCTGCAAACAAATGGCTGAGAAATCAATTTACCTGATATGGAGTGCCATTCTCTCTCTGGAGGGACACAGTCCATTTATCTAGCTCCAGAAAACACAGGTGCAGGTTGGCAACAACTAAGGCTTAGGGACCAGAGGTGTACAATTGGGTGTTTAACCATCTAAAACACACAGACTACACAGCATTGATAAACTAACCAACGCTTATCCAGCTCACACCCTCAGATAATGAAGCTGTCCGAGCCCGCATGCAGTAAGACCTGGACAACATCCAGGCTTGGACTCATAAGTGGCAAATAACATTTGCGCCAGACAAGTGCCAGGCAATGACCATCTCCAAGGGAGAGTCTAACCACCTCCCCATGACATTCAACGGCATTACCATCATCGAATCCCCCACCATCAACATCCTGGGGGTCACCATTGACCAGAAACTTAACTGGACCAGCCATATAAATACAGTGGCTACAAGAGCAGGTCAGATGCTGGGTATTCTGCGGCGAATGACTCACCTCCTGACTCCCCAAAGCCTTTCCACCATCTACAAGGCACAAGTCAGGAGTGTGATGGAATACTCTCCACTTGCCTGGATGAGTGCAGCTCCAACAACACTCAAGAAGCTCGACACCATCCAGGGCAAAGCAGCCGGCTTGATTGGCACCCCATCCACCACCCTGAACATTCATTCCCTTCACCACTGGCGCACTGTGGCTGCAGTGTGTACCATCCACGGAATGCACTGCAGCAACTCGCCAAGGCTTCTTCGACAGCACCTCCCAAACCCGTGACCTCTACCACCTAGAAGGACAAGGGCAGCAGGTACATGGGAACAACACCACCTGCACGTTCCCCTCCAAGTCACACACCATCCCGACTTGGAAATATATCGCCGTTCCTTCATCATCGCTGGGTCAAAATCCTGGAACTTCCTACCTAACAGCACTGTGGGAGAACCTTCACCACACGGACTGCAGCGGTTCAAGAAGGCGGCTCACCACCACCTTCTCAAGGGCAATTAGGGACGGGCAATAAATGCTGGCCTCGCCAGTGATGCCCACATCCCATGAACGAATAATAAAAAAACACTGTTAGGGCATTGTCTTGCAGGGTTATCTGGAGTCGAGTGGGAGGAATCCCGTCCCCGGCAAGTACATTCTTCCAGGTCTCATCAGTGAGCCAGATTGACTGGTCGATCATCAGTAGCACCCTGGAGTCCTGAGGATCTCTTTAGCACTGAGCATTGGATTAACGAGTGTGCCATAGAGGATTTACTCAGATCTAGTCTCCCATTGTCAGGTATTTTTATTTTGGAGTCCACCTGTTTGCACAATTTAAACTAAAAACAGAAAATGCTGGAAATACTCGGTCAGGCAGCATCTGTGGAGAGAGAAACAGAGTTAACGTTTCAGGTCAATGATCTTTTGTCAGAACTGGAAGAAGTTAGAGATGTAACAGTCTATAAGCAAGTACAGAGGCTTCCAGGTGAAACAGCGGTTTACTTGTACTTCTTTCAATTTAATGCACCGTATTCGCTGCACACAATGCGGTCTCCTCTTCATTGGGAAGTCCAAATACAGATTGGGTGATCGCTTTGCTGAACATCTCCGTTCAGTCCACAAGCGTGACCCTGTCCTTCTGGTCGCTTGTCATTTTAATTCTCCATCCACTCCCACTCTGACCTCTCTGACCTCGGCCTCCTACATTGTTTCAATGGAAGCTCAAGGAACGGCACCTCATCTTTCGATTAGGCACTTTACAACCTTCCGGACTCAACACTGATTTCAATAACTTCAGATCATAACTACTGCTCCCATTTTTTCAGTCAGCGGGTGCTGGTAATGGTTCTGTTGTTGCCATTTACAGCTCCTCTAGACCCATCTTTTGTTTCTTTACTTGTCCCATTACCACCCTCCTTACCTTGCACCATTATCCCTTTTGTCATTTAATCACTCCTGCCCTGCACCCTATCACAGAGCTTCCCTTTTGTTCTTTCTCCCCCCCCCCACTCTGTACTTGCTTAAAAACTGTTAAATCTTTAACTTCTCCAGTTCTGATGAAAGGTTATCGACCTGAAACATTATCACTGTTTCTCTCTCCACATATGGTGCCCTGACCCGCTGAGTATTTCCAGCATTTTCTGTTGATATTTCAGATTTCCAGCATCCGCAGTATTTTGCTTTTGTACAATTGGAATACTCGGTCCAATTACAGAAACAACATACAGTAAATGTTCCAGTTGTTGCGTTTAAGCAGGAGGATCTCAGAGCAGTGAATGTAACATGGCCTGGAATCTCACTCGGCCAATCTCACAGGATTTCCTGAGGTCAGCCACATTGGCAATCTGCTAACCCAGAATGGGTCTGCCTCCATTATCTCACTGTCAGCCCAAGGTGGGAAGGGACACATGGCTGCAGCTGCTAAAGTCTGGAGCTACTATTTAAAGGCACTGCTTTGTCATTGCTGGGCACAAAAGGAATAATGAATCAAATGATTTCCATTTTCTGAGGCATGTTTCGAGGCGGTTGTGGAAAAAGTGCAGCAAAGGAGGATTACCCTCATTGACATCAGAGGACACCCTCGTCACAGAAGCTATATCCAGATTGCTTGGCAGCGGTAGGCCATTGAGCCCCTCAAACTTGCACTGCCATTCAATTAGATCACAGCTGATCTGTACCTCAACTCCAGAGGGTGGTGAAGGTGTGAAACGGATCGCCCAGGGAGGGAGTGGTGGCAGACAAGTGTGGAAAAATTTAAGAGGGAATTGGCTAGATATGTAAGGTAGTGAGCGATTGAGAGGTGTTTATTTTAGGGACTGGCCAGCTACAATGCAGCATCCTTTCCTCTCATTTATTTTCTTAGGTTCCTATGCCCCTAAAATGTAACCTTCAAGAGGAGCAGTACTAAGAGACTCATATTCACTGATGCTTAGGTAAGAAGTGTTGATTCAGCCAGAGGAGGCTAGCACCGCTTACCTTCCTCATATGCTTTATGCTGCCTTCCTTCTCCTGCCTAATTCATGAGTAGGCCCTTCTGTACAGCAAGGTTGTGCAGGCTATAACAGGCTAAAATAAGAAATTGGAGAAATTGGTTCAGTTGTAGTGTACCACTCCCATGATCGGTCCAAGCCAAGTAATATTTAAGGATGCCGATGGTATGCTCTGCTAAGACCCTGGTGGAAATGTGGCCTACATTGTACCTCTCCTCAGCTTTTCTCCTTGGGTGACACATGTCACGAGTTATAGCTGCAATGCATGTCCTTGATTACCCAGCAGCCACCCCTATAGTCTTCTTGGCCTGTCAAATAACGCTGACTCAGTTGACAGCCGTAGAATGAAGTATGGGAGCTGCCAGGATAATGGGCATTTTTTTTTTTTATTCGTTCACGGGATGTGGGCGTCGCAGGCAAGGCCGGCATTTATTGCCCATCCCTAATTGCCCTTGAGAAGGTGGTGGTGAGCCGCCTTCTTGAACCGCTGCAGTCCGTGTGGTGACGGTTCTCCCACAGTGCTGTTAGGAAGGGAGTTCCAGGATTTTGACCCAGCGACAATGAAGGAACGGCGATATATTTCCAAGTCGGGATGGTGTGTGACTTGGAGGGGAACGTGCAGGTGGTGTTGTTCCCATGTGCCTGCTGCTCTTGTCCTTCTAGGTGGTAGAGGTCGCGGGTTTGGGAGGTGCTGTCGGAGAAGCCTTGACGAGTTGCTGCAGTGCATCCTGTGGATAGTGCACACTGCAGCCACGGTGCGCCGGTGGTGAAGGGAGTGAATGTTCAGGGTGGTGGATGGGGTGCCAATCAAGTGGGCTGCTTTATCTTGGATGGTGTCGAGCTTCTTGAGTGTTGTTGGAGCTGCACTCATCCAGGCAAGTGGGGCATTGATGTGCTCCTGTCATCAAAGACCAACCATGGAGTGTTAGTCCTTTCTTTTCATGAATGGAATGGCATTATGGGTAGGGGGCATGTATGGCTGGAGTGCCACATCATTCATGAATAGGAAGGGCCACCAATCCATGCATATGCAGTGGGTCTTCGACTATACGAGCAGAATTATGCACGTCAATGCCCATTAACCTAGCAGTTGTCAGGATTCCTTCATTCCATGGCAGTCATCTATAGCCACTTGAATGGTTTTCAAAGGAAAATTAATAAGTCAGTGATGTGCACTGTAGGTTGAGTGATGTGGCAGCAATCTCTTGCGGCTGCTTTGAAGGAGCCTGATGCGTAAAAGGTCACTGCCCTTGACAGTCATTGACAGAGATGTCCCTGTCCTGGTAACGATTTGTAAGTCTGGCTGCAGGATTGCACATAATTCTACTATGCCGTCTTTGTGATTCTTAGTCTACACATGCAGGTGTCTTTGGACAGCTCCAGATACAAATCGCTAGCCCTGTACACACAGGTGTGTAAGAGATTCGGAGGTGACACCAAATTAGGTACAACAGTCCTTTATTTCAAGCACAAACAAGTATTAATATAATAAGAACTTTAAGAGCTTGCCACAATTGCTGGAAAAGATGGGCATGAATAAGGGGGTTTACCATCAGTGGTATTAAACAGATTTTTCTGGTGCAACGGCAGAGGTAACATGGTATTAATAGCACTATCAGACCAAATGTTCACAGACCATTAAGAAGTAACTAGGACCACAGTTAGGAAAGCTGCAAGTTCTACATACTGGGCTGAATGAATGGGCCGGAAATTGCTCACATTGGCATGGCAACGATCGCAGCAGCTCCTGCGAATAAAACGTACAAATTTACTTACCGTGGATCTGTGGCGGAGACTTGTGTGATTTTGAAGCTTTGATAAAAATCACGACATCAGCCCAGCCTCTGAACAGGGTGGGTTGATTCACATGGGAAATGTCTGTGGGACACACCCACAAGCAAGCAAGTAGAAATTATTCACTTAAAATAAACTTCTGTATGTGTAAATAAAAATTTAACATATCTTTTTATAAAAAGCCAAGCCAATTTAATGAAACAGACAGAAGTTTAAAGTAAAAAAAAATTTAATTTTGAATTTCTAATTTTTTTTATTGTCAAAAAATATTAAAATAAGAGTAATATGACAGTCCACACTTTGAAAATTTAATTTTTAGTTTTTTCGCAGTCATTAGGAGTCATCGCGCTTTTAAGCTTTTAAAAAGTGGTGTCGAGCTGGTATTTTTCAGCATACCTTTTGGTGGCATAAGTATTTTCGTTCCAGCTGGGCAGATGGGTAAGTGTACGATTTTGGAATGATTTCAGCGATTATAGTGTACCATGCTCCTTTAATTCGCAGCTGTCAAACCGCTGGCGAACCAATGGGAGCAAATTCACGATTTCCGGGTTTTAGTGCGCATTCGTGAACTTGCTTCCTGGAGTTGCCGGTGGAGAGAGAGGACGCCATTATGGAATGGCGTCCGGAGGTGAGCGATTTCTGGCCCAATGTTACATTTGTACTGCAATGTCTGGTCTGGGAAGACAACAGTAAAACCGGTATAAGGGGTTCATTGCTTGTGGTATGACGATCCGTCGATGTATTCGTCCGTAGATGGGGTGACCCGTTGACCTCCTCTTTCCCCTGCAGCTTTCCGCAATCATGCTTAATGGGCAGGTACTCAAATTGGCAGGATGTGACCAGTGATGTCCCACAGGGATCTGTGTTGGGGCCTCAACTATTCACTGTATTTATTAACGACTTAGATGATGGGTTAGGGAGCCACATATCCAAGTTTGCCAATGACACAAAGATAGGCAGCATTGTAACAGTGTCGATGGAAGCATAAAATTACAAGGAGATATTAATAGATTAAGTGAATGGGCAAAACTGTGGCAAATGGATTTCAATGTAGGCAAGTGTCAGGTCATCCACTTTGGACCTAAAAATGATAGATCAGAGTACTTTCTAAATGGTGAAAAGCTCAAAACAGTGGAGATCCAAAGAGACTTAGGGGTCCATGTATATAGATCATTAAAATGTCATGGGCAGGTGCAGAAAAGAATCAAAAAGGCTAATGGAATGCTGGCCTTTATATCTAGAGGACTAGAATACAAGGGGGTAGAAGTTATGCTACAGCCATACAAAGCCCTGGTTAGACCACACCTGGAGTATTGTGTTCAGTTCTGGGCACCGCACCTTAGGAAGATATATTGGCCTTAGAGGGAGTGCAGCGTAGATTTACTAGAATGATACCTGGACTCCAAGGGTTAAATGATGAGGAGAGATTACACAAACTAGGGTTGTATTTCCTGGAATTTAGAAGATTAAGGGGTGATTTGATTGAAGTTTTCAAGATATTAAGGAGAACTGATAGGGTAGATAGAGAGAAACTATTTCTGCTGGTTGGGGAGTCTAGGACTAGGGGGCATAGCCCAAAAATTAGAGCCAGGACTTTCAGGAGTGAAGTTAGGAAACATTGTAACACGCAATGGTAGAAGTTTGGAACTCTCTTTCGCAAACAGCAGTTGATTCTAGCTCAATTGTTAATTCTAAATCTGAGATTGATAGAGTTTTGTTAACCAAAGGTATTAAGAGATATAGGACTAAGGCAGCTATATGGAGTTAGGTCACTGATCAGCCATGATCTCAATGAATGACGGAACAGGCATGAGGGGCTGAATGGCCTATTCCTGTTCCTATATTCCTATGCTTACGGGTAGCAATACAGATTGATGAGCAGTAGCTATGCTTCTGATATTGGTGTCGGGGTGGTCGGGAATGGAATAGGCTTCAGATTTCTTTATTGCGCACAGTGAATGTGCATCGGACACGACCCTCTGGTTGGTGGGCAGACATTCAAACCATAGTCAGTTGTTACAATAATCACTACCCCACACTTATGCATAGCGTTGAACCCAATATTCCTCTCCCATCCACCATATGCATCGCAATCGCGGTGTTTAACTGACAACCTGTTTCGGAAAATGTAGCGTTACCGAGATCAGCTGAAATGCTGTCAATTGTACATTGTGGAGCCATTTATCATTGCCCGACTTGATCAGGGTGAGCAAAAATGATGTTATTGTCCTGACTGGGGACAATGGGACTGTTTGTACAGTGACTGCTCTGTCCACTCAGAAAGATCTGACTCAGCAGATGCTGGAAGCTCAAAAGGTGTCAAACCAACTTCTTAAAAGAGCTAGTACAGCATGTCAATGCAATTTGGCAAACGGAAGGGTTAATTTTAATTAATTCTTGCTTGTGAAAACCTTAGGGGGTGGGGGTGGAGTCAGTCAACATAATAGCAGTTCTCCAACTTGTAGTCGCCAATTTTTAAAAAAAATTAAATCCATACCATGTGTCTTCAATTTAAAATGTAAAGCACAGAGGTTTACCTCAAATCTCCCATATTCTGGGGTCACAAACTTAAATTGAAATGAACATACTCAACAACCATATTCATGCTTTCATGCACCTTAAAAATATTGATTCCTGTAATGGGTTATGAACTCTGAAAATGCCAAATTTTATATGATAATCCCAAATTGCACACCTAGGGACTTATTCACATAATTTACATTACTAGCTGTCTGTAGTGGTCACCCACAAAAAAACAGTTTCAGAATTTGATAATTTGCAGTTAGCTTCAATCACTCCAATTCAAACCCTCGATGACTTAATGGGCTCGATATTGCCAGGGCTGCGGGTTCGCGGTGGGGGGGCTATTGGGCACATGGGTAACGTGCCCGGTGAAATCAGTCTGCCCCGCGCGCGATCGCAGCCTAATTGGATCCACTTACCTGGTCTTCTGGGTTCCCCGCTGCTGATCTGCGCGTCGGGCGGGCTGCGCATGCGCAGTAAGGTCTGTCAGCTGGAGGAGCTCTATTTAAAGGGGCAGTCCTCCACTGACAGATGCTGCAAAAAACAGAAAAAAATCACAGCATGGAGCAGCCCAGGGGGAAGGCTGCTCCCAGTTTAATGATGCCTCACTCCAGGTATCAATACATGGGATGAGGAGGAGGGGGAGGACAGAGATCTTCCCCCCGGCGGGCGGGAGGAAGCGGCCTGCCTCTGCCACCAGGAAGGCCTGGCTCGAGGTGGCAGAGGAGGTCACCTGCACCACCAACATATCGCCCACCTGCATACAGTGCAGGAGGCGCTGCAATGACCTAAGTAGATCAGCCAAAGTGAGTACACTTACTCATTCCCCTACACGTCTGCCACATCACCACCCCCACCCCACATCTCCTTCTGCACTGCCAACACTACTCTGTCACATCACCCCTCACACCCACTCAAACCTCATCCTCATCTTACCTGCACTTACTCACCTCGCCAGTACTCATCCCGCCACTACCACTCAACCCAATCCTCATACAATCTCATGGCTCTATCTCATACTCACCCTCTCGTGCATCTCTTTCACAGTCAGCCTCACTCAACCTGCCACTACCTGTGCTGCAGCCACAAGGCATGCATCACATATGTGCAGTAGGCAGCGTAAGGCAAACGTGTCGTGAGCATAAAGGGGATGCACAAGGGTGTTTGAGGGTTTGTCATGGTTTTTACTTATATTTAATTTCTGATCAACTCACATCACATATTATATTGACACCACTACTGCCACATCTTTGCGAATCTTGTCTGGTTTGTGCAATAATGCCCTCTCCTGAGGATCACTATGAAGACCCACAACTGATGCCACCCATTGTGTCACTGCAGAGTGGGTGTAGGTGTATTTGCAGGGCTCTTTTGCGCAGACGACTGAGAGACATCGGCGATGTCCCCGGTTGCACCCTGGAAGGATGCGGAGGAGAAGTTGTTGAGGGCAGTGGTGACTTTGAGAGCGACAGGTAAGAAGATGGTGCTCGGGCCAGCCGGGAGCAGCTCGGCATGAAGGAGGCTGCAGATGTCCACGACTACATGTCGAGTGACTCTGAGCCTCTGTGTGCACTGCTGCTCAGAGAGGTCCAGGAAGCTGAGCCTCGGTCTGTGGACCTTAAAGGAGTAATCTCAAGGTTACTACCACACAATAATCAGTGCAGGACCAGCGGATTAGGGAAGTAAATACTAAGCTTGTGGCATGATTTAGAAGGAAGTCTTCAGATTCCTGGGACATTGGACCAGTTTGTGGCAGGAGTGAGCTGTGTCAGTGGGATGGCCTACACTTGAACAGAGCTAGTACCGATATCTTCACAGAGAGGTTAAACACAGCTATTGGGGAGGATTTAAACTAATATGGCAGAGAGGAGGGATAGAGCAGAGCAGGTTGGTCAGAAGCTTTAGGTGTATGGATAATAAGAAGATAGAAAGGTCGAAAGAGGTTAAATAGAACAAGAAAGTTTTTAAAAAAGTAATCAGGATGTGGAAAGGCAAAATAATTGCAAAACCAAGGAAATCCAAATCAAAGTATGGGACTATTAATGCAAATAACAACAACAACTTGCATGTATAAAGCTGCTTTAATGTAGTAAAACATCTCAAGGCGCTTCATAGGAGAGTACCAAGAGTATAAGAATAAGAAACAACATTGAGGAACAAGAGTCAATGATTAAAATATAAAATTGTGGCATAATCGTGGAGAAGTGTGAGGTAATGCATTTGGGGAGAGCAAACAAGGCAAGGGAGTACACAATAAATGGGAGGATACTGAGAGGTGTAGAGGAAGTGAAGGACCTTAGAGTGCATGTCCACAGATCCCTGAAGGTAGCAGGACCAGTAGATAAGGTGGTTAAGAAGGCATAAGGAATGCTTTCCTTTATTAGCCGAGGCATAGAATATAAAAGCAGGGATGTTATGCTGGAACTGTATAAAACACTAGTTAGGCCACAGCTTGAGCACTGCACACAGTTCTGGTCACCACATCACAGGAAGGATGTAATTGCACTAGAGAGGGTGCGGAGGAGATTTACGAGGATGTTGCCAGGACTGGAGAATTTTAGCTATGATGATAGATTGGATAGGCTGGGGTTGTTTTCCTTGGAACAGAGGAGGCTGAGGGGTGATTTGATTGAGATGTACAAACTTTTTAGGGGCCTAGATAGAGTTGATAGGAAGGACCTATTTCCTTTGGCGGAGGGGTCAGTAACCAGGTGGCATTGATTTAAAGTGATTGGTAGAAGGATTAGAACGGAAATTAGGAAAATATTTTTTGCCCAGAGGGTGGTGGGGGTCTGAAATTCACTGCCTGAAAGGGTGGTGGAGGCAGAAACCCTCAACTCATATAAAAAATACCTGGATGTGCACCTGAAGAGCCGTGACCTGCAGGGCTACGACCAAATGTGGGAAAGTGGGATGAGGCTGGGTGGCTCGTTTCACAGCCGGCACGGACACGATAGCCTCCTCCTGTGCTGTAAATTTTGTATGATTCTATGATAATATAAGTCACTGAAACATGACTGCAGCTAGGTTTGGATTGGCAATTAAATTTTCTAGGTATAAAACTTTCAGGGGGGGAAGGAAGAATGGGGAGAGAGATAGTGGCAGAGACAATATTACAGAACTGTAGTGTAAGGATTTAAATGGAGTAGTCCAAATGGAATGCCTTTGGATCAAGCTGTGGAATAGCACAAGACTATACAGCCGAATTTCTAGGCCTATGTGTTGCGTGCAGATTGCACAAAACTGTTGTCAATGAAAGTGCCGTTCAGGGAGCATGTGAAACAGCTGAATAATTGGCCAGTTTTGTCACGTACTCTCCAGATATCACAGTGATTGATTGCAGATCTTATGATGAATCACAAGCGAAATCATGCCTCATGATGAGGCCTCAATAACTTAGAAAGCAGGAAGGGCAAGTAAAATTTGATTTTCCATCTCATTAGAAAGTACAAATATTGAGGACTGTTACTTTAACAGTCAAAGAAGGAAAGGACTTGCATTTTTGCATCACTGGGAGGGCAGCCAAGCAAGTCAGCAACTCGTTCTTTGACTCCTGAAGTTAACTGCACTGCGCAGTCAGCCAATATACAGTGAATGGCATTTTGCCATTGAAAATAGTGCAAGTCTGAAAGGACAAAGCCAAAGTATTATATTCTGGATTGGACAACATCTCTGTGCCTTTTATCTGACCACAGTCTCAAATTACTCCACTCCACTCCCCTCCCCTGATGACTCACTGACCCTATCTAGTGAGTAGTGAACCATATAGATCAGGAGGGTCCCAGTTTTAATCTCCAGTCTGTCCTGAGTTGGCTGGTCTCAGCCAGGCAATGGCCGGATGGTACAATTGGCCTTAGCATCTCGAGTTAGAAGGGGCAAAATTAGCCAGGATCCTCACTCCTGATTGCTGTCCAGCGACCCTGTTGGAAATGTGTGTGGGGCAATCAGGTGAGGATAGGATCGGGCTCATGCTCAAATAGTCTGCTGACACTCACCATGAAGACTCACACATGAATAATAACTACTTGTTGGACTGGCATCCATGAAACTGTACCCCAGCAGAACAGTCAACACAGTTTGGAGAGGGGAGAGGTGAGAAAAATGATCAGAGATAACTGGTGAGAACAATATGCACTATGCAGGACCATAAACTATTCGTCTTCTTAAGGTGTGACACTTCACCGTTTCAAGAACTCTCACTTAGCCATCAACTAAAAACCAACAAAAATACATTCACTTATAGTATGTGGATTTAATCCCAGACAGCATTCAGAGTTAGCCAAATTGGCACAGCAAACTTTCTGCCAACTATTATGGATGAGCATTCAACCAGATTTACAACTCAAAGTTACCCAAATTGCCAATAACTCCAAATTTCTTTAGTTAAGAAGCCTGGATGAAGGGTCAAGGGCCATAGTGCAGGACACAACCAGTGCTGAAAAGAATAAGAGATAAGATGAAATAAATTGGGATAAATCAAGAAGTACAATTTAGGTGTTTGCACGCTTGGTTTTTCAAAGGCCTGCAGATTCTAGGAGGAAGGGAAGACCAGGGGAAGTACGGACTTCCACAGTTTTGAGATTCTACAAAAGAATGGACTGAAGTAAGAGACTCGCTAGGGCCCCGTTTATCCCGCAGCAGGACCAAAATCGCATGGCGGACTGAACCGCCAACTTATCCCTGTTTGTCTGCCCGCTTTGAATTTAAACCAGACCTCGATTTAGATGGCTGGAGCTTCTGCCAGAAACGGGGAGGGCCTAATGAGCAAATAGTGCAAAGAGAGGTCAAACGAGATGACAAGATCCCAGCCGTCATTTTCAATTCTGCACGCTTTGCAACCGCCAGGTCCTCAACCCACACACGAACCATGGGTGGTACAAGGCAGGCAGGCATTTCCAACGCATTAGGAAGCAGCCATTTCAACGGTATTTTCAAAATCCTCCGATTCACTCGGGTAAGATGTGGGAAAGTTTGGGAGACGTTTTGCTTGTATTACTTTCTGTTTTTTGGCTTCTCATTCAAAGTGCTGGCAGCAGCTTAAGAATTCTGAACTCTTAAGGGGGGGTTTCTGGCAACGGACTTTTTTTCTTTATGCCGGTCCTTCTGACAATTTCACTCTGGCAAGAGGATGAGGAAGGGGGTGGATGAACAGCTGCAGAAGGAGAAAACAAAACTTCCACTGAAGGGATAACAAATAGAAGGAGATGTGATTGCAGGAATCCTTACTCTCCAAACAGAGTGAACAGATCCAGGAGAACATACCTGCAGATCTCTGAAGGCATAAGGATTCTGTGCTTCTCCAGGGAGGCTGTCAAACAGTTGTGTCACTTCCTGCAACAAGACCTGCAACCAACTGCAACAGAGAACACAACATTGCCTCTTGCAGTCAAGGTCACTGCAGCCCTGGACTTCTTTGTTGTCAGCTCCTTCCAGGCTGCCACAGGGGATATTAGTAACATCACTCAGACTGTTTGCATTAAGCAGCTGACGGATGTGACATTTACTAGAGAAAACACTTTCATCACTTTCCCATGGGCATCCAGTTGCATTAGGGCTCTGGGATTTACACAGATTGCAGTCTTCCTCCAAGTCCAGGGCCTCATTTCCTACACCCACGTGAGCCCACTGCCTTCATGAATGGCAGGAGCTTCCACTCCATTAATGTGTGACTGGTGTGTGATCGCCAGCAGTGCGTTGTTAGAGAGGATATGTGTTTTCTTAATTATAATTTAATCCTCAAATCAATAGGGTTTGTAGATATTGAATGTCAGATGGCACAGATTATTAAGTATATATGAATTAAACATACACTTAAAAAGCAGTCTCTGTTCCAATACCCACTTTTTATAAATGTAAGGAGTCTTACAACACCAGGTTATAGTCCAACAGCTTTATTTGAAATCACAAGCTTTCGGAGGCTTCCTCCTTTGTCAGATGAGTGAACTTTATCTGACCCCTTTCAGGGAAAATCCACATGTTTCTGCATTACCTAACACAACTCCATATAAGTTGACTTTTAATAAGATTGTCTCTTATCAATAATTTTAGTTTTAATGTAGACCGGTACAACTGCCCTACTTAGGTATCTTATCAGTAATTTCACTCTTGTTCTATTCTACCAAGTGCAACTTCTAATTATAAGTAAGTACCATTTCATACCAATTTCCTGCTTCTAAAATGGTGATGTATTCACAGGTGTTTCCTTCTTCTGAAGTTATCAACTTAGAGCATGCCAGGAGCAGCACCAGGCGTACCTAAAAATGAGGTGCCAATCTGGTGAAGCTACAACTCAGGACTACATGCATGCTAAACAGCGGAAGCAACATGCTATAGACAGAGCTAAACGATTCTACAACCAACGGATCAGATCAAAGCTCTTCAGTCCTGCCTCATCCAGCCGTGAATGGCGGTGGACAATTAAACAACTAATGGGAGGAGAAGGCTCTGTAAACATCCCCATCCTCAATGATGGCAGAGTCCAGCAAGTGAGTGCAAAAGAGAAGGCTGAAGCGTTTGCAACCATCTTCAGCCAGAAGTGCCGAGTGGATGATCCATCTCGGCCTCCTCCCGATATCCCCACCATCACAGAAGCCAGTCTTCAGCCAATTTGATTCACTCCATATGATATCAAGAAATGGCTGAGTGCACTGGATACAGCAAAGGCTATGGGCCCCGACAACAACCCGGCTGTAGTGCTGAAGACTTGTGCTTCAAAACTAGCCGCGCCTCTAGCCAAGCTGTTCCAGTACAGCTACAACACTGGCATCTACCCGACAATGTGGAAAATTGCCCAGGTATGTCCTGTCCACAAAAAGCAGGACAAATCCAATCCGGCCAATTACCGCCCCATCAGTCTACTCTCAATCATCAGCAGAGTGATGGAAGGTGTCGTTGACAGTGCTATCAAGTGGCACTTACTCATCAATAACCTGCTCACCGATGCTCAGTTTGGGTTCCGCCAGGACCACTCGGCTCCAGACCTCATTACAGCCTTGGTCCAAACATGGACAAAAGAGCTGAATTCCAGAGGTGAGGTGGGAGTGACTGCCCTTGACATCAGGGCAGCATTTGATCGAGTGTGGCACCAAGGAGCCCTAGTAAAATTGAAGTCAATGGGAATCGGGGGAAAACTCTCCAGTGGCTGGAGTCATACCTAGCACAAAGGAAGATGGTAGTGGTTGTTGGAGGCCAATCATCTCAGCCCCAGGACATTGCTGCAGGAGTTCCTCAGGCCAGTGTCCTAGGCCCAACCATCTTCAGCTGCTTCATCAATGATCTTCCCTCCATCATAAGGTCAGAAATGGGGATGTTCACTGATGATTGCACAGTGTTCAGTTCCATTTGCAACCCCTCAGATAATGAAGCAGTCCGAGCCCGCATGCAGCAAGACCTGGACAACATCCAGGCTTGGGCTGATAAGTGGCAAGTAACTTTCGCGCCAGACAAGTGTCAGGCAATGACCATCTCCAACAAGAGAGAGTCTAACCACCTCCCCTTGACATTCAACGGCATTACCATCGCCGAATCCCCCACCATCAACATCCTGGGGGTCACCATTGACCAGAAACTTAACTGGACCAGCCATATAAATACTGTGGCTACGAGAGCAGGTCAGAGGCTGGGTATTCTGCGGCGAGTGACTCACCTCCTGACTCCCCAAAGCCTTTCCACCATCTACAAGGCACAAGTCAGGAGTGTGATGGAATACTCTCCACTTGCCTGGATGAGTGCAGCTCCAACAACACTCAAGAAGTTCGACACCATCCAGGGCAAAGCAGCCCGCTTGATTGGCACCCCATCCACCACCCTAAACATTTACTCCCTTCACCATCGGCGCACAGTGGCTGCAGTGTGCACCATCCACAGGATGCACTGCAGCAACTCGTCAAGGCTTCTTCAACAGCACCTTTCAAACCAGCGACCTCTACCACTTAGAAGGACAAGGGCAGCAGGCACATGGGAACAACACCACCTGCACGTTCCCCTCCAAGTCACACACCATCCCAACTTGGAAATATATCGCCGTTCCTTCATCATTGCTGGGTCAAAATCCTGGAACTCCCTTCCTAACAGCACTGTGGGAGAACCTTCACCACACAGACTGCAGCGGTTCAAGAAGGCCGCTCACCACCACCTTCTCAAGGGTAATTAGGGATGGGCAATAAAAGCTGGCCCCGCCAGCGATGCCCACATCCCATGAACGAATAATAAAAAAATATCAAAGTTCTCTGAAATATATGCAATCAGCATGCATTGGAACGTCTTTCAATTAGGTGCTAAACTGACCATCGCTTTAAGGTCAGTCAACAATTCAATGGTCATTGCATCAAAATTGACTTATATTTTCTTACTTAACAGATAAAAGTTAAAGGTTAATATTACTACAGTAAAAAGAAAACTCAACAGCAGTATACCATCAGCAGACTTCAGGACAGTCTGAATAACCCTTCCCTTACAGCATTATGCAGATCTGTGTCTGCTTTCCTGGCAGCTACCTTGTTGCTTTTATCTTGCGGCAATCCTCCATCCCCCCACTCTTTACTCCTGCGTAGCAAGTGAGAGGCTGGGTGTTTGGGGAGAAGGGCTATCCCCTGCAGATGCATGGCTCAACTAGAGCACTCATCGAGCAAACTATTGGGGTCCTCATGCATTGATTCCAGTGCCTGGACAGGTCCGGTGGTTTCCTGGAATACAGCCCACAAGACTGTCCCATATGATCATGGCTTGCTGCATGTTTGATGAGGACCTTCAGCATGATGAGGGAGATGACATTGATGGTATGGAGAATGATGAGGAAGCAGCGGAGCTCTGACGCTTTCCTGCAGCAAGAACTCTTTGGCAGCAGATCATTGAAGAGAGCTTCAGTTGAACAACTCCTGCTCCTCTGCATTCCAACATCTGTCCCAATCCTTCCACCCTTAGATGAACTACATCTGCCGAAAGTGCAACTAACCTTGCAAAGTCCTCAGCTGCTAAAGGAACATTCTCTGCACACAAAGATTTTAATTTTACAGCCTTATACAAATGCATGATATTACGGTGTGAGCTCCTGGTGCCCGTCTTAAGTGCTCACTTACCTAGTCTGGTGCTTCTATGAAGTGCTCCCTCAGCGGCTGCAGCATGGGAGGTGGAAGGTTGCTGTACCTCAGTGGGGAGCTCTTGAGATGCTCGTGGCCAGCAACTCGAGGAGTTCAGCCCTGAGAGGGCCCAGCTGCAGACTGTAACAACTCAGCAGCTGCCAGGATGTCAGCTGGCTTTCTGGCACCAGGGTGGACTTTGGTTGAGGGGTGGAAAGCTCCAAAGGTGTTTTCATCCTGAGAGATGACAATACATTCCCTTCCCATTGCACCTGCTACCAGGTTGCAGATCAGTCATCCTACTGATCTGCGGGAGAGCAGACTGTAGGACATCCATGATCCAACCGATGCCCCAATTCATATGGCCTCCCGTCCATGAAGTATGGAGGGTGGAGGCTCAAGTAGAGCATAAACACCGGCATGGATCTGTTGGGCCGAATGGCCTGTTTCTGTGCTGTACATTCTATGTAATTCTATCCTGTCCAAACCGAAGGAGATTGAGCCCAGAGCCTGTGTGAGCATTCCTGAGAGATACTACTAGTGGTGCCAGAGACCTCTGCAGTGCAAAAGTGTCCATTGAGGTGACCACACGCTCCATGGTTGACTGCAGAGTGTCGATGCCATGTGCCAGAACCCCACATAAGTTGGCAGTGGACTCCTCCCCAATTTCTGACAATGTTTTGGAAGCTCCCTGGCAGTTAGTCCAATGCGTTGAGCAATTGTTGGTGCACAGAAAGGATCTTTCTTTTAAAGGCCGAGCCCCTGAAGTCTGAATCTCTGTCCTCACCCTCTGTGATCTGTCTCCTGGGCCGTCCTTTCCACCTGCACGCCCGCAATGGCTTGTGCTCTGTGAATCACCCAGTGCAGACCCCTCTAACTCGCTATCTATACTTTAAAGGCTGCTGATTTCTGTGCTCTTGCTTGGAAGGGTGACAGCAAGTAATGGTGCACCTTCGGAAGGTTCCTCCTCACCCCCCAGAGAGGACTAGGGGGTGAGTTGGGGTGGATGCACAGAGGTAGGAGCAGCAGCAGCAACAACGTGAGCGGGAGCAGTGCCAAGAGAGGAGCAGCCAGTGAAGGAGTAATTGAAATTTGGGGACCTTACTATGGGTAAATAGTGAAAGATTGTTTCTACTGGTGGGCGAATGGAGAACAAGGAGATCGACGATTCCCATTACGCCCAGATTTTATACAGCAAGCTCCAATACATGGAGGAATGAGATGCAGGTGGGCCTAATACGGGCCGGCATTGGCCCACAGTAGTGCTGTGGAGCTGGGAGGAGCAATTCTACAAGAGAAAGTAAAAAAAAAACTTTCCCTAACAGTTCTTCAGCGGCCTCCACCGGTCGCTTTAAGGACGTCTGATTAAGCCACTGTAGAACTGGAAAAAAAAGTCGGAATTTGCACGGCTCATGCTCCAACTGGTTTTTCACACATTTTGTGAAAGGGTCCTGAAACAGGCAGAGGACCCTTCTTTACATATTTAAATTGATCCAACGCTACTTTCAGGCAGCTGCCAGGTATGCCTAAAAACAGAGAGGACCAATATGCGTGTCATTGACAAATGAATTTCAATATTGATAAGTGTAAACTGGTGCATTTTGGTAGGAGGAATAAAGAGGCCACATACTGCTTGGATAATAAGAGCGTAAACAGGGTAGAGGAGCAGAGGGTTCTAGGGGTACAGATAACACAAATCACTAAAAGTAACGACGCAGGATAATAAGGCCATAAGAAAGGCAAATCAAGCACTGGGGTTCATTTCAAGAGGGATAGAATTGAAAAGCAGAGAAGTCATGTTAAACTTGTATAGAACCTTGGTTAGACCACACTTGGTGTTATAAAAAGGATATAGAGGCACTGGAGAAGGTGTAAAAAAGGTTTACTAGAATTATACCAGAAATGAGAGGTTATACCTATCAGGAAAGATTGAGCAGTCTGGGGCTCTTTTCTCTAGAAAAGAGAAGACTGAGTGGTGACCTGATAGAATTCTTTAAGATTATGAAAGGGTTTGATAGGGTTGCTTATCAAATGCCTTTTGAAAATCCAAATATACTACATCCACTGGTTCCCCCTTATCTGCGAGTTACACCTTCAATAAACTCTAATAGATTTGTCAAACATGATTTGCCTTTCATAAAACCGTGTTGACTCTGCCTAATCATATTATGTAAGGAGTCGCACAACACAGATCTGTAATTACACTCTGTAATCACCAGGCATTGTTCTCTGACTATATATGCTGTGCTTATATGCATCTCTTCACTTCACCTGACGAAGGAGCAAAGCTCCGAAAGCTTGTGATTTCAAATAAAGCTGTTGGACTATAACCTGGTGTTGTGCGACTCCTTACATTTGTCCACCCCAGTCCATCACCGGCATCTCCACATCATAATCATATTATGATTTTCTAAGTGCCCTGTTACTACGTCCTTAATAATAGGTTCCAACATTTTCCCTACTACTGATGTCAGGCTAACTGGCCTGTAGTTCCCTGTTTTCTCTCTCCCTCCTTTCTTGAATAGCAGGGTTACATTTGCTGCCTTCCAATCCATGGGGACCATTCTAGAATGTAGGGAATTCTGGAAGATCAAAACCAATGCATCCACTATCTCTGGAGCCACCTCTTTTAAAACCCTAGGATTTAGATCATCAGGTCCAGGGAATTTGTTGGCTTTTAGTCCCATTAATTTTTCTAAAATGTTTTCTTTATTTATCCTAATTACTTTAAGTTTCTCCCTTGGACCCTTGGTTCCCCTCTATTTCAGGTATGTTTATTGTGTCTTCTACTGTGAAGATAGATATAAAATATTTGTTTAACATCTCTGCCATTTCCTTATTCCCCATTATAATTTCTCCTGTCTCTGCCTCTAAGGGACCCATGTTTACTTTTGCTACTCTCTTCCTTTTTATATGCTTTAGAAGCTCTTACAATCTGTTTTTATATTTCTTGCTAGTTTAATCTCATATTCATTTTTCTCTCTATCAATTTCTTGGTTATCCTTTGCTGATTTCTAAAACTCTCCCAATCTCAGGTTTACTACTCTTTTTAGCAACATTGTAAGCCTCTTCGATTAATCTAGTACTATGCTTAACTTCTCTAGTTAGCCACGGTTGTATCACTTTACCTGTGAAGTTTTTATTCCTCAAGGGTATGTATATTCATAGAGTCATAGAGTCATAGAGTTATACAGCACGGATAGAGGCCCTTCGGCCCATCGTGTCCGCGCCGGCCATCAAGCCGTGTCTAATCTAATCCCATATTCCAGCATTTGGTCCGTAGCCTTGTATGCTATGGCATTTCAAGTGCTCATCCAAATGCTTCTTGAATGTTGTGAGGGTTCCTGCCTCCACAACCCTTTCAGGCAGTGAGTTCCAGACTCCAACCACCCTCTGGGTGAAAAAGTTCTTTCTCAAATCCCCTCTAAACCTCCCGCCTTTTACCTTGAATCTATGTCCCCTTGTTATAGAACCCTCAACGAAGGGAAAAAGCTCCTTAGTATCCATCCTATCTGTGCCCCTCATAATTTTGTACACCTCAATCATGTCCCCCCTCAGCCTCCTCTGCTCCAAGGAAAACAAACCCAATCTTCCCAGTCTCTCTTCATAGCTGAAGCGCTCCAGCCCTGGTAACATCCTGGTGAATCTCCTCTGCACCCTCTCCAAAGCGATCACATCCTTCCTGTAGTGTGGCGACCAGAACTGCACACAGTACTCCAGCTGTGGCCGAACCAGTGTTTTATACAGCTCCATCATAACCTCCTTGCTCTTATATTCTATGCCTCAGCTAATAAAGGCAAGTATCCCATATGCCTTCTTTACCACCTTATCTACAAGTTCCGCCGCCTTCAGGGATCTGTGAACTTGCACACCAAGATCCCTCTGACCCTCTGTCTTGCCTAGGGTCCTCCCACACATTGTGTATTCCCTTGCCTTGTTAGTCCCTCCAAAGTGCATCACCTCGCACTTTTCCGGGTTAAATTCCATTTGCCACTGTTCCGCCCATCTGACCAACCCATCTATATCGTCCTGCAGACTGAGGCTATCCTCCTCGCTATTTACCACCCTACCAATTTTTGTATCATCAGTGAACTTACTGATCATACCTTTTACATTCATATCCAAGTCGTTAATGTAGACCACAAACAGCAAGGGACCCAGCACCGATCCCTGTGGTACCCCACTGGCCACAGGCTTCCAGTCACAAAAACAACCTTCGACCATCACCCTCTGCCTTCTGCCACTAAGCCAGTTTTGTATCCAAAGTGCCAAGGCACCCTGGATTCCATGGGCTCGTACCTTCTTGACCAGTCTCCTGTGCAGGACTTTATCGAAGGCCTTACTGAAATCCATGTATACCACATCCACTGCGTTACCCTCATCCACACGCCTAGTCACCCCCTCAAAAAATTCAATCAAATTAGTCAGACTATTCAATCAAATTAGTCAGTCGTTGGGAATTATGAATTATTTCTTTTAACATTTGCCATTGCTTATCTACCATCATAGATTTTAATCTAATTTCCCAATCTACTTTAGCCAACTCGCCTCTCATACCTACATAATTGGCTTTGATTAAATTTAAGACCCTAGTTTCGGACTTAGCTACATCATTCTCAAACTCAATATGAAATTCTATCATATTATGATCATTCTTCCCTAGAGGATCCTTCATTATACGATTACAAATTAATCCTGTCTCATTACACAATACTAGATCTAAAATAGCCTGTTCCCTAGTTGGTTCCTCGACATATTGTTCTAGAAAATTGTCTCGAATGCATTCCATGAACTCGTCCTCCAAGCTATTTTTGCCAATTTGGTTTGTCCAGTCTATATGAAGATTAAAGTCCCCCACAATTATTGCATTACCTTTGTTACATGCTCCTCTAATTTCCTGATTTATACTCTGTCCAACACTATAACTACTATTAGGGGGCCTGTAAACTACTCCCACCGGTGTTTTCTGCCCCTTGTTATTTCTTAGCTCCACCCATACTGATTCTACATCCTGATCATCTGAGCTAAGATCCTTTCTCATTTTCTCTGCTTCTCCAACCCATGGAACCTTGCCCACACACATCAGCTTCAAACACACTTGTGACGTGGTCACTCCAACTTTTCCCTCCATCGCCACAGCTGTTACGTATAAAGTTTGGTCTTGCAGCAAGACAGGGAGCAGTTTGATGCTGGAGTTGTCCTAGTTTTCTCAGAACAAGTGAGAATGGATTCTTTTCTTCACTGATGCTGCCAATGCTATCACTATGAGAGTGAGGAGGAGAGGTAACAGCAATGGTGCTGAGTAGCCATGGAGGGGAACGGTGCATTGAGGCTAATAAGAAGCTGGTGAGAGTTGAAGTTAAGCTGCAGTTTTTGTCTCAATTGGTCTCCGATGTACCTGATTATTTTACATTACTGGTCAGAGTGCTTCGCAGTGTTTAGATTATGAAACGTTGTGCCCTGGAGGATACCTTGCATGACAACTATTACTTGAGAAATGTTGTATGGATTTTAAAAGTCGATGGAGCAGTTTTATTCTCTGCTGTTTTGCTGATGGTGGGTCTCAAATTCGACATCATTGGCATGTAGGCTCCAAATAGCTGGTGTTTGATGATCTCCACCTGAAGGGTTAATGGTTATGCTGTAAATAAACAATGCTGGTAAGTGCGCTGACTGATAATTTACAGCTGATTACCAAGAAATACAATATTGACATTAACTACCGAAATGTTGGCATTTAAACTGATCTTGAGGTTAGGGTCACAAATTTGTTTTTAAATTAGAGCCATTTTAGATGCAAAAACAGGAGGGAGAATACAAAGAGTAGGCGGAGGGGAGGTACAACCTCCTAATACTTGTATTTATATAGCCCCTTATGTCAAAATGCATCAAAGTGCTTCACAAACCTTTTGAAATGCAATAACTGTTGCTATTAGCTACGCATTTATATTTTCCCGAACTTTCATTCTCTTCTCCTGGAGACTCGTGCTGGAACATGGTTCCACAGGTCCTAGGAACTTCACCCTTCATTCTTGAGCCTAGACCAACAGTCATGCACATGCTATTCCCAGCAAGAGACACGGGATAGCAAAGAGGAGTGAAAAGCTTGGCTGATTTCTGCAACTCCCCCCACCGCCACACACTCGCTAGCTCAAGGGTTCAGCTATGGCACTCCCAACTGTCGCCCTAGCTGAGATCAGCTAATTTAGCACAAAACTAAGATCAAAGCTGCGATCTTCCTAGTTTGTACCACACCAGGCAGTGCATTTACCCACTTAGCCATCAGTGGAATCAACATTCTATATTTACATTTTAAAAAGCAATCAAATTATGAAAGAGGCACAAGGCTGCTTCATTTTTATTTGCAAAAAAGGGAGCAATTTTACGATTGGCGGGGTAGGATTATGAAATGTATTATGGATTGTATCTCAGTATTTACCGTACACAGAAAGCCACAGTAAATTTTCAAATCAGCTGTGTTTTATTTTACCTTTGATTATGTGTCTTGTAGCAATATTTTCAAATCAAATATATTTTGATTGGCTGAAGGTGACTTTGCAGGAAAGTTCTTGTCCAGTCTTCTAAGAGCAATTGTTGAGACATTATGAAAGCCTCACTGCTCTGGTATCAGTTGATAGTGAGGCCTGGATGACTGCTCGACAAGATGATGTGATAAGAAGTCATCCACTGCCACAAACGCTGAAAATTCAGGTGTCTAAGGTTTGCGTCAAATCTTTGTGGATCACCAGAAAACGTGGGCTTTCCTTCACTAACCTCCCCTCTATCATCTGATAAGCCAATGATCAAAATGATAAAATATAAATCTTTAAAAAGAAAATGCCATTAACTTGCATAAATCTGACCGTAGCACATATCTCAACAATCACTGTATCTATATTGATATTTTCTTTTCTACCAGTGCTTTGAAAATAGGCGATTGTTTCGTTTTTGTTTTTACGAAACTGAGCTAATACCTGATTGACAGGTTAGGGTCACAAATTGTATCTTTCTCCTTGTAAAATCAGTGTTTACTGTCTACATAGAAGGACCTGATTGCAGAAAAACCAGAACCGGGATCACTGCCAAAGAAAGTTCAGCATAACAGTATACAAGTCACATGGAAGTCACACTTTAGTGAAAGAAGATTATTATTGTGCCAGCCAGAAGGACAACAGATAATGCGCTGAAGATGAACTCCAGTGCCTGGAACCAGCACATCACAGAACAACAACAACAACTTGCATTTATACAGTGCTTTTAACATAGTAAAATGTCCCAAGGTGCTTCAGGAGCATTATCAAACAAAATTTGACACTGAGCCACATAAGGGAATATTAGAACAAGTGACCAAAAGCTTGGTCAAAGAGGTAGGTTTTAAGGAGCAACTTAAAGGAGGATAGAGAGGTAGAGAGGCAGAGAGGTTTAGGGAGGGAATTCCAGAGCTTAAGGCCTAGGCAGCTGAAGGCGCGGCCACCAATGGGGGCGATTAAAATCGGGGATGTGCAAGAGGCCAGATCTCGGAGGGTTATGGGGCTGGAGGAGATTACAGAGATAGGGAGGGGCGAAACCAAACGGTTCTGGTGGAGCTTCTTAAGCAGCTACCTCATCAAAGAGATCACGGGGTATGTTTTCCTCTTTGGTGCAAGGCCATAAGAGCCCGATGAAGCACAGATCCATAATCACAAAATCAGCGCACAAACTGCTTACGATTTTAATGCTGCGCTATTGTAATATTGAAAATCAGGTTTATGATAGTGCTTAGGATTCGTGGATTCTGTTGATCTATGCAAAGTATTTGGATAAATATTACATCAATCACTCATACCGATCCTTATGATAGATATGATTCTGTGAGTATGGCTGTGTCAGGCTGTTGCTTGACTAGTCTGTGGGACAGCTCTCCCAATTTTGGCACAAGTGCCCAGATGTTAGTGAGGAGGACTTTGCAGGGTCGACTGGGCTTGGTTTGCCTTTGTTGTGTCCGGTGCCTAATGGTCCAATGCCGGATGGTACATCCGGTTTTATTCTTATTGTGACTTTTTGTAGCGAGATTGTACAATTGAGCGGCTTGCTAGGCCATTCAGAGGGCGATTAAGAATCAACCACATTTCTGTGGGTCTGGAGTCGCATATAGACCAGACCAGTTAATGACAGTTGGTTTCCTTCCCTAAAGGACATTAGTGAACCAGATGGGTTTTTACAATAATCCGGTAGTTTCATGGCCACCATTACATTAGGTTGTAAGCTGCCTAATCGAAAGATGAGGTGCTGTTCCGAGGACAGAGAGGTCAGAGTGGGAGTGGGACGGAGAATTAAAATGTCAAACAACCAGAAGATCAGGGTCACCTTGTGGACTGAATTGAGGCGTTCAGCAAAGCGATCACCCAATCTGTGTTTGGTCTCCCCAGTGTAGAGGAGACCGCATTGTGAGCAGTGAATACAGTATATTAAATTGAAAGAAGTACAAGTAAACCGCTGTTTCACCTGGAAGGAGTGTTTGGAGCCCTGGACGGTGGGAAGGGAGGAGGTGAAAGGGCAGGTTTTGCATTTCCTACGCTCACACGGCAAGGTGCCTTGGGGAGGAGAACGGGTGTTGAGGGTGATGGAAATGTGGACCAGGGGTTTGCGGAGGGAGCGGTCCCTTCGGAATGCTGAAAGGGGAGGGGAGGGGAAGATGTGTTTAGTGGGTGGGATCACGCTAGAGGTGGCAGAAATGGCGGAGTATAACCCGTTGAATGTGGTGGGGTGGAAGGTGAGGAAAAAGGGACCCTTTCGTGATTCTGGGAGGGAAGGGAAGGGGTGAGGGCAGAAGTGCGGTAAACAGGATGGACACGGTCGAGGGCCCTGTCAATTACAGTGGAGGGGAATCCTCGGTTGAGGAAGAAGAAAGACATATCGGAAGCACAGGTGCGGAAGGCGGTATCGTCAGAACAGATGCGACGGAGACAGAGAAACTGGCATGGACCTGTTGGGCCAAATGGCTTGTCTCTGTGCTGTACATCCTATGAAATTCTATAAAATACATGAAGATAAAATCTCCCTGGCCAGTAGATTCAGTATTCACGAGATAAACTCATTCAGTCACCAGGATTGCCTCCAACATTGAAAATAAACCAGAGCAGTACAAAGGACTAGTTAAGAGAGATGCAGGTGCAGAAAGAGGAGTGTGTGACTAAGGGGGACCTAGTGGAGGCAGGGATCGAGGAACCACAGGAACTGCTCCTGTCCAACAAGTACAATCTACTTGCTACCTGTGGGCATAAGGAAAATGGCTGCATGGAGGACAGCCAGAATGCTAACCAAAGCACCATGGAGCAGGAGGCAGTCCAAGGAGGAGAGGAGCAGAAAGGATTTTAAACTAATAAAGAGGACAGGTGGTCTGTGCGGAAGAAATAACAGCCTAAAGATAAGAAAAAGAGGGGATACGAACAAAGGTCAGAACACAAAAAGAGATAAATATAGATACTCTGGGAACAGAAAATTTTATAGGAAGTAATAATAAAATACTTCTTAAAAACAAAGCAGAACTTATAAAACATTTGTATTAAGGGAAGAAATTAAGTCTATGGGCAAGTAGATTAATTTTGATGTGCAGTCTAGGCAAATACAGCAGCCATTTGTGCATAAATGATAAATGAATGAATAACCAGTTGATCTGGTGCGGGTTGAGAAAGGAATATTGACTGTGACACCAGGAGAATTCCCTGCTCTTCTTCGAATCGTGCCATGACATCTTTTGCATGCACCTAAGGAGTCAGACATGACCTCACTTTATCTAAAAAGTGACACCTGCAACACTTCCACTGTGCTGCACTGGATAGCACAGCTGTCTTTCAGAATAGACTTTAAACCGAGGCCCTGTCTGCCCTCTCAGGTGGACGTTCCCATGGCACTATTTTGAAGAAGAGCAGGGGAGCCCTCCCTGGTGTCCTGGCTGATATTTATCCCTCAACCAACATCACTAAAACAGATTATCTGGTCATTATCATATTGCTGTTTGTGGGAGCTTGCAGTGCACAAATTAGCTGCCGCGTTTCCTATATTACAACAGTGACCACACTCCAAAAAATACTTCATCGGCTGTAAAGCGCTTTGGGATGTCCTGCGGTCGTGAAAGGCGCTATATAAATGCAAGTCTTTCTTTCTTACACTGCAGTGCTAGCCTGGAATTTTTGCTTAAATGTCCTTAGTGAAGCTCCGCGAAAATGGCATCTCACCTTTAACTTCCCCTTTTTTTAGGGACTTGCTATATTTGCCCATTAAACTCGCCACAGAAAGTTACGGTTTTTTTTTATTCGTTCACGGTATGTGGGCGTCGCTGGCGAGGCCGGCATTTATTGCCCATCCCTAATTGCCCTGGAGAAGGTGGTGGTGAGCCGCCTTCTTGAACCACTGCAGTCCGTGTGGTGACGGTTCTCCCACAGTTCTGTTAGGAAGGGAGTTCCAGGATTTTGACCCAGCGACAATGAAGGAACAGCGACATATTTCCAAGTAGCGATGGTGTGTGACTTGGAGGGGAACGTGCAGGTGGTGTTGTTCCCATGTGCCTGCTGCCCTTGTCCTTCTAGGTGGTAGAGGTCGCGGGTTTGGGAGGTGCTGTCGAAGAAGCCCTGGCGAGTTGCTGCAGTGCATCCTGTGGATGGTACACACTGCAGCCACAGTGCGCCAGTGGTGAAGGGAGTGAATGTTTAGGGTGGTGGATGGGGTGCCAATCAAGCGGGCTGCTTTATCTTGGATGGTGTCGAGCTTCTTGAATGTTGTTGGAGCTGCACTCATCCAGGCAAGTGGAGAGTATTCCATCACACTCCTGACTTGTGCCTTGTAGATGGTGGAATGGCTTTGGGGAGTCAGGAGGTGAGTCACTCGCCGCAGAATACCCAGCCTCTGACCTGCTCTCGTAGCCACAGTATTTATATGGCTGGTCCAGTTAAGTTTCTGGTCAATGGTGACCCCCAGGATGTTGATGGTGGGGGATTCGGCGATGGTAATGCCGTTGAATGTCAAGGGGAGGTGGTTAGAATCTCTCTTGTTGGAGATGGTCATTGCCTGGCACTTATCTGGCGCGAATGTTACTTGCCACTTATGAGCCCAAGCCTGGATGTTGTCCAGGTCTTGCTGCATGCGGGCTCGGACTGCATCTTTATTTGAGGGGTTGCGAATGGAACTGAACACTGTGCAGTCATCAGCGAACATCCCCATTTCTGACCTTATGATGGAGGGAAGGTCATTGATGAAGCAGCTGAAGATGGTTGGGCCTAGGACACTGCCCTGAGGAACTCCTGCAGCAATATCCTGGGGCTGAGATGATTGGCCTCCAACAATCACTACCATCTTCCTTTGTGCTAGCTATGACTCCAGCCACTGGAGAGTTTTCCCCCTGATTCCCATTGACTTCAATTTTACTAGGGCTCTTTGGTGCCACACTCGGTCAAATGCTGCCTTGATGTCAAGGGCAGTCACTCTCACCTCACTTCTGGAATTCAGCTCTTTTGTCCATGTTTGGACCAAGGCTGTAATGAGGTCTGGAGCCGAGTGGTCCTGGCAGAACCCAAACTGAGCATTGGTGAGCAGGTTATTGGTGAGTAAGTGCCGCTTGATAGCACTGTCGACGACACCTTCCATCACTTTGCTGATGATTGAGAGTAGACTGATGGGGCAGTAATTGGCCGGATTGGATTTGTCCTGCTTTTTGTGGACAGGACATACCTGGGCAATTTTCCACATTGTCGGGTAGATGCCAGTGTTGTAGCTGTACTGGAACAGCTTGGCTAGAGGCGCAGCTAGTTCTGGAGCACAAGTCTTCAGCACTACAGCTGGGATGTTGTCGGGGCCCATAGCCTTTGCTGTATCCAGTGCACTCAGCCATTTCTTGATATCACGTGGAGTGAATCGAATTGGCCGAAGACTGGCTTCCGTGATGGTGGGGATCTTGGGAGGAGGCCGAGATGGATCATCCACTCGGCACTTCTGGCTGAAGATGGTTGCAAATGCTTCAGCCTTCTCTTTTGCACTCACGCGCTGGACTCCGCCGTCATTGAGAATGGGGATGCTTGCAGAGAATCCTCCTCCCATTAGTTGTTTAATTGTCCACCACCATTTACGACTGGATGTGGAAGGACTGCAGAGCTTTGATCTGATCCGTTGGTTGTGGAATCGCTTAGCTCTGTCTATAGCATGTTGCTTCCGCTGTTTAGCATGCATGTAGTCCTGAGTTGTAGCTTCACCAGGTTGGCACCTCATTTTTAGGTACGCCTGGTGCTGCTCCTGGCATGCTCTTCTACACTCCTCATTGAACCAGGGTTGATCCCCTGGCTTGTTGGTAATGGTAGAGTGAGGAATATGCCAGGCCATGAGGTTACAGTTTGTGCTGGAATACAATTCTGCTGCTGCTGATGGCCCACAGCGCCTCATGGATGCCCAGTTTTGAGCTGCTAAATCTGTTCTGAATCTATCCCATTTAGCACGGTGGTAGTGCCACACAACACGTTGGATGGTGTCCTTGACGATCCGGATTCTTTCCCCTCAGTCTGGTTCAGTAAAAACTGAAGTCGAATACATTTTAAAGTTCAGCACACCTTTAATAGCAGGGTTCTTAGTCTGCAGCATTGATTTGGACTCCTGATAGAGTCCCTCTATGCTGGCAGAGCAAGAACAAAAACATACAGAAATCCACACGTTTTTATACAATCAATAGGGGTTGGAACATACTTAACGAGGGTCAACACCAATCATAAGCCGGGCACAGGTTGCCATGCGAGGTTACATTATTTCCGGCCAATCATAAATCGTCCATGTGCTGATCATGCTGCTGTTAGACATCAAAGGGGATACTTCCTCATCTTCCAACTTGGAATGTTCTTCCCTGTCCCTTCTGTTCCTTATCTCCCAACCTGGAATGTCTTTCAACTTTGGCTAAGCTCGTTACCTATATTGATCCGCCATAAACATGGAGACATTCAGACCAGACCTTGAATCACATCAAAGACTCTACATTGCTAAGACCATGCAAACCTGCTGACTACGCAAACATATTGCCCAGCAGGAGGCCAGGCCATCTGTACCAATCTCAGTTACTAACTAATTAACCCTTTCTAACCATTTTGCATTCTGCTTCTTTGCCACGTAGGCATCTTAATATTTTACTGAAAACTGACCACGTAGGGATTCTCATCCTCAGTGCGAAGACAGGACTTCATCTCCACGAGGACTGTGCGGTGGTCACTCCTACCAATACTGTCATGGACAGATGCATTTGCGACAGGGTAGATTGGTGAGGACGAGGTCAAGTAAGTTTTTCCCTCGTGTTGGTTCGCTCACCACCTGCCGCAGGCCCAGTCTCGCAGCTATGTCCTTCAGGACTCGGCCAGCTCGGTCAGTAGTGGTGCTACCGAGCCACTCTCGGTGATGGACATTGAAGTCCCCCACCCAGAGTACATTTTGTGCCCTTGCTACCCTCAGTGCTTCCTCCAAGTGGTGCTCAACATGGAGGAGGACTGATTCATCAGCTGAGGGAGGACGGTAGGTGGTAATCAGCAGGAGGTTTCCTTGCCCATGTTTGACCTGATGCCATGAGATTTCATGGGGTCCAGAGTCAATGTTGAGGACTCCCATGGGCCACTCCCTCCTGACTGTATATCACTGTACCACCACCTCTGGTGGGTCTGTCCTGCCGGTGGGACAGGACATACCCAGGGATGGTGATGGAAGAGTCTGGGACATTGGCGGAAAGGTATGATTCTGTGAGTATGGCTATGTCAGGCTGTTGCTTGACTAGTCTGTGGGACAGCTCTCCCAATTTTGGCACAAGTCCCCAGATGTTAGTAAGGAGGACCTTGCAGGGTCGACTGGGCTTGGTTTGCCGTTGTCGTGTCCGGTGCCTCGTGGTCCGTCCGGTTTAATTCTTATTATGACTTTTTGTAGCAAGATTTTACAACTGAGTGGCTTGCTGGGCCATTTCAGAGGGCAATTAAGAATCAACCACATTGCTGTGGGTCTGGAGTCACATTTCGGCCAGACCGGGTAAGGGCGGCAGGCTTCCTTCCCTAAAGGGCATTCGTGAACCAGATGGGTTTTTACGACAATCCAGTAGTTTCATGGCCATCATTATTGATACTAGTATTTTAATTGCAGATTTTATTTAATTAATTAATTGAATTTAAATTCACCAGCTGCCGTGGCAGAATTTGAACTCATGACTCTGGATTTTAGTCCAGGCCTCCGGATTATTAGTCCAGTAACATAACCACTATGCTACCGTACCCGATTGTTGTTATAAGCAGAAGTACCCTTTCAAAGACATGAATAGTGTTAATGACTGCCAATCGACCTCACTCCACAGCAAATTAACTATTACAAGTGTGGAGTCTCATTCCTTCAGGTTTTTAATTTTTCAGGGAGAATTTTAAAAAGTCAAATTTTAAATTTAATTTATTTTTTCTTACTTTCCTTTCTGTCCCTTTTTTCTTTCTCTTAATCCAATCTTTCTTCTTTCTTTATTTCCCTTTCTGTGCCTGATTTAACATTGAATTCACCACATTTAATTCACCCTCCTTCTCATAGAATCATAGAACATAGAATGCTACAGCAGAGAAGGAGGCCATTCGGTCCATCGTGCTTCTTTGAAAGACCTACCCAATTAGTCCCACTTCCCTGCTCTATCCCCATAGCCCTGCAAGTGTATCCCCTTCATGTATTTATCCAATTCCCTTTTGAAAGTTATTATTGAATCTGCTTCCACCACCCTTTCAGGCAGTGCATTCCAGATCATAAAAACTCGCTGCATAAAAATGTTTTTCCTCATGTTGCCTCTTGTTCTTTTGCCATTTCCTTTAAATCTGTGTCCTCTGGTTACTGACCCTTCTGCCGCTCTTTTTTTTTATTCGTTCATGGGATGTGGGTGTCGCTGGCGAGGCCGGCATTTATTGCCCATCCCTAATTGCCCTTGAGAAGGTGGTGAGCCGCCTTCTTGAACCGCTGCAGTCCGTGTGGTGAAGGTTCTCCCGCAGTGCTGTTAGGAAGGGAGTTCCAGGATTTTGACCCAGCGACGATGAAGGAACGGCGATATATTTCCAAGTCGGGATGGTGTGTGACTTGGAGGGGAACGTGCAGGTGGTGTTGTTCCCATGTGCCTGCTGCTCTTGTCCTTCTAGGTGGTAGAAGTCGCAGGTTTGGGAGGTGCTCTCGAAGAAGCCTTGGCGAGTTGCTGCAGTGCATCCTGTGGATGGTACACACTACAGCCATGGTGCGCGGGTGGTGAAGGGAGTAAATGTTTAGGATGGCGGATGGGATGCCAATCAAGCGGGCTGCTTTGTCCTGGATGGTGTTGAGCTTCTTGAGTTGTTGGAGCTGCACTCATCCAGGTAAGTGGAGAGTATTCCATCACACTCCTGACTTGTGCCTTGTAGATGGTGGAAAGGCTCTGGGGAGTCAGGAGGTGAGTCACTCGCCGCAGAATACCCAGCCTCTGACCTGCTCTTGTAGCCACAGTATTTATATGGCTGGTCCAGTTAAGGTTCTGGTCAATGATGACCCCCAGGCTGTTGATGGTGGGGGATTCGGTGATAGTAATGGCGTTCAATGTCAAGGGGAGGTGGTTAGACTCTCTCTTGTTTGAGATGGTCATTGCCTGGCACTTATCTGGCGCGAAAGTTACTTGCCACTTATCAGCCCAAGCCTGGATGTTGTCCAGGTCTTGCTGCATGCGGGCTCGGACTGCTTCATTACCTGAGGGGTTGCAAATTGAACTGAACACTGTGCAATCATCAGCGAACATCCCCATTTCTGACCTTATGATGGAGGGAAGGTCATTGATGAAGCAGCTGAAGATGGTTGGGCCTAGGACACTGCCCTGAGGAACTCCTGCAGCAATGTCCTGGGGCTGAGATGATTGGCCTCCAACAACCACTACCATCTTCCTTTGTGCCAGGTATGACTCCAGCCACTGGAGAGTTTTCCCCCTGATTCCCATTGACTTCAATTTTACTAGGGCTTCTTGGTGCCACACTCGGTCAAATGCTGCCTTGATGTCAAGGGCAGTCACTCTCACCTCACCTCTGGAATTCAACTCTTTTGTCCATGTTTGGACCAAGGCTGTAATGAGGTCTGGAGCCAAGTGGTCCTGGCGGAACCCAAACTGAGCATCGGTGAGCAGGTTATTGGTGAGTAAGTGCCGCTTGATAGCACTGTCGACGACACCTTCCATCACTTTGCTAATGATTGAGAGTAGACTGATGGGGCGGTAATTGGCCGGATTGGATTTGTCCTGCTTTTTGTGGACAGGACATACCTGGGCAATTTTCCACATTGTCGGGTAGATGCCAGTGTTGTAGCTGTACTGGAACGGCTTGGCTAGACGTGCAGCTAGTTCTGGAGCACAAGTCTTCAGCACTACAGCCGGGATGTTGTCGGGGCCCATAGCCTTTGCTGTATCCAGTGCACTCAGCCGTTTCATGATATCACGTGGAGTGAATCGAATTGGCTGAAGACTGGCTTCTGTGATCGTGGGGATGTCGGGAGGAGGCCGAGATGGATCATCTACTCGGCACTTCTGGCTGAAGATGGTTGCAAATGCTTCAGCCTTCTCTTTTGCACTCACATGCTGGGCTCCGCCGTCATTGAGGATGGGGATGTTTGCAGAGCCTCCTCCTCCTGTTAGTTGTTTAATTGTCCACCACCATTCACGACTGGATGTGGCAGGACTGCAGAGCTTTGATCTGATCTGTTGGTTGTGGAATCGTTTAGCTCTGTCTATAGCATGTTGCTTCCGCTGTTTAGCATGCATGTAGTCCTGAGTTGTAGCTTCACCAGGTTGGCACCTCATTTTTAGGTATGCCTGGTGCTGCTCCTGGCATGCTCTTCTACACTCCTCATTGAACCAGGGTTGATCCCCTGGCTTGTTGGTAATGGTAGAGTGAGGAATATGCCGGGCCATGAGGTTACAGATTGTGCTGGATTACAATTCTGCTGCTGCTGATGGCCCACAGCGCGTCATGGATGCCCAGTTTTGAGCTGCTAGATCTGTTCTGAATCTATCCCATTTAGCACGGTGATAGTGCCACACAACACGTTGGATGGGGTCCTCAGTGCGAAGATGGGACTTCGTCTCCACGAGGACTGTGCGGTGGTCACTCCTAACAATACAGTCATGTTACTCTATCAAAACCCTTCATGATTTTGAACACAGTAGAGTTTGTCACTGCACAATCCAAACACCGGTCCCTCCCGACGTCGAAGGGTTGTTGAACTCTCGACTGTAAATTTTGGAAAAGAAATATACAAACAAATCGTTTTAAGACTATACATAATTTTATTTAAATGATTGGTTCAAGTTCATATAACCTTTAGGCAGTAGAGATGGTGGTTGTGTTTGCCGGGTGATGAATCCGTCGCACTCAAGGCCGTTGCTTCTTCTTTGATATTGAAGCTCTTTGACTGCAGTCGTGGTAAGAGAGAGCGATCTTTTGCCGTGAAGTCTTTTATGTTGTTTCAAAACAAGGCGATGTAGAATTGAGGGAAGCATCACCCATGCCCAATCGCCTCGATTGTTAAGCTTCGACCACCAGCAGACCTCAGCGACTGACAGTTTAGGCTTTGATCATTCTCACATCTCAATGAAAACTAGATGCCATGATCTCATATGGAAGACAATGGGAATCATTGTGTGTTGGAGACTTGACTTCCTTTATAGTCTCTTGATGGCCTGGTGTGATGTTGTAGTCTTGTGGTCTGTGGCCCCTTTATCTCATCAATGGTTTTTGCACATCAAAAACCTGTTAATGGACTCCTGGTAGTTTCTGTTTGCAGTTTTTAAATTGATTGTCCAAATGTTCAAATGTACCGTTGAAAAGCTATCTACAAGTTTCTGCCCCTCCATTGTTCCGACTAGTCTCTGGTATTAACACATCTCAGAAGAAAATGGGATCCCTTCCAAACTCTCTGTGGATTAGGGCCGAGTTGTCTGCCTTCAGTGTCCCGGCTAAGTTCCAATGTTTTTACGAGCCAAAAGCTTGTTCTGCAGGTTTAAGGGACAAAGTTAACCCTTTGCCTGAATGTCCAACATTCCGAATTCACAATATCAAAAGGGGTTTTAACCCTTGTCTGACAGTGTCTTCAGTGTACAGATGTGGAGATGCCGGTGATGGACTGGGGTGGACAAATGTAAGGACTTCTTCACTGCACAGGACCTCCAACCAACGCTATACACCAGATACATCGACGACATTTTCTTCCTATGGACTCACAGCGAAGAATCACTGAAGAGACTACACGATAACATCAACAAGTTCCATCCCACCATCAAACTCACCATGGACTACTCCTCAGAATCAGTTTCTTTCTTGGACACACAAATCTCCATCAAAGACGGGCACCTCAGCACCTCACTCTACCGCAAGCCCACGGACAACCAGACGATGCTCCACTTTTCCAGCTTCCACCCTAACCACGTAAAAGAGGCCATCCCCTATGGACAGGCCCTGCGAATACACAGGATCTGCTCAGACGAGGAGGAACGCGATGGACACCTACAGATGCTGAAAGACGCCCTCGTAAGAAAGGGATATGACGCTCAACTTGTCGATCGACAGTTCCAATGGGCCACAGCGAAGAATCGCATAGACCTCCTCAGAAGACAAACACGGGACGCAACCAACAGAATACCCTTCGTCGTCCTGTACTTCCCCGGAGCAGAGAAACTACGCCATGTTCTCCGCAGCCTTCAACATGTCATCGATGACGACGAACACCTCACTAAGGCCATCCCCATGCCTCCACAACTCGCCTTCAAACAGCCACCCAACCTCAAACAGACCATCATTCGCAGCAAATTACCCAGCTTTCAGGGGAACAGCGTCCACAACACCACACAACCCTGCCACGCAACCTCTGCAAGACATGCCAGATCATCGACACAGATACCACCATCACACGAGAGGACACCACCCACCAGGTACATGGTTCATACTCCTGTCTGAACACCAACGACACCTTTGATTGGTGTGATCGTGTCCCAGCCTAATATAAGATATGCGATTTGAGAACCTTTCATTCACTCACTCACCTGACAAAGGAGATAATCTCTGAAAGCTTGTGATTTTCAAATTAAACTGTTGGACTATAACCTGGTGTTGTAAGATTCCTTACATTCAATGTACAGACGCCAGGATGTCCAATTTTGGCCAATGTTGTCTACCTCATACGTTGCAGGAATGGATGCCCCGGAGCATGGTACATTGGCGAGACCATGCAGACACTGCGACAATGGATGAACGGACACCGCGCAACAATCGCCAGACAGGAGGGTTCCCTCCCAGTCGGGGAACACTTTAGCAGTCACGGACATTCAGCCACCGATCTTCGGGTAAGCGTTCTCCAAGGCGGCCTTTGAGACACACGACAACGCAAAATCGTCAAGCAGAAATTGATAGCCAAGTTCTGCACCCATGAGGACGGCCTCAATCGGGATCTTGGGTTCATGTCACGCTACATGTAACCCCACCAGCAGGGAAAAAAAGTTACCTGTTTTTAATACAACTGGACATTCTCTCTCTCTCTCTCTCTCTCTCTGCCTTTCGGGTCTCTTTCTCTCTTTGTCTGTGTAATCTGACCTATTGTGTATTCAGTATACTGGGACATACTGTTTTCCGTGGCTAACCTGTCTGAACACCAACGACACCTTTGATTGGTGTGATCGTGTCCCAGCCTAATATAAGATATGCGATTTGAGAACCTTTCATTCACTCACTCACCTGACAAAGGAGATAATCTCTGAAAGCTTGTGATTTTCAAATTAAACTGTTGGACTATAACCTGGTGTTGTAAGATTCCTTACATTCAATGTACAGACACCAGGATGTCCAATTCCATGGTGCAAAAAGGCTCTCAAATCTCACAGTGCCTCTTCAAGTGCATTGATGAGTTCTTCGATCGATCTTCTTTTGTGTTGATTTGAACACTCTTCACCGATGTTTCTTACATAATGCATATACTGTTTGAACATATGCATACAGAGTTACAATGATGATATACACAATATACTTCAGTCATAGTTGACTAGTGGCTTAATCATGTCTTGTTTGGTAGCATACACAGGGAAATGATCATTACCCGTGTTCACCCGTTAATACTACCCAACGCGGCACCTTTCTTCAGCCTTTGTTTCTTCCCACACTCTCCTCTGGGTTTGATCACATTCCTGCTCAAGACAGGTTTACTGTGGCATTTTCCGGGTCTTCATACTGTACTTGGATTTAAATCCCTCTTTCATTAAGATTATCAATTACTTATCCTTCACCATCTGGATTAAATTCTTCAGCAGTTTCCATATTTTCAAAAACACACACCACATACTTAATATGACTAATACTTGGATAATTAAAAGTGCATGTGAAAAAGACACTAAAAGCATAACAATAATAGTAGATAATCAAGGGGCAAAGGGGAGGGAGGATCTAAAAACTATCACTATCACTGGAGAAAAAGTACTAGGTAAACTAATGGGTCTGCAGGCTGACAAGTCCCCTGGACCCAATGGCTTGCATCCGAGGGTCTTAAAAGAAGTGGCTACAGAGATAGTGGCTGCATTGGTTATAATCTTCCAAAATTCACTAGATTCTGGAAAGGTCCCAGTGAATTGGAAAACCACAAATGTGACACCCCTATTCAAGAAAGGAGGGAGACAGAAAGCAGGTAACGATGGACCAATTAGCCTAACATCTGTCATTGGGAAAATGCTGGAATCAATTATTAAGGAAGTAGTAACAGGACATTTAGAGACTCCAAATATAATCAAGGAGAGTCAACATGGTTTTATGAAAGAGAAATCGTGTTTGACAAATTTATCAGAGTTCTTTGAGGAAGTAAAGAGCAGGGTGGATAAAGGGGAACCAGTAGATGTATTGTATTTGGATTTCCAAAAGGCATTCGACAAGGTGCCACACAAAAGGTTACTGCACAAGATAAGAGCTCATGGTGTTGGGGGTAATATATTAGCATGGATAGAGGATTGGCTAACTAACAGAAAACAGAGAATCAAGATAAAAGGGTCATTTTCAGGATGGCAATTTGTAACTAGTGAGGTGCCGCAGGGATAAGTGCTAGGGCCTCAACTATTTACAATCTATATCAATGACTTGGATGAAGGAACAGAGTGTCTTGATGATGATACAAAGATAGGGGGAAAAGTAAGTTGTGAGGAGGACACAAAGTTTCTGCAAAGGGATATTGACAGGTTAAGCGAGTGGGCTAAAATTTGGCAGATGGAGTATTTTGTGGGAAAATGTGAAATCGTCCACTTTGGTAGGAAGAATAAAAAAGCAAAATATTATATAAATGGAGAAAGACTACAAAATGCTGCGGCACAGAGGGATTTGGGTGTCCTCGTACGTGAAACACAAAATGTTAGCATACAGGTGCAGCAGGTAATTGGGAAGGCAAATGGAATAATGGCCTTATTTCAAGGGGAATGGAGTATAAAAGCAGGGAAGTCATGCTACAACTGTACAGGGTGCTGGTGAGACCACACCTGGAGTACTGCGTACACTTTTGGTCCCCTTATTTAAGGAAGGACATACTTGCATTGGTGGCGGTTCAGAGAAGGTTCACTGGGTTGATTCCGGGTATGGAAGGGTTTTCTTATGAGGAAAGATTGAGCAGGTTGGGCCTATACTCACTGGAGTTTAGAAGAATGAGAGGAGATCTAATTGAAACATATAAGATTCTGTGGGGGTTTGACAGGGTAAATGCTGAGAAGGTGTTTCCCCTCATAGGGGAATCTAGAACTAGGGGGCATAGTCTCAGAATAAGGGGTTGCCCATTTAAGATGGAAATGAGGAAGAATTTCTTCTCTGAGGGTTATGAATCTTTGGAATTCTTTGTCCCAAAGAGCGGTGTAGGCTGAGTCATTGAATACATTCAGGGCTGAGTTAGACAAATCTTTGATCAGCAAGGGAGTCAAAGGATATGGGGAAAAGGTGGGAAAGTGGAGTTGAGGTAAAATCAGATCAGCCATGATCTCATTGAATGGAGGAGCAGGCTCGAAGGGCCAAATGGCCTACACCTGCTCCTATCTCTTATGTTCTTATGTTCTTAAGTCAAGTGGGCCCAAGGTAATCCCCCGCCATTATACAGTCTCCCACCATTTTTGATCTCCCAGCACGTGTATCGCTTTTTCTATGTTCTCATTGTCTTGTTGCATTTTTTTTTCAAAATACTTCTGTGAAGTCATCGTGCATTTTATAATGGAATTGAGACTCAAGGATTTCCACTTTCATTTTGATAAGCATCATTCCCTCGTCCTTATCACCTTGAGTCGTCTGAGAACGGGTATTACAACCAAACCATCCCTCGTACCTTTTATTAAACGCTGGCAAAGTTAGATCGTTTTCTAAGTTACCTTCCTCATCAGGGTGGGATCTGTGGAGTATGGTAACCCTGCCTGTCCCGCTCTTTTACTTGGTCCGATTAGGATTCCTGTCTTAAGGAGTCCTACTTTCCAAGGCAGGATCTCTCCCTTCAACCAGACCAGGGAGGGGCTTGGTGCACCACCCTCTATGTTGTTACTTTGGTATGCCGTTACGTTACAGTTCCATTCTGCACTATTCTCCCTTACATACAATAGTAATATACACTCATCTATCACAAACAGTAGCTTTTCATTCTGGCAATTTGTTTTCCTTGATGTTTGGTTCCAGTTTCATATGCGATTTGGATCTAGGAACGAGGGATCTAGGCACATGGGAACAACACCTCCTGCACGTTCCCCTCCAAGTCACACACCATCCCGACTTGGAAATATATCGCCGTTCCTTCATCGTCGCTGGGTTAAAATCCTGGAACTCCCTTCCTAACAGCACTGTGGGAGAACCATCACCACATGGACTGCAGCGGTTCAAGAAGGCGGCTCACCACCACCTTCTCAAGGGCAATTAGGGATGGGCAATAAAATGCTGGCCTCGCCAGCGACGCCCACATCCTGTGAACAAATAAAAAAAAAATCATAGAATCATAGAAAGGTTACAGCACAGATGAGGCCATTCGGCCCATCGAGTCAGTGCCTCAACGGTGCATGTAACGGGGCGCTGAGGGTTGCAAAATCTTCTATAAAATCTCGGCAATACCCTACGAGTCCTAAAAATGATCTGACTCCACTCACAGAATTAGGGAGTGGTACATCAGTTACAGCTTTGACTCTAGCTGTGTCAATGCCTCGTCCCCTTCCACTGATTCTTATTCCCAAAAAGGTTACTGCTGATTGAGCTAGCTGAGCTTTCTTAGGATTTACCTTAAACCCTTCTTCCCTTAATAGTCAACAATTCATCTAACAATGGCAAATGTGTTGCCATGACTGGGGTGTGTAACAACAGGTCGTCCACATATTGCACCAAATATGCTGGCCTCCCGAATCTCTTAAGGCTTCTGGCCATCATTTGGTGGAATATCGACGGTGAGTTGTGAAACCCTTGGGACAGACACGTCCAAGAGTACTGCTGATCCTTAAAAGGAAAGGCAAACCTGTACTGGTCCTTTTGTACCAATGGGATTGACCAAAATCCATTTGATATGTCCAGCACTGTGAACACTTATGTTTCGGGGGTGGTCTTCATCAGCATCTCTGGAGCTAATGGGGCACATTTATTCATACATTTATTCAACTGTCTGTATTCGATTTTTAATCACCAGGACCAGTCTGGCTTTTTAACTGGCCAAATAGGTGAATTGATTCCCATGGCTTTTGGCCTCAGGATTCCTTGTTGGAGTAGAGAGGTTATAGTTACGATTCGGCTTCCCCAGGATATCTTTACTGTCGGATTGGTCCAGGCAATACTTCTCTACTCATTTCTACCTCTGTAGCTGTCCTTCCACAATCATGTTTATACTTTGCAAAGGATTCAGCGCTTTTCCACAATATGTCCCGAATAGCTTTTGAGTTTGATTCAAATATTTCATTCAAATTATGCTTAGCTCCACTACATAGCTTTCCCCAGACGGGGAGGCATAACACCTTTTCCTCGCCCACCACCGAGGTTAGTTCGGGTTCCGCCAGGACCACTCGGCTCCAGACCTCATTACAGCCTTGGTCCAAACGTGGACAAAAGAGCTGAATTCCAGAGGTGAGGTGGGAGTGACTGCCCTTGACATCAAGGCAGCATTTGACCGAGTGTGGCACCAAGGAGCCCTAGTAAAATTGAAGTCAATGGGAATCAGGGGGAAAACTCTCCAGTGGCTGGAGTCATACCTAGCACAAAGGAAGATGGTAGTGGTTGTTGGAGGCCAATCATCTCAGCCCCAGGACACTGCTGCAGGAGTTCCTCAGGGCAGTGTCCTAGGCCCAACCATCTTCAGCTGCTTCATTAATGACCTTCCCTCCATCATAAGGTCAGAAATGGGGATGTTCGCTGATGATTGCACAGTGTTCAGTTCCACTCGCAACCCCTCAAATAACGAAGCAGTCCGAGCCCGCATGCAGCAAGACCTGGACAACATCCAGGCTTGGGCTCATCAGTGGCAAGTAACATTCGCGCCAGATAAGTGCCAGGCAATGACCATCTCCAACAAGAGAGAGTCTAACCACCTCCCCTTGACATTCAATGGCATTACCATCGCCAAATTCCCCAACATCAACATCCTGGGGGTCACCATTGACCAGAAACTTAACTGGACCTGCCATATAAATACTGTGGCTACGAGAGCAGGTCAGAGGCTGGGTATTCTGCGGCGAGTGACTCACCTCCTGACTCCCCAAAGCCTTTCCACCATCTACAAGGCACAAGTCAGGAGTGTGATGGAATACTCTCCACTTGCTTGGATGAGTGCAGCTCCAACAACACTCAAGAAGCTCGACACCATCCAAGATAAAGCAGCCCGCTTGATTGGCACCCCATCCACCACCCTAAACATTCACTCCCTTCACCACCGGCGCACAGTGGCTGCAGTGTGTACCATCCACAGGATGCACTGCAGCAACTCGCCAAGGCTTCTTCGACAGCACCTCCCAAACCCGCGACCTCCACCACCTAGAAGGACAAGAGCAGCAGGCGCATGGGAACAACACCACCTGCACGTTCCCCTCCAAGTCACACACCATCCTGACTTGGAAATATATTGCCATTCCTTCATCGTCGCTGGGTCAAAATCCTGGAACTCTCTTCCTAACAGCACTGTGGGAGAACCGTCACCACACGGACTGCAGCGGTTCAAGAAGGCGGCTCATCACCACCTTCTCAAGGGCAATTAGGGATGGGCAATAAATGCCGGCCTCGCCAGCGACGCCCACATCCCATGAACGAATAAATTAAAAAAAAGACTGACTGGCCTATAATTACTCGGTCTATCTCTTTCTCCCTTTTTAAACAACAGTACAATGTTCGCAGTTCTCCAATCCTCTGGCACCACGTCTGTAGCCAGGGAGGATTAGAAAATGATGGTCAGAGCCTCCACTATTTCCTCTCTTGCTTCTCTTAACAGCCTGGGATACATTTCATCCGGGCCTGGCAATTTATCTACTTTCAAAGATGCTAATCCCCTTAATACTTCCTTTCTCACTATGTTTACCCCATCCAATATTTCACACTCCTCCTCCTTAACTACAATCTCTGCTTCGTCCCACTCTCTTGTGAAGACAGACGCAAAGTATTCATTAAGAACCATACCAACATCTTCCGCCTCCACACATAGATTACCTTTTTGGTCTCTAATAGGCCCTACTCTTTCCTTAGTTATCCTCTTGCTCTTTATGTATTTATAAAACATTTTTGGGTATTCCTTTACTTTACTTGCCAGTATTTTTTCATGCCCTCGCTTTGCTTTCCTAATTTCCTTTTTAATTTCACCCCTGCACTTTCTATACTCCTCTAGGCTTTCTGCAGTATTAAGCTCTTGTTGTCTGACATAAGCTTCCCTTTTTTGCCTTCTCTTATCCTGTATGCTCCGTGTCATCCAGGGAGCTCTAGATTTGGCAGTCCCACCCATTTTCTTTGTGGGAACATGTTTACTCTGAACCTCTTGAATCTCCCCCTTGAATGCCTCCCACTGCTCTGTTACTGATTTACCTTCAAGTAGCTGTTTCCAGTCCACTTTTGCTAAAGCACTTCTCAGCTTAGTGAAAATTGGCCTTTACCCAATTTAGAACTTTTAGAACTTCTTTTCCATCTTTGTCCTTTTCCATAACTATGCTAAATCTAACTGAATTATGATCACTACCACCAAAATGCTCTCCCACTGATACTCCTTCCACCTGCCCAGCTTCATTCCCTAAAACTAAATCCAGAACAGTACCCCTCCCCCCCCACCCCCCAACTCTCTTGTTGGGCTTGCTACTAACTAGCTAAAAAAGTTCTCCTGAATGCAATTTAAGAATCCTGCACCCTCTATACCTTTTGCACTGATTGTTTCCCAGTTAATATTCGGGTAATTGAAATCCCCTACTATTACTGCCCTATTGTTTTTGCACTTCTCAGAAATTTGCCTACATATTTGCTCTTCTATCTCCTTCTGACTGTTTGGGGGTCTATAGTGCACTCCCAGTAGTGTGGCTGCCCCTTTTTTGTTCTTTAGCTCAACCCATAGTGCCTCATTTGATGATCCTTCTAACGCCTAGCTGTTCCCCTAAACATAGAACCCCCAATCACTATTGCTCTCCTGTCCTTTCTCCTCCCCCACCCCAGTCCCCACCTGTACAGCTGAAGCACCCATGGTGCTGTGGACTTGGCTCTGGCTGCACTCCCCAGAGGAACCCTCTCTCTCACCAATATTCATAGGAACATTAGGAACATAGCAACAGGAGTAGGCCATTCAGCCCCTCGTGCCTGCTCCTCCATTTGATAAGATCATGGCTGATCTGTGATCTAACTCCATTTACCTGCCTTTGGCCCATATCCCTTAATACCTTTGGTTGCCAAAAAGCTATCTATCTCAGATTTAAATTTAGCAATTGAGCTAGTGTCAATTGCCGTTTGCAGAAGAGAGTTCCAAACTTCTAACACCCTTTTTGTGCAGAAATGTTTTCTAATCTCATTCCTGAAAGGTCTGGCTCTAATTTTTAGACTGTGTCCCCTACTCCTAGAATACCCAACCAACGGAAATAGTTTCTCTCTATCCACCCTATCTGTTCCCCTTAATATCTTATAAACTTCGATCAGATCACCCCTTAACCTTCGAAACTCCAGAGAATACAACCCCAATTTGTGTAATCTCTCCTCGTAACTTAACCCTTGAAGTCCGGGTATCATTCTAGTAAACCTACGCTGCACTCCCTCCAAGGCCAATATGTCCTTCTGAAGGTGTGGTGCCCAGAACTGCTCACAGTACTCCAGGTGCGGTCTAACCAGGGTTTTGTATACTGAAGCATAACTTCTGCCCCCTTGTACTCTAGTCCTCTAGATATAAAGGCCAGCATTCCATTTGTCACCTTGATTATTTTCTGCACCTGTGCATGACACTTTAATGATCTATGTACCTGAACCCTTAAGTTCCTTTGGACATCCACTGTTTTTAACTTTTTACCATTTAGAAAGTACCCTGTTCTATCCTTTTTTGATCCAAAGTGGATGACCTCGCATTTGCCTACATTGAATTCCATTTGCCACAGTTTTGCCCATTCACCTAATCTATCAATATCGCTTTGTAATTTTATGCTTTCATCAACACTGCTTACAATGCCACCAATCTTTGTGTCATCGGCAAACTTAGATATGAGACTTTCTATGCCTTCATCTAAGTTGTTAATAAATATTGTGAATAATTGAGGCCCCAAGACAGATCCCTGCGGGACTCCACTAGTCACATCCTGCCATTGTGAGTACCTACCCATTATCCCTACTCTCTGTCGCCTTTCGCTCAGCCAACTTCCTAACCAAGTCTGTACTTTTCCCTCAATTCCATGGGCTTCTATCTTAGCTAACAGTCTCTTATGTGGGACTTTATCAAATGCCTTCTGGAAGTCCATATAAATAACATCCATTGACATTCCCCTGTCCACTACTTTAGTCACCTCTTCAAAAAATTCAATCAGGTTTGTCAGGCACGACCTACCTTTCACAAATCCATGCTGGCGCTCTCTGATTAACTGAAAATTCTCGAGGTGCTCAGTCACCCTATCCTTAATTATGGACTCCAGCATTTTCCCCACAACAGATGTTAGGCTAACTGGTCTATAATTCCCTGGTTTCCCTCTCTCTCCTTTCTTAAAAAACAGAGTGATATGTGCAATTTTCCAATCTAGAGGGACAGTTCCTGAATCTAGAGAACTTTGAAACTATTTTCGGTTGATAGTCATTTGTACTCCTTTAAGTTATCCCTTTCAAGTTCACTTTGGTGACATGTATGTTCCAAGTCTTGATATTTTTATTTCAGTTCCTCTAATTAATTGTGTTTCGCTAGGGCTTGTGACTGGTAATACTCTACATGACATTCTGACAGCTGTTTTTTACATCCATATTCTGTACATTGCTCTTTTAATTCTACCTCTATTCTGTTTGCACCCTCCCTGGCTTCCTCCAGTTCCTTGCGTATGCGATTAACTGTTTCTACTGAGTCCTGGCATTGCTTATTCTTGTCAACTTTTCCTTTACTTAATACTAATAACCATGCTGCTTTGACATGTTTCTTTTTGAGTAATCTGTCACCTAACCGTTCCTCCGCCCTGTCCAGACCGAGGAACTCTGTGTTGTATCGTTCCTACCTCTCTCTCCGATGTCTTTTGTCACTTAAGTTTTAATGGTCTCTTCCATTTTATTTCCCTATCAGCTACTAGATACATGGCTGGTTGGCTTTACTCCACAAGTTCCGTTCTTTAGGAAGGCTATGAGAGGGTGCAGAAAAGATTTACTAGAATGGTTCCAGGGATGAGGGACTTCAGTTACGTGGATAGACTGGAGAAGCTGGGATTGTTCTGCTTAGAGCAGAGAAGGTTAAGAGGAGATTTGATAGCAGTGTTCAAAATCATGAAGGGTTTAGATAAAGTAAATAAAGAGGAACTGTTCCCATTGGCGGAAGGGTCAAGAACCAGAGGACAGAGATTTAAGATGATTGGCAAAGGAACCAAAGGTGACATGAGGAAAAACTTTTTTACACAGTGAGTGGTTAGGATTTGGAATGCACTGCCCGAGGGGGTGGTGGAGGCTGATTCAATCATGGTCTTCGAAAGGGAACTGGATAAGTACTTGAAAGGCAAAAATTTGCAGGGCTACAGGGTTAGGGCAGGGGAGTGGGACTAGCTGGATTGCTCTTGCATAGAGCTGGTGCGGACTCAATGGGCCGAATGGCCTCCTTCCATGCTGTAACCTTTCTATGATTCTATGATCTGGAAGCAGATTCAACTGTGGCTTTCAAAAAGGAATTGGATAAATACTTGAAGGGAAAAAATTTGCTGGGCTACAGGGGAAAGAGCGGGGGAATGGGACTAACTGGATTGCTCTTACAAAGAGCTGACATGGTTTTGATGGGCCGAACAGCCTCCTTCTGTACAGTAAACATTCTATGATACCGCTTTGACTTGTTTCTTTTTGAGTAATCCGTCACCTAACCGTTCTTCCTTCCTACCCAGACTGAGGCACTCTGTGTTATTTCGTACCTATCTCTCTCGCCAATGTCTTTTGTCACGTAAGTTTTAGTGGTCACTGTAATTGAACAGTGGGTGACCTTTAAGGAGGAGATGGTTCGGGTACAGTCTAGGCACCTTCCCATGAGGCGGAAAGGTAGGACAACCAAAGCACAAGCTCCCTGGATGACAAAAGAGATAGTGAGTAAGATGAAACAGAAAAAAAGGGGCATATGACAGATGTCAGGTTGATAATATAAGTGAAAACCAGGCAGAATATAGAAAGTTCAGAGGGGAAGTGAAAAAGGAAATAAGAGGAACAAAGAGAGAGTATGAGAATAGACTGGCAGCCAACATAAAAGGGAATCCAAAAGTCTCCTACAGGCATGTAAACAGTAAACGGGTAGTAAGAGGAGGGATGGGGCCGATTAGGGACCATAAAGGAGATCTACTCATGGAGGCAGAGGGGATGACCTAGGTACTAAATGAGTACTTTGCATCTGTCTTTACCAAGAACAATTAGGGATGGACAATAAATGCTGGCGTTGCCAGCGATGCCACATCTCATGAACTAATAAAAAAAATTGCTGCCAGAGTCTCAGTAAATGAAGATATAGTTGAGATACTAGATGGGCTAAAAATTGATAAAGAAGAGGTACTGGAAAGGCTAGCTGTACTTAAAGTAGATAAGTCACCCGGTCTGGATGGGATGCATCCTCGGTTGCTGAGAGAAGGGTGGAAATTGTGAAGGTACTGGCCATAATCTTCAAAACATCCGTAGATACGGGGGAAGTGCCAGAGGACTGCAGAATTGGAAATGTTACACCCTTGATCAAAAAAGGGTGTAAGGATAAACCCAGCAACTATAGGCCTGTCAGTTCCACCAATGGTGGCTGTACCTTCAGCTGCCTAAGCCCTAAGTTCTGGAATTCCCTCCCTAAACCTCTCCACCTTTCTACCTCTCTCTCCTCCTTTAAGACCGTCCTTAAAACCTATCCCTTTGACCAAGCTTTTGGTCATATGTCCTAATATCTCCTTATGTGGCTCGATGTGAAATTTTGTTTGATAACACTCCTGTGAAGCGCCTTGGGACGTTTTATTCTGTTAAAGGCACTATATAAATACAAGTTGTGGTTGTTGTTGTTTCAGAACAAGGCAATGTAGAATTGGGGGAGGCATCACCCATGCCCAATCACCTCTCTTGTTAGGCTTTGACCACCAGCAGACCTCAGTGATTGACAGTTTAGGCTTTGATCATTCTCACATCTCAATGATTAGGAATCTTACAACACCAGGTAATAGTCCAACAGTTTTATTTGAAAATCACAAGCTTTCGGAGATTATCTCCTTCGTCAGGTGACTCACCTGACGAATGAGTTAATCTCCGAAAGCTTGTGATTTTCAAATAAAACTGTTGGACTATAACCTGGTGTTGTAAGATTCCTTACATTTGTGCACCCCAGTCCATCACCGGCATCTCCACATCATATCAATGATTGACAGTTTAGTCAATGAAAACTAGATGCCATGATCTCATATGGAAGACAATTGGTTTTCAATGTGTCCTGTTGATGCTTCACACTTCTATTGTCTAATTATTGTGTGTTAGAGACTTCCTTTATAGTCTCTTGATGATCTGGTGTGATGTTGTAGTCTTGTGGTCTGTGGCCCCTTTATCTCAGCAATGGTTTTTGCACATCAAAAACCTGTTAGAGGACTTCTGGTAGTTCCTGTTTGCAGTTTTTAAATTGATTGTCCAGATGTTCAAATGTAATATTGAAAAGCTATCTACCAGTTTCTGCCCCTCCATTGTTCCGGCTAGTCTCTGAAGTAAATCTCAGAAGAAAATGGGATCCCTTCCACACACTATGTGGATTAGGGCCGAGTTGTCTGCCTTCATTGTCCCGGCTAAGTTTTTACGAGCCAAAAGCTTGTTCTGCAGGTTTAAGGGTCAATATTAACCCTTTCCCTGAATGTCCATCATTCCCAATTGACAATATCAAAAGGGGTCTCCTGTCTTACAGTGTCTTTAGTGTACAGATACCAGACTATCCAATTCTATGGTATAAAAAGGCTCTCAAATCTCACAACACCTTTATCAAATCACCCCTTAAACTTCTCTGCTCTAAGGAGAACTTCAATTCCTCTAGTTTCTCCAGGTAACTGAAGTCTTTCATCCTTGGTACAATTCTAGTAAATCTCCTCTGCACCCTCTCTAAAGCCTTCACATCCTTCCTAATATGTGGTGCCCAGAATTGAACACAATACTCCAGCTGAGGCCTAACCAGTGTTTTATAAAGGTTTAGCATAACTTCCTTGCTTTTGTACTCTATGCCTCTATTTATAAAGCCCAGGATCCCGTACGCCTATTTAACAGCCTTACTTCCCCCAGTAACCTAGGATGCATCCCATCCGGACTGAGTGACTTTTCTACTTTGAGTACTACCAATCTTTTAAGTACTTCCTTTTTATTCTATCCATTATCGCTATTACCTTCTCTACTGTGACATTGGCAGCATCCTCTTCTTTAGTGAAGACAGATGCAAAGTATTCATTTAGTACCTCAGCCATGCCCTTTGCCTTCACAAGGAAATTTTCTTTTCGGTTCTTAAATTTAAAATTCAAAAAATCTGTAAGAACAATTTACTACCTGAAGGAATGAGACTCCAGAGTTTCAATTGTTCCCTTTCTGGGCTGCTGAGGTCGAGTGGCATTTTAGGAACATAAATCTCTTCACTAAACAGGTGCTTATGCTATTAAGTACTAGCCCTAACTTTTTGCGGTGAGTTTAATTCGTATTTATTGCACAATTACAGCAATTTCTTGAAACTCACGGGAAGGTTGAGGGCGAGCTGCCGTTTACATGAGGCTAACAGAGGAGCGGCACAAATCATCCAGCAATTTGTGGTGATTCGCAACTCATGAGGTATCTCTTCCGCCTGGCCTACTCCTGCTCCTATTTCTTATGTTCTTATATTCTCGCCACAAATGGCTGGATGATTTACACACTAATAACAGCATATGCATTAAACTCGCTGATATTTTGGCAGAAAATTCAGGGCCATTGATTACATTTTATCAATATATAACTGGTGGATACAGGATCCACTCTGCACCATGTTATAAAATATTTATATGTTGTATTTTGTGTGAAATTTTAGCTAGACCAAGTATTACAAATTTAATCTGCGTTTCTTTTAACTACTTCCTGCTGGGAATACTTTTGGCTTTTGAGCATAGGCGTCAGGAGCTAGAGCAAATACATACCAGCATCTTAAGTCACTTCCATTTACTTGCACAGAAATTGTCCCTCTTGGTTGTGAACCATTGGTGGCATATGGCAGCTTGCAGTCCCATAGGGACTGATAACGTAAGAACATAAGAAATAGGAGCAGGGGTAGGCCATACGGCACCTCAAGCTGCTCCGCTATTCAATAAAATCATGGCTGATCTTCGACCTCAACTCCACTTTCCCACCCGATCCTCGTATCCTTTAATTCCCCTAGAGTCCAAAAATCTATCCATCTCAGCCTTGAATATATTCAGTGACTCAGACTCCACAGCTCCACAGTAGAGAACTCCTAAGATTCTCAACCCTCTGTGTGAAGAAATTACTCCTCATCTCAGTCTTGAATGGCCGAACCCCTTATCCTGCGACTATGCCCCCTAGTTCTAGACTCTCTAGCCAGCGAAAACAATCTCTCAGCACCTACCCTGTCAAGCCCCCTTATAATCCTGTATGTTTCAATCAGATCACCTCTCATTCTGGTATAGGAGAGTATAGGCCCATTCTACTCAACCTCTCTTCATAGGACAACTCTCTCATCCCAGGAATTAATCAAGTGAACCTTCATTGCACCGCCTCCAAGGCAAGTATAAGGCGACCAAAACTGTATGCAGTACTCCAGGTTAAGGTCTCACTAAAGCCCTGTGCAACTGTAGTAAGACTTCCTTACTCATGTACTCCAACCCCCTTGCAATAAAGTCCAACATACCATTTGCTTTCCTAATTGCCTGCTGTACCTGCATATTAACTTTTTGTGTTTTTTGTACGAGTTCACCCAAGTTTCTCTGAACACCAACATTTAATAGTTTCTCACCATTTAAAAAATATTCTGTTTTTCTATTCTTCCTACCAAAGTGAATAACCTCACATTTCCCTACATTATAATCCATCTGCCACCTTCTTGCCCACTCACTTAACCTGTCTATATCCCTTTGCAGACTCTTTGTGTCCTCATGTGATGCCAGGCACCCGATACATCGAAATGCACCAAGTGCCAGATCCCCATACTAGAGGCACAGAGGCTTAAAGCCTACCACATGTCCAACATGCTCAGCATTTCCCAAAGCACACAGATGGAATCAAATGCTGCCAGCACTCAGAGCCTGTGCACAAATCTCGTAGAGGCCCCATAATTTACTTAAATTAGGGAGCATCCTATGATGGAACTGGAGCACAGAGTATCATTCCACTCACTAAATGCCCTGTTGGAACAAGTGTTTCAGGGGAGGCCTGGAGGTGAAGGAAAGCAGAATATTTTGCTGCAGGGTGGCCCTCTCCTTATATAGGGACATCACTTATCTTTTTCAATAGGTTTTTTTTAAACCTTGGGGGGAATTTTAACCCCCAAGAACGGGTGGGTTGGGGGCGGGGTGGTAGTTAAAATATTTTATTTTTGGAGCGCGACTGCAGCTCGGCTCCAACACGCCCACTGCCGGTCTAACGGAGGCCTGTTTGGATGTGTGCGTGTAACCCACCGGCCGCAGCTGGGACTTTAATTAGTTCAGGCTGCTGGGTATTTATAGCATCAATTAACGTCCTTGTGAGATGTTAAGTAGGTTTTTAAAATTTGATTTTTGACTGAACTTCAAATTTAACGTCTGCAGCATGGGTTTCCCCGGGCTCGTTAATCTCGCCAGTGAAAATGAGGCGAGATTCAGCAAGTTAATTTGGGTATTTAAACTTGTGAACTCCCCAACTGAATAAAAGCTGTATTATTGCAGCTGGTGTCTCAGTTTTCTCTGTCAAACGTTTGGCAGAGAATTCTTGTGTTGATACAGCTTTTTCAAAACTTTGATGCCTTTCAAACTGACAAGGTCAGGATTTGGGGGGGCGCAATGGATGGTGTTGGAGAGGACATCGGAGGAGGAAGACAATGATCACCACGGCAACGTGTGCTGTGTTGGGATCTGTAGGTGCACAAGAGAGAGGTGCACAACACACATCTGGAGAACAGCAGAGAGGGGACCTACTGAGGGGCCGAGGTCGCAGGAGGCACTACCCACTTGAGCAGGTCTACAGGCAGAGGCTGAGCTTCCTGGACCTCTCTGAAGAGCAGCGCCTACGCATGCTCAGACTGAGCTGGCAGGTGGTCACAGACACCTGCCCCTCTGGCTGGCTTCACACAGGTGCAGGGCGCAATCGATTGCGCACACCTGGCAATCCGAGGACCACCACATTTCCCCACATTATACTCCATCTGCCATCTTATTGCCCACTCACTTAACCTGTCTAAATCCCTATAGAGACTCTTCGTGTCCTCCTCACAGCTTACTTTCCCACCTAGCTTTGTGTCGTCAGCAAACTTGGATACATTACACTCCGTCCCTTTGTCGAAGTCATTAATATAGATTGTAAATAGCTGAGGCCCAAGCACCGATCCTTCCAGCACCCCGCTAGTTACAGCCTGCCAACCTGAGAATGACCCGTTTATCTCTACTCTTTGTTTTCTGTCCTTTAACCAATCCTCTATCCATGCTAATATATTACCCCAGCCCCATGAGTCCTTACCTTGTGTAACAACCTTTTATGTGGCACCTTATTGAATGCCTTTTGAAAATCCAAATATACTACATCCACTGGTACCCCTTTATTTCCTGCTAGTTACATCCTCAAAACACTCTAATAAATTTGTCAAACATGATGTCCCTTTCATAAAACCATGTTGACTCTGCCTAATCATATTATGATTTTTCTAAGTGCCCTGTTACCACTTCCTTAATAATGGATTCCGGCATTTTCCCGACGACTAATGTCAGGCTAACTGGCATTATGTAACTATCCTCCACTCACTGCATTTTGCTGGAGAAATCACCCTGCTTTTATCAGAAGTTGTTGTAGTTTCGGTCATGAGTTCTATATGATGCAGTTCATGGACTCTTTTTTAAAAACAGACTCTGTAAATAGATTTTGTTTTCTTTGCTGTTTGCTGAGCAAATAGACATTGTTTGCTGTAAAATACACTTTGCTGTGAGTCCTGCCGTAAGTCCCACCCCACCTCCAACGCATTGGCTGACATAGTGGTGTCAATAGACATTCTGCTAAACAACAGCACCAGTGGCATTCTACAGGGATCATAATATTAGCAGCTCCATAACATTCCAGAACAGGTGTCATGTCACATGTAGATTTTCAATAGGCTTTGTCTTAAGACAGAGCTCTAGCTAACAATCTCCAGAGCTCAATAGAGGGCTTTCGACCATTTCTGGCAATAAAAGCAATTAACACTGCTCATCCGTCATTTGGCTTTTCCCAAAAAATCTTGCTTATTGTAAAAAAACTTACTTTGATCTGAAGTGCAAAAACCTGCATGGGAAGGTATAATTGACTTTTAGCTCTCCCTGTTATTCAGTTTCCTTAGTTGAATCATACTACCAGGTTACATTGGCAACAGATCTCCATAGACATAGATGTGCTCTTTCATAAAAATTTCAAAGCAATCAGTTCAAAGATTTTGTAAAGGGACTATAGATTACACAATTTGGGAGGGAGAAACCAGGTCACTACAGACCTGTCAGTTTAACATTGGTTGTGGGGAAGTTACGGGAATATATAATCGGGGACAGAGTGACTGAGCACTTGGACAAGTAGAAGCTGATCAAAGAGAGTCAGCATGGATTTGTGAAGGGTAGGTCATGTCTGACTAATCTAGTTGAATTTTTTTTTTTAGGTCACTAACACGGTAGGTAAGGGAGTTTCTATCGATGTTATCTATATGGATTTCCAGAGGCATTTTATAATGTTCCACATGATAGATTAGCAAAAATGAGAATGCATGGAATTGGAAGTTTTTTTAAAATTCGTTCACGGGATGTGGGCGTCGCTGGCAAGGCCGGCATTTATTGCCCATCCCTGCGTCATGGGTTGGTAATTGGTTTGGAGGTAGGAGTCAGACAGTAAAGGGACCATTCTCTGACTGTCAAATGGTGCTCCTCAGGGATCTGTTCTGGGGCTTCAACATTTCGCCATATATATTAATGACATGGATGAAGGAATATAGAGTTGTATATCCATGTTTACAGATGACACTAAGTTAGAAGGCACAGTAAATTGTGTAGATGGGTGCAAGAAGCTGCAAAGGAACATGGACACATGAGTGGGCAAAACTATGGAAAATGGAGTTCATTGTGGGTAAGTGTGAGGTCATCTACCTTGGATCCAAGAAAGGCAAATCAGAATATTTTCTTAATTGTGAGACTAGGAGCTGTGAAGGAGCAAAGGGATTTAGGTGTCCATGTACACAAAATGAATGAAAGCTAGTGTATAGGTACAAAAAGTAATCAAAAAGGCTAATGGAATGTTGACCTTTATCTTAAGGGGGCAGGAGTATAAAGGGGAGAAAGTGATGCTTCAATTGTACAGAACCTTGGTTGGACCCCACGTGGAGTACTGTGTTCAGTTTTGGGCACCAAACCTCAAGAAAGATAGATTAACTTTGTTGGGGGTACAGTGCAGATTCACCAGAGTGATACCAGGGCTTAACGTGTTAAATTATGAAGACAGGTTGCATAAACTTGGCTTGTGTTTCTTTGAGTTTAGAAGGTTAAGGGGTGATCTAATCAAGGTGTTTAAAATGATAAAGGGATCCGATAGGGCAGTTACAGAACAAGGGGGCATAATTTTAAAATTAGAGTTCGGCCATTTAGGAGTGAAATCAGGAAGCTTTTTTTCACACAAAGGGTCGTGGACATCTGGAACTCACTCCCCCATAAAGCTGTGGATGCTGGGTCAATCAAAATTTTCATCGAAGTCGATAGACTTATGATAGGATAGGGTATCAAGGGATACGGAGCAAAGATGGGTAAATGGAGTTGTGGTACAGATTAGCTATAATCAAATTGAATGGCAGAGGGGTTGAATGGCCTACTCCTGGCTCCTATGTATGAATATAAGAAAATGAGGGACAGGAAAAGACCAGCTGGTTGATAGACCAAGTCTCATACAGACATGCTGCAACTAGAATACGTTGCTATTTTTAGTCAAGTGACAAGTTATAATACTAATTGTTCTGCTGTTTTCACGTTGCTTCTGTGTGAATTTTTTTCTTGCAATAATCTTGTTTTGTAGTTTCAGCCTGAACTAAATGAATGGTCTGTCGTCATGGTGCTTTCCTGCTCATCTATAACCCAGTCAACGCCTTCATTTTTAACAAAGTAAAACTAAAAAAAAAAATCTTATGCAACATGAAAGTTAAGCTAGTCTGGCAATGCTCTCCAGCTAGGAACTGAGGCAGCTATAGCTGGGAGGCTCTGTTAAGAATACGGTAAAAATCTGTCAAATACAGTTAAGAGTACGAAGCAAAAATGTGTATTCAATTCTATAAACGTCAAGATGGCTCCACAGCAATAATTTATTCCAAAGCCCATTTTTTATTGTCATTCTCAATGACGAGTAAAATTTAATTGAAAAAGGTTCCTGGGCCCAGTAATGGAGTTACTGCTTCCTCACCCAGCAGGACAGTAACTGCTGCAAACCAGCAGTACCTCATTTAAAACTCCTCTGGTTTGCTAATACCAGCTTCCATCGCTCAGTTTCAACTTCTAATAGACTTTGATCCATTCGTTCTTCCTGCGTATAGAGCGGGTAGGACTTTGGCTCAGTTTTTTTCTCTATCATCGGCAAGCAGCTCAAGGCAGCACAGAGTTATATTTGCTGGCTCATCACTTGCCGCCGTGAAGATGCCTGCAATGCAGACTCTTGTCTCTTTATTTGTCTCTTCTGATTCTGTATTTTACAGGATATATAAAAATATACACAACACAATTTCCCGTCCATGTCCACTTCCAACAAAACAGACTCTCTAAATCAGAGTGATCAGAAATGAGCAATCATTTAAGAGGCTGCTTCAGATCAAAAAGGCCAGTGCCGCCACGGACTACTTTCCCCACCACCAGGCAAGCTGACGGAGACTTCAATTCATCAAGAGTGCCTAAAGGGAAAAGAGGAGGGGGGTGGGGGGAGAAAAAAAAACATCATTAAAAGGAATCAATACTGGAACAAGTACTGAGCACACTAGATTTTCTTGAATCACCTTGAATAGAAGCTGTTGCAATGCCTTTTGGTTCTTGGCAAATCCTTTATTAAAAACTTAATTCCTTTCTACCCTATCAGTCTCATTCCTATAACACAGGCTTTAAAAACCCAAGCACAGTGTCACCTAACCAATACCTCTTACATCATCTTCCCTGCTACTCTTTTCTACTTGGTGAAGTCTTGTGCCACAGGCCTTGGGTTTAGCTGATCTCACCTGTAATTAGCAACTCTCAGCAGTTGCAGTGGTAAAGGGTTTATCAAATGGCTTCAGCTCATCTGAGCTAGAGAGGGGAAAAAGAAAAACACCTCAACGAGTTCCCGTTCCTGATTGTTATCCAGTGACCCCTGTTGAAAAGTGCACGTGCATGGACATCAACTGAGGACAGAATCGGGCTTGGTTGTGATGCTCCCCCCAGTCCAACAGCCGACGGACCACAAATCATGCAGGGTTTTAATGGCCAGCAAACCTGAGTACAGATACACTGAATTATTACAATACATGGGTTTTTGCTGGGCAATCTGCAACATGTAGAATATCTGAAGTACTAAATGAATATATTAGAAGAACTAAACAAAGTTAGTCATGTGTTGATCTGGTATCCCAAACAAGAGTTTCGAGAAGTTGAGATAAATCAAGTGGTGGTTAGGTGAAGCTGAGCTTGGGTTTTAAAATCTTGTAAATCACACTAGGAAGGTAAGACCAAGAGAAGTAAGAAGTTCCATAGTTTCAGGTGGTCGGATAGAAAGAGTTAGAGGAGACGGTGCAATGAGTCTTGATCTTAACACAGAAAGGATGCAAAGAGGGAAACAGTGTGCAGAATGGCCGTGTTTGCAGCTTAGGAGCAGCAATGACTAAAGTAGAATCAATAAAACAGAGGAAGACAAGCAATAATGAGAGACAGGGTAGGAGGGGGATGGAGACAAGATGTGAGAAATGGATTAACTGGCAGACTGAGCTCCGTGCGGTAATACAGCGTAACATAACAGGAAAAATAAGGGGAAAAGAAAACAGGTATCACTTGGTTGCAAAAAGCTGAGCAACATTTACTGTAGTGAAGTTCATTCTTCATTCGCCCATGGGAGACTGAGGCAATATATATTTTTTTTAAAACAAGATAGTCAAGCAAATAGTCAAGCTCATAATGCAGAACTCCACCAAGAATTTTTAAAAAAAAGTTTAAGTGCAGTAAATCTGGACGGTGTGATTCTTCCCGATTTACTGTGACAAGTGGAAAACAGGGGTAAACTAAAAAGCAGAAGGCGAGAGTGTAGGGGTGCATGAAATTCTGCAATTAAGGGTTGGAATTGCACTGCAGCAATCAAGCAGTCTGAGACTTATTTTCGATTTTGAGGTGGCATAAAAAGGTGCAGCCAGATTACAGTTGTATCACGGCCAGATGTCTCACAGATTTGACCTTGGTGGCCACTAGGAGCAAAAAGAAAACAACACATGGAAACATTGGATTCCATTGGGCAAATCACATTTCCCATTGCCTTAACTTATGCTCCAACAACCTTGGTTCAGCAAGTGATTCATTCTGGGTTTGAACTTCCTGTGAGGAAATAACAAGAGTGCATTGATAAAGGAAATGCAGTCTATATGGATTTTCAAAGGACATTTGATTAGGTGCATTTGAAGAGGAGGCTCGTTGATAAAATGGTAATAAAGGGAATGTGACAGCATGGATAGGAAGTTGGCTAAAGGACAGAAACAGAGAGCAGTGGTTAGTGTTTGGTTTACAGACCAGAGAGATACTTCGCCCCAGGGGATCACTCTCAATATATATGTGATCTGAACACAGGTATGGGGGCACAACATCAAAATTTGCAGATGGAACAAAAACAGGAAGCATGGGCAATTGCAAAGCCGACTATAAGTGACATCAGAAGGAAATAAGACAGAGAGATGTCAGATGAAATTTAATATGGAGAAATATGAGGTGGTTCAGTTTTGGGAGCAACGATGAGAGGAAACATACAGCTACAGAGTCTACAGCACAGAAATAGGCCATTCTGTCCAACTAGTCTATGCCGGCGTTTATGCTCCACACGAACCTCCTCCCTCCCTACTTCATTTAACCCTATCAGCATAACTTTCTATTCCTTTCTCCCTTGTGTTTATCTAGCTTCCCATAAATGCATTTATGCTATTTGCCTCAGCTATTCCTTGTGGTAGCACATTCTTACTACTCTTTGGGAAAAGAAGTTTCTCCTGAATTCCCTATTGGATTTATTAGTGACTATCTTATATTGATGACCTCTAGTTTTGGACCCCCCTAACAAGAGAAAACATTTTCTCTATATCTACCCGTTCAAACCCTTTCATTATTTTGAAGACCTCTATCAGGTCAATCCTCAGCCTTCTTTTTTCCAGAGAAAACAGCACCAGCCTGTTCAGCCTTTCCTGATAAGTGTACACTAAAAGACAGATGCTATCTTTTGGATGAGACATCAAACCGAGGCTTTGCCTGCCCATTCAGATGGACGTAATGAATCCCACAGCACTATTCAAAGAAAAGAGAAGGGATCCCCCCACCGTGTCTGTCAACACTTATCTTTGAAAAACAAATTAACTGGCTATTTATTTGTGAGATCTTGTGAGCAAATTGGCTGCTGCATTTGCCTACACTAGAAGAGTAAGTGCACTGCCAAGTGTTATAATAATGATTTTGTCCCCCCATCTATAATGGGGCTATTGGGCCAAAACTGATGTAAAATATACTCGGGAAAATTATGTCAAATGTACAATCAGGGAAGTGACACAGACATGCCAACTGTCGGGGTCTGCCTGCTACTCTATACATGAGGGAGGAGAATGGCAGTGCCAGGAACTCACCTTGGAGTTAGCTATTCTGAGGCTGTTAAAGACATGCATATCCTCAATGTTCCAGATTGCAATTATGGTTTCTATTCACAAGCAGGGCAGGGTCCACATGAGCCTGAAAGTGATCTGGAATCTCACTGATATCAGTGCCTGTTAAGGTGGTTCTTCAGTTGTCATGCTATGAGTATTGGATGCTTTGGAAGCCCACAGAGCAATCATAGGATTGCACAGAAATTACAACATGGCAACAGGCCATTCAACCCATGTTAAGTGTTTATCCTCCACAAGCAATAGTCCTAATCCCAAGTGCCCACCTTTTCCCATATCCCTTTATTCCCTTTCAACCGCCTATCTAATCAATTCTTAAATGTTGACATGGTCTCAGCTTCTATCACTAACTCCGGTAGTACATTCCACAGCCTTACGATTCCAATGTAAAAAAAAGTTGCTCCTGCTCTCTGTCCTAAATTTCTTACATTTCATCTTATATCTATGTAACTTCAATCTAGACCCCTCAACCACTGGAAACAGTCTATTTCTATCCATTCTGTTCCATCCCTTCATAATTTTAAACACCTTTATTGCCGCTCCATTTTTTTTTGAGTCCTTCTTCATATGTGTGTTTCTTCATACCAGCAGCATCCTAGTAAATCTGCACTGTACCCTCTCTATTGTCTCAAGATCCTTTCTCTAATATGGAGCCCAAAACTGCACACAGTACTCCAACTGTGGTTTTACTACGGTTTTATATAGATTCGCCATTGAATATCGACTTCTATAGTTTATACCTCTTTCCATAAAACCCAGTATTCCATTAGCTTTTTAATGGCCGTTTCCACTTAAGGTGCTGTATTTAATGTCTTGTGAACCTGAACCTCTCTGCTCTTCCACATCCCCATTCTTCCCCCATTAAAATTATAATGATTACTTCTATTTTTTTTAAATCAAAATGTACCACCTCACATTTACTGAAGAGAAAAGGGTTTTCCCAGTACCCCAGCCAACGAAAAACAAATTAACTGGCTATTTATCTCACTCCTGTTTGTGGGGCCCTGTTATGAGCAAATTGACTGCTGCGTTTGCCTTCATTAGAAGAGTGAGTACACTGTGAAGCATTATATAAATGATTTTTTCTTTCATCTATCATGGGGATATGGGGTCAAGATTGATATAAAATGTACTTGGGAGGTTTCATGGTACCGTTTGAAAAAGAGCAGGGGAGTTCTCCAGGTTACCGACTGGAATTGTTCCCCCAATCAATACCATTAAAAGCAGACTTACTGACTCAGCTCATTGCTGTCTGAAGGTTCTTGCTATGCATAAGATGGATGCTGCACTTGCTTACTTAACAGTCACTGCTCTCCAAAGCATTTCATTGTATGTGAAGCACTTTGAGGCATTTCTGAGAGGCGCAATAAAAAGAAAAGGCCTTGCGTTTACAGAGTGCCTTTCACAACCTCAGGATGTCCCAAAGCGCTCTACAGTCAATTAAGTACTTTTATGAAATGTAGTCACTGTCGTAATGCAGGAAACGCAGCAGTCAATTTGCGCACAGCAAGCTCCCACAAACAGCAATGTGATAACGACTAGATAATTTATTTTAGTGGAATTGGTTGAGGATAAATATTGGCCAGGACACCGCAAAGAACTCCTCTGCTCTTCTTTGAATAGTGCCATGGAATCTTCTACATCCATCTGAGAGGGCAGATGGGGCCTCGGTTTAATGTCTCACCTGAAAGACAGCACATCTGACAGTACAGCACTCCCTCAGTACTGCACTGGAGTGCCAGCCTGGATTTTGTACTCAAGTCTCTGGAGTGGGACTTGAACCCACAACCTTCTGATTCAAAGGAGACAGTGCTACCCACTGAGCCACGGCTGACTCAGTTGGCGCCTTAGAGATGCAAATATTGCTAATCTGTTACTGCTCAAAACTATGCTGATGGTGGAGGATTTCCCCAGCCTCCGCAAAGGCTGGTGAAATATGGGCCCTGCCCCAGGCAGTTGGCAAACCCATTAAATGTGGAAAGTGACTATCATGGCTTTGAAATAAAGAGACAAAGAAAATTTAACATGCATTAGACAGGCATAAAGGAAAAACAATTTCTACTGCACTGTAGTCTTGGCAGCTGCACACTGCTAGAAGCTGAAAGGCCAACTTCGTATTTCAGTCAGCCTCGGCTCAGTTGGTAGGACACTTGACTGAGTCAGAAGATTATCAGTTCAAGGCCCACTCCAGAGAGAGTGCTGCACTAATGGAAGTGCCGTCTTTCAGATGAGACGTTAACCCGAGGTGCTCTCAGGTGAACGTAAAAGATCCCATGGCATTATTCGAAGAATTGCACGGGGGTTCTCCTGGTGTCCTGGCCAATATTTATCCCTCAACTGACATCACTAAAAATCAGATTACCGGTGATTTATTTCATTCCTGTTTGTGGGACCTTATTGTGCGCAAATTGGCTGCCGCGTTTCTCTAGACTACACTTCAAAAGAGTACTTCATTGACTGTAAAGAGCTTTGAGACGTCCTGAGGTCGAGAAAGACGCTATGTAAATGCAAATTCTTCCTATTTCAAATATGACCACCACTTTAAACAAAAAAAACTATGAAACTTTAGAAATACAGGGAACATTTGTAAATAGAAGCACAAGCAAGACACATACACACTGAGACAGAGCTAATAGACACAACTCTAACAATCTGTTACAGAAACCACTTCTTCCACAAGTTTCGTACTTGTGATTAAAACAGAACATGCTGGAAATGCACAGCAGGTTGATCAGTGTTTGAAAGAGAAAGACAGGTCAATGTTTCAGAAGTGAACCATCAAAACAAAGGGTCCTACTCTCTTTCCAAATGTTAGCTGACCTGCTGTGTATTTTCAGCCTTTTATTTCAGGGTTGCAGGATTCTCCCTTTAGAACTCTTTTGTGTCAGAAGGTTGTGGGTTCAAGTCCCACTCCAGAGACTTGAGCACAAAATCTAGACTGACGCTCCAGTGCAGTACTGAGGGATTGCTGCACTGTCGGAGCTGCCACCTTTTGGATGAGACGTTAAACTGAGGCTCCGAGGTTACTCCATGTATGAGCCTAGACAGTGGCGTCCTGAATTTCCTCTGAGGTTATGCCAGTAAACCGACATACGTTAGCGATGTAATTAAGGCTTTCCGATAACATTTCAAACCATGAGAGTGAACTTAGTCATCTAAATCCCAAGAGTAGCTCTCTGCCTAGAAACACATCCTGGTTTCATTGCTATGTAGCAGCCTGGCTCAACTGATAACTTGAGCAATTAGCCTAGGCTGACACCCCAGTGCAGTAATGAGGAAAGTACCAGCTTTTGGATTGAGACAATGAACCAAGACCCTGTTTAGGTGGGCATAAAGGTTACTACTCGTAAAGAGGGCAGTTCTCCTGCTGTCCTGGCCAACATTCCTCCCTCAGACACCACCTAAAGCAGATTAATTGCTCATTTGCTGTTTGTGGAATCTTGCTACGTGCAAATTGGCTGCTGCATTTGCCTATATTACAAGATTGACTGTGCTTCAAAAGTAATTAATTGGATGTAAAGCACTTTGCGATGTCCTGAGGACACGATAAAGCACTATATAAATGCAAGTTCTTTCTCGTCACTACTATAACCTACATGGTCGTTGTATTTTCCATGTAAGTTGTAGTAGTACAATTAACTGTGAATATGCACTCAGTAAACTTACAATGTTCATACTAAAATGTCATTTACATGTGTATCAATTACTGGGGGAGGGGGGAGCGGAGCAGTGCACACTGGGCATCATTTACCATGACACTCGTTACCTACTGAGGAATTAAAAGTCTGCTCCCTCCCCCTCCGCCCCAACAAACATATAAAAGGGGAGTGAATTCATCTTGGAAACTTATATTTATTAAGAAGGCAAGTTGAAAGGCCAAGATCCACAGTGCAGGACACCACCAATGATAGTGAAATATTATTCTAACTTTGATTTCACAGTTTGATCGCTGAACCCTTCAATGAGATTACTGCCCTGTAATTACTTTTTATTTATGTAATAAAAACCCAGTGGTGTTATGTTGTTTACAGTGTTTATTTTTAAAATCAACTGCATATTTCTGTACGACCCATACTGATGCACCATGATTAACCAAGAAAAGGAACAAACTTGAATTTTATGTAGCATTTATCACATTCTCAGCATATTTCAAAGCACTTCACAACCAGCAGATTGCTTTCAAAGTGCAGTCACTGTTCTTGTATCCCATATTCACGGCCACCGCCATGACCTTGAAATCTCCTGTGGCCTCTCCACTCCTCTGACCACTTCCTTATAATCCCTCACCAATCACATTTTCTATGCACTTACAACCCCACTTCTTTTTGTGTCGGTCATTGGAAAACTCTTCCCCATCTCAGCACTTTCTAAATCCAAATTGCCTTTCCTTTTTAGCCTTCCATTCTCCAAAATACTTCTGCAGCCATTACTCTGCTCAACCACCCCCTCGCCTTCACCTTTGATGTCCTTAATCTCAGCAAAGCCTTTACTCTCTCCCATCCCAAATGATCCTCCTATTATGGCCCCCATCTTCGCTCCATCAACTCCAAGGGGCACAGATTTCAGCATACCTGACACACAACTGGTTTAGCTAACCATCATTGGATTAAGCTGGACCACATCATAGAATCATAGAATGATACAGCACAGAAGGTAGCCATTCAGCCCATCGTGCCTTTTCTGGCTCTTTGAAACAGCTATCCAATTAGTCCCACTCCCCCGCTCTTTCCCAATGGCCCTGCAAATTTGCCCCCTTCAAGTATTTATCCAATTCCCTTTTGAAAGTTATTATTGAATCTGCTTCCATCACCCTTTCAGGCAGTGCATTCCGGATCATTACAACTCACTGCATAAAAAAATGTTTCCTCATGTCGCCTCTGGCTCTTTTGCCAATTATCTTAAATCTGTCTCCTCTGGTTACCGACCCTTCTACCACTCGAAACAGTTGCTCCTTATTTACTCTATCAAAACCCTTCATGACCTCTATTAAATCTCCCCTTAACCGTCTCTGTTCTAACAACCCCAGCTTCTCCAGTCTCTCCACGTAACAGAAGTCCCGCATCCCTGGTGTTATTCTAGTAAATAGAATTGGGGAGATAAATATAAGATATGGGGCCATAAATATAAGATAGTCACTAATAAATCCAATAGGGAATTCAGGAGAAACTTCTTTACTGAGAGTGGTTGGAATGTGGAACTTGCTACCACAAGGAGTAGTTGAGGCGACTAGCATAGATGCATTTCATGGAAGCTAGATAAACACATGAGGGAGAAAGGAATAGAAGGATATGCTGATGGGGTTAGATGAAGTAGGGAGGGAAGAGGCTCGAGTGCAGCATAAACACCGGCATGGATCTGTTGGGCCGAATGGCCTGTTTCTGTGCTGTACATTCTATGTAATTCTATGTAAATCTCCTCTGCACCCTCTCTAAGGCTTTGACATCCTTCCTAAAGTGTGGTGCTAATAATTGGACACAATACTCCAACTGGGGCCTAACCAGTGATTTAGAAAGGTTTAGAATAACTTCCTTGCTCTTGTACTCTATGCCTCTGTTTATAAAGCCAAGGATCCCATATGCTTTTTTAACAGCCTTCCTTCCTGCCACCTTCAAAGATTTGTGTACGTACACCCCCAGGTCTCTCTGTTACTGCACCCATTTTAAAATTTACCATTTAGTTTATATTGCCTCTCTTCATTCTTCCTCCCAAAATGTATCACTTCATACTTCTGTGCGTTAAATTTCATCTGCCATGTGTCTGCCCATTTCACCAGTCTGTCTATGTCCTCCTGAAGTCTGTTTCCATCCTCCTCATCGTTTACTACATTTCCGAGTTTCGTTTCATCAACAAACTTTGAAATTATGCCCTGTATACCCAAGTCCAGGTCATTAACATATATCAAAAAGAGCAGTGGTCCTAATACCGAACCGAGGGACAACACTGTATACTTCCCTCCAGTCTGAAAAGCAACCATTCACCACTTCTGTCCTTTAGCCAATTTTGTATCCATGCTGCCACTGTCCCTTTAATCCCATGGGCTTTAATTTTGCTTACAAGTCTATTATGCGGTACGCCTTTTGAAAGTCCATAGACACACCATCAACTGTACTACCTTCATCAACCCTCTCCATTACTTCATCAAAGAACTCAATCAAGTTAGTCAAATACGATTTGCCTTTAACAAAGCTGTGCGGGCCTTCATTTGTTAACCCATATTTTTCCAAGAGACAATAAATTTTGTCTTGGAGCAAATGCTATCGGGCTTCACTCTCCTCTGCCAAAGCTGTCCACTACTCCAGGATCATCCTGGAGAGCAAAGATAACCACCAACTTCTTTTCTCCACTACCATCTATCTCCTTAAACCCCTCTGCCCCGCCCAATCCACTCTCAACTCCAACATCAAGTGTGAGGAGCTCAGGAGCTTCTTTGTCAGTTAACATTGAGAACATACGTTCAGCAGTCTCTGCTTTTCCCCCTCCTTCCCCTTGCTCACCAAGCCAAACCTCCCAAGCTCCTTCATGCCCTAGCCCTGAGCCTATATCTCTCTCTCCCTCGTTTCTCTCCTAACTCCCCTCATGCTTTCTCTGAGCTTATCTTGTCCATGATACCCACCTCCTGCTCTCTTAACCCCATTCCTGCTAAACTTCTGATCAACCAACTTCCCTATCTAGCCCCCATGATAGCTGACATTGTAAATGGTTCCCACTCTTCAGATATTGTCCCCCTCCCTTTCAAAACAATCGTTATCACACCCTCCTCAAAAAAGCCACCCTCGAGCAGTGTGTCCTTTCAAAGTACCTCCCCATCTCCAACCTCCCTTTTGTCTCCGAAGTTCTTAAACGTGTTGTTGCCTCCAAAATTCATGACCATCTTTCCTACAACCCCCTGTTTGACTCTCACGGCACTGAAAAGGCCCTAACCAAAGTCACAAATGGTACCTTCTGAGACTGTGGTGCATTATCCCTCCTAGACCACCCTGCAGCCTTTGACATGGTCAACCATGCCATCCTCCAATGTCTTTCCTCCGTTGCCCAGCTCAGTGGGATTGACTTTGCTTAGTTCTACTCTTAACTATCCAATTTAGCCAGAGCATCTCCAGCAATGGCTTCTCTTCCTGCCCCCGCACCGTTATCTCCGGCTCCACCCTCGGCTCCTCAACGAAGTACTTCCCTTTGACAGCACCAGCAGCAGACTTGGAGGTCAAGTTCCATATATACACTGACGACACCCAGCTCGAGAGTTCAACGAGAAGGTCGACCACCATCTTCCTGGCACTCTAGTTGCACCGAGAAGATAGTGGTGGACCATCTCCTTGAACTGTAGCACTCCTTGTGGTGATGACGCTCCCATAATGGTGTTAGCGAGGGAATTCCAGAATTTTGATCCAGTGCCAACGAAGAAACGGTGATATACGTCCAAGTCAGAATGATGTGTCGTCCCAGAGACCAAACAATAAGCGAATCATTAGTTTATCTGGGTATTCAGAAAGCCATCTCTCACCACTGTGTTGGAGAAACCATTGATCTTTGTTGGTTTGTGAGGAAGACACACAATGAGAGGCTTTTAAGAACAGAACACAGACACCAAGGGAAGTAGTCAGGCTTTTAGAAACAGGATGCTGCACAGGCAGGCAGCAAAAGACGGGGGACTGCATGGACAGTGGTTCAGCACTGGGCAAAATGCAGAGTTTAAGTTAAGTTAAGTGGGGGGTAGCATTGCATGTTCTTTACTTTGTATTATTATGCAAATCTAAGTTATACCGATTGAATTTAAGTGACTGTACGTTTCACCATCCTGTGGAATAAAGTAGCTTACGATTCGAACCAAGCTGCACCTCGCCTAGTGTTAATTCTAGCCGCCTTCGGAGTGCAAAAGACACAAGTATCGAGTCAAGATAGCAAGAGGGCCGTTACATCCGCTCGTTATGCTATTATACAAGTGGATACAGGGCACTGTAAGCCAACTTCCATAAAAGCAACACATTGAAACTGATTGGCGTCAGGCGTTCGCATACTGAACCTTCAAATGTAACAACATCAGACCTAAATTTGTAACAGCGCTCATAATACATTCTGCTGGCAAGTGCATAAACAGTAGTGGGAATTACCGATTCACAAGCTGCTGTACTCAAGTACAGGTTGGCAATTCACATATGGGTGTTTTTGCTGCTTCTCATCTTTAACATGATGTAAATGCCACATTAGGAATAGCCGGTAACGCTCTAAAAGAATCATAGAAAGTTACGGCACAGAAGGAGGCCATTTGGCCCATCATGTCCACGACGGCCGACAAAGAGCTATCCAGCTTAATCCCACTTTCCAGCACCTGGTTCGTAGCCCTGTAGGTTACGGTACTTCAAGTGCACAAAAAGTCCAAGTACTTTTTAAATGAGTTGAGGGTTTCTGCCTCTACCACCCTTTCAGGCAGCGAGTTCCAGACCCCCACAACCTTCTGGGTGAAAAAATTTCTCCTCAGCTCCAATTCTTCGACCAATTACTTTAAATCTGTGCCCCCTGGTCACTGAACCTTCCACTAAGGGAAATAGGTCCTCCCTATCTACTCTATCTTGTCCCATCATAATTTTATATACCTCAATTAAATCTGCCCTCAGCCTCCTTTGTTCCAAAGAAAACAACCCCAGCATATCCAATCTTTTCTCATAGCTAAAATTCTCCAGCCCTGGCAACCATCCTTGTAAATCTCCTCAGTATCCTCTCTAAAGCAATCACGTTTTTCCTGTAATGTGGTGACCAGGACTGTATGCAGTAATCAAGCTGTGGCCTAACCAATGTTTTCTACAGTTTTTTTTTTAATCCGTTCATGGGATGTGGGCGTTGCTGCCAAGGCCAGTATTTATTGCCCATCTCTAATTGCCCTTGAGAAGGTGGTGCTGAGCCGCCTTCTTGAACCACTGCAGTCCACGTGCTGAAGGTTCTCCCACAGTGCTGTTAGATTTTGACCCAGCAACGATGAAGGAACAGCGATATATTTCCAAGTCGGGATGGTGCATGACTTGGAGGGGAATGTGCAGGTGGTGTTGTTCCCATGTGCCTGCTGCCCTTGTCCTTCGAGGTGGTAGAGGTTGTGGGTTTGGGAGGTGCTGTCGAAGAAGCCTTGGCGAGTTTCTGCAGTGCATTCTGTGGGTGGTACACACTGCAGCCATGGTGCGCCAGTGGTGAAGGGAGTGAATGTTTAGGGTGGTGGATGGGGTGCCAATCAAGTGGGCTGCTTTGTCCTGGATGGTGTCGAGCTTCTTGAGTGTTGTCGGAGCTGCACTCATCGAAGCAAGTGGAGAGTATTTCATCACACTCCTGACTTGTGCCTTGTAAAATGTGGAAAGGCTTTGGGGAGTCAGGAGGTGAGTCACTGGCCGCAGAATACCCAGCCTCTGACCTGCTCTTGTAGCCACAGTATTTATGTGGCTGGTCCAATTAAGTTTCTGGTCAATGGATGTTGATGGTGGGGGATTCGGCGATGGTAATGCCGTTGAATGTCAAGGGGAGGTTGTTAGATTCTCTCTTGTTGGAGATGGTCATTGCCTGGCACTTGTCTGGCGTGAATGTTACTTGCCACTTATCAGCCCAAGCCTGGATGTTGTCCAGGTCTTGCTGCATGCGGGCACGGACTGCTTCATTATCTGAGGGGTTGCGAATGGAACTGAACACTGTGCAGTCATCAGCGAACATCCCCATTTCTGACCTTATGATGGAGGGAAGGTCATTGATGAAGCAGCTGAAGATGGTTGGGCCTAGGACACTGCCTTGAGGAACTCCTGCAGCAATGTTCTGGGGCTGAGATGATTGGCCTCCAACAACCACTACCATCTTCCTTTGTGCTAGGTATGACTCCAGCCACTGGAGAGGTTTACCCCTGATTCCCATTAACTTCAATTTTACTAGGCTCCTTGGTGCCACACTCGATCAAATGCTGCCTTGGCGTCAAGAGCAGCTACTCTCACCTCACCTCTGGAATTCAGCTCTTTTGTCCATGTTTGGACCAAGGTTGTAACGAGGTCTGAGCCGAGTGGTCCTGACGGAACCCAAACTGAGCATCGGTGAGCAGGTTATTGGTGAGTAAGTGCCGCTTGAAAGCACTGTCAACGACACCTTCCATCACTTTGCTGATAATGACTGATGGGGCGTTAATTGACTGGATTGGATTTGTCCTGCTTTTTGTGGTCAGGACATACCTGGGCAATTTTCCACATTGTCGGGTAGATGCCAGTGTTGTAGCTGTAATGGAACAGTTTGGCTAGTCCTGGAGCACAAGTCTTCAGCACTTCAGGCGGAATGTTGTCGGGGCCCATAGCCTTTGTTGTATGCGGTGCACTCAGCCGTTTCTTGATATCACGTGGAGTGAATTGAATTGGCTGAACTCTGACTTCTGTGATGGTGGGGATATTGGGAGGAGGCAGAGATGGAGCATCTACTCAGCACTTCTGGCTGAAGATGGTTGCAAACGCTTCAGCCTTCTCTTTTGCACTCACGTGCTGGACTCTGCTATCATTAAGGATGGGGATGTTTACAGAGCCTCCTCTTCCCGTTAGTTGTTTAACTGTCCACCACCATTCACGATTGGATGTGGAAGGACTGCAGAGCTTTGATCTGATCCTTTGGTTGTGGAATCGCTTAGCTCTGTCTATAGCATGTTGCTTCCGCTGTTTAGCATGCATGTAGTCCTGTGTTGTAGCTTCACCAGGTTGGCACCTCATTTTTAGGTACGCCTGGTGCTGCTCCTGGCATGCTCTTCTACACTCCTCGTTGAACCAGGGTTGATCCCCTGGCTTGTTGGTAATGGTAGAGTGAGGAATATGCCGGGCCATGAGGTTACAGATTGTGCTGGAATACATTTCTGCTGCTGCTGATGGCCCACAGCGCCTCATGGATGCCCAGTTTTGAGCTGCTAGATCTGTTCTGAATCTATCCCATTTAGCACGCTGGTAGTGCCACACAACTCATTGGATGGTGTCCTCAATGCGAAGACAGGAATTTGTCTCCACGAGGACTGTGCGGTGGTCACTCCTACCAATACTGTCATGGACAGATGCATCTGCGACAGGTAGATTGGTGAGGACGAGGTCAAGTAGGTTTCTCCCTCGTGTTGGTTCGCTCACCACCTGCCGCAGGCCCAGTCTGGCAGCTCTGTCCTTCAGGACTCGGCCAGTTCGGTCAGTCGTGGTGCCACCGAGCCACTCTTGGTGATGGACATTGAAGCCCCCCCACCCAGAGCACATTCTGTGCCCTTGCTACCCTCTGCGCGTCCTCCAAGTGGTGCTCAACATGGAGGAGGACTGATTCACCAGCTGAGGGAGGGCGTTAGGTAGGTGATAATCAACAGGCGGTTTCCTTGCCCATGTTTGAACTGATGCCTGATTCTAGCATAACCTCCCTGCTCTTATATTGTATACCTCGGCTAATAAAGGAAGTATCCCGTATGCCTTTTTAACCACCTTATCTACCTGTCCTGCTACCTTCAGGGATCTGTGGACATGCACTCCAAGGTCCCTTTGTTCCTCTGCACCTCTCAGTATCCTCCCATTTATTGTGTACTCCCTTGCCTTGTTTGCCCTCCCCAAATGCATTACCTCACACTTCTCTGGATTGAATTCCATTTGCCACTTTTCTGCCCACCTGACCAGTCCATTAATATCTTCCTGCAGTCTACAGCTTTCTTCCTCACTATCAACCACACGGCCAATTTTTGTGTCATCTGCAATCTTCTTGATCAAGCCCCCCCACATTCAAGTCGAAATCATTAATATATACCACAAAAAGCAAAGGACCTAGTACCAAGTCTTTCAGGACCCCATTGGAAACAGCCTTCCAATCGCAAAAACACCCATCAACCATTATCCTTTGCTTCCTGTCACTAATGCACTTTGGATCCAACTAGCCACTTTCCCTTGGATCCCACGGGCTTTTACTTTTGTGACCTCCCCTAAAAAGTACATCCCCACAGAAGGTCTGCAAGTGGACTCTCATTAGCGCTCTCATTTTAACCCTGTCAATTATCCGGCAGCTCAAGGAACAATATTTTTCCTCAGTAGGCCCTTAAAAAAAATTCAACTCCTTCACTACGATTAAATGGTTTGTATTCCTCTGTCGCCTTATTACTACAGTAATAATAATGTTATCATTCAAGCAGGAAAAGTTTTACTTCTTTCTCAATATTCCCCCCACCCCACTCTCTCTTCCCGTATGTAAGCAGTTTGTGGTGCTCTTACAGCTGGGTCAGAAAGTTGTGCATTCGAACTCCATAATAGGTGCTCAAGCACACTGTCTAGACTGACACTGCTTTTGTGTGTGTGCTTCATTGCCGAAGGTACCATCCTTTGATGAAATGTTAAACCAAGACTCTGTCTGCCTGTTCCTGTGGATATTAAAGATCCCACGCCACTGGATGAAGAGCAGGGAGTTCATTCAGTGTCCTTGCCAATATTCTGTCCTCAGATACAAAATTATGAGGGGCACAGATAGGATGGATACTAAGGAGCTTTTTCCCTTCGTTGAGGGTTCTATAACAAGGGGACATAGATTCAAGGTAAAAGGCGGGAGGTTTAGAGGGGATTTGAGAAAGAACTTTTTCACCCAGAGGGTGGTTGGAGTCTGGAACTCACTGCCTGAAAGGGTTGTGGAGGCAGGAACCCTCACAACATTCAAGAAGCATTTGGATGAGCACTTGAAATGCCATAGCATACAAGGCTACGGACCAAATGCTGGAATATGGGATTAGAGTAGACAGGGCTGATGGCCGGCGCGGACACGATGGGCCGAAGGGCCTCTATCCGTGCTGTATAACTCTATGACTCTATGATAACTGCAATAAAAGTGGACTTAACTGCTCATTCATCTCATTGCAATTTGTGGAATTTTGCCATACACAAAATGGCTATTGTGGATATCTACATTATGGTCACTGTACTTACATAGAAACATAGAAAATAGGAGCAAGAGGAGGCCATTCGGGCCTGCTCCGCCATTCAAAATGATTATGGCCGATCGTCTAACTCAGTACCCTGTTCCCGCTTTTCCCCCATATCCCTTGATCCCTTTAGCATTAAGAAATATATCTATCTCCTTCTTGAATACATCGAATGACTTGGCCTCCACTGCCTTCAGTGGTAGAGAATTCCACAGGTTCACCACCCTCTGAGTGAAGAAATTTCTCCTCATCTCAGTTCAAAATGGCATACCCCGTATCCTGAGACTGTGACCCCTGGTTCTGGACTCCCCAGCCATCGGGAACATCTTCCCTGCATCTAGTCTGTCTAGTCCTGTCAGAATTTTATATGTTTCGATGAGATCACCTCTCATTCTTCTAAACTCTAGTGAATATAGGCCTAGTCGACCCAATCTCTCCTCATATGTCAGTCCTGCCATCCCAGGAGTCAGTCTGATAAACCTTTGTTGCACTCCCTCCATGGCAAGGACATCCTTCCTCAGATAAGGAGAACAAAACTGCACACAATACTCCAGATGTGTTCTCACCAAGGCCCTGTATAACTGCAGTAAGACATCCCTGTTCCTGTACTCAAATCCTCTTGCAATGAAGGCCAACATACCATTCGCCTTCCTAACTGCTTGCTGCACCTGCACGCTCGCTTTCAGTGACTGGTGTACAAACACAACCAGGTCTCGTTGCACCTCCCCTTTTCCCAATCTATCACCATTCAGATAATAATCTGCATTTCTGTTTTTACAACCAAAGTGGATAACCTCACATTTATCCATGTTATACTGTATCTGCCATGTTCTTGCCCACTCACCCAACTTGTCTAAATCACATTGGAGCCTCTTTGCATCCTACTCACAGCTCACATTCCACCCCAGCTTTGTGTCATCTGCAAACTTGGAAATGTTGCATTTAGTTCCCTCATCCAAATCATTGATATATATTGTGAATAGCTGAGGCCCAAGCACTGATTCCTGCGGCACCCCACTAGTCACTGCCTGCCACCTGGAAAAAGACCCATTTATTCCTACACTCTGTTTCCTGTCTGTTAACCTATTCTCAATCCATGCCAGTATATTCCCCCCAATCCCATGTGCTTTAATTTTGCACACTAACCTCTTGTGTGGGACCTTATCAAAAGCCTTCTGAAAATCCAAGTACACCACATCCACTGGTTCTTCCCTATCTATTCTACTAGTTACATCCTCAAAAAACACGAGTAGATTTGTTAAGTATGATTTCCCTTTCATAAATCCATGCTGACTTGTCCAATCCCATTAATGCCTTCCAAGTGTTCTGTTATCACATCTTTTATAATAGACTCTAGCATTTTCCCCACTACTGATGTTAGGCTAACTGGTCTGTAATTCCCTGTTTTTTCTCTCCATCCTTTTTTAAATAGTGGGGTTACATTTGCCACCCTCCAATCTGTAGGAACTGTTCCAGAGTCTATAGAATTTTGGAAGATGATCACCAATGCATCCACTATTTCTAGGGCCACTTCCTTTAGTATTCTGGGATGTAGATTATCAGGCCCTGGGGATTTGTCAGCCTTTAGCCCCATTAATTTCCCTAGCACTATTTTTTTTTACTAATACTGATTTCCTTCAGTTCCTCCCTCTCACTAAACGCTTGGTTCCCTAACATTTCTGGCAGGTTATTTGTGTCCTACTTTGTGAAGGCAGAACCAAAGTATGTGTTTAATTGTTCTGCCATTTCTTTGTTCCCCATTATAATTTCCCCCATTTCTGACTGTAAGAGACCCACATTTGTCTTCAGTAATCTTTTTCTCGACATATTTATAGAAGCTTTTACAGTCAGTTTTTATGTTCCCTGCTAGTTTACTCTCATACTCTATTTTTCCCTCTTAATCAATCTCTTTGTCCTCCTTCGCTGAATTCTGAACTGCTCCCAATCCTCAAGCTTGCCGCTTTTTCTGGCAATTTTATATGTCTCCTCTTTGGATCTAATACTATCCCTAATTTCTTTTGTAAGCCATGGTTGAGCCACCTTTCCTGTTTTATTTTTGCACCAGACAGGAATGAATAATTGTTGTAATTCCTGCACACTTTCTTTAAACATTAGCCATTGCCTATCCACCATCATCCCTTTTAGTAAAGTTCCCCAATCTATCACAGCCAACTCGCACCTCATACTTTCATAATTTCCTTTATTTAGATTCAGGACCCTTGTTTCGGATTCAACTACTTCACTCTCCATCTTAATGAGGAATTCTATCATGTTATGGTCGCTCTTCCCCAAGGTACCCCGCACAACAAGATAGTTAATTAATCCTTTCTCATTGCACAATACCCAGTCTAGGATCGCCTGTTCTCTAGTTGGTTCCTCAACGTATTGGTCCAGAAAACCTTCATGTACACACTCCAGGAATTCCTCCCCCACAGTATTATTGCTAATTTGGTTTGACCAATCAATATGTAAAGTCACCCATGATTATAGCTGTATCCTTCTTGCATGCACCTCTAATTTTCTGTTTAATGCCCTCCCCTACATCTCCACTACTGTTTGGGGGCCTATAGACAACCCCAGCCAACGTTTTACTTGATAGTAATTCATTGAACATGAAACGAGATGCAGTAGTGTAGCGGTTCCACTACTGGATTAGTATTTCAGAAAACATGGCCCCAATATTCACTCGGTTGGGGGGGGCGGGCGGAGGATGTCGGTCATCGGACACATTGGAGGGGGGTCAGACACCGTTGCAGGGGGGTGGGGTCGGACATGGGGGTAAGTACTTATTGAACTGCCCAAAATAGTTGGCACGCTTAACACGTTATAAATCTCTTCTCTACTTTTTTAAACCATAGTCGTAGCTCAACATTCAGGGTTCTCAATTGAAAATGAAACGTGGAGGATGGTATGGAATAGATTGTGCGCACTTAGAGATTAAATCAAATTTTACCTTCCCTATGGGAAGGATACGTGTTCAAGTTAAAACAAAAAAGAAAACTTGACTTCAGTGTTAACGAAATCTATCTTACCTAGCATAGTTGCATGTTTTAAGAACTTATAGCTGGTTTCAAAAGTCATCTGCTGAAGTGGTGAGGAGCTTGACTGCATGCCAATGCGATTAAATGGCTTGTACGATCCATCAAAACACATGTAATCTGCCACAAGGGAAAGATGGCGAGGATCCACTTCAATACCTGTGCAACAGTGAGACAAAAAATTAGTTTGAGCTCATCAAAAGTACTGAATGCAATCAGTGATATTAAACATCCAGTTCAAGGCAAGAACAGCAGTGCAGAATTGCAGTATCGGATGGCTGCCTATCATTGCAACGTAGAATTGTTTGGATATCCATGCTTAGATTTGACCAACAACAACGGCCCTGAATTCCAAGCAGCACCCTGTTACGGTACGAGCTATTTAACAAAAACTGAGCCCCTTTAAAACAATACTTGAAGCCTATGCAGAGAAGGATTCTGATAGGGTAAATAAGGAGAAACCATTTCCACTGGCAGAAGGGTCGTTAACCAGAGGACACGGATTTAATTGCCAAAAGAACCAGAAGAGAGATGAGGAGAATTTTTTTTTACGCAGTGAGCTGTCCTGATCTGGAATGCACAGCCAGAAAGGGTGATGGAAGTAGATTCAATAAACTTTCAAAAGGGAATTGGATATTACTTGAAAAGGAAAAATTTGCAGGGCTGTGAGGAAAGAGCAGGGGAGTGGGACTAATTGGGTAGCTCTTTCAAAGAGCTGGCACAGTCATGATGGGTCGAATGGCCTCCTTCTGTACTGTATGATTCTATGAAAGGAAAGCTGTTGTAAAGGTAGCTTATGATGCAGCATATCATGAGACAAGGGGGCGATTAGGGACATGTAGTGAATCAGTGGTTTGCATTCATCTGCAAAGATGCACAATATAATACAAAAACGATCCAAAATCATTTACCCGTTTGCTAAAATCTGTCGTCAATCACAACTAAAAAGTGTTCTTGTAGACTAGCACCGATGACTGAGAAGTCTGGTGCTCTGCAACAAATACACGAGGGCATCCTCAGGGTCAGGAGACAGCATTACCAACAGGCCACAGTAAGGGTCGATCTGCATGGGCGCTAGGAAAAACAATGGAGTGTGCTGCACACAGAGAAGGCCCAGTGAACCAGCCTGAATAGAAGGAACTGGATGCTGCATTGCCACGCCTAGCGAATGGTAGAGGGGCAGTATTCATGACAAATTCCTAAACACTGCTCTCGGCAACGAGGGCTGGAGGTGGTATTAGAACTTGCACTCATTTATATCAGTGCCTATTATGATTGAGCCGTGGAGAGGTAGGCAGCTGCTGCTGAAGCAGCTCTGCACCTCCAAGCAGCGAACATGTCTGGTGATGGGCATTTGGAACTAAGTCCAACCCTCCATGGCAGGCACAGTAATTGGACACCTGAGCCCAGCAGGTCCATAGTACTCTAGAACACCATTCATGGCTGGTTGAAGCCAGCCTGGTTCACTATTGGTACCATAGATGCTTCAGCACAGGAAGTCATTCGGCTCGTTGTGCCTGCTCTTTCCTAGAGCAGTCAAGAAATAGCCACAATTGAGAACTTGCTGTGTGGGGAGCTACGGTGAAGGAAGATTAGGGAAATCCCCACCCAACCTCTGTGGCAAAGTGTGTTGGAGTATCATACCAGCTATTTTTCAAATAGGCCTTTTATTGAGGGCAAATTTGTCCAAGTTATTCCCAAACTACAAATCAATGAAAACATCTTTTATATTTGTAAATGTAATGCACTAAGTGGTAATACAAAACTTGATTATCAGCTTGAGAGATATAATTAGTTATATAATTCAGAGTTAAATGTCACAAAATCTGAATTCCAGTACAGTACTGAAGGATTGCTGCACTGTCAGAGGTGCCGTCTTTCGGATGAGACATTAAACCGAGGCCCCGTCTGCCCTCTCAGGTGGACGTAAAAGATCCCATGGCATTATTTCAAAGAAGAGCAGGGGAGTTCTCCCCAGTGTCCTGGCCAATATTTATCCCTCAACCATCATTATTAAAATACATTATCTAGTAATCATCACATTGCTGTTTGTGGGACCTTGCTGAGCTTAAAATTGGCTGCCACGTCTCCTACATTATAAGAGTGACTACACTTCAAGAGTACTTTATTGGCTGCAAAGTGATTTGGGACGCCCTGAGGTCGTGAGAAGAGCTGTATAAATGCAAGTCTTTCTTTCCTTCTCGTTAGCAGTACAATTGATTGGTCATCACTCAGATCTGCTTAGAAACCAACATTATCACTACCACTTGTACACGTTATGTAAAATCGCAGTACCAGGGCACAGTAACTGTAGAAATTCACTTGCCGTACACTGTGGGTAACCGGATCTTTCAGTGACAATCTCTCCACGTGATAGTTCCTGCTGCATTCATTCCTCTCGACTCAACTTACCTGCTGGCTGTTGTACCTGAAAACGGTATATCTGCCAGCTGTGAAGGTTTACCCGAGAGACTCGGGTGTTTCCGGTAAATTCTCAAAGGGCAGCTAATGTTTCTCCTTTTTTTTTGAGCGGAGTGAAGGAAGGGGGAAGGGCAGGATTCATGGAAAAACCCATTAGCAGTAGCAGGTACATAATAAGCAGCAAATTATATTGTTGGTATCTTTCAAATGATAAAGGGATTCGATAGGTTAGATGCAGAGAAACTATTTCCTCTGGTGGGGGAATCCAGAAAAAAGGGGAATAATCTTAAAATTAGAACTAGAACATTTAGAAGTAGTATCAGGAAGCATTTTTTTCACACAAACGGCAGTGGGAATCAAGAACTTTCTCCCCCCAAAAGGCTGTGGATGATGGGACAATTGAAAATTTTCAAGACTGAAATCAATAGTTTTTTGTTAGGTAAAGGTATCACGGGATATGGGCAAAGGCAGTCAAGTGGAGTTTAGGTACAAATCAGCCATGATCTAATTAAATGCAGAATAGGCTGAATGGCCTACTCCTGTAGGCCAGGAGAGGAAGCCATGTGACACCATACCTCATAAGTTCAGGGTGACACGGTTTCATCAAAGACCTCTCTGGTAAACATCGTACTGAATGGCACTGGTAGAGTACTGATCACAGTTATTGCCAATTTTCATCACCCTACTCTCTTCATATAATTAGTAATATTTTTGTACATTCATTTTTCTCTATCAAAAGCCCACACTTGTCCGAAAGATGGGCAGAACAGAAGTGTCATCCCAAATCAACAAACCGATCAAATTTATCATAAACAGTTTCTCCAATAGTTCAGCTGGTAAAGATACCATCCAGTGTGGAACTAACCCACACAGCCAGGGAATGTCCGAGCTATGTGCTGAGTTAGCTGATCTCAGCCAGGATGATAGCAGAGCTGCTATAATTGGCCACAACCTCCCTGGGCTAGGGAGGGGAACCCCTCCAGGGCTGGAGAGTAAGGATTTCCACTCCCGATAGCTATCCAGCGACCCTGGTGTAAAGAGCCCGTGTGCAGCAGTTGAGCTTGACTGTGATGCTTTTCACCATCACAGCCAAACAGTCCACTCATAGGAACATGAGTAGGCCATTCAGCCCCTCGTGCCTGCTCCGCCATTTGATAAGATCATGGCTGATCTGTGATCTAACTCCATATACCTGCCTTTGGCCCATATCCCTTAATACCTTTGGTTGCCAAAAAGCTATCTATCTCACATTTAAATTTAGCAATTGAGCTAGTATCAATTGCCGTTTGCGGAAGAGAGTTCCAAACTTCTGCCACCCTTTGTGTGTAGAAATGTTTTCTAATCTCGCTCCTGAAAGGTCTGGCTCTAATTTTTAGACTGTGTCCCCTACTCCTAGAATACCCAACCAGCGGAAATAGTTTCTCTCTATCCACCCTATCTGTTCCCCTTAATATATTATAAACTTCGATCAGATCACCCCTTAACCTTCTAAACTCTGGAGAATACAACCCCAATTTGTGTAATCTCTCCTCGTAACTTAACCCTTGAAGTCCGGGTATCATTCTAGTAAACCTACGCTGCACTCCCTCCAAGGCCAATATGTCCTTCCGAAGGTGCGGTGCCCAGAACTGCTCACAGTACTCCAGGTGCGGTCTAACCAGGGTTTTGTATAGCTGCAGCATAACTTCTGCCCCCTTGTACTCTAGTCCTCTAGATATAAAGGCCAGTATTCCATTAGCCTTCTTGATTATTTTCTGCACTCATACTCACATCTGAAGAATGGCCACTTGGGCGAGGAGCAGGTGGGGACCTGGCATCTGTAGAACCATGCCCCAGCAAGAATTGGTGCCTTCAAGAGAGATGGGGTGAAAATCATAGGGACAAAACAGAAAAAAAGACGTACCATATACAGCAAAGACATCTTTGATTTCTTTTTCTATGACTCTTAGAGCAGCTTCGATGCCATATGTGCTGGCAATGGCGTGAACGTCATTTGAATACAGGCGTCTCAGGTCCAAGATCTAAATGACGGGAAACAAAGAGGATCGGAGCAAATAGATTTACTATAATACCTCAGAGACCTGAAATTCAGGCTATTCTCAACACAGTAATTACACCATAATATAATCATTTATTAACTGATCACACTTTGCTCTCACGTATACAGAATTCTTCTGCACATATAAAAAAGGTGTTATTTATACAATGAAAATGGGTGGCGGGAAAAAAAAAATCGAAACAATTCAGCATTATCTATGTGACCTGCAATCTGTATTTACACATGCACAGGTTGTCTTGGGTTGAGCCCTCTCCAGGGGGAAAAAATACTGTTAATAATTTGCAGTTAGGCCATACCAACTGAAACCAATTTTATTTGATTAAGTTTTTGTTCTCAGGATGTGGGCGAGACTGGAAAGGCCACATTTATCGGCCTTCTTTAGTTTCCCATTAGGTACATAACGTGGACTAGGGTCACAGGTAGGACAGAATGGGTAGAGGTGGCAGGTTCCCTCCCCCGAAGGATATTAGTGAACCAGTTGGGTTTAAAAGTTCAACTGTATTTGAGTAAATATGTAACTTGGATGTTTTTTTAATAATTGATTACTGAAACAGAGACTGTATTGTGCAAATGAAACTCAGAATAGAATAAACAAATAAAACTTAACTTTGGTGAAGACAATGACAGCATTTTCCGCATCAATGGATAGGGCAGCTCTGATGCAGCGGGTGTGAGTGACAGCAGGGACTGTTAAAATCATGTATGGTTCTCAACCACAAGAATACTTTGTCACTGGAGAGATTGGAGAAGCTGGGGTTGTTCTCTTTAGAATATAGAAGGTTAAGGGGAGATTTGATAGAGGTGTTCAAAATCATGAAGGGTTTTGATAGAGTAAATAAGGAGAAACTGTTTCCGGTGGCAGAAGGGTCGGTAACCAGAGGACACAGATTTAAGGTGAAAGGCAAAAGAGCCAGAGGCGACAGGAGCAAACATTTTTTTTTACGCAGAGAGTGGTAATGATCTGGAATTCACTGCCTGAAAGGGCGGTTGTAAACAATTTTACAACACCAAGTTATAGTCCAGCAATCTTATTTTAAATTCACAAGCTTTCGGAGGCTTCCTCCTACCTGAGGAAGGAGGAAGCCTCCGAAAGCTTGTGAATTTAAAATAAGATTGCTGGACTATAACTTGGTGTTGTAAAATTGTTTACAATTGTCAACCCCAGTCCATCACCGGCATCTCCACATCATGAAAGGGCGGTGGAAGCAGATTCAATAGTAACTTTCAAAAGGGAATTAGATAAATACTTGAAGGGAAAACATTGACAGGGCTATGGGGAAAGAGTAGGGGAATGGGATTAATTGGATAGCTCTTTCAAAGAGCCGGCACAGCACGATGGGCTGAATGGCCTCCTCCTATGCTATGCCTGATCTTCCCTCTAGTTCTTTTGCCAATTATCTTAAAACTATATCCTCTGGTTACCGACCCTCCTGGCAGGGGGTAATTTCTCCGTATTTACTCTATCATAATCCCTCATAATTTTGAACACCTCTTTTAAATCTCCCTTTAACCTTTTCTGCTCTACGGAGAACAATCCCAGCTTCTCTAGTCTCTCCAGATAACTGAAACCCCTCATCCCTGGCATCATTCAGGTAAATCTCCTCTGTAACCTCTCCAAGGCCTTGACATCCTTCCAGAATTGGGCACAATATTCCAGCTGGGGCTTAACCAGTGATTTATAATGGTTTAGTATAACTTCCTTGATTTTGTACTCTATGCCTCTATTTACAAAGCCAAGGATCCCGTATGCTTTTTTTTAAAAAAACAACTTGTCCTGCCACCTTCGCCATCAAGTTTGAGGGTTATGATGAGAAAATGGGTAGGTGGAGTTGATCCATCAAAAAATGGACGGGTTCATGTGTGCACTTCGACCCACCATAAGTTTCTGACCTGAGTCAGAACACGGATGGGGCGGAGACAGCACTTGAGTAGAAGGAGGGATGTAAAACTGACAACAGGAGTTAACCAGGCTGCCTGTTATGCCAATTCCAGCAAAGGGATTAGTAGCTAAGGTCAGGGGTTGCCGTCTGTCCTTTTTCTGGCCAATCAATCCGTTTTGTTGACCGGGTCACAAGTTTCTTATTTTCAACAGAAACTGGGCAGCAAGAGTCTATTTTTTTTTCTTGAGGTGTTTTTGGTTTGTGTTTCAGTGGCATTTGCAAGGTTTACACTAAAATGCGAAAACCAGACCAATTTGAAAACCACCAGGGCCTGGAAATGAAGCTCAGCACCTGCAGCAAGGATAGGCGTATAATAAATATCCCTCCTGCACCACTTGAATGTTGAGGCTGCACAATGGTTGAAATAACCTGCCCTAATACAGTTTTTTTTTAAAAAGTTATTTTCCTGAGCCATATCCCCAGGCCCTACTTTCTGCCCAGCTTTAAACTCAGTGGCATCCCCATGCTGCAGGTCTACGAGAAGGCACTCTGCCACACTCTTAATCACGCAGCAGTGAAATCCTGGCAGACTTAAGAGGAGGTGGTGGGGGCAGTTGAAAGGTGGGGGGGGGGGGGGAAAAAAGAGAAGAAAAAAAAAGTCAGTTTAACACATTGTTATGCTCATTTGCAATGCTCTTGAGTTCAAGCTCTAGCTAGAAACAAAAAACTTCACCTGTCCCCTTTCTAAGTTACAAGACAAACGTGGCGGTCAAAACGATGTACTTACATCATCGTACTTGAACATCTCGGTGAGGTTTATTCCCTCGGTGTTCAAAACAGATTCCTTCTCTCCCTTTCTGTTGGTCGTTTCACCCAAGAGGCAACGAGTGATTCCTCTGGTTTCATAAACAACTGCACTTTGTGCTATTGACATAACCAGCGAGGACAGGTCAAAGTGCACCTTCATGATGGGAAGCTTCAGTCTAACCTGCGGGGCAAATGCATAATCATTGGAATGTATCCCCTTATTAACAATTTCAACAACAAAAGATCAGGAACATCTGCCAAGAACCAAAACTATATTTTTGGACTATTGGCCCAGGGTTAGTATTGCCACAAAGACTGCTGGTCCTGAATTCAAAAGCACCTGTCCACGTATATTAAATCACAAGAAAAGTTAGCAATTTTTCTTCCTGCCTATTAATTTTGTGGGGATTTTAAGTCTGCAAAGAAATTTAATTGTAGTGAGAATGAATGCAATTCATGAATATAGCTTTGACATGCTTTTTGCCTTCGTGGGACACTTGGGGTGTACAAAGCCTCGCAGGCCACATATAAAGTTTAAATCCATGTTCCCACTAATATATCCCAAGCTGCAGATACCAACAGATCTTGGCAGGATTTATTCACCAATGAGGCAACAGTGCTAAGAACAGCCTTGTCCAAAACTCCAAGCCTACAAAATTCAAACAGAACAAACTAGAATGCAAGAAACATATTCCCACGTAGAACTGAGATACCTGGGCACATGGCTGTAGTTTTAACAGCTCTGTGCTAGGCAATGGCATTCAAATAACAGTGCCAGGAGACCCAACTATGGCACTGCTTATGGATGGCTGGGTTGTGAGTGTCGTGTTCTGTACATTTTGCTTGTACTGAACTAATGGCACCTCGTTAGGAACGATTTTAACCCTGACCAGCTGGCGGAAAACGGACGGGTGGTTAAAATGGCCAATGGGACTTATCCGGAGCAGGTTCTGATCTTAACCTGCTTTTCTGCGCAGACGAGAGACACACCCACTGGAAGCCAGCGGAGTCATTCTTTAAATATGCAGATGATAGCTGTGGGGGTAGAATCAGGGGGGGCGGGACTAGGTGGTGCCAGGTCTCTGCTGTTTTTTTGCTCGATGAGAAATTGGGACAAGCTTCCGTTGAGCTTCATTGGAACAGCGTAGGAGGCCGAGGACAGAGAGGTCAGAGTGGGAGTGGGACAGAGAATTAAAATGGCAAGCGACCGGAAGCTCAGGATCACGCCTGCGGACTGAACGGAGGTGTTCAGCCAAGCGATCACCCAATCTCCATTTGGTCTCTCCAATGTAGAGGAGACTGCATCGTGAGCGGCAAATACAGTATATTAAATTGAAAGAAGTTTGAAGAGCAACACCTCATCTTTTGATTAGGCACTTTACAACCTTCCGGACTCAACACTGAGTTCAACAACTTCAGATCATAACAACTGCTCCCATTTTTTCGGACAGCAGGTGCTGGTAATGGTTCTGTTGTTGCCATTTACAGCTCCTCTAGACCCATCTTTTGTTTCTTTACTTGTCCCATTACCACCCTCCTTGCCTTGCACCACCATCCCTTTTGTCATTTAATCACTCCCGCCCTCCACCCTATCACAGACTTTCCCTTTTGTCCTGCACCCCCCACCCCCACCTTCTTTTCCCTGGCTCTGTACTCGCTTTAAAAACTGTTAAATCGCTAACTTCTTCCAGTTCTGATGAAAGGTCATCGACATGAAAAGTTAACTCTGTTTCTCTCTCCACAGCTGCTGTCTGACCTGCTGAGTATTTCCAGCATTTTCTGGTTTAAAATCTAATTTACTGACAGGGAACAAATTTGGCTGCAAGCAAACTTTTAGCCGTAAAATCCAACTTGGCATAAAGAGAAGCTGAATATAGAGGAGGTTTTGGAAATAATTTATTCCGTTAGCTTCTGCTGTAATTTTACTTCTAAAGTGGCCAATGATTCAACGGTGCAAAAAGCCAATGTGGAACTTTTACACATGTAAAACAGCACCCAACAAGTCAGCAGCAAGTTGGTCTCAAATTTACTTACAGGCTTGAGGTTTCACTGGGAATCACATCATTAAAGAACATCGTTCCCTTGCCAGTCTCTGTGAATTTAGAGTGTTGCTTCAGTTAACGAAGGCTGTCATTACACATCTTAAACCAGTGAAAGGGCTGTATTTTGCCATCATTGTTGAAGTGTTCTCCATCTTGCTCACCTTGCTTCCTCCACCACCCCCCAACCACACACGCACAGCAGCAGGCACTATATTGACTGAAGACTGACTGCACAGAACAGTGTGGTCTATGGATCAAATCAGTTTTTGTGAAAAAAAAAACACCTCAGCAGGTTGAACAGCCAGCCATATTTTTCACTATTTTCGGTATTATATTAGCCTTCTTGTCTTACCTCACACCAAAGACTGTCACTTGCATCATATTTATAATCTTCAATAGCAGAATGTAAATTTAACACCGCATTCACTCTCAGCCCATCCATGCCCTCTGTGGCATCCCGTTTGCTTTTCCTCTTCCCTTTGTTGCTCTCAGTAAAACTGGAAGGATATTCAGCAGAGTCTTGATCAATGACTTCATTTTGCTCGCTACCTGGAAAATTTTCATCTTCCTTCTCGTCTGGTTCTTCTGAATTGTCTCTGATCTCCTCTTCCTCACTGTCATAATCAACCTAAAAAATAACCACAATGATTAAAAGAATTACACAATGAGCTCTTCCCAATAGCTCATGGGTAAATTCATTGGCTGGTGTGATACTGAGCCATGGAGGACAGTAGTGACCCAGGTTTAATACCCTCTCCCTAGCTCTCGGTGGCCTCATCCCCACCTTACCTCTCCAACTTCCTCCAGACCTATATAGAGTAGAAGTACAGGTCAGCCATGATCTAATTTCCTAAAAGTGATCACGCAGACGCAAGGAATATTGATCCTATTCGACAACAGCAACTACCGTTTATATAGCCTTTGACGTAGTAAAATGTCCCAAGGCGCTTCACAGGAGTGATTATCAAACAAAATTTCAACACGGTTCTCCACTATTCATCCCTGGCCTACTGGCCACCAAATAAAACATTCAACCCTGGCCCCAGCAGCAGATCTCCATTGTCTCACATGAAGTGTTTGATCATCTTAATCTGCACTAATAACTCATTGTGGGATCATAGATCATGTCCCATAGTTATGACTCAAGAATTTTCGACATACAGAGATTACGTAGAATCACATAGAATGTACAGCACAGAAATAGGACATTTGACCCAATAGGTCCATGGTAGTGTTTGTGCTCCACACGAACCTCCTCCCTCCCTACTTCATCTAACCGTATCAGCATATCCTTCTATTCCTTTCTCCCTCATGTGTTTATCTAGCTTCCCCATTAAAAGCATCTATGCTCGTCGCCTCAACTACTCCTCGTGGTAGCGAGTTCCACATTCTAACCACTCTCTGGGTAAAGAAGTTTCTCCTTTTATACTTATGGCTCCTAAGTTTGTGTAATTAGAAACAAAGAATGCAATTTCTAATGAGAGGGATCTTATTGGTCACCCAGTACAAGAGCTGCAACAAAATCTGATTGAAAAAACCCTCTCAAAGTGGACTAAGAAAAACATCCTACCACTTACCAGGGTTAATCCAGAGTGTTTAGACTAATGACTAAAGATATAGAGATTAAAATGAAACAGAAAAAAGAAGCTTATGATAAATGTCAGGATCATAATTCAATAGAGAACCAAACTGAATACAAAAAGTACAAGGGAGAACTGAAAAAGGAAATAAGAGAGGCAAAGAAAGTGTACGTGAATAGATGAGCGGGTAACTTAAAAGGGAACCCAAAGGTCTTTTATAAACATATTACTGGTAAAAGGGTAGTCAATGGAAGGGTGGAGCCAATTAGGGACAAAAAAGGAGATCTTCTCGTGGAGGCAGAGGGTATGGCTGAGGTACTAAATGAATACTTTGCATCTGTCTTCACTGAAGAGAAGGATGTTGCCCATGTCACAGTAAAGGAGGAGGTAGTAGCGATAATGGATAGGCTCACCACCACCTTCTCAAGGGCAATTAGGAATGGGCAATAAATGCCAGCCTCGCCAGCAACGCCCACATCCCATGAACGAATTTTTTAAAAAAAGATAAAGAGGAGGTATTTAAAAGATTGGCAGTACTCAAAGTTGAAAAGTCAACCGGTCCGGATGGGATGCATCCTTGGTTGCTGTGGGAGGTAAGGGTGGAAATTGTGGAGGCTCTGGCCACAATCCTCCAAAGATATGGGGGTGGTGCTAGAGGATTACAAATGTTACACCCCTGTTCAAAAAAGGAAAGAGGGATAAACACGGCAACTATACGCCAGTCAGCCTAACGTCGGTGGTGGGAAAACTTATAGAGACAATAATCTGAGATAAAATGAATTGGCACTTGGAAAAATATAGATTAATAAATGAGAGTCAGCACGGTTTGTTAAAGGCAAATCGTGTTTGACTAACTTGATTGAATTATTTGAGGAAGTATCGAAGAGGGTTGATGAGGGTAGTGGGATTGATATGTATATGGACTGTCAAAAAGCATTTGATAAAGTACCACATAATAAACTTATTGGCAAAGTTGAAGCCCATGGGATTAAATGGGCAGTGGCTGTGTGGATGTGAAATTGGCTAAGGGACAGAAAGCAGAGAGTAATGGTGAACGGTTGTTTTTCAGACTGGAGGGAAGTATACAGTGGTGTCCCCCAGGGGTCAATGTTGGGACCACTGGTCTTTTTGACATACATTAACTATCTGGACTTGAGTATACAACGCTTAATTTCAAAGTTTGCAGATGACACGAAACTCAGAAATGTAGTAAACTGTGAGGAGGATATTTACAGACTTCAGGAGGACATGGGCAGACACATGGCTGATGAAATTTAACATAAAGATGTGCAAAGTGCTGCATTTTGGTAGGAAGAATGAGGAGAGGCAATATAAACTAAATGGTACAATTTTAAAGGGGGTGCAGGAACAGAGAGACCTGGGGGTGTATGCATACAAGGCTTTGAAGGGCACAGGACAAGTTGAGAAGGTTGTTAAAAAGGCATTCTGGATCCTAAGCTTTATAAATAGAGGCATCGAGTACAAAAGCAAGGAAGTTACACTAAACCTTTATAAAACACAGGTTAGGCCGCAGCTGGAGTATTGTGGCCAATTCTAGGCACAACACTTTAGGAAGGATTTGAAGGCCTTGGAGAGGGTGCAGAGGAGATTTACTAGAATGGTACCAAGGATGAAAGACTAGATAAACTGGAGTTCTCCTTAGAGCACAGAAGGTTACAGGGTGATTTGATAGAGAAGTTGTGAGATTTGAGAGCCTTTTTGCACCACAGAATTGGACATCCTGGTGTCTGTACACTAAAGACACTGTAAGACAGGGGTTAAAATCCCTTTTGATATTGTGAATTTGGAACGTTGGACATTCAGGGAAAGGGTTAATATTGACCCTTAAACCTGCAAAACAAACTTTTGGCTCATAAAGACATTGGAACTTAGCCGGGACAATGAAGGCAGACAACTCAGCCCTAATCCACATAGTGTGTGGAAGGGATCCCATTTTCTTCAGAGACTGGTAGATAAATTTTCAATGTTACATTTAAAAACTGCAAACAGAAACAACCAGGAGTCCATTAACAGGTTTTTGATGTGCAAAAACCATTGATGAGATAAAGGGGCCACAGACCACAAGACTACAACATCACACCAGATCATCAAGAGACTGTAAAGGAAGTCAAGTCTCCAACACACAATAGAAACATAGAAACATAGAAAATAGGAACAGGAGTAGGCCATTCGGCCCTTCAAGCCTGCTCCACCATTCAATATGATCATGGCTGATCCTCTATCTCAATACCATATTCCCGCTCTCTCCCCATACCCCTTGATGCCTTGTGTGTCTAGAAATCTATCCAGCTCCTTCTTAAATATATTCAGTGACTTGGCCTCCACAGCCTTCTGTGGTACAGAATTCCACAGGTTCGCCACCCTCTGAGTGAAGAAATTTCTCCTCATCTCAGTCCTAAATGACCTATCCCGTATCCTGAGACTGTGACCCTTCGTTCTGGACCCCCCCAGACAGGGGAAACATCCTCCCTGCATCCAATCTGTCTAGCCCTGTCAGAATTTTATGTTTCAATGAGATCACCTCTCATTCTTCTAAACTCAAGTGAATACAGGCCGAGTCGACCCAATCTCTCCTCATACCTCAGTCCTGCCATCCCAGGAATCAGTCTGGTGAACCTTTACTGCACTCCCTCTATGGCAAGTATATCCTTTCTTAGGTAAGGAGACCAAAACTGCACACAATACTCCAGGTGTGGTCTCACCAAGGCCCTGTACAACTGCAGTAAGACATCCTTGCTCCTGTACTCAAATCCTCTTGCAATGAAGGCCAACATACTATTTGCCTTCACAACTGCTTGCTGCACTTGCATGTTTGCTTTCAGTGACTGGTGTACAAGGACACCCAGGTCCCTTTGTACATCAATATTCCCCAATCAATCACCATTTAAATAATATTCTGCCTTTCTGTTTTTCCTTCCGAAGTGGATAACTTCACATTTATCCACATTATACTGCATCTGCCATGTATTTGCCCACTCACTCAACTTGTCTAAATCGCCTTGAAGCCTCTTTACAACCTCCTCACAATTCACAATCCCACCTAGTTTTGTGTCATCAGCAAACTTGGAAATATTACATTTGGTTCCCTCATTGATATATATTGTGAATAGCTGGGGCCCAAGCACTGATCCCTGTGGTACCCCACTAGTCACTGCCTGCCACCCGGAAAAAAAACCATTTATTGCTACTCTCTGTTTCCTGTCTGTTAACCAATTTTCAATCCATGCCAGTATATTACCCCCAATCCCATGTGCTTTAATTTTGCACACTAACCTCTTATGTGGGACTTTATCAAAGGCCTTCTGAAAATCTAAATAAACCACATCCACTGGTTCTCCCTTATCTATTCTACCAGTTAGGTAGAAACTCCAGTAGGTTTGTCAAACACCATTTCCCTTTCATAAATCCATGTTGACTTTGTCTAATCCCATTGATATTTTCTAAGCGTCCTGTTATCACATCCTTTATAATAGACTCTAGCATTTTCCCTATTTTGCTGATGTTAGGCTAACCGGTCTGTAGTTCCCTGTTTTCTCTCTCCCTCCTTTTTTAAACAGTGGGGTTACATTTGCCACCCTCCAACCTGCAGGAACTATTCCATAATCTATAGAATTTTTGAAGATGACAACAAATGCTTCCACTATTTCCTTGGCTACCTCTTTGTACTCTGGGATGCAATTATCAGGCCCTGGGGATTTATCGGCTTTCAGTCCCATTAATTTCTCCAGCACTTTTTTTTTTACTAATACTAATTTCCTTTAATTTCTCCTTCTCACTATTCCCTTGGTTCCCTAGCATTTCTGGGAAGTTATTTGTGTCCTCTTCCGTGAAGACAGAACCAAAGTACTTGTTTAATTGCTCTGCCATTTCCCTGTTCCCCATTATAAATTCTTCCGTTTCTGACTGTAAGGAACCTAACATTTGCCTTCACTAATCTTTTTCACAATGAGTCAAACAGGGCACATTGAAGACCAATTGTCTTCCATATGAGATCATGGCATCTAGTTTTCATTGACTTAACTGTCAATCATTGAGACGTGCGAATGATCAAAGCCTAAACTGTCAGTCGCTGAGGTCTGCTGGTGGTCGAAGCTTAACAATCGAGGCGATTGGGCATGGGTGATGCTTCCCCCAATTCTACATCGCCTTGTTCTGAAACAACATAAAAGACTTCACGGCAAAAGATCGCTCTCTCTTACCACGACTGCAGTCAAAGAGCTTCAATATCAAAGAAGAAGCAACGGCCTTGAGTGCGACGAATTCATCACCCGGCAAACTCAACCACCATCTCTACTGCGTAAAGGTTATATGAACTTGAACCAATCATTTAAATAAAATTATGTTTAGTCTTAAAAATGTTCGTGTATTTCTTTTCCAAAATTTACAGTCTAGAGTTCAACAACCCTTGGACGTAGGGACCGGTGTTTGAATTGTGTAGTGACAAACCCTACACCTCCACATTGTTTACTACATTCCCAAGTTTTATGTCATCTGCAAACTTTGGAAATTATACCCTCTATACCCAAGTCCAGGTCATTAATATATATCTCAATAAGAGCAGTGGTCCTGATACTGACCCCGGGAGAACACCACTGTATATTTCCCCAAAAGCAAAATACTGCGGATGTTGGAAATCTGAAATAAAAACAGAAAATGCTGGAAAAGCTCAGCAAGTGAGACAGTATCCATGGAGAAAGAAACAGAGTTAACATTTCAGGTCAAAGAGCTTTTGTCAGAACTGGAAGATGTTAAAGAGTTAAACTTTTTAAGCAAGTACGGAGCCAGGGAAGGTGGGGGGGGGAAATAACAGGAGGGGAGAAAAGAACAAAATGGAAGATCTGTGATAGGGTAGAGGGCAAGAGTGATTAAATGACAAAAGTGATGATGGTGCAAGGTAAGCAGAGTGGCAATGGGACAACGATCAGTCTAGAGTTGTTGTAAATGGCAGCAGCAGAACCATTATCAGCACTTGCTGTCCGAAAAAATGGGGACAGTGATTATGATGTGAAGTTACTGAAATCAGTGTTGAGTCCGTAAGGTTGTAAAGTACCTAAACATAAGATGAGGTGCTGTTCCTCGAGCTTACGTCAGGCTGCATTGGAACAGTGTAAGAGGCTGAGGATAGAGAGATCAGAGTGGGAGGGGGACAGGGAATTAAAATGGCAAGCGACCGGAAGGTCAGGGTCATGCTTGCGAACAGAACGGGGGTGTTCAGCAAAGCAATCACCCAATGTGTGTTTGGTCTTCCCAATGTAGAGAAGACCGCATTGTGAGCAGTGAGTGCAGTATACTAAATTGAAAGAAGGACAAATAAACTGCTGTTACACCTGGAAGGAGTGTTTGAGGCCCTGGACGGTGAGAAGGAAGGAGGTGAAGAGGCAGGCGTTGCATCTCCTGCGGAAAGGTGACGTGGGGAGGAGAGCGGGTGTAGGGGGTGATGGAAGAGTGGCCCCTTTGGAATGCTGAAAGGGGAGGGGAAGATATGTTTGGTGGTGGGATCGCGCTGGGGGTCCCTAATCAGCCACACCCTTCCTTTGACTATTTTATGTTTATAAAAGGCTTTTGGGTTCCTTTTTCTGTTAGCTGCCAATCTTGTCTCATACTCTCTCTTTGCCCCTCTTATTCCCTTTTTTAGATCTCCTCTGTACTTTCTGCATTTAGCTTGGTTCTCTGCTGTATTGCGAACTGTACATTTGTCATAAGCTCATTTTTCTGTTTCATTTTCATCTCTGGAGCCTGCAAATGATCTCATAGTTATTGATAGCAACAGGAAGCAGTCTAGCGTGATGAACACGTCACAGCTTGAAGCCAAAAGCCACACTCTTGCATATACCTCACCGTATTGGACAATGACTGAATTGCAATTTGTCCTGTGGTTTATACCTCTTCTTCCTGTTTTTCACGCCTTTTGGCTTCTGTGGCATCAGCATCTCCTTCATCTGCTTCCGCATCAACGATTGGGGCCTCTTCTTCACCCTCAACATCACGGTCATCCTGTGCCTTTAAAAAACAACTGAATGTTATGCAAAAAAAAGGCAAAAAGATGTAAAGTAAAGTAGTCAGGGCTGTAATTCTGCTACAACTGCAGGATTGTTTAGTACAATGTTAACATTAAACTGAGCCACGGGAGTATTTTGGATCCCTTGTGTGATCTTACCCTCAACTATATCACTATCGTCAATCAGTAAGGTAAGTACATAGAGTTTGGACCCGTCCTGATTAAGAATGTGAGAAGTATTAACAAGTAAACCTATTGTTTTTTTCACTGACCACTAACCTCCACCTCCTCCAATCAGCACTATTCTTTCATTGTTTTGAAAAAGCTGTTTTCCAGTGACCCACTTCCCAAATAATACTGGCAAAAGCCATCGTGTTATGCTACTGTCTCAATATCACCATTATCATCCATCATGCCATTTCTACAATGCTCGGTATTGTCATGAAACAATGGCTAAAAAAAACTGTGTGGGGATAACCAGTGCTTCCCTTATGGTTTGGAGGCTATTGACATATCTCAGCCATGCAGGTAAGAAAGGTCCCAGATTTGGTTCTCAGTCTGTGCACGAATTAGCTGAGCTCAGTCGGGGACCATAATAGGGAGTCGCAGCCCTGGGTCAGGGGCAGGGTAAATCTGCTTGACTTTCTATTCTTAATTCTAACACAGTGACCCCTACTGGAAGTGTGTATCTGTAGAAGCCGTGCGATCCACAGTCATAGCCCAGCACTCACTGTCCAGAATCATACGTGAATGACATCCCCTTTGGTCAAAGTAGAGGAGGGCGGCTGCTACTGGTCTACTCCATTAAAGAAGTCGATGCTTGAGAGAGAGAGAGAGAAAAGAGAAAAAGAAAACAGGAAAGAAGAGAAAACGAGGATCTCCACTCTTACTTGCCATCCAGCGATTTATTGTACATGCTCTCACACACGCCACACACATCCACGAAGAATGACCAGTCGGGTAAGATACTGGACAGCTGGTAGCACCCATGGGTCTATATCATAGCACAAGTCACCGCTTTTAGGTCAAGAGGAACATAAGAACATAAGAAATAGGAGCAGGAGTAGGCCAATCGGCCCCTCGAGCCTGCTCCGCCATTCAATAAGATCATGGCTGATCTGATCCTAACCTCAAATCTAAAGAACACAAGAAGTAGGAGCAGGACCCGGCCACTCAGCCCCTGGGCCCGCTCCACCACCCACAGGGCCTTGACCGATCCGAATTCAGCTTTATGTCCAATTTCCTGCCCGCTCCCCGTAACCCCTAATTCCCTTTACTTCCAGGAAACTGTCTATTTCTGTTTTAAATTTATTCAATGATGTAGCTTCCACAGCTTCCTGGGGCAGCAAATTCCACAGACCTACTACCCTCTGAGTGAAGAAGTTTCTCCTCATCTCAGTTTTGAAAGAGCAGCCCCGTATTCTAAGATTATGCCCCCTAGTTCTAGTTTCACCCATCCTTGGGAACATCCCTACCGCATCCACCCGATCAAGCCCCTTCACAATCATATATGTTTCAACAAGATCGCCTCTCATTCTTCTGAACTCCAATGAGTAGAGTCCCAATCTACTCAACCTCTCCTCATATGTCCACCCCCTCATCCCCGGGATTGTGCACCTCACGTCTACTCTAGTTTTGCCTTGAACTGATTTGAAAAATAATACAGTACAACTCCACTGCACCAGCCAAACTTGAGCACACAATCACAATCGTGCAGATCACTCAAATAACAATTAGTACGACTCCCAACCATGGACATTTTTCCAATCCAGGAACAGAATGGACTACATGAATATCTGAATTTAATTTTGAATTAAAAAAAAAGATATATATTTCCATTACAAGAAAAAAAAAAGGACCCCCCCCCCTACCATTATTCTTAGGAATTACTAAAAAATCTTAATCTGTACAAATGTGGTAAAGGGACAATCTTACTGAAGTATGTAAAATACCAAACAGCTTGGATAAGTAAATTCAGAAGAGACACTACTTTAAAATAAAGGCATGAGTCAGATCAGAGATCAAAAGGAATGCCTTCATGTAAGGGGTGATGAATGTCTGGAACACAGGGGCTGAAAGTCTGGGGGCTGGGAAAGGCTTAGAGATTACTTATCAGGGGGGCCAGAAATTTGGGACAGAACATAAATCCACAGTGATTCCACCCTATGTAAGACCAAATTCAGGTTGGTGGGTGGGAATGGGTGGGGGAGCTGGCGATTCTTCTACTTGCCACCCTATGTCCAGGGGCTACTTTGGAAGCATGTCTGGGGAGTTCCCGGATTACTTCAGGAATTATGCCCATTACATCACCCTTAGACCCAACGGAACTCTCGCCAACTGAGAGCTGGTGTGAGTTCCAACTTGAGCTGGAGGGAATCAATTACCTGTCTGAGATGACCCTTTAGAATATTTTGGAGCCTTTATACTTTGGTCATTCTTGGACCCGGGTCTCTGCTATCGGAGCGGCATGGCGCTGCTCCAATTTTCCTGCCAGCAGTCGGGGCAGGCATCTCTCAAACACCTTTAGAGGTGCATTCATAGAGCTCCTTACCTCGTCTTTCAGAAAGATCTCAAAGCACATCACACGCAGTGAATTATTTTGAAGTGTAGTGACTTTTGTGACATAGGCCAACACAGTAGCCATTTGATGCACAGCAAGATCCCACAAACAGCGATGAGATGAATGTCCAGTTTTTTTTCTTGTGTTTGGCAGTGTTGCCTAGTCAGTGTCTAAATTTAACATCTCATCCCAAAGACATCACCTCCAACAGTGCAGCACTCTCTCAGTACTACACTGGATGTAACTGGATGTTGGGAACGTTAGAGTACTAGAGAAATTAGCTACAGGGAGCTGAATGGCCTTTTCTCATCCTTGACTCTTTTTTTATGTTCTTAACTATTAGCTCATTTAAATCAGTGGAATTAGCTAATATACTTTAGACAATTATGGCTAAAGAAACACACAGGAAAATATGTATGTCTCTTTAGTACCCAACAATACAGAACAACAGAGCGGCCCACGGAGATTAACAATAGACTGAGTGAGTTTAACAAAACTTTTATATCTAAAATACTAAACATGATGATGAATAGGAAAAGTAAACCGAAATCTACTCGTAGCATTTTACTCAGTATATTCACAATTAATAAGGGCACCCCCCCCCACACTTTAAAGTGCGCAATTTTTTGTGCATTAAATAAATTGATGTCTCAAATTTCCCCAACTTCCTCTTTTCTTATAATAATCCTTTTCGAAACAGCACAAAAATCAAAGAGTACAGGTTGTAAACAGAGGGGCTGATCAGACACTCAGATTATTTCCACCCGTCAGTGAATCGGTAATCGGGGGATAAATTTGTTATGAACAGTAAAAAAAAAATTAAAGGGGAGGATAGATGGAATGTTTTCACATAAAGGGCTACTGGAACATGGAATATAGTAACACACTGAAGCTTGATCAATCAAGTCATTTGAGAGGGGATCAGATAAACACTTGATGAAAAGTTTTAAAGCATGAGGGAGAGCAGGGAATTGGGATTAGATAGCTTGATGGGGGCTAGTACTGGCACAGACAGGATGGGCCCAATGGTTACATTCAGTGTTGAAATGTCTTATGATTCTGTAAGTTTGAAAGCACATTGCAATATACGTATAATTAAATGAAAGAAAAGAACCAGAAGGTTTTAAGATTCTGGAGTAAGCCATTCTTAATTATATATGTGGATATGTATATGAGTACAGACCAGCAACTGAAATGTGACAACACTATTTCTACAGGCAAATAGGAACTGCAGTAACACAATCAAATGTCGCGAAAGATACATTTCATAAAATGCCACTTAAAATTAAATTATTTTTATAAATTAAGGTCTAATTTTTGAAAAGAAGATGAATTCAGATGCCAACTTCAAAGATGATGTAACACATTCAGTATTTAAATACAGAATTTTTTTTAATGGCCGTAAGATTTTTGAAAAATATGTATTATAACGGTCATACTGTGACCCGCTGTAAGAGCGCTCTTCTCACCTGCTTCCCATCGCTTTCCCCAGAGTCTTGATCCAGGTCCTTTTGCGTAGCTTTCCGCGTATTCACAACTTTAAATGAACCCAGCTTGGCACTCTTCTTCTTGATGCCCTCGAGCAGTAGTCGGAAGAACCTGACATGAGACAAGCAGCAACAATGAAACGTCTTCCGTAGAAAAGACGTCAGCCTCCTCTACTTTGGAATTTATAACACTGATACGCCTCTTAAGACTGATGCGCTGGAAAGAATTCTTGGTCACTATACTGAGGTCACGTGAAATCCTGAGCTTACAGGCAAAGAAACAGCCCATGGGTGTTGCTACACCGGCGGATCAATAAAGTTGGGTCACGCCATACAGTCACTCTCCCTCCACCCCCGCCCCCCAAAAAAAAATCAAAAGACACATATGACACTCATATAAAATCTACTGCTGTTCTGTTATTTCTAACCCCCAGATCAGCAGTGGGTCTATCGGCCAAAGGAGTTTGTAAAAAAAAGGGCACACGAGCACACATTGAGTCATCTCAGGAGCTGTAAAGTTCAATGAAAATGCTGACTACATCATTTGTGTCGCGTTCTTACACGATTAGTAGCACCACAGCTAAAAGTAAATGATATGATATATGTAATTGCTTAATAGTAATGGCATGACCCAAGTGTTTTACATTACTTCACTGACAATACAATCAATTCTGTAGTCAGCAACTCAACTTGGCTTCTTTTTAAACCAAACAACAAACATACACATTCGTGTAGGTTAGGAACATAGGAACAGGAATAGGCCAGTCAGCCCCTTGAGTCTGTTCCGCCATTCAATCAGATCATGGATGATCTGTACCTCAACTCCATTTACCTGCCTTTGTTCCATGTGCCTTGATACTCTTACCTAACAAAAATCTATCAATCTCAGTCTTCAAAATTTCAATTGACCCAGCTTCCACAGATTTCCAGGAACCTTTGCGCAAAAAAGTGCTTGCTGATTTCACTCCTAAATGGCCTAGCTCTAATTTTAAGATTATGCCCCTTTGTTCTGTGTCTACCATATCGAATCCCTTTATCATTTTTAAACACCTCAATTAGATCATCCCTCAAGGGATTACAAGCCAAGGTTACGCAATTTGGCCTCATAATTTAACCCTTTAAGCCCTGGTATCAAACTGGTGAATCTACACCGTACCCCCTCCAAGGCCAATATATATTCCTGAAGTTTGGTGTTCAGAACTGATGGGATAAAGGGTTCATTGTCTGATTGACTGGATGTGACAAGGGGTGTTCCCCAAGGTTCTGTACTGGAGCCTCAGCTTTTCACCATATTTTTTTAAATTCATTCATGGGATGTGGGCATCGCTGGCAAGGTCAGCATTTATTGCCCATCCCTAATTGCCCTTGAGAAGGTGGTGGTGAGCCGCCGCCTTGAACCGCTGCAGCCCATGTGGTGAAGGTTCTCCCACACTGCTGTTAGCTAGGGAGTTCCAGGATTTTGACCCAGTGATGATGAAGGAATGGCGATATATTTCCAAGTTAGGATGGTGTGTGACCTGGAGGGGAACGTGCAGGTGGTGTTGTTCCCATGTGCTTGCTGCCCTTATCCTTCTAGGTGGTAGAGGATTGGGAACTGCTGTTGAAGAAGCCTTGGCAAGAAGTATTAACTCAGGAGTTAATGCTCGAGTCACCTTGATAACATGCGCTCAAGTCCTGCAGTTGCTTGGTGGCGAGTTATTTGTGATCGCCTATTATAATCTTACATCATCATCTGTGCATGTAAGAATGGCCAACGACAAGAAAAGGTCATTCAGCCCATCAAAGTTCATTTTTCCAACTCTCCAGTTGTAGGATCCAGCTGCATTTTGAACATTCCCAACTTCAATTGTTTCTTGTGTGAGAGATGTTATTGCCAAGAAACTGAACACATTCTCACTTGCAGTGGGGTTCAGCAGAATACAAGAGAGGACTGAAGGAAATTATAACAACAGTCCTCAGAGGGTTAACCTAACTCTGCCCAAAGGATTACAAGGACTTTGTTTAAGTCCTCTCCTTCAGTCTTTTTTGATGATCTCATTCCTCCTACAAGATTCTGAAACTCTTATTGATTTGGCTAATGGTTATCTTCAACAAACATTGATTAGTGTCAGCTACACACCAACTGAAACAAAACAAGCCCGAGTCACTAAACCATCCAGCTTTCAACACACCTTTTTACTGATAGGTGGAGCTTGAATATAGTCTGTGTTTAACACTAGATGATCATTTTTTCAAAATATAATCTTAAATTGCTGTTACATCTACTGAAGCATTTCACAATTAACCAACCTCCCTACCACAGTGATAATAGAACCATTGAAATTTACAGCAGAAGGAGGCCAGTCAGCCCATTGTGTCTGTGCCAGCTCTTTGCTAGAAAATCCAGTTTTAATTTCTGTCTATCCATGGGTCTCTATTATTTGATGCACTCCCTTTTTGCCCTATAGGAATATATCCATTTTGTGCTCTATCCATAAATTTCCCATTACCGATCCACTGTCCTATTTTTCTGAACAGTTGATTTGACTAATCTCACTGAATATTGCCTTTTTCCAGTCCAGCACTCTTATCTTTGACTCTTCATTACCCTTCTTCACTGCCACACTGAACCTAGCTATGTTATGGTCACTATTTCCCAATTGTTGTCCTACTTTCATATCAGTTATTTCCCCACTTCATTTTCCAAAATGAAATCAAGCAATGCTTCTTTGCTGGTTGGACGAGAAACATACTGATCTAGGAAGCAGTCTTGAATGCATTCTAAAAAGTGTTCCCCACTTTGACCACATAGAGTAGTTAAAATCACTGAATATTTTTGCCCCATTATTCTTACAGACCTCACCAGTCTTTCTTTTTGTAAAAAAAGACAACAGTAATTTCACCAATGGTTGTAAATGTCTTGACCAAATTTAATTTGTGTTACCCCTAGTAACAGTGGTAGTGCAGGCCACCGTAACTGTTTTATACCAAGAAATATCAATCTGCATTGGATGTTTAGCCCAGATTTCCTTCAGTCTTTTTAGCAAGAGTTTTTTTTTCCCCTTGCAATTTTCTCCACCTTCCTCTCCCGTTCTGCAGGTACTGAGATCGAAGACAACTATAAGAAAGATAAGAAAGAGGAGCAGGAGTAGGCCACACGGCCCCTTGAGCCTGCTCCACCATTCAATAAGATCATGGCTGATCTTCAACCTCAACTCCACTTTCCCGCCCGATCCCCATATCCCTTGATTCCCTTGGAATCCAAAAATCTATAGATCTGTCTTGAATATACTCAACGACTCAGCATCCACAGCCCTCTGGGGTAGAGAATTCCATAGATTCATGGCCCTCTGAGTGAAGAAATTCTTCCTCATATCAGTCCTAAATGTCCGACCCCTTATCCTGAGACTGTGTGCCCTATTTCTAGACTCTCCAGCCAGGGGAAACAATCTCTCAGCATCTACCATGTCAAGCCCTCTTAGAATCTTATATGTTTCAATGAGATCACCTCTCATTCTTCTAAACTCCAGAGAGTATAGGCCCATTCTTCTCAATCTTTCCTCATAGGACAACCGTCTCACCCCAGGAATCAATCTAGTGAACCTTTGTTGCACCGCCTCCACAGCAAGTATATCCTTCCTTAGGTAAGGAGACCAAAACTGTACACAGTACTCCAGATGTGGTCTCACCAAAGCCCTGTACAGTTGCAGCAAGACTTCCTTACTCTTGCACACCAACCCCCTTGCAATAACGACCAACATACCATTTGCGTTCCTAATTGCTTGCTGTACCTGCATGTTAACTTTCTGTGTTTCATGTACAAGGACACCAACATTTAATAGTTTCTCACCATTTAAAAAATATTCTGTTCTTCTATTACTTACCAAGGTGAATAACCTCATTTCCCCACATTATACTCCATCTGCCACCTTCTTGTCCGCTCATTTAACCTGTCTATATCCCTTTGCAGACTCTGTGTCCTCCTCACAGCTTACTTTCCCACCTAGCTTTGTATCGTCAGCAAACTTGGATACATTACACTCAGTACCTTCATCTAAGTCATTAATATAGATTGTAAACAGCTGAGGCCCAAGCACCAATCCCTGGGGCACCCCGCTAGTTACCAACCTGAAAATGATCAATTTATTCCTACTCTCTGTTTTCTGTCCATCAACCTCCATTCAATCCATGCTAATACATTACCCCAAATCCCAAAAGCCCTAATCTTGTGAAACAACCTCTTATGTGGCACCTTATCGAATGCCTTTTGAAAATCCAAATATACTACATCCACTGGTTCCCATTTATCTACCCTGCTAGATACACCTTCAAAAAACTCTAATCGATTTGTCAAACACGATTTCCCTTTCATAAAACCGTGTTGACTCTGCCTAATCATATTATGATTTTCTAGGTGCCCTGTTACTACGTCCTTAATAATAGATTCTAGCATTTTCCCTACTACTGATGTCAGACTAACTAGCCTATAGTTCCCTGTTTTCTCTCTCCCTCCATTCTTGAATACTGGTGTTACATTTACTACCTTCCAATCCACGGGGACCGTTCTAGAATATAGGGCGTTCTGGAAGATCAAAACCAATACATACTATCTCTGCAGCCACCTCTTTTAAAACTCTAGGATGTAGGCCATCAGGTCCAGGGGATTTGTTGGCTTTTAGTCCCATTAATTTTTCTAAAAAATTTTCTTTACTATCAAGAAAGACTGAACAAGCTGGGTCTCTTTTCTCTAGATAAGAGAAGATTGATAGAGGTCTTTAAAATTATGAAGGGGCTCATAATTTTAGACATAGAGAAGATATTTCCATTTGTCCGGAGTCCAAAACTCTAAGATAGTCACTAATAAATCCAATAAGAAATTCAGGAGAAACTTCTTTACTGAGGGAGTAGTGAGAATGTGGAACTCTCTACCACATGGACCGGTTGAGGCGAATAGCATTGATACATTTAAGGGGAAGCTAGATAAGTACATGAGGAAGAAAGGAATGGAAAGATATGTTGATAGGGTAGGATGAAGTATGGTGGGAGGAAGCTCATGTGGAGCATAAACGCCGGCATAGACCAGTTGGGCCAAATGGCCTGATTCTGTGCTGTAAATTCTAGGTAATTCTAGTGCCTCAGTCATGTGGTCATTCTTCACTGGCAGGAGTATCAGCAACCTATTCCTGTTCTCACCTGACATGTGCACACTTTCCAGCAGCAGTCACTGGGCAGTGATCAGCAGCAGGAATCCTGACTGATTTTCCCCCTTCCTCATCCCACACCAACTGAAATGCTGGCCGAGATCAGCTATCTCAGTCGAGTGGAAGCGAGCTTAGTCTGTTTAGCTTTAGTACGTACACTTTACTCATCAGACCACCAGGGAGCCAAACATTTGTTTTAAGTACACAAATTATACAATGCAAGATAAGAAGGAAATGTTCAAGGGCTCCATAATGGATTGTAACAAATATTTTAGGTCTTCACACAAGGCATGAAAATGCTACTTTACACCATTATCTGTGGTTCTCTCCATAATCTTATGTATTATGCATGGTTCCCTCTATCACCTTATGTATTATCCGTGGTTCTCTATATCATCTTATGTAAGTTATGAAAATGGGACTTCACGCCATTATCTGCCAAGATTATTTTAAAACTATAAAACATGCTCTTAGGCATGCCACAAATATTTTTCCATTGGAATAACATTACTACCCCATAATATGGATAGCATTTTCATTATGGATGATGTATTTTATGGCATGAGCCTAGTGACAATGAATAATGTGTTGCATCCTTTGTTGTGACGGTACATGTGGGTAATTCTCTTAGGGACAGCACAACTCTTCAAGTTATAAACATGCAAGAGGGTTTTCTTTAAAATATATAAATATACATTAAGGACATAGAGAAGAGTACTTTCCACTAAAATGAGGTTACTATTAACCTGAAGTGCTGAGTAAAGAAATGCAAAGTTGATTTACAAATCCATGGGAGAAGTGAAAGGATCACTCTCCCCATGACCAATCAGACTGCAGCATTTGTGACAAGCTGCGAACAGTTTCTGCAAGCTGGAAGATAAAATCCAGGAAGTGAAAGGTACAACACTAAAATATTTGTGAAAAGTTACAGACAGTGAAAAAAAGGGAGTAAGAAATAATCGAATTAAATAAAAGAAACAGAAGGGAAAAGTAAAAAAAAATTTTTTTTAAATTGAATAAAAATTAATGATCCGAAACTATTAAAGTAAGGAGTAACGAGACTCCACATTTTTAAAAGTTAATTTTTTTAGTTGTTTGGCAGTAATTAAGACTTGCCCTATAATTAAAACTTAGTTTAGACTTGGTATTTTTAAGTGTACCTGTTTTGTGGCTATATTAGTTACTTTCTAGCTGGGCAGATGAGCAAGTTGGTGCTAGTCCTTTGTTTCCACTGATTGAATTAAAGGGATATCGCTGGCTGCAAAGTTGTCATATCACCAGCGAACCAGGAGGACCACGTTCCGAATTTCCGGATTTCACTGCGCATGTGCAAACACCAGAACATGCTCCTGGATTTCACCACCAACAACAGTGAGCGCTGTTGCACTCACCGTTCTTTTCTAAGCAATTTCTGGGCCAATATATATTACATCTTTACAGGGAAATGAGATTAGTGTAGATAGCTCTGCTGCAGAGCCAGCATCAGAACAGAGGGTAGTGGAAATCTGGAACTCTTTCCCCCAAAAGGCTGTGGATGCTGGTTCATCACAGAGATGGATAGATTTTTGTTAGGTGAGGGTATCAAGGGATATGGACCAAAGGCGGGTAAAATAGATTTGAGGTACAGATCAGCCATGATCTGATTGAATGGCGGAACAGGTTCGAGGGGCTGAATGGCCTACACCTCTTCCTACGGTACAGCATGAATAATGGCCGCCTCCTGTGCTGACAATTTTATGATTATATAAACTGTTACCTTGTTTCCATATAGTGCAATAAATCATCTGGTATCAAACATTTCTCTTGTCGATACAGTTTGTGATCCAGAAAATAAAACTTTATTTGGTAAATTCTGAACTTCTCCATCTTGCTTTGAACCTGGAAAGAATCCTTCACCTCGATTTTGCGTAAAACCTGAAATTTATTTTTTAAAAAGAAACATTCAATTCCACATTAAAAAGAAATAACTAGCAAGATGTAAAGTGACAAATTCGAATTTCTGCAATACACAGCTTCAAAATTCTATTGCAGGCACTAAAATAGTATGATTTGTCCTTGAATGTAGCAAGCTCAGCACCGCAGGGAATGGCTATGGTTAAGCAGAGAGTGAGAGAGAGAGCGAGAGAAAAAAAAAAAATCGGATAAAGGACAGGCCATAATTTCCCAGACAGTCACTGACCTCATCTCCTCTGGAGATCATCCCACCACGGCCTCCAATCTCATAGTCCCCCAACCCCGCACAGCCCGCATTTACCTCCTTCCCAAGATCTACAAACAGGACTGCCCTGGGAGACCCATCGTTTCAGCCTGTTCTTGCCCCACGGAACTTATTGCCTCCTATCTTGACTCTTTTTTTCTCCCCTTGTCCAGTCTCTTCCGACCTACATCCGTGACTCTTCTGACACCCTCCGCCAATTTTAACAGTTTCCAGTTCCCCGGCCCTAACCGACTCCTCTTCACCATGGACATCCAGTCCCTTTACACCTCCATCGCCCTCCAGGACAACCTGCGGGCCCTCCGCTTCTTCCTTGAACGGAGCCCAACCAGTCCCCATCCACCTCCACCCTCCTCTGCCTGGCTGGTCATGTTGCATTTCTCATCGAAACATATAAAATTCTAACAAGACTAGACAGACTAGATGCAGGGAAGACATTCCCGACGGATGGGGAATCCATAACCAGGGGTCACAGTCTCAGGATACGGGGTATGCCATTTACAACCGAGATGAGGAGAAATTTCTTCACTCAGAGGGTGATGAACCTGTGGAATTCTCTACCACAGAAGGCAGTGGAGGCCAAGTCATTAAATATATTCAAGAAGGAGATAGATATATTTCTTAATGCTAAAGGGATCAAGGGATATGGGGAAAAAGCGGGAACAGGGCACTGAGTTAGACGATCAGCCATGACCAAATGGCCTACTCTTGCTCCTATTTTCTATGATTCTTTGATTCTATAACAACTTCTCCTTTGACTTCACTCACTTCCTCCAAATAAAAGGTGTCACTATGGGAACCCGTATGGGTCCCAGCTATGCCTGCCTTTTTGTGGGATACTTGGAACATTCCTTGTTCCAGTCCTACTCAGGTCCCCTCCCTCAGCTCTTTTTCATAGAATCATAGAATCATAGAAGTTACAACATGGAAACAGGCCCTTCGGCCCAACATGTCCATGTCGCCCAGTTTATACCACTAAGCTAGTCCCAATTGCCTGCACTTGGCCCATATCCCTCGATACCCATCTTCCCCATGTAACTGTCCAAATGCTTTTTAAAAGACAAAATTGTACCCGCCTCTACTACTGCCTCTGGCAGCTCGTTCCAGACACTCACCACCCTTTGAGTGAAAAAATTGCCCCTCTGGATCCTTTTGTATCTCTCCCCTCTCACCTTAAATCTGTGCCCCCTCGTTATAGACTCCCCTACCTTTGGGAAAAGATTTTGACTATCGACCTTATCTATGCCCCTCATTATTTTATAGACTTCTATAAGATCACCCCTTAACCTCCTACTCTCCAGGGAATAAAGTCCCAGTCTGTCTAACCTCTCCCTGTAAGTCAAACCATCAAGTCCCGGTAGCATCCTAGTAAATCTTTTCTGCACTCTTTCTAGTTTAATAATATCCTTTCTATAATAGGGTGACCAGAACTGTACACAGTACTCCAAGTGTGGCCTCACCAATGCCCTGTACAACTTCAACAAGACATCCCAACTCCTGCATTCAATGTTCTGACCAATGAAACCAAGCATGCTGAATGCCTTCTTCACCACCCTATCCACCTGTGACTCCACTTTCAAGGAGCTATGAATCTGTACTCCTAGATCTCTTTGTTCTATAACTCTCCCCAACGCCCTACCATTAACGGAGTAGGTCCTGGCCCGATTCGATCTACCAAAATGCATCACCTCACATTTATCTAAATTAAACTCCATCTGCCATTCATCGGCCCACTGGCCCAATTTATCAAGATCCCGTTGCAATCCTAGATAACCTTCTTCACTGTCCACAATGCCACCAATCTTGGTGTCATCTGCAAACTTACTAACCATGCCTCCTAAATTCTCATCCAAATCATTAATATAAATAACAAATAACAGCGGACCCAGCACCGATCCCTGAGGCACACCGCTGGACACAGGCATCCAGTTTGAAAAACAACCCTCGACAACCACCCTCTGTCTTCTGTCGTCAAGCCAATTTTGTCCGGTACATTGATGACTGTATCGGTGCCGTTTCCTTCTCTCGCCCTGAACTGGAAAATTTCATCAACTTTGCTTCCAATCTCCACCCTTCTTTCGCCTTCACATGTTCCATCTCTGACTCTTCCCTTCCTCGACTTCTCTATCTCCATTTCTGGGGATAGGCTGTCAACCAATATCTATTGTAAGCCCACTGACTCCCACAGCTACCTTGATTACACTTCCTCCCACCCCGCTTCCTTCAAGGACTCTATTCCCTTCTCCCAGTTTCTCTGTCTCTGTTGCATCTGTTTTGACGATACCACCTTCCACACCAGTGCTTCCGATATGTCTTCCTTTTTCCTCAATCAAAGATTCCCCTCCACTGTAGTTGACAGGGCCCTCGACCGTGTCCGTCCTATTTCGCGCACTTCTGCCCTCGCCCCTTCCCTCCCAGAACCATGATGGGGTCCCCCTTGTCCTCACCTTCCACCCCACCAGCCTCCACATTCAATGTATCATCCTCCGCCATTTCCGCCACCTCCAGCGCAATCCCACCACCAAACACATCATCCACTCCCCTTTCAGCATTCCGAAGGGACCGCTTCCTCCGCGACACCCTAGTCCACTATCCATCACCCGCTCTCCTTCCCATGCGACTGCAGGAGATGCAACACCTGCCCCTTCACCTCCTCCCTTCCCACCGTCCAGGGCTCCAAACACTCCTTCCAAGTGAGACAGCAGTTTACTTGTACTTCTTTCAATTCAGTATACTGTGTCCGCTGCACACAATGCGGTCTCCTGTACATTGGGGAGACCAAACGCAAACTAGGTGATCGCTTTGCTGAACACCTCCGCTCTGTCCGCAAGCGTGACCTTGACCTGCCGTTTTAATTCCCCTTCCCACTCCCACTCTGACCTCTCTGTCCTCGGCCTCTTACACTGTTCCAATGAAGCTCAACGTAAGCTTGAGGAACAGCACCTCATCTTACGTTTCGGTACTTTACAACCTTCCAGACTCAACATTGATTTCAATAACTTCAGATCATAATCACTGCCCCCATTTTTTCGGACTGCAAGTGCTGGTAATGGTTCTGCTGTTGCCATTTACTCCTGACCAACCTTTTGTTTCTTAACCTGTCCCATTACCACCTTCCTTGCCTTGCACCATCATCCCTTTTGTCATTTAATCACTCTTGCCCTCCACCCTATCACAGACCTTCCCTTTTGTTCTTTCCTCCTCTCCCCAGGCTCTGTACTTGCTTAAAAACTTTAACTCTTTTAACATCGTTCAGTTCTGACAAAACGTCTTCTACCTGAAACGTTAACTCGGTTTCTTTCTCCACAGATGCTACCTGACATGCTGAGCTTTTCCAGCATTTCTATTTTTATTTTAGATTTCCAGTATCTTGCTTTAGATAAAGGACAGAGCTTGGTAAAGAGATCACAGCCTGCGATGGGTGTAAATTGAGCAGTACAGAAAAGATCTGTATTTCTCATGAACTCCACAATGCAATAGAAGCATAATTAGTGGTTTAAGAGTTTGTGAGAACATACAATTGCTAGGTAATAACAGATGCATTATTCTGGAATTTAGGGCTTCATAACTTAGAGGGACATGGAAGGGTTCCACCCAAACATAAAAACAAATAACTCCCATTGCTCTGTTACATTTTAGTGATTTAATTAAGACAAAATGTTACATTTGTGTTTTTACTTTGGGGAGAAGAAGCTTTCTCTTTTAATTTTGTTGCGTACGTTTCACATAGGCTTTTTAGGAAGCCATTGTACATTTTGGCCCCGTGGTGTTTGCTTAAGCAGCAAGTTAAAGGTCTCTTGGCACCTTTATCCTGGGAGAAACGTTGAAGGGTTGAAGTAATTTTTCTGCTCTTTGCCTGAGGTATAGTTGGGTCAGTGATGCACTCTGCCAAAACCACAAAACCTTAATGACCTAAGATGCACACCATCTGACGAGATTAGACAGAGCAATATTACGGAATAGTGTACGGTAACAGAAACACCTTCTATTTTGAAAGCCCATTATTTAAAAAAAAAAGCACGCAAAATTAGTCAGCAAAGCTAAAAGAAATCCGCCCCTTCCCTCCCCCACCTCACCGCCTTCCTTATGAGCAAAGGTTGACTATAGTAAAACATTAAACAGTGTCTTTCTTTGTCTGCTCCCTCGATGCTGACCTCATATAGTAACGGCAATCATTTGACTACAATGAAACCTGTAAATTACAAACACCTAAAGGGACTGGCATCAGCTGTCCTTATTTTTTTTTGCAGATGTCCCCTGGGGATCGGCATGGACCGTGGCTGCTGGGGGGAATTCAAATCCCAGTGGACTTGCTTAAAAACTTTAACTCTTTTAGCATCGTTCAGTTCTGACGAAAGGTCTTCGACCTGAAACGTTAACTCTGTTTCTTTCTCCACAGATGCTACCTGACATGCTGAGCTTCTCCAGCATTTCTATTTTTATTTTAGATTTCCAGTATCTTGCTTTAGATAAAGGACAGAGCTTGGTAAAGAGATCACAGCCTGCGATGGGTGTAAATTGAGCAGTACAGAAAAGATCTGTATTTCTCATGAACTCAACAATGCAATAGAAGCATAATTAGTGGGTTTTATATCTTTTTAAAATTGCAATGACTTAAATGTTGAGAGTTTTAAGAACTGTCTAGAGTAAAAACAACTTTACAACTTTGACTATAAGGCCTCACTGCCGGTCCCCGGTTAGAATTCCCCTGATAAACCGTTCCAACTGCAGCACTCTCTGAGAATGGCTCCATTGTACACAGTTCTCCCCGGCCTCACCTGATGGGCACTATCCCCCCCCCTCAAACCCCATCTCACCTGACGGGCAGTAGCCCCTCTCATCTCAGCCTCACCTAACGGGCAGTACCGCCCCTCTCCCCAGCCTCACCTGACGGGGCAGTAACCCCCCTCTCCCCAGCCTCACCTGACGGTGCAGTAACCCCTCTCTCCCCAGCCTCACCTGACGGGGCAGTAACCCCCCTCTCCCCAGCTTCACCTGACGGTGCAGTAACCCCCCTCTCCCCAGCCTCACCTGACGGTGCAGTAACCCCTCTTTCCCCAGCCTCACCTGACGGTGCAGTAACCCCTCTCTCCCCAGCCTCACCTGACGGGTAGTACCGCCCCTCTCCCCAGCCTCACCTGACGGTGCAGTAACCCCTCTATCCCCAGCCTCACCTGACGGGTAGTACCCCCCTCCTCTCCCCAGCCTCACCAAGCGGATAATACTACAGCAGGAACCGTTTGAGTCTCGTCTTTCTGCAAGTACATCCTTCTCCTGTTGCCAAGCAACCAAACTGCAACTGCGCAAAGGAGATGCTGACTGGGAGCTGAAGTGCCTGCGCACATTCCAGCAGCAGCTCAGCGGCGGCCACCTGACTCAGATAGAGGTACGGTACTTTCAACATTTTAAATTTGTGACGTCAGGTGTAAAATACACCAAGTAAATAGGGCTTGGGACATTGAAGACAGTCTGTAGTTTGTAATTTGCAAGTTTTAGGGTGCCTCATTAATGGCATTCTCTTTCAAAAGTGCAACTTCCAAACAGGTTAAGTTGGCCTTCAATGCAGCACCTGTTTTAAATGGGTGCTCAATGACTGATGCAGTCCTGATGTTGAACAAGGGAAATGGCGGTAACAGGTAACTAATATAATTTCTGAGGCCTTATTGAAGGAATCACACAAAAAGTGCAATTGCACTTGGCTCTTGAAGCATAGCTTTGCTACAGAATGACGAGAAACTGGCTTAATGGCTACTCATCCGATTATACAGTAAAGAAAGGGTTAATCAGACAGTCTTGAAGTCTGTTAATGTTCTAATCATAAGACAGGCTTGCTTTATTTTATTTTTTATAGATCTATCTATCTATATATCTACATAATCAGGCATTGACCATCTCCAACAAGTGAGAGTCTAACCACCTCCCCTTGACATTCAATGGCATTACCATCGCCGAATCCCCCACCATCAACATCTTGAGGGTCACCATTGACCAGAAACTTAACTGGACCAGCCATATAAATACTGTGGCTACAAGAGCAGGTCAGAGGCTGGGTATTCTGCAGTGAGTGACTCTCCTCCTGACTCCCCAAAGCCTTTCCACCATCTACAAGGCACAAGTCAGGAGTGTGATGGAATACTCTCCACTTGCCTGGATGAGTGCAGCCCCAACAACACTCAAGAAGCTCGACACCATCCAGGACAAAGCAGCCCGCTTGATTGGCACCCCATTCACTACCCTAAACATTCACTCCCTTCACCACCGGCACACCGTGGCTCCAGTGTGTACCTTCCACTGCAGCAACTCGCGACCTCTACCACCTAGAAGGACAAGTGCAGTAGGCACATGGGAACACCACCACCTGCACGTTCCCCTCCAAGTCACACACCATCCCGACTTGGAAATATATCGCCGTTCCTTCATCATCGCTGGGTCAAAATCCTGGAACTCCCTTCCTAACAGCACTGTGGGAGAACCTTCACCACACGGACTGCAGCGGTTCAAGAAGGCAGCTCATCACCACCTTCTCAAGGGCAATTAGGGATAGGCAATAAATGCCGGCCTTGCTAGTGATGCCCAAATCGCATGAACAAATAAAAAAAAAATCTATATAATGTATGAGTGAATTTAAATACATTGGTTACTGGACTACTGAATTAGGACTGACCTTAGAGCAATGGTCAGTATAGACAATTAACCAAATTAAAAGACATTCCAGGGCATACTGCAGGGAACTGTAATCAGTTGATAAAAAGTTCAGCATGAAAGGACCATATTATCCTTTTCAGAAGCAGGAGATTGGAGCACAGAGCAGGCAGACAAGGCTCCTTTGTTAGGAAGGCCTTGATACCTTGCTTGAAGTTTAGGACCTCTCTGAGAAAGGTTGGGAGTGTAACCAAGTAAGGGAGCCTATGGAAGAAGAACGCATTAAAACTGAAGCTATTGATAAGGGACGAGGGAAGCAGCGAATTGCATTAGGCAATGCAAAAACATCTGGTTTGTCACACTGAAAGGTTGGGGTAAAAAAAAAAGGTATAAAATAGAGTGTTGGAACAGATACTTTGGAATTCAATTAAGGTCTGAACAACCTGAAAAACCTGAGCTGGGAACCGTAACGTGCTTTGGATTCCCCAGCTAAAGCTCACAAGGTTTTTGTTGTAAGTGCTGCTGTCAAGTGTAGCGTACGTGTAAACTATAACCACGAACACCCACCCTGTTAACAATACGTGCCCCCCGCCCCAATTCAGCCCCTCGGCACACACCCAGCCACATGATCAGCCCCAGTATTTAATATTAAATATTTAATACATCACCTAAGACATGAGAAATACATCAGTCTATAAAATAAATCTCAAAGTGGTATCTTTTCCACCACTTACATGAAGAAACATGCCTACCTCTGCCAAACACACCCTCGTGAGCTGCTTTTTTAGTTTTTTGACCTTCTTCAGTGCTTTCTTTGTGCTTAATACAGGAATGCTCATCATTGGAGTTTTAATGTTAGCACTTGCCACCATTAGAATTTCTCGCAACCTTTTTGAAAAGAAAAACTATACAGATTACATCGCACTGTGTCACGCATAACAGTGTTGTTACTTGGTTTATCTTGACAGGAGAGAAAAACAAACACACGCTAAGGTCGAAACACTGTAATCTTTTTATAATACTCTTCATTCATCATCGCACATTAATTCTGTTCCTATAGGAGAAACAGATGTTAAATAATACGAGGGATGATTCCACGATCCAGTGCGTCCAGTGGAGCTCGCAGGATTTACAACTTGGGAAATCACAGGTACGCTTATATAATGATCTGTTTCTTGGATGGGCAGCACGGTGCAATTTCAAGGAAGACTGGAGGCCGACCTGCTCCCGTCCTGTCACTTTCCCGCCGGGCAGGTTAGGTTAAAATTAACCCTCGACAGGTCACTGCTCTTCAAAGTAATTTATTGTATGCAAAACACTTTTGAGATGTTTCTGAGAGCTGACATGACCAAAAAAATGGGTAGGGGTAGTTTACTGGTTGTGGTACTGGATTAGCATCCCAATCTCACTCCCATGTTAAGTGGGACTAAGGACAGTTCAAGCAGCCCATAACCGGGTGTCCATCGGAGTGCCTGAGGTAAGGTGAGCGGACCTGGTCGGAGCTTGGAGCAGAGCTCGGATCGCCGGAGCGGAAAAAGAGCGAGGCCCTGGGAGTAGGCATCAATCGGAGCGCCTGAGGTAAGGTGAGCGGATCTGGTTGGAGTTCGGGGCGGAGCCTCAGATCAGATAAAGAGTGAGGGGCTTCAGGGAGAGAGGTAAGAAAATCAAAAGTGCCGTCAGCAGAAGAGGAGCTAATTGGCTGGTAGCCGGTGAGTGTTTCTTTTTCTGGTGAGTGTCTTTTTTTTTTAAGTCTTGAGTTTATTTCCAGTTAAGTTCAGTTAATCTAATAAATCGAGGCATAGTAAGGCAGCTCAGACCCATCGAATGCACATCTTGTGCCATGTGGGAACTCCAGGATGCTTCCCGTGTCCTGGACAACCACAGGTGCAGTAAGTGTCATCAGCTGGAGGAGCTCGAGCTCAGGATTTTGGAGCTTGAGCAACAGCTGGCGTCACTGCAGTGCATCCGTGACACTGAGAGTTTCGTGGATAGCATGTTTCAGGAGGTGGACACTCTGCAGCTTAAAAGAATGCAGGCAGAGAGGGAGTGGGTGACCGCCAGACAGATAAGGAGGACCAGGCAGGTAGTGCAGGACTCCCCCGAGAGCATCTCACTCTCTAATCAGACTGGTGAGGGAGAGGATTCCTCTGCAGAGTGTTGCCAGAGCCAAGACCATAGCACCATGGGTGGCTCAGCTGCACAGAGAGAAAGAGAAAGGTCAGGAGAGCAATAGTGATAGAGGGTTCTATAGTTATGGGAGCAGACAGGCGTTTCTGCGGCCATAGACGTGATTCCAGAAATGGTATGTTGCCTCCCTGGTGCCAGGGTCAAAGGTCACTGAGCGGCTGCAGACCATTCTGGGAGGGGGAGGGTGAACAGCAAGACGTCGTGGTCCATATCGGGAGAAACGACATAGGTAGAAAGAGGGATGAGGTCCTGCAGGCAGATTTTAAGGAGTTAGGAAAGAGATTAACAAGCAGGACCTCAAAGGTCATCGTCTCCGGATTACTCCCAGTGCCACACACTAGTGATTATAGAAATAGGAGGATAGAGCAGATGCATGCATGGCTGGAGAGATGGTTCAGGAGGGAGGGCTTTAGATTCCTGGGGTATTGGGACCGGTTCTGGGGGACATGGGACCTGTACAAGCCTGACGGGTTGCACCTCGACAGGGCCGGGACCAATATCCTTGTGGGGAGGTTCGCTACTGCTGTTAGGGAGGGTTTAAACTAGCTCGGCAGGTGGATGGGAACCTGAGTGTAGATCCAGATGGGACAGAATCACAACTGGAGATGGAAGGCAGAAAATTAGTAAGTGAGTTTGGAAGGCAGAGGAAACAAAGGTTAGAAAATAAACAACAAAGGAGTTTGGCAGTGCTTAATGGCATATACCTCAATGCAAGGAGTATAGTGAATGAGGCAGATGAGCTGGGGGCACAGACAGACACGTGGCAGTACGATATCTTAGCTATTACAGAAACATGGCTTAAACAGGGGCAGGAATGGCAGCTCAACGTTCCTGGTAACAGGGTTTTCAGACGAGATAGTGAGGGGGATAAAAAAGGAGGGGGGGTGGCAATTTTGGTTAAAAAAACAATTACGGCTGTGAGGAGGGATGATACATTAGAAGGATCATCAAATAAGGCCATATGGGTTGAGCTAAGGAACAAAAATGGGGCAGTCACATTACTGGGAGTGTACCATAGACCCCCCCAAAACAGTCAGAGGGAGATAGAAGAGCAAATATGTAGGCAAATTTCTGAGAAGTGCAAAAACAATAGGGCAGTAAGAGTAGGGGGATTTCAACTACCCTAATATTAACTGGGATACCAACAGTGTGAAGGGCATAGAGGGTACAAAATTCTTAAATTGCATTCAGGAGAACTTTTTTTAGCCAGTACATAGCAAGCCCAACAAGATAGGGGGCAGCTCTGGATTTAGTTTTAGTAAATGAAGCTGGGCAGGTGGAAGGAGTATCAGTGAGAGAGCATTTTGGTGGTAGTGATCATAATTCAGTTAGTTTTAGCATAGTTATGGAAAAGGACAAAGATACAACAGGAGTTAAAGTTCTAAATTGGGCAAAGGCCAATTTTACTAAGCTGAGAAGTAATTTAGCAAAAGTGGACTGGAAACAGCTACTTGAAGGTAAATCAGTAACAGAGCAGTGGGAGGCATTCAAGAGGGAGATTCAAGAGGTTCAGAGTAAACATGTTCCCACAAAGAAAATGGGTGGGACTGCCAAATCTAGAGCTCCCTGGATGACAAGGAGCATACAGGGTAAAATAAGGCAGAAAAGGAAAGCTTATGTCAGACACCAAGGACTCAATACTGCAGAAAGCCTAACCGAGTATAGAAAGTGCAGGGGTGAAATTAAAAAGGAAAATAGGAAAGCAAAGAGAGGGCATGATAAAATATCGACAAGTAAAATCAAGGAAAACCCAAAGATGTTTTATAAATACATTAAGAGCAAGAGGATAACTAAGGAAAGAGTAGGGCCTATTAGAGACCAAAAAGGTAACCCATGTGCGGAGGCAGAAGATGTGGGTATGGTTCTTAATGAATACTTTGCGTCTGTCTTCACAAAAGAGAGGGGCGATGCAGACATTGCAGTTAAGGAGGAGGAGCATGAAATATTGGATGGGATAAATGTAGTGAGAGAGGAAGTATTAAGGGGATCAGCATCTTTGAAAGTAGATAAGTCACCAGGGCCAGATGAAACTTATCCCAGGCTGTTACAAGAAGCAAGGGAGGAAATAGCGGAGGCTCTGACCATCATTTTCCAATCCTCACTGGATACAGGCCTGGTGCCGGAAGATTGGAGGACTGCTAACATTGTATCATTGTTTAATTACAGGCCGGTCAGTCTGGAACTCACTGCCTGAAAGGGTGGTGGAGGCAGAAACCCTCAACTAATTTAAAAAGTACCTGGATGTGCACCTGAAGTGCTGTAACCTACAGGGCTACGGACCAAGTGCTGGAAAGTGGGATTAGGCTGGGTGGCTCATTTTCGGCCGGTGTGTAGATGATGGGCTGAATGGTCTCCTTCTGTGCCATAAATTTTCTATGATTCTATGAGGCATTGTCAGCCACCATCAGCAGCAGAATTGTGTACCATAATCTGTAACCTCGTGGCCCGACACATCCCTCACTCCTCCATTACAATCAAGTCAGGGGACCAACCCTGGTTCTATGTGGAGTGCAGAAGGCATACCAGGAGCAGCAGCAAGCGTAGCTTAGAATGAAGCACCAATTTAGTTAGAAGCTACAACGCACGGCTACCCACATCTTCAAATATGAGATGTATAGAGTACAAAATAAATATATTCCTACAAGGTGAAAGGGGATCCTTCAAAGTATAAAATTTTGCAGATAAAGAGAGGGGGGTTAAATCTAAACTGAAACATAAAAGGATATAGTTAGGGCTAATTGAAATATAGAAAATGAAAATTAGAAGGGCTGAAAGGGAATATGAAAAAGTTAGCATAACTCAGGGTGCATCTTAGGCTATCAAAAGGAGTCAGATAGGAGATAGCAGAGATTCCGGCCAGAATTTTACCATCCTCCTTAAAGATGTAAATTGTGCCGTGGGACTGGACAATAGCCGAAGTAATACCCCTGTATTACAGTCCCCACCGCTTATAGTGGGCACGATCGTGCGAACGCGATTTGCCCGCTATACACAATGGCCGGTATAACATGGTAGTGCTATTACAGTACTGTACTATATAATAAAAATGTTGTAGATCAAGACTGCATGCAATGCAACTAGTTTTATTTAAATTGCAGTCAGTGCCCAGTACAAACTGTAACCCCACACCACTTAGAGGGGATTAGATGGGCTTAAGTACACAAAAGGTAACTGAACATCAACAAGCTGTTATTTACTTGTAGAAAAGCAAACTACCCACCGATGCTGGAAATAAAAACAGAAAATGCTGGAAATACTCAACAGGTCAGGCATATGCTGTGGAGTGAGAAACATAGTTAACGTTACAGGTCGATGACCACTCATCAGACTGCAAGAAGTTAGAGATTTAACAGTTTATAAGCAAGCACAGAGCAAGGGAAAAAGAAGAGGGGAGGAAAGAACAAAGGGGAAGGTCTGTGATATAGTGGATTAAATGACAAAAGGGAAGATGCAGCAAGGCAAACGGGGCTGATAATGGGAGAAGTATGGGAGTGGTAATGGGTGGTATCTCCCATTACCACCCCCTTTTGCCTTGCACCATTTGGGAGGTCATTTGTCATTTGGGCGGTGCCGTCTTTCAGGTGACACTTTAAACTGAGGCCCCGTCTGCCCCCTCAGGTGGACGTAAAAGAACCCACGGCACTATTTCAAAGAAGAACAGGGGGGCTCCCCCGGTGTCCTGGCCAATATTTATCCCTCAACTAACATGAGAAAAAAAACAGATGATCTGGTCATGATTACATTGCTGTTTGTGGGATCTTGCTGTGCACATATTGGCTGCAGTGTTTTCTACATTACAACAGTGACTAAGCCTAAGCGCTTTGGACTGTCCTGAGGTTGTGAAAGGAGATGTATAAAGGCAAGTTCTTTCTTTCTTTCACCTTGATGGACACAAAATTCACAACAAAAAAGGTGAGGAGTGGGGTGGGGGCAATTCTCTTACCTAGGGATTCCCAGGGTGACGTTCATGTCTCCTCTGCCAGCAAAATGGAACGTGTTCAGTGTCATCTGTGTTGATGGCTCTCCAATACTTTGCGCTGCAAGGAGCCCGACGGCCTCTCCTGGTTCACACAGAGATCGCTGCCACTTTAGACTCAGCAGCTCCTTTAAACTAAGGAAAGGGAGAGGAAGGTCCAGTCAAGTTTTCAACTCACTATAATCAGAGTGGATTTTCCTCATCCTACACTTGGGGCTATTGGGATTAGCAGGAAGGAGCAAGTACCAGAAAATCGAGCAGGATGAGCACAGTCCCAATGGACCCCGTATTCGCTGTGCCCCGGGTAATGCAATAGGCCCAAGCATAGGAACAGGAAAATCCAGCCCTATTAAGATTTTTTTTTTATCTGTGCAACGTGATTTAAGTGTCATATGGGCAGGCCAAAATAACATTCTTTCCAACGTATTAAATAGGACTTAAGGAGGGCAAACTCGTAACTTTTTAAAAGATTCTCCGAGGCACCAATTGTTCTGTTGCTGAGGATAGCGGGCAGTGCGGAGTTGGGGGACTATGAGGTTGGAGGCCGTGGAGGGAAGATCTCCAGAGGACATTTTCACAGCAGAAGACAATTTCAGAATGTTCTGATCTCTGCGCTTCACAACTGTGCTAACAGATTACACTTGCAGTGGCTGTGGACTCCACTACAGGTGAAACCAGACTGTACTAGCAGTGAATGCAAACTGCGCTACAGGTGAAACCGGACTGTACTAGCAGTGAATGCGCACTGCGCAACAGGTGAAACCAGACTGTACTAGCAGTGAATGCGCACTGCGCAACAGGTGAAACCAGACTGTACTAGCAGTGAATGCGCACTGCGCAACAGGTGAAACCAGACTGTACTAGCAGTGAATGTGCACTGCGCAACAGGTGAAACCAGACTGTACTAGCAGTGAATGCGCACTGCGCAACAGGTGAAACCAGACTGTACTAGCAGTGAATGCAAACTGCGCAACAGGTGAAACCAGACTGTACTAGCAGTGAATGCAAACTGCGCTACAGGTGAAACCGGACTGTACTAGCAGTGAATGCGCACTGCGCTACAGGTGAAACCAGACTGTACTAGCGGTGACTGCGCACTGCGCAACAAGTGAAACCAGACTGTACTAGCAGTGAATGCAAACTGCGCTACAGGTGAAACCCAGAATGTACTAGCAGTGAATGCACACTGCGCAACAGGTGAAACCAGACTGTACTAGCAGTGAATGCGCAGTGCGCAACAGGTGAAACCAGACTGTACTAGCGGTGAATGCGCACTGCGCAACAGGTGAAACCAGACTGTACTAGCAGTGAATGCGCACTGCGCAACAGGTGAAACCAGACTGTACTAGCAGTGAATGCGCACTGCGCAACAGGTGAAACCAGACTGTACTAGCAGTGAATGCAAACTGTGCAACAGGTGAAACCAGACTGTACTAGCAGTGAATGCAAACTGCGCTACAGGTGAAACCCAGACTGTACTAGCAGTGAATGCACACTGCGTAACAGGTGAAACCAGACTGTACTAGCAGTGAATGCGCAACAGGTGAAACCAGACTGTACTAGCGGTGAATGCGCACTGCGCAACAGGTGAAACCAGACTGTACTTGCAGTGAATGCGCACTGCGCAACAGGTGAAACCAGACTGTACTAGCAGTGAATGCGCACTGCGCAACAGGTGAAACCAGACTGTACTAGCAGTGAATGCGCACTGCGCAACAGGTGAAATCCAGACTGTACTAGCAGTGAATGCGCACTGCGCAACAGGTGAAACCAGACTGTACTAGCAGTGAATGCGCACTGCGCAACAGGTGAAACCAGACTGTACTAGCAGTGAATGCGCACTGCGCAACAGGTGAAACCAGACTGTACTAGCAGTGAATGCGCACTGCGCAACAGGTGAAACCAGACTGTACTAGCAGTGAATGCGCACTGCGCAACAGGTGAAACCAGACTGTACTAGCAGTGAATGCAAACTGCGCAACAGGTGAAACCAGACTGTACTAGCAGTGAATGCAAACTGCGCTACAGGTGAAACCGGACTGTACTAGCAGTGAATGCGCACTGCGCTACAGGTGAAACCAGACTGTACTAGCAGTGAATGCAAACTGCGCAACAGGTGAAACCCAGACTGTACTAGCAGTGAATGCACACTGCGCAACAGGTGAAACCAGACTGTACTAGCAGTGAATGCGCACTGCGCTACAGGTGAAACAGGACTGTACTAGCAGTGAATGCGCACTGCGCAACAGGTGAAACCGGACTGTACTAGCAGTGAATGTGCACTGCGCAACAGGTGAAACCGGACTGTACTAGCAGTGAATGCGCACTGCGCTACAGGTAAAACCGGACTGTACTAGCAGTGAATGCGCACTGCGCTACAGGTAAAACCCAGACTGTACTAGCAGTGAATGCGCACTGCGCTACAGGTAAAACCCAGACTGTACTAGCAGTGAATGTGCACTGCGCAACAGGTGAAACCCAGACTGTACTAGCAGTGAATGCGCACTGCGCTACAGGTGAAACCAGACTGTACTAGCAGTGAATGCGCACTGCGCTACAGGTGAAACCAGACTGTACTAGCAGTGAATGCGCACTGCGCTACAGGTGAAACCAGACTGTACTAGCGGTGAATGCGCACTGCGCAACAGGTGAAACCAGACTGTACTAGCAGTGAATGCGCACTGCGCAACAGGTGAAACCGGACTGTACTAGCAGTGAATGCGCACTGCGCTACAGGTGAAACTAGACGGCACTAGCAGTGAATGCGCACTGCGCTACAGGTGAAACCAGACGGCACTAGCAGTGAATGTGCACTGCGCAACAGGTGAAACCAGACTGTACTAGCAGTGAATGCAGATTCTACTTCCGGTGAAAGTGCCCTCTGCTAGAGGCGACCGCAGTCTGTGTTACCGATGAAACTGGACTGTGCTAACAGTGACTGTGGACCTGTGCTACCGGTGAAACTGGACTCCACTACTGGTAACACCGTTCTGTGCTGGCAGTGACCACAAACTCCACTACAGGTGAAATCAGACTGTTCTAGCAGTGACCATGGACTCCATTACCGGTGAAACTGGATTTGCTAGCAACGACCATCAACTTTGCGACCAGTGAAACCAGACTGGACTAGCACCAAGTAAAGATGGCACTACCCGGTGAAACCAGACTGGACTAGCACCAAGTAAAGATGGCACTACCCGGTGAAACCAGACTGGACTAGCAGTGGCCGCAGACTGCTCTCCGGTGAAACCGAACTGGACTAGTGCCAAGCACAGACGGTGCTACCGGTGAAACCGGGTTGTGCTAGCAACAACTATGGACTCCACTAGCAACTAAACCAAAATGCATTAGCAATAAAATTGGAATATATTAGCAGTCTCTGAAATGACTGCAGATTGTGCAAAAGCAACTGAGTACTGTGCTAGCAATGATAGGAAGCGACTACAGATATGATATCAACAATTGCACTACCAGCAACCGTAAAGGACTGCAGACTGTGCCAACAGTGACCTCAAGTGACTGCAGACTGCACAAATAGTGAGTGCAAATGACTGCGGTCGTTGCCAACAGTAACAAACGGACCACAAGCAGCGAATCATCTGACTTCACAGCAACCGCCAGCACCTCTGAATCGGCAGGCATGGAGAGCTAAACCACTGTTGCGTGTAGGCACAGATTAAAGTTTTGGTTTACCACAATGCATAGAAGATAAATGATAATGACCCACAGAATGATATAAAAAGCCACAGAATTCCAATTGTCTGCATCTAACTTCCGACGGCACAAAGGCATTTTACAATAATTAATTTTTTTAAGAAAACCATTACTTTTTAAATCTTCCAACAGCAAAACGAAGAGTAAAGAGTCTCTGCTTCTTCACCAACTATATAATTTTTGCAACCAAACCTACGCAGAGATGACATAACCCCGGATTTCTTACCAAATCTTCTCTGTGCGCCCTCCTACCCCAATACCCCATTCCTGATAGTATACGAGTGGGCTCAGCATGTGCTGCTGTGCTTGACCCAAGGTAACGTGAATGTTGAGGGCCTACCCAACATGAAGATGCACTACTATAAAACCACTCATTAACCAAATTAATTATAACTATTCTAATTAGTTATCAATTTTTCAAAAAAAATTATTCCCTTCGGATTGACAACTAACTCTTGCCCATTGCGGAATTTATTTCTAAATGCCATCCCCTCCCCTCCCCAGGTTCCAACGTAACGTTTTGCCTTTTTTTTGTATTTTTGTGAGACAAGCTAAATAAAGAAACATCAGATAAGGTACTTGATAAATACCAATCCAGTGATAGCTCCGACTTGCTGTAGCTGTTGGTTCCTTTGCCCTCCTGGTCAATGAAGTATTTATCCACAATATCGCTAAAGTTTTCCGAAACTGAGCCAAAATAAATATCCGGACGAAAAACTGAAAAGCAAGGGTCGGGACAGTGAGCGGCCTTCTTCAAATATTTATATTTGCTCTTTTCGTCCAGCGAGTACCAAATCTCCAGTAACTGAGGACAACAAAAAAAAAAGCCATTTTAGTGTTCCCCTGGTTGGTGCAGCAGGTTTAAACATTCCTGTACTCAGTGCAGCAGTTACTGTGACCACAATCCCCATCTCTGTAACCTCCTCCAGCCCTACGATCCTCCAAGAACTCTGCATTCCTCCAACTCTTTGTGCCTCCCCCATTTCCTTCGCCCCACCGTTGACATCAAGGCCTTCAGCTGCCTCGGCCCTAAACTCTGAAATTCCCTCCCTAAGCCCCTCCCACCTCTCTCTTCCTTTAAAACCCTCCTTAAAACCTCTCTCTTTGACCAAGCTCTTGGTCACCTGTCCTAATATCTCCTTTGGCTTGGTGTCAATTTTTGTCTGATTATGCTCCTATGAAGCGCCTTGGGATGTTTTCCTACATTAAAAGGTGCAAGTTGTTGTTGTGTTCACAATTTTAAAAAGACTTGAGCAGGTAAAGAGTGAAAAATTATTTCTACTGGTTAACAAAATGGGCCACAAATTTAGAATTTGTACCGGAGGTATAAGGGGAGATTATAAGGGATTCTTTCACACAAGGGTTATTAGGATATACGATGCATTACCACAAGTGGCAACCGAAGCTGCATCAACCATGACTTTAAGATAGAAAAAGAAAAATATTGAAGAGTAGGTATGGGGAAAGTGCAGGAAAATTAGATTAGTGTGGGTAGCTCCAATGTGAAGCTAGCGCAAACAGGGCAGCTCAATGGGCTCCTTCTGTGCTGAAATTTCTCTGATTCTTTGAACGCTGCCCTTTCATCTTTGGGTCGATTCAAATCCAACCCAAAAAGTGATAAGTTGAGAACGCTGCCAGGGTCCTGCATGGAATGAGTTCGACAAGTGTCAACCAAGCTCCAGATCAAAGTTTATAGCACAAAGCTGCCTGTAAACTGATGAGCTCATTCAAACGGACCACAAATCAGTCTCCGCGCCCAAATTCCCTCACGTGAACCTCTGCGCTAAGAGTGCTAAATCGTAAAATTTACCTAAAAGGTGGGGGAAGAAGCTCATGATGGAATAATCGTACACGGACTCTGGTAAGAGAAGCTTGACAACAACTTGCATTTATGTAGCGCCTTTACGGTAGTTAAAACGTCCCTAGGCGCTTCGCAGGAGCAATTATCAAACAAAATTTGACAGGATAAAAAGCCTCTTCGTGCTCTTTCTGTAGAAGAGTGGACTCCTTATTCATATCGCGCACTCACTTGCTGGGTTGCAGGGTCCCTGGTGTTTATCATCTCTCCCTCTGGGTTCATCGCCTTGATCTTACCGAACTTCTTCTGTGAATACAGCAGGAATGCGCCAAGACGAGGGAAGGGAGCTGGGTGCTTTGCCTTCCATTTCTTTATTGCTTTATGGCACTTGTTTGCAGCCTCTGAATCCATTTTACTCAACACCTCCTCCAAGTGCTTCGACTTTCTGATGACCTAACAAGTGCAACAGATACAGTTGCATCAAATTTGCTTAAGAATTTGATTATGATCAATTTTTTTTTTGCTGTTTAATTTACAATCCTGTTTCTTCCTCCCCCAACCCAATTTTCTCCCTTCATCTCTTGAAGGTGCAACTCAGAACCTGCAGGACGGCTCCACCGATAACCAACGGACTCCAGTACCTTTCCCTGGGTAGCCATTCCTTATATGGGAGTCTAGACTGTCAGCGTTAGAAAGGCTATTTTATCATGAGGGATATCACAGCTGAGCATAAGCCTGTCCCCCCTCAAAAAGCTATTGAGACTTGGGGTCAATTGAAAATTTCAAAACTGAGATTGATTTTTGTTAGGCAAGGGTACTAGGGGTTACGAAACCAAGGCAGGTACATGGAGTTAAGATACAGGTCAGAAGTGATCCAGATCAGCCATGATCTCAGTGAACGGCAGAGCAGGATTGAGGGGCTGAATGGCCTACCCTTGTTCCTATGTCCTCATCCAATGTCTACAAACAGTCACTCTCCAGCAGGGCTCACAGATGTCAGGATCTTTCCATTTTCTTTTTGTCTCTTCCCTAACCCAGGTATACAATGATCACTGCAGTAGCCCCTCTACTTGACATCAGCGTACTCCACACAGGCCAACACTCAAACCCGGGAGCTCCCTGGGCTGTACGGGACAGGCTGGATCGACCTGAGGGTCTTTTCCGGTCCGCCGTGACTCAGTACCGCGCTGGGCAATGTCTTTATCCATTGCAGCCCAGGGGAAGAGTTCTCCTTTGACTTCTACTTAGCCTATGTATGGGATCATGATGAATTAATGCTACCATATGAACGCTTGCACTGAATTCCTCTCTCTACTAAACCATTTAAAATAAACACCATTAAAATAAGAGAAGAGTATCTGGAACAAGCACATTAAGGGTTCGCCAAACAGTCATTTTCACCCTTTTGTCTGGCAGCCTTTTTGTCTGTTTTTGCCTACTAAGTAAATCTGCCAAAAAGAATGAGGAATTGTCTTGAATTGCTTGCATAAACTGGTCTGGAACATTTTAAGGACACAATGCAGATATACTTTCAATAATTCAAAGAAGTTAAAAGACAACTCACCTCATAGTTATCAGCAATAAAGGGAAACTGCCCTGGCTGCAGGAACTGAGTCTTTGGAATATCCAACCCATCCTCGCCATACATGAACTGTACAACACTGCCATCGCTGTCACGTACTGTCAGGTCATACTGTACCACCAGCCCTTCTAAATGTTTTATAATACATCTAAAATAAAATTCAAATAGAGTCAGAAGTATAATTTTATTTCTCCTTTGATTTAATCCTTATCTACGTCAGCCATGGCTCAGTCGGTCGCACTCTCGCTTCTGAGTCAGAAGGTTGTGGGTTCAAGTCCCACTCCAGAGAGTGGAGCACAAAATCTAGGCTGATACTTCAGTGCAGTACTGAGGGAGTGCTGCACTGTGGTAGGTGCCATCTTTCGGATGAAACGTTAAACCTCTGCCCTCTCAGGTGGGCGTAAAAGATCCCACGGTACTATTTCGAAGAGCAGAGGAATTCTCCACGGTGTCCTGGCCAATATTTATCTTTCAACCAACATCACTAAAAAACGGATTATCTGGTCATCACATTGCTGTTTGTGGGACCTTGCTGTGCACAAAATTGGCTGCCGCGTTTCCTACATTGCAACGGTGACTACACTTCAAGAATGAGAAACAAGTCTTTGAGAGGGTTTGGACACTGAAAAGGGAGACCCAGGTGAGAATAAGTGAGCTAAAGACTGGCAGCTGTAGACAACCCACCCAAGCGTACGTGACAGGCTTACTATAAGACAGTGTGTTTAAACTGTTGAATTCTTGAAGAGGTTCAGGACGCGGATCCACATGGTTACTAACCACTACCCGAGGAAAGAACGAGGTAATTGTCTTTCCTTTTCTTGTATTCTGTTGCTCGAACACTGTGTCTACTAGGCCAACATTCCATTTCACCAACCTGCTCCACTTGAGTTGTATCACAGCTACTTAATAATGAGAGTCTTCTATAATACCACTGAGAAATCTACAAAACAAACTGCACTCTCTCTGTTACCCACCCTTACAATAACTGACTGGCATAGTACTGTTGTTAGGGAGGAAAAGGACAACAAAAGGAGAATGGCTTTTTTTTAAAAAAAAACAGAAGTAAATATAAGTTTTTGCATTTAAAGTTTAAATAATTTCTTACCTTTGGAGATACCCCGAACGACTGGTCTTTACAGCCGTGTCCACCAGACCTTCTCTGCCAGCCATACAGTGAAAGAAAAACTCCTGGAGTACAAGAAAGCAACATTTAGAAATGAATACCGTTCATATTTTCATGATGGCAAACAACATGCACTTAGACATCACTTTGAACTCACAGAACCAAAAAGGTATTTTTTTGTCAGAATCCATGTCACAAGATTCTTCCAACTATTTGTAGTAATTCTCCAGCTACTCTTTTCTAAAATTCAGCAATACAAAATTCTTTAGTCACTGCGATCAGGTTTGCCGTCATTTTATTACTGCTTCAATGCTGCCTCTCCCTCTCCTCCTCTCCCAAATCGAAGTTAGGAGGCACAGCAAGTTGTGTAGATGGGAGCAGGAAGTTACAAAAGGACGTAGACGGAGTGGGTAAATCTGTGGCAGATGGAGCTCAATGTAGGGAAGTGTGAGATCATCTGACCTGGACATTCCAACAGACCAGTTTATTCACATACTACACATTGCGGGTCAAGGAGAAGTGGTTTTGCAAAATCTGGAGCGCGAGATGGACCAAGTTGAATTTAGTCAGCCGCTGAGACTGCTTCGAGGATGTGGCTTCACACTGCTTCGGCTTTGCACTGGCTGCACTTTATAAACTTTTAAAAACTGCTATTGCTAACCAAGAGCTTCCTGTGTCATCAACTAGTAAGTACGAAAGACTTGCATTTATATAGCTCCATTCACGACCTCAGGATGCTCCAAAGCGCTTTACAGCCAGTCAAGTACTTTTGAAGTGTACTCACTGTTGTAATGTAGGAAACGTGGCAGCCAATTTGTGCACTGCAAGGTCCCATAAACAGCAATGTGATAATGACCAGATTAGCTGTTTTTAGTGATGTTGGTTGAGGGATAAATATTGGCCAGGACACGGGAGAGAACATCCCATCTCTTCTTCGTATTACTGCCTAGATTTTGTGCTCAAGTCTCTGGTGTAGGACTTGAACCCCCAACCCCCACTCAGCTGACTACATAAGTGTTTGTGTGAGTGCGTGTGTAATTTTTTTTTACCGGAGGGCTGATACCAGTGAGGAATCGGCCAGTTACAAAACCGCCAGATCTCGGAGTGAAGTCATAAGGCTGGAAACAGGGCAAAGATTTTCCAGAAGGCATCAGTGGAGGTCGCCGTCCTTCCAGCTCAATTTGACCAAGAAGACACGAAATCTGAAAACAAAAAAAATCATCCCGTTTACTCTTGAAATCATTTTTACCACAGTAAACACAGATTCAGTTGATTCACAGAACATTACAAATTAAAAATGTTTAACCATTTCAAATATTTCTGAAATGGGTTATCAGGCAGAATTGAAATCACAGAAACAAAGAGGCTAGGTAGCACAATACTGTGCCGGGTTTTAATCTAGCTCAGAATGACAAGATAAAGTCACACGAATTTGCTTCCGCTTTTCCTAAGTTACAACAGTGACTACAATCCATTGGCTATAAAGCGTTTTGGGACGTCCTGAGGTCATGAAAGACATTACATAAATACAATCTTTCTTTCTTCTTTTTTAATTTCTCTCTGCTGGCTTTAAGGGTTCCAAGTGAAGTGAGATTGGGCATTGTGATTTGTGCACATAGACACCTAAATCCTTTTGATCCTCCACAGCTTCTAGTCTCTCACTCTTTTTTAAAAAAAACATTCTGATTTGTCTTTCTCAGATCCAAACTGGATGACCTCACACTTCTCCACATTGAACTCCATCTGCTATAGTTTTACCCTTTTGCAACCTCCTGTCCCATCTACACAACTTACTGTGCCTCCTGATTTAGCATCTTCTGCAAACATGGATATAAAACTCTATTCCTCCATCTAAGTCATCCATATACTGTATTGGTTAAAAGCGGAGGCCCCAGTACAGATCCCTGGGGAACACCACTTACCACATCCTACCAATCAGAGAGCAAACCCTTTATCCCTATTTTCTGTCTCCTACCTCTCAACCAATTACCAACCCATATCACAAGGTTACCTCCAATTTTCTCCAATGCTCTCATTTTCGCTAATAATCATCTGCACGGAACCTTATCAAATGCCTTCTGGATGCCAATGTAGACAACTTCCATAGACACTCCCCTATGTGCCATGCTAGCTACCTCCTCAAAAAAAAAATTAAACTAGATTAGTCAGGCTATGCTTTGGTCTATATATTAAAAAAAAAGACACACACATTCAAAAATGGCATAAGACTGCTCAACTGTTTTGGAATCAAGTACCTGCATTGTATTAACAGCTGAGCCCTTCGCACCAGACTGCACCATAAGTTGCAGGTTATTCTCTGGAAACCGTCTCTGAAGACCCAGGGGCATACACACCTGTCAGTCAAAACAAAATGCACAATGCATGTCAGCAGTAGATTAAATATAATCCATTATCTTAATCAAAGAGAACCTGTTACTTTACCTGCATGGCACAGAAAAAAAAAATCAAAAAAAGTGTATGGGGAAAGGGCAGATAAACGGGGCAACTCTTTTTTTATTCATTCATGGGATGTGGGCATCGCTGGCAGGGCCAGCATTCATTACCCATCCCTAACTGCCCTTGAGAAGGTGGTGGTGAGCCATTTTCAAAGAGCTGACCCAGGTGCACTGGACCAAATGGTCTCCTTCTGTGCTATAAAGCTCAATGATTCTAGGATAAATAAACCATTGAAAATTAAATTAAAACAATATTTTTTTTGTTGAACAGTTATGTACATTAGTGTACAGATAACCTTTACATCACCATTTCTTTTCATCATCATTCTTTCAAGTGCAGGCATCTACGTAATACCTAAAATCAAATTTTAAATCCCAATTATCAATGTGCTAATTTGTAGAAGTGATTAAACATTCATTCATGGTCACTCAATGCTGCATTTACATTATAGAGATAGCAGCACAGGCAGCCCTGCTTAAACATTCATTCGTGGTCACTCAATGCTGCATTTACATTATAGAGATACCAGCACAGGCAGCCCTGATTAAACATTCATTCGTGGTCACTCAATGTTGCATTTACATTATAGAGATAGCAGCACAGGCAGCCCTGATTAAACAGTCACTGGTGGTCACTCAATGCTGTATTTACATTATAGAGGTGCTCACTACAACAACTGACATCTTGCTATGTGTCACAATCTTTTCCAGCTGTTATTACGAGAAGCACAACGGAGTATAGTTTTTTTGTGTGAGGCAATGGAGGTAATTGATTTCAATGGAACGAAAAGCGGGCAGGTTCTACAACGGTTAGGAGGTCCCTCTGCCAGAATAGTGCTCAGGCGAGTGAAGGTAAAATCTACCTCCAATGTGTCAGTGGTTAGCTGAATGAGACTGAAGTATGTTTCCAACTCTAGCTGGAATGGCCATTTACTTCCATCACAAGTGGTCAGAGCTGGATGTATTACTGTCTCAAAAAAAAAAGCAAGAGAGGATCGCTACTGAAAGAAACACATCGCGACTGAAAGAAACAAATCAAACCGATGGAAAATCAAGTCAATGGGAACCAAATGCTGCTATTGGTCAGAACACCATCCAATTACCATTGGCTTGAATCCAGCTCAGGCAGATGTGATGACAATCTCTTCTACCTGCTGGCTGCAAGGACCCCACTTAAAAATGAGCTTTGGACAGTCTCATACCAGTTGTTTGTGAGTTTACGTGACCCACGTAATAAAATCCCACAAATTGGCCACATGGATAGATGTTGTGGGAACTGAAGGAAAGACACTGGTGCAAAAAGGGGGAGCTCTTCTGCGGCTGAGGTTAGGTGGACATTTTGAGATACAGAAGATGAAGTTTTAATCTCCAGATCTGACCCATTCTATCGCCGACCCGGGAGTGCTCAACACCCACACTGGGTGCAAAGAGTGGGAAAGCGCAGCACGCTTGAGCACTGATTTCCATCGCCTCCACCAAGAACAAAAATTCACCAAAGGAAAAAAAAATCAACCCCTAAGATGTCTCATTTCAGACCTTGTTGATTTGGTTGTTGTACTGATTCACTTCTTCCTTAAATTTCAGATCCACCACATTCATGTCCCTGGGATCTTTACTGAGGTGAGCGTCCTGCCATTTGTCCCGAGCTTCATCACACGAAGCAGACTCTGGTAAGTTAAAAGCATTTCGGACAGCCTGAAAATAGGATACACGTACTTGAATTAAGTATCAGTTTAGCATAACATACAGCCCATAAGTGAAACGCATCATTTACTACGTTACTCATTTGGTCGTCCTGAAACCTTCAACGCAATTTCTTCTAATTGCTATTTCAAGCAAAAATAAAAAATTTTTTGGAACATTTTTATGATTTCACCAGAAATAGCAACATAGGAAATGTTCCTGCTGTGTTTGTGGTGTTGATGCTTCAGTTCTAATGCCTTGGTCAGACCCCATCTGGAGTACGGTGTTCAGTTTTTAGCACCGAATCTCAGGAAACATTTATTGGCTTTGGTGGGGATTAAAGTGCCGATTCACCAGAATGACAGCAAGGCTTAAAAGGTTAAATTATGAGGCAAGGGTACATAAACATAGTTTATGATGTTGAGGTGAGATCTAATTGAGGTGTTTAACATGATAAATAGATCTGATAGGGTAGATACAGAGAAGTTATTTCCTCTGGTGGGGAATCAAGAACAAAAGGGTACAATCTTAAAATTAGAGCAAGGTCATTTCGGAGGGAAATCAGAAAGCACTTTTTCACACAAAGAGTAGCGGAAATCTGGAACTCTTCCCCCAAAAGGCTGTGAATGCTGAGTCAATTGAAATTTTCAAGGCAGAGACTGATAGATTTTTGTTGGATAAGGGTATCAAGTGGTATGGATCAAATGGAATTGAGGTACAGATCAGTCATGATCTAACTGAATGATGGAACAGGCTTGAGGGGCTGAATGGCCTACTCATGGTCTTATATTCCTATGTTGGACCACAGGAAAGCTCCAACCACCACCCTACCTCTTTATTTATGGGAGGGAATAAATAATACTTGTCACCAAAGCAATTATTTTCTTCAACCGTTCAAACTTGATTCTGGTCCTGCTAAACATTTCAGGATTAAAACAAAAGATTCTATTCTCTTTTAAAATAAAATTATGGGGCAGAAAATGTACAGAGGGAGTGAGGCGCATCCTGGCGAAAGTGCCAGGATGAGCCCACCACCTGGGAGCTCTGGCACCGACCAGTCCCTCCAAATGTCACAGGGTCACGGTGGCAGTCCCATGATTTCTATGCTGATGGCAGCATCTGTGCAACTTGGGGGCACACCTGCCCACCAAAGAGGCTGCAAATTATGGCTGGCCGGGAGAAAGGTCTCTGGGGCTCCCTGCAAAAAATTAAACATTGCCCCCCAACCGTGTGTTTTGTAAGGGGAGCCCCATTTAATTTTTTTTTTTTTTAAAAAGAACACTGCCTTATTCTTCAGGGGTAGAGATCACGAATCCAGTTTGGACTCCCAAGTGGGGCTCACTACCGACCTATCTCAGCAAGGCTCCACACTTTAGGAAGGATGTCAAGGCCTTGAAGAGGATGTAGAAGAGATTTACCATAATGGTACCAGGGACGAGGGACTTGAGTTATGTGGAGGGACTAGAGAAACTGGGCTTGTTCTCCTTAGAGCAGAGAAGGTTAAGGGGAGATTTAATACAGGTGTCCAAAATAATGAAGGGTTTGGATAGAGCAAATAAGGAGAAACTGTTTCCATTGGCAAGAGGGTCGGTAACCAGAGGACACGGTTTTAAGATGATTGGCAAAAGAACCAGAGGGGTGATGAAGAGAGATATTTTTAGGTAGCGAGTTGTTATGATCTGGAAAGCACTGCCCGAAAGGGTGGTGGAAGCAGATAAAGTAGTAACTTTCAAAAGGGAGTTTGATATACACTTGAAAAGGAGAAATTTGCAGGGCTATGGGGAAAGAGCAGGGGACTGGGACTAATTGGATAGCTCTTTCAAAGAGCCGGCATAGGCAGGATGGACCAAATCGTCTCCTTCTGTGCTGAATGATTCTATGGTATGCCTGGCCTAGTTTCACCAGGCATACTACCACTGATCCTACGCCAAGTGTCTCCAAGGGCCGGGTATGTGAGAACTCCTTCCGTTCGGAATCCCTTCCGTCAACCCCAATCCCTCCAATGCCATTGGCCTGCGAAATCCCCCACGGGAGGCCTGGGCCCACTGATCCAGGTCCTGGATCATTTCCACAGCATGCATACCTGAGCATTCTCAATCTCTACACCACTTATTATAGAGGGTATCTCTGTCCTGGAAATATGCCTCAGACAAAATATCAAACCTCAGTAACCAGCTTCAAAAGTGACAGCTCAAGTGAGGAACACATCATTTTTACATTAGATTTTCCGACTCAAGATAATACAAAAAATTCATTCTTTTAATTCCTTTTTGATGAAGGGACAATACTTTCCAGTAAAAGAAAAATGATTTAAAAAAAAAAAATTTTCCCCTCTTCCAGGTCAAATCCCTCATACCATACATCACTCCTGACCGAGGCGCCCGGGAGTGTCCCACCTACAACCAGACATTTAGCAAAGTAGCTTTTTAATATCCAAGTGCAGCCAGAGGTGACTTTTTCTCGAGATTTTTCCCTCCCACAGTGCAGGAGTGCACCTTTAGTAGGTCAGAGTGTAGAGGACTGCAGGCATGAACCTGCGTCCCACCTCCCCGTGGTGTTAAGCAGTTGTGCTCCATTACACGGCCCATTGCAGGGCTTCCTAAAGGAACGGTCAAGAAAAACGACCGCAATCCTGAAGCATTGGCATATTTCTCAAAAGCATTTTCATTTCTCAATGTATTTTTATCCTTTCTGCTAAAATCCCCTGCTCCCCCACCAAACATTCCCTGTCCAGGCTGGTGATTAATTTCTGAGACAGTCTAAAAATTAGAGCCAGACCTTTCAGGAGTGAGATTAGAAAACATATGTACACACAAAGGGTGGTAGAAGTTTGGAACTCTCTTCCGCAAACGGCAATTGATACTAGCTCAATTGCTAAATTTAAATCTGAGATTAGATAGCTTTTTGGCAACCAAAGGTATTAAGGGATATGGGCCAAAGGCAGGTATATGGAGTTAGATCACAGATCAGCCATGATCTTATCAAATGGCAGAGCAGGCACAAGGGGCTGAATGGCCTACACCTGTTCCTATATTCCTATGTACATGTGTTAATGCCACAATGAGAGGTCCCCAATTATTCTCTCCTTCAGCAAAGACAGAAGAATAGAGCCACTATTTAAACATCTAAGAGGCAATTTTCCCCAACTTCGCGTTCCTGGTCAGGAGCCTCAGCTATCACGACCATTGAAAATTCAGGCACGCTACCCACAATTTTCTGACCAAAGTAGTTGGAAAATTATGGAGCGTGTGCACTCAAATTTCCAATATGTGCTCTCAGCGGGCCAGGCTCCTCACCAGCAGTAGGAACTGGGAAAATTACCCCTTTTACTGTCACATTTGATTTGATTTGAAATCTTTACAACTGGATACAAACCAGGCGTACTGCACTGTTTAAATGCTTGTACTATTAGAAATCATAGAGTCACAGAAAGGTTACAGCACGGAAGGAGGCCATTTGGCCCATCAAGTCCGTGCTGACTCTATGCAAGAACAATCCAGCTAGTCCCACTCGCCCGCCCTATACCCGTAGCCCTGCAAATTTTTTCCTTTCAAGTACTTATCCAGTTCCATTTTGAAGGCCATGATTGAATCTGCCTCCACCACCGCCTCTGGCAGTACATTCCAGATCCTAACCACTCCCTGTGTAAAAAGGTTTTTCTTCATATCACCTTTGGTTCTTTTGCCAATCACCTTAAATCTATGCCCTCTGGTTCTTGACCCTTCCGCCAATGGGAACAGTTTCTCTCTATCTACTCTGTCTAGACCATTCATGATTTTGAATACTTCTATCAAATCTCCTCGCAACTGTCTCTGTTCCAAGGAGAACAACCCCAGCTTCTCCAGTCTATCCACGTGACTAAAGTCCCTCATCCCTGGAATCATTCTAGTAAATCTCTTCTTCACTCTCTCCAAGGCCTTCACATCTTTCCTAAAGTGCGGTGCCCAGAATAGGACACAATACTCCAGTTGTGGTCGAACCAGTGTTTTACAAAGGTTCATCGTGACTTCCTTGCTTTTGTACTCTATGCCTCTATTTATAAAGCCCAGGATCCCATATGCTTTTATAACTGCTTTCTCAACCTGCCCTGCTACCTTCAGCAATTTATGTACATATACCCCCAGATCTCTCTGTTCCTGTACCCCTTTTATAATTGCGCCCTTTAGTTTATATTGCCTCTCTTCATTCTTCCTACCAAAATGTAACACCTCGCATTTTTCTGTATTAACTTTCATCTGCCAGGTGTCCGCCCATGCCACCAACCTGTCTATGTCCTCTTGAAGCCTATCACTATCCTCCTCATTGTTCACTATACTTCCAAGTTTTGTATCATCTGCAAATTTTGAAATTGTGCCCTGTACACCCAAGTCCAAGACATTAATATATATCAAGAAAAGCAGTGGTCCTAGTACTGATCCCTGGGGAACACCACTGTACACCTCCCTCCAGTTCGAAAAACAACCGTTCACCACTACTCTCTGTTTCCTGTTACTTAGCCAATTCTGTATCCATGTTACTACTGCCCCTTTTGTCCCATGGGCTTCAATCTTGATGACAAGCCTTTTGAAAGTCCATACACACCACATCAACTACCTTCATCTAGTGCTACCTTCAGTGCCTTCATCTACCCTCTTGGATACCTCATCAAAAAGCTTAAGTTAGTTAAATACAATTTGCCTTTAACAAATCTGTGCTGGCTTTCCCTAATCAGTCCACACTTGTCCAAGTGACTGTTAATTTTGTCCTGGATTATCGTTTTTAAAAGTTTCCCCGGCACCGAAGTTAAACTGACTGGCCCGTAGTTGCTGGGTTTATCCTTACACCCTTTTTTGAACAAGGGTGTAACATTTGCAATTCTCCAGTCCTCTGACACTTCCCCCTTATCTATGGATGTTTGGAAGATTATGGCCAGTATCTCTGCAATTTCCACCCTTACTTCCCTCAGCAGTCTAGAATGCATCCCATCCAGACCGGGTGACTTACCTACTGTATGTACAGCTTGCCTTTCAAGTACTTCTTCTTTATCAATTTTTAGCCCATCCAGTATCTCAACAAAATCTTCCTTTACTGATACCAAGGAAGAAGATGCTGCCAGAGTAAAGACAGATGCAAAGTACTCATTTAGTTCTTCGGCCATGCCATCTGCCTACATGAGTAAATCTGCTTTATGGCCCCTAATCGGCCCCACCCCTTCTCTTACTACCTATTTAGATGCCTATAGAAGACTTTTGGATTTCCTTTTATGTTGGCCGCCAGTCTATTCTCATACTCTCTCTTTGCCCCTCCTATTTCCTTTTTCACTTCCCCTTTGAACTTTCTATCTTCAGCCTGGTTCTCACTTGTGTTATCAACCTGACATCTGTCAGAGGGGTCAAAGGGATTAAAGGGATCTTTACCTTGGCTCCACAATGTGTCGATTCCGCAATGATTTTCTGCCGCTTTGCGTTTGCCCTGGGCTTCACTAGAATATCTTCAACATCTAATTTTAAAAAGAAAGACAAGTTTAGCAAACATTTACATACAATCACTTGAGGGGAAGCTTTTACATACAATCATTCGAGAAAGCCTTTTTAAGCTTTCAAAAACATAATTTTCCAACTAAAACTTCTTCATAAAGGGGAATATCTTGTATTTAAGGAAGAACCTGCATCTAGCATAATATCACATCCTCAGGATGTTCCAATGGTTTCCTTTTGAAGCGCAGTGGAAACCTTTGTGTAAAATGCAACAAATGACGAATTAATTTCAATTTGACAAATTACTTTGAAATTTTAACTTCCATTTGCCTTATTAAAAAAAACACACTTATAAGGCTCCATGGGTAGCCTAGCATACATCCATTTTAATAGAGCACTGGAAACATTTACAGTCTGCTTATATACCCTTCTCGAATGTTTCTGTCAGCCAGATACTTACCCACCCTACCATCGTCACATTCTGCTTTCCATCCCAAGCCAGTTCTCTAATTAACCATCACCTTGACCCTTGATCCACTTTAACAGCTTCACATTTGGAACTTTCCCAAATGCCTTTTGGAAATTCAGGTACATTATATCCACTCGATAGTCCTCAACGGCTAACTAGCCACTCATAGAATTACCACTCATAGAATTTTTTAAAATGTGCCGTGTAACATTGATCTCTTCCTGTTCAACGTTCCAACGACCTGATTGAAAAGACTGTTCTATCCTTGCGGAATGTGTGCCCGGAAGGTGTTGAATGGGCGGTCTGTGTGTGTACTGGAGTTACCCAGCGCATGCAAAGGAATTTCCTGACGACCACGTCACTTTAAGTGGACACATTTTACAAGGTAATTGGTATTCGATACAAAGTTCTAAAAATAACAGTACTTTTTAGTTTGAAATATGAAAGGAAAACAGGAGAGAAACAGACTAAGATTTGCATGGTGAATAATAAACTGTTACCTAAAGTAAATCCCCTGTACAGCTGGAGGTAAGCCGTGAAGAGACGAGCCAGACAGGTCAGTAGCTTTCCACTGGTCTCGCCACCATACAGCTCCTGACAGCAGTGGACCAAGCCATAGGCAGAGCTGCCGTAGTGTGCCTTGTCCAGAACGCCACACAGCAGCTCTCCTTCCTGAATAACAACCTGCCGTCCAAAAGAAAACTGGTGTAACCATTTCATAACCATAACAGTACAATAAGCATTAACGGAACGATATCACACTTTGCAATATTAGAAACAACAGTGTGAAAATGTATGCGCTATTTTAACAAAGGGTTAAGAACGAAAGAACTTGAGTTTATATAGCACCTAATCACAACTTTTAGAACATCCCAAAGCGCTTCTCACAGAATGAATTCCTTTGAAGTGCGGTTACTGTTATATACAAAGCAAGGTCCCACAAACAGCAATGAGACGGCCAGTGGGCCGATGAATGGCAGATGGAGTTTAATTTAGATAAATGTGAGGTGATGCATTTTGGTAGATCGAATCAGGCCAGGACCTACTCCGTTAATGGTAGGGCGTTGGGGAGAGTTATAGAACAAAGAGATCTAGGAGTACAGGTTCATAGCTCCTTGAAAGTGGAGTCACAGGTGGATAGGGTGGTGAAGAAGGCATTCGGCATGCTTGGTTTCATTGGTCAGAACATTGAATACAGGAGTTGGGATGTCTTGTTGAAGTTGTACAAGACATTAGTAAGGCCACACTTGGAATACTGTGTACAGTTCTGGTCACCCTATTATAGAAAGGATATTATTAAACTAGAAAGAGTGCAGAAAAGATTTACTAGGATGCTACCGGGACTTGATGGTTTGACTTACAGGGAGAGGTTAGACAGACTGGGACTTTTTTCCCTGGAGAGTAGGAGGTTTAGGGGTGATCTTATAGAAGTCTATAAAATAATGAGGGGCATAGATAAGGTCGATAGTCAAAATCTTTTCCCAAAGGTAGGGGAGTCTATAACGAGGGGGCATAGATTTAAGGTGAGAGGGGAGAGATACAAAAGGGTCCAGAGGGGCAATTTTTTCACTCAAAGGGTGGTGAGTGTCTGGAACAAGCTGCCAGAGGCAGTAGTAGAGGCGGGTACAATTTTGTCTTTTAAAAAGCATTTGGACAGTTACATGGGTAAGATGGGTATAGAGGGATATGGGCCAAGTGCAGGCAATTGGGACTAGCTTAGTGGTATAAACTGGGCGACATGGACATGTTGGGCCGAAGGGCCTGTTTCCATGTTGTAACTTCTATGATTCTATGAATAACCAGTTAATCAGTTTTTGGTGGTGGTGTGGCAGGAATGTCGGCCAGGAAACAGGAGAACTCCCTGCTCTTCTTTGAAAAAGTGTCGCGGGATCCTTAACAAAAGACAGATGGGGTCTTGGTTTAACGTCTCATCCAAAGGGCAGCACCTCCGACAATGCAGCACTCCCTCAGTATTGCACTGAGCTGTCAGCCTAGGTTATGTGCTCCAGTCCCAGAGGGAGTCTTGACCCTACAACCTTCTGACTGAGTGGCAAAAGTGCTACCAAATGAGCCAAACTGACACTTAATTCATTTATTTTTAAATGCGTTCTTATGCCATTAGCAGACATTGTGATTTCATAACCTTAGTTTTTACTTCTCACGATAGTGAAATGAGAACTGATGAGACTATCTATAATTTGTTTACACTTGACTTTCATACAAAAAAGCGAGGTGAATTTAATGTTGAATAATCACTGTAACTACCACATTGTAGCCACTATTGTGTCCCGAGTGCCTGATTACTGCAACGAGCTACGAAAAAAAAAATTAAAATACAAGGGTCTGCTGTTGTCCAGCAGGTCAAAACAATGGCACTTTGGTTATTGCAGGAAAAGAAACTAAACTGGTGGACAACAACGACAAACCGTTTTGATGCAATGTGGTACTTGTTGAAAATTCTCTCGCTGTACAATAACAGGTTTGGACTCAAGATAACGCGTTACGCCTTGAATTCCAACCACCTGTCTGTGAAGAGCAACCAATGGGCCAAACCTTCCTGGAAAAATAACGGCGAGTTCACGACGCACGTCATTATCAATGTGTAAATCGGCCACGAAGTTCAGGGCCAGAAGAGGTATGCTGGGAATTGCAAATCTCCATAATTTGCTGGTCGATTTACATCGAAACTACAGAACAGAAACAGGTCATTCGGCCCAACTGGTTTATGCTGGCGTTTATGCTCCACAAGACCCTCCTCCCTCCCTACTTCATCTAACCCTATCAGGATACCCTTCTATTCCTTTCTCCCTCATACGCCATTTGCTTCGCACAAAGCAGCGGCTCGCCCTCAACCTCCCCGTTATTTTTAAGAACTTGCTGGAATCATACATTAAATGCCCATTAAACTCGCTGCAGAAAGTTAGGGCTCATACTCAACAGTGTAAGTACCCTTTAGACGACGTGATAATTGTTAATGCAATGCCAATCAAACTCTCCAGCCCAGAAAGGGAACAATTTAAACTGCTGAGTCTCATTCCTGCCCATAGTAAATTCTTCTTGGAGATTTTTAAATTTAAATTTTTTTTTAACTTTTCCTTTCTATCTTAATCCAATCTTTCTTTTCCTCTCTTTATTTCTCTTTTCGCACTTGATTTATATAGAAACATAGAAAATAGGAGCAGGAGTAGGCCATTCGGCCCTTCGAGCCTGCTCCGCCATTCAATATTATCATGGCTGATCCTCTATCTCAATACCATATTCCCGCTCTCTCCCCATACCCCTTGATGCCTTTTGTGTCTAGAAATCTATCTAGTTCCTTCTTAAATATATTCAGTGACTTGGCCTCCACAGCCTTCTGTGGTACAGAATTCCACAGGTTCAGCACCCTCTGAGTGAAGAAATTTCTCCTCATCTCAGTCCTAAATGTCCCACCCCGTATCTGAGACTGTGCCCACTCGTTCTGGACCCCCCCAGCCAGGGGAAACATCCTGCATCCAAACTGTCTAGCCCTGTCAGAATTTTATATGTTTCAATGAGATCCCCTCTCATTCTTCTAAACTCGAGTGAATACAGGCCGAGTCAACCCAATCTCTGCTCATAAGACAGTCCTGCCATCCCAGGGATCAGTCTGGTGAACCTTTGCTGCACTCCCTCTATGGCAAGTATATCCTTTCTTAGGTAAGGAGACCAAAACTGCACACAATACTCCAGGTGTGGTCTCACCAAGGCCCTGTATAACTGCAGTAAGACATCCTTGCTCCTATACTCAAATCCTCTCGCAATGAAGGCCAACATACCATTTGCCTTCCTAACTGCTTGCTATACCTGCATGTTTGCTTTCAGTGACTGGTGTACAAGGACACCCAGGTCCCTTTGCACATCAACATTCCCCAATCTATCACCATTTAAATAATACTCTGCCTTTCTGTTTTTCCTTCCGAAGTGGATAACTTCACGTTTATCCACATTATACTGCATCTGCCATGTATTTGCCCACTCACTCAACTTGTCTAAATCGCCTTGAAGCCTCTTTGCATCCTCCTCACAATTCACAATCCCACCTAGTTTTGTGTCATCAGCAAACTTGGAAATATTACATTTGGTTCCCTCATCCAAATCATTGATATATATTGTGAATAGCTGGGGCCCAAGCACTAATCCCTGTGGTACCCCATGAGTCACTGCCTGCCACCCGGAAAAAAACCCATTTATTCCTACTCTCTGTTTCCTGTCTATTAACCAATTTTCAATCCATGCCAGTATATTACTCCCATATTCTTTAATTTTGCACACTAACCTCTTGTGTGGGACTTTATCAAAGGTCTTCTGAAAATCCAAATAAACCACATCCACTGGTTCTCCCTTATCTATTCTATCAGTTACATCCTCAAAAAATTCCAGTAGGTTTGTCAAACATGATTTCCCTTTCATAAATCCATGTTGACTTTGTCTAATCCCGTTGATATTTTCTAAGTGTCCTGTTATCACATCCTTTATAATAGACTCTAGCATTTTCCCTACTACTGATGTTAAGCTAACCGGTCTGTAGTTCCCGGTTTTCTCTCTCCCTCCTTTTTTAAATAGTGGGGTTACATTTGCCACCGTCCAATCTGTAGGAACTGTTCCATAATCTATAGAATTTTGGAAGATGACAACTAATGCATCCACTATTTCCATGGCTACCTTTTTTAGTACTCTGTGATGCAGATTATCAGGCCCTGGGGATTTATCGGCTTTCAGTTCCATTAATTTCTCCAGCACTATTTTTTTTTTACTAATACTAACTTCCTTTAATTCCTCCTTCTCACTATTCCCTTGGTTCCCTAGCATTTCTGGGAAATTATTTGTGTCCTCTTCCGTGAAGACAGAACCAAAGTATTCTGTCTTCATGGTATTTGACTCCAATTCACCCTATTTCCTTCTCTGAGATAGATGTTCCTAACTCAATCTTCAAAGCCCATTGGTTAAGGAGATAGACTGTTGGTCCCGTTGTTCACAAATGTCCCTGATGCTCCGTTAAGCTCGTTATCAGCTCGCACTTCCAGCAAGTTACGGGTGAAAAAAATTTCCGAGCTGAAGGGTGCAGGAAAAGTCGAACTAACGGCGCACGCTGAGAGATGCCCTGTTCCAACAAGATGTGACCCAATGTTATGATTTTAAAGTACCCTCTTATAATTTTCAACTGAAGGAAAATGTACAAACTATCTATTCAGTGGTATGTGGGTTGAAGACCACCTCCCTCCCACCCATATTAAAAAAGCAATGAGAAATCTATAAAGGCACTCGGACTTCAACCGGAAGGAAATTTTGTCCTGTGGTCATCCCAAGCGTTTTTCAACAGCTGGTGGCTGTCTTTATGGATCAATGCATTTTCTGTTTACTTTCTTCTCTTCTCACAGTTGTAAACTACCAGTTAGGATAATAAGTATCTCAGTAATTACTCCTCCGTAGCAATAACACCCAGTCAAAATATTTTTAAATAAAGAATTGCTCGGTCATGGGGCTCGAGCAGATTGACAACAAACCCTCAACCCATCCCATCCTCTCTAAGTCCTGCAAGCCAATCAGTCAGCTTTCTTTACCAACTGGATCAATCAGAAACTTGGTACTTTAGTTTGAAGTTTTATTCCGGCATTTTAGATTGTACAGGAGTGGCACGTAGGTAAATATATGTACACGTGGCAGATGTGGGAAACGTGGACACGTGGCAGATGTGGGAAACGTGGACACGTGGCAGATGTGGGAAACGTGGACACGTGGCAGATGTGGGAAACGTGGACACGTGGCAGATGTGGGAAACGTGGACACGTGGCAGATGTGGGAAACGTGGACACGTGGCAGATGTGGGAAACGTGTACAAAGCTAAAAACTCACAGTCCCTTGAAATTGGAGGAACTACTTCCCGCGAACCAATGGAGCCACGTCACCCAAAGCAACCCAAAAAATTAAAATTCTAGAGTGGCCTAGCCCCCCCCCTGCTTCACACCTAAATCTCTTTGCTAGATCTGTCATCAAGATAAAAGCTTTGTACGATTACTACTCGCAGCCCACAGATCTGGACATTATTAAACAGATTACACCTGCTATCCACATTCCCACATCTGCCACGTGTACACATATTTACCTACGTGCCACTCCTGTACAATCTAAAATGCCTGAATAAAACTTCAAACAGAAGTACCAAGCGACCGATTGGCCCAGTTGGTAAAGACAGCTAAGCCCTAAAGAGTAAGAAGGTTCCACACTGGTGTCCCAGTCTGAGCCATGTTAACGGGTCTCAGCCAGGGGAGCAATAGGGTAATACAAATGGCCCAAGGCACCTGAGCCAGAGATGGGGGCGGGGGTGAAATTCACCTGGTTTTCCCACTCCTGATCACTATCTAGTGACCCTGCTAGAAAGCGTGTGCTTCTGGATGTTTGCCAAGAACAGCATCAGGCTCAGCCGGAATGGCCCCCTCCCCCCCCCCCCACGTAGCAACATAGGAACAGGAGGAGGCCATTTAGCCCTGCGAGTCTGCTCCACCATTCAGTTAGATCATGTCTGATCTGTACCTCAATTCCATTTACCCGCCGTACCTCCATGTTCCTTGATACCTTTACCTAACAAAAAAATCTATCGATCTCACTCATGAAAGCTTCAATTGACCCAGCATCCACAGCCTTTTGGGGGAAGAGATTTCCAGCTATCCACTACCCTTTGTGTGAAAAATTACTTCCTGATTTCCTTCCTAAAAGGTCTTGCTCTATTTTGATTTATGTCCCCTCGTTCTTGGTTCCCCCATAACAGAAAATAGTTTCTCCATGTCTACCCTTTCAGATCCTTTTAACATTTTAAACACCGCAATTGGATCACCCCTTAATCTTCTATACTCAAGGGAATACAAACCAACTTTATGCAACCTGCCCCCATAACTTAAAGAACCTCAGCTACTCAAGATAGGCTCAAGGACCTTTGTCTTTTACTTTAGAGCAACATAGACTTGAGAGTAAACTAGCAGGGAACATAAAAACTGACTGTAAAAGCTTCTATAAATATGTCAAGAGGAAAAGATTTATGAAGACAAATGTAGGTCCCTTACAGTCAGAAATGGGGGAAATTATAATGGGGAACAAAGAAATGGCAGAACAATTAAACATATACTTTGGTTCTGTCTTCACAAAGGAGGACACAAATAACCTGTCAGAAATGTTAGGGAACCAAGGGTCTAGTGAGACAGAGGAGCTGAAGGAAACCAGTATTAGTAAAAAAAAAGTGCCAGGGAAATTAATGGGGCTAAAGGCTGACAAATCCCCAGGGCCTGATAATCTACATCCAAGAGTACTAAAGGAAGTGGCCCTGGAAATAGTGGATGCATTGGTGATCATCTTCCAAAATTCTATAGACTCTGGAACAGTTCCTACAGATTGGAGGGTGGCAAATGTAACCCCACTATTTAAAAAAGGAGGGAGAGAAAAAACAGGCAATTACAGACCAGTTAGCCTAACATCAGTAGTGGGGAAAATGCTAGAGTCTGTTATAAAAGATGTGATAACAGAACACTTGGAGGGCATTAACGGGATTGGACAAAGTCAGCATGGATTTATGAAAGGGAAATCATGCTTAACAAATCTACTGGAGTTTTTTGAGGATATAACTAGTAGAATAGATAGGGGAGAGCCAGTGGATGTGGTTTATTTGGATTTTCAGAAGGCTTTTGATAAGGTCCCACACAAGAGGTTAGTGTGCAAAATTAAAGCACATGGGATTGGAGGGAATATACTGGCATGGATTGAGAATTTGTGGACAGACAGGAAACAGAAAGTAGGAATAAACAGGTCTTTTTCCGGGTGGCAGGCAGTGACTAGTGGGGTACCACAGGGATCAGTGCTTGGGCCCCAGCTATTCACAATATATATCAATGATTTGGATGAGGGAACTAAATGTAACATTTCCAAATTTGCAAACGACACAAAGCTGGGGTGGAATGTGAGCTGTGAGGAGGATGCAAAGAGGCTCCAATGCGATTTAGACAAGTTGGGTGAGTGGGCAAGAACATGGCAGATACAGTATAACGTGGATAAATGTGAGGTTATCCACTTTGTTTGTAAAATCAGAAAGGCAGATTATTATCTGAATGGTGATGGATTGGGAAAAGGGGAGGTGCAACGAGACCTGGGTGTCCTTGTACACCAGTCGATGAAAGCGAGCATTCAGGTGCAGCAAGCAGTTAGGAAGGCAAATGGTATGTTGGCCTTCATTGCAAGAGGATTTGAGTACAGGAGCAGGGATGTCTTACTACAGTTATACAGGGCCTTGGTGAGACCACATCTGGAGTATTGTGTGCAGTTTTGTTCTCCTTATCTGAGGAAGGATGTCCTTGCCATGGAGGGAGTGCAACGAAGGTTTATCAGACTGATTCCTGGGATGGCAGGACTGACGTATGAGGAGAGATTAGGTCGACTAGGCCTATATTCACTAGAGTTTAGAAGAATGAGAGATGATCTCATCGAAACATATAAAATTCTAACAGGACTACAGACTAGATGCAGGGAGGATGTTCCCGATGGCTGGGGAGTCCAGAACCAGAGGTCACAGTCTCAGGATACGGGGTATGCCATTTAGAACCGAGATGAGGAGAAATTTCTTCACTCAGAGGGTGGTGAACCTGTGGAATTCTCTACCACAGAAGGCAGAGGTGGCCAAGTCATTAGATGCATTCAAGAAGGAGATAGATATATTTAATGCTAAAGGGATCAAGGGATATGGGGAAAAAGCTGGAACAGGGTACTGAGTTAGACGATCAGTCATGATCATTTTGAATGGCGGAGCAGGCCTGAAGGGCCAAATAGCCTACTCTTGCTCCTATTTTCTATGTTTTTATGTTTCTAGTGGTGACCTGATAGAGGTCTATAAAATAATTGAAGGGCTGGATTTTCCCTGTTGATAGATTATTCCAGTTTAACAGATTGGGGAGGACCAGGGGACATGAGTTTAAACTGTGGAAGAGTAGGAATAGACTGGATGTTAGGCGGTTCTTCTTTTCCCAGAGAATTGTCAGCCTCTAGAATGCTTTACGACTGGTGTGGTGGGTGCTGACTCTCTGAACGCCTTCAAGAGGGAGCCGGGCCAGTTTCTGAATGGGGCAGAGATCGCATCATGTAGAAGGTAAGTGTCTTTATAGGTAACACTTGGTCCATGCGATCTCCTGGACTGGTTTCGATCTTCTGAGGGGGTCGGAGAGGAATTTTACAGAATATTTTTTCCCTTATTGGCCCTGGGCTTTTTCCGTTTCTTTTGCCTCTCCCAGAAGATTACATGGCTGCAGGGGTGGGTGTGAGGAGATGAGAAGTGTTCGCCATGATGGTCCGGCCATTATGGTGTGGGGCAGGCTTGATGGACCAGTTGGTCTTTTCCTGCCCATCAATTTCATATGTTAGTATATTCTGGTGAATCTGCGCTACACCCCCTCCCAGGCCAACATACCCTTCCTGAGGTGCCCAAAGCTGAACACTGTACTCCAGCACTGTGGGAGAACCTTCACCACACAGACTGCAGCGGTTAAAGGCGGCGGCTCACCACCACCTTCTCAAGGGCAGTTAGGGATGGGCAATAAATGCTGGCCTTGCCAGCAACGCCCACATCCCATGAACGAATAAAAAAAAAATCGGGTCTGATCAAGGCTCTATACAGCAGTTATAGAACAAAGAGATCTAGGAGTACAGGTTCATAGCTCCTTGAAAGTGGAGTCACAGGTGGATAGGGTGGTGAAGAAGGCATTCAGCATGCTTGGTTTCATTGGTCAGAACATTGAATACAGGAGTTGGGATGTCTTGTTGAAGTTGTACAAGACATTAGTAAGGCCACACTTGGAATACTGTGTACAGTTCTGGTCACCCTATTATAGAAAGGATATTATTAAACTAGAAAGAGTGCAGAAAAGATTTACTAGGATGCTACCGGGACTTGATGGTTTGACTTACAGGGAGAGGTTGGATAGACTGAGACTTTATTCCCTGGAGAGTAGGGGGTTAAGGGGTGATCTTATAGAAGTCTATAAAATAATGAGGGGCATAGATAAGGTAGATAGTCAAAATCTTTTCCCAAAGGTAGGGGAGTCTATAACGAGGGGGCATAGATGTAAGGTGAGAGGGGAGAGATACAAAAGGGTCCAGAGGGGCAATTTTTTCACTCAAAGGGTGGTGAGTATCTGGAACGAGCTGCCAGAGGCAACAGCAGAGGCAGGTACAATTTTGTCTTTTAAAAAGCATTTGGACAGTTACATGGGTAAGATGGGTATAGAGGGATATGGGCCAAGTGCAGCTTAGTGGTATAAACTGGGCGACATGGACATGTTGGGCCGAAGGGCCTGTTTCCATGTTGTAAACTTCTATGATTCTATGATTCTATATGTCAAACAGGCCACTAAACTTCACTGTCTAGGCTCACAGATGAAGAAGGGCTGCATGGGTGAGTTATCACAGGTGCCGGGTGCCCACAGAACCAATACCCCTGTCTGAGTCAACACCTTGAAGAAGAAGTACCAAGCACCAAATTCAATTTTGGACTGCCTGAAGATTGCAAAACACAATGGAAGTACTAACATACCTTGGACTCGGACATCCACTCCATATCAAAGTACACCACCAGGCGCTGAGCTTCTTTAATCCAAGCCTTCCCACTGATTTTAGCTTTTCCCGTCAAGTTCAATGGTATTTGATCCTTGGGGATTATGTTAATCAGCAACGTAGAAACAACCTGAAAAGACAGCAACATGTTTTAAGGTGCGGCACAGAGAAATGGGATTGACCAGTGACAGTCAGGCAGTAAATAGTTGTAATGATACGATATTACATGTCATCCACCACATTCGATACATACCCAGTACCAACAGTATTAGGATCACATCATATTAAACCACTCGCCATTGTTATTCTTATGCAGTTCAAGCATTGTTTTCCCCATTCCAATTTTCTCTGTTCCTCTCCTGAAGGTACCAACTCTAGCTCAAATATGGCTCCAAGGGTAGCAGGTGCCATTCTCAGAAAATGCTGGAAACACTCAGCAGGTCAGGCGCCATTCTCTTATCTTGCCCAAGCAACCATTGTTCATGTGTGAGCCTGGGCATTTTGAGAGTTGGTGAAGTATCGATTGTGGATAACAGCAAAGCCTGATCCTGCCCTCATTTAACATCCACACACGTGCGCTTCCCAGTTTCAGCCACTGGATACCATTCGGCAGTGGGACCTCCTGACCGGTTCCAATGCCCCCACCTCCCTTAGTCAAGGGGCGCCCTGCTGTAGCGCCCTAACAACGCCCCACCTGAGCTCAGTTAACTCAACAAAAATGAGGATTGAACCTGGAAGCCTTCCTATTGCGTATAGCTCAGTTCCATATTGGGATTGCTCTCACTAGCTGAGTCACTGGGTGAATACTCTGACCGTTTATTTGTTATTATATTCTTTCCCTCTCTTAAGGCCCCCTTTTCCCCCCCATGTATCAATTCCATCCGACAAAGATGGCAAGACAATTGCTCAGCTTCTGCCACCGGTGGCCTGACTGACAGCTTTTTTTCCCTCTCTGTGGGGAACAGAAGTTTCCGGTCTCTACTGTGTACCTCTCTCTGACGTTAAAGTACAGATCAAAAAACACCGTGCTTGGGGAGGGCTTGGACAAGAATCCGCGCCCTAGCACTCGGTCAACAATTTTTTTTTTCCAGGACAAAAATTTAAACCAGTGCAAAGCTTTACCAGTGAGCGCAGCTATGCTGTGGCCATCGATCTTAGTTAGCAGGTAGTGATGATTCGCAGGGGCAGATACCTTGTTTATCACGGCTTGATGAGAAGCTGGCTCCTCTGCACCCGAATTTACACATTCCTAGCCAGTAAATTTCAAGGGCAGAATTCCCGTGGGGGTTCTCCCAATCTCCCAATGTAACTTCGGCGGAAGGCCAATGAAAATAGCAGGAGATCGCAAGAACCCCAGGAGAAATTCCAGATGGAAATGTTTAAGAGTGCAGGGAGGAGCATCTCGTCTCTCTAAAAATTTAAATAAGCTCGGTGTCCTTTTTGTTTCCCCTGCCTACTTCAGTTGATTATTTTTTCCCCTCCAATATTTTTGTTTTTAAAGCAGTGAGTGACAATATCATCAAGGGAACTGACTGGGGGTGGGGGATTATCGAGTCCAAAAAAATGCAAGGCATTGTTGGGCAAAGGTAATAAGGGTTACGGGGCCACGGCGGGTTGATGGAGTTAAGATGCAGATCAGCCGTGATCTAATTGAATGGCGGAATAGGCTCGAGGGGCTGAATGACCTACTCCTGTTCCTAAGCAAAAGGAGCTAAATAAAAGTCGGCAGAGTTATGTTGTATTTAACTCAGCGGTTATGGAAAATTACCCACTCCATTGCATGGGTCTGCTCAGCAACCTTTATCAGCCAGGCACATCCCATCAAAGCCATCAGCACTCACTGGTTAAACAAACATTCTTCTTTTCTCCTCACTAAACTCAAATGCAATAGACAAAAGGGCAGTAAGTGCGATGAAAAATCTTTTTAATGGGTTGATTGTCAGGGCATTGGGGGGGGGGGGGGGGCGGGGTGATGGTGGTGACACTCCCGTAAATTTTTTTTTGTATTGCTGACACCTATACGTCGATTAACTTTCCGACGCTAATGAATCTTTTGTCACCTTCTGTTAGTGACTTATGATAGGCTGATGGATAGTTATCAGAATCACCTGCTTTCCTGACCAGAGTGGATATGGTTTAATCACAGCTGGCTGAAGAATCTTCACCCGGCCCGGTTTGTCCGTGAGACCTCGGTAGACGAGCTCCATGTACTGTTCCCGTGTGAAGAAACGGCCCCGGATTGTCATGCTGGTGCCAGACACCATGTGATCCTGAATTAAACCTGCCAAAGGTTTGCCGTCCTAATGGAAAATATCAAAGGAGGTTTTATATTTAATAACTGATGTAACTGCCACGGGGAGGTCACAGCAGGATTACAAAAATCTTCAAAACACAAAAAAAAAATCCTCTTAATCCAGAGCTCAGTGGAAGGCAAAACATTCCAGTTACTCCTACTAAAGCCATTGCCCCAGGCTGAGCAGGTTGCAAATTAGTGCCTAAGCAAATGTTCGCCATAAATAAAACATTCTGAAACAGCATCTAGAGGCTTCAACAACAGCACTTACACTTAACATGGTGAAATGCCTGACAAGGTGGGGGCGGGGGGCAGGGGAAATTGGACACCAAGCAAGGCTTTGCAGACGGTGGTAGTAGAGGCAGTTTGTGAAAGCGAGAAGAGACGAAACAAGGAAGAGGGGTTTAGGGAAAGAATTCTAGCACACAAAGCCTTGACAGCTGAAGGGTCGGTCATCAATGACGGACAGAGAGACCATGTGGTGATTTGGGGGGGGGGGGGGGGGGGGAGGGGGGAGGGGCGGGGGAGTGGAAGTTAGGGCTGCAGAAGTTGCAGAGATAGGGTGGAGTGAGGCCATTGAGGGGTTTGTAGAGGATAAGGATTTTGAAACAAATGCATTGCGGGATAGGAAACAAGTGGCGGTCAACGAAGGCAGGGATGACAGGTGAGCAGAACTTAGTACAGCACAGGTGGCAGAGCTCTGGATCAGTCGAAGTTTGTGTAAAGTCGTGCTCAGGGGCCAGTGAGGAGAGCTTTGGAGAAATCAAGCCTGCGGAACATTTTCACCACAAAGTTATCACTAGATAAATGAAGCAGTTCAGAAAAACTGCGCCCAGTCACTTCAAAAAAAAACCTTTTAACAGAATGCCGTACAGGGGAAAGTTGGTCAATGGTGAAGGGGAGAGCAAAAGAGATCTGAAGCCGTCGGGGGAGTTCTTTCAGTGTAAAATACTACCACCTAAAGAAAGACTGGATTTAAAAAACGAGGGGAAAAAAAGTGAGTTGGAAAGTGTACAAGGTGACATCAGGCAAGGATGGGATTGGGCTCAAATGCTGTTCCCACCTCCCCAACCAGTAGAAAATCATGCCAATATTCGCCATTAACTCACACATTAAGAATGGTCACTTGGGCAAGATACAGAGGGACTGCCAGCAGCTGTGGAACTGTACCCCAGCAAGAATCAGTGCCTTCAAGAACCAGTGATAAGATGCAAAAAAATACGTGACGGATAGAGAAGTGCACACTCACCAAACCTTTCGCTCTCAAGGGAAGCAGAAGATGATTTGCCTATGTTTACTTGCCGACAATAATGTACTTATCACAATTATGTCAGCCATGGCTCAGTGGTAGCACTCTCGTCTCTGAGTCAGAAGATTGCGTGTTCAAGTCCCACTCCAGAGACTTGAGCGTATAATCCAGGCTGACACTCCAGTGCAGTATCGAGGGAGTGCTGCACTGTCTGAGGTGCTGTCTTTCGGATGAGACGTTAAACCGAGGCCACGTCTGACCTCTGAGGTCGATGTAAAAGATCCCATGGCACTATTTTGAAGAAGAGCAGGGGAGATTTCCCCAGTGTCCTGGCCAATATTTATCCATCAGCCATCACTAAAAACAGATTATCTGGTCATTATCACGTTTGTGGGACCTTGCTGTGCGCAAATTAGCTGCCGTGACTCCTACATTACAACCGTGACTACACTTCAAAAATTCTTTATTGGCTGGAAAGCGCTTTGGGACGTCCTGAGGTCGTGAAAGGCGCTAAAGAAATGCAAGTTCTTTCTTTCTTTACTTGCCTTGGGAACCAAATACTGTTCATCGGTACTGGCAATCACGTAGGCCTCTGCTCGGCCAAGTTCATTCTGCGGGAAGTGGGCATTCATTTCATCACCGTCAAAGTCAGCGTTGTAGGCTTTGCAGTTAGCATAGTGAAGCCTCAGGACCTTCTCTCCTGGCAGGATCCGGGCCCGATGGGCCTGTATAGAGGGCCTGTGCAACGTCGGTTGACGGTTAAGCAAGAGAACATCTCCATTCTTAATATGCCGACACACCTTAAAAAATATATAAATATTAAATAATATAACAGTGAAGTAATACAAGTTACATAGACACATTGGATTCAAGTCCAACCAGCAGATACACCTCTTGCCTTTGATGACTCCACCCCTACGGGTCCATTGACGTGCTTAGCCTCTCTATTTCCTGATATTCCACATCTTCTCCACTGCTAAAGCTCAGGTTTCCTCTTTCGTACCTCTTTTCCGCAATTCTACATAAAGCTCAGATTTGAATACTCTGCCATGGCTGGAGAAGTTCCAAAACCTCTCAAACTCCCGTATGTAAGAAAAAGCTCATTGTTTGATAGGTGACCTTTCCAGATTCCAAACGACCGCTGAGCAGTGCCAAGAGAGATCCACTAGCAATGTGGGATGGGGGAAAAAATTGAAGAGTCACCCATCCTGACACACCTTCAGGAGACCAGATACCAAATGCTCTCTCTCCAGATCCTCTTTCTTTCTCAATCTTTCTTGTCTCTAATTTATTGGTATTGCTCATTCCTTCTGTGCAACAAATATTCCACTCTACATGCTCTTCTTCCTCACTACATCAGGACTATGTTGAGAAATTACTGAAGAAGGGGAACATTAGTGATTTTCACAACAGTATTGGCCTTGCCATTCAGCATCAACCACCAGTTCTTTTATCAATGATCTTAAAAAGAGTTACTACAATTTTTTTTAAATTCATTCTCGGGATGTGGGAGTCACTGGCAAGGGCGGCATTTATTGCCATTCCTGGTTGCCCGGAGAAGGCGGTGATAGGTCTTCTCCCTGAAAGGCTGCTAGGCCACTTCAGAGGGCAGTTAAGAGTCAACCATGTTGGTCTGAGACTGGAGTCACATATAGACCAGACCGGGTAAGGGCAGCAGATTCTCCTTCCTAAAGGATGTTAGTGAACCAGTTGGGTTTTTACGACAATCTTCCTGGTCACTTATACTGATACCAGCTCTTCATTTCCAGGTTTTAAAAAACTGAATGCAATCTCAAACTACCACAGTGGGATTTGAACTCACCTGGTCTAAGCCTCTAGACTACTAATCCAGTAACAGAACCACTACACTACCGCACCTTCATTAATTACTTCAACTTATCTCAAACACAGATAACAAGTCACATACCAAGTCATCCAATAGTTATTAACTCGTTCCAAGGGACCTCCAGTCTCCCATACAATTTCTCCAGTTCCAATGTCTCAAATGGTTTTCTTAACTCAGGAAACATTAAAGATATAATCACACTTTGGTTTCAGGCCAGCATGTTGGAGCTCTCACATGCTGAGGAATGAAGCACTAGAACAGAAATTCAAGCCAACATCCAGTCTTGTGTCAAGTGTGCTTCCATCACACTCCAAATACCACACTTCAAACTGTCACGCTTTGTTACAGACAAAAACAGACATCATTTTGTGCCACGTTCTTCTGACCAGGAGCCAGAAATTTACATGCAGCTACATTTGCCCCCAGATTGTCTTCACAAATTTACAAGTAGCTACAATTACCTAGATTTGCCTATTTAGACCACTTCCCTACAGGGAATATTTGAACAGTAACCTTTAAAGGACCCAATAAAGAAAACAAATCACCATTTTAGCAGCTAAACATCATAACGCACTCCAGATTCCAGTTGACTGGTGAGCAGTGCTGAGTGAGATCCACCAACAATGTAATACCAAGAGGAAGGGGGGAAAAAAAATAAAGTAGTTACACCTCCTGACACACTTCAGGAAACCAGCTGCGGAGCAGCTTTGGCAGAGGCATGAGTGTTAGGTCTCAAACCTGCTGTTCCACCCAGGAAAGCGAAGTATTACAGGTGGGTTAAAGGGGAAAGAAAATACTATTAAGCTAAATAGGAACAGGTCTGGTGTAAAATATCAAGTCATGAATGAGTGCTAACAGGAAACTTCAGACACTTGTGCTATCTCTATGTACAAGACTGGAAACTCGCTGTCTCTACCCAAATGTAGCTTTTTTGTATGTAGTTGTGATTTTGTGCAAATTGCTCACGAGGAACGATTCAAACATTTCTCCAGCTATCCTGCTTCAATTTCCAAAGGCCTCCACTTACAATTTTCATCCCCATCTTCTGTTCGCCAGTACTAGGTGTCAGCAGTTGTTTGGCGATGGCCTCTCTCTGGGTTGGGTTGGCTGCATTCAGAATAGTACGAGACCCATCTTCATTGATTACCATAGAAGCCCCTGGATGTGCATTTGGCCCATTTACCACTGCTTGCCTCAGCTCCTGCACGTTCCACGGTGTCACTGGCTGAGGATAGGTCAGCTTTGTAGCAAAAACCTTTTGGGGGTAAAAAAAAAGGATAGGCTTACATTTTTCTAGGTGGCTGAATAAAAAATATGTACAGTTCCCACCACTTACACCGTCCTTCTTTATCACAGGCAACAGCCTATATCGGGCAAACGGCGCTAACCATTTGTCATCACCGTAAGCGGCAATTACAAAGGCGCCGCTTAAAACAAATGAAACGTGCCAGCTATTTCATGCAGTTCAGTACCTACCAATTTAAAAGCTGATTGAAGCTGCCCAAAGTCTCCACTTTCTGACTGCCTCCCGTAACTGTTAACAGTTCGAACAGCTGACGGTGACTTCAGGCAGCTTCAATCAGTCGGTTTTACCATCCACCGTGTATAGCGATGGGGACTGTACTTCAGACGAAACTACTTCAGGACTTGGTATCTTCAAAGCTTTCAGGTGCTCCGCTGTTTTACAAGGACTTGTCTAGTCCCAGACATTTACAGGCCCAGTAGCCCAATATTATTAACATTTATAAGGGGAAACCTCCTCACTTCTATAAGCGGGTTACAAATAAAGTCTTCTATTTAGACTTCCACAAATCTTTTAACAAAATACTTCTAATTGAACTAAAAGCCAAACAAACAATTACTTTTTCAATGTAGTCACTGTTGTTTTGTAGGCAAATGTGGCAGCCAATTTGTGCACAGCAAGGTCCCAAAACAGCAAGAGATAAAGGACCAGTTAATCTCTTTTGGTGGTGTTATTTCAAGGATGAATGTTGGTCAGGACACCGGGAGAACTCCCTGCTTTTCTACAAAAAAACATGTGCCGTGGGATCTTTCACATCCACCTGGACAGGCAGACGGGGCTTTAATTTAACATCTCATCGGGAATATGCCAAGTCCAACCCAACAAGATCCTTGGACCCTTGTTGTTTCTATTGTTTAACTAACTTGATAAGAGTTTTTGGAAGAGGTAACAGAGAAGGTAGATGAGGGCAATGCAATTGATGTGGTGTATACGGATTTTCAAAAGGCGTTTGATAAAGTGCCGCACGGTAGGCTTAGCACCAAGATTGCGGCCCATGGAATAAAGGCCCATAGCAACATGGATACAGAATTGACTAAGCGACAGGAAACAGAGAGTAGTGGTGAACGGTTATTTATCGGACTGGAGAGGGGTATACAGTGGTGTTCCCCAGGGGTCAGTGCTGGGACCACTGCTTTTCTTGATTTATATTAATGACTTGGACTTGGGTGTACAGGGCACAATTTCAAAATTTGCAGATGACACAAAACTTGGAAGTGCAGTAAACAGTGAGGAGGATAGTGATAGACTTCAAGAGGATATAGACAGGCTGGTGGCATGGGCAGACACGTGGCAGATGAAATTTAACACAGAAAAATGCGAGGCGATATATTCCGGTAAGAAGAATGAGGAGAGGCAATATAAACTAGAGGGCACAACTCTAAAAGGTGTACAGGAACAGAGAAATCTGGGTGTATAATTGCACAAGTCGTTGAAGGTGGCAGGGCAGGTTGAGAAAGCGGTTAAAAGAGCATACGGGATCCTGGGCTTTATGAATAGAGGCATAGAGTACAAAAGTATGGAAGTCATGATGAACCTTTATAAAACATTGGTTCGGCCACAACTGGTGTATTGTATCCAGTTCTGGGCACCGCACTTTAGGAAAGATGTGAAGGCCTTAGAGAGGGTGCAAAAAAGATTTACTAGAATGATTCCAAGGATGAGGGACTTTAGTTACATGGATAGACTGGAGAAGCTGAGGTTGTTCTCCTTGGAACAGAGATGGTGCGAGGAGATTTGACAGAGGTGTTCAAAATCATGAAGGGTCTAGATGGAGAGAAACTGTTTCCATTGGCGGAAGGGTCAAGAACCAGAGGATATAGATTTAAGGTGACTGGCAAAAGAATCAAAGGTGACATGAGGAAAAACTTTTTGCACAGCGAGTGCTTCGGATCTGGATTACGCTGCCTGAGGGGGTGGTGGAGGCAGATTCAACATAGAAACACAGAAAGTAGGAGTAGGCCATTTGGCCCTTCGAGCCTGCTCCGCCATTCAATATGATCATGGCTGATCCTCTATCTCAATACCATATTCCCGCTCTCTCCCCATACCCTTGATTCCTTCTGTGTCTAGAAATCTATCTATCATCTTCTTAAATATATTCCATGACTTGGCCTCCACAGCATTCTGTAGTAGAGAATTCCACAGGTTCACCACCCTCTGAGTGAAGAAATTTCTCCTCATCTCAGTCCTAAATGTTCTACCCTGTATCCTGAGACTGTGACTCCTTGTTCTAGACCCCCCAGCCAGGGGAAACATCCTCCCTGCATCCAGTCTGTCTAGCCCTGTCAGAATTTTATATGTTTCAATGAGATCCCCTCTTATTCTTCTAAACTGTAGAGAATACAGGCCGAGTCAACCCAACCTCTCCTCATAAAGCTATCCTGCCATCCCAGGAATCAGTCTGGTGAACCTTTGTTGCACTCCCTCTATGGCAAGTATATCCTTTCTTAGGTAAGGAGACCAAAACTGCACACAATACTCCAGGTGCGGTCTCACCAAGGCCCTGTATAACTGCAATAAGATAGCCTTCAAAAGGGAACTGGATAAGTACTTGAAAGGAAAAAATCTGCAGGGCTACGGGGAAAGGGCGTGGCAGTGGGACTAGCTGGATTGCTCATGCAGAGAGCCGGCGCGGACTCGATGGGCCGAATGGCCTCCTTCCGTGCTGTAACCTTTCTATGATTCTGTTATATATAACAGGCCTAAATATCAGAACCAAATGTAAGCTGGTCAAATTTTCTAATGACACAAAATAGGAGGAACAGCAGAGGCAGAGGTTGCAGCAGGAGACATGTAAAAGGATTTGAATCAGTTCTACAACCAGGCAGATAAATGACAAATTGAATTTAGCACTGGATGAAAAAAAAAATATAGGTCACAAGTAAACAATGAATTTCTTTACTTAAAGAGCACTAGATATCTGGAATAATTTTGTGGGCGAGGTAGGCAGAGAAAGAAAGACTGTGGACATTCAAAACGCAGCTGGATGCAATATGGGGGAGTCAGAGTACCAGAGCATCAAGTTTTGATGGGTCGAATGAACTCCTCATCTCCTTGACCTGAAGTTCTTGTGTTCGTGGCTGTGCCTGAATTCGATCAGTGCACATTTCTGCCACTAGAGTCTCAAGGTGCTGCATGACAACAGAGCTCCCTCTAGCGGCATTTCAATTTAATCACATGATGATATTCGGAGCTACTCGTTTATAGGTGATTGAATGGATCAAATTTAATTTTTACTGAATGAATCAAGTTTTATTTTTAATGCACAGGATTTTTTTCCCAGTGTTGTTTGCAGATCGCATTCCACACTTTAGTCTGTTTTTTCGTGAAAACCAGAAACCTTGTTAATTCTGGAGAATCCTAAAACCTTTCTTCTCCAAAAACCTCTTCCCCCATCACAAAGCAAACTGTACAACTATAAGATTTTCTACCTTTGCTTATTTACTCGGATATATCTAAAGAAAGATTTTACCATTGGGATACCAATCTCATTGGTATTGATGTACATGTCAGGGCAGATGACTGAACGGGCTGCATAATCCACACGTTTTCCCATCATGTGTTTGCGGAAAAGACCTTCCTTCTTTTCCAGGATCTGAATTTAAGAAAAGGTGCAATCTTTAAGTGACAGGAGATCTCACTTCACACTTATTCACCTACACAAAGATCTTTGAACACTAAAACTCCCCTCAATCCACCCTCCCAACATGAAGGAAAAATTAAATAAAATTGCAAATCTGTGAATGTGGGTTTTTCCCCTCCCCGTTAACCTCACTCCCACCTCTCATAAAATTACACAGAATGTACAGCACAGGAACAGGCCATTCGGCCTGACTGGTCCATGCTGGTGTTTGTGCTCCACACGACCCCCCTCCCACCCCTCTTCATATAATCCTATCATCAAGGCGATGCTGGGGTACAGTTCAACAAGCACTAGGTACCCGTCGGTAAACGGCCATTCTTCATAACGTGAGCCTGGACAATGCCATTCAAAGCGGTGCGCAATGACACAGCGGGCCCAATCCTATCAGCACCCAACGTCCAAGCACGCACACTGCCAGCAGGGATCAGTGAACGAGAATCAAGAAGCAAGAACATTGACTGCTTCTCCCCTTCCTTGCCCACGGTCACTGGTGCCAAGTCTAGCTCCCCATTTGTTACTGCCCTGGCTGAGATCAGCTAGCACAGCACAGACTGGGTGGATCCATCTTTGTTTAACTGACTTGAACACAATGGCATTCAGTTTATTATTCAAGATGAGACTCATACAAAGAGTCATTTAAAACAGCCAAGAGGTACACAGTGCAGCACCAAAAAGTCTTTTGCAAAAAAATTATCACTCAGCATCGTAACAAAAATATTTCATAAGAAAAGGGAATACAATTAGGCAGGACAAAGAAGGATTCTTTGTAATTATATATATTTTTTTAAAAAGCGCTAATGGCCCTCTCCATTTAAAGAAGTATTGGCCATTACCAACATGGCTTTCGTCTGAAGCTGTCGATCCATTTATTTTAGCCAAATGACTTGGTAACATAAACGTTCATTTATATACTGCCTTTAATGTAATAAGACGTCTCAAGGTGCTTCACAGAATTTGACACCGAGCCACATAAGGAGATATTAGGACAGTTGTGACAAAAGCTTGGTATGAGGTAGGTTCTAAGGAGCATCTTAAAGGAGCAGAGAAAGTTAGAAAGATAGGTAGGTAGAGGCGGAGAGGTTTAGGGAGGGAGTTCCAATGCTTAGGGTCTAGTCAGCTGAAGGCACGGCCGCTAATGGTGGAGCGATGAAAACCGGGGGTGCACAAGAGGCAAGAATTGGAAGAGTGCAGAGATCTCGGAGGGTTGCAGAGCTGGAGGAGGTTACGGAGATAGGGAGGGGCGAGGTCATTGAGGGATTTGAAAACAAGGATGAGAATTTTAAAATCAAGGCATTGCCGGATAATAATTTTTGCTGCGATGGTAATATTTAAAAAAAACTTTAATAATGAAAAATGATCAGCTTTTGATGGCTAGTCACCAAGATGGTTGAACTACTGCAGCCTGAAGCAACACATCTGTTGGGAGAAGTTTTTGTAATTATATATTAAAAAAATCAAACATCACATTTGGTAAACCATAATTATTTACAAATGAGTAATAGTCCAACCAAAGGGGTAAACGAGAACAAGGTAGAATGCAACCATCGCTTAAACATCTAGCTCACCTGGCGAATACCTGGATACTTGTCAGTAATCAGCTTGTCCATATCGCTGTCAAAAACAATATTGATGTGGCTCTGAAGGTGTATCCAGGAGCTGTAGAGTTTGTCTGTCAGCGTCTGCCCGGGTACACTAGCTAAAAAGGCAAGATCCATGCTGGCCGGCTTGTCTTCTGCCTAAAAGTTCAGTAACAGTGTTTACAGTGAAGTCTGGTCATTTCTCTACTGTGCATACATGCTTCTCCATCTATCGCTCCATCTCTCTCACTACCTATTTATCCATGTCTATATCATCCTCCTGCCCCCTCCCTCTCTCGCCCCATCCATGGCACGCTCCCCCTTGCTCTCTTCCCCTCTCACTCTCTTCCTCTTCCCCTTCCCCCCCCCCCCACATCTATATCTCTCTCTTTTCACACCTAAATGGCCATTCTTCACATGAGCCTAGACAGTGAATTGCTCAGACCGTGAGCAATAATACAGCTGACCCCGATTGTGTCCTCATCTGATGTCCAAGCATACACACTGCCATCAGGGATCAGTGAATGAAGATCAGGAGCTAGATCACTGACCGATTTTCCCTTTCCTTACAAGGGGCACTAAGGTCAACTGTATCTAGCTCCCGATTTGCTGTTTGCCCAGCTGAGATGAGCTATCTGCATCCACGTGTGAAAGGATATGTATAGACAGATAGCTGGGACAACCTTTTAATCACAACTGTCTGAAAGTGCAGTAATGCGTAAAGGGGGAATTTCCTCTGTGCGCTATATATATATAAAACCATTTTTTTAAATAAATAGTTCATTATCTGCAGTACACAAAAGAAGTTTTTCCTCATGGTGAAACTTATCTGAACAACCAGCAGCAAAATTATAGCAACACACAATCTTTACAGCGAGGTCTGCCATTTCAATTCAACATCGGACTGGATACTGTTCACAGCCTTAAAGGAAAAAGGAGCGTGCGACCAGTTAAAACCATCCAGTAACGTGCAGACATGCTGTCCCGGAACGTCCGGTAAAACACAGCAGCGGGTGTTAATGTAAATTGATGCTTGTACTGTGGTGCATCAGAAACATAAGAAATAGGAGCAGGAGTAGGCCATCCGGCCCCTCGAGCCTGCTCCGCCATTCAACAAGATCATGGCTGATCTTCTACCTCAGCGCCATTTTCCTGCACCATCCCCATATCCCTTGATGCCTTTAATATCTAGAAATCTATCGATCTCTGTTTTGAATGTACCCAATGACCGAGCCTCCACAGCCCTCTGGGGTAGAGAATTCCAAAGATTCACCAACCTCTGAGTGAAGAAATTTCTCCTCATTTCAGTCCTAAATGGCCTACCCCTTATTCTGATACTGTGACCCCTGCTTCTAGACTCCCCCCAGCCAGGGGAAACATCCTCCCTGCATCTACTCTGTCGAGCCCAGTAAGAATTTTGTATGTTTCAATGAGATCACCACTCATTTTTCTAAACTCTAGAGAATACAGGCCTAGTCTACTCAACCTCTCCTCACACGACAATCCCACCATCCCAGGAATCGGTCTGGTGCACCTTTGTTGCACTCCCTCTATGGCAAGTATATCTTTTCTTAGGTAAGGAGACCAAAATTGTACACAATACTCCAGGTGCGGTCTCACCAAGGCCCTATATAATTGTAGCAAGACATCTTTACTCCTGTACTCAAATCCTCTTCCTAATTGCTTGCTGCACCTGCACGTTAACTTTCAGTGACTCATGTACTAGGACATCCAGGTCCCTTTGAAAATCAACATTTCCCAATATCTCACCATTTAAAAAAATACTTTGCATTTCTGTTTCTCCTACCAAAGTGGATAACTTCACATTTTTCCACATTATATTCTTTCAACTTGAGCCAATGAATAAAACTGAACCTCACTCACAACTCTCTTCCTGCCTCAAATCACAATAACAAAACCAAGCTGCAAAAACCCAACAATCAGCCGTGTCACCTGTGAATAAATATTTGAGGAGAGAGAAACATTCACAAGTGGCAAAGTCAACACTGCAGCGACTTCAGAAAAGACATACTTGCTCTCGAGGCAGTACAAAGAAGGTTCACTCGGTTAATCCCGGGGATGAGGGGGTGGACATATGAGGAGAGGTTGAGTAGATTAGGACTCTACTCATTGGAGTTCAGAAGAATGAGAGGCGATCTTATTGAAACATATAAGATTGTGAAGGGGCTTGATCGGGTGGATGCGGTAAGGATGTTCCCAAAGATGGGTGAAACTAGAACTAGGGGGCATAATCTTAGAATAAGGGGCTGCTCTTTCAAAACTGAGATGAGGAGAAACTTCTTCACTCAGAGGGTAGTAGGTCTGTGGAATTTGCTGCCCCAGGAAGCTGTAGAAGCTACATCATTAAATAAATTTAAAACAGAAATAGACAGTTTCCTAGAAGTAAAGGGAATTAGGGGTTACGGGGAGCGGGCAGGAAATTGGACATGAATTTAGATTTGAGGTTAGGATCAGATCAGCCATGATCTTATTGAATGGCACAGCAGGCTCGAGGAGCCGATTGGCCTACTCCTGCTCCTATTTCTTATGTTCTTATGTTCAGTAATTCTCAAATTAAACTGATTCTCAATTTTAAAGGTGATGCATCAGTTTTCAACTGCCCAGGTTCAGTCAAACGTCAGTGCTACATATCGTACATTCTCATGTATAAGACCAGAAATTTACATACATTTTTAGGAGCTTAAAAAAGGGGAGTGTCGTCATATACACCAGTGATGTCCAACCTTTTGAGGGGGGGTGGGGGAGGGGGCAGATACTTATGTCAAATCTAGGGAGAGGGCTGCATTATTTTGCAGAAATGTGAGCCCCAATACACAGAAAATTCAAACACCCCATACACAAAAAAGCCAGACCTCCCCCACACACCCATTAAAAGTCAACATCCTCGGACACAAGGGAGACCCCGCGCACAGAAATTCCATGCCCCATACACCAGAAATTCCAGGATTTCCCCCTGTCCACTATCTTCCCCACTGAAGCTGGAAAACTGTGAAGCTTCAGCCTCAACTGTTTAAACTTCCAAACTTGAGAACTGATTGGCACAAAAAGGCTGCTGCCCGATTGGTCTAAATCCACCAATCAGGTAGCAGCCTTGTCCCGTCCTCTGGGCCCAGGGGGTTTGAAGGGCCTGCAGCCGAGACATTCATCCGGCCTCTGTCTCTTCTCATATTAGGGACACAGAGCCAATGTCAAGAAGGGCCAGTTTCAGCTACCAACAAAAGGATCTCGCAGGGTGGATCTGGCCCGTGGGCCACAACTCCTGTTATAGACGAGTCACTGCACTGGGTGCTGTCTGACCAGCGCACAGAGCTGAGGCACACAGCCAACGAGAGCTGTACTCAAAATGGACAAACTTACCAATGCCTAGCTTTCATCTACGTAAACAAATGAAAATTAAAATCACATCTTCATTCTTACCGGTGTCTCCATCGCCTCAGTCTGAATGGGCTGCACGGTCTTGACCTGCTCCTGTGCCATTAAAGCCAAGAGTTTATGTATCACTTGGACATCTTTCATCACTGCTTGTAGATTGACAGTTTGGCCGTTGGTGAACATCTGGTCTCCAAGCCGATTAATTGGACGAAACCTGATGAATTCAAGGCAAAAAGGGATAATGCTACACCCAAATCATGACAAAAATCTTTTTTTTATATTATAAAAAAAGTACTGTGGCATTTTATACCAACAGCACAAGAAAAGTCCCCTCATCCCGCCATTATAAAACTTACTCTCAAAGTTACAAGCAACTCCATAGACTGTGGACTTGCAACTACTATATGCTTTTTAACTAAAATGTTTTAAAATTAATAAAGTTACGACTTTAAGATACAATAATACTTTTTGCACAGCAAAATATCACTTTGAAGTATTCTTACCTGCAAGGAGGTACAACAACGAGATCGAGGAAGAACATGTCTAGGTTCCAGCCAGTCTTTGTACCTCCAGGTATTTCTAATCCGGGAAATAGATATTTCAGGAAGAAGCCTAATGGAAATGATGGATTGGTTTTAATGAAGGATGTGGGTACATTTTTTGCCTGTACTATTATTTCCTTGGGTTTTACTTGTGCATCAGAAACTACAAAAGGTTTTTTCAGTAAAACTACTTTTGAATTCCTAGTCACATTTCAATGTCAGTATTATATTTAGAAACAGCACAAACATCTGAACTGGGCAGCACTGTGGGTTAGTATAGTATCTTTTGGCTACCGAGATGCAGGTTTTAATCCAGCCCAGACCACTGATCTGAATGTTTCCTACCTACACTCGCTCCAAGGGCCCCACAATAGCTGAATTTAGACATCCTGATCCAGTTCTTGGTGCATGTAGGTCCCAAGAACCTTATTTGGCACAATTGGGAATTTCATTCAAGCTCTGAGGATGGTTGGTTGGTTGGGAAGTAGATGAATTTCACTGGTGCAGTAAGACACATTGTAAAGGTAATGCAGAGGCAGGTATGCACTGCACCTAACTTGTGCCATAACTGACTTAGGTCCTCTCCGTATTGACAATGAACGCAAGGTGTTCAACTCCTCGATGTGCATATTACTAGCCTTGAAGTGCACAAAATAAAATTCACCTTCTGAGGACTATTCAGAAACATTTTCCTTTAATCAGTAGCAAGCAGTGCAAGACAAAATCCTTTTTGCTGATAGCCAAAGCAACTTACATAAATGTAGAAACTATCCACAGAAAATTACACAGTGCTTGGCTTTGGCTCTCCTGCTGCAATGTCCGTCTCCCCATGTCATCCACTCTCCCCAAGCGCCTCCCAAGTTTCCACCTCCCTGCCCCCTCATTAGTTCTGGATGCTTCTCCTGCTCATCCCTCCAGGTGAGGCAATGTCAGGAGCTCTGCTACATAAGAACAACATTTGAAATAGGAGCAGGAGTAGGCCAATCGGCCCTTCGAGCCTGCTCCGCCATTTAATAAGATCATGGCTGATCTGATCCTAACCTACACCCTGGTTCAAATAGACCAATGGAGCGACACTGCCGCCAGTCCAATGCCACCACACTTGAATACAAACTACAAGTGCCCACCGCAAGAGGAGGGTCCCACTAATCCGAGTGGTCCATCAAAACTAAAATTGAACGCGGGTTAAATTAAAATATGATCCTCACGGTCGACGATGCAACCAATATCCTGTGGTGCCCACTGTTTGCGGGAGTCTTCAAGTGGACACCGCGTGACCTCTTTCCAGGGTCACCCAGACATGCACAAGGCTTCAGAAGAGTGGCAAGCAGTCGGAGCGACCCTTCCTGCGACCCGCGAATGCCAGTTTTAGCCAGGCCCTGGAGCAGACCCACCAGGAGGTCTTCCGATTTGCTCGCCTCTCTGTGCACCGGGTGAGCAAAGATGAGGAACGTTGGGGCTAAAATGTAACCAAAAATTGAACAGCAGGCCCCTTAAGATAGCAAAAGAGGGACTGAACCTCTGCCATTGTGCCTATATTTTATATATACACACACATATACACACACATATACATATAGTGGTAGATGGTCTTATCTAGGCCACAACTGGAAATAAGGCCTAGGTATCTTAAATGGGGAGTTCTGCTATAGATTGCAGGCCTTAGCACCAAGTCACTATAACCTTTACACACAAAGAGAAGACTGTGAATGCTGGACATCTGAAATTAGTACAGAAAATGCATTGCAGGTATGTTAGCATCAGAAAAAAGAAAGACAGCTTTACTCTTCACTCAGAATTGTTCACTTCCAGAATTTTCTGTTTTTATTTCTCTCTATAAATATCCTTTATGTATAGTGCATTTCTCTCTCCATCTCACTCTGATCCTTATAATAGGGTTTAGTTCCCCATAAATGCACACTCATAAATCAGTTACCATCATTTTCCCATAGTTCCAGCACGTGGTCTTTGGCAGTAGAGGGGGTCAGAAATCCTCGTTTTCCGAATTGGAAATCATCAAGACCTTGTTAAAAAAGATACAAAAAGAATAATAAATGTTCATTCACAAGTACATGACAGAAAAAAAACGCAAGAAAAACAGTAAGGAAGAACTTGCATTTATATAGCACTTTTCATGACCTCAGGGTGTTGCAAAGCACTTCACATCCAATTAATTAATTTTGAAGGATAATTACTGTTGTGTAGGTGAACATGGCAGCTAATATGTGCACAGCAAGGTCCCACAAACAGCAATGAGATAAATGACCAGTTAGTCCACTCTTACCTATTCAATCATAGCCAGAGCATCTTCAGCAATGGCTTCTCTTCCTCATCTTTAAATCCTTTTATGTCCTCACCACTTCATATCTGAGTAACCTCCTTCAGCCCTACAATCCCCCCATCTCCCCCCCCCCCACCGAACTCTCCATTCCTCTGACCTCCTATGAATCCCCTCTACCTTCACCCCTGCCATTGGCGGCTGTGTTTTCAGCCTGCTAGGCCCCACACTCTAGAATTCCATCCCTAAACCCCTCTGCCTCTCCACCTCCCTCCCCTCCTTTGACAAAACTTTTGGTCATGTTTCCTAATATCTCCTTCTTTGGCTCACAGTCCATTTTTCTGATTACGCCTCTGTGAAGCGATTTAGGATGTTTTTCTATGTTAAAGGGGCAATGAAAACGCAGGTTGTTGTTGTTGATCTGTTTTTAATGGTGTTGGTTGAGGGATGAATGTTGGCCAGGACACCAGGAGAATTTCCTGCTCTTCTTGAAAGTTGAGGTGAATAGCTTGGATGCATTTAAGGAGAATGCTAGATAAGCACACGAGGAAGAAAGGAATAGACGGGTAAGCTGATAGGGTTAGATGAAGAAGGGTGGGAGGAGGCATGTGTGGAGCATAAACACCGGCATAGACCAGTTATGCCAAATGGCCTGTTTCCGTGCTGATGTGGAGATGCCGGTGATGGACTGGGGTGGACAAATGTAAGGAATCTTACAACACCAGGTTATAGTCCAACAATTTTATTTTAAAATCACAAGCTTTCGGAGATTATCTCCTTCGTCAGGTGAGTGAGTTTCGGAGATTATCTCCTTCGTCAGGTGAGTGAGTTTCGGAGATTATCTCCTTCGTCACTCACCTGACGAAGGAGATAATCTCCGAGAGCTTGTGATTTTAAAATAAAATTGTTGGACTATAACCTGGTGTTGTAAGATTCCTTACATTTGTTTCTGTGCTGTAAGCTTGATGTAACTCAATGTAAAACCGTGCCATGGAATCTTTTACATCCACCCGAACAAACGGGGCCTCAGTTTAACATCTCATCCTAAAGACACACCTCTGCCAATGCAGCACTCTGTCAGTACTGCACTGAAGTATCAGCATTGATTATAAGCTCAGATCCTGGGAGTGAGACTTGAACCTAACCTTCTGACTCAAGGGCAAGAGCGCAACCAACTGAGCTAAGCCGAGGGTGAAGTAATGACAACAAAGAGAACAGAATTAAATGTAAACACAGATATGCAAATAACAAAATAAGCTTTAAAGACATACTCTAGGAAAAACAAATGAAAATGATTTCTCTATCTCCCAGTTTGCCAGTGTGGTAGAAATATTCAAATTTATAATGCTAACAGAATCCTAGAATTATGCAGCACAGGAGGCCATTTGGCCCATCGTGTCTGTGCCAGCTCCTCGAAGAGTTATTCAATTAGTGACACTCCCCAGCGCTTTCCCCATAACCCTGCAAATTTCTCCTTTTTAAGTATTTATCCAATTCCCTTCTGAAAGTTATTATTGAATCTGCTTCCGCCACCCTTTCAGGCAGTGCATTCCAGATCATAACAACTCGCAGAGTAAAAAAAATTTCTCCTCATCTCCCCCCTCTATTTTTTTTGACAATTATCTTAAATCTGTGTCCTCTGGTTACCGACCCTTCTGTCACTGGAAACAGTTTCTCCTTATTTACCCCGTTCATAATTTTGAACACCTCTATTAAATCTCCCCTTAACCTTCTCTGCTCGTAGGAGAACAATTCCAGCTTCTCTAGTCTCTCCACATAACTGATGTCCCTCATCCCTGATGTTGAATTATAGTGCTTCTCCCAACAGCTCAGTGGGTATAGCCACTGCGCAAATACAGATTTGCAAGGTCCCATGTTTATGCCATTAGCTTATATCAGCTGGGATAGGGTTAGAGGCACTACAATTGGCTTTACCCTCCCCGGATTAGGGAAGGAAAATAAAGCCAGCCAGGATCAGATGCAGCTCTGATGCACACTAGGGTCGAATAGCCTTCTGGCACTAACTAAGGAGGCTTATCCTTAGGCAAGGTACCAGAGAGCAACCAATGTCCATGCACCCGTTCTCCACAAAGAGGTGAGGCAGTGGAAATTAAATTATGTTATTTTCAGAAGTGACATGATCGAATTCCAGCTGTAAAAGAGTTAAACACAGGAGTCACTCACAAAGACATTTAATTGCCTGGGTTTAAATGTCAAGGGTCTTCACTAAAGGAACTGGCTAGTAAAAGACTGAAAAGCAGAACAGAAAAAGTACCAGTCATTTAAGACCATCAGACGATCATGTTCACGTCAGTGCAAATGGTCTCAGGTACACATCAATGAGAAAGCGGTAGTATAACTCAGGAGTCAGGACCGCAATCTGGCAGCCCAGCACATTAAAGTAAGAGCACCCCTAGCAAGTAGTCTCACACCACTGGGGCTTTACGCCGGTTGTAGTACACAACTGGGGCAGTGCGAATCCACATGTGAACAGTCTAATGGGTCTTCTGGGACCTTTATAAAGTTATCTTTGAGTTTATTTCTTTAACCATGCCAGGGAAGCACTGCTTCCATCCACTCTCCCAACCTGTGGAAGGATGTGGTGCACAGGTAAGTTTTAATGCAGCTTTACCTCCACTGTCCTCCACAGCTTCACCTGAATTTTTTTTCCCTTTGACTTTTAGTGCAGTTGTGGGATACGTCACTATTAGCTTGCTGTTGTGTTCCTTTCGCACAATTGCTTTTCCAGCTCTACAGAGAAGAAAATAAAGGAGAATTTTTTTTTTAAATGGAAAACTTCTTTATCACATCCTATTCAGCAAACACAATCAATAGTACACCCGCTGATCTAGGATTGCAACGGGATCTTGATAAATTGGGCCAATGGGCCGATGAATGGCAGATGGAGTTTAATTTAGATAAATGTGAGGCGATGCATTTTGGTAGATCGAATCGGGCCAGGACCTACTCCGTTAATGGTAGGGCATTGGGGAGAGTTATAGAACAAAGAGATCTAGGAGTACAGGTTCATAGCTCCTTGAAAGTGGAGTCACAGGTGGATAGGGTGGTGAAGAAGGCATTCAGCTTGCTTGGTTTCATTGGTCAGAACATTGAATACAGGAGTTGGGATGTCTTGTTGAAGTTGTACAAGACATTAGTAAGGCCACACTTGGAATGCTGTGTACAGTTCTGGTCACCCTATTATAGAAAGGATATTATTAAACTAGAAAGAGTGCAGAAAAGATTTACTAGGATGCTACCGGGACTTGACGGTTTGACTTATAGGGAGAGGTTGGATAGACTGAGACTTTTTTCCCTGGAGAGTAGGAGGTTTAGGGGTGATCTTATAGAAGTCTATAAAATAATGAGGGGCATAGATAAGGTAGATAGTCAAAATCTTTTCCCAAAGGTAGGGGAGTCTATAACGAGGGGGCATAGATTTAAGGTGAGAGGGGAGAGATACAAAAGGGTCCAGAGGGGCAATTTTTTCACTCAAAGGGTGGTGAGTGTCTGGAACGAGCTGCCAGAGGCAGTAGCAGAGGCGGGTACAATTTTGTCTTTTAAAAAGCATTTGGACAGTTACATGGGTAAGATGGGTATAGAGGGATATGGACCAAGTGCAGGCAATTGGGACTAGCTTAGTGGTATAAACTGGGCGACATGGACATGTTGGGCCGAAGGGCCTGTTTCCATGTTGTAAACTTCTATGATTCTATGATCCCAATGAAATATTCTTGAAGGGTAAATGGAAAAGAACAAAAGATTGCTTCAGACTTCAGTATCTTTCCTCTGCACTTTTTTTCCTCAATATAAATTTGAAGAGGGTGCAAATCACCCTTTTTTCTGTCTTTTTCTCTCCTTTGCAGTTCTCCCTGGGTTACACACCTCCTGCTTCCAAGAGCGCAGTCACATTTCACTTCGCATGACAGTGTCCTGGGATTACATCTTCAGCAAGATGCTTGGCTTCTCCTTGACTTCTCTTCACAGTGACGCAGGAGAGATCACAAACTGAAACCTTATATCTCCCCCACCCCACCCCCACAACTCGCACTCTGTGGTTCCTTATGTCAACACACTACGTCACCATAATGTCCTCTTCCCCCAAGTGTATCACTGTCTCTCACACACGCACACACAATAGAGGAGAGCACAGAACCACATTATAAACTTACAGATGTTAATTAATCTTTCTGATGACACATTGTACTTTCTTTGATAATATACTTTAGGAGCAGTTGATTTTTCAAACATTAGCTAAGAGTTGCTGATAATTTCAAAAACAACGTTGACTCAGTATGACGGGCCACTTCTCTCCCTCAAATCCGCTTTCTTCCTTGCCGTGTCTCCAAGATGAACTCTTTTGCTATGTGTCTCTGAGCTCCCTGCTTTCTGCCAGTTTCTGAAATCCTCTGATGCTCATCCGCCCACCATCTGCTCCTAAATCCCTCCTTACACCTTCTCTGTGCTTTCGGCATTCCCTTCCCACTTATCATTCCCGAGATCCCTCTCCATGTCTTCACAATTGACACGTCACCTATAACAGGTCCAAGGTTTCTCCACCCACTTAGAGGCTCCCTCCTGCTCCATATCTCCATAATACTCTCTTCACATAGCCAAGATTCTGCTTCTTTCATTCATTCCTTTGAAGCCCCCATTTCAACTCCGCAATACACTGTACGAACAAACTTGGACACTAAAATTAGGAATCTTTTTTTTTAAAAAAAACATCGTACTACTTTCTGCTTCAAGTTAATTTTCTATAACTAAAATACACCTAATAAACTGTGCTAGTTAATAGTAACCATTGGATTCATGTATTACAGAATTAAGGGAGATTGTAATCCAGTAAAGATACAAATAACGGCAGAGCCAAAACTGTGCATGAGAACAAAAATATTTCACATCAGTTCCCCGATGGTTCAGCAGGTTTATCCAATGCATAACTAAGCCGTAAAGAGCACAAAAGGTTTGATTTCCTAGTTTGTGCTGAATTATTTGACCTCAGCTGGAGCAACAGAAGGGCTGCGCTAATTGGCCTTGGCAAATCGCTGGCAAAGTTGAGTGTCATCATCACTTTTACTGCTAGTTGCAGCATGTTGCGCTTTTGATTATAGAGCTGCTTCTAGGGGATGACACAATCCATTGACTTCTTGCTGAGACACAGGGCATGATTTTAGCTCGGAGATGGGAACCCAGCGCATCCACAGATATTCACGTTGGGAATCCAGAAGCCAAATGAGTGCGTCACGATCTGCAATCGCAACTCAACTGAAGGTAAGTATGTGTGTTTCCAGGATTCCCACACGCCAGGCAGCCAGATTGACAGGCACTGCCTGTCGGAAGGGGAAGGAGCCGTGAATCAGAGAGGGGGGAGGGAGGGAGAGAGAGATTGTGCGTTGTGGAAGAAATTGGAGGGGTGGGGGGAGGTGGACGACATCGGGTGGGCCTTAAAGAAGATCAGGGGTCGAGCACCGGTGGGGGGGGCGGTCACGGGGGTGAGCTTGTTGGGCCTGGATGAAGCACTCCTGCTCCTGCTGGCCCACAACGGGGTAAATTGCGCCTTTGAGGTCGAGACAGCTCTGTTGCCCGCAGTTGACACACTGAGGTAGTAATAGATCCTAATGGCCTTGTTTCTCTGTCATACTTCCCCGGGCCTCTTCTTTACTTGCCCCCACTCCTTACGTGTCCATCAAATTATGATTCAATGGTACCCTCATGTTAATGTGTGGACTGAAAAGAGTGGAGTTCCTCATTGTGGTATCTCCTGCTCTGCACTGAACCTCTGACATCTCTGCCCACTCCCTTAATGCCACCTTTATAGCTAGTGTCACGAATGTAATGTGGACTAGCCAAAAAAAAACATTAATGCAGGGTTTATTTCTTAACATGTAATGACCTTCAGTCCCAGGAGAAATTTTGTGGGCATGGTAAAAATACGAAAAATAACTAAATATTAACAGCCAGATAGCTCATGTATTAATTCCAATGCACAAAGTAATATGGCCCCACATTACAAAGATACATCACTTACTTGCAGTTTGAACACTTTCTTGACTGCATGTTGTTTTTCCAGAAATCTGCTATTAATTTACTCTTGCAGTCACTCACATTTTTCACCTTGCAACAAAAACAGAACCACAATGTGATGTAACTGTTAAAATGTTCTTCTTTAAAAAAAAAAGACCTGAATACAGTTATCAAGGCAGCATCTTTTTAAACATTTGCTTGCTCTATTTTTTCCCCCATTTTCCCCCTCCCCTTTTCCAAGGTGCCATTTGTTGACGTTGGGTGAGAACAGAATTCCCTCCATGTTCAAATAACCTGCTGACAACCCACAGTCTAACCTCACAGATTGAAATGGTCACTTGAACAGGACACTAGGGGGCTGCCACCACCCACGGAACTGCACATTAACCTCCCTCCACTTATATAGCGGCTTTAGCGTAGTGAAACATCCCAAGGTGCTTCACAAGAGGGTAGGATAATGAGTTGAGAAGGAGGAAGATGACCAAAGGTATGGTTGAAGAGGTAGGTTTTGAGGAGACATTTAAAAGTGGGGTGAGAGATGTAGCAAAGGTTTAGGAAGAGGATTCGAGATGTCTGATGGCTCTACCACTGATGATGGAGTGGAAAGTGGGGTTAGAGTTTGGGGGAGCACACAATCTAAAGGCAGAGTGTGCAAGCTGTGACATAGGGCTGGAGGAGTTTGCAGAGGTAGGGTGGGCACCCCAATGAGTTAGCACCTTCAGAAAAAAAACTGGGGGAGAAACAAAACCAAAGTGCGAACCGAACAAAGCTCAGAACAAGAGATCACAAAAATAGAACAGACTAAATCAATTAATGAATCATTAAATTAGAAACAAGAGCCTTTGCACCTTCTTCCTTACCACCAATTCTTAGAGGCCATACAAATCTCATGTTATAATGACACAAGCAGAGTATGACACAACGCCACTGTTTTGGGTGTAACACTCAGAATTTACAGTCACCTTTTCTTCCCACATGCATGAAGAAATTCATAACATGACAGAATTTCACATCCAGTTTGAGTGTGAGGATCTTGGGTCTGAAACTACTGGATTAAACTTAAATAAGGGCCATTGTAAAGGAATGGGGGCGGAATTGGCTAAAGTGGACTGGGTAAACAGATTAGATGGTATGATGGTGGATAAGCAGTGGCAAACATTTAAAAAGATATTTTATGACTCGCAACAAAAATATATCCCTGTGAGGAGGAAAGACTCCACAAAAAGGGTGAACCAACTAACTAAGGAAGTCAAGGATGGTATCAGGATAAAAGAAAAAGCATACAACATGGCAAAGATTTCTGGTAAGCCCGAAGATTGGAAAAACTTTAAAAACCAGCAAAGGATGACTAAAAGAATAATAAGGAGGGAGAAAATAAATTATGAGAGTAAACTAGCAAGAAATATAGGGCTCGATTTTACCGGCGGGTTTCGTGTGCGTTTCCAGCGGGGAGGCCCCAAAAATCCCGATATCCAGGCACGTGACCGGATCGCGCCACGATCCCGCCCACTTCCGGGTTCCCCGATGACGTGCGGGGGTTCGTGCGTAGCCCCCGCTGGTGGGAATCCCGCAGGCAATTAAAGCCAATGGGATGCCACTTGAATGTATTTATTTTGCTTGTTCAGGTCATTAACTGACCTGATTAAGGGACTGTGTGTGATTTTGGAGAAACATGGGACTGTTTCACACACTGGGGGAAACAGTCCTAGTTGAACTGGACGTGTTGCAGCCGTCAGCCTGTGGCAGCTGCAAAGGTCCATTTGACAGGTGGGGGGGGCGGGGGGGGCGGAGACCCTCACCCATTGCAGGAGACCGCTCTGTCACTTGGGACAAAGTGTGGCCTCCACCACCCCCCTCCTGACGGTCAAAGTCACCAACCTGCACACTCACCCCGGGGTCCGGAGACATGTGCCTACCTTGCGGACCCCCTCAGATGTACATATTGCAGAGGGGGGCCGTCGTAGCTGCAGTCATGACCCCCTCGGAGGGTGAACAGCATCACCAGCCTCGCCATCCACGCCGTCCACCTCTGACACGTGGAGCTCCACAACAGAGTGCTGTGACACATCCACCTGTACAGCAGGAGGGAGGGCTACCGCAGAGAGAGATGCGTCGCAGAGGGCACTACCCTCGCCACAGGGTCCACAGACCGAGGCTCAGCTTCCTGGACCTCTCTGAGCAGCAGTGCACACGGAGGCGCAGATTCACTCGACATGTAGTCGTGGACATCTGCAGCCTCTTTCATGCCGAGCTGCTCCTGGCTGGCCCCAGCACCATCTGCTTACCTGTCGCTGCCAAAGTCACCACTGCCCTCCACAACTTCTCCTCCGCATCCTTCCAGGGTGCAGCCGGGTACACCGCCGATGTCTCTCAGTCGTCTGCGCGGAAGAGCCCTGCAAATACACCTGCACCTACTCTGCAGTGACACAATGGGTGGCATCAGTGGTGGGCCCTCATAGTGATACCCAGGAGCGGGCGTTATTGCACAAAACAGACAGGATTCGCGGAGACATGGCAGTGGTGGTGCCAATATAATGTGTGATGTGAGTTGTTCTGAAATTCAATATAGGTAACACCCATGACAAACCCTCAAACACCCTTGTGCATCCCCTTCATGCTCACGACACGTTTGCCTTACACTGCCTACTGCACGTATGTGATGCATGCCCTGTGGCTGCAGCACAGGTGGTGGCAGGTTGAGTGAGGTTGGCCGTGAGGGAGATGCACGAGAGGGTGCGTATGGGATAGAGCCATGAGATTATATGAGGATTGGGTTGCATGTTAGTGGCGGGGTGAGTACTCGCGAGGTGAGTAGGTGCAGGTAAGATGAGGATGGGGTTTGAGTGGGTATGAGGGGTGATGTGACAGAGTGGTGTTGGCGGTGCCGAAGGAGATGTGGGGTGGGGGCAATGTTGTGGCAGACGGAGTGTAGGGGAAAGACTACGTGTTCTCACTGTGGCTGACCTACTGCGGTCATTGGAGCGCCTCCTGCACTGTATGCAGGTGGGCGATATGTTGGTGGTGCAGGTGACCTCCTCTGCCACCTCAAGCCAGGCCTTCTTGGTGGCAGAGGCAGGCCGCTTCCTCCCCCTCCTCCTCACCCCATCTGATGATACCTGGGGTGAGTCATCATTAAACTGGGAGCAGCCTTCCCCCTGGGCTGCTCCATGCTGTAACGTGTTCTATTGGTTGCAGCATCTGTCAGTGGAGGACTGCCCCTTTAACTAGAGAGCCTCCAGCTGACAGATCGTACTGCGCATGCGCAGCCCGCCCGACGCGCAGACCAGCAGCGCGGAGCCTGGAGGAGCAGGTAATTGGATCCAATTGGTGTGTTGCCTGCTACGATCGCGCGGGCAACCCACTAATTTCACCGAGCGTGTTGACCACGCTCCCGAAACCCAACCCGCCAGAAACCCGCAGGCCTGGTAAAATCGGGCCCATAAAAACTGACAGTAAAAGTTTCTACAAGTATATAAAAAGGAAGAAGGTAGCTAAAGTAAACATTGGTCCCCTAGAGAATGAGAATGGGGAAATAATAATGGAAAACAAGGAAATGGCAGTGGAATTTAACGGATATTTTGTATCTGTCTTCACAGAAGAAAACATTAATAACATACCAATAATAGTAGAAAATCAAGGGGCAAAGGGGAGGGAGGAACGAAAAACTATCACTAGAGAAAAAGTACAAGGTAAACTAATGGGTCTAAAGGCTGACAAGTTCCCTGGATCTGATGGCTTGCATCCAAGGGTCTTAAAGGAAGTGGCTACAGAGATAGTGGATGCATTGGTTGTAATCTTACAGAATTCACTAGATTCTGGAAAGGTCCCAGCAGATTGGAAAACCGCAAACACAACACCCCTATTCAAGAAGGGAGTGAGACAGAAAGCAGGTAACTATAGACCAGTTGACCTAACATCTGTCATTGGGAAAATGCTAGAATCCATTATTAAGGAAGTAGTAGCAGGACATTTGGAGACTCATAATACAATCAAGGAGAGTCAACATGGTTTTATGAAGGGGAAATAGTGTCTGACAAATTTATTAGAGCTCTTGTAGGAAGTAACAGGCAGGGTGGATAAAGGGGAACCAATGGATGCAGTATATTTGGATTTCCAAAAGGCATTTGATAAGGTGCCACATAAAAGATTACTGCACAAGATAAGAGCTCATGGTGTTGGGGGTAACATACTGGAATGGACAGAGGATTGGCTAACTAACAGAAAACAAAGAGTCGGGATAAAAGGGTCATTTTCAAAATGGCAATCTGCAACTAGTGGGGTGCCGCAGGGATCAATGCTGGGACCTCAACTATTTACAATATGTAGCAATGACTTGGATGAAGGAACAGAGTGTCTTGTGGCCACATTTTCTGATGATACAAAGATAGGTGGAAAAGCAAGTTGTGATGAGGACACAAAGGGGTCAATTTTCGGATGGCCGAGTGGGTGCATTCGTGGCGGGGGGGGGCTCCCAAAATTGGGGATTCCCGGAGCGGGTCTGGAGCCCGGCTCCAACCCGCCCACTTCCGGGTTTCCCAATGACGCGAATTGGTGCGCGCGCAGCCCCCGCATGCGGGACTCCCACCGGCAATCAAAGCCGGCGGGATCCCACTTAAGATCATTATCTGGGTACTTGAGGTTGTTTACAGACCTCATTAGTTGGAGATTTTAGGAGGATTCGGATTTTGGACTACCCAGAGCGTGTTTCCCATGCTGGGGGAAACACTCCCTGTTTAAACAGATGTGTTGCAGCCAGCAGCCAGTGGCAGATAGAAAGGTCCATTTAACAGGTAAACCCTTGTACATTGCAGTAGGGCACTCTGTCACCTCAGACAAAGTTTTGCTTGCCACATCGTTGTCTCCACGCTCCAAATTATTAAATCATACCCTAAACTCTGCTGTCCAAACACATTTACCTACTTTGTGGACCCCCTCACACGTCAGGATGGGGGAGGGGGGGGTCCATTGCTGCATTCATCACTCGATTGGAGGACGAGCAACATCACCAGCCTCGCCAGGCATGCCGTCCACCTCCGCCACGTGGAGCTACACAACACAGTGCTGCGCAACAGGCACCTGCACAAAGTAGTCGTGCAACTACACATACACCCACTGTAGGGTGACCCAATGGGTGGCATCAAGGGTGTTCATGGAGAACCTCATGAAAGAGCATTATTGCACAAGCCAGTCAAGAATGGCCAAGACATGGCAGTAGTGGTGACAATATAATATGTAATGTCAGTTGATCAGAATTCAAATATAAGTAAAAACCATGACAAACCCTCAAACACCCTTGTGCATCTCCTTCATGCTCATGACACGTTTGCCTTACGCTTCCTACTGCACATATGTGATGCATGCCCTGTGGCTGCAGCACAGGTACTGGCATGTGGGGTGAGGCTGACCGTGAAAGAGATGCATGAGAGGGTGAGTATGAGACAGAGCTATGAGATTGTATGAGGATTGGGTTGAGTGGTAGTGGTGGGATGAGTACTAGCGAGGTGAGTAAGTGCAGATAAGAGGATGAGCTTTCAGTGGGTGTGAGGAGTGATGTGATAGAGTAGTGTTGGCAGTGCAGAAGGAGATGTGGGGTGGGGGGCGGTGATGTGGCAGACGGAGTGCAGGGGAATGAGTATGCAGGTGGGCGATATGTTGGTGGTGCTGGTGACCTCATCTGCCACCTTGAGCCAGGCTTTAATGGTGACAGAGGCAAATCACTTCCTCTCATCCGCCAGGGAGAAGATCTCTGTCCTCCCCCTCCTCCTCACCCGATCCAGTAGGACTTGGAGTGAGGCATCATTAAAGCTGGGAGCAGCCTTTCCCCTGGGCTGCTCCATGCTGTAATTTTAGCTCCTTTCTGCAGTATCAGTCAGTGGAGGACTGTCCCTTTAAATAGGGCTCCTCCAGCTGACAGCCTACGATGCGGGTGCGCAGTCCGCCCGCTGCGCAGCTTTCCAGCACGAAACCCGGAAGCCAAGGTAAGTGGCTTCAATTTACTTGCGATCGCATGGGGAACCCACCAATTTTACTGGGCGGGATACCCACGCGCCCAGTCGACCCCCCGCTGGCAACCCGCCTCCGTCCTAATATTGGGCCCAAAGTGTCTGCAAAGGGATATTGACAGGTTAACCAAACGGGCAAAAATTTGGCAGATGGAATATAATGTGGGAAAATGTGAAGTCATCCTCTTTGGGAGGAAAAATAAAAAAACAAAATATTATTTGAATGGAGATATACTACAAAATGCTGCGGTACAGAGGGATCTGGGGGTCCTCGTGCATGAAACACAAAAAGTCAACATACAGGCACAGCAGGTAATCCGGAAGGCAAACGGAATATTGGCCTTTATTTCTAGGGGAATTGAGTATAAAAGCAGGGAAGTCATGCTACAACTGTACAGGGTGCTGGTGAGACCACACCTGGAGTACTGCGTACAGTTCTGGTGCCCTTATTTAAGGAAGGACATACTTGCATTGGAGGCAGTTCAGAGAAGGTTCACTAGGTTGATTCCAGGTATGGAAGGGTTGTCTTATGAGGAAAGATTGAACAGGTTGGGTCTATACTCATTGGAGTTTAGAAGAATGAGAGGAGATCTTATTGAAACATACAAGATTCTGAGGGGACTCGATAGGGTAGATGCTGAGAGGATGTTACCCCTCATGGGGGAATCTAAAACTAGGGGGCATAGTCTCAGAATAAGGAGTTGCCTGTTTAAGACGGAAATGAGGAGGAATTTCTTCTCCCAAAGGGTTGTGAATCTTTGGAATTCTTTACCCCAAAAAGCTGTGGAGGCTGAGTCATTGAATACATTCAAGGCTGAGTTAGATAAATTTTTGATCAGCAAGGGAGTCAAAGGATATGGGGAAAAGGCGGGAAAGTGGAGAGGAGGTAAAAATCAGATCAGCCATGATCTCATTAAATGGCGGAGCAGGCTCTAGGGGCCGAATGGCCTACTCCTGCTCCTGCTCCTATCTCGTATGGTCTTATGGTCTCAAAGTTTTTGATCTTGGCTGGGGCTGCTCGGGGAAACACATCGAGCTAAGTCAAGGTGAATTCTCCAAAGTGAAGGAGGGAAGAGTTACAGAGCGAGGAAAACAATTCCATTCTCGCACATCCCCTAAACTCCTATTGTAGACCAGTTCTGACAGCAACTGGCTAAGGGAATGGCGGGGGTAGGGTGGAAATGAATAAATAAAAGGGAAGAAAAGCAAGGAAGAATCCTTGCTCTTAAAGAATTTGCATTTACAAAGCGCCTTTCATGACCTCAGGACTTCCTAAAAGCCCTTTACAGCAAACGAAGTGTTTTTTTAAAAAGTGTATTCACTGTTCTAATGTAGGGAAACGCGACAGCCAATTTATGCACAGCAAGATCCCAAAAGCAGCAATGAGATAAATGACCAGATAATCTATTTATCCCTGATACCAGGAGAACTCCCCTGCTCTTCTTCGAATTGTGCCATGAGATCTTACACATCCACCCGAGGACAAACAGGCCCTCGATTTAACATCTCATCCGAAAGACGGCACTCTCTTGTCAGCGCAGCGCTCCCATAGTACTGCACTGAAGTGTCAGCCTAGATTGTGTGCTCAAGTCTCTGGAGTGGGGCTTGAACTCACACACTTCTGCCTCAGAGAGTGTGCGAGAGTGTTACCTTTGAAGCAATTCTGACATCTGCCTCCTGTTTGCCTATTCCGCTAATCTGCCTAAGTTTTCCGGATTCTTTTACCATCCTCATCCTTTGCCAAACCCTCTAGTTTTTTTTTTGTCATCAGCAAACTTCGAGATTGACCTCCCTATGCCCAAGGTCAAATATCTGTATATACCGAGAACAAAAACGGACCTAGCACTTCAAACACCACACCACTTCCAATCCTTCCCCAGTCCGCGGAACAGCAGCTTACCCTAACTCTTTGTTTCCCAGCCATCGACCAACTTTCTGTCTATGGGACTACATTTCCTCTTATACCATACAATTGAATTTTTGTAAGAAGCCTCGTGATACATCTTATCGAACACCTTCTGAAAAGGTAATGGGCACAATATGTAGTGTCTGAATGGCAACAAATACAAATCAGTTTTACACCTACTTGTGAAGCTTTGTGACCCACTCGACTGTTCAGCACAATCTGAGTATACTCATTCAGTGCTTCCTGGATTTCATCTACTGTGGCCTTCGAATTTTTCTCCAGCACCTGTACAAAATAGAATTACATCAAACCACATTGAAGAAATATTGACAGTATGTTTTTCCTCTCTCTCAGTCCCTTCTCTCTGCCGCCACCGTGCTTCTTCCCTGAGTTGAGATAGTCTGAGCTGTGGTATTCTCCAAGGGCTACTGTCAGTGTATATTAACAGCAGAGTTTACCATACAAATTACAGTAAACTGCAGTGACTTAAACTGCTCCTCCAGTGGCTCAGCAAGTTTACCCACTGTGTACTGGAGATATACAGAACAAGCAGCTCCCAGGTTCAAACTCTGGTCTGTGCTGAGTTAGCGAATCTCAGTCTAGATGGTAACAGGGATATTACAATTGGTATCAAGTACCCAAAGTGAGGGAGAGGAAAACTGGCCAGGACCCCTGGTCCTGATTGATATTCAAAGATCCCAGCTAGAAGTGCACACGTGTGGATTTCAGGTGGAACTTGCTGGAACTCACTGTCCAGGTTCATAAATATTGGATACTTAGACAAGGTATCGGAACCCACCAAGAAATTGATGCCTTCAGGAGAGGGAGGACAATTGGTGAGAAAAGAGAAACAGAATTGTCTTTAATATCCTTTTTGCTTTGCACATTGATTACCTCCAATGGTTCACAACATCCTCAGGATGTCACAAAGCACTTCACAGCCAATTAAGTTACTTTGGAAGTGCAGTCATTGTTGTAACGCAAAAAAATGTGGCAGCCAATTTGCCCAAACCAAGGTCCCATAAACAGCAATGAGATAAATGACAAGATAATCTGCTTCAGTGGTATTGGATGAAGGATAAATGCTGGCCAGGACACTGGGAAAACTCCCATGCTCTTAATAGCACCATGGGATCTTTTATATCCACCTAAACAGGCAGACGGGACCTCAACTTAATGTCTCATTCAAAAAGGTGGCATCTTCAACAGTGCAACACTCCTTCAGTACTGCACTGAAGTGTCAGTCTAGATTCTGTACTCTCTGGAAAGGGGCTTGAACCTACGACCTTCTGAATTGGAAGTGAGAATGCCGCTAAAGAGTGAAAACTGCCACTTAAATTCGCCAAGGAGACTTCCTAATAACTTAATTGAAATCACATTTCTTCAATATCTTACAGGTTAAAAAAAAATGATCTTACAACTGAGAGAAACCGGTTAGGAATGTTCCAAATCAATATAAAGCACTCACCTCGTTCAGTACTTTCTCCACTTCATAAACAGCTTCAATAGCTCCAACATCTACAATTTTTAGCTGATTTAGCAGCAGGTACATCATTAAACGGGGACATGTCAGCATATGGCAATTCATACAGGAGCCTCTTATTATCAGATACAGTTTCTGTGTAGAAAGGCATTTGTTTAAAAACAAAGAAAAAAAATCCTCAAAGTGACACAGAAATGAGAAAAGACCATTCCTCCTATCAAGTCCACTCACTCATTCAGGTCATACTTCAGAATCAGACCTGAACAGTTTTTCATCTTTCCAGTCATAACAATCAGAACTTATTGCTTTTAGATAAACTTAAAATCACAATGAAACGTGGTAAGAAAGGTATGTTAAAATATTTGAAGTTAACTCAAGTTTAAATGAATGAAAAAAATGCTGTAAGACCAGTTAATTTCATGATACAAAATCTTTCTATTATCCATACATGCACTAGCCCTGAAAAAATAAAATGGAACAAAATGATTAAGTACCAAATGGTGCATTTCATATTACAATCTCCAACTGTGCTTCTGCCCTCAATACCACTTTAATTTTAATAAAAAGAACGTGGGACAAAAATGGAGCATTTGGTCTAAAATTTTGCTTGGTATCGGCTTCTTTAATTCTGTTGCGGTACATAAGGGGGTTAAAAATCAGCTACACTCTTAAAAATCAGGTTCCTGCTTAACTCAATACATCGGCTCAGAATTTGTTGTCAAAATAACGGTGAGGCTAATGGCGCTCGCCGTTACATATGCGCAAATGCTACAGCAACTTCAGGGCAGGGGCAGATGTGCGGTTAAACGTGGAAATCCAAAAGGTGCTGTCCGAGATGTGCCGCTCTGCCGTTAGCTTCGCGAAAAAGGCATCTCGCTGTCTGCCTCACCACTGAAGTACATTGAATGGCATGAAGCAGGGCAGATACGAACTAAACTCACCACAGAAAGTTAAGTCAAGTCATTTCAAGTTTATGTACCCTTTTAACGACGTTAATTATTAATAAGTGTTAATTACTGCCAGTCAACCTCTCTGGCATTGAAAATTAACTGTTACAAGTGTGAAGTCTCATTCCTTCAGGTTTTAATTTGTTGGTGGAGATTTTATTTAAATGTAAATTAATTTTTTTAACTTTTCCTTTGTGTCTATTTTTTCTCTTTTAATCCAATCTTTCTTTCCCTCTCTTTATTTCTCTTTCTGTACTTGATTTGACATAGAATTCACCCATTGTAACTTACAATTCCTTCTTAGTCCTTGCACTGTTAATTTCACAATCCTTTAATCTGATTGGTTAAGGAGATACCCAGTTGCTTGCCCTGTTCACTCAGGTCCCAGATGCCCAGTTTCCCTCGCTGCGCCGTTTGCATCTCGAACATCCAGCAACTTTCGACGCAAAATATCATCGAGACGAAACAGGCACGGGCAAGTCTAACAAACGGTGGACGCTGTTCGTTACCCTGCTACAGCAAATTCTGGGCCACTATTGCAATGACTATTCATTTACTTACCAAACAGTTATTTGAAAGAGGAACCAAACCACTCAATTGAAATACGAACATGCTATGCTATTTGTTCAGTTATGTGTCTGATTGGCAGTTTTTAAAATTTAAATTCTGCCCAGCTCTGGTTGCTTGTCTTTTTCAAATCATCCAAATCTATCTGGAACTTTTGATAAGGCAAGAGGCTGTCTGTAATCTTCAATATGAATCTATCTAAAACTTCAAAGCATTAGCTAGCTCGATGCTTCCGTATTTGGTGAGAATATAAAAAGAACAGTTACACACAAATTAAAATTTAGTTTAGTATAGAAGTTGCAAATTATTTGGAGAAACTCTGGAGGGTGTACAGAGTTAGGGATCACCAATTAGAGTAGTTTGGAATTCAGAAGCCAAAATTGGGGTGAAAGTGGCAGTGTTCTGCCTTTCCCTGGTCACTTGGAGGGTGTTAACAGCTATTACAGTAGTCAAGACTTGGAGTCAACATATCCTCTGCTCTACTGCAGTCACTAGCCAAGTTTAAAATGAATCTGAGTCGAAGTGTTGGTGAGCAGAGCAAAGTACCTATTGACTGCAAGGCTGTTACAGTCCACACAATCTCCACTCCAGCTCTAATGTTAAACAGAGCTAGTGACCGGAGCAGAGTACAGCAGGTGTTAGCTTTAAGGTCGGCTGCTCACTTCTTCCATGCTCAGGCAGCCACGGAAAGAGCCCTGGCACTTTAAACAGGCACCTGATTACAATTAAAGTGCCAGTGAGATTAGAAATATAGGTAGCAATTAAAACTGCATTTCACATGATTACTATCCTGAGACTCAAAAACATTTTGGGCAATTAAGCCCGTGATCCCTGGTACCGTGAAATATACCAGACCTAAATATTTTCTGTTTTACAGCAACTCACAGGTGCATCACCGAATCAAAAATTAAGGACAATATCCAGAGACAGTTTCAACTACCTGATAAATGTACATGAGCAGTCAGCATGTCAAAAGAAGAAAGTATATGTGTGAATTACTGATTGTAATACTTTACTGACACAAGGAAATTACAATATGCAACTGTCCACATAGTGCCACTTGGTTACATTTTCTGAACAGATTTCACTGGTGACCTCTTTTCACACCTCCACAAGAACCAGTGGGCAACAGGCTACAAGTGTTTAAATATTCACATTTTGTTAGCTATAAAACGAGTCCTATCCAAAAGGTTAACCTATTGCTCTCTTTATGTTTCAGATGCTGATTGACCTAGAATCATACAGCACAGAAGGAGGCCATTCAGCCCATTGTGCCTGTGCTAGCTCTTTAATACTTCATCAACCCTCTCTGTTATGTATCTGAAGGTCAGCCCTATGATCATAAGTAGCAGTCACTTCCAGATCTTCATCTTACCATGCACTACAAAACTGTAATACGTTAGTTCTATTATTGGGGAAGAGAAAAGATCTGAGAAAACATATAGAATTTAACATATAAAATATCAACAAGATGCCAGTTAGCACTTAGTATTCTCTATTAGACTCAAGAGCCCAGAAATTACTGTTGGTGATATTAACACATATAACTGTTAAAATAGCAGACAGGAATTTCATAGAAAAGCTTTAAGCGATTGTCCACTAAGATTAGCAGCAGTAATTTTTAGGTTTGTGAGTCATTGCACCAATTTGGAATGATGCCCATGTACCAGGGTGCACATGGTGGCAAAAAAGAGTCCCAGAGATTTAGAACCTCCTCTGCTCTTTCGAGGGAGGGGAAATTACCAGCATCGCACAAGTTATTCCTTTGCTGCCAATTGTAATTCCAGCACCTTGAAAAAAAACTAATCAGCTACAGTGGACCAACGTCTGGTAAATTACCAGTGTGTTCTCATACGTCCCCCAAAGCTGAAGTTCCCACTATAACTCTACACACAACAAAACTGGCCATCATCCCTGCAAATCCATTATCCGCTGTATATATTACTCACATAATTGTATCTTTGTCATTATAACAATACTTACATCAAAAAATAGTGGATTATAAACTGGTAGCGGGAGATCTATATGGCCCACGTGTCCAGGGCAATTATTATAATCCTGCGCACAGGTACCACATACTTCCTTGGAATCAGCCGGACCCAACGCCAGATCATACAGACCATTCACTGCTGGGTTGCCCACATTATCCAGGAGATGAGGATTAGTGACTGTCTTTACACTGAGTTTCCTAAGAAAAAAAAAATACAATTTTGAGTTAAACCAAATTAAGAGGTAGTCATTAAATAAGGATCATTAAACTGCTAAATCTATCAAGGTTATCTCCTAATAATTACAACTTAAACTACAAATAATTACAGGAGCAATGCAAATAATTCCAAGACCTTCCTGACAACACATCTACATTTCACAGCATAGGGTCCCAGCATAACGCTATTCAATTGGCGCACAAACTGCATTTATCGCGCTCAGATACCAGAAGATCTTCGTCGACTGGGGTACAACTTCAAAAATGTTTGATTAGACGGAATGTACAGCACAGAAACAGGCCATTCGGCCCACTCCTCTTCATCTAACCCTATCAGCATAACCTTCTATTCCTTCCTCTCGCATGTGTTTATCTGGCTTCCCCTTAAATACATCTATGCTGGTCACCTCAACTGCTCCTTGTGGTAGCGAGTTCCACATTCTAACCACTCTCTGGGTAAAGAAGTTTCTCCCGAATTCCCTGTTAGATTATTCGTGACTTATCTTATATTTGTGGCCCCCAGTAGATGAACTAAACCATTCTCTGATTAATCTGTGCCACAATCATTAGTTTTATTTATTCGTTCATGGGATGTGGGCGTCGCTGGCGAGGCCGGCATTTATTGCCCATCCCTAATTGCCCTCGAGAAGGTGGTGGTGAGCTGCCTTCTTGAACCGCTGCAGTCCGTGTGGTGACGGTTCTCCCACAGTGCTGTTAGGAAGGGAGTTCCAGGATTTTGACCCAGCGACGATGAAGGAACGGCGATATATTTCCAAGTCGGGACGGTGTGTGACTTGGAGGGGAACGTGCAGGTGGTGTTGTTCCCATGTGCCTGCTGCTCTTGTCCTTCTAGGTGGTAGAGGTCGCGGATTTGGGAGGTGCTGTCGAAGAAGCCTTGGCGAGTTGCTGCAGTGCATCCTGTGGATGGTGCACACTGCAGCCACAGTGCGCCGGTGGTGAAGGGGGTGAATGTTTAGGGTGGTGGATGGGGTGCCAATCAAGCGGACTGCTTTATCTTGGATGGTGTTGAGCTTCTTGAGTGTTGTTGGAGCTGCACTCATCCAGGTAAGTGGAGTGTATTCCAGCACACTCCAAGCTTGTGCCTTGTAGATGGTGGAAAGGCTTTGGGGAGTCAGGAGGTGAGTCACTCGCCACAGAATACCCAGCCTCTAACCTGCTCTTGTAGCCACAGTATTTATGTGGCTGGTCCAGTTTAGTTTCTGGTCAATGGTGACCCCCAGGTTGTTGATGGTGGGGGATTCAGCGATGGTAATGCCGTTGAATGTCAAGGGGATGTTGTCCAGGTCTTGCTGCATGCGGGCACGGACTGCTTCATTATCTGAGGGGTTGCAAATTGAACTGTACACTGTGCAATCATCAGCAAACATCCCCATTTCTGACCTTATGATGGACGGAAGGACCTTGATGAAGCAGCTGAAGATGGTTGGGCCTAGGACACTGCCCTGAGGAACTCCTGCAGCGATGTCCTGGGGCTGAGATGATTGGCCTCCAACAACCACTACCATCTTCCTTTGTGCTAGGTATGACTCCAGCCACTGGAGCGTTTTCCCCGATTCTCATTGACTTCAATTTTACTAAGGGTCCCAGTTGTGAGAGTGGCCCAGGAGGAGTACATTTCCTTGCTTCATGTCATGAAAGCAGTTGCTCCCCACCCTTCATTTTCATTGTAAAACCTCTTCTGATAAGTTGGATATCTTCAAATAACTTTTTTTTAAATTAGGTACTTGAGGAAAAGGAGAAATGTAAGGAATCTTACAACACCAGGTTATAGTCCAACAGTTTTATTTGAAAATCACAAGCTTTCGGAGTCACATTTGTCCACCCCAGTCCATCACCGGCATCTCCACATCAGGAAGAGGAGAGACTAAGGAAACGGGGAATTTTTACACTTGGGAAAAGAAGCCTTGGAGAGAAATCTTATCAAGGTTTTCCAGATTCTAAGGGTTGTAGGTAGATCCTGCCCTAATAAATTGTTTGACGTATAACCATAAACTATGTAAAGGATGTGGGTGGGTGAGCATGGGCTCAAGCTCAGAAGAAGATGGTGAACAGTTTAGATTTGACTGCTTCACACCTAAGGTGGTGAATGTGTGAGACTGCTCATTGGATAGAGATGGATTGTGTTAACAAATTTAAAATAAATCTGGATAACTTTTTGGCAAATTAAGATATTCTTTTTTTATTATTCGTTCATGGGATGTGGGCGTCGCTGGCGAGGCCGGCATTTATTGCCCATCCATAATTCCCCTCGAGAAGGTGGTGGTGAGCCGCCTTCTTGAACCGCTGCAGTCCGTGTGGTGACGGTTCTCCCACAGTGCTGTTAGGAAGGGAGTTCCAGGATTTTGACCCAGTGACGATGAAGGAACGGCGATATATTTCCAAGTCGGGATGGTGTGTGACTTGGAGGGGAACGTGCAGGTGGTGTTCCCATGTGCCTGCTGCTCTTGTCCTTCTAGGTGGTGGAGGTCGCGGGTTTGGGAGGTGCTGTCGAAGAAGCCTTGGCGAGTTGCTGCAGTGCATCCTGTGGATGGTACACACTACAGCCAGTGCGCCGGTGGTGAAGGGAGTGAATGTTTAGGGTGGTGGATGGGGTGCCAATCAAGCGGGCTGATTTATCTTGGATGGTGTCGAGCTTCTTGAGTGTTGTTGGAGCTGCACTCATCCAAGCAAGTGGAGAGTATTCCATCACACTTCTGACTTGTGCCTTGTAAATGGTGGAAAAGCTTTGGGGAGTCAGGAGGTGAGTCACTCGCCACAGAATACCCAGCCTCTGACCTGCTCTCGTAGCCACAGTATTTATATGGCTGGTCCAGTTAAGTTTCTGGTCAATGGTGACACCCAGGATGTTGATGGTGGGGGATTTGGCGATGGTAATGCCGTTGAATGTCAACGGGAGGTGATTAGACTCTCTCTTGTTGGAGATGGTCATTGCCTGGCACTTATCTGGCGCGAATGTTACTTGCCACTTATCAGCCCAAGCCTGGATGTTGTCCAGGTCTTGCTGCATGCGGGCTCGGACTGCTTCATTATTTGAGGGGTTGCGAATGGAACTGAACACTGTGCAATCATCAGCGAACATCCCCACTTCTGACCTATACAAGAGAGAGTACAGTATGGTACTTTTTGAACTTTGGAACCAACCAAACAGACTGCCATGATCTTTTCCCTTAGCAATGAGTATGCTTAGAACAATGTTTTCCAAGACAATTAACAAGAAAATATACACATCCAATTAAACATATACTGTATGTGAAGTATCCAATATTAGTGTACAGTACAAATAGGCAAGAAGCCTACATTTTCACTAATTAATGCAACTAAGGGTGCAGTTGAAAGGTTTATTAACAAACAACAACTTGCTTTTAAATAACACCTATAAACGTAGAAAGGCATGGCAAGGCAATTCACATCGGTGACATACTTTATTTCTGCAATAACTACACATAAAATGAAGAGAGAAAACTCATCCATTTGCTCAGCCAGATTTCTGACAATTACAGAAATCCATCACCAAAGGCCACTGAAAAATTGCCAATCATCGCAAAAATTGTATGGGTTATCTCCCATTTCTTGCAGGAAAATTGTGGTCAAATTCACACAGCCACTCTTCTTCCCTGCCCCCGGTTCACACTAGCATTGTCCTTCCCCTGCCTTAACTCATAGAGCGAGTCTTTCATGATTTGTCCTCAGACAACTCCCAGTTGATAATCCTGTTATACGGTCGAACACTGCTACACATCGTGGGCAGCAGTTTCTGATCTTGCAAAACTATGAGATCAGGAATTCCCCACCCACAACATGGAGTGCTGTTCGATCCCCCAGAGGAACAGCATCAGGAGCGGTGGTGCAGGAAGCACTACAGCAGGATATTTAAGGGGAGCACGATTTTCACAGTACGGTACAATTTCTTTGCAGTTGTTGTAATAAAAGTAGCCAGGATTTTCCATTGGCCAATCACTATATTTAAGAGCATAAAATGGGGTCCCACAAAGGAATCAATCAGAACATCAACATCTGTCAGTGTTTCTTTTAATTTGTTCGCAGGATCTGTTCCACACGCGCAGGACTGCATTTTTCCCCCATCCCTAGTTGCTCTGAGGTGGTGGTGGTGCTGGTGCTGGGCTACTTCAGGGGGCATTAAGTATTATGTGAGTCATTGGGTAGGGGGCAGCAGATTCTCTTCCCTGAAGGACATTAGTTTGGTTTTTATGACAACCCAGCAGCTTTTATGATCATTTTCTGCTGCTTGCAAATTACCAATTTCACAATCTGACACGGTGGGATTTGAACTCCCAACTCTGGGTTGCTAGTCCAGTGCGTTTAACGTATCAGCGACATGAGTTCGAAAATAATTACCCAATTGTGAAAAGACAATTGTGAATAATTATCCAATTTTTAAAAAAATTATTCCAGGTTTTTCACCTCCATTGCTGTATCCATTCCACATTTCCACTCTTTGCGTGACGAACCTCCTGATATCAGTCCTAGATTTGCCTTTTATTAGTTTAAACCTGTGACCCCCTTGTTCTCTTCTCACTTTTCCATATCAATTACAGTTATGCATACCTCTATAAGATCACTTCTCAGACATCGTCTTGAAAAGCCCAAGTCTTTTCACAATTGAGACCTCCAAGATTGGAGGTGCGTGTAAAGTAATGGCAACATGGAAATAAACCTAATACATGCCCCCAAGGTTCCATAGTACACACCTATGTACAACCCACAAAGGCAAACAACTGGGATACTATGGCCCTAAGTCATCAGATTCTGAATTTTTCTATTCTTCTTAACTTATCTGTGTTACTATATGAATAAAACACAATTTCTGCAATTTTAGCACTGTTTTCATTAGACTAGCTGACAGTCTTTCAGAAATTAGGTACTCAGGAATGTGGAGGACAGGAGGTCCTAGGAATGTATCAATATTTGCAGAAAATCTTGTAAGCCACTACTTGACAGTCTCTTCAGAAATTACAAAGAAATCCACGCAAGTGATTTCTGTTTACTTAATATGGATTGTGCACTCTCTCTCCCAGTTGGGACACATTCCACTTTAAGTCCCAAAAATTTAGGTGCAGAGTTGAGGTTTACGGGGGGCTCCCTAAGGTACTGCTGGAGTTTAACAGAATAAAACCAGAGTATTGGTAAACTTCCTGATGCTTGTCCAGTTTGAATCACCCTTGCTGCCTCTTGGGTATGACTATTTGGAACTGAGTGGGGAGAAGTCCAGCCCAACATTAACCAGTCGAGCACTCCACCACCAATGATCTGGGCTGGAACACTACAGCTGGTTCAGGTACTGGATTACTGATTCTGTCACAGAAGATCAACTCCGTTACAATTCTAACGCCAGGTACATACATAATCTTGGGGGGGGGGGGTGGGGGGAAGCAACTCAACCCAAAAAAGAAATTCCACTACCTTCATCGGATGCTAATCTGATATGGATTTCTTAGTAATTTCTGTAGAGACTGTCGAGTAGTGGGTTTTCAAACTTTTCTGTAAATACTGATACATTTCCAAGCACCCCCCTGTCCTGCACACTCCTGAGTACCTACCGGTTCTAATTTCGGAAAGACAGCCAGCTGGTTTACAGACAGCACAGTGCATTGCGTTAACAGGAAATATTAAGTGTCAACGCAAACTGACAAACTAATCTGAAACGTTTACTTGGTTAAATAATGGTCTGTGTGTTGTGAGGTGAGCGCCCACAGGCCGGATTGCTCCATGTTGCCCTTCCTTGCCTGCCTCTCAATATAAATACCTGATTTCATCCGCTGAATAAACGTTAAACGAAATGCTTTCCAGGCGTCTCCAGGGGATCTCCTTCCCAACGAGCATTTTTTACGGGTGCATGTGGGGGGAATATAAAGAATTAGTTGAAATATAAACTGTTCAACCTGCAACTTCAGCAACAGCCACCACGTGGGGTGAGGGTGGGTCAGGGCAACTCTCAACATATAGGGGGAATCACACAAAATGTATCAATCCAGTGATTGACACACCCATGAAGAGTGGGTGTAAAAGATGGGACTCGTATTAATGCTGGTGTTTCCTGCGATTTTAGTCAATCCAGTCTTTGTTTAAATTGTTTTTTTTTTAAACATAAACGAGTCGTTTAGGCTCTCCCTAAGCTGCGTGTTGGTAGGTGCCGCTCCTTCCCACAAGGTTGTGCGTTGAGAAGATGGCGGCGCCCTGTGTGCGTGTCTGCCGCCAGCTGGTCGGGAGAGGCGGCGCGGCTCGGCGGCTGGAGAGAGGCGGCAGCGCGCACCGGTAAGGCCGGGGGGGGCTCGGGGCTCGGGGCTCGGGGCTCCGACCATCGGCGCGGGTGGTTGGATGCCCGTTTCACTCCTGCTTCCCACTACCGTCTTTGGCGGCCTGCTGTGTGGGCGGCAGCTGACGCCGACCCGCGGGCAAGTCAGTGACTGTGCGGCGGTAGAGCGGGGCCCGGACTCCGGCTGGTTATCAATGGGCGGCGGAGTGCTCCGTGTGGAATGTTCCGGCGCTCCACGTTCGACTCTGGAACGCTCGGCCCGGGGGGGGGGTGTCCCAGCGCGTGGGCCATTGTCCCAGCGCGTGGGCCATTGTCCCAGCGCGTGGGCCATTGTCCTTGGGCCAGGCGGCGTTCCACGATTAAAGGGGGGGGGGGAGGAGCAGTGGGCGACCTGCCCTGATCTCCACGGGGAGCAGGGGGCGACCTGCCCTGATCTCCACGGGGAGCAGGGGGCGACCTGCCCTGATCTCCACGGGGAGCAGGGGGCGACCTGCCCTGATCTCCACGGGGAGCAGGGGGCGACCTGCCCTGATCTCCACGGGGAGCAGGGGGCGACCTGCCCTGATCTCCACGGGGAGCAGTGGGCGACCTGCCCTGATCTCCACGGGGAGCAGGGGGCGACCTGCCCTGATCTCCACGGGGAGCAGGGGGCGACCTGCCCTGATCTCCACGGGGAGCAGGGGGCGACCTGCCCTGATCTCCACGGGGAGCAGGGGGGCGACCTGCCCTGATCTCCACGGGGAGCAGGGGGCGACCTGCCCTGATCTCCACGGGGAGCAGGGGGCGACCTGCCCTGATCTCCACGGGGAGCAGGGGGCGACCTGCCCTGATCTCCACGGGGAGCAGTGGGCGACCTGCCCTGATCTCCACGGGGAGCAGGGGGCGACCTGCCCTGATCTCCACGGGGAGCAGGGGGCGACCTGCCCTGATCTCCACGGGGAGCAGTGGGCGACCTGCCCTGATCTCCACGGGGAGCAGTGGGCGACCTGCCCTGATCTCCACGGGGAGCAGGGGGGCGACCTGCCCTGATCTCCACGGGGAGCAGGGGGGCGACCTGCCCTGATCTCCACGGGGAGCAGGGGGCGACCTGCCCGGGTCTCCACGGGGAGCAGTGGGCGACCTGCCCTGATCTCCACGGGGAGCAGTGGGCGACCTGCCCTGATCTCCACGGGGAGCAGTGGGCGACCTGCCCTGATCTCCACGGGGAGCAGTGGGCGACCTGCCCTGATCTCCACGGGGAGCAGTGGGCGACCTGCCCTGATCTCCACGGGGAGCAGGGGGGCGACCTGCCCTGATCTCCACGGGGAGCAGGGGGCGACCTGCCCTGATCTCCACGGGGAGCAGTGGGCGACCTGCCCTGATCTCCACGGGGAGCAGTGGGCGACCTGCCCTGATCTCCACGGGGAGCAGTGGGCGACCTGCCCTGATCTCCACGGGGAGCAGTGGGCGACCTGCCCTGATCTCCACGGGGAGCAGGGGGCGACCTGCCCTGATCTCCACGGGGAGCAGTGGGCGACCTGCCCTGATCTCCACGGGGAGCAGTGGGCGACCTGCCCTGATCTCCACGGGGAGCAGGGGGCGACCTGCCCTGATCTCCACGGGGAGCAGGGGGCGACCTGCCCTGATCTCCACGGGGAGCAGTGGGCGACCTGCCCTGATCTCCACGGGGAGCAGGGGGCGACCTGCCCTGATCTCCACGGGGAGCAGGGGGCGACCTGCCCTGATCTCCACGGGGAGCAGGGGGCGACCTGCCCTGATCTCCACGGGGAGCAGGGGGCGACCTGCCCTGATCTCCACGGGGAGCAGGGGGCGACCTGCCCTGATCTCCACGGGGAGCAGGGGGCGACCTGCCCTGATCTCCACGGGGAGCAGGGGGCGACCTGCCCTGATCTCCACGGGGAGCAGTGGGCGACCTGCCCTGATCTCCACGGGGAGCAGTGGGCGACCTGCCCTGATCTCCACGGGGAGCAGTGGGCGACCTGCCCTGATCTCCACGGGGAGCAGTGGGCGACCTGCCCTGATCTCCACGGGGAGCAGTGGGCGACCTGCCCTGATCTCCACGGGGAGCAGGGGGCGACCTGCCCTGATCTCCACGGGGAGCAGTGGGCGACCTGCCCTGATCTCCACGGGGAGCAGTGGGCGACCTGCCCTGATCTCCACGGGGAGCAGTGGGCGACCTGCCCTGATCTCCACGGGGAGCAGTGGGCGACCTGCCCTGATCTCCACGGGGAGCAGTGGGCGACCTGCCCTGATCTCCACGGGGAGCAGTGGGCGACCTGCCCTGATCTCCACGGGGAGCAGTGGGCGACCTGCCCTGATCTCCACGGGGAGCAGTGGGCGACCTGCCCTGATCTCCACGGGGAGCAGTGGGCGACCTGCCCTGATCTCCACGGGGAGCAGTGGGCGACCTGCCCTGATCTCCACGGGGAGCAGGGGGCGACCTGCCCTGATCTCCACGGGGAGCAGGGGGCGACCTGCCCTGATCTCCACGGGGAGCAGGGGGCGACCTGCCCTGATCTCCACGGGGAGCAGTGGGCGACCTGCCCTGATCTCCACGGGGAGCAGTGGGCGACCTGCCCTGATCTCCACGGGGAGCAGGGGGCGACCTGCCCTGATCTCCACGGGGAGCAGGGGGCGACCTGCCCTGATCTCCACGGGGAGCAGGGGGCGACCTGCCCTGATCTCCACGGGGAGCAGGGGGCGACCTGCCCTGATCTCCACGGGGAGCAGTGGGCGACCTGCCCTGATCTCCACGGGGAGCAGGGGGCGACCTGCCCTGATCTCCACGGGGAGCAGTGGGCGACCTGCCCTGATCTCCACGGGGAGCAGTGGGCGACCTGCCCTGATCTCCACGGGGAGCAGTGGGCGACCTGCCCTGATCTCCACGGGGAGCAGTGGGCGACCTGCCCTGATCTCCACGGGGAGCAGTGGGCGACCTGCCCTGATCTCCACGGGGAGCAGTGGGCGACCTGCCCTGATCTCCACGGGGAGCAGTGGGCGACCTGCCCTGATCTCCACGGGGAGCAGTGGGCGACCTGCCCTGATCTCCACGGGGAGCAGTGGGCGACCTGCCCTGATCTCCACGGGGAGCAGTGGGCGACCTGCCCTGATCTCCACGGGGAGCAGGAGTCGGCAGTATGGCCCCTCAAGCCTGTCCCGCCATTCAATCAGATCATGGCTGGTCTTCGACCTCAACTCCACTTTCCCGCCTGATCCCCATATCCCTTGATTCCCCTAGAGTCCAAAAATCTATTGATCATTGCCTTGAAAGTACTCAATGATTCAGCATCCACAGCCCTCTGGGGTAGAGAATTCAAAAGATTCACCACCCTCTGAGTGAAGAAATTCCTCCTCATCTCAGTCCTAAATGGCCGATCCCTTATCCTGAGACTATGACCCCTAGTTCTAGACTCTCCAGCCGTGGGAAACAGCCTCTCTGCATCTACCCTATCAATCCCTCTCAAAATCTTATGTTTCAATGCAATCACCTCTCATTCTTCTAAACTCCAGCGGGTATAGGCCCATTCTACTCAATCTCTCCTCAGAGGACAACCCTCTCCCTCTTCATTACACCAGCTCTAAGGCAAGTATATCCTTTCTTGGGTAAGGAGATCAAAACTGTACACCGTACTCCAGTTGTGCTCTCACCAAAGCCCTGTACAAATGAAGCAAAACTTCCTTACTCTTGTACTCCAACCCCTTTGCAATAAAGGCCAACATACCATTTGCCTTCCTAATTGCTTGTTGTAGCTGCATGTTACCATTCTGTGTTGTGTACAAGGACACCCAAATCCCTCTTTTTTTAAAAAAAACCTGTTTTCTATTCTTCTCAAAGTGAATGACCTCACATTTCCCCACATTATGCTCCATCTACCACCTTCGTGCCCACTCACGTAACCTGTCGATATCCCTTTGCGGCCTCTTTGTGTCCTCCTCACAGCTTACTTTCCGAACTACCTTTGTATCATCAGCAAATTTGGATACATTACCCTCGGTCCCTTCATCTAAGTCATTAATAGCTGAGGCCCAAGCACTGATCCTTGTGGCACCCCACTAGTTACAGCGTACCAACCTGAAAATTACCCGTTTATCTCTACTCTGTTTTCTGTCCGTTAACCAATTCTCGCTCCATGCTAAAATATTAACCTCAAGCCCTTATCTTGTGTAACAACCTTTTCATGTTTTCAAAAGGCATTCGTATCCACTGGTCCCCCTTTACCTACCCTGTTAGTTACATCCTCAAAAAGCTCTAATAGATTTGTCAAACACGATTTCCCTTCATAAAACCATGTTGACTCTGCCTAATCATATTATGTTTTTCTAAGTGTCCTGTTACCACATCCTTAATAATGAATCCAGCATTTTCCTCACGACTGATGTCAGGTTAACTGGCCTATAGTTCCCTGTTTTCTCTCTCCCTCCTTTCTTGAATAGTGGTGTTACATTTACTACCTTCCAATCTACTGGGACCATTCTGGAATCTAGGGAATTTTGGAAGATCACAACCAATGCATCTGCTATTTTTGCAGCCACCTCTTTTAGCATGTAGGCCATCAGGTCCAAGGGATTTGTTGGCTTTTAGTCCCATTAATTTCTCCAGTACTTTTTCTTTACTGATATTAATTACTTTCAGTTCCTCGCTCTCATTAGACCCTTGGTTCCCCACTATTTCTAGTATGCTTTTTGTGTCTTCTACTGTGAAGACAGATCCAAAATATTTGTTTAATATCTCTGCCATTTCTTTATTCCCCATTATAATTTCTCCTGTCTCTGCCTCTAAGGGACCTATGTTTACTTTTGCTACACTCTTCCTTTTTATATGCTTTAGAAGCTCTTACAATCTGTATTTATATTTCTTGCTAGTTTAATCTCATTCTGTTTTCCCCCTCTATCAATGTTTTTGGCCATCCTTTGCTGGTTTCTAAAACTCTCCCAATCCTCAGGCTTACTACTCTTCTTGGCACCATTATATCCCTCTTCTTTTAATCTAATACTATCCTTAATTTCTTTAGTTAGCCACACATGGATCACTTTTGTTGAATTTATATTCATTGAGAATTATGAAATATTTCTTTAAATGTTTGGCATTGCTTATCTACTGTCATATCTTTTAATCTAATTTCCCAATCTACCTTAGCCAACTCTCCCCTCATACCTATGTAATTGGCTTTGTTTAGGTTTAAGTCTCTAGTTTTGGACTTAAGTACATCACTCTGAAAGTCAATATGATCACTCTTCCCCAGAAGATCCCTTACTATGAGATTACTAATTAACCCTGTCTCATTACACAAGACAAGATCTAAAATAGCCTGTTCCTTGGTTGGTTCCATGACATGTTGTTCTAGGAAACTGTCTCGAATGCATTCCATAAACTCGTCCTACAAACTATTTTTGCCAATTTGATTTGCCCAGTCTATATGAAGATTAAAGTCCCCCGCGATCATTGCATTACCTTTGTTACAAGCTCCTCTTATACTGTTGGACAGAACATTAATCAAGAAATAAGTACCGTTAGGAGGCCTGTAAACTATTCCCACCAGTGTTTTCTGCCACTTGTTATTTCCTATCACTACCCATATTGATTCTACATCTTGATTTTCTGAGCCACGATCCTTTCTCACTACTGTCCTTATGTCATCCTTTATTATTAGGGCTACCCTTCCTCCTTTTCCATTTCGTCTGCCTTTTCGAAAAGTCCCCTGGAATATTTAGTTCCCAACCTTGGTCAACTTGCAACCATGTCTCAGTAAAGGCTACTAGATCAAACCCATTTATCTCTATTTCTGCCATTAATTTGTCTGTCTTATGAATACTTCGTGCATTCAGATAAAGTACCTTTAATTTTAACTTTTTACTATTTTTCCCTGATTTGACCCTATTCACTGATGCACTATTACCATTAAATTCTCTGTCCCTTCTTGACACACTCTGCTTATCTTTACCCAAACCACTACACTGCTCTATGGCCTTGACTTTTCTCTTTAGATTTACAAATTTCCCCTTACCTGAACTTTTTTTTCCCCCCCCCCCCCAACCTTTTTTTTTTAGTTTAAAGCCCTATCTACAGCCCTAGTTATTTGATTCATCGAGGCACTGGTCCCAGCCCTGTTTAAGTGGAGCCCGTCCCAACGGAACAGCTCCCTCTTTTCCCAGTACTGGTGCCAGTGCCCCATGAATCGAAACCCCTGTCTCTCACACCACTCTTTGAACCACGCATTTAACTCTCTGATCTGTTTGACCCTATGCCAATTTGCGTATGGCTCAGGTAGTAATCCAGAGATTATTATCTTTTGAGCTTCTGCTTATTAATTAGGACCCTAGCTCCTCAAACTCCCTCAGCTAAACATCATTCCTAGTTCTACCTATGTTGTTGGTTCCTACGTGGGCCACGACAACTGGATCCTGCTCCTCCTGCTCCAAGTTCTTTTCATGCTGTGAGGAGATGTCCTTAACCCTAGCACCAGGCAGGCAACACAGCCTTCAGGACTCCTGGTCATGGCTGCAGAGAACAGTATCTATCCCCCTGACTATTATCCACTACCACATTCCTTTTTACTCCCCCCCCCCCCCCCCCCCCCCCCCGAATGGCCTCCTGTACCTCGGTGACTAGGTCAATTTGCCATCTTCCCTGTTCTCATCCACACAGGTAGCAAAGTACCTCGTACCTGCTGGACAAGGTCAAAGGCTGAGGTTCCACCATCACTGCATCCTGGGTCCCCTCACCTGCCTCACTCGCAGTCACACCCTCCTGTCCCTGACCACTGACCAAATCTAAACTAATACCTAACCTCAAGGGTGTGCCTGCCTCCTGGAGTGTCCAGATATCTCTTTCTCCCCCCCCACTCCCTGATGCGTCGCAAGGCCTGCACCTGGAACACCAGCTCAACAGCTTTGAGCCAAAGTTCCTCGAGCTGCAGACACTTACTGCTGATGTAGTCTCCACCAACTCCCACATGCTACAGTTACAACACTCCACCTACGCTGCCATCTCTATCTAACCCTGTTTTATGTATTCAATTAACGTTTTTATTCTCTCAATATTTTTAGTTTTATTAACTAGTTTATCTAGTTTAACTTAATTCAATAAAGTTATAGCTTCCTAGCTCTTAGTTTAAACCACTGTCCTAGGCTTAGAGAGCAAAAAAAACCACATACTCACCAACAAATCACCTACCTGCTGCCCTGTCACGTCACTCTTTGATTATTTTTTTCTCTTTCTCCGCTGCCGTGCTTTATGGCCCCCCCCACCCACCCGGGGCGCTGCGCTTTAATCAATGAGACTGATTGCATTGGGGTGATCCTAGAGCATAGATCCTAACAGCTACAGTGCATCAGGTAAATAACATTATACTTGTAGATAGTGATGGTAAACAAATTCACTCCGGAGTGCACTACCGTCCAGGTTACTTTGTGCACAATGGGACTTTTTAGTTCACGGATTGCATGGCCTTGCCTGTAGAATTTGGTTTCTTGATTATTTATTCTACATATCCACTACTCTGAAGGAGAAAGCAGAGTAATTCCTCGTGAGTTCTTGTCTTAATTAGCACTTGTCTATTTTGTATTTGTGTACACTATTTCTACGTTCATATTTCAAATTAAATAGGAATTAACCTTAACCCAATAACCTTTACGTTATCTGTGCTTAGCATTATGAAAACACATTTAGCTCTGAGTCTCTTTTTGTAACAATTCCAGAATTATTTTTGTCAATCTTTGAACCCAATGCAATGCATCAATGCCCTTTTTAAAATCATAGAAATTTCACCCCTGGAAGCACTCATTTAGCACTCCTGTGTCGATGCTATCCGATCTAATTTCTTTGGTCTTTCCCATACCCTTCAATATTTTTCTAGAAATGTTTATCAAATTCTCTTTTTAAATGTCATGATTGACTTGGCTTCATAACCATTTGTAATGTATTTCATATTCTGATCATTTTTGGTGAAAAAAAAATTCTTTTTAATGCTTTTGAAGGAATAGTGCCCAAAACCAGAAGTGAGGATTGAGTTTTAGTCCAGATATTTTTCTTCGGTTCAGAGTCTCGGACTATTGGTGAGCCCTTAGTCCCTATGAGCCATAGAGAACATGCAGCTTATTTACCAGGGGTGGGAAGCTGTAGTTATGAGGAGAAAACTGGACGGTAGGATTAGTTTTGGATTGCTCCAGCAAAGAGCTGACACAGACACAATGGACCAAGTGGCCCCCTGCTGTGGCTTAGTTCTATCTATGATGTGGAGATGCCGGTGATGGACTGGGGTTGACCATTGTAAACAATTTTACAACACCAAGTTATAGTCCAACAATTTTATTTTAAAATCCACAAGCTTTCGGAGGCTTCCTCCTTCCTCAGGTGAATGTGGAAATGAAATCCTCGAACCTCTCGCATTTATAAATCACAGAACAATGCCTGGTGATTACAGATAGTCTTTTCAACTGCCCGTTGTCAAGGCAACCAAAGTGTTCAGACAGATAGGTGTTACCTACAAGGCCACCAAATATACAAATGGCCAGAACAGATGTGGTGGAGATGCCAATTAAAAAAACAGAGCGAGAGAGGCAGAAACATAGAAACATCTGGAAGGAAAAGACAGCAATTGACCCGTTATATTAAAAACAGATAACATTTGTTCGCTGGTGGGGTAACGTGTAGCGTGACATGAACCCAAGATCCCGGTTGAAGCCGTCCTCATGGGTGCGGAACTTGGCTATCAATTTCTGCTCGATGATTTTGCGCTGTCGAGTGTCTCGAAGGCCGCCTTGGAGTACGCTTACCCGAAGATCGGTGGCTGAATGTCCTTGACTGCTGAAGTGTTCCCCGACTGGGAAGGAACCCTCCTGTCTGGCGATTGTTGCGCGGTGTCCGTTCATCTGTTCACCATGGACTACTCCTCAGAATCAGTTTCTTTCTTGGACACACGAATCTCCATCAAAGACGGGCACCTCAGCACCTCACTCTACCGCAAGCCCACGGACAACCTCACGATGCTCCACTTTTCGAGCTTCCACCCTAACCACGTCAAAGAGGCCATCCCCTATGGACAGGCCCTGCGAATACACAGGGTCTGCTCAGACGAGGAGGAACGCGATGGACACCTACAGACGCCCTAGTAAGAACGGGATATGACGCTCGACTCATCGATCGACAGTTCCGACGGGCCACAGCGAAAAATCGCATAGACCTCCTCAGAAGACTAACACGGGACGCAACCAACAGAGTACCCTTCGTCGTCCAGTACTTCCCTGGAGCGGAGAAACTACGCCATGTTCTCCGCAGCCTTCAACATGTCATCAATGACGACTAACAGCTCGCTATGGCCATCCCCACGCCTCCACTACTCGCCTTTAAACTGCCACCCAACCTCAAACAGACCATTGTTCGCAGCAAATTGCCCAGCTTTCAGGAGAACAGCGTCCACGACACCACACAACCCTGCCACGGTAACCTCTGCAAGACATGCCAGATCATCGACACAGATACCACCATCACACGAGAGGACACCATCCACCAGGTGCATGGTTCATACTCCTGTGACTCGGCCAACGTTGTCTACCTCATACGTTGCAGGAAAGGATGCCCCAGAGCATGGTACATTGGCGAGACCATGCAGACACTGCGACAATGGATGAACGGACACCGGGCAACAATCGCCAGACAGGTGGGTTCCCTCGCAGTCGGGGAACACTTCAGCAGTCAAGGACATTCAGCCACCGACCTTCGGGTAAGCGTACTCCAAGGTGGCCTTCAAGACACTCGACAACGCAAAATCGTCGAGCAGAAATTGATAGCCAAGTTCCGCGCCCATGAGGACGGCCTCAACCGGGATCTTGGGTTCATGTCACGCTACACATTACCCCACCAGCAAACAAATGTTATCTGTTTTTAATATAACTGGTCAATTGCTGTCTTTTCCTTCTGGATGTTTCTATGTTTCTGCCTCTCTCGCTCTTTTTTTTAATTGGCATCTCCACATCATCTGTTTTTTTTAGTTCTGGCCATTTGTATATTCGGTGGCCTTGTAGGTAACACCTATCTGTCTGAACACTTTGGTTGCCCTGACAATGGGCAGTTGCAAAGACTATCTGTAATCACCAGACATTGTTCTGTGATTTTATAAATGCGAAGGGTTCAAGGATTTCATTTCCACATTCACCTGAGGAAGGAGGAAGCCTCCGAAAGCTTGTGGATTTTAAAATAAAATTGTTGGACTATAACTTGGTGTTGTAAAATTGTTTACAATAGTTCTATCTAGGCAACGAACCCAGGCATCGAGCAAAAAAGTGTTAGCTTGGTTTAGTGGTAGCACTCTTATTTACAGATCCTAATTTGATTTTACTAATTTTGTTTGACAGGAATTATTCCACAAGTGCTTTTCTGTGTCAGTTCACTGCACCCAAACAGACAGGTAACTTATTTTTCTCATTTCTGGTAGTTTTGATGCAAGTCCCAATTGTCTGGGCCAACAGAATCATTTCTGGCCATGTACTATACTGCCAAACCTTGCTGGGAAATTCACTGTTGTGTTTGTGCTTTTAAGGTTCTGCAGAAGAAATAGTCATTCCAAGGAAGAAAAGTTGGTAAGTGCTTTATTTTCTAATGTTACTTTCTACTAGGCTCAGCCAAAGTATTCTATATATAATAATTAAACACTGTGGGAAGATGATTGGTGATATAGTTATTTGGTGGGTGTTAGTGATGATTCACAATATGTCTTTCAATGTTCCCACTGAAATTTCAATATATCCATAGATGTACTTTGTTTGGAGATTGTATTGTGAGCTATGTAATTGTAGGGTGCAGTACGAGTGAGTGGTTCCAGGTATGTCACTGATGGTGAGCAGTTTGACCTGATGAATTAAGAATGTAGTACAAGAACAATACTTACATTCATACTGCATTAAAATGTTTCAAAGTGGTTAGAATATGAAACTTGCTACCACATGAGTAATTGAGGTGAATGACAGATGCGTTTAAGGGGAAGCTAGATAAGTACATGAGGGAGAAAGAATAGGATGGGAGAGATTTGCGTGGAGCATAAACACCGGCATAGACCAGTTGGGCTGAATGGCCTGTTTCTGTAAAGGGGGAACTAGTACAAGATTGCTGAAGTATTAAAATTGCTGACTTTGATTTTTTAATTGGCTAATATTCAGCCAGTACTGTCATTTTTTTTGTTTCCTAGGGACAAGTTAGCAGTCCTTCAAGCTCTTGCTGCTACAGTGAACAGAGTGGGTATTTCATTTTAATATTTTTTAAAAAGATCAGTACTAGAAAGAAGCTTTGTTCTGTGTGCCTAGAGATGTTCAACGTGTTTGCTTTGTTCCACAGGACCACACAGCTGCACATTACAGGTTCCAAGATGACCCGTACCTCATTCCCAGGACATCACCTGAGTTTGTAAGTACTCCAGTGAGGTAACCTTGTTCTACTACTTTACATGTTGCACTTGAGCCGCCTTGTGCTTATGACTATGCCCCTATCAAATCTGAGTCAAAGAACCCAACAACGTTGAGTGATTAGAATTCAGCATTGCATATGGGCTGAGTGGCAATCAACTGCAAGGCTGCAATTCATCTAAAAACCTCAGGAGCCTGTCAGACTGTTAACTCGTGTTCTGAGCCCATTTGATTGAACTGTGTGCCATAAAAACTAAATAGAAGGAAGGTAGTTGTTCAGGTAGCCAAAAGAAAACTGCTTTTATATGAATCTCATCTCGTGACATTTGAAGACATGGCCATTTGCCAGCACACTGCTGCTAGACAACTAACCTACCAACCTTATTTTTTTGACCGTTGATATACCCAGTATTTGTGTCATAAAGTCCTAATGGAGATTTGTATAACGTATCTCTTACCGAAACGTGTTACCTAAAGTGGATATATTTAGCCTTCTAAGGTATAGGTATATGTTTAAATGAGGATTTAAGTCATGTTACATGATGGGTGCTAATGAAAAGGAGGTTCAAGGATGGAAGTGAAAATGCATTGAAAGATTAGCACAGCTTAGGGTTTTCACACTTTGCCCTAGTGCATTTCAATAAGGTGATGGGGCTTCTCGGTTGGGCCTGATCAGAAAGCTGGAAACACTTTGGATTATCATGTAGTTACTTTTCTAAACTCCTTGGATGACCTTAGCCAAGTTGCGTAACTCTCAATGTAAATCTGAATTTATTTTCCATCTCTTGCAGCGACTGTACTCATTGTCACAGGAGTCTGGGTGTAACGCTGCCAAGTATATTGTTAACACCTATCCCAACCTTTTCCAAAAGGATTTTGCTGAACCTTCTATACCAGTGAGTTTTATCCTTCCTTTTGTAAATACATAGAATTACATAGAATGTACAGCACAGAAACAGGTCAAACCCTGTCATAACCTTAAAGACCCCTACCAGGTCACCCCTCAGTCTTCTCTAGAGAAAAGAGCCCCAGCCTGTTCAATCTTTCTTGATGACCAGAAATGTTCACACAACACCAAATGTGGTCTAACCAAGGTTCTGTACAAGTTTAAGATAACTTCTCTGCTTTTCAGTTCTATCCCTCTAGATATGAACCCCAACGCTTGGTTTGCTTTTTTTATGGCCTTATTAACCTGTGTCGGTACTATTTAGTGATTTGTGTATCTGAGCCCTCAGATCCCTCTGCTCTTCTTCCTTATTTAGACTTATTATTCACACTTATCTACATTGAAATTCATTTGCCAATTACACACCCGTTCTGCAAGTTTATTGATATCTTCCTGTATTTTGTCGCAGTCCTCCTTGGTATTATGAACATACAAATACGAACATACGCATTAAGAGCAGGAGTAGGTCATTCGGCCCCTCGAGCCTGCTCTGCCATTTGATCAGATCATAGCTGATCTGATTGTGACGTCAACCCCACTTTCCCATCTACCTACTATAACCTTTGATTCCCTTGTTAATCAGGAATCTATCTAACTCGGCCTTAAAAATATTCAATGACCCTGCCTTCACTGCTCACTGGGGAAGGGAGTTCCACAGACTCTCAAACTTCTTAGAGAAAGAAATTCTCCTCATTTCTGTCTTCAATGGGAGACCCCTTATCTTTAAACTGTGGCCCCTAGTTCTAGTCTCTCCCACAAGGGGAAGCATCCTCTCAGCATCTACCCCTTCTGGTCCCCTCAGGATCTTATGTTTCAATAAAAAACATTCTTCTAAACTCCAGTGTATACAGGCCCAACTTGTCCAACCTTTCCTCATGAGATAACATCATCATCCCAGGAATCAGTCGAGTGAACCTTCTCTGAACTGCCTCTAAACCAATTATGTTCCTTCTTAAATAAGGAGACCAAAACTACACACAGTATTCTCGATGTGGTCTCACCAATGCCCTGTATAACTGTAGCAAAACATCTCTACTTTTATATTCCATTCCCCTTGCAATAAATGACAACATTCCCATTTGCCTTCCTAATTATTTGCTGTACCTGCATACTAACTTTTTGAGATTCATGTACGAGGACACCCAGATCCCTCTATACCTGAGTTCTGCAATCTTTCTCCATTTTAAATAATATACTGCTTTTCTATTCTTCCTGCCAAAGTGGACAAGTTCACATTTTCCCACATTATACTCCATCTGCCAAACTTTTGCCCACTCACTTAACCCATCTATATCCCTTTGCAGACTCCTTCTGTCCTCTTCACAACTTACTTTCCTACCTACCTTTGCATCATCAGCAAATTTAGCAACCATACATTCGGTCCCTTCATCCAAGTCATTGATATAGATTGTAAATAGTTGAGGCCCAAGCACTGATCCCTGTGGCACTCCACTCGTTACATCTTGCCAACCTGAAAATGACCCATTCATGCCTACTCTGTTTCCTGTTAGCTAACCAATCCTTTATCCATGCTAATATGTTACCCCCTACACCATGAGCTCTTATTTTGTGTAGTAGCTTTTGATGTGGCACCTTGTCAAATCCAAGTACACTACATCCACAGGATCCCCTTTATCCACGTTACTTGTTACTTCCTCAAAGAACTCTAATAAATTAGTCGAACACTATTTCCCTTTCACAAAGCCATGTTAACTCTGCCTGATTGCATTGAAATTTTCTAAGTGCCCTGCTATGACCTCCTTAATAATAGATTCTAGCATTTTCCCGATGACAGATGTTAAGCTAACTGGCCTGTAGTTTCCTGCTTTCTGTCTCCCTCCTTTCTTGAATAGAGGAGTTACATTTGCTATTTTCCAATCTGATGGGACCCTTGCAGAATCTAGGGAATTTCAGAAAATTAATACCAATGCATCTACTATCTCTGCAGCCACTTCTTTTAAGACCATAGGATGAAGTCTGTCAGGACCTGGGGACCTGTCAGCTTTTAGTTCTAATAATTTTTGCAAAACCCTTTCCCTGGTGATTGTAAATGTTTTAAGTTCCTCCCTCCCTTTCACCTCTTGATTCACAATTATTTCTGGCATGTTATTTGTATCCTCTACAGTGAAGACAGATGCAAAATATCTGTTCAATTCATCTGCCATTTCCTTATTCTCCATTATTAATTCCCCAGACACTCACTCTAGAGGATCAACGCTCACTTTACTTTTTTCCTTTTTAAATACCTGTAGAAACTCTTAATATCTGGTTTTATATTTCTAACTAGCTTTCTCTTGTACTCATTTCTCCCTTCTTATTATTCTTTTATGATGTGGAGATGCCGGTGATGGACTGGGGTGGACAAATGTAAGGAATCTTACAACACCAAGTTATAGTCCAACAGTTTTATTTGAAAATCACAAGCTTTCGGAGGCTTTCTCCTTCGTCAGGTGAGTGACACAGAAGAAAGCCTCCGAAAGCTTGTGATTTTCAAATAAAACTGTTGGACTATAACCTGGTGTTGTAAGATTCTTTTAGTCATTCTTTGCTGTTTTTTTATTCTGTCCAATCTTCTGACCTGCCACTAATCTTTGCAGAATTATATGCTTTTTCTTTCAATTTGATACTATTTTTAACTTCCTTAGTTAGCCATGGATGGTACATCCTTCCCCTGGAGTCTTTCTTTCTCACTGTAATATTAACTATACCCCCTAATTTGGTGTCGTCCACACATTTTAAAATTGTACTTCCAATTCCCAAGTCCAAATCGTTTGTAAATGAAGAACAACGGTGGTTCCAGCACCAATCCTTGTCGAACACCACTTCCCACGTTTTGCCAGTCCGAGTAACTGTCTTTAACCCCTACTCTCTGTTTGTTTTCTGTTTTGTAGCCAGCTTGCTTTCCATTCTGCTACTTGTCCCCTGACTCCACATGCTCTGATCTTAGTCATGAGTCTACAATGCGGTACCTTATTGAAGACCTTTTGAAAATCCAAATATATTACATTGTCTGCATTGCCCTAGTGTACCCTTTCTGTTACTTCAAAGAATTCAATAAGGTTGGTCAAGCATGACCTTCCCTTTTGAAATCCATGCCGACTACTGATATTTTGGGTTTCTAGATGTTTTTCTGTTACATCTTTGAGTAAAGATTCCATTATCTTTCCTATCACTGACGTTAAGCTATATCTATAGTTCCCTGGTCTTGTTCTATCTCCCTTTTTAAATATAGGAATCAAATTAGCTGTCCGCCAGTCCCCTGGAACTTTTCCCTTTTCTGTTGAATTTTTTATATATATATATGTATGTGTGTAATAGTGCCTCTGCTATCTCTTCCCTAACTTTTAATATAAATATATAAGTTGTTGTTCAAAGCAAGTTAGCGAAATGTTTTCTCTTTTAGTGTTTAATGCCAGAGCAATTGGAGCCTCTGATAAATGAAGTGAGTGAGTCTGCCCTGAAAGAACGCATTCAACTCAGGAAAGTGAAAGCTTCCGTTGATCTGTATGACCAACTTGTTCAAGCAGGTAATCTTTTATTTCCATCCCGTGTCCTGTTGCGAAACACTACATAAAGTACATGGCCGTGCTTTCACCTGTACTTAAAGGGGAAGGACGGTCTTGGGAGATCGTTTTTTTGGTTCTGTTGGTAATGTGATTTTTCTGGGATTTGGTGATTCCGGATCATTCCCAGCTCAGTCCGAAGCTCTGGCCTCTACTGAAGTGAATGAAGCAGGCCGATGACACGGATGGGCCCCTCCCCATTACTGATATCACTGGAGTGGCCTTGAAATGGTGGCTCTCTTCACCTATGTACTGTAATTTTAATATGGCTAAGACTTTTTTTTCCACTTAAATATTTAAGGAGAGGATACTTCAAATGGAGAGTACTCCAATCAGACTTTCCTTCCCTTTTTAGACTAATGTGTAAAATCAGTCTCCTGACAATTACTAGATTAGTAATTCCATGCTTTGAGCCCCTCTGCCCCCATGTGTCCCTTTCTCTGTTGAATGGTATGATTCAGACATTTTCACCACAGTCACCAAAAGATAGTGTGTGGCACAGCTTCCTCCATCCTAAATTTAAAGACTCTTATCAACAGCCTAGTAGGAAACTGATGATCTTTACATGTTGCGTCTGAATATCAACTCTGGCTGAGGTTCACCTTCAAACACCGGGCCCAACACTCTGCTGCTGGATGAAAGTGGTCAGCCTGAAGTCACTAATCTTTTGAGGATTCAAGAATACCTGAAATCACCGGATTTGCATTTCTATTTTGTCTTAACAGGGACTCCTGTGTCTCTTGAGACCACCAATAGCTTGTTGGATCTGCTTTGTGTTTATGGAGATAAAGAGCCACCCAGAGAAGATCAACTTGAGCCAAGAGAAGCTGAAGATCAGGTATGAAGAGTGCCACTTCAATAACATGCTGCTGGCTGTTTGCCAATGAGAGTATAACAGGGTTCATAAAAGCAAAAAATCCCCCTTAATTGCACAGTGCTTTCTTTAAAAACACTTCTATAGCATGGGAACTTTGTGCAGTGTAGACTTGGCATTGTCAACTAGTAAAGGATATATTTACTACCCTTCATTTAAAAACTGGGTGAAGATATTTTTTCCTCAATCCTTCTCCGGTTAAGAATGTCAACTTGTCATTTCCACCGGGTGTTTTGAGAGCAGGGGCTGATAATGCGGTAATGTAGAGAGCAATGTTTGAATAGTGACGTTCTGTTTTTAAAGTTGTGTCTGCTTTTTCTTGCCAAGAAGTTACGTACTAATTCTCGCCGATGTGCCCCTTTAGGGCGAGTTGGCCGAGGAGACACAGAAGAGGCGGACGGGCCGTCCACGCAAAGCTTCCGATTTGCTTAGTGTCACCTGGAGGTAAAAGACTAGTGTTTTCGGGAACTATCCAATTAAGCACAGTCATCGTGCCTCTGTGTAGTTGTTGAAAAAAAAATTAAAACTACATCATCGGAACTCGTGTAACTTCTGTCTCTCGGTGGGTTCACAAAACATGCCGATGTTTGTTTGTCGAGTTTAATTTCGGACTCCTGTCAACAGATAAGATTGTTGTCAAACCTTCTTTTGCAGCTTTTCAACCTTTAAAATCTGGGCAGCGAAATGCAGGGCCAGCGAGTTCCGTTTGGCTTTACAGTTTTTGACCTGTTTTACTAACAAAATTCAAAACAATTAAACGAGTAGCAGCTGGGTTCCCCAATGGCTCGCTTGGTAAAGCCTCTGCCAGTATGGTATTGAGCTTTACAAGCCAGGAAGGTTCCAGGGTGGATCCCTACCAGTCAGTGCTGAATTAGCTAATCTCATCTGGAGACATTACAATTGACCGTAACACCCCAGACTAAGAGGAAAAATGAACCCAATTCCCACCCCTGATTGTAATCCAGTGATCCCTGCCAAAGTGCAAGGCGATATTTATCATCCATCCCTAGTTTCCCTGAGGGCATTTAAGAGTTGTGAAAATGACATTCGGCACTTCCAATTCTGGCCTTTGTCGAAAAGATACTCACATGAGTGTTTTCCAAGTCTTCATGAGTACCACGTCTTTTTAATTTTATTTCTTTCCTTAATCTGTTTCATTTGTTTTTTTCTTTAAAAATCCAACAATATTTTGCAAGGGGAGAGAAGTGATGGGGGTCATGTAAGCATTGGCATAGTGTTGTCTTTTTTAGACAAAGTAGGTGTCTGAATCTAAGTGGTTAATAATGACTAGCCCACTGCTCAATCTGAGCTCCAGGGTGAACATTAATGACACAACTAGTGCTGGAAAAAGTCCGAGATCACTTTTTAAAAAGAGTCAACCACATAGCATGGGGCTGAAGTTTTGTGTAGGCCAGAACAGGTAGGGCTGGCAGGTTCCTGTCCCTGAAGGAGACTAATGAACCAGTCGGACTTTTAACAGCAAAGCTTGGGGAGCTTTCAATATTGATCGCAGTCTAGGTTCTCCATGGCCACTGGGATGAGGTCCTGGAGGGCAGCTAGTATTGTAGAACTATTTCTTAACGGAGAAAAGTACTAAACAGGAAGAGACCCATTTCTGCTCATTCACCTGACCCCAACATGAGTTTGTCCCTTCAGGGGAAAAGGGGGTGGGGGGGGTGGATTGATGGGACACAAAAAAAAATCTAGCTGGGCTTTACTGATACTAGAGGTGTTTAACCACCATCTATAAAACATTAGGGCAAAAAAATTGCACCCAAGTGGCTTATCACTGTTGGAGGTGACTGTCTGCATTTATCAGTGATGTGCAATATTTCAGCCTTCGTTTCATCATGCCGATTAACAAACTTACTACTGCTAGTCATGAAGTGTACTAGTTTAAAGTTTTTAAAATCCTGTCATATTTTGCTGGTTATTCCAGTGATGCATTTAAAACCCCACTAAAAACACATGTATATTTGAGATAGTTTAAACTAAAACTTTATATTTTTCCTTCTATTTAGGGAGAACAATAATGCCGAGAGGATATTTAACCTCATGCCTGAAAGGAACGAACGTTCTCTTTGCACGATGATTCGTGGAATGATTAAGGTACCGTTGGTGATCTAACGTACCAGACTCATTTTATAGCATGCATTTGATTTGGAAGTCTAGTTAACTTCTCCGTTTCTGTCTGCTCAGCATGGCGCTTGTACAAAGGCCATCAACATGTACACAGACTTGCTGAACAATCGAATGAAAGGTGAGTGTTGAAAAAATGGTTTTGCTGATTGTATGTGCTCCCTAGATTTTGAGGGTGTACTGTATATACAGTGACTGTAGGTAGACCTGATTGAGGCAAATGGAGTTGTTGGGACATAGTATCATGGGAACAGGGAATAGGCCATTCATCCCCTCAATTCCCCTGTTCCACCATTGAATCCGATCATGGCTGATCTGTACTTGAACTCCATTTACCCACCTTTGATCCATATCCCTTGATACCCATACCTCACAAAAAAAAATCTATCAGTCTCTGCCTTGAAAATTTCAATTGGCCCAGCATCCACGGCCCTTTGGGCCCACTGACCCAGATAGCTGGTGATGGTCACTTAGACCCAAACTTTGTAGATAAAGGAACAGTCGTTTGTTTATAATGTTTTTCAAACCAGTGACCCATATTGGTTGTTGGGTCTGCAGGAGCCACATGAATACTTTTCAAAAATTAAAGATAATGTTAGTGCCTCCACACACATTCCCGATCTTTATTAAATAGTAGGTGTCACTGCTGTACATATGAAGCATTTGCTTTCATTTCCCTTTTACTTATTTTTCTCTCCCTTTCTCCCCCCCCCCCCCCCCCCCCCCAATATTAGTTGAAAGAGAGTGTTAGTTTCATACTAATAGATGCAGAGTTTACTAAAGGAGAGTGAAACTGCTTCATATCTAGGGACCAGGCACACCCTCACAGATGGGGAAAGAATGTGCAGGATTAGTCACCAGTGGCCACATGGAGACTTCAGGGGAGAAAATAAACTTACACAACCTTTTAATGGCACTGTCTGTGGTTGGCTGCTAAGCAGAGTTTATAGCTGTCGGGGACCATTTAGAGAGAATTTGTGGGGGGGCGGGGGGTAGGTATGGTTCTATTGAATGGCTGCATAATCATTCAATGTTATGAAGCCAGGTATATGTTCAAGAAGGCGGCTCACCACCACCTTCTCAAGGGCAATTAGGGATGGGCAATAAATGCTAGCCTCGCCAGCGACGCCCACATCCCATGAATGAATTTTTTAAAAATGTACATTTGCTGGTGTTTTTTTAGTTACCTCATGTCTAACTGGGGCTAGGGGCAGTCTAGCAACAACTATTTTGTCTTAAATTCCTACTTGGCTGGCCCAACTGTGACGTTACTGGAGTGGAGCTTTTGTATGACACATTGTAGAGAACCAGCTTCCTTTCAAACTGCCTCCAACCAGCGGCTCCAAGCCATAAACACCAATAACAAAGGAACAACTGAGAAATTGGAGTACGGCCGCTTGCTTTTATTTAACATTATGGAGCAATTTGATAGTGCAGAGCTTGAAGTCTAGCCTATTAAATCTGTTACCCAAGGGTCAATTTCAACCTGACCCACCCAGCGGTAACCAGGCAGTTTTTAAAAAAAAAAATTAGCAGGTTACTTATCTGCTCAGCTTCTGACTGCTTCCAACAGTTTGTGATGTTAACCTGCAGGGGCCTCATAAATTGATGCAAATCAGAGTCCAATTAAGTCAAAAGGACCCCGTTGCAATTTTAACTGGGGCCTGAGCAGGGAAACCGCCAAGGCTTTACTACAGTGCAGAAACAGGTCTGCAGCTAGGCTGAAGATTTAATAGAGGCGTTCAAAATCATGAAGGGTTTTGTAACTAAGGAGAAACTGTTTCCACTGGCAGAAGGGTCGGTAACCAGAGGACACAGATTTACGGTCGTTGGCAAAAGAGCCAGAGGTGATAGGAGAATTTTTTTTACGCAGTGAGTTATGATCTGGAATGCGCTGGCTGAAAGGGTGGTGGAAGCAGATTCAATAGTAACTTTCAATAGGGGAATTAGATAAATACTTGAAGGGGGAGAAAATTGCAAGGCTACGGGGAAAGCGCAGGGAAGTTGGACTAATTGGACAGCTCTTTAAAAGAGCCGACACAGGCACGATGGGCCGAATGGCCACCTTCTGTGCTGTAACAGTCTATGTATTTTCTTGAACGTTATTGAAATGCAGTTTACTTAATTTGCTTCGTCTCCATTAACAGCGGATGTTCATACTTTTAATGCATTAATATCAGCAGTCCCAGAATTAAAGGAGATGTACAATGAGAAACTAGATTTTATTGTGGTGAGTAGAAACGCAGAACATTAAACTGTCTTTCACTGTCGGGGGCCGATCAATGTGCTGCGTATTTCCAGCGTTCTGTGTCGTTATACGGGTTGGATTTGTCTCGGTGGTGTTTCCGAGGTTGTTGGGGTACTGTGGAGGGAGCAACTGTATCTGACCTTTATACCCATGCCTGATGCTATGTGTTTCACTTCCCAGTCCTGAGATCCCCAAAATAAGAGCCTACTTTGGAAATCAAAAAAAAAATGCCATTCAGCCTAGCGAGCCTACTTGTTCCAATTGGCCAAGTGGAATTGGGATTGTCATGGACTCTTCAACTTACTGAACCTGAGGGAGGTGAATAACCAAAGGGAGAACTTCAAAGAAGGCCCTAATACCACCTCACTCTCCCACCCCAAAATTAACAAAATTGTAGGAAAATTAAGGTGAATTACTGAGCTCTTGTCTCATCCTGATCCTATGAAATGAAAGTTGAGGACATCAGGCTTAATATTAAACCTGCATTATTCAACCCTACTGTTTGGGCACCATTGGAGACAATTCTTTTGGTCTCAATGTGACAAAAGCCATCTTTTCGTGTGCTGTGATGTGCCAAACAAATCGTGCAAATTTCTGTGCTTGCCACATGTATCCTACCTCAGTTTTGCATTATAAGGCGATGAAAATGCTGGCTTCCGAGGGATAACTGATCACTTGCCCTATCTATGTTTGTATTTTTATCTTCAATTCCTTTCATCAATGTGTTGCTGCGGGAATCTTTTAGATCCTGCGCTGGGATGTCGGCCTTTATGATATGGTATTCGTGTTCATTGAGTTCTTTTCCTTTCTTTGAACAGGAACTGCTGAAGCAAATGGCTGAACAAAAGGTGCAGCCGAACTTGTTAACTTTTAACTCTGCTTTAAAGAGTCTCCGAAAGTGTGGTTCAATTGCCAGGGGACTTTCCCTGCAACTAATTAATGAAATGAAATCCCTAAATATTGGTACGTAACTGGGCGTTGTCCTTTTTATTTGTTATCAATGTATCTCAGTATTTATTGGTGTTTATTTTACATGTTGATGCTACAATAATTGAGTGGTAAAAAGCATGACCGTATCTTGAATGCGTGGTACTTTGGACATGGAAGTTTGGACGTAATATCGCCGCTCCTTCAGCATCACTGGGTCAAAATCCTGGAACTCCCGACCTAACAACAGCACTGGGGGAGATCCTTCACCACACGGACTGCAGCGGTTCAAGAAGGCAGCTCACCACCACCTTCTCAAGGGCAACTAGGGATGGGCAATAAATGCTGGCCTTGCCAGCAATACTGATATCCCAAGAATGAATTATAATTTTTTATAAAAGGGTTCCCTAGGCTGAGGAGTTAGTTTGTCTCTGCTGCGATAGCAACTGAGCACTATAAATGACATCGCTGTCCCCAGGCTAGAGCATGAAAATCAGCCACTGTTCCTACTCCTGATTGGTACTCAATGTCCACGTGGGTGTGGATGGTGACGGGATCAGGCTTGGGTGTGAATGTCTTGCCAACATGGGTTTGCTCATGAAGGTTGGGAACCTGGGTGAGACTCCCTCAGTCTCAGCAGACCTCAGAAGTATCTTGAAGAGAAAATTGGGATGGGGGTGGGGGGGAAACAATTGACCATAGCATTGTACAAACTTTGTTCATATTTTCAGGGTGTGGGGAGGGGAATGAATTGGGAGTGAGAGCTGCCTGATATGCCAAACAACTGAGCTGTCTCAAAGTGAATCACATCCTTTTTTTGAAATTGTGAAATGCTTTGTTTGGGAAGTCATAGTAATCTCAGTCTCTGAAAGAGCAAACTCTATTAGGATGGGTGCATCAATATGCACAAATGTATTTCTAGTCTAACTCCCATAGCAGTGCACACAGGCAGTCAAGATCAAGTGCCGTCTTCAGGTGAAGTAGGGTTAGAGGGCAGGGAATAATTGGACCAGGGCGCACAGACGTAATTCAGTCCCTATTTCAAAGTTGTACATTTTGTCCTGATTTTTATCTAATCTGAATTCATATTGTGTTAAATAGAAAAACTTGCAGCAATTTGGACAGCAAAGAAGTAAAGTTGGTCGGAGGGTAGGGTTTTCTCTGCAGTATGAACTGGGGAGCTGGGAGGTGCAAATCTGAGGCACTAAAACATGACCACTGGTGGGAAGGTGTAATTGCACCGTGAGAAGTTTACATAGGAAGTTTCCATTATAAATGGTGACATAGGGATTTGTAATGGGGAAAGTGTGACAAAATATAACAGGAAGTAAGGTTTTGTAGACCTGGAATTGCATGCAGATGTAAGGTTTTTAACGTATTATTGATGTGCACATATAATAAATCTAACTGCTGGCGATGATGATTGGCGCAGGGGTACGGACCTCAGCTGGATAATGGGAGCTGAGTGTGGATGCTTCTTGCTCGGCTTACATGTGGTGGGCTGTTTGAGGAGCGTCTGCACGAGAAAAACGCCTAGGACTGAGCCAGTACGTGACTTGACTTAAAGGAAGTGCCGTCCTAAATTTTTTTTAAACATGATCACTATTAAACTCTTTGAGCTGTTGCGCTGTAAAGATTTTGGTGGCTCGTGTTGTCTTGTGGTCTGTTTGTTTTGACACATCAGGCAGCTCTCATTCCCAGTCCATTTTTTTTTTGCTACAGTTCGCTTGCCTTCAAATGTGAAACATTTTCCAGTTCACATGAGTTCTAACCTTGTCTTTTTTTAAATGTCCTCTTTTAGAACCAAGTTTGGCCACCTTCGATCACTTAATTGGTATATTCTACAAATCTGGTAAGTAAATGCTTGACGCTGGGTCCCAACACCCATGCCAAGGATGAGGGACATCAGTTATGTAAACTATATAAACTAAAAGGTACAATTTTATAAGGGGCGCAGGAACAGAAAGACCATGGAGAATATGTGCACAAATCTTTGAAGGTGGCAGGACAGGTAGAGAAAGCGGTTTTAAAAAAAGCACCCGGGATCCTGGGCTTTATAAATAGAGGCACAGAGTACAGAAGCAAGGAAGTTACGTTGAACCTTTTATAAAGCACTGGTTCGGCACAACTGGAGCATTGTGTCCAATTCTGGGCACTGCACTTTAAGAAGGATGTAAAGGCCTCCGAGGGTGTAGAAAAGATGTACTAGTATGGTTCCAGGGATGAGGGACTTTAGTTACGTGCCTAGACTGGAGAAGCTGGGGTTGTTCTCCTTAGAGCAGAGAAAGTTGAGAGGAGATTTGATAGAAGTAAACCATGAAGGGTTTAGATAAAGTAAATTGAGAAACTGTTTCCATTGGTAGAAGGGTCGAGAACCAGAGGACACAGATTTAAGGTGATTGGCAAAAGAACCAAAGGCGACACGAGGAAACACTTTTTTACGCAGCGAGTAGTTATGATCTGGAATGTGCTGCCTGAAAGGGTGGTGGAAACAGATTCAATCAGGGCTTTCAAAAAGGAATTGGGTAAATACTTGAAGGGAAAAAATTTGCAAGACTATGGGGAAATGGGACTAACTGGATTGCTTTTACAAAGAGCCAGCATGGGCTAGATGGGCTGAATGGCCTTTCTGTGCTGTAACCATTCTATGATTCTAAACACTTGAGTGCAGGCTGGAAACTCTGCTTCTTGGTATGATAAAAATAACCATAACTGGGTAAAAGTGGAACCATTCCTGTTTCTAAGGGGTGCTTTGATTAGTTTACAAGTTTGTGCCTTGAGTTGTGGGTGTAACTGCACTGAAGCCTTTCTTTATTTGTGAGTTAATCCTGTTCAGTGTCCTAAATAATAACGTATTATCCTGGCCAGAATGACGATGATTGGCTAATTGGCATCCGAAGCTGGAGCTCCCTGGATGACTAAAGATGTAGAGATTAAAATGAAACATAAAGGAGTCTTATGACTAACATAAGGTTCATAATACAATAGAGAACCAAGCTGAATACAAAGTACAGAGCAGATCTAAAAAAGGAAGTAAGAGGGGCAAAGAGTGTGAATCTAGATTAGCGGCTAACCTAAGGGAATCCGAAAGTCTTTTATAAACATATAAATAGTAATGGGGTAGTCAAAGGAAGGGTTTGATCGATTAGGCACAAAAAAAGAGGGCCTGGCTGAGGTACTGAATGATTACTTCGCATCCGTCTTCACTAGAGAAGAGGATGCTGCCATTGTAACAGTAAAGGTTCTCCTGGGGTCAGGATTAGGACCACTGCTCTTTTTGCTATATATTAGTGACCTGGACTTAAGTATAGAGGGTATAATTTCAAAGTTTGCAGACGACATGAAACTCTGAAATATGTGGAGGATCGTAACGGATTTCAGGAGGACATAGACTGTTGAAATGGGCGGACGTGTGGCAGGTGAAACTTAACGCAGAGGAGTGTGAAGTGATACATTTTGGTAGGAAGAATGAGGAGAGGCAATATAAACTAAATGGTACAATTTTAAAGGGATATGGGAACACAGACCTGGAGGTGTATGTACACAAATCTTTGAAGGTTGAAGGACAAGTTGAGAAGCCTGCTTTTTTTTTTAAAAAAAGCATATGGGATCCTGGGCTTTATTAATGGAGGCATAGAGTACAAAAGCAAGGAAATTATGCTGAATCTTTATAAAACACTGGTTAGGTCCCAGCTGGAGTATTTTGTTCAATTCTGGGCACCACACTTTAGGAAGGATGTCAAGGCCTTGGAGAGGGTGCAGAAGAGATTTACTATAATGGTGCCAGGGATGAGGGACTTCAGTTATGTGGAGAGATTGGAGAAGCTGGGGTTGTTCTCCTTAGAACAGAGAAGGTTAAGAGGAAATTTGATAGATGTGTTCAAAATCATGAGCGGTTTTGACAGAGTAAATAAGGAGAAACTGTTTCCAGTGGCGCAGGGGTCAGTGACCAGAGGACACAGATTTAAGGTGATCGGCAAAAGTACCAGAGGCAACATGAGGCAACATTTTTTTACGCAGCGAGTTGTAATGATCTGGAATGCACTGCCTGAAAGGGCGGTGGAAGCAGATTCAGTAGTAACTTTCAAAAGGGAATTGGATAAATACATGAAGGGGAAATATTTACAGGGCTATGGGGAAAGAGCTGGGGAATGGGACTAATTGGATAGCTCTTTCAAAGAGCCGACGTAGGCACGATGGGCCGAATGGCCTCCTCCTGCGCTGTACCTACTGTGTTACCGTTTGCTGTAATTTTAGTCATGAGTTCAGAGACTCTGTAAATTGAAACCACAACTCCCGTCCCGCCTCTAACTCATTGGCAGAGAGAGGTGTCAATATTCACCCCTAAATGAATAAACCACGGTGCAGCTTTTAGTGGTTGTGTTAACCTGCTGTTTCGCTAAAGTGACTGCTGTGTGTCGTGGGCTAGTACTTGGCGCAGTTGGCGATGATGAGTGGCGCAGGGGTACAGACCTCAGCTGGATAATGGGAGCTGAGTGTGGGTGTTCTTTGTTCAGCCTACGTGTGGTGGGCTTTTCAAGAAGCATCTGCACGAAAAAAATCGCCTATGCCTGAGCCACTGCAGTGATTTAAAAAAACTAAGAGTCTGAATTCCTTACAAAAAAATGTCATGTGTAATGCTGGTTTTGGTGGGGCGGTGGGTGGTAGTGGCTTTGAAACACTGTACCCCCATTGAGGTTCATGCATCTTGCACAGAACAATGAAAGCTAACGAGCGTGAGTGACTACATCACAAGACGACTGTTCAGGCCCTTTGATTACCGTATACCAATCCTGCAGTGTTTCCATTACGACATGTAGCTGTATCTTAAATGAGTCCAGTGTCCTGGCCATCTCCAACCCGTTGGGTATTGATCACCTTCCTTTGTAAAGAGATACTTCCTGTTATCTGAACTTCTCACCAACTTAACTCTCTCTCTCCCTTCTCAGACAATAGAACATAGCAAACGGTCATGGTTACAGTGTTAAACTTCAATGTGAGCTGAACCTGGCTGAAAGTCTTGGGGCTCAACTTGACACAATCAGTTCATTGCTGACCATAGCCATATTTCTCTGGCTTTGGACAGACTACTACTTTGAAAGACGACGGGCCGAGACTGGGACAAAGGAAGTTTAGATTTGTATCTTTTTAAACTGAAAATACAGCTGCCAATCAAACAGATCTATTCAAACAAAACCCACAGGATGTTTCCATTTAAATGCAAGTGCTCGACTGACTCCCTCTCTCCCATGACACAGATGTAACATCTGTTCTGGAGCTTTTGAAGGGTGGGCCATTTTCTGGGCGTGAACCTAGTTTAAAAGGGGCCATAAATACAAGATAGCCACCAATAAATAAAAGAGGGAATAGGTCTTCACCCAAAGAGTGGAACCAGCTACCACAAGGAGTAGTTGAGGCGAGTAGCATAGATGCATTGAAGAGGCAGCTAGATAAACACACGAGGGAGAAAGGAACAGGAGGGTGTGCTGATAAGGATTGGGAGGAGGTTCGTGTGGAGCATAAACGCCGACATAGACAAGTTGGACCGAGTGGCCTGTTTGTGTGCTGTAAATTCTATGTAATAACAAAGAAAGAAGCATGGTGCGTCCGACAGAAATTCTAACTGCTTCTTCCTGAGCAGATTCCGGTTTTCAAATAATGGGTTCCATTTAAAAGACCTATTAGCCATCTATATGCAATTAGCCTGAGAAATTTAACTTCCTGCATTTTTGACAAACAATTGTGTAAAGTGGGAGGAAAAGAAGTAAAAAATGCATGAACAGCATTTGAAAGAGAAAGATTGTTTAATGTTTTATTGGTGTGGGACCTTTCATCAGAGCTGATGTGTCTTCAAAGTAGGTTGTTCCCTTAAATATAAACAAAAGCACCCGAGTCTGTTTACAGTACTATTCCATTCAGAACCACAATACAAAGAAGTTCTTGATTCCAGCTTAACATTTCTTGGCAAAATCAGCTGTGTGGTTTGACTGCAAATTCAGGGTTTCACCTTCATTGATATAGGTCAAGGCAACGGGCTTAATAGAGAACACATTCTGTACAGATCTTTCTCTGCTTAGAAGATGCCCAGACTTTCCCCTACAGTGTGCTAACGTTTCCCCTTTTATTCTCCCAGCCGCAGCTAACCGGCTACAGACTGACATTATCTTTGAGGTGCTCGATGAGATTAAAGAGAAGCATTTTGTCCCTCGGGATCCTGATGATGGTACGTGAGAAGTAAATTCAGCAACGGTAATTCATCCTGGGGTAGAACTGGAATTATTCAAACATCCTTTTTTTAGTAAATTGGGTAATTTCTTCCATCTGTTTGTTTTAAAGTAACCTGGCTTAGGAACATTGGCCTACTCCTGTTCCTTTCAGCCCCTCGAGCCTGTTCCGCCATTCAATGAGATCACGGCTGATCTATATCCTAATTCCATCCATCAGTCTTGGCTCCATAATACCCTTGGCTAGCAATAATCTATCTCCGATTTAAAATTATTAATTGCATTCTACTGCATTTTGTGGGAGAGTTCCACATTTGGAGGGCTCGGTACTAGGTCCTTTGCTTTTAACGATTTGGACTTAAACGTAGGGGGCATGATTAAGAAATCTGCGCATGACACAAAGATAGGCCGTGTGGTTGATAATGAGGGAAGCTGTAGACTGCAGGAAGATATCAATGGACTGGTCAGACGGGCAGAAAAGTGGCAAATGGAGTTCAATCCGGAGAAGTGTGAGGTTATGCATTTGGGGAAAGCAAACGAGGCAAGGGAATACACAATAAATGGAACGATACTGAGATGTCGAGGAAGTGAGGGACCTTGGCGTGCATATCCACAGATCCTTGAGGGTAACAGGACAGATAAGGTGGTTAAGAAGGCATATGGAATGCTTTCCTTTATTAGCTGAGGCATAGAATATAAAAGCAGGGATGTTGTGCTGGAACTGTATAAAACACTAGTTAGGCCACAGCTTGAGTACTGCGCACAGTTCTGGTCACCACATTACAGGAAGGATGTAATTGCACTAGAGAGGGTGCAGAGGAGATTTACGAGGATGTTGCCAGGACTGGAGAATTTTAGCTATGATGACAGATTGGATAGGCTGGGGTTGTTTTCCTTGGAACAGAGGAGGCTGAGGGGTGATCTGATTGAGGTGTACAAAATTAAGAGGGGCCCAGATAGAGTGGATAGGAAGGACCTATTTCCCTTAGTGGGGGATCAATAACCAGGGGGCATAGATTTAGTGATTGGTAGAAGGATTAGAGTGGAAACGAAGAAAAAAATTTTCACCCAGAGGGTGGTGGGGGTCTGGTACTCACTGCCTGAAAGAGTGGTAGAGGCAGAAACCCTCAACTCATTTAAAAAATATCTGGATGTGCACCTGAAGAGCCGTGACTTGCAGGACTACAGACCAAATGCGGGAAAGTGGGATTAGGCTGGGTGGCTTGTTTCTCAGCCAGCGTGGACACGATGGGCCAAATGGCCTCCTTCTGTGCTGTAAATGTTTTATGGATTTATGACTTTACCGCCCTTTGTGTGAAGAAGTGATTCCTAACTTCTCTCTTGAATGGCCTGGCTCTGATTTCAAGTTATGTCCCCTTGTCCTAGACACTCCACCAATGGAAAAAGTTTCTCTCTATCTACCCTATCAATTCCTTTCAAAATCATATTAAAAAATCTCAATCAAATCACCCCTTAACCTTCTATGTTGCAGGCTTGTTCCAGAACTGTTGATTGAGCTGTGCAGCAAAACATTGCCGTTTAACAGCACTTTCAGCAGGTTTTATTCAGTTGTCCAACATTAATAGAACACTTTCATCTTTCCTCCTCTTCCTGTGCTTGTCCCTTGGTAGGGGGGCAAAATGGTACTACACTAATCTAAACATTTTTCTAAACGTGGTATCATAAAATCAGATGCCTGTCGCAAGATTTCATAACTTGCAAACCTGGAGGCTATGACCCTATATACCTTTTTTTTAAAAAAAAATCAAATGGGTTTTATGCAGTGGTCATGTTTAGCGATTGTTGGTGCCATATCACTGCCTGCTATGTGCCTTAGGCTGCACTACATTGTAACTGGATCAATACTATCGCTCAGGATACTTACTGCTAACCGAGACTAGGCCACTGAGGTTGAAAAGAACAACTGAGGTAAATGGGGAAGTGGCAATTAGATGATACGAGACATGAAGATTGCAGGAGAAGGGAATAGTGGGGGCAGGGATAAGGTTCATGGGATTGGAAATAAAGGTAGGAAACTACAATTGGCTTTGATTTTTTTAATGCAGCGAGGATCTCCAAGAAGGAAGGGCGTGTATTTAAAGATTAGAAGGGACGAAAGAGAAACGTTCATGTGCACTGACCGGTATCGATTAAAGGTGAGGAAAAAGTGCAATGGGAAATGAAGAGTTGGAGGCTAGAGGGGAGAGGGGAATTGCCTATCAGATGAAAAGCTATCAAATGAGTGGTAGCAAAAATACTCCTAACATCACAGTGGTGAGGTGTGTTTTTATAGGGTAAATTGTACAAGGTGTGCTGCTGAAGTACCAGCCTGGCTCAGTTGGTAGCGTTCTCACCTGTGAGTAAGAAGGTTGTGCATTCAAGCCTCACTAGGAAATTGGCACTTTAATACAGTACTGAGGGCATGCTGCATTGTGGAGGTGACATCGTTTGGGTGTGCCGTTAAAGAGTTCCCACCTATCTGTTCAGGTGGACGCAAAAGATCCTGTGACACCATTTGGAGAAAAGTTCTACTGGTGTCCTGTCCTGCCCAGTGTTCCTCCTTCAACTAACTCCACTAAAAATAAAACCGGTCTTGTTTTCTTTCTCCACAGTGTATTTCTTTACCAGTGCTATGAGGCTGGTAAGTATTTCTCTTTCTGATGTATTTACACTTGCATGAATAAAGCAGTGGTTTCTTCCTCCTTTTCATTTTTAGTGGTTGACTGGTCCGTGCTGCTGTTAATGTATCTCCCCTAACTGCTGCCAGTGTACAAAGAAAAATTGTAAAAAGAAAATACTGCCGGGTTCTCTCTAACTAATAACTGATGGGACTGATGCTATCTGAGCAGTGGGAGGGGTGGGGGGGGAAACTAATCTTTCTCACTAAAGCTGGCTGTAGTGACTGCGTATGCAACCTTTTTAAATACTCTTAGAGTAGACAGGGCTGATGGCCGGCGCGGACACGATGGGCCGAAGGGCCTCTATCCGTGCTGTATGACTCTCTCTTGACTAAAAGCAAAATGCCGCGGATGCTGGAAATCTGAAATAAAAACCGAAAATGCCGGGAACGCTCAGCAGGTCAGGCAGCGTCTGTGAAGAGAGAATTAAGGTTTCAGGTCGATGACCTTCCTCTAGTATTTGAAATACTCTTTCTGCTTAGTTCCCACCTGATTAAAGCAGTCCTGTGCTGAAAGTTTTTCTATAATTGAAGCTAAATGTGATTGGTATTTAGAGATCTGCAGTTGCATCGGCTCTATTAAACTATCTTTTACTTCCTTCTCTTTTGCCCCCGCCCCCCCCCCCCCCCCCCAAAACCAAAACCATCACCATCTACCCTGAAAATAGCTTGAATAATCACCGATAACCTTCCTACATTTGTGCAGATTTATTCAAGTGCACAATCATTAACTTACACTTCAAGTGATTGAAGGAAAAGATCCTGCAGAATACGGCAATTGAAAAGAACAGTAAAATGGTGGGTTGTGTAACACGTCCATGGTATACAAGTCTTAGCCACTTTATAAAAACGCTGAGACAGCACTGGGCGTATTGTAACCAACTGAAGAGATATGTAAATTTGTGAAAAGTTTAGAAAAGGGCTGCAGAGATCGTTTCAGATCACTTGAGTTACAAAAAAGCTGAGGAAGCTGAACCTATTCATTAGCAAAAGATGATTTAGACATTAAAATGAAGGAAGCTGATTATGCAGATGAAAGAGTTTGTGGAGAGCTGGAGGGTGTAATTCTAAAATGAGAAGACAATGAATTAAATGTTCATTCAGAATTATTTCATGCTTTGAGGTGCCTTCTGGAACATGCTGCCACCTAGTGGCAGTATATACTGATTCAGCTGATGTATTTAAAGGGAATTGGATCAATTTCTCATTCAGCAAGTAGTAAAGGGCCAGTGGAGTTGGAAAGAGACTGGGATTATTTGAACAGGACCAATAGAGTGGCTCTGGGTAACAAAAAGCACGACAATACCACTATTACAGATGGTCCCTTCAAACAGAGTTGCACAAAAAAAAAATCATAATCGTGTTGTCCTCATCAATGATATAATCAACATCCTACAGTGCCCACCGGTCGCAGAAGGCCTCAAGCTTATGGATGGACACAGTGCATAGATGGCAAATGAAGAGGGACAAGCAGTCCTCCCACCCCGCCACGGATCCTGTGCATCGCGGACCAATGAATGCCAGTTTTGGCCAGGTCCAGTGGCCAAACCGCAAGGAGGTCCTCCAAACTGCTCACCCCTATACAGGCAGGGAGGCCCACGGATAGGTGGGGGGGGGGGGGTGGGAAAAGAGTTGGGTCCTGCATACTGGCAGCAAGCTTGATGGGCTAAGTAATCCTCCTTATCTCTCGATTCTTGCAACAATGCTAGTTCTGCTGTGATTTCCAATGGAGCTGTTGGATTGGGGAGGGCCGGGGGGGTGTTGGAGAGAGGGAGAAGGTGGAACAGTAAGGTGAACAAATCTGTACATTTGCACCAATGATGAGATGGTCAATAGCTTGTGTGTCCAATGAGCAAGCTACTTTTTCCCATTCCTTAGTTTGCTGCAAATGGTGTAGTAGGAAGATCAGATTTGCGATCGCTGAAGTAGATTTTTAGTGCTGCAATGGCTGACAAATTCAAGTTTTAACATTTTTCTTTGCCTTGTTTCCCTCCTTGCAGTGTCTGGATTTGAAAGACCTTGAATTGGCTTACGCATTACACCAGATACTTGAAACTGGAAACAACTGTGTATTATTGGGCGATCCTTATCAGCAAAGTATTTATTAGTAAGAGCGTTTTGGCATTTGTTTACCTGATCTTGCTTTTTTTTTAAAAAAAAAAGCTTGCAGACTTGTTAATCTGATAGCTGGACTGCAGGCCCTGATGATGATTAACCAGTCAGTCTAGGTCACTGGTGACATCTGGAGCAGTAGGAGCCTGGGATTCTCTTTTTTTTTTTCTCTTTTATCCCCCCCCAGCTACAAATAACCCTGCAAACCAGAGCCATAATGGTATGATATGTATGGTATGACTGATCTTGGTACTAGCAGCAGAGGCAGGAAGTAACTTTCTTTACTCTGTCTCTGATGTGGCCGTTGCTCGTCCCTAGCAGCCCTGAAAAGTTGATGAGGCAACTGAATGGCTCGCTCGGCCACTTCAGAGAGCAGTTAAGAGTCAACCACATTGGTGTGGGGCTGGCGAATCATACAGGCCCAACTGGGTAAGGGCAGCAGGTTCTCGTCCCTAAAAAGATATTCGTGAACCAGTTGGGTTTTTACGACAATCCAATAGCGTCATTGGTCACTTTTTTAAAATATAAACTGAATTAAAATTCTCAAATCCTGGTGGGATTTGAACTTAATTTCTCTGGATTTACTAGTCCAGTAACCAAACCCCTCCATTACTTTACCTGGTATATCAGTGCTCTGTGCTAGTGGGGTGCACAGTTTAAAAATGAAAATGCAAGAAAGAACTTGAGTTTGGCCATCCTAGTTCCTGAGTTTAAATCTAATTAAAATTCAGAAAGTGGTTTTATCAACTGACCAGAGGAGATTTTGAGAGGAAGCAGATGCTAAATACCGTGTGGGGGGTGTTGAATGTTAGGAAGTGAAATTGGAGTGAGGAAATCCTTAATCTCCGAGGGGGAGCTGAGTAGTGGGAATTGTTTGAAATTGGGATGTTGTGCAGCAAAATTGCTGTGAAACTTCTTGACAAACTAGCGACTAAATCTTGAGTGAAATTGGTTGACTATGAAACAATTTGTATTTATATAGTGCCTTTAACATAGCAAAACATCCCATGACGCTTCACGGGAGCGTTATCAAACAAAATTTGACACTGAGCCACATAAGGAGGTATTAGGACAGGTGACCAAAAGATGGTCAGAGAGAGAGGTTTTAAGAAGGAAAGAGAGAGAGAGACGTAGAGGTTTAGGGAGGGAATTCCAGAGCTTTGGGCCTAGGCAGCTGAAGGCATGGCCATCAATGGTGGAACGATTAAAATCGGGGATGCGCCAGAGGCCAGAATTGGAGGAACACAAAGCAAAGGATATTGGGTATCAAAGAAGAAACCTCCAGAAGACCCATTTAATTTTGGAGTCTGATTTTAAAATTAGGATCTGAAAGTTTCAAATTGAGATGGAGCCCACGGTGAATTTTGCACATGGTTAATTTGAAGAGTTTTACAATTTTAGTTGCACCAAGTGCATAGACAGTATTGCAACTTTGTTTATTTTTTGCATTGGAGTTTGGATATCAAATGCTTGATATTCTATTTCCTTCCAGCTGTTGCTGGTAATTATATTACCATTCATGTTACCTTTTATGATATCATTCATAGACATTAATATCCTGATTAACTTTGTTTTTCATTCTCAGTGGGAGGTTCTTTAACCTCTTGTGCATGATGGAGAGCATTGACGTGGTTCTCAAGTGGTACAAAGCCCTCATTCCATCGGTATGTCTGTTTGACCGCATTCTTAATAGTTAAAGTAACAACTCCAAGTTGATAGCCAGCTGAAGTATTGATTTTTGGTTCTAAAGATAGAGATTTTAAAAAAACATGAATGCTAGAAATCTGGTATTAAAACCAGAAAATGCTAAGAACGCACATCTAATTGATAAGCATCTGAATGAGAGAGAGGGAGGGAGGGTGGGTTTGTGCTTCCAGGGGGATCCTTCATCAGAGCTCTGGGTTCATCTCTAAGTGACGGGGAGAATCCGAAAAGCCATGGAGGTAGAAACTGGATATGGTGAGAGAGAATGTGGTTAAGAGGAGATAAGCTTGGTGGGACAGCAATGGGTCAACTGGGATAGTCCTGTTTATAAACCTTGGGGAGGGGGGTAAAAACAGGCAGTGAGAGCATGAAGATCAATGAGATTGGAGGCAGTAGATGAAGGGGGGCGGTTATGTTACTTTGTGTTCAGTAGTAAGGGCAAGGTCCAAAGGGAGATAGGAAAAGGAGCCATAACGGTACCTATTGTTAGCTTCCAGTTTCTAGTTCTGGCAGAGGATATGCATCTGAAGTATTAAGCCATCTTTTCTGAAGCTGCTTGACCTGTGTATTTCTAGTGTTTTATTCATTTTTAATGAGTGCTGTATTTGATGGAACAACGGGAAACATTTCACTGGAGAAAATGATACTAAAGTGCAAACGTTTTTTACAGCTCTACTATCCCAATATGCAAGGTATGAGGGATCTGCTGCAGGCACTGGACACGGAGAACCAGTTACAGCTAATTCCACAGATCTGGAAAGGTTAGTGCTGCCTGCTTGACCATTGGAGGAGTAGAGAAAAATTAAGTTTCCAACTCTTAGTGAAGATTGAGGTCTTTTGTATTTTGTTTGTCATTCACAGACATTAAGCAGCTTGGTCACAGTAACAAGCAGGTTCTTGTGGAGGAAGTGCTTGAACTGATGGGCCGGGACAAACACAGTCCAGAGGTAAATAAGGTTTCTCAGCTTGACAATGTTGGGTTTTTTTTCACTTTATTCATGAATTGTGCAGCGATTATTGCCACATATCAGGGGATAAGCAAAAAGTGAACATCCTACTACAACACAATTTGCATTTATATAGTGCCATATTAAGGTAGTAAAACATCCCAAGGCTCTTCACAGGAGCAATTATCAAATAAAATTTGACACCAAGCCACGTAAGGCAGGTTTCAAAGAGGTAGGTTTTAAGGAGTGTCTTAAAGGAGGAGAGAATTTCAGAGCTTAGGGCCTAGTCAGCTGAAGACATGGCTGCCAATGGATGGAGTGTTGAAAATTGGGGCTGTGCAAGAGGCCAGAATTGGAGGCAGAAAACAATACTGCAACAATACATTGACAGATGGACTTCAATATGGATAAACATTGCACACAATGGAAAAAGTGGATGACCTGCATATTCAGTGAACAATCAGTGAGTTTTTTAACTCGTTCTCAGGATGTGAGCTATACTGGCATTTATTGCCCATAAGAAATAGGAGCAGGAGTAGGCCATACGGCCCCTCGGGATTGCTCTGCCATTCAGTAAGATTTTGTCTGAGCATCTACCTCAACTCCACTTTCCCGCCCAATCCCCATATCCCTTCATTCTTCTAGAATCCAAAAATCTATCGATCTCAGCCTTGAATATATTCAATGACTGACTGAGCATCCACAGCCCTCTGGGGTAGAGAATTCCAAAGATTCACAACCCTCTGTGTGAAGAAATTCCTTCTCATCTCAGTCCTAAATAGCCGACCCCTTATCGTGAGACTATGCCCTCTAGTTCTAGACTCTCCAGCCAGGGGAAATAACCTCTCAGCCTCTACCCTGTCCAGCCCTCTCAGAATCTTGTATGTTTCAATGAGATCACCTCTCATTCATCTAAACTCCAGAGAATATAGACCCATTCTACTCAATCTCTCGTCATAGGAAAACCCTCGCATCCCAGGAATTAATCTAGTGAAACCACCGTTACACCGCCTCTAAGGCAAGTATATCCTTCCTTAGATAAGGAGACCAAAACTGTACACAGTACTCCAGGTGAGGTCTCACCAAAGTCCTGTAGAATTGTAGTAAGACTTCCTTACTCTTGTACTCCAACCCCCTTGCAATAAAGACCAACGTGCCATTTGCTTTCCTGATTGCTTGTTGTACCTGTATGCTAACTTTTTGTGTTTCTTGTACAAGGACACCCAAATCTCTCTGAACAACAACATTTAATAGTTTCTCACCATTTAAAAAAAAATTCTGTTTTTCTATTCGTCCTACCAAAGTGAATAACTTCATTTCCCCACATTATACTCCATCTGCCAACTTTTTGCCCACTCACTTAACTTGTCTCTATCCCTTTGCAGACTCTGTGTCCTCCGCAGCTTACTTTCCCACCTAGCTTTTGTATCGTCAGCAACCTTGGCTACATTACACTCTGTCCCTTCATCTAAGTCATTAATATAGATTGTAAATAGCTGAGGCCCAAGCACTGAACCTTGTGGCACCCCACTAGTTACAGCCTGCCAACCTGAAAATGACCATTTATCCCTACTCTCTTCTATCCATTAACCAATCCTCTCTTCTTGCTAATACATTACCCCCTACCCCATTTTCCCTTATCTTGCGTAACAACCCTTTGATGTGGCACCTTATCAAATGCCTTTTGAAAATCCAAATGTACTACATCCACTGGTTCCCCTTTGTCTACCATGGTAGTTACATCCTCAAAAAAAAATTCTAATAGATTTGTCAAACACTCTTTCCCTTTCATAAAACCATGTTGACTCTGCCTAATCATATTATGATTTTCTAAGTACCCTGTTGCCACTTCCTTAATAAAGGATTCCAGCATTTTCCCGATGACTGCCAGACTAACTGGCCTGTACTTCCCTGTTTTCTCTGTCCCTCCTTTCTTGAATAGCGGGGTTACATTTGCTACCTTCCAGTCCACTGGGACCATTCTGGAATCTAGGGAAATTTGGAAGATCATACATGTACATACGATATCATACAATGCATCCACTATCTCTGCAGCCACCTCTTTTAGAACCCTAGGATGTAGGCCACCAGGTCCAGGGGATTTATCTGCTTTTAGTCCCATTAATTTCTCCAGTACTTTTTCTCTCTTGATAATTACTTTAAGTTCCTCACTCTCATTAGCCCCTTGGTTCCCCATTATTTCTGGTATGCTTTTTCTGTCTTCTACTGTGAAGACAGATGCAAAATATTTGTTTAATATCTCTGCCATTTCCTTATTTCCCATTTATAATGCCTCTAAGGGACCAATGTTTACTTTTGCTACACTTTTCCTTTTTACATACTTGTAGAAGTTCTTACAATCTGTATTTATATTTCTTGCTGGTTTACTCTCATTCTACTTTCTCCCTCTATCAATTTTTTGGTCATCCTTTGCTGGTTTCTAAAACTCTCCCAATCCTCAGGCTTACTACTCTTCTTGGCTCCATTATATCCCTCTTCTTTTAATCTAATACTATCCTTAATTTCTTTAGTTGGCCACGGATGAATCACTTTTCCCGTGGAGTTCTTATTTCTCAATGGAATGTATATTCGTTGAGTATATTGAAATATTTCTTTAAATGTTTGGCATTGCTTATCTACTGTCATATCTTAATCTAATTTCCCAATCTACCTTAGCCAACACACCCCTCATACCTATGTAATTGGCTTTATTTAAGTTTAAGGCACTCGTTTCAGACTTAAGTACGTCACACTCAAACACATTGTGAAATTTGATCATATTATGATCGCTCTTCCCCAGAGGATCCTTTACTGTCAGATTACTAATTAACCCTATCTCGTTACACAATACTAGATCTAAAATAGCCTGTTCCCTGGTTGGTTCCATGACTTATTGCTCTAGGAAACCATCTTGAATGTATTCAATGAATTCATCCTCCAAACTGCATTGGCAAATTTGATTTGTCCAGTCTATGTGAAGATTAAAGTCCCCCATGATTATTGCATTACCTTTGTCACAAGCTCCTCTTATTTCTTGATTAATACTCTGTCCAACGGTATAGCTACTATTATGAGGCCTAAAAACTACTCCCACCAGTGTTTTCTGCCCTTTGTTATTTCTTATTTCTGCCCATATTAATTCTACTTCCTGATCCTCCGAGCCAAAATCCTTTCTCACCGCTGTCCTTACATCATCCTTTATTATTACGGCTAGCCCCCGCCCCCACCTCCTTTTCCATTCTGCCTGTCTTTTCAAAACGTCCCAACTTTGTTCACCTTGACTTTTTTTTCTTTTAGATTTCTAAATTTACCCTCCCCTGACTCCTTTCTTGCCTCCCTTTCCAGTTGCCCTGAGAAGGTGTTGGTGGGTTGCAGTACTTGTGGTGGTAGTGCCCTGGCGGTGGTTGGCAATTCCCTGATTTTGACCCAGCGACGATGAAGCCAAGGTTGAAGTTGAAAGAGATTTAACTGGGACTAAGTCAGCATAAAAATTAACACGAGAAAATAGGCCCCAAAATGTGCCAATATTGTTTGCTTACATTATCTCATCAATAGTTAGATGCATAATACTCTTTAAAATATTAGATTTGTGCTCTGTCAAAGAGTTTGGCTACTGGATCAAATCCATTTATCTATATTTGTGCCACTAATTCATCTATCTTGTTACAAATGCTTCATGCATTCAGATAGAGCCTTTAATTTTAACTTTTTACCACTTTGACCTTATTTGCTGATGCACTATTACCGTTAAATTCTGTCCCTTCCTGCCACACTCTGCCTATCCTTACCTAAATCACTACACCGCTCTGTTGCCTTGACTTTTTTCTCTTTTTAGATTTCTAAATTTATCCTCACCTGACTCCTTTCTCTTCCCCGCCCCCCCCCCCCCCCTCTTCTAGTTGCCCTGAGAAGGTGTTGATGGGTTTTGCAGTACTTGTGGTGATACTGCCCTGGCAGTGGTTGGGAATTCTGTGATTTTGACCCAGCGAAAATGAAGCCAAGATTGAAGTTGAAAGATATTGGGGATATCAGTAGACTCTGTTTTTAGCATGTCCAGTCACTATAGACCAGCAATCTAAGCAATTACATTGCTAAACCATTTAGTCAAAACAGTAGAATACAACTCAAAGAATATCTTGCTAAAACTGTACAGTGCTCTGGTCAGACTGCACCTTGAATACCTTGTCCCGTTTTGCCCACCATGACACATGGGGCAGCGTTCCTGCCCCTGAGGCAGTGTAGAGAAGAGCATCAGAGGACTGATTTTATGGGGGAAGACTGGAAAAACTTGAACTGTTTGCCCTTGAAAAGAGACTGAGTGGGGACCTCAGAAGTATTTAAAATGGTAAACCGTATAGAAAATGTTAATCCAGAACATTACACTAAAATTACAGAATACAAACTGGAAACGGGCAAGTTTAGAAATTATATCAAAAACAGCAATAACAACTGGCATTCGTACAGCATCTTTAACATAGAAAAACAACCTAAGGCACTTCACAGAAGGGTAAGGAAACATGGCCACTGGGCCAAAGAAGGATTTAAGAGGGGGGACCCAAAAGCTTGTTCAGAGGATGATCTTAAAGGAGGAGAGGTATTTGGAGATGGGAGGGGGGCATTTCAGAGAGTGGGACTAGGTACTGAAGGCATAGCTACCAATGGTGGGGTGAAAAGAGGGGGGGGGATTTGAAGAGGATAGAGTTAAAGCAAGGGAGGGTTTGAAGAACTGAGGTTTCAGATTGAGGAAGGGGCATGGCAATGGGGGGAATTTAATCACTAGGATGAGAATTTTAAATTTAATTATTGGGGGAACCAGAATCCCACGTTAGTCAGCGAGGACAAGGGTAATAGGCAACCAGGACTTGGTGTGGGACAGGATGTCAGCAGCAGAGTTACAGACGAGCTGAAGTTTAGAGGGTGAAGGATGGGAGGCTGACCAGAAAAACATTTGAGTTGGTGACACTGGCAGAGGTGGTGATTACAAATGTGGAAGTAGTTTTTATTTCTCTAATGGAGCAAATATAGGGACGGAAGCTCTGCTCAGGTTCCAATAAGATGCTGAGATTGCAAAGGGTCTGGTTCAGCCTGAGACAGTGACAAAGGAAGGGGATGGAGTTTGTGCCCAGAGCCGAAGTCTTCAGTCCTCCCACAGAGTGAGAAATAGGCTTCCAGGCAGAGTACAAGCCACAAATTCATTCTGGATGGATAGGCTTAAATGGGCCGAATGGACTTCTTTACCCGTATCTGTTTTGTGATACCAAACTTAAATATAAAATTATGATATTCAAACAACTGGGGCAAGATTGAGGTAACCAACAGTAACATCAAGTGGTTGTATAAACTAACACCATTTGTTTTAATGAGTCTTGGTGAAGACTAACAGCAGAGAAGCAAAAGGCTTGATTTTTGTCAGGGACATTTAGGAGTAGAATAGCATAGAATTTACACCAGGAAATGGCTTGGGCCCAATTACCAGGGTTCTGAACAATCAGCGCAACAAGGAACAGGTAATTGGGGTGAAACACTTAAACATTAAGCCTATGAGTGAAAATGAGGGGAAAACAGTCAGACACCAATATTAGGAAGGGACAAATCTTGTCCCATAGCAAACCCAAGGGTCAAGTGGAAGAACAGAAGCAGGAATATAATTGTTTTTAGTAAGGTTACCTGTCTATCCACTTGGGTAGGGCATTCCAGTCTGGAATAATCCTCCTGGTTTAAAAGGTTGTTTGAAAGCAAGTCATGGATGAGCCAAAACTTTCTCCAGTTTAACATTGGGAAGATCCAAGGCATCTCATTTGGAACCTGCCAAAAACACTATGCTTGTGCATCCCAACTCCACCACCCCCAGATGGAGGGGAGATGAGGTTTCCAGTATATATTGAAGTATTTAAATTAGTCTGTGGATTTCTTTACAGTTACAAGTAGCATTTGCTGACTGTGCGCTGGATATAAAGGCTGTATATAAGAGAGACCAAATCCATAGCTTACAGTGGACGGCTACTTCTTTGGGGAACGTGACTGCTCTGCTCTTGAGAGGAGGTCGAACTCAAGATGCTTGGTAAGTACTCTAGATTGCAATTTATGGCTGGTCAAAGCCTCTTTAATGATCATGTTAATGCTTAAGGAGATATTTCATCTCCTTTTATATACTTTAAAAATGAAATATAACTAGCTATTAAAAAAATGTTTAAAGTGTGATAACTAGAGTAATTTGTGTCACAAAATGTATCTGGCAATAATACAAAGGAGGGGGACTGGGTTAGTGAGTCTTTGGTGAGATGCAGTGGATTAGCACACTGTTCTTTCACTTTTGGCACGAGTTTTAAATTCAGTTCAGGCCGATGGAATACAAGTCTCCTCTCCATTGACTGTAAGGGTCCTCCTATAAGGTTGGAAACTCTCGACGCTAGAATTCATGTGGTATTTGCACACAACGCGAAAACAGCCCTAGATACCAAGTAGTAGTCTCACTCAGGGTACAGGGTAACGTTCATGCAGCAGAGGATGCTTTTCAGAAGATTGGAATTAAGCTTTTGTTGGGCCAAAGTAGAGGGAGCTTAATTCAATAGTAGCCTGTGCTTTACCAGTTGATCTGGAAGTGCTTGATGGTGAAATCACAAGGTCCTTCCTCATCCAAACTCATATGATAATAGGTGTCTGAAGTAGGAAGATGTTCCATTCTCCAACACCATCATTCCTTGTTCGATGAGCACAGAAATTTATCAACAGATTAGCAAAGATTTGCTTTTGAAGGTATGGGTGAGGGACAGTTTTTATATAGTTACGTAGAATCTACAGCACTGATCCAGATAATTCTGTCCAACTGGTTTAAGCCAGTGTTTATACTTCACACCAGCCTCCTCCCACTCTAATTACCTTTTCCCACCCTGCCCCTATGTCATAGAATCTTACAGCACAGAAGGCGACCCATTGTGCCTGTGCCTGTGCCGGCTCTTTGAAAGAGCTGTCCAATTTAGTCCCACACCCCAGCTTTTTCCCCATAACCCTGCAAATTAGTCTTCAAGTAAATGTCCAGTTGCCTTTTTGAAAGTTCCACCATCCTTTCAGGTAGCACATTCCAGATCTTAACAACCCCCTATGTACATTGAAAAATCTTTCTCATTTTCCCTTTTAGTTCTTTTGCCAATTATTTTATATCTATGACCTACTTGCCAGAGGAGACAGTTTCTCCTATCTTGCTCTATCAAAACCCCTCATAATTTTGAATACCTCCTAAGTCTCTCCTTAACCACCTCTGCTCTAAGAGAACAATCCTAGCTTTTCAAATCACCACATAATTGAAGTCCCTCATCCCTGGTGTCATCCTGGTAAACCTCCTCTGTATCTTCTGAGACCTTGACATCCTTCCTAAAGTGTGGTGCCCAGAACTGTACACAACACTCCAGCTGAGGCCTAACCACTGATTTGTAAAGGCTTAGCATGACTTCCTTGTTTTTGTATTCAATACCTCTATTTACAAAGCCAAGTATCCCACATGCTTTCTTAACAAGTTCCCCATAACCTTGCAAATTAGTCCCCTTCATGTACATATCCAATTGCCTTTTGAAAGTTCCACCGCCCTTTCAGGTAGTGCATTCCAGATCTTAACAACCTTCTATGTACGAAAAAAAAATGAATTCCCTCTACTTTGGCCCAACAAAACCGCCTTGCCCTGCCACTGTTAAAGATTTGTGAATATGCACCCCTCTCAAAATTACAATTTAAATTACACTGCCTCTCCATGTTGTTCCTCCCAAAGTGCATCACTTCACACTTAGCAGCATTAAATTGCATCTGCCATGTGTCTGCCCATTTCACCAGTCTGTCTATCCTCACTATTTACAACTTTGCCCAGTTTTGTATCATCTGCAGACTTTGAAATTGTACTCCCTATACTCAAGTCCAGGTCATTTATATATAACAAGAAAAGCAACAGTCCCAATACTGATCCCTGAAGGACCCCACTGCATTCATAAGAACATAAGAAATAGGAGCAGGAGTAGGCCGTACGGCCCCTTGAGCCTGCTCCGCCATTCAATCAGATCATGGCTGATCTTCGACCTCAACTCCACTTTCCTGCCCGATCCCCATATCCCTCAATTTCCCCTAGTGTCTAAAAATCTATCTATCTCAGCCTTGAATATACTCAACGACTTAGCATCCACAGCCCTCTGGGGTAGAGAACTCCAAAGATTCACAACCCTTTTCTCTCCAGTCCGAACAATACTCTCTGCCTCCTATCCCTTAGCCAATCATGTACCCAAGTTGCCTCCGTCCCTTTAATCCCATGTGCTTTTATTTTCGGAATAAGTCTGTTATGTGATACTTTATCAAATGCTTTTTGAAAGTCCATACAACATCTCCTGCACTACCTTCATCAACCCTCTGTTACTTCATCAAAGAACTCAATCAGGTTAGTCAGACACAATTTGCCAAGTGAGAATTCATTTTGTCCTTGATAATGGTCTCTAGTTTTTGCACCACTGACATGAGACTGACCAGGTTTATCCCTCTTTTTGAATAGAGGTGTGATATTTGCAATCCTCCAGTCCTCTGGCACCACTCCCATATCGAAGGAGGATTGAAAGATTGTGGTCAGAGCTTCTGCTATCTCCACCCTTGCTTCCCTCAGCAACCTAGGAAACATCCCACCTGGACCGGGTGACTTGTTAACTTTGAGTGATACCAACCTATTTAGCACCTCCTTTCTATTTTTATCCTATCCAATATCTCCAATCCCTCCTCCTCTACTGTGACATTAACTTAATCCTCTTTTGTGAAGAGAGATGCAAAGTACTCAATCAGTACCTCAGTCATCCCCTCTGCCCCCACAAGAAGATTTCCTTTTTTGTCCCCAGTCTGCCCCACTATTCTGTCAACTATCCTTTTACTTTTTATATGTTTATAAAAGATTTTTGGGTTCCCTTTTGTTACCTGCTAATCTTTTCTCACATTTGCGCTTTGCCTTTATATCCTTTTTCAATTTCCCCTTTTGCTCTCTATATTCTGCCTGGTGTATTCTCTACCTGACATTCCTTCTGTTTTATATTAACCTCTATTTCCTTTGTCATCCAGGGAGCTCTAGCTTTGGATGCCCTAGCTTTCCTCCTTATGGGTATATGCTTGGTTTGTACCTGAACTAACTCTACCCTTTAAGGCCTGCCATTGTTTATTTACTGGTTTCTTGGCCAATCTTTGTTTCCAGTCCACCAGTGTTAGATCCCTTCTCAGATCATTGAAATTGGCTCTCTTCCAGTTGGGTATTTTCACCGTTGATTTTTCTTTATCTCTTTCCATAACTACTTTAAACCTAATTATATTATGATCACTATTCCCCAGATGTTCTCCCATTGATACACACTCCACTTGCAATACTTCATTCCCCAGAACTAGATCCAACATTGCTTCCTTCCTCGATGGGCTAGAAACACACTGATTAAGAAAGTTCTCCTGTGCACATTTTAGGAATTCTTCACTCTCTTTGCCCTTTACTCTTTTTTTTCTATTACTGCTCTATTATTTTTACATTTCTCTACAGTTTGCCTACAGATTTGTTCCTCTATCACCTCCTCACTATTTAGGGGTCTATAGTAAACACCCAGCAATGTAACAGCTCCTTTTCTGGTCCTTAACTCTAACCAAATAGATTCAGTCTTTGAATCCTCTAGTATATCGTCCCTCTGTAGAACTGTAATATTATCCTTGATCAATATTGCCATCTCCACCCTTGTCTTTTTCCTTCCCTATTCTTCCTGAATGCATTGTAGCCAGAAATGTTTAGTTCCCATTCCTACCCTTATTTAAGCCAGGTCTTCGTGATAGCCACTATATCATAACCCTGATACAATTGGCAACTTGCGCTTGTAGCTTGTCAATCTTATTTGTAACACACATACATTCCAACACCATGCTAGTCGGCTTTGCTTCTTCCTGCATCTAATTCCTGCTCTTCCTATGCTATTCTTCTATTGCTGTTTGTCCCTCCTAATTTTCTATGCACCTTGTCTCTCCTCTCTGCCGAGTCCTGGTGCCCATCCCCCAGCTAATTTAGTTTAAACCCTCCCGCAAATAACTGGTTAACCCCCCCTGTGAGGACATTGGTCCCAATGCCCCAGGAATCTGAAGCCCTCCCTCCTGCACCTATTCTCCAGCCACTCATTCACCTGCACTGTCTTCCTGTTTCCGTATTCTTTAGCACTGGGAGTAATCCAGAGATTACTGCCTTTTGAGGTCCTGTTCTTCAATCTTTTTCCTAACTCCTGAAACTCTGCCTGTAGGACCTCAACCCTATGCAATTGGTTCCAACATGGACCATGACTTCTGGCTGTTTCCCTTCCCCCAAACAGGATGTCCTACATCTGTTCAGAGATATCCTTTACCCCGGGAGGCAACACACCTTTCGAGACTCTCGACGCGGTTGCAGAATCGTAGGAAGTTACGGCACAGAAGGAGGCTATTCAGCCCATCGTGTCCGTGCTGGCCGAAAAAGAGCTATCCAGTTTAATCCCGCTATCCAGTTTAATCCCACTTTCCAGCATTTGGTCCGTAGTCCTGTGGGTGATGGCACATCAGGGGTACATCAGATGCACATCCAAGTACTTTTTAAATGAGTTGAGGGTTTCTGCCTCTATCATCCTTTCAGGCAGTGAGTTTCAGACCCCCACCACCCTCTGGGTGAAAAAAATTCTCCTCAGCTCCCCTCTAATCCTTCTACCAATTACTTCAAATCTACGTCCCCTGGTCACTGACCCCAGAAATGCCTGTCTATCTCCCTGTCTATCGAATCCCCTGTAACAACTGCATTTCTACACTTCCTTGTGTCGCCCCCTGTGCAGCCGAGTCTCCCACAGTGCCATGGATTTGTTTCTGACTGCACTCCCCTGAGGTTTCATCGCCCTCACTAGTATTCAATACTGAATGCCACACTCCCAGGGGATTCCTGCACTGCCTGCCTGTTCCTCCAAGTCTAGGACCTATGTCCCTCTATTCCCTTCTCCCTCTTGTATGCATCAAGCCTCTCCTTTAAATATGTCAATGTTATCATAGTCAACCATTCCATGTGGCAGCATTTTCCACCTTTCCCCCCTCTTTTTTTTGTATAAAGACATTCCTTCTAAATTAATTATTTGATCTGTTAGTGCCTATCTTATATTTATGCCTCTCTTGTTCTAGACTCACCCACAAGTGGAAATTGTTTCTCCACAACTCTTTTGAATCCATTCATGATTTTAAAGACCTCTATCTGGTCGTCTTTTTTTTAATTTGAGGTGAATACCAGCAGTTTGCTTGAGTTGCTGTGAGCAATAGCTTCACCTCCCAGTAGCACCGGGAAAAAAAAAAATCACTACTTTGATCCACTGTGTTTTAATTAAAGTGCTGCCAGAGAGTGGTGAGAATATGGAGCTTGCAACCACATGGAGTGGCTGAGGGGAATAACACAGATGCATTTAAGGGGAACCTAGATAATACATGAGGGAGAAAGGAACAGAAGGTTAGGATGAGATGAAGTAAATAAAGTGGGAGGAGGCTCGTGTGGAGCATAAACGCTGGCATAGACCGGTTGGGCCGAATGGCCCATTTCTGTGCTGTAAATTTTATGTAAGAGTAAGGGGAAAGCAGCAAGAGCCAAGTTCGTGGCACAACGGGTGGCTCTGCTGCACAGGAGGGGAGGAGTAAAAGTGGTAGGGCTATAGTGATAGGGGATTCAATTGAAAGGAGAACAGATAGGCGTTTCTGCAGCCGCAAACGTGACTCCAGGATGGTATGTTGCCTCCCTGGTGCTAGGGTCAAGGATGTCACCGAGCGGCTGCAGGGCATTCTGGAGGGGGAGGGTGAACAGCCAGTAGTCGTGGTCCTTATCAGCGCCAATGACATAGATTAAAAAAGGGGATAAGGTCCTGCAAGGTGAATTTAAGGAGTTAGGAGATAAATTAAAAAGCAGGACCTCAAAGGTAGTGATGTCAGGATTACTACCAGTGCCATGTGCTAGTGAGTATAGGAACAGGAGAATAGACCGGATGACTGCGTGGCTGCAGGGATGGTGTAGGAGGGAAGGATTTAGATTCCTGGGACATTGGGACCAGTTCTGGGGAAGGCGGGACCTGTACAAGCGGGATGGGCTACACCCGAGCGGGACCGGGACCAATGTCCTCGTGGGGGTGTTTGATAGTGCTGTTGAGGAAGGTTTAAACTAGAATGGTAGGGGGATGGGAACCTGAGCAGGGAGTCAGAGGAGGGGAAACAAGGAGAGAAACAAAAGATGGAAAGGGAAGAAGCAATAGTAGAAGGCAGAGAAAACCAGGGTGAAAAACAAATAGGGCCATAGCGCAAAATAAAACTAAGATGACTAGCAATCTTAAAGACAAGTCTAAAGGCATTGTGTCTAAATGCGCGGAGCATTCGCAATAAGGTAGATGAATTAACAGCGCAGATGGATGTTAACGGCTCTGATATAGTTGCGATTACGGAGACATGGCTGCAGGGTGACCAGGGATGGGAACTGAATATCCAGGGGTATTCAATATTTAGGAAGGACAGGCAAAAAGGGAAAGGAGGTGGGGTAGCATTGTTAGTAAGAGGAAATCAATGCAATAGTGAGGAAGGATATTGGCTCGGAAAATCACAATGTGGAATCTGTATGGGTGGAGCTAAGAAACACCAAGGGGCAGAAAACATTGGTGGGGGTTGTCTATAGGCCCCCAAACAGTAGTGGAGATGTAGGGGAGGGCATTAAACAGGAAATTAGAGATGCATGCAAGAAGGATACAGCTATGGGTGACTTTAATCTACATATAGATTGGTCAAACCAAATTAGCAATAATACTGTGGGGGAGGAATTCTTGGAGTAAGTACGTGATCATTTTCTAGACCAATATGTTGAGGAACCAACGAGAGAACAGGCGATCCTAGACTGGGTATTGTGCAATGAGAAAGGATTCATTAACAATCTTGTTGTGCGGGGTCCCTTGGGGAAGAGCGACCATAACATGATAGAATTCCTCATTAAGATGGAGAGTGAAATAGTTGAATCCGAAACTAGGGTCCTGAATTTAAATAAAGGAAATTATGAAGTATGAGGTGCAAGTTGGCTATGATAGATTGGGGAACTTTACTGAAAGGGATGACAGTGGATAGGCAATGGCTAATATTTAAAGAACATGTGCAGGAATTACAACAATTGGGACTAGCTTAGTGGTATAAACTGGGCGACATGGACATGTTGGGCCGAAGGGCCTGTTTCCATGTTGTAAACTTCTATGATTCTATGAATTATTCATTCCTGTCTGGCGCAAAAATAAAACCGGAAAGGTGGCTCAACCGTGGCTTACAAAAGAAATTAGGGATAGGATTAGATCCAAAGAGGAGGCATATAAAATTGCCAGAAAAAGCGGCAAGCCTGAGGATTGGGAGCAGTTCAGAATTCAGCAAAGGAGGACAAAGAGATTGATTAAGAGGGGGAAAATAGAGTATGAGAGTAAACTAGCAGGGAACATAAAAACTGACTGTAAAAGCTTCTATAAATAAGTCAAGAGAAAAAGATTAGTGAAGACAAATGTAGGTCCCTTACAGTCAGAAATGGGGGAAGTTATAATGGGGAACAAAGAAATGGCAGAACAATTAAACACATACTTTGGTTCTGTCTTCACAAAGGAGGACACAAATAACCTGCCAGAAATGTTAGGGAACCAAGGGTCAGGTGAGAGGGAGGAACTGAAGGAAACCAGTATTAGTAAAAAAAAAAAATAGTGCTAGGGAAATTAATGGGACTAAAGGCAGACAAATCCCCAGGGCCTGATAATCTACATCCCAGAGTACTAAAGGAACTGGCCCTGGAAATAGTGGATGCATTGGTGATCATCTTCCAAAATTCTATAGACTCTGGAACAGTTCCTACAGATTGGAGGGTGGCAAATGTAACCCCACTATTTAAAAAAGGAGGGAGAGAAAAAACAGGGAATTACAGACCAGTTAGTCTAACATCAGTAGTGGGGAAAATGCTAGAGTCTATTATAAAAGATGTGATAACAGAACACTTGGAGGGCATTAACGGGATTGGACAAAGTCAGCATGGATTTATGAAAGAGAAATCATGCTTAACAAATCTACTGGAATTTTTTGAGGATGTAACTACTGAGGATTAAAAGGTATTAAGGGATATGGGCCAAAGGCAGCTATATGGAGTTAGATCACAGATCAGCCATGATCTTATCAAATGGCGAAGCAGGCACAAGGGACTGAATGGCCTACTCCTATTCCTATGTTCCTAACTAGTAGAATAGATAGAGAAGAACCAGTGGATGATGATGTATTTGGATTTTCAGAAGGCTTTTGATAAGGTCTCACACAAGAGGTTAGTGTGCAAAATTAAAGCACGTGGGAATAGGGGGAATATACTGGCATGGATTGAGAATTGGTTGACAGACAGGAAACAGTGTAGGAATAAACGGGTCTTTTTCCGGGTGGCAGGCAGTGACTAGTGGGGTACCGCAGGGATCAGTGCTTGGGCCCCAGCTATTCACGATATATATCAATGATTTGAATGAGGGAACTAAATGTAACATTTCCAAGTTTGCAGACGACACAAAGCTGGGGTGGAATGTGAGCTGTGAGGAGGATGCAAAGAGGCTCCAATGTGATTCAGACAAGTTGGGTGAGTGGGCAAGAACATGGCAGATGCAGTATAACATGGATAAATGTGAGGTTATCCACTTTGGTTGTAGAGACAGAAGGACAGATTATTATCTGAATGGTGATAGATTGGGAAAAGGGGAGGTGCGACGAGACCTGGGTGTCCTTGTACACCAGTCGCTGAAAGCGAGCATTCAGGTACAGCAAGCTGTTAGGAAGGCGAATGGTATGTTGGTCTTCATTGCAAGAGGATTTGAGTACAAGAGCAGGGATGTCTTACTGCAGTTACACAGGGCCTTGGTGAGACCACATCTGGAGTATTGTGTGCAGTTTTGGTCTCCTTATCTGAGGAAGGATGCCCTTGCCATGGAGGGAGTGCAAAAAAGGTTTACCAGACTGATTCCTGGGATGGCAGGACTGACGTATGAGGAGAGATTGGGCCGACTAGGCCTATATTCACTAGATCAAGGGATATGGGGGGAAAAGTGGGAACAGGGTATTGAGTTTGACAATCAGCCATGATCATTTTGAATGGCTGAGAAGGGCCAAATGGCCTACTCCTGCTCCTATATTATGTTTCTTTGTGTGGGATAGTGCAGGAGCTCCTGCTGTTTTGCTTGTATTCTCATCTGGTGAATAAATAGTCAGTAATGTGTGTACAATAACTTCTTGTATTTGTTTCCAGGGGAATGCTGCAATTTTTTAAAACTAACAACAGAGTTCCTGGGTAAGTTGGCTCTATGTTAATGTTCATCTATTCACATTAATAGTATGTGGATCTGTACATTTCAAAATGATGGGATGGAACCTCCTTTAGAGATTGCTTATTGTATTTTGAAATTTTTAGCTTTTATGGACGATCTGACCTTTATTTTTATTCAGTAAAGATCTACTGGACGAATTCTTGGACTGCGCTAAGGAAAGCGGTAACAAGGCTCTGGCCCTTGACTTGGTGAAGCTGGCCAGTGCGTTCAGTTTACCCACTACAGCGGAGCTCTCCAAGAGGGTGATGACCGAATTCGAGCTGACTGATGAACAGAAGTAAGCCTGTCTCCTTAGCATAGTTCAAGTTCGTAACCAATATTTTTAAATGTAGAATTTCCTTTTGCAGTGGCACAGAGGGGAAAAAAAGTACGAGTTCATTTACCTCACTCATACCAATCCACAGGGACTGAGCCCTCAGATCTCTGCACTCCTCCAATTCTGGTCTCTTGCACATCCCTGATTTTCTTCTCTCCGCCATTGGTGGCTGTGCATTCGGCTGTCTAGGCCCTCAGCTCTGGAATTCTCTCTTCTCTTCTCTCCTCTCCTCTCAGTTTACTACTTTGATCAAACTTTTGGTCACCTGTCCTAATATCAATATGTGGCTCGGTGGCAGATTTTGTTTGAAAATCGCTCCAGTGAAGCTCCTCGGGACGTTTTACTACCTTAAAGGCGCTATATAAATGCAAGTTGTTTTTGCCTATTCCGCGTTGGATGTAAATAGATTATTCTTTTTAAATTCATGTGGCAAAGCATTAAGATTTATTACAAAGCTAAATTGTTTGTGGGTTTTTTAAGGCTTTTTAATATTTTTCCATGTTCCACCCCCTCCCATATAAACAGAAGATCCCTGGAAGAGCTGGATGTCGACAGCAGCGACAGCAGTGATAGTGACCGAGAATAACTTCTGATCTTCCTGGCTCCATCAAATGCTGTTCTTCTAAACACAGGACCGATTGCCTAAGGATTGGCCATAGTATTTGTTCACAGTATGTGCAGCAGACTAGGCGTCTGCACTAGACTGAGTGTTGCACAGATGTTCGTGTGTTGAAATAAAACAGTAAAAGCTGCAAAAAATTGTACTGTATTTAAATCTGTATTGTTAACCCATCCTACAAAATGATGTAAGTTTAAGTATCTGAAATATTAAAAATGGCTGATATGAAATTGATCAGCTCCCTTCCTATCGCTTGTAATGAAGCTAATTGTTTCAGATTAAGTTCTGTACTGCCAAATTTAAATGAGGTTCTTGTGCTTAAAAAGGTGCAGCTACTGGGTAGTAGCAGTGCTATCTGTAACAGCCAGGCTATGCTGCCTGGCTCCTGCTTAGAAGAAAGCCCTATACATGTTTGGATACACGTGCACAGTGGTTCAAGTTTAAATGTGGGTAAGAACATCAGTATTTTTACAAATATATTTAAACTTACTCCAGCTAGGTTTAAGGAGCGTGCAGAAATAATGAGCTAATCCTGTCACTTTATAAATCATTGGAGTGACCGCACTTGGAATACTGTGTACAGTTCTGGCCGCCACAGCACAAAAAAGGATATTGTAGCTATTAAAAGGTCACAGAAGAGAGCAACCAGAATGATTGAGGGGATGGGGGGATTGGATTATGAGGAGCAATTATGTAAATTGGGTATGTTCTCACTGGAGAAGAGAAGGTTGAGAGATGATATGATTGTAGTTTTTAGGATTCTAAAGGGAATAGATAATGTGGACCATGATAAGTTATTTCACCTTGTCCAGAACAGTAGGAACCAGAGGACACTGTCTGTACTGGAAGGGGAGTAAATTCAAAACAATATTTCAGTGAGCAGACGATCAATCTATGGAACAGACTCCCTAGGGAGACGGTGGAAGCAGTTAGTATTGATTCATTCAAATGCAAATTAGATAGATTTCTTAGTGTATCCCAAAATGTTATTTAGGAATGAGTGAGTAATTTGAGACATGATCTGGTAAGTATAACATGCTTGGGAGCAAAAGGTGACTTTGGACCTATGGTTCCCAAAGCACTCGACTACTGGGGTTTTCCTCGTGTCATTGAGTTCGAGAGTGACATACTTAAGTCTGAAACTGGAGTCTCAAGTTTAAATAAAGCCAACTAGGTAGGTATGAGGGGTGAGTTGGCTAAGGTAGTTTGGGGAATTAGATTAAAAGATATGACAGTAGATAAGCAATGGAGAACATTTAAAGAAATATTTCATAATTCTCAACGAATATACATTTCATTGAGAAATAAAAACTCCACAGGAAAAGTGATCTATCTGTGGCTAACTACAGAAGTCAAGGATAGTATTAGATTAAAAGAAGTATATGATGTTGCCAAGAAGAGTAGTAAGCCTGAGGATTGGGAGAGTTTTAGAAACGAGCAAAGGATGACCAAAAAATTGATAGAGGGAGAAAGTAGAAATGAGAGTAAACTATCAAGAAATATTTTTTTTAAAAAGTAAGAGTTTCTACAAATATGTAAAAAGGAAGAGAGTAGTGAAAGTAAACATTGGTCCCTTAGAGGCTGAGACAGGAGAAATTCTAATGCAGAGTAAGGAAATGGTAGAAACAAAAACAGAAAATGCTGGAAAAGCTCAGCAAGTTTGCTGACGATACAAAGCTAGAGAAAGGGTCCGCTGTGCGGAGGGGGGGGGCGGGGAAAGACTCCTGGCCAAAGAAGTGGGCGCGAAGGCGACGGAAGAAGAGCTCAGCATCATGTTGAGCTCGCAATTCATTGAGGTGGGGGTGTAAGGGGATGAAGTAAGGCCTTTTGAGGACTGATTGTTCGGGGTCAGAGAGGCCGTTTCCCCTGGCTGGAGAGTCTAGAACTAGGGGGCATAGTCTCAGGATAAGGTGTCAGTGAGAGAGGGAGGATGGAGCAGTTGGAATTTCTGCTCATGAGATAGTAAGGGGTGCCTCAATGGCCCCTTCAAAGAATACCAAGAGAGGCATTGATGGTAGCTGTGGGCTTATTTGAGGGGGATTCAAGCCTGGGATGGCAGCAGGAGAGTAGGAGGGCAGAGGAGTAGTGATTGGTTGGGGGAAAAATACCTCTGGAGAAAGGAAAGTAGGCATGATTGGGTGACAGGAAGGGGAGAAGAAAATAGATAATAGATGCAGAGAGGTTGTTTCCCTGGCTGGAGAGTCTAGAACTAGGGGCCATGGTCTCAGGATAAGGGGTCGGCCATTTAAGACTGAGATGAGGAGGAATTTCTTCACTGAGGGTTGTGAATATTTGGAATTCTCTACCCCAGAGGGCTGTGGATGCTCAGTCATTGAATATGTTCAAGGCTAAGATAGATAGATTTTTGGAATCTAGGGGAATCAAGGGATATGGGGATCAGGCAGGAAAGTGGAGTTGAGGTCGAAGATCAGCCATGATCTGATTGAATGGCGGAGCAGGCTCGAGGGGCCTTATGGTCGTCTCCTATTTCTTATGTTCCTATGTCATGTCTGGGTCTGCTGTAGAGTAATTGATAGCAATCAATTTCTATGATTAGTCACCAACTAATGAATGGCAAGGCTGGGGCCATTTCTCTCCCGTCTCGGTGTCTCTCTGTGTGAGTGGGGTCGCTTGAGAGTCTTGCCAGTCGCTTCACTCAGTCACAGGCCCTGAGTCTCGGGCAGGAAAAGGTCCCACAAAAATGAGTGGGCAGGAAGGCTTCACTCAGCCTCCTGGAGGGAGCAAGCACGAAGTGGGCTCTGCCCTACTCCCGGTACCAGCTGTAATTGGGGCCTGTCGGGTCTTGGTCATTTTATAGGTTTTCAAGGGGTTAAAGTGTAACCAATTTGGACACGTCTCACTATGGAAAATAAACAAGCTCCACGTCTTTTAAATGGGTTTAGTGATCTCTCCCTCTTAAGTCCTGACCATCTCTTTCCCTCCCTTCATGTTGATGGATCTAGTTTTAAAAAGCAAGAGGTGTGTCGTACTAGCAGGGGTTCCTTCCTGGTCTGAAACACTTGCCCTTTCCCGTCACTGCCTGCATTCCCCTTCCCCCGCCCCCCCCCCCTCTCTAACTGAATGCAGTTTCTCATTAAAATTAATGTTTATCTTCTGTACTCAATAACATTTGAGCTGCTGCAGCTATCAGACGGTCTAGCCCCCTAATGTTCTGCTGGGTTCCTCCTGAATTTCAGAGGATGTCACAATCCACGAGGTTTATCATCAAGAAGTAACAGTTACACCTTTTAAAGCTGTAATTTTTTTTTAAGGAGTGAGATAAATCAAAATAGGTCATGTTTTAAATCAAAAGTGAATGAGTCTCCTTAGATAAAGTAAATAAAGAGAAACTGTTCCCATTGGCAGAAGGGTTGAGAACCAGAGGAGACAGATTTATGGTGATTGGCAAAAGAAACAAAGGTGACATGAGGAAAAACTTCTTTTTACACAGAGAGTGGTTATGATCTGGAATGTGCCTGAAAGGGTGGTGGAAGCAAATTCAATCATGGCTTTCAAAAAAGAATTGGATAAATACTTACATACGAATTAAGAGCAGGAGTAGGCCATTCGGCCCCTCAAGCCTGCTCTGCCATTTGATAAGATCATGGCTGATCTGATTGTGATCTCAACCCTACTTTCCCGTCTACTTACTATAACCTTTGATTCCCTTGTTAATCAGGAACCTATCTAACTCAGACTTAAAAATATTCAATGACCCTGCCTTCACTGCTCACTGGGGAACAGATTCACGACCCTCCTGAGAGAAAATATTTCTCCTCATCTCCATCTTAAATGGGAGACCCCTTATTTTTAAACTGTGGCCCCTACTTCTAGTCTCTCCCACAAAGGGAAACGTCCCCTCAGGATCTTATGTTTCAATAAGATCACCTCTCACTCTTCTAAACTCCAGTGTATACAGGCCCAACTTGTCCAACCTTTTCTCATAAGATAACCCCCCTTGTTGGCCAGGGGTTGCAGAAACTACTGAGATTCTGAGCTGCTGACACACAGGCATAAGCAACTTTTGAACTGAAGTAATCTGAGTTCAGTCGCTGGCCTGAGCTGGCTGGAACTGGTTTGAATTAGCTAAGTTTTGTGAAAGACAAAGGAGATGTGATAAGACACAAGTCCTTATTTAGAAAAGGAGTAATGAGGTAATACTACCTAAGTCCTTGGGACAGAGCCAATGAGGAGAAGACACAAATTAGGCGAGCAAGCCTAAACCAACGGGAGAGACAGACAGCACAGCTTGAAGAGATAAGATTCAGAATAAGAATGAAGAATCTGGGGTGTGGAGCCAGCGAAGACTCCAGAGACCAACCATCGTAGAAGTGGAAGAACCTATGTCAGGGACGTAGAGACGACGTTGAGAGAGAGAGAACGGAACGCCTGGCCAGCATCAGCTCTCCTTTTCGGGTGATAGCCTTTATATTCTGTGACCACTCAGGGAGTGTCAGAGAAACCTAGTGGGTGTGCGTTTAGATCCTAGTTTGGGTACAAAACTGTATAACCTGGTGCAAACTGCATGTCTATATCTAACCAGACGTATAAGCTATATGTATATGAACTAACGATGTGAATAAAGCAAATTGAGAGTTAAGAGAGAATTGACTCTTCTCCTCTTTGTACTAAGCTAATAACCGTAACCGGAGACCTCCGGTCAACCACCTCATCCCAGGAATCAGTCGAGTGAACCTTCTCTGAACCGCCTCTAAAGCAATTATGTCCTTTCTTAAATAAGGAGACCAAAACTGCACACAGTATTCTAGATGTGGTCTCCCCAATGCCCTGTACAATGTAGCAAAGCATCCCTACTTTTATATTCCATTCCCCTTGCAATAAATGACAACATTCCCATTTGCCTTCCTAATGACTTGCTGTAGCTGCATACGAACTTTTTGTGATTCATGTACTAGGACACCCAGATCCCTCTGTACCTCCGAGTTCTGCAATCTCTCTCCATTTAAATAATATACTGCTTTTCTATTCCTCCTGCCAAAGTGGACAAGTTCATATTTTCCCACATTATACTCCATCTGCCAAATTTTTGCCCACTCACTCAAACTATCTATATCCTTTCGCAGACTCCTTGGGGTGTGATTTTAGGTGGCAATTGTGGGGGGGTGGGGGGGCTCTGAAAATCGTGGAAATCCCATTCGGGTTCAGAAGCCAGCTCCAACCTACTGACTTCCGATTTTCCCAGGGACCCACCTGTGCGCGCGCACGGGCGACCCGAAAACTGAAGTCCTGCCGGCAATTAAAGCCGGCGGGATGACAGTTAAAGAGCCACACGTACCTCATTGAGGTACTTAAGGCACTTTACCTGTGACAGGTGAAGGGATTAGAAAGATTTTTACTTGGGCGGCTTGCCCACCGCTTCTGATTCACCCCTGATGAAGGGCCGGATCAGGGAAAAAGAAACAAAATATATTAAATAAAACACCATAGAAGGAAGTGAAAACACAAAATGAACCTACCTTTGAAACCTGCTCCAATGTCCCCCTGATCATCTCCCGATCTTCCCCTCTACCGCCCCCCCCCAATCTTCTGTTCCAGCACCGGATGATGTGTGGCTCTCTCCTGTCCCCACCCCCCCCTCATGTTGCAGCTCCTGATGGCAGCCAGCCTGTCAATCAGGCTAGCTGCCAGGCGCAAAACCCGGAGAGGACGTTAATCACTATCAATCAGCGTGTGATCGTGTCGGAAACGGTAAGTTTGGTTCATGCGGGTTTGCCACGCACACCATCACCCCCCCCCCCCCCCGCCAACCCACCACCATTGTGAAATTGAGCCCCTTATGTCCTCTTCACAACTTACTTTCCTACTTACCTTTGTATCGTCAGCAAATTTAGCAACCATACATTCAGTCCCTTCATCCAAGTCATTGATATAGTTGAGGCCCAAGCACTGATCCCTGTGGTACTCCACTCGTTACATCTTGCCAACCTGAAAATGACCCATTTATGCCTATTCTTTGTTTCCTGTTAGCTAACCAATCCTTTATCCATGCTAATATGTTACCCCCTACACCATGAGCTCTTATTTTGTGTAGTAGCCTTTGATGTGGCACCTTGTCAAAAGCCTTCTGGAAATCCAAGTACACCACATCCACAGGATCCCCTTTATCCACGTTGCTTGTTACTTCCTCAAAGAACTCTGATAAATTAGTCAAACACGATTTCCCTTTCACAAAGCTGTGTTGACTCTGCCTGATTGCATTGAGATTTTCTAAGTGCCCTGCTATAACCTTAATAATAGATTCTAGCATTTTCCCTATGACAGATGTTAAGCCAACAGGCCTGTAGTTTCCTGCTTTCTGTCTCCCTCCTTTCTTGAATAGAGGAGTTACATCACTATTTTCCAATCTGATGGGACTCTCCCAGAATCTAGGGAATTTCAGAAAATTAATACCAATGCATCTACTATCTCTGCAGCCACTTCTTTTAAGACCCTAGGATGAAGTCTGTCAGGACCTGGGGACCTGTCAGCTTTTAGTTCTAATATATTTTTCAGAACCCTTTCCCTGGTGATTGTAAATGTTTTAAATTCCTCCCTTCCTTTCACCTCTTGATTCACAATTATTTCTGGTATGTTATTTGTATCCTCTACAGTGAAGACGGACGCAAAATATCTGTTCAATTCATCCGCCATTTCCTTATTCTCCATTATTAATTCCCCAGACTCACTCTCTAGAGGATCAACACTCACTTTACTTACTCTTTTTCTTTTTAAATATCTGTAGAAACTCTTACTATCTGTTTTTATATTTCTAGCTAGCTTTCTTTCATACTCTAATTTCTCCTTCCTGATTATTCTTTTCGTCATTCTTTGCTGTTTTTTATATTCTGTCCAATCTCCTGACCTGCCACTAATCTTCGCAAAGGGAAAAAATTTGCAGGGCCACAGGGAAAGAGCAGGGGAATGGGACTAACTGGATTCTCTTACAAAGAGCAGGCACGGGCTTGATGGGCTGAATGGCCTCTTTCTGTGCTGTAACCATTCTATTCTATTATCATTGTATCATGAAACTACCAAGATGTAGGTGGTGAACCAGATGGACCTTGGTCTTCTATCGTCTAGCAATTTCTATGTTCCTACCCGGGTCCAGTGAGTCCAAGAGATCCCTTGGGCACTTTTTAAACCAGCTTTGACACTGTTGCATTCCATGTGGTGTCAAATGTAGTCTCATCACTTCTCTCTCAAGTCAGCTCAGGCCCCAACTCTACAAAATGCAGTTGAAGTTGCTGGATAAATGCATCCTAAAAATCAGGGCCAAAATTCCTTACTTGATAAAATCTCTCAAAAGTGGACATTTGTGCAGTAAATGCAGGAAATACTGAGCAAGTCAGGCAGCATCTGTGGGGTGAACAAAGGAGTTAACATTTCAGGAAAACAGTTTTGACAGGGTCCGAAACATTGCCTCTTTTTTTCTCTCCACAGATGCTGCCTGACCTGCTCAGTGTTGCGAGCATTTGCTGTTTTTGTTTCAGATTTTCAGCGTCTGCAGTTTTTTGTTCAATTAGTGATGGAATCTAAGGAGAATATACTAACAGCGTGTTCCGCTAAACAACAAAGAAAATGTTGGAAACTCACAGCAAATCATGCACAGCACCTGTGGAGAGAAGTGATAAGTCAAAATTTCAGGCAGTGCCCTCTCCATAGCTGCTGTGACTGACTTGCCGAGTATAGCCAGCATCTTCTGGGATTTTTTCAGATTTCCAGCATCTGGAGTATTTTTGTTTTTGTTCCTGTTCTATGTTTAGTGATTTTCTGAATTCCTACAACTCAAAAGACTTTCACATCCTCAGGGTGTTGCAAAGCACTTCACAGTCAATGGTTATTTCAAAGTATTCTCACTTGCTACGTAGGTAAATGTGGTGGCCAATTTTCATATAGCAAGGTCCTACAAACAACAATAAGATAAATGACCAGTTAATGTTTTAGTTGAGGGATAAATGATGGCCAGGACACCCTTGCTCTTTAAATAGTGCAATGGGATCTTCCACCTGACGAGGCAGAGCCTCGCTTTAATGTTTCATCTCACAATGCACCATTTCCCTCAGTACTGCACTGAAATATCAGCCTAGTTTTTTCTTGCTCATGTCCTTGAGGTAGGGCTTTGAATCCACATCCTTCTGACTTGAAGGTGTCAATGCTACCAATGACCCAAGCAAATGTTTTGTGTTTAAGGTCTCGCTCGTTAAAAGGCTATTCATTAAAACTTACACACCAGTGGAACTCGTCAGTGAGATGTGTAAGGTTACATACACCTGGTGCTAGCTTAACAAGTGGGTTGTTTCTGAAGCATCAATGCAGCAGTCACTTGTATTATAATAGTGAGTTTTGTGCCTCACATGGGTGCAGCAGCAATTGCTGTGTTCTTCTTGAAGATGGCCCAGAAGTGGAGAGCACTTAAAATGCCCATCTATTGTCACTGAGGCAGCTACCCGGGTGTTCTGATGGAGCTATGCCTGATGAGGCTCAGGAACGGCAGCAAGATTGACTCAGATGAACCGCCTAGTACTGGAAGACTTGAAGGGACAGCCAATCAATATGCTAAGTTTTTTTCTGTCCTCAACTTTTATCCTACAGGTAGTTATAGGGAATATATTGCAAGAGACAGCCGGACAAATGTGATGAAAATATAGGTTCTCACGTTAGGTGTATATCTATGTTCAAAGTGACGTTGACCCATTTCTAAAATGGAATGAAAGCTGAAATGGCTGCTCGGAGATGGTTTGACTGTTTCATAGGTACAGAAATCCTCAATTAAGAATAAATCAAGTTAAAGGGTATCTGAAAAGGAACAAGTATTTTAAATAATTCAATGTCCCAAACAAGAATGCTGTTTTGAAAATGGTGTTTACATGACCCATTCCGCCTAAAATATAGTTTGATTTCTCTTGAGCCACACATCAACCAAGTACTTTGTCAATTGAATTTCTTAGATTGTGACTTCATTTTTACATACTTGTGGATGTGTGTGTCAATATTAGTGAGAAGGGCATTGCAGTGTCTGAATTAACTGCTGGAAGTATGGCCATTTCTTCTCAAACTGACTGGGCAAACAAAAATTAATTGTAAACTGTGGTTTAGGATTGGTGGTTGAGTTTCAGCTCCTTGAGCTGTTTCAGAGGTGGAGAGAGCTCTAAGTAACAAGAATTTACCACCAGTTACTATCGTTCCAAGAGTTCACCTGAAGGATTTGGGTAAACAGTCAGTCATCACTGTTCTGTGTACTGTAATTACAAATTGTGCTGTATCTTGGTTCTGTGAATGATCTTAATAGTAAATAAATTTGATCAGTAATTTAGCCTTTGCAAAGTGGTCTAGAGTTGATTATTTTCTACATTCCAATTGGATGGGGAAAGATGGTGGGTATCCTATATGTTCAAGCACCTGCATTACACTAACTCACTGCAGCAAAGAATAAAAGACCCAGGTTTCGGTTCATAGACATGGTGCATTTACAGAAACTTAAGCTATTTACACAAGAAAAACAGCATGAACTATAGCACCACTTAAGAGTGACCATAAGCATCAAAAATTTTACCAATTTAGAATCATAGAGTGACACAGCACAGGAGGCCATTCAGCCCATCATTGAACATGTATAACCATTCATGTCCCAACAACTACTTGCAATTATATGTTTTTAACATAGAAAATGTCCCACGGTGCTTGAAAAGCTCCATGCCATACTTAAACAGGAAGGCAGTTATTTTGTTAATCCCACAAATATAAAAAGCTTGGACGTTCTTGCACTTTGAAAGAAAGAACTTGCATGAGAGTAACGTGTTTGATGTAGTGTACATGGATTTTAGCAAGGCTTTTGACAAAGTCCCACATGGCAGACTGATCAAAAAAGTAAAAGCCCATGGGATCCAAGGGAAAGTGGCAAGTTGGATCCAAAATTGGCTCAGTGACAGGAAACAGAGGGTAACAGTTGCCGGGTGTTTTCGTGACCGCAAGGCTGTTTGCAGTGGGAAACAGTACTAGGTTCCTTGCTTTTTGTGGTACATATTAATGATTTGGACTTGAATGTGGGGGGCTTGATCAAGAAGTTTGCAGATGATAGAAAAATTGGCCGTGTGGTTGAAAGTGAGGAGGAAAGCTGTAGAGTGCAGGAAGATCAGTGGACTGGTCAGGTGGGCAGAAAAGTGGCAAATGAAATTCAATCCAGAGAAGTGTGAGGTAAGGCATTTGGAGACGGCAAACAAGGTAAGGGAATACACAATAAGTGGGAGGATACTGAGGGGGGGGGGGGGGGTGGAGAGGTACAAAGGGACCTTGGAGTGCATGTCCACAGATCCCTGAAGGTAGCAGGACAGGTGGATAAGGTGGTTAAAAAGGAATACAGGATACTTTCCTTTATTAGCCGAGGCATAGAATATAAGAGAAGGGACGTTATGCTAGAACTGTATAAAATGTTGGTGAGTACTGCGTACAGTTCTGGTCACATTACAGGAAAGATGTGATTGCACTAGAGAGGGTAGAGGAGATTTACGAGGATGTTGCCAGGGCTAGAGAATTTTAGCTTTGAGAAAAGATTGGATAGGTTGGGGTTGTTTTCTTTGGAACAAAGGAGGCAGAGAGGAGGTTTAATTGAGGTATATAAATTTATGACAGGACAAGATAGAGAGAATAGGGAGGTCCTATTTCCCTTAGCAGAGGGGTCAGTGACCAGGGAGCATAGATTTAAAGTAATTGGTAGAAGGATTAGAGGGGAGCCGAGGAGAATTCTTTTCACCCAGAGGGTGGTGGGGGTCTGGAAGTCACTGCCTGAAAGGGTGGTAGAGGCAGAAACCCTCAACTCATTTAAAAAGTACTGGGATGTGCAGTTGAAGTGCTGTAACCTATAGGGCTACAGACCAAGCGCTAGAAAGTGGGATTAAGCTGGATAGGTCCTTTTCGGCCAGCACGGACACAATGGGCCAAATGACCTCCTTCCGTGCTGTAACTTTCTATGATTCTATAATTTATATATTGCCTTTCATGACCCCAGGGCATCCCAAAGCGCTATGGTATCCTGGATGCAAATAGTAACCTCTAAAAGATGACAATGTACATTTTTCATTACTGGGGCACTGGCTACCAAACATCTTTTAGCTGGTAAGATGTAAGTGGATTTCTCCGTAACTCCTGTCAACATTGCTCATCAGTTCACCAGCAAGAGATGCTTGTGCATGTTGAATTACCGAATTTTATTTGTTTCCTTCTGTCTTCACAGCCCACTAAAAATGGAAAAGCTCCCCATTACTTTAGGACTTGACGTCACATTGGTCTGGGGCTTGAACTATTAGTACATTAAAGATATCCTGAAGTGTCCTGTGACACTAAATGAGGGAAGGGGGAAACAATTCAGACTATTGACTTCATTCATTAGTGCTCTGCATTGGACATATTAAGAATCAATTCTATTACTCTAAGGAAATATCAGACTGTCCTGAAGTCTACTAATGTTATACTGCTATTGATTTCTCTTTATATTGTAGTAATGTTAATCTTTAGCTGTTGCCTGTTAAGCAGGGAAGTATAAGTCACTTTAAAGTACCACTGGGCTATTGGGCCAGCTTCAGGATGAAGCAATAAGAGAATCATTTGATAACAGTGTGGGAAAACAGTTAATTCTGTAAAGGAAAACATCTGGGCAAACATCATCCTTTTTAATTGGGGCATCTGTAGTGACTGGCTTATAATTAAAGGTTTCACTTGGTAGAATACAAATTATACGGAACAAGAGTGATACTGTCGATAAGATAACAAAGTAAGGTATTGTTAGCTCAACAAGAGCTTGTTAATCAAGGAAGACTAAAGTTATTGATAAAGGATGTCAATTAAATTCTCCTTATATGGATGCACAGTATTTTACTTTTGTTCTTCTATGGAGTTGCATTTTAACTTTTATATAATTACATAATGTAGAATTGTGCGGATTATCAGAGGGAGTAAGAGAAATGTATAAAAACTGGCAGTTTATAATGAGTATTTTGATTCGTAAAGGCCTAACATACTGAAGCTCAGAACTGTAACACATTTGAATCCCCAACCAACCATCAATGGGTGTGGTTGTAAGTACTACCTTTTAAGAGCATGTTTAAGTACTATTGCATGTACCGTATGCTTAATAAATTTACGACACCTGACTTCAATGTTCAAAAGCCTTATTAAAAACCGTACGCTAGGAACTCCTAGGTCTCTTTCGGTTTCACCCTTAGCTTCAACAGCATTCTTGGCTTATGTTGAGATGATCGATGTCTTTACTTGGCCTCAACTCATCTGTACAGATGTTCTCTGAATATAAATGCAGTAATCTTCCATGGAATCCCACACTCGCTCACCTGACGAAGGAGAAAGCCTCTGAAAGCTTGTGATTTTCAAATAAAACAGTTGGACTATAACCTGGTGTTGTAAGATTCCTTACATTCATCTGTACAGAGCCAGTCATTCAACAGGTTTGAGTCACTACAAATTGCCATTAAAGGGTAACCAAACAAGTTATTCCAACTGTAGATGATCATCTACACAGCTAGCTAAGAACTCATCAGAAGATTCACACTACACTACTGGTCATGCTCTAATTTTATGTTCTTTATTACATCAATATAAATTTTCCAATCATTGTTTAATTTGGTTTTATTGATATGCATCTGAAGGGAAAAATGAACATACAGTGAATTGAAATGATTATTTGGTTCAATTATAAAGTCCAATCCATAAAACTATTATACCAAATTACAGACACACATTCCCAACATTTAACTTCATTGTACCATTTAATGGAATTACACTGGAACAGTCAGAGAACTCAGCAGCATCGTGCTTACAGTATAGTGCTCATGGGGTTGGACTCCATTTTTCTGCCGTGATAAGGACTGTGTTCTGTTGAATTATTCCACTTGTGTAGTACCCAAACCGACCGCATTGGCATAAGCTGAAAGGATTGCTACTATTTGTTTTGTTTCTAGGGTCAGACGAGCTTCTGTCAGCCAGTCTTGTGACACCCTTCTTGGTTCTCCACGAAGTTGGTTGACAAATTTAGCTGCAAGCTCTAGGTCGCCATGTTCAATGCAGAATGAAGCATACGATAACAGTCTAAATGTGTCCAGGTCTTCAGGGTTAAGTTCCACAGGGGGCTTTGCTACCTGGGGCTCCATTAATAGGAAGGACTGCAGGTAGGAGAGGAAGTATTGATAGAGGCTATTTCTCGTCTCATCTATCATGGCCACACGCCGTGCTATTTTCCGTACTGTGTAGAACCGATGACGTAATGCCTCCTCACTGTATACTCCACGGGAGAGACATTCTTGAGGAAGGGCTCCAGCTAAGGCCTGTGTGAACTGATCATCTCCGCAGCTATTTGTAATAGCTTCTAGGGCATTCTGTAGAGGTTCAGTAGGACTGTCACCGGAGGCCGTTTTGAGTGTGTATTGCAGAGCTTCTATGGAGAGCCAGAGCTGATGGGCCTTTCTAGCTTCCTCTTCAGCAATGGCATGACCTAAAACAAGGCAACATTACACATTTTACTAAGCTGGTTAAAGAAAGCACCAAGCTTTTCATTATAAATAGATTATATATTCATATTATACATGTGGAATAACGAGCAACAATGATGCAGCTTGATTCATTCTACTTTCTATGATTGGGGAAGCCTCTATGATAGAATGGTGCAACAGGCTCGCGCACCTACTCCTGTTCTTATGTACTCAGCACCTTTCCTCAGCCAGTCTTTAAGTAATTTCGAAAGCCACTATCTATTTGTACCAAAGCATATCTATATGTTATCATCCAACCTTTGTGCTTTTCACTCATAACACTCAAGACAATATGGGGGAGGTTCTGAGCTGGTGGCTGGGATGGGGATCGGGCTGGGGATCCCCTAACAGCACACGGCCGGCACCCCTGGTGCCACCTGCCTTTTTCTTCAATCATACTCCCAGGTCACTGGAGCCTTCTCCACCGTGCCAGATTTTCCATGCTTCTCCCAGAGCTTGAACATAGACGTCGGTAAGGACAGAGAGTGAACCTCTAACGGAGTGAAGTGCTAACAGAGTGAGGGCATTCAACTGGGAATTTGGTGGGTGTGGGAATTAGGTGCAGAGGGGGAAGGAGGAGCTAAGTGATTTAAACCAAAGAACAAGAGTAAGGCTGAGCGCAGCATAAAGGGAGCCGGGCGAGGAATCAAAAATCAAGAAAGAGTCAAAAGTGACATCACCAGACAAGGAGAAGTGCGAGGGTAAGTCAGTAAGTATTTAGTTCACTGGTTAGTGTTTTTAGTGGTTATTGGGGATAAAAGGAGCGGAGGCCCGAGAGCAGTAGGAGCGGGACCAGTGACCGAGAGCAGAGCGGGGACATAAAGCTGAGACCAACTCAAACACAGGCAGAAGTTCAAAAGAGTGACATCAAAGGACAGCATGTTGGTGACTGGTTGGTGAGGAACACATTTTTTACTCTCTAAGCTAGGGGAGTGGTTTAAACTAGGAACCTAAAACTTGCTAATACTTTATTAAATTAATAACTTAAACTAGATAAATTATTAAAAATAACTAAAAATAAACCAAGTGAATTAATTAAATAAAAAATTTAAGTAAATATATAAAACAAGGTTAGATAGAGATGGTAGGGCAGGTGGTGTGTTGTAACTGCAGCATGTGGGAGTTTGTGGAGAGCAGCATGATCTCAGGCAACCACATCTGCAGTAAGTGTCTGCAACTCGAGGAATTTCGGCTCAGAGTTGTTGAGCTGGAGTCCGATGTGCAGACATTGCGATACATCAGGGAGGGGGAGAGTTACCTGGACACTTTGATCCAGGAGGCAGTCACATCCCTTAGATTAGGTAGTTATTTAGATTTGGTTAGTGGTCAGGGACAGGAGGATGTGATTGCGAGTCAGGCAGGTGAGGTGACCCCAGATGCAGTGTAGGAGGAGCCTCAGCCTTTGACCTTGACCAACAGGTACGAGGTACTTGCTACCTGTGTGGATGAGAACAAAGACTGCAGGGAGGATGGGCAAATTGATCACAGCACCCTGGTACAGGAGGCCATTCAAGTGGGGCGGGGGGGGGAGGGGAGAAGAAAAGGAATGTGGTAGTGTTAGGGGATAGTATAGTCAGGAGGATAGACGATGGGTCATTGACCTGAAATGTTAACTCTGTTTCTCTCTCCACAGATACTGCCTGACTTGTTGAGTATTTCCAGCATTTTCTGTTTTTATTTCAGATTTCCAGCATTCGTAGTATTTTGCTTTTGATTTAGAGAATTCCAAATGTTCATGACCCTCTGAGTGAAGAAATTCCTCTTCATCTCAGTCCTAAATATCGACCCCTTATCCTGAGACTATGTCCCCTAGTCCTAGACTCTCCGGCCATGGGAAACAACCTCTCAGCATCTATCATGTCAAGCCCTCGAAGAATCTTATGTTTGAAATGAGATCATCTCTCATTCTTCTAAACTCCAGAGTATAGGCCCATTCTACTCACTCTTTCCTCATAGGACAACCCTCTCACCCCAGGAATCAATCTAGTTCGTATCAATTCATAACAAGATAGATGAATTAATGGCACAAATAGAAATAAATGGGTTTGATCTAGTAGCCATTACTGAGACATGATTGCAGGGTGACCAAGGTTGGGAACTAAATAGTCCAGGGTACTTGACCTTCAGAAAAGATAGGCAAAATGGGAAAGGATGGGGGTAGCATGATAGTAAAGGATGAGCTAAAGACAGTTATGAGAAAGGATCTTAGCTCAGAAAATCAGGATGTCGAATCAGTATGAGTGGAGCTAAGAAATAACAAGGGGCAGAAAACACTGGTGGGAGTAGTTTACAAGCCTTCTAACAGTAGTTATAGTGTTGGACAGAGTATAAATCAGGAAATTAGAGAAGCATGTAGCATGGGTAATGCAATAATCGTGGGGGACTTTAATCTTCATACAGACTGAGCAAATCAAATTGGCAAAAGTAGCTTGGAGGACGAGTTCATGGAATGAATTCGAGATAATTTTCCTAGAACAATCTGTCGAGGAACCAACCATAGAACAGGCTATTTTAGATCTAGTATTGTGTAATGAGACAGTGTTAATTAGTAATCTTATAGTTAAGGATCCTCTGGGTAAACGTGATCATAATATGATAAACTCAATATGAAATTCTGTGAGTGATGATGTTAAATTTAAGACCTTAGTTTCGGACTTATCAAAGTCAATTATGTAGGAATAAGGGTTGAGTTGGCGATGGTAGATTGGGAAATTAGATTAAAAGATGTGACGGTAGATAAGCAATGGTGAACATTTAAAGAAAGATTCATAATTTTCAACTAATATACATTTCCTCGGGGAATAAAAACTCCACGGGAAAAGTGATCCAACCGTGGCTAACTACAGAAGTTAAGGATAGTATTAGGATAAAAGAAGACGTTTACAATGTTGCCAAAAAGAGTAGTGAGCCTGAGGATTGGGAGGGTTTTAGAAATCAGCAAAAGATGACCAAGAAATTGATAAAGAGGGAGAAAATCAAATATGAGAGTAAACTAGCAAGAAATAAAAAACAGATTGTAAGAGCATCTACAAGTATCTAAAAAGGAAGAGATTAGCGAAAGTAAATATGGGTTCCTTAGAGGCGGAGACAGGAGAAACTTTAATGGGGAACAAGGAATTGGCAGAGACGTTAAACAAATATTCTGTATCTATCTTCACAGTAGAAGACACAAAAAATAATGGGGAACCAAGGGTCTGATGAGAGTGGGGAACCAAGGGTCTGATGAGAGTGAGGAACTTAAAGCAATTAAGATTAGTAAAGAAAAAATACTGGAGAAATTAATGGGACTAAAAGCCGACAAATCCCCTGGACCCAATGGCCTACATCCTAGGGTTTTAAAAGAGGTGGCTGCAGAGATAGCAGATGCATTGGTTTTGATCTTCCAGAAGTCCCTAGATTCTAGAATGGTCCCTGTGGATTGGAAGGTAGCAAATATACTTCCGCTATTGAAGAACGGAGGGAAGAGAGAAAACAGGGAACTACAGGCCAGTTAGCCTGACATCAGTCGTGGGAAAATGCTAGAATCCACTATTAAGGATGTAGTAACAGGGCAATTAGAAAATCATAATATGATTAGGCAGAGTCAACAGAGTTTTATGAAAGGGGAATTGTGTTTGACAAATTTATTAAGAGTTTTTTTTGAGGGTGTAACTGGCAGGGTAGACAAGGGGGAACCAGTGGATGTAGTATATTTGGATTTTCAAAAGGTTGTTACACAAGATTAGGGCTCATGGGATTGGGGGTAATATATTAGCATGGATTGAAGATTGGTTAACAAACAAAAAACAAAGGATAGGAATAAACGGGTCATTTTCGGTTGGCAGGTTGTAACTAGTGGGGTGCCACAAGGATCAGTGCTTAGGCCTCAAGTTTACAATCTATATCAATGACTTAGATGAGGGGACCAAGTGTAATATATCCAAGTTTGCTGACGATACAAAGCTAGGTGGCAAAGTAAGCTGTGAGGAGGACGCAAAGCGGCTGCAAAGGGATAGCAACAGGTTAAGTGAGTGGGCGAGAAGGTGACAGATGGAGTATAATGTGGGGAAATGTGAAATTATCCACTTTGGTAGGAAGAACAGAAAAGCAGAACATTTTTTTTTTTAAAAGGGTGAGAGACTAAAAAGTGTTGATAGTCAGAGGGATTTGGGTGTCCAGGGATTTGGAATCACGGAAAGTTAACATGCAAGTACAGCAAGCAATTAGGAAGGCAAATGGTATGTTAGCCTTTATTGCAAGGTGGTTAGAGTATAAGAGTAAGGAGGTCCTGCTGCAATTATATCGGGTTCTGGTGAGACCACACCTGGAGTACTGTGTACAGCTTTGGTCTCCTTACCGAAGGAAGGATATACTTGCCATAGAGGCGGTGCAACAAAGGTTCACTAGATTGATTCCTGGGATGAGAGGGTTGTCCTATGAGGAGAGATTGTGTAAAATGGGCCTATATTCTCTTAAGTTTAGAAGAATGAGAGGTGATCTAATTGAAAAGTATAAAATTCTTAGAAGACTTGACAGGTAGATACTGAGAGACGGGTTCCCCTGGCTGGAGAGTCTACAATTAGGGCTCATAGTCTCAAGATAAGAGGGCCGAGATGATGAAAAATTTATTCGCTCAGGATTGTGAATCTTTAGAATTCTCTACCCCAGAGGGCTGTGGATGCTCAGTTGTTGAGTATATTCAAGACTTAGATCAATGGATATTTGGACACTAAGGGAATCATGGGATATGGAGATAGGGCGGGAAAGTGGAGTTGAGGTAGAAGATCAGCCATGATCTTATTGAATGGCAGAGCAGGCTCAAGGAGGTATATGGCCTACTCCTGCTCCTATTTCTTATATTCTTAAGTTCTCCCACCATCTGCTCTTCTACTGTAACCATTTACACACCCTCTTTTATTTCGGATACATCTTTCATTTCTCTAATTTCTCACATTATTGCCTCCTTTTGCCACACCACCATCACTTCTGTCATTCAATCAGCTCCTGGCCTCTACCTGATCACCATTCTTTTTTTTTCTTCCCGTCTCCTTTTCCCTGACTCTGTTCCTCCTTATAAGCTGTTCATCTGTAACAGTTCTGATGAAAGGTCATCGACCTGAAATGTTAACCCTACCTTTCTCTCTCCACAGATGCTGCCTGACCTGCTGAGTGTTTCCAGCATTTTCTGTTCTTATTTCAGATCTCCAGCATCTGCAGTATTTTGATTTTTGACAATATGACCTCTCATAATTATGTAATTTATCAGACAGTCTCTTTGTTCAGTACAGGGCTCCTTATCATAGGAACACAGGAACAGAAGTAGGCCATTAAGTCCCATAAGCCTGTTCTGCCATTCAATTAGATCATCTGTACTTCAACTCCATTTACTCACCTTTGATTCATATCCCCGGATACCCTTACCTAACAACAATTTATCAATCCCAGTCTTGAAAATTTCAATTGACCCAGCATCCACAGCCTCTTGGTGGGGGGAGGGGGAGGGGATTTCCACTACCCATTATGTGAGAAAATGCTTCTGATTTCATTCCTTAAAGGCCTAGCTCCAATTTTAAGATTACACCCACCCTTGTTCTGGATTCCCCCACCAGAAGAAATAATTCCTCTGTATCCACCCTATTGAATTCCTTTACCATTTTAAAGACCTTGATTAGATCACTCTTTAACCATCTAAACTCAAGGGAATACAAACCAAGTTTATGCAACCTGTTCTCATAATTTAAAGCTTTACAGCCCTGTATCATTCTGGTGAATCTGCTCTATACACCACCCAAGGCCAATATATCTTTCTTGGGGTTCGGTGCCCAAAATTGAATGCAGTACTCCAGATGGGGTCTGACCAAGGCTCAGTACAACTAAGGCACAACTTCTTCATTTTTGAATTCCAACCCCCTTGAGATAAAGGCCAACAAGCCATTCGGCCTTGTGATTATTTTTTGCACCTGTACACTAGCTTTTAGTGATTTGTGTACATGGACACCGAAATCCCTTTGTTCATCCACAACTCCTAGTCTCTCATCATTAAGAAAATATTCTGATTTGTCTTTCTGGCATCCAAAGTGAGTGATGTCACACTTCAAATCTGTCATAGTTTTGCCCACTCACATTGTCTATCTATGTCCTTCTATCACATCAGTAAGCATGATTCTATCATGTTTAAATTCTATTACAAGGCTAACAAAATCTCTTTTGCCTGATTTGTCCTTGTGTCCAGTTCTCACATTTATGTTTTTTTAAAATCTGTTCTCAGTACGTGGGCGATGATGGCAAGGTTACATTTACTGCCCATCCCTTGTTCTGAGTAGGTGGTGGTGGGCCTTTGCCTTAAACTGCTGCAGTCTTTGCAGTGATGATGTTTCCATGATGGTGTTAGGTATGGAATTCCAGGATTTTTGACTGAACAACAATGAAGGAATGGCAATATATGTTTACGTCAGGATGGCATGAAACTTGGAGGTGATGGGTGTTCCCACAACATTGCTGCTCTTGTCCTTCTCATTGACGAAGAGCACAGGGGAGAGAGGTGCTGTTGCAACTGGTTGAGCTGCTGCAGTGAACCCCGCAAATAGTGCAGCCACAGTCCACCTGTAATGGAGGGGATGGATTTTTAAGTCCTGTAGCAGGGACATCAGTCAAGCAAACTACTCCGTCCTGGGTGGTGAGTGGCTTCTTGTTGTGGTTGAACCTATCTAAGCAAGTGGTGAGTATTTCATCACATGCCTAACTTGAACTTTGTAGATGGTGGAGAAGCCCAGGTAAGCCACTCGTCACAGAGTACCCTACCTCTGCACTGCTCTTGCAGCCAGTGTTGATATGACTGATCCTGTTAAGCTTCTGGTCAATGTTTGTTTCTCTCTTGCTACCTTTTTCAACAGCACAATGCAAGAATGCAGTATGTACCATCCAGTGACAATAATGGCATTACACCAGGGACCAGAGACTCCAGCAAACTTTGTCAGATATCAGACACCAGTGTATGAGGTGGGGGTGGGGATTAAATATTAAAAAGTAAATATCCAGGAACAATTAATTTGGTGACTCTTCACTCACATTCTTTGTCAGAAAATTTCCAGTGATAAGAATACTTGTTGCAATTACTTCAGTTATAAATGCATCCTACCAAAGGTTTGCAAAATTAAGGCAAAATATTTGCAATGAAAAGTAATCACTCACTCTCCATTGCCTGTTCAATCCCCTTCAACCTGGAATAAGCTGCATTCAAGTCCAGTGTAAAGTTGTCCAGCTGTTCCTGAGACAAGCGTCTGTAATGAGTCTCATATTCAGATATCTTTTGTTGTAATTCCTGCAAATTAAAAAAATCCAATTAAACAAGTGGTATAAGACTAAAAAAAGTACGAAACTGCATCTAATTCAGCACTAATTGGCCCTAAACAGACACTTTCCCTCAAGGTTACATAGTTGGCTTGTGTGGAAATGAAAAGATCAGTGATGCCTTTCTCAGATTGGACTTTTTTCAGACATCATAGAATCATAGAAATTTACAGCATTCAGAAAGCGGCCATTCGGCCCATTGTGTCTGCGCCGGCCGAGAAAGAGTTATCCAGCCTAATCCCACTTTCCAGCTCTTGGTCCGCAGCCTTGTAGATTACGGCACCTCAAGTGCATATCCAAGTACTTTTTAAATGAGATGAGGATTTCTGCCTCTACCACCCTTTCAGGCAGTGAGTTCCAGACACCCACCACCCTCGGTGAAAAAATGTCTTCTCAGCTTCCCTCTAATCCTTCTACCAATTACTTTAAATCCATGCCCCAGAGAGTCTTTGATGCTGATACTGATTGTGAAAGGTGAGAAACGAACGTGCGCGCACGCACACACACTTCATACTCAAAATTAAACTTAAGTTTTTAAATGAAAATTAGCAATGTCCATTCCCAGACTGTACTGAGTTAACTTAAGTCAGTTAGTTAGTTTGTTACAATTGGCTTACATGCTCGGACTAGGAAGTTGGAAAAATAAAACCACTGATTGCTATCCAGTAAACCCCTACTGGAAATGCATGTTACTGAGTGTTGGGCCAGGACAGGCCCTGCTTGAGCCACGATGCCCTTCGCTGTCAACTAATCAGTTAGCACTCTGTCCAGGACCACAACTTAAGAACAAAAGATTGGAAACATACAAAGAAAGTAGAACTCTATCCCAGAATGGGAATAGATACACACATTATAATTTAGTTTATGGAAACCAACAAAATGTTTACTCCTTTTAATGTATGCAGTGTTAGGTGTGACCCTATGGCACAGCACATTGTACAAACCAAAATAATGCATCAGAGAGCAGGATTTGGATTTAATTCCATAATTCTGGTACCAAATTCCCGATCTCAGCAGTGTCACATGAAGGGAAAGGTGACTCCCCAGAAGGAAATGGGAAAGTTCAAGAATGAGCCAACCTGCAGATATCTAGTGGTCAGCTCAACAGGCTTGTGAGGTCATGTAGTGCAGGGTGCAAAGGACATTTTTTTTAAAACATTAGGCCAGGTGCAAGAATTTTAAAAATAAAATAAAACCTGTAATGTTAAGCTCTTAATCTTTGACCGCTGCATGTCCTCCGGTAGCGCATTGTATAACGTACTTGCTTAAAATTCTCGTGTGCTACTTTAATACAGTTGTTAACCAGTTAAAATAAAATACCGCACAAAAGAATATGTTAACCATTATACTTTGAGGCAATTAAACCACTGTATTACAATTTGGGACCTATTAGTCATAATTTGAAGAGCAAGCTATGACTTCCTTTGAAGGTTTCATTATTTTACTTTACTACATATAGCTTAGTATTCAATATACAGTTTACCTCCTGGTTTTTTGCTTTTAATTCCTGTTCCTGAACCTTCAGTACCTCCCTCAGATGATCTGTGTGAGCAGCAGCTTGCCTGCGTAGCTGGGTTCGCATCTCAGCCTCCATCACTTCTCGCACTTCTTCTGCCTGAATTCGAAAAAAAATTATATTACTCAATTGATTTCACTTTGACTTTTCTTTGGCTTTCCCATCACTTCCATCATCTTGGAAATGGAGCAGTCTACAACACGACTGACACCAACACTGCTTAACAAAAAATGCAATTGCAGTAGGGCAAGGTGGCCAGGTTAGTATCATTTTCACTTAAAGGCAAATTCATTGATTTTTTTTTGAGCATCTATATTAAATCAACTCACACAACAGCAATCAATGCAATGTTAGCATAAAAATCACAGGATCACAGGTTTACAGCACAGCAGCACACATTAGGCCACCATGTCTCTGCTGCTGCTCACTAGAGCAATCTAAAATTAACCCCCTGGCCTTGCTTTCTCCATATCCCTTTATGTTCCTCTGCTTCAAATATTTACTGTTATCTACTCCAATCTCATTTCTCTGTACTAATCCTGAGTCTATGTTCACTCGTTACCAATTTGCCAATCAGCAAAAACAGCCATTCATTATGAGGCATCTCAGTTTATGGTGTTTGAGAATATTTATTGAATATAAATTATTCCAGTATGTTTTTATATAACTTTTAAAATTTCTAATCTCCCTTTGCAACCCATTATATCCCCTTTCAGCCTCTCCTTCACCCTGCCTATCATCTTTCTACATTGAATAAATACTTCACATAACCAAGATATTACCTTCAAACATCTGTCTGCAAAAACAAAAACAATAAAATCACCATGAGGAGGGTGGCCTGATCAGGGTGGGTGCTGAAACATTGCATTAATCCTATACTGCCCACTGATCATTACTTTCAAACCACAAAGATTAAAATTATTTTTAAAACATTAGATACAGACTATATTTTGCAGACAGATACTCAAGACCAGTGGGTCTTATCCAAAGGCATTCCAGTATGTGTCAATGTTACTCTGCATCAACTGACATTATATTGTGTACACAACATAAAATCCTCTTTCCTCCCTCTAAAAAATGTAGCATTCCATGGTTGTGAAACACTCCATCAATTGTCCCAGGACTGCCAAAACTTAAGACCATAAAGGGTAATGAAACATCAGTAGAGTCTGGGGTTGAAAGAGAGATCTTCAACGTCTCTGATTTTGTTTCACTTTTTTACAAATTGTTTTACTAAAATCATAACCAATCTGTATTTTCTCCAGGCATACTTCAGTGTTTTAATTAAATAACTGCACAAGAGGAAGTTTACTGCTCCATGGAGGAGTAGGATACAGGTTCCCAGTTGCAATTTCCCACTTGGGGAAGACATGATTGAAAGGACAACACTTCTCCAAAGCTCTCGCAGAGGTCTCAGCTAGTTTCACAGCGACAGTATTAGAAGTTTCAAAACAGTTTGCCATTCTATCATCTCAGCTATGAACTGGGAAGGGGATGTGGCAAATTAAGCTTTGCGCAGCTTTTCAAATTTCTGGTTGATGATGTGGTTATTAATTGACTAGTATTTAGAATAATCTGTATATACTTTTAGTATCTGCAAGATGTTAAGTAGTAAAACCCATGCAGTACGGGGTTTCTGCCTTGCCTTTTTGTCCTTTTCAAGAATGATTTCTGATCGATAATGCTCCAGGGCTTTTGACACTGCCACTTCCGAAGCTTTCTTATCCTCCAGTTTCTGGTGCTCAAGCGCTAATTCAATGTGCTGCTGCTCCCGCACATGCTGTTCTGCCAACTCTCTATTCAACTGGTCAATACGACGATGGGCATGGGCAATCAACGAGTTAAGGTCATCAGTGCTCAGCTGGCCAGCTACAGTTTGGAAACACCATTAAAAAACAGCACGGAACAAGCATACTCTGGATTAGCAGATTAGATAACGTAACTATTCATCTGGGATTAAAGTTGTTTTGCATTACAAAAACTTAAAATAGACAAACATTTTTTAACAATTAAAATCCCAATTACACATCTACATGCCAGTTACTTTATGTAATTAGTATGATTTATGAATTTGCACAAAACTCAGCATAGCAGCTCACATTCACATGGAAAGTATGCTATACTCTTAATGTTGAGGAAAGGAAAAACTTTTCCACTAAATAAATAAATACATTGTTGATATCAACTGGGATATTTTCTAGGATTATGGTAAGAGTACTCTTTTAAAGACACTATCTAAAAGACATTAATAGTAATTATATATTGTAATATGAAAGCCTCGTGTATATTCCCTTTGTGAAAATATTCTGCAAAAACATTTGCGAAATTACATTTTCTGGCGAGCTAAATATGAGTGGCATATTATAAGCTTTACTAGGTTAGCAATAACCTATTGGTAACTGCAGCATTGTGAACAACCCTTAAAACAGAAATTAGATCAGCATTATTCACCACATATTGAAGGAAAGGACATCCACAAATCATGTTCTTATTATACAGTTAAATGCCACACTGGTTACAACACAGAGCGACATATAATTCAAGTTCTGATCTTAACCTGAGTATTAAACAAATGAGACATATATACAAAAGACAACAGGCACCAATTAAGATATTAGAAGCAGGGAACAGGTCCAGTCTGGGAATCATGTTAAGTTAGCTTTGATTTTCAAAAATGTATTACTTTCTGATCAGCAAAAGTGTTACTTTCCTTTGCACAGAGAGAATATTGAAGTTTTAAACAAATTTTAAGAAGGCTACAATTTTAACAAATGTAAAAATCATAATCCAAAGTCTTAAATTCTGGTAGCTCATCTGTCGGGTTAATAGGTACTTCTAAAACTATACCTCATTTCACATTTTGGGTGTCATCTTACTAAGTACAATGATATGCTAAGGAAAGTAACTTCATTATGTAGTGTGGAATAAAAGAATAAAATACCCTAAGGCAACGCATGTCACTGTAACTCCGGATGCAAGAACGCCAGCCCAGTAATTACACCAGTAATGCAACCAGATTCCAGTATAAGAAACTGCTTCTTCCATTCTATTTGGTTCTCAGCAAAACTTTCAATGTCAAGGCTGGAGCTTGGTTCCCCCACTTTGCTGTCAGTGGCAACAGCAAAAACTCCTACTTCATGTAAAAAACAGGGTCTCTTATATCACACTGACCATTTTCCTAGGCTGCAAGTTCTTAAGATCTCCTTTAGTGTCAGCAGTACAATCTGACTTTTTTTCTCCCTGCAACTTTCCCCCCACTTCTCAAAGTGTTGAATTGTGCTGGATTAATGGTTTCACAGGCACAGTATGATCCAGTGCCTTGCCCAGGTACTGATTCTTCATATGAGCCTAGACAGTGGAGTGTCCACAGGCTATTCAATTGTGGGAGGAATCACAGCCGAGCATAATCAAGTCCTAAGTGACGTCTTCACAAATGCAATTTTCCAACAGGATTAATTATCCAATTTTCCCCTCACTACCCCAGGGCTTACGGCAAATTTTAACAACAAACCGCTCCCAATTGAAATCAGCTTACTTAGTACAGGGAGAATTGAATCTACGACCCTTCTCGTCTCTAACTCAGTGCTATATGACTCATTTATCCACTAAACTATAAGGAAAGCTTCGAGCTAGGTGATTCTATTCTCAAACTGCCTAAATTTGGCGGTGCCACCTTTTCCCAAAAAACTACATTTCTTTATAAATTATAGGCAGAACTGGAGCATGCTTGAATAAAAAGAAATTATGCAAATACACAATCATTTTATAATCTCTTTCAACTAGGAGCACTTAATGCACAAAAATATTTCAGCACTTTCCATATGCTGGTTTGTTTTCAGCATTTTACAATTTCTGTAAGTACTCTATTTTTTTTTACTTGGAAGTACACTTTACTTGGAATCTTGTTGGGGGAAGGAGGATCCCAATACTTCCTGAATTACAGTGACAAGGATTTCAAAAGCCCCTCATTTTGCTGAGGGTCCTTACAGCCTATTGAAAGTAGCTAAAGTTCAGTGGGATCATAAGCATGTACAACAAACTAGCCAGACTCACCTATATCAGACACCTCTGCAATGAAAAGGAAGGGTGGGAAGAATTAATGCAAGTTGACAACAGCACCACTAGAAGTAGTCACTCAGGCAAACTATTACAGTGTAAATGAGAACATCCACTACACATTCATTTTAGTAAGGAAGCCCTGCAATTTCTTTTCTTTTAGAACATTCATAGCTTCCAAATTAGTTACAAAAAATAAGATATATAAAATATTAGATAAGCTGAGAATGTTAAGTCAAACTCTAAACAGAAGCACTACGCTCGAAAAGCCGTGCATAAATAAAAATCCAACAACAGCCAATTTTAATTATTTACACCACAATGGGCAACAATAATTCTCCACCCAAACTGCAAAAACTTTTAGCTGCGATACACATTAAATTTTTTTTAATTTATTTTCGGGGTGTGGACATTCCTTGCAAGGCCAGCGTTTATTCCCCATCCCTCGTTGTCCCGAGAAGGAGGTGGGCCTTCATAAATCGATGGTAATGGTTTGATACAACTGAGAGGTTTGCTAGGCCACTTCAGAGAGCAGTTAAGAGTCAACCATGCTATTGTGGAACTGGAGTCACATATAAGTCAGGCCAGGTAAGGATGGAGGGTTTCCTTCCCAAAAGGATACTAGTGAACTAGTTGGGTTTTTATAGTCACTTTTTTTCATGGTCACTTTTACTGGTACTCGCTTTTTATTTCTTGGTTAAACTGAATTCAATTTCTCAAATTACCCAGTGGTAACTCATGTTCTCTGGGCTACTAGTCCAGTAACATAACCACTACACTACCATACCTGGTAAAATGAGCCAATCTAATTCTTCTTAGTCAGATGTTTGTCATGCATGGAAACCCATAACCGTGCTTAAATAGGCTCAAACACCTCACTTACCAAAGCCCAGACACGGGCTGGCCAAGGCTTAGAGACCCCACCCTCATTCAATAGTGTACATAGGGATACTGCTAGAATCCAACCAGCTAAAGCCACACCGCTTACCAGCACAGGGTACATGTAAGATTCCCACTGCTTCTCCAGCTAAGGCCATCTTACCAGTTAATGTACTGGATAACAGGGTTATCTGGACATGTGTGGGAAGAATCCAACACCAATGACTGGTCTCCACCTCCAGGACCCAGCAATGAACCACTCTGGCTGGTCAATAATCAACAGCATCCTTAAGTACCGATCAGTCTGGCACAAGAACTGGATTACCAATTCTGTCAGAGTTTTCACTCAGTTCCGATCCCTGATCATCTGGTCATGTCATCATGGAGCCAAGGAGACCCTGCTTACCCACACCACCCTCCAAAGAGGATGGTCACTTGTTAGTCATTAGATAACTAACCAGCAAGGGTTTGAGCCCTTGCTAGGCAAACAGCAGGTCTCCTCCTCAACATGGTCAACTGCACAATTTACCATAACCTGTGAGTGCATTACCACCATCCTGACCTCAGCATGAACACACCAGTTCAAGGTACAGCTTCGCAACCCAATAAAAGGTAGCACCAAATACAGGATATACGAGCTTATATTCATATATCTGGCCTCCAAGTAAATCCTTCCAGAGATTCCCTATGGGCTATTTGATGGACATTTGCCTTCAAGTGGTGGACTGTTTGCTTGATCTAGTACACATCAAAGTCCAACATCACATATACAAGGCATAGTCATCAACTATTTAATCCAGGTCCTCACATTAAAGGCCTTTGGCAAAGGATGTGCCTTCAAAGGATGACTCTCCCTCAAGACTGCTAAGTGACAGGGCCAATGTAGGCCAGAGGTCTCCCTTCCTCAGTTTCCACTTTTTGTCACAAATGCAAATGGAATACAAAAGTGAGGAAGTGATGCTTCTGTTGTGCAGAGTTTTGGTCAGACCCACATGGAATACTGCATTCAGTTTTGGGTACCGAACCACAGGAAAGATATATTGATCTTTTTAGTGGGTACTGATTCACCAGAAATATCCCATGGCTTAAATAGTTAAATTAGTCAATAACTCCATTATTTTTGTGTCATGCGACAACCAGGATGGTAGTCTCTTTTTGTCTGGCAATTCCTATGTTTCTAAACAAGAGGACTGGTTGAATAAACTTGGTTTATATTCCTATCAGTTTAGAAGGTTGAAGGGGTGATCTAATCAAGGTCATTAAAATGATAAAGGGATTTGATAGAGCAGGTGCAAAGAAAGTGTTTCCTCTGGTGAGGGAATCCAGAACAAGAGAGTCTAATTATTAAAATTAGAGCTAGGCCATTTAGGTGTAAAATTGGAAAGCACTTTTTCACAGTAGTGGGGAAAAAAAGGGCTATGGATGCTGGGTCAATTGAAGCTTTCAAGACTGAGATTGGTAAATTTTTGTTAGCTAAGAGTATCAAATGATATGGAGCAAAGGCAGGCAAATGGAGTTGAGGTACAGATCAGCCGTAATCTAACTGAATGGCAGAACCTTATCAAGGGGTTGAACGGCCTACTACTGTTTACATGCTCCTATTCCTATAAGTGTATTGTGGAATATCTTACAGCAGTCAAGTTTAAAAGAAATCATGTTGCCCATTGCTACATTTGCATTAAACAAAAAAAAAAACAGAAAAACGCACACACAGACCATTTCCAAAATAAATATCACTCTAGATACAGAAAGAGTTTCTATTTTAGAAGAACAAATTCTGAACTATTCTTTTGTAATTAAAACTCATGCAGGATCCTTAATGGTGCAACCACACTGCAAACTTAGTATTGGTGCAAAGCTGTCTTGGCTTCGCATTGCATTAAACTGTAGTGCAAGTCAGGTGTCAAGGTTTACAACCAAGGCCTAAATAGAGTGAAACTTTTCCAGGAAGTCTCACTCCACCTCATTCCAGCGTAAGGTCAGAACCTGACTCCGGGTTCAGGTTACATTTACAATATAACTGCACTGCCTGTGCAAAGCCAAACTGCTTCAGACCGACACTACTGTTGATAAATCTTACATCAAATTATGCCTTTCCGTGCACAACTAAATGACAGCATCTGAATATAATTCAATAAAACTCTCAATCTGGTGCTCTGGCAGGCTGCCACCCCACCCCCTCCCCAAGCAGCCGTCGAGAAACTGTGTTCTATCTGATACTCAGCATATGACAACACACTTATTAACAGATATTTCTATTCACATCCATGTATCTGATTTTTTTTCTCCTCTCTCTTCCTCACTGGCAGCAAAAGTCCTACTAAATACCTCACCCAAGTGACTATTCTTTATGTGTGAACCTAGGTAGTGAATGTCAACATGCTAGTCAAGGGCATCCTATCCTCACCCCACAAATACATAAGTGCACCTTCCAGTGGGAACTACTGGGTAACAATCAAGACCTGGAACTGTGACCGACTTTTCACCTCCCTGGCCAGGGGATATTGAGGCTAGTTATAATGACTGTATTGCTGTCCTGGTAGAACTGTTCAAAATTATGACGGTCTGATGAGGTAAATAGATGGGAAATTTTTTCCAGTGGTCAGTGGGTCCATAACTGGAAACCAGAAATTTAAGATCATCACCAAAAGAGCAAAGGGGATAAAAACAGGCTGGTTAAGACATGGAATGTTTTATTAGGTACAGGCTGGAAGCAGGATTCATAACAGCTTTTAAAAGGAGGATAATTTGTAAAAGAGAAAAGAGTCAGGGCAGGAACAGTTAAGAGTTTCCCAGTGTGCTCTATCTTTTATACAGTTCAGTATGCAACATTATTACGGAAATACTCCAGCAGTATTGTAGATAACGTCCCCCGTCTTGCACATACGCACTGCGGTTCCATCTGTTCATTGTTTTCTGAACATTCCACATGCCTGAGCGGTCAGGCTGACCCAGCGCTTTCTTATTTGTGCTTCACAAGGTCGTGTTCCTAACTGTTCAACTGAGTTAATCCCTTTTCTAACTGGTACTGTTCAAGAAAATATCTCCTATCCCTACTGTGTCAGCACTTTCTCCACTATAGGTCGGCATCCATAGCAAACTCCTCAACTACCTTAACCTTAAGTTATGATATACAATTTTCATCTAAGAGTCTATTGTCTACAAGCATACAGCTAATTACTACACCTGCTCAAGCTCTCTGTCTTTTGCACAGAAATGTCTCTGGCTTTCAGATCCACTCTCTTGCCTGTCTACACATTCACTATAGCCCCCTATACCAGTTAAGCCATGATGCTTTCTGCTCATGTCAAGTTATCCTAACTTAGTTATTTTCTTACTTTTACCCCTGCAGATAGCACAAAGCATGGGAAGAAAATAACTTTCCCTTTAATTTTACATCTGAACGGTCCAACATTTGCTGCGGAGCGGTGATAATTAGCACCCAGTGTTTCAGCCTGCTTAATTTCAAAGCAGGATTTAAGTCAATTGGAATTTTTTTCATCCTTTTAAACTTCATGGCAATTTTTCAGGGTTCATAAAGGCAAGCTTACAGAAATGGAATACCATAGACCACCAGGTCACGTACTGCATTTGTTAAGAGTCTTTGGGCTAGAAATTGGGCCTTCGAGTGCCCATTGTTTCGGTGCTACACGGCCTCCCAAACATCTAAGATGGTGTCTTGGATGTGCGCGCACTCATGCTTCTAGCGAGACATGTGCCAGACACAATCTTGGTCAACGGTTTAGCGCATGCACAAATAATGAACACCAGCAGCATGTAAAGTAAGGAAAAAGGCATTCGATCAATGGGCAACGCTGATTTAAAGAGATAGACACCATTTTGGGACCTGGTGCGTTGCCTTAACCACAAGAATCTGAACATGTCTGAAAGTGCCTGGAGGACCTCCCACCAGTGCTATTTAAAGGGACCATGTAGGATTTACAGGTTAGTTGCTGGATTATTGCTTTTGGCTGCTGATGCATTTGTAACTGTTTTTGGAGATCTCCTATACTTGAATACTAGGAAGAGGGACATAGCCTAACACTTAGAGCCAGGACGTGCAGGGGTGAAATTAGGAAACGCTTCTACATGCAAAGGTGGGAGAAGTTTGGAACACGCTTCTGCAGATGGCAACTGATACTAGCTCAATTGTGAATTTTAAATCTGAGTTTGGTAGATTTCTGTGAACCAAGGGTATTAAGGGAAATGGGGCTACGGCAGGTATATGCAGTTCGGTCACAAAGAAACCATGATCTCATTGAATGGTGGAACAGGCTCGAAGGGCTAAATGCCACTGCCACTTGCTGCCTCCTGTTATGCTTACGCTTCTCCTGCAAGAAAGCGGGACGTGTATCTGGGTCATGGTTGAATAGCTGCCAGTGTGCATGTGCAGCTTGCAACAGTAGTAATGTGTAAAGTTGAGAGGAAGCATCTGACTGGAAGAGTTGAGTACTGATTGAAAGAGTTCGTTAGTATGTGGGTGATGGGGATGCAGTGTGCGGAGCAGTGGGTGCGGCTAGTGGTGCAGTTGGTAGGAGATGCCACTTGACAGTTGACGTCACTCATGTCAAAGCATTGAACTACTTCCTGCACTGCATCTATGTTCGTGGTGCTATGAGCCTAGCTTGACTGCGCCCCCTAATGCCTATTGAGCATATGTCTGAAGAGCCTCTTGCCACCGCCCCCCCCCCCCCCCCCCGCTGCTGTGGATATGGGATGCCCCTCCTTCTGTCCACCTCTTGCACCAAGGGCGCTAGTGCATCAAAGAACCTTGGTGCACGCACTCTCGCAGGCCTGGTACCAACTCGGACCAGCAGATTGGTGAGGTCTGGCATGCAAATCAGAGGATGTGGGCTTTAGTGGTGCACAACCTTTATTCAATATTTCAACATAACAACAGTTTGTAAACATAGGCATGGGGACTGTATGTGTTTTATGTGTGTGATGTCTGATCTCCGTTCAGACAGCAGACTTTTTCTTTTGCAAATAACAGGTACCGGCTACCTTTAAGAGTTACAGCCTGTCTTTAAAAGATTCGGGCTCCCCTTTCTGGTGGAAAGTCCGAATGTCGTGAATTTGTAGTGACAAGGCCTGGATTTTTTCGCACACACAAGGTAAGTTCTGTGGCTACCTGCAACAGATTAATAGCACAATGCGATGCCCGCGCCCATTTTCGGGGGTTAACCAATTCAACCCCCATTGTCCCTTTATCCCAACTGGTTTCTGTAGACCCAAACTGTAGAAGAGCACCCCTACTGCACCAGGACAACATTTTCCACTTCCCATGTCTGTCCACCCTGTGGCTTATGAGTCAATTGGTACCAACTAATGTTGTGTTTGGGGCCATGCCCACTAGCAACTGCGTCAAGACTGCCAAACTAATTTCACATTACAGCCAGCAGAGAAGCTGAGCTGAATTCAGATCAAGGTCTCAGACGTGAAAGGACAGCATGCACTAATCTCTTGAACTACTCAGTCCCATAACAGGAATGATTTTTTTTTAAATGATGGTCTGATATGTAAACGATTTCAACTACTACAGCACAGTATGAAGACTAAAAAGATGCAATAATCGCTCACTGAACAAAGATACAACAGAGGCTTAAATAGAACCCTGGAAGCTTGTAGCACAGAAGGAGGCCATGCAGCCCATCAGGTGTGTGCCAGCTATTTGCAACAGCAATCCAAAACTAATTACGCTGCCCTGTTCGCTATGTCCCTGTATCTTCCTCTGCTTCAAATATTTATCCAATTTTCCCTGAAAAAAATGCAATAGCCTCTGTTTCAACCTCTTGTGACAAAGCATTCCATGCTCCAAACCCCTGTGTAAAGAAACTTCTCCTAACCTCTCTTACTCTCAAGTGATAATTTAAATTGATGACCCATCGTTACAGACTCCCTAAACACAGGAATCATCAGTCTTTACCTATTCACTTTATCAAAACTCCCCTAATTTTAAAATACTCTATTAAATCTCTTCTTAGTCGTCTCTGGTACAGTAGACATAGTCCCAGTATCTGAAGTCTCTCCTCATAACTATGCTTTCTCATCATCCTGGTGAACCAATCCTGCACGCCCTCTATGGCTTTGATGTGCTTTCTATAATGAAGTGCCCAAAACTATTTACAGTACTCCAACTGTGGCCTAACCCTAACTGTCACATTAATATCTAGGGTATTAAAAGAAGTAGGTGAGGAAATTGCAGCTGTTTTAGTTATGATCTTCCAAAACTCTCTCGATTCAGGAATTGTCCCTTGTATTGGAAAATTGCCAATGTCACTCCATTATTTAAGAAGGATGGGAGATAGAAACCAGAAAATTATAGTCTTATTAGTCTAAAATCTGTTGCGGGGATGTTACTAGAATTTGTTATCAGGGACAAAGTAACTGAGTATTTGCACAAATATGAACTGATCAGATAGCCAGCATGGATTTGTAAAGGGCAAGTCGTGTCTAACTAACCTCGCTGAAGCTTTTGAGGAGATTAAGGGAGTATCTATGGATGTTATTTATATGGACTTCCAGAAGGCAATCAATACAGTTCCTTCCAGGAAACTCTAGAAAATTCATCCAACTTCACATCTCACCCTATTCAACTAGGTCATGACATTATGCTGGTACTAGGAGCCACTATGGATCATATAGTATTCAATCATCTCTGCTAATGCATGTCTTTTATAGCCATCAATCTTGTTCCTAACTAAATAATCATTCAGCTACAGCTTTTTTTTTAAATTAAAAAAAAGACAATCAACAAGTGTGAACTGCTTCAGCTAAGATTCTATTCCACAAATCCCCTATTTCAGAAGTGTGGAATCTTCTGTCTTCACAGCCCACATACAAAGGTTAAATCAATCTTCCCATCAATTTGCATTTATCTTAACTTGCTGGTAACAGATCTAAGTGTTATGATTGAGAATGTGTTCACCAATGAGGCAACAACACTAAAATCAGCCCTTTCCAAATCTTCAGGCCCATAAAATACCAGCAGGACAAACCAGTCAATAAGAAAGGAGTACAAATAGGACTGAGTTACTTGGGCTTCCAAAGCTGCACTTGCTTGGCCCTATGACTGCAGGTTCGACACCCTCGTCCTATTCTTTGTGGTTGGAGGAAAACCTTTTAATTTCAGGTCTTGCTTATACCCACATCTTCTAGCTCAGTTCAAGTTAAGTAACCTGCATTTTAAAAAAACTCAATCATGTGCCCTCTCAAATCTTAACCTTGAATTAAAACAAGGTCCATGCTGAGTATTAAAAACTGAAATATTCACATTCATTTGCTTATAGGATGCATGGGAAAATAAACCAAAAGTTTAACAATCCTGGCTGCAAAGGATAATAGCATTCTTCAAGACTCTTGCATGGATTTACTGCACTTTACTGTAAATAAAAAATCTTCCTTTTGCATTGTTGCTGGTTTGGTTGTGCGCTGAAAATATTTTATTTAAATTTGCTGCTTCTGTGAATTTCTGGTGTACCTCTATAGGTGCAAATACTTTTATAAAAGCAAATCAGAATATAAAAACTTTTTGCTTAAATTTATGGAAACAATACTTAAGTCAAAATAACGTGTAACTGTGCTTTGTCAATTTGAATTTGACTGTAAAATGCAACTTAATTAAAATGACCACACAAGAACTAAATACAGTACTTACTGAGAGTTTTCCAGCCAGGCTGTACATCCGGAGTGATGCTCTCCAGTTCCTTCTTGAATTTATCCCTGGCCATAGCCACCAGCTCACTGTACTGAGCGACTATTTTGGCTTCTGATTGAGCTGCCTGCACCTAAACAAAAAGCAGGTATTTCAGCAGGAAGATACCAGAATTACTCAAATTCAGAAGCAACGCAATCTGGGAGAGAGCGCTGTTGGAAAATACTGGTTATAAAGAATAAGATACTGTCGCCAGAATTCTAAGTAAGTGCAATTCAATCCCGGGGCCCAGATTGGTTAAGCCCTGGATTTCTAGTGATTTATTGCCATGGGGTTCTTCAGTCTTTCAAATGTCAACCTGAAAAAAAAGGCATCAAACAGTTGATCCGGTTGCTCCAGTAATACAAACAGGTCAAACTTTAATGTTCAGTCTGCTAATTAGTTGGTCAACAAGCCTTTGGAACAGTTTATCAATCAAATCAATTCGAGATCGACTTTTACTTTAGAGGCCAGTGGAGGGATGACAAGGGATAGGATTTTATTTTTTAATGGTAAAAAAGTAAAATAAAAGTTAAACTAGGAGGTAGAAGATCAGCCATGATCTTATTGAATGGCAGAACAGGTTTGAGGGGCCGTATGGCCTACTCCTGCTCCTATCTCTTATGTTCTTATGTAACATAAATAACGAATATAAAATAATGTTAAAGAAAACAGAAAAAAAAGAGACAAGGCGTAGATTTTTTAAAACTTTCTATTTACAGTAATAATTATTCCTGACACTCAACAGAATTTTTGTTACAATATTAGTGCATTTTCAGCCTCATGGGGGATAAGCTGAAATCTTTTGTTTTTAAATGGCCAGACCAGCATTCACATCCAGACAACTCTGAAGTTGTCAGCAGTCTAAGGTTGTGATTTTAGTGTTATTTCAAGCAGCTTGATACTAAGTTTGTGGTATAACATCATATTCAGGACCCAAGCCAACAAGAGGTGCAAGAACCCCTGGAGTAGGTAGGCTCACACTGCTTGGGTTTGACACAGAATAAAGTAGAACTCCAGTGTGATGTCAAACACGGTTGACAAAGTTCTCATGGGTCTCTTTGGCCTCCTGCGTACCTTTTAAACCTGCCTGTAGTAGATTTAAATGTTTAGAGTATGGACTCTCCCACTCACAATCTCTGAACATTTAAGTTTTAAACACTGGATGAAGAGCTCTGTATACTTGTGCACACATACACTGAATTCTCTCCTGGGCAGGAAAATTGCAGTTTGAGGTCAAGTACCTGTAATCAAGGTGCCGCCTATCTGGAACCAACTATTTCAGACCAGTAGCTGTAGTATAATGCAGTATAAGGTATAAACCACAAAAAAAGGTTTGTATCTGATACCAGCCCCCTGGGATTGGAATACTGACACTCCAAGACAGGAATTATGACTAGTTTTGGTTGCCTCTTGAGTTGACTACAGGGATATTCACTGATACACAGTATAACAAGGTTTGCAGTGCACGAAATATCATTAATTAAATGTGCAAGTAATGGCGTGGCAAAATATATGTGATGTTGCAACAACCTTTTAATTTATTTTCCTAGTTCCCACAAAGATACTGTACAGTTTTCTCACTCATGCTGAGAACTCAATGGCAAGGAGCAACAAACCTTGTCAATTGTTCTAGCTCTTCAAAGGCAGATGGTCATGTAAAATTTGGTTGAAACAGATCTGCAAAGCATTACATGGAAGGTTTGATGTCTACACCCCATATAAGACAACACAATCAAGTAGCTTCTAGATTCGGCCATCCATTAAGGCTTTTTTTCCAAAGACTATTTTATTTTAACTAGCAAGAAGATTATAGGAGGAAAGAAAGTCAGAGAGATAAGCATTTCCAGGGCTTTGGGGTCCTGGAAAAGAATGAGTTAGAGTATGAGACTGCGTGATGACTCCTAATATCAACACAAGTTTGGTCTTTTACTGTCAAGTTAGACGCAAATGCTACAATAACTGAGTATCCCCACAGTAGAATAGGGAAACTGGACAGGGCCTCCATTCCTGATCGCTATCCAGAATTTCTTCTGGAGTACACACAAGCTGAGGATAGGATTGGTCAAGCTGAGGATAGGATTGGTCAAGCTGAGGATAGGATTGGTCAAGCTGAGGATAGGATTGGTCAAGCTGAGGATAGGATTGGTCAAGCTGAGGATAGGATTGGTCAAGCTGAGGATAGGATTGGTCAAGCTGAGGATAGGATTGGTCAAGCTGAGGATAGGATTGGTCAAGCTGAGGATAGGATTGGTCAAGCTGAGGATAGGATTGGTCAATGTCCCTACAGTCAAACAGCCCAACACTTATTGTCTAGCTCATAGATGAATGGCCAATTTGGCGAGATGTTGAAGCCTGCTGCTTCCTGTCAAGTTGTACCTCGGCAAAAGTTGCTGCCTTTGGTAAAGCAGAGAAAACTTGAGAGAGGGGGAAAAGGAAGAGAGATTTTATCTATTTTTAAAATAAATGTAAACGGCTTATTACCTTTCTTACTACATGATCCAGATCCACCAACATGTGGTGAAGGTTCTCCTCTGCAGCCAGAAGCTGTGGTCTAACAGAAGAGATCTGAGTCTGTTTGGCTTCTTCAATTGTACTCCGAAGGCTGTCCAATTCTTCTCTAAAATTGAACAAAAACAATAAAGAACATATGATAAAACAGGAGTCGTATTGTCATTTTTTGGTCAGTCATGCTGAAGTATGACTACTCAGAATAACATCTAGTTAGTATGCTCATCTCCTCTGGAGATCGTCCCTCCACGGCCTCCAACCTCATAGTCCCCCCAACCCCGCTTCTACCTCCTTCCCAAGATCCACAAACAGGACTGCCCTAGGAGACCCAACGTTTTAGCCTGTTCTTGCCCTACGGAACTTATTTCCTCCTATCTCAACTCTATTTTTTCTCCCCTTGTCCAGTCTCTTCCAAACTACATCCACGACTCTTCTGCCCTCTGCCACTTTAACAGTTTCCAGTTCCCCGGTCCTAACCGACTCCTTTTCACCATGGACGTCCTGTCCCTTTACACCTCTATCCCTTACCAGGACGGCCTGCGGGCCCTCCGCTTCTTCCTTGAACGGAGGCCCAACCAGTCCCCATCCACCACCACCCTCCTCCACCTGGTTGGACTTGTTCTTACCTTGAACAACTTCTCCGTTGACTCCACTCACTTCCTCCAAAGAAAAGGTGTCACTATGAGAACCCATATGGGTCCCAGCTATGCCTGCCTTTTTGAGGGATATGTGGAGAACATTCCTTCTTCCAGTTATACTCAGGTCCCCTCCCTCACCTCTTTTTCCGGTAATTGATGATGACTGTATTGGTGCTGCTTCCTGCTCTCACCCCGAAGTGGAAAATTTCATCAATTTTGCTTCCAATTTCCACCCTTCCCTCACCTTCACATAGTCCATCTCCGACTCTGCCCTTCCTCGTCTTCTCTAACTCCATTTCTGGGGATAGGCTATCAATCTATATCTATATCTATTACAAGGCCACCGACTCCCACAGATACCGTGATTACACTTCCTCCCACCCCGCTTCCTGTAAGGACTCTATTCCCTTCTCCTGGTTTCTCCGTCTCAGTCACATCTGTTCTGACGATGCCACCTTGCACACCAGTGCTTCCGATACGTCTTCCCTTTTCCTCAACCAAGGATTCTCCTCCACTGTAGTTGACAGGGCCCTCAACCGTGTCCATCCTATTTCCCGAACTTCTGCCCTCACCCCTTCCCTTCCCTCCCCTCCCAGAACCACGATAGGGTCCCCCTGTCCTCGCCTTCCACCCCACCAGTCTCTACATTCAAAGTACCATCCTCCGCCACCTCCAGCGCGATCCCACCACCAAACACATCTTCCCCTCCCCTCCCCTTTCAGCATTCCAAAGGGACCGCTCCCTCCATGATACCCTGGTCTACCCTTCCATCACCCCAACACCAGCTCTCCTCCCCACGGCACTTTCCCATGCGAGCACAGGGGATGCAACACCTGCCCTTTCACCTACTCCCTTCCCACTGTCCAGGGCCCCAAACACTCCTTCCAGGTGTAACAGCTGTTTATTTGTACTTCTTTCAATTTAGTATACTGTACTCACTGCTCACAATGCGGTCTTCTCTATCTTGGGGAGACGAAATGCAGACTGGGTGATTGCTTCGCTGAACACCTCCGTTCTGTCTGCAAGCGTGACCTTGACCTGCCGGTCGCTTGCCATTTTAATTCCCCATCTCACTCCCACTCTGATCGCGGCCTCTAACTCTGTTCCAATGAAGCTCAACGTAAGCTTGAGGAACAGCACCTCATCTTTCATTTAGGCACTTTACAACCTTCCACACTCAACATTGATTTCAATAACTTCAGATCATAACCCCTGCTCCCATTTTTTCAGACAGCAAGTGCTGGTTATGGTCTGCTGTTGCCATTTACAGCTACTCTAGACAGATCTGTCCCATTTCCACCCTCCTTGCCTTGCACCATCATCCCTTTTGTCATTTAATCACTCCTGCCCTCTACCCTATCACAGACCTTCCCACCCCCACCTTTCCCTGGCTCTGTACTTGCTTAAAAACTTTAACTCTAACATCTTCCAGTTCTGACGAAATGTCTTTGACCTGAAATGTTAACTCTGTTTCTTTCTCCATAGACGCTGCCTCACTTGCTGAGCTTTTCCAGCATTTTCTGTTTTTATATCTAGTTAGTAAGGGCTGAATTTAAGTTCATATCTGCAAAGAAAGGTTAGTTTTTTTTTATTCATTCATGGGATGTGGGTGTTGCTGGCGAGGCCAGCATTTATTGCTGTCTACAGCACAGAAACAGGCCGTTCGGTCCAACTGCTCTATGCCGGCGTTTATGCTCCTCACGAGCCTCCTCCCACCCCTCTTCATCTAACCCTATCAGCATACCCTTCCATTCCTTTCTCCCTCATGTGCATATCTAGCTTCCCCTTAAATGCATCTATGCTAGTTGCCTCAACTACTCCTTGTGGTAGTGAGTTCCAGAGTCGGTGAGCGGCGGGAGAGAGCGAGACCAGAGCGGGGATATAAACAGCGCGGAGAGAGCGAGAGTCCAGTCGGTGAGCGGCGGTAAAGAGCGAGACCAGAGCGGGGATAAAAACAGCGCGGAGAGAGCGAGAGTTCAGTCGGTGAGCGGCGGGAGAGAGCGAGACCAGAGCGGGGATATAAACAGCGCGGAGAGAGCGAGAGTTCAGTCGGTGAGCGGCGGGAGAGAGCGAGACCAGAGCGGGGATATAAACAGCGCGGAGAGAGCGAGAGTTCAGTCGGTGAGCGGCGGGAGAGAGCGAGACCAGAGCGGGGATATAAACAGCGCGGAGAGAGCGAGAGTTCAGTCGGTGAGCGGCGGGAGAGATCGAGACCAGAGCGGGGATATAAACAGCGCGGAGAGAGCGAGAGTTCAGTCAGTGAGCGGCGGGAGAGATCGAGACCAGAGCGGGGATATAAACAGCGCGGAGAGAGCGAGAGTTCAGTCGGTGAGAGGCGGTAAAGAGCGAGACCAGAGCTTACTCTGAGAGCGAGACTCTGAGACCAGCGGCAGTACGGGGTGACGTCACCAGTCAGAAAGTGACGCGGCACAGGGGAGGCAGCTGATTGGTGAGTAGGTTCAGGTGAGTATTTCTACCATTTTACTGTAAGTAAAGTAATAAGAAAGGGAAGATCTGCAGGTTTTATAGCAGATAGTGTTTTTTTTCCCGTGAACCTAGGTCCCTAGTATAGTTAACATTTTCTAATTTCAACGTAATTTAAAAGGGGTAACTAAGCTAAGGCAAGTCATGGCAGCAGACCACGCACCCGTGATATGCTCCTCCTGCAAGATGTGGGAAGTCATGGACACTACCAGTGTCCCTGCCGACCATGTGTGCGGGAAGTGTGTCCACCTGCAGCTACTGACCGATCGTATCTCGGAGCTGGAGCTGCGGGTGGACTCACTGTGGAGCATCCGCGATGCAGAGAAACTCGTGGATAGCACGTTTAGCGAGTTGGTCACACCGCAGGTAAAGGGTATACAGGCAGGAAGTGAATGGGTGACCACCAGGAAGAGTAAGAGGTGCAGGCAGGTAGTGCAGGGGTCCCCTGTGGCCATCCCCCTCTCAAACAGATATGCCACTTTGGATGCTGTTGGGGGGGATGACTTATCAGGGGAAGGCAGCAGCAGCCAACTTCCTGGCACCACGGGTAGCTCTGCTGCACAGGCTGGGAGGAAAAAGAGTGGCAGAGCTATAGTGATAGGGGACTCAATTGTAAGGGGAATAGACAGGCGTTTCTGCGGCCGCAACCGAGACTCCAGGATGGTGTGTTGCCTCCCTGGTGCAAGGATCAAGGATGTCTCGGAGCGGCTACAGAACATTTTGGAGGGGGAGGGCGAACAGCCAGCTGTCGTGGTGCACATAGGCACCAACGATATAGGTAAAAAAGGGGATGAGGTCCTAAAAGCAGAATATAGGGAGTTAGGAGGTAAATTAAAAAATAGGACCTCAAAGGTAGTAATCTCAGGATTGCTGCCAGTGCCACGTGCTAGTCAGAGTAGAAATAGGAGGATATTTCAAATGAATACGTGGCTAGAGGAATGGTGCAAGGGGGAGGGATTCAAATTCCTGGGACACTGGAAACGGTTCTGGGGGAGGTGGGACCAGTACAAACCGGACGGTCTGCACCTGGGCAGGGCCAGGACCGCTGTCCTAGGAGGAGTGTTTGCTAGTGCTGTTGGGGAGGGTTTAAACTAAAGTGGCAGGGGGTTGGGAACCTGAACAGGGAGAGAGAGGAAAGCGTAACAGGAAGGGACAGAAGGTATGGAGTAATAGGTAAAGTGTTAAAAAAGGAAAAAGCAGGAACTAAGCGTCACAAAACAGATTTGAAAGTTCTTTATCTGAATGCACGTAGCATTCGTAATAAAATGGACGAGTTAACGGCACAAATAACTACGTATGGGTATGATCTTGTGGCCATTACAGAAACATGGCTGCAGGGTGACAACGACTGGGAATTAAATATGCCAGGGTATTTAACAATCAGGAAGGACAGGCAGGAAGGAAGGGGAGGTGGGGTGGCTATGTTAATAAAGGAAGGAATCACTGTAATACAGAGAAATGATATTGGGACAAAGCATCAAGATAATGAAACAGTTTGGGTGGAGATAAGGAATAATAAGGGGAAAAAAACATTAGTGGGCGTAGTATATAGGCCTCCTAATAGTTGCAACTCTGCTGGAAGAAGTATTAATCAGGAAATAGTCGGGGCATGTAATAAGGGAACAGCCATAATTATGGGGGATTTTAATTATCATATTAACTGGACAAATCAAATTGGGCAGAGCAGCCTTGAGGACGAGTTCATTGAGTGCATCAGGGATGGATTTCTTGAGCAGTATGTAACTGATCCTACAAGGGGGCAGGCAACCTTGGACCTGGTCCTGTGTAATGAGTCAGGATTAATTAATAATGTCCTAGTTAAGGATCCCCTTGGAACGAGCGACCACAACATGGTTGAATTCCATATCCAATTAGAGGGTGAGAAGGTTGATTCTCAAACAAGCGTACTGAGCTTGAATAAAGGAGACTATGATGGTATGAGAGCGGAATTGATTAAAGTGGACTGGGAAAATAGATTAAAGGGTAAGACGGTACATGAGCAGTGGTGTTCATTTAGGGAGTTATTTTACAACTTTCAAAATAAATATATTCCACTGAGGAAAAAAGGGTGTAAAAGAAATGACAGCCATCCGTGGCTAAGTAAAGAAATCAAGGATAGTATCCGACTAAAAACAAGGACATATAAGGTAGCCAAACTTAGTGGGAGGATAGAAGATTGGGAATTCTTCAAAAGACAGCAAAAAGTAACTAAAGGATTGATTAAGAAAGGGAAGTTAGATTATGAAAAGAAATTAGCAAAAAATATAAAAACAGATAGCAAGAGTTTCTATAGTTATATAAAAAGAAAAAGGGTGGCTCAGGCAAACGTAGGTCCCTTAGAGGATGAGACCGGGAAATTAATGGTGGGAAACATGGAGATGGCAAAAATGCTGAACAAATATTTTGTTTCAGTCTTTACAGTAGAGGACACTAAGAATATCCCAACACTGGACAAACAGGGGACTCTACGGGGGGAGGAGCTAAATACGATTAAAATCACTCAGGAGATGGTACTCAGTAAAATAATGGGACTCAAGGCGGATAAATCCCCTGGACCTGATGGCTTCCATCCTAGGGTCTTGAGGGAAGTGGCAGTAGGGATTGTGGATGCTTTGGTGATAGTTTTCCAAAATTCCCTGGACTCAGGAGAGGTCCCGGCAGATTGGAAAACTGCTAATGTAACACCGTTATTTAAAAAGGGTAGTAGGCAGAAGGCTGGAAATTATAGGCCAGTTAGCTTAACATCTGTGGTGAGTAAAATTTTGGAGTCTATTATTAAGGAGACAGTAACGGAACATTTAGATAAGCATAATTTAATAGGACAAAGTCAGCATGGCTTTATGAAGGGGAAGTCATGTCTGACAAATTTGCTTGAGTTCTTTGAGGATATAACGTATAGGGTGGATAAAGGGGAACCAGTGGACATAGTGTATTTAGACTTCCAGAAGGCATTCGACAAGGTGTCACATAAAAGATTATTACTGAAGATAAAAAATCACGGGATTGGGGGTAATATTCTGGCATGGGTGGAGGATTGGTTGTCGAACAGGAAGCAGAGAGTTGGGATAAATGGTTCATTTTCGGACTGGCAACCAGTAACCAGTGGTGTTCCACAGGGGTCGGTGCTGGGTCCCCAACTCTTTACAATCTATATTAACGATTTGGAGGAGGGGACCGAGTGCAACATATCAAAATTTGCAGATGATACAAAGATGGGAGGGAAAGTAGAGAGTGAGGAGGACATAAAAAACCTACAAGGGGATATAGACAGGCTGGGTGAGTGGGCGGAGATTTGGCAGATGCAATATAATATTGGAAAATGTGAGGTTATGCACTTTGGCAGGAAAAATCAGAGAGCAAGTTATTTTCTTAATGGCGAGAGACTGGAAAGTACTGCAGTACAAAGGGATCTGGGGGTCCTAGTGCAAGAAAATCAAAAAGTTGGTTTGCAGGTGCAGCAGGTGATCAAGAAAGCCAACGGAATGTTGGCTTTTATTGCTAGGGAGATAGAATATAAAAACAGGGAGGTATTGCTGCAGTTATATAAGGTATTGGTGAGACCGCACCTGGAATACTGCATACAGTTTTGGTCTCCATACTTAAGAAAAGACATACTTGCTCTCGAGGCAGTACAAAGAAGGTTCACTCAGTTAATCCCGGGGATGAGGGGGCGGACATATGAGGAGAGGTTGAGTAGATTGGGACTCTACTCGTTGGAGTTCAGAAGAATGAGAGGCGATCTTATTGAAACATATAAGATTGTGAAGGGGCTTGATCGGGTGGATGCAGTAAGGATGTTCCCAAAGATGGGTGAAACTAGAACTAGGGGGCATAATCTTAGAATAAGGGGCTGCTCTTTCAAAACTGAGATGAGGAGAAACTTCTTCACTCAGAGGGTGGTAGGTCTGTGGAATTTGCTGCCCCAGGAAGCTGTGGAAGCTACATCATTAGATAAATTTAAAACAGAAATAGACAGTTTTCTAGAAGTAAAGGGAATTAGGGGTTATGGGGAGCGGGCAGGAAATTGGACATGAAGCTGAGTTCGGATCGGTCAATGCCCTGTGGGTGGCACAGAGGGCCCAGGGGCTGTGTGGCCGGGTCCTGCTCCTACTTCTTGTGTTCTTTAGATTTGTGGTTGGGATCAGATCAGCCATGATCTGATTGAATGGCGGAGCAGGCTCGAGGGGCCGATTGGCCTACTCCTGCTCCAATTTCTTATGTTCTTATGTTCTAACCGCTCCCTGGATAAAGAAGTTTCTCCTGAATTCCCTATTGGATTTATTAGTGACTATTTTATATTTATGACCTCTAGTTTTGGTCTCCCCCACAAGTGGAATCATTTTCTCTACGTCTACCCTATCAAACCCTTTCATTATCTTAAAGATCTCTATCAGGTCACCCCTCAGTCTTCTCTTTTGTAGAGAAATGAGTACAGCATGTTCAGCATTTCCTGATAAGTATATCCTCTCAGTTCTGATAGCATTCTTGTGAATTTTTTTTTGCACTTTCTCCAATGTCTCAACATCCTTTTCATAATATGGAAACCAGAACTGTGCATAATACTCCAAGTGTTCGTGTACTTACCCAATCCACTATCAACTTCCCTTTAACAACACGAACTTAATCATTTTTGCTTTATGTTACTGATTACTCCATTTAAGCAGATACATGATCCAAGAGTAACATATCAATATACGTATCTTCCATTCACTCCTTACTTGTGTCATTCTTGAGAATGTTTCAATGAGTGAATCAAGATTCTACCAATGTTGCTTTGAACCCACCACTGAGAGGAGCACAACAACTTGAGTCTACTCCTCCTCCAATTTTTCCTCACCTGGAGTGCAGGAAGCACCTGGCCTCAAGCTCAGTGATTTCCCATAGCAATTTCATGACCTGGAGAAAAAGCTTACCTGTACCGAGTCTCCTCAATGCACGAGTTAGCCAACATTGCCCTTTTCTTCTATTTTCACTGGTAGGTAAATCAGTAACCACAGGGCATGATTTTAAGATAATCATTAGAACAAAGGAAGAGGTTAGGAAATTTTTTTTAAAAAACTTAAGAGGACCATTAGGACATGGTGGAAAGAGAATCTGTATTAGGTTTTTTAAAAAGTGGATAAATATTAGAAAAAGAAAAATGTAAAAGGGTATAGGAAGGGGCCTAAGAGGATAGACTTACGGAGGGCCAGAATAGTCAAATTGCCTCCTTCTGTACTATAAAATTCTACGATCCTCTAATCCAATTGCTTCATGGAAGTGCTTGTCCTGGCACTTCTGCTCTTACCCATCTAAATTTATATCTGAAGAATTATCCATAATTATCAATAAGGATAAGCTAGATGATATAACTTTACAGAAAAATGGTTAACCCCAATCTGCTTCACTCAATATGCTAATATTGGTACACTTGCCTGCCCATTACTAAACCTTACACAACTACCCTTGAATAATGATTACCCAGCATAACGTCTCTTGATCTTTAGGACAAATCATAAACATGTTAACACTAAGACTTCATGATGTAGCTACTATTCCAATACAAAAGGAAACTAAACTTTAAAAACAAACAAAATAGAAAACTCAAACCTACCTGGCCTTCACCAGTGCTTCAGTAGCTCTGTCTACAACCTTGCTGCGGATGCTCAGAGCATTTTCCAAGGCTCGCCATTGTTCCGACTTTCGATCTGCAGTATTCTGACAAGAACAAATTTAATCATTAAAGAAGGGATCTTCTGCATAACGATATAGTAAATCTGAAAGGCACCCCGAGTAAATAGAAAAAAATTCTCCTAATTTTCTGGTCAACATTTATTCCTCAAAACACCAAATCCAGATTCACTGATTTTAAAAAAATTATTCATTCATGGGATGTGGGTGTCGCTGGCAAGGCCAGCATTTATTGCCCATCCCTAATTGCTGTTTGTGGAACCTGGCCGTGCACAAATTGGCTACCACATTTGACTACATAACAACACTGACTATACTTAAAAATAATTCATTGGCTGTGAAGTGCTTTGAGACATCCTGAGGACATGAAAGGCACTATATAAATTGTACGTTCGTTCTTTATATCCCTGATTTAGATCAAAACAGAAGCAACATTTGACACAGGATTTATGCTCCAGGCCGTTCATTACTTAGGGTGAAGTAAACAAACACATCACAATGGAGAGTTTCGTATTCAGTACCTGACAGTAACAGATCCATGCTGCTCAATGCTGCTGCCTGAATCAGGAAGTGCTACACCGACAATTCACTGGTACAACAGCTGCCACCAGTTTTGGATCTGACAGTCCAGTTTTTAAGTGGGCTGTCTGGAAATTTTGTGAAGTACAAACTTCATACCCAAAGCCTATTTTTCCACTTTATCTAGAGTTTTTAAATTAACTTTCATCATCAGGAAAGCAAATGTCAGAACTCAACTCATCATTCTACTCGCTGACCTACCCTGTCCGGCTTTGGACTTGGATAAAGGTGACAACCCTGATACACAAAGGAATAATAGGACACCACCACTGCAAGGGGTTCAGTGAAACAGTGACACATATGTTGCCATGCAGGAAAGAACAAGTACACATGAGCCAAGTTCCCGAGAGCTTTACAAAAGAGACTTAAAAAAAGAGAATTTCCTTACAATAACAACTCAGTTTAAAAATTCAGAGTCTTCTTTATAGATTTTACCTCAGAATCATCCATGGCTTCCTTTAACCTCTGGGCATGAGAGGTAATGGCTTCTATTGCTGAATCCTGAGCTTCAATTGCTTTGAGTGTAACTTGGGCACTTCTACCGAGAGCATCCTCCAAAGTTGATGTTAGCGCTGCAGAGGAATAATGTACTTCTTAAAAGCACAGCATTACAATCAAATTTAAATAAAAACTATTAAAAACTAAAAGTATATCCCAGGACACCATGTGCAGTCATTAATATTAGGGTTTTCAGTGAAGCAGAATGGGCTCACTGGTTTCTCTATAAAGGTTAGCGTCAAGTGATGATAGGTCACACATGAACCTTGGGGTAGAGTATTTGACTATGGCATCACAGCAGAGAGTCATCTTATCCTTATCCGCATTTTCTATCAGGAGATGCTGGAAAGCAGTCAGGAATGGGAATGCTGACATCCCCTTCCCATGGTGAGATTAGCTAACTCAGCACAGACCAAGGATTAATCATGGACGTCTCATGGCTGGTATGGCTCAGTAGATGGTGCATTTGTCTAAGTGAAAAATCAAAGGGGACATGATTTGTCTTTTTGTATCAAACCTGGCTCCTAGCTCCAAATGAACTGGAGGCAGAGGAATCGGATAAGTTTACCACTCAAGCAAAACAAGAATAAAATGGAGAAAATAAATAACAAGTATACTATTGTATGTAAAATAAATGCCAGAACAGAAAATGTTGAAGAAAAAGTGAACAGAAAAGAAAAAGATGGTAGACAGAAGTGTAGTTTGTAATAAGAATTTTAAGTGTATTGACGCTAAACCGAAGCCCCGTCTTCCCTCTCAGTTATACGTAAAAAATCCCAAGGCATTATTTTGACGTATAATGGGTGAACTTTCCTCAGGGTCCTGGCCAATACTTATCCCTCAGCCAACACAACTAAAAAATAGATTATCTGCTCAGCATCACATTGCTGTTCGGGGAACCTTGCTGTGTACAAATTGGCCGCTGCTTTTCCTACATTACAACAGTGATTACACTTCAAAAGTACTTCATTGGCTATAAAGCGCTTTGGGAAAGGCATGAAAGGTGCTATATAAATTTTTCTTTTTTATTCATTCATTGGATGTGGGCATCATTGGCAAGGCCAGCATTTATTGCCCATCCCGAATTGCCCTTGAGAAAGTGGTGGTGAGCCGCCTTCTTGAACCGCTGCAGTTTGTGTGGTGAAGGTTCTCCCACAGTGCTATTAGGTAGGGAGTTCCAGGATTTTGACCCAGCAACGATGAAGGAACAGCGATATATTTCCAAGTCAGGATGGTGTGTGACTTGGAGGGGAAAGTGCAGGTGGTGATGCTCCCATGCGCCCGCTGGCCTTGTCCTTCCAGGTGGTAGAGGTCGCGGTTTGAGAGGTGCTGTCGAAAAAGCCTTGGCAAGTTGCTGCAGTGCATCCTGTGGATGGTACACACTGCAGCCACTGTGCGCCGGTGGTGGAGGGAGTGAATGTTTAAGGTGGTGGATGGGGTGCCAATCATGCGGGCTGCTTTGTCCTGGATGGTGTCGAGCTTCTTGAGTGTTGTTGGAGCTGCACTCATCCAGGCAAGTGGAAAGTATTCCATCACACTCCTGACTTGTGCCTTGTAGATGGTGGAAAGGCTTTGCCGAATCAGCTGAGTCACTCGCTGCAGAATACCCAGCCTCTGACCTGCTTTTGTAGCCGCAGTATTTATGTGGCTGTTCCAGTTAAGTTTCTGGTCAATGGTGACCCCCAGGATGCTGTTGAATGTCATGGGGAAGTGGTTAGACGCTCTCTTGTTGGAGATGGTCATTGCCTGGCATTTGTCTGGTGCAAATGTTACTTGCCACTTATCAGCCCATGCCTGGATGTTCTCCAGGTCTTGCTGCATGCGGGCATGGACTGCTTCATTATCTGAGGGGTTGCGAATGGGACTGTACACTGTGCAATCATCAGCAAAAGTCCCCATTTCTGACCTTATGATGGAGGGAAGGTCATTGATGAAGCAGCTGAAGACGATTGGGCCTAGGACACTGCCCTGAGAAACTCCTGCAGAATGTCTTGGGGCTGAGATGATTGGCCTCCATCAACCACTACCATCTTCCTTTGAGCTAGGTATGACTCCAGCCACTGGAGAGTTTTCCCCCCCGATTCCCATTGACTTCAATTTTACGAGGGCTCCTTGATGCCACACTCAGTCAAATGCTGCCTTGGTGTCAAGGGCAGTCACTCTCACCTCACCGTGGAATTCAGCTCTTTTGTCCATGTTTGGACCAAGGCTGTAACGAGGTCTGGAGCCATGTGGTCCTGGCGGAACCCAAACTGAGCATCGGTGAGCAGGTTATTGGTGAGTCAGTGCCGCTTGATAACACTGTCGATGACACCTTCCATCACTTTGCTGATGGGGCGGTAATTGGCCGGATTGGATTTGTTCTGCTTTTTGTGGACAGGACATACCTGTTTTTCCACATTGTCGGGTAGATGCCAGTGTTGTAGCTGTACTGGAACAGTTTGGCTAGAGGCGCGGCTAGTTCTGGAGCACAAGTCTTCAGCACTACAGCCGGGATGTTATCGTGGCCCTTGGGCATGATTTTCGCACCTGCAATCGGGTGCGTTCCTGACAGGGGGGGCTCCGAAAATCGAAGATTCCCGGGGAGGGTCGGGAGCCCGGCTCCAACCCGCCCACTTCCAGGTTTCCCACAGACGCGCTGACATGCGCGCGCAGCCCCGCATGCAATTAAAGCCGGCGAGGTGCAACTTAAGCTATTTATCTTGGTATTTCAGGTCATTTACAGACCTGATTAACGAGATATTTTAGGAGGGGTGGGATTTTACATACAAATGGGACTGTTTCCCATACTGGGGGAAACACTCCCAGTTCAAATGGACGTGCTGCAGCCATCAGCCTGTGGCAGCTGCAAAGGTCCATTTGACAGGTGGGGGTGGGTGGGAGGAGACCCTCACTCATTGCAGGAGGCCACGCTGTCACTTTGGACAAAGTTTGGCCTCCACCACCCTCCTCCTAACAATAAAATTCACAAACTTGCACACTTACCCCGGTGTCCAGACACGTGTACCTACCTTGCGGACCCCCTCAGATGCACATCTTCCGGATGGGGGCCGCCGTAGCTGCAGTCATGACTTCCTCGGAGGGCGTACAGCATCACCAGCCTCGCCGGCCACGCTGTCCACCTCTGACACGTGGAACTCCACAACAGAGTGCTGTGACACATCCACCTGCACAGCAGGAGGGAGGGCAACCGCAGAGAGAGATGCACTACCCTCGCCACAGGATCCACAGACCGAGGCTCAGCTTCCTGGACCTCTCTGAACAGCAGTGCACAAGGAGGCTCACAGTCACTCGACACGTAGTCGTGGACATCTGCAGCCTCCTTCATGCCGAGCTGCTCCCGGCTGGCCTGAGCACCATCTTCTTACCTGTCGCTGTCAAAGTCACCACTGCCCTCAACAACTTCTCCTCCGCATCCTTCCAGGGTGCCACCGGGGACACGCCGACGTCTCTCAGTCGTCTGCACAAAAGAGCCCTGCAAATACACCGACACCCACTCTGCAGTGACACAATGGGTGGCATCAGTTGTGGGTCTTCATTGTGATCCTCAGGAAAGGGCATTATTGCACAAACCAGACAAGATTCGCAAAGACGTGGCAGTAGTGGTGCCAATATAATATGTGATGTGAGTTGATCAGAAATTCAATATAAGTAAAAACCATGACAAACCCTCAAACACCCTTGTGCATCCCCCTTAATGCTCACGACACGTTTGCCTTACGCTGCCTACTGCACATATGTGATGCATGCCCTGTGGCTGCAGCACAGGTAGTGGCAGGTTGAGTGAAGCTGACTGTGAAAGAGATGCATGAGAGGATGAGTATGAGATAGAGCCATGAGATTGTATGAGGATTGGGTTGAGTGGTCGTGGCGGGATGAGTACTGGCGAGGTGAGTAAGTGCAGGCAAGATGAGGATGAGCTTTGAGTGGGTGTGAGGGATGATGTGACATAGTGTTGGCAGTGCAGAAGGAGATGTGGGGTGGGGGCGGTGATGTGGCAGACAGAGTGTAGGGGAATGAGTAAGTGTACTCACTTTGGCTGACCTACTTAGGTCATTGCAGCGCCTCCTGCACTGTATGCAGGTGGGCGATATGTTGGTGTTGCAGGTGACCTCCTCTGCCACTTCGAGCCAGGCCTTCTTGGTGGCAGAGGCAGGCCGCTTCCTCCCGCCCGCCGGGGTGAAGGTCTCTGTCCTCCCCCTCCTCCTCACCCCATCCAGTAAGAGCTGGAGTGAGGCATCATTAAACCTGGGAGCAGCCTTCCCCCTGGGCTGCTCCATGCTGTAATTTTTCCTATTTGTTGCAGCAGTCAGTCAGTGGAGGACTGCCCCTTTAAATAGAGCTCCTCCAGCTGACAGACATTACTGCGCATGTGCAGTCCGCCCGCCGCGCAACTCAGCAGCGGGGAACCCGGAACAAGAGGTAAGTGGCTCCAATCAGCCTGCGATTGCGCGCGGGGCAGACGGATTTCACCGGATTGCCCCCCCACCCACCGCGAACCCGACGTCATGGTAATATCGGGCCCATAGTCTTTGCTGTATCCAGTGCGCTCAGCCGTTTCTTGATATCATGTGGAGTGAATCGAATTGGCTAAAGACTGGCTTCTGTGATGGTGGGGACATTGGGAGGACGACGAAATGGATCATCCACTCGGCACTTCTGGCTGAAGATGGCTGCAAACGCTTCAGCCTTTTCTTTTGCACTCACGTACTGGACTCCGCCATCACGGAGGATGGGGATTTTCACGGAGCCTCCTCCTCCCATTAGTTGGTTAATTATCCACCACCATTCATGACTGGATCATAGAATCATAGAAGTTACAACATGGAAACAGGCCCTTCGGCCCAACATGTCCATGTCGCCCAGTTTATACCACTAAGCTAGTCCCAATTGCCTGCACTTGGTCCATATCCCTCTATACCCATCTTACCCATGTAACTGTCCAAATGCTTTTTAAAAGACAAAATTGTACCCGCCTCTACTACTGCCTCTGGCAGCTCGTTCCAGACACTCACCACCCTTTGAGTGAAAAAATTGCCCCTCTGGACCCTTTTGTAACTCTCCCCTCTCACCTTAAATCTATGTCCCCTCGTTATAGACTCCCCTACCTTTGGGAAAAGATTTTGACTATCTACCTTATCTATGCCCCTCATTATTTTATAGACTTCTATAAGATCACCCCTTAACCTTCTACTCTCCAGGGAAAAAAGTCCCAGTCTATCCAACCTCTCCCTATAAGTTAAACCATCAAGTCCCGGTAGCATCCTAGTAAATCTTTTCTGCACTCTTTCTAGTTTAATAATATCCTGTCTATAATAGGGTGACCAGAACTGTACACAGTATTCCAAGTGTGGCCTTACTAATGTCTTGTACAACTTCAACAAGACATCCCAACTCCTGTATTCAATGTTCTGACCAATGAAAGCAAGCATGCTGCATGCCTTCTTCACCACCCTATCCACCTGTGACTCCACTTTCAAGGAGCTATGAACCTGTACTCCTAGATCTCTTTATTCTATAACTCTCCCCAACGCCCTACCATTAACGGAGTAGGTCCTGGCCCGATTCGATCTACCAAAATGCATCACCTCACATTTATCTAAATTAAACTCCATCTGCCATTCATCGGCCCACTGGCCCAATTTTTCAAGATCCCGTTGCAATCCTAGATAACCTTCTTCACTGTCCACAATGCCACCAATCTTGGTGTCATCCGCAAACTTACTAACCATGCCTCCTAAATTCTCATCCAAATCATTAATATAAATAACAAATAACAGCAGACCCAGCACCGATCCCTGAGGCACACCGCTGGACACAGGCATCCAGTTTGAAAAACAACCCTCTGCAACCACCCTCTGTCTTCTGTCGTCAAGCCAATTTTGTATCCAATTGGCTACCTCACCTTGGATCCCGTGAGATTTAACCTTATGTAACAACCTACCATGCAGTACCTTGTCAAAGGCTTTGCTGAAGTCCATGTAGACCACGTCTACTGCACAGCCCTCATCTGTCTTCTTGGTTACCCCTTCAAAAAACTCAATCAAATTCGTGAGACATGATTTTCCTCTCACAAAACCATGCTGACTGTTCCTAATCAGTCCTGCCTCTCCAAATGCCTGTAGATCCTGCCTCTCAGAATACCCTCTAACAACTTACCCACTACAGATGTCAGGCTCACCGGTCTGTAGTTCCCAGGCTTTTTCCTGCCGCCCTTCTTAAACAAAGGCACAACATTTGCTACCCTCTACAGGAGAGGATGGGCAAAAATTAAGAAAAAAGCCAACCTCATGCACCTAACAGAATAATGCAGGAGGAGACCTACCTCTCTCGCTGGGGGTTTGGTTCATGTTAGTCGCAAAATATATTTGTTGGAAGTGAAGAGATTTGAAATTGATTTTGCTTACCAACAACTTTGACGTGCTCCTCTTGATCTTGTTGAGCTAGGTGTTTGGCAACCTCCTTGGGTGGGCGTTCTGCTATTGCAATGTGTTGGCCTGGCAAGGCTTCATTTTCGCATTCACAGCTTTCACCTTTTAAGAACACAAGGACATCATTTTTATGACCAGGGAAAGGCCACTTTACACCACAAATGTGTCTTTTTTTTTAAAACTTCTCAACTCAACCTACTCAACATTTCCTTCAAATCCCTTCTTTCTCCAGAAACACATCTAGTTGCCTACTGAACCCATTTATACTGCACAATTCAACGGCGTCCCTAGTAACTTGTATCAACTACATTTACCGCCTTGTCAGCAACATCTTAAGAAAAACTCCAGCAGAGCTGTCCCTTCTAAAATCCACGCACTTTAACAAGTTATGCTTTACCAAGTGGTTTCCACCTTAAAGCCCTTAAAATTGATACAGAAATTTTCCCTACCAGTGACATTAAACTTACCCGTCTATAGTTTCCAGGAATACCGCTTGGTCCTTTTTTAAAATAATGTGGCTATATTGGTCAGTTCACAATCCTTAGAATTTTTTCCCCTCATGCAATGAACTTACACAGATGTCAGTTACAGCTTTACTAATTTGAGTTCTCATCTCCTTGAAGTGGGGAAGCCAGCTGTCACTCAGGCTCTTTGTTTATTTTAAAAGCATCTAACCATTTAACTTATTATAAGCACATCTCAATCATTAATTATTAGAATCATAGAATGGTTAAAGCACAGGAGGCCATTCGGCCCATCGAGCCCGTACTTTCATAACATCCAGCTAGTCCTTTGAGGGTTCCAGAAATCCGATTTCCTCATTTAGGCAAATTCAGATCAGTAAAGACAGATGTGAAGTAACTACTTAATAGCCCTTGTTTCTTTTCCTCCAAACTCCAGCTCTCAAAACAGACTTCACTGCTTATAGCGGACGGGTTGGGGTTAACACAATTCACCCACTATAAGCAGTGGACAGTAACTCCAATCTCCACTGCTGTGATCCCTGCAGGTCACTAAGGTACGAATTGATATTGGATGCAGCTTCCACTCAGTTGCTCTACTGACCTAGAGAAGTGCCAACAGAAAATGAAAGTCTGCCAGTTAAGAGAATACTGTGGGAGAGATGCATGGCAGCAGCGACACTTCCTGGAGTCGTTGTCAGGAATAAAAACCGAACATCGCACATCGGTAAATACCGTACAACAACAGCAACTTGCATTTATATAGCGCCTCTAACATAGTAAAATGACCCAAGGCGCTTCACAGGAGCGATTTTCAAACAAAATTTGACGCCGAGCCACTTAAGGAGATATTAGGACAGGTGACCAAAAGCTTGGTCAAAGAGGTAGGTTTTAAGGAGCGTCTTAAAGGAAGGGAGAGGTAGAGAGGCAGAGAGGTTTACAGAAGGAATTTCAGAGCTTTGGGACTAGGCTGATGAAAGCACGGCCGCCAATGGTGGAGCAACTAAAATCGGGGATGCGCAAGAGGCAAGAATTGGAGGAGCGCAGAGATCTCAGCGGGTTGTAGGGCTGGAGGAGGTTACAGAGATAGGGAGGGGCGAGGCCATGGAGGGATTTGGAAGGATGAGAATTTTAAAATCGAGGAGTTCCCGGACCGGGAGCCAATGTAGATCAGCGAACAGAGGGGTGATGGGAGAATGGGACTTGATGCGAGTTAGGATACGGGCAGCAGGGTTTTGGATAAGCTCAAGTTTATGGAGGGTGGAAGATGGGAGGCCAGCCAGGAGAGCATTGCACTAGTCGAGTCTAGAGGTAACAAAGGCACGGTTTCAGCAGAGATGTTACGGAAGTGGAAGTAGGCGGCCATGGTGATGGGGCAGGTATGTGGTCGGAAGCTCATCTCGGGGTCAAATAGGACACCAAGGTAACGAACAGTCTGGTTCAGCCTCAGACAGTGGCCAGGGAGAGGGATGGAGTCAGTGGCTAGAGAACGGAGGCATAGGGCATTAACAAGATGTGAAGAACTGCCCGAAATAGGCGGCACACTTAATATGTTATAAGCAGCACCTTTGTAATTGACTCTTATGATAATAGAAAATGGTTACTGCTTTATTGCTGATATACACAACTGCCTGTGATAAGCGTGGATGGCATAAATGGCAGGGAACGTATCTTTTAAGTGCAGCAATATTATCCCCCTTTTTTCTCACACACAAACAAATATACAACAACAACTTGGATTTATATAGCACCTTTACCATAGTAAAATGTTGCAAGGCACTGCACAGGAGTGTTATCAGTCAAAATTTTTTTAAATTTTTTTTATTCGTTCACGGGATGTGGGCGTCGCTGGCAAGGCTGGCATTTATTGCCCATCCCTAATTGCCCTCGAGAAGGTGGTGGTGAGCCGCCTTCTTGAACCGCTGCAGTCCGTGTGGTGACGGTTCTCCCACAGTGCTGTTAGGAAGGGAGTTCCAGTATTTTGACCCAGCGACAATGAAGGAACGGCGATATATTTCCAAGTCGGGATGGTGTGTGACTTGGAGCGGAACGTGCAGGTGGTGTTGTTCCCATGCGCCTGCTGCCCTTGTCCTTCTAGGTGGTAGAGGTCGCGGGTTTGGGAGGTGCTGTCGAAGAAGCCTTGGCGAGTTGCTGCAGTGCATCCTGTGGATGGTGCACACTGCAGCCACAGTGCGCCGGTGGTGAAGGGAGTGAATGTTTAGGGTGGTGGATGGGGTGCCAATCAAGCGGGCTGCTTTATCTTGGATGGTGTCGAGCTTCTTGAGTGTTGTTGGAGCTGCACTCATCTAGGCAAGTGGAGAGTATTCCATCACACTCCTGACTTGTGCCTTGTAGATGGTGGAAAGGCTTTGGGGAGTCAGGAGGTGAGTCACTCGCCGCAGAATACCCAGCCTCTGACCTGCTCTCGTAGCCACAGTATTTATATGGCTGGTCCAGTTAAGTTTCTGGTCAATGGTGACCCCCAGGATGTGACACTGAGCCACTTAAGAAGATATTAGGACAGGTGATCAAAAGGTTCATCAAAGAGGTACGTCTTAAGAAGCGAGAGGTAGGGAGGTTTAGAGAGGGTATTCAAGAGCTTAGAGCCTAGGAAGCTGAAGGCACGCTGTCAATGGTGGAGCAATGGAAATTGGGGATGTGCAAGATACACACACACACAGGGATACATATACAAACACACATACAATACACACACAAGCAAGTGGGATCTTCTGTGGAATTACCCTCAGCAAGTCAGAGAATATCCCATGCAATATACAATACATTATTGGCCATTGGTTTACAGTGATTGAATAAGAAATTTCAAGAGGGTGTTGGGGTGTGGTAGAGCTCAAATATAAAGCTAATCATCTTTACCCCTTCCCTTGTAGCAGGGAGTAATTCCATTTTCCCTGCTTTTCCATTTCACGCGAGCTCTCTCACCAGGTTTACAGCTGGCACGATACTGGTGATCTTTCTCTCCATTTAGGACTAGGTCTACTACTGGCAGGATACAAGCATTCTCTTTCTCTCTCACTCTTTCTCTGTGTAGTACTGCAGCCAGTAGTCTCTATCTCTCAGACTCCAGCTGACAGCTTGTCATCTACTTTATGTGACTGGTATTGATTTTTACTAGCGTTTCCTCCAACAATTATACACATGAAAATGTAACGGCGAAGGTCATCAACAATAAGCAACCTAGTGATGAAGTAGTGCTCTCTAATTGACTAAAAAAATCATCTCTGGCGTGTCAGGGATAACTTCGTCATTTGTCCATAAACACTTCCGCTTTACTTACCACTTGGAACATGTTTTTGTTCTATTTCATGCTCACACGTGGTTCCTGGGCTGTGCTCATGGGCAAGGGCACTGGGTTCAACTTGGACCACAGGAGCAGGGACTGAAGGAGCATCACCAACAGCAGAAATAATTGCAGCTGCATCTTTAGAAGAATCTGAAAATAGGGTGGGGTTTGAGGAGGGCAAGAGGATTATACAGCTTCAAAATTATGCTTTCATGAAAAGCACCCAAGAGACATGCAGTCAGGCACTCATCTCACACTTCTACGCTAACTGATCTAAGGCTCGGCATCAATTCCCAAGTACTATACCTTTTAAGATTATCTTTAAAACATTCCTTGAATAAAACAAATAGTTGTTCAAGGTGACCCAAATATTTTCACAATGCACTCTTCCAGGTGGGGTTCCACCCAATTTTCTTTCCTTGTACAGATATATTTTTCCACAACATTTTTCTTCATTGTAGCTCCTTCACATATTTATCCATTAACAAAACTTCTTTTCTTTCATATTTGGACTTAGTCTTCTTTCTACGTCCTTCCCACTCTCTTTCAATATCCCCCTCTTCTTTTTCTGTTCCATTCTACAGTTGTCCACACCTTCACCTTTATGGGGATCTAACTCTCCACTGCACGTCGATTTCCTTTTTTTTTTAAAACTATTTTTTCCTTTACGTTATCTATTGAATCTCTTTTCCTCCTATTTGTCCTTCTTCCTGGTCCTTCATTTTTTTTTTGTTTGCTTTGCTTTCCTTCTCTCAATTCTTTATTCTTCATCTATCCTTCTCCCAAACCTTGAAGCTCCTTCCTCTATTCCATTTTCAAAGGTTCATACGAAAGATTTGATCTGGGCTCCGTCTCAATATTAGTAAATGCAGTAAAGGATCCTCCCCTTCACAAAAAAGGAAAATGAAAACCCACTCTGTTCTTTTTCTGAAGACAGGGCACTCTGATGCTTATTCAAATAATTTTTCATCCATTCCCAATGTTGCATTAAGTACTTCAATTTGCAGTTCTCAGCTTTCTCCCAAATCCACAGTAAAAGTACAAGGCGACTTCTTAAATCACTTTCAGGTGTGGGTTTGCTTTTCACCAGTTCACCCACATTCACATTCAAACTATGAACAAGGCTCCAGGTGATAGCTATCTTGGCAGAAGGGCAAAGGATTGGTGAAAGGTTCAAGCAGGAAGACGATTTTTTAAGCAAGTTTGACAGAATCATTAATTAAAAATGAACTTTTATGCACCAAAGTGTCTGAGGCTATTATATTCAGGACAGGCTACATCACCGAAGCACAAACTGGCCTAAGACAAGATCAGGACTGTCATGTTGCCCAGATTTCCCTGCCCATTTATACTCTTATCCAAATTAGTGTGGATGATCTATTACTAGAATGGCTGTTCAACCCTGAACATTTCAGACAAGAATCCTTGTAACGTAACGCAATGTGGTTTCATATACTCAAACTTGCATTTTCCATCAACACTAAAGTAATAACGTGCACTGAAATCTTTACTACATGATTCAGAATTACTTTCTCCCATGGCCTCTTCAAGGGACGAAGCTTCTTTCTCTTTATTACGCATGGATTTCGGCAGTTTGGAATCATTCAAAACTTCAGTACGCGTTGATATTTTCAATGGCCCCTCCATATGCTTAAAACAAAACAAAGAAAAATTTTAATGAAGAATTAACCACTGTCACCCTACATACTTCAAAATATAACCAGTAGAACTGGAAAATTCCTGCCCATAAATAGGTAAGATACTGGAGACAGCTGCCCAGATTGAAATCTGTATCACAAGCACAACCCATATGTTTGACAAAAATATATAACAATATATCCCACAAACTCTATTTCAGCATAACAGATTCTAAACTTTTAGCTTTACAAAATAATGGCTCTTCCACCAGCTCGCCACATTCTTGGACCCTGCAGTGACTGAGGAACCAGGCAAAAAAACATAAATGTACGCAAACAGATTTTTGGGGTACAAACTGAAAAGAGAGGACACTCAGACAAGACCAGTTTCAATCCACAGGTCTAATGTCTATCTCTGTAACTTTCTTCAGCCCTTCTAACTTATTTTAAAGGATTCTACCCAACAGGTGAGATTGTCTTCACATATCTGAAAACTGAGACACTTTTCACGTAAGAGTACAAACAGTATCTACAGAAGTGCGAGTATAGCTCTATTAATATGATAAAATCAGAAGAGAAAAATGTGAGACATCAAGGTACCATAGTTTGGGAGTTGGATCTATGCCCACCATCTAAGATCAGGGGATACTAACCACAGTTCATGAGACACATGCAGCCTACAAAGCTCTGGTAATCCAGGCCATGAAGCCCAGGCAACTCAGACCTACTTGTGCTTATAATTTTTTATTTGTGGGTTTGAATACTGTGGGCCTGGGGGTTTGAAAAGGGTTGTTCTTAGCACAATTACAATCAACTCAGCCCCAGGGCATTGCTGCAGGAGTTCCTCAGGGCAGTGTCCTAGGCCCAACCATCTTCAGCTGCTTCATCAATGACCTTCCCTCCATCATAAGGTCAGAAATGGGGATGTTCGCTGATGACTGCACAGTGTTCAGTTCCATTCGCAACCCCTCAGATAATGAAGCAGTCCGAGCCCGCATGCAGCAAGACCTGGACAACATCCAGGCTTGGGCTCATAAGTGGCAAGTAACATTCGCGCCAGATAAGTGCCAGGCAATGACCATCTCAAACAAGAGAGAGTCTAACCACCTCCCCTTGACATTCAACGGCATTACCATCGCCGAATCCCCCACCATCAACATCCTGGGGGTCACCATTGACCAGAAACTTAACTGGACCAGCCATATAAATTCTGCGGCTACGAGAGCAGGTCAGAGGCTGGGTATTCTGCGGCGAGTGACTCACCTCCTGACTCCCCAAAGCCTTTTCACCATCTACAAGGCACAAGTCAGGAGTGTGATGGAATACTCTCCACTTGCCTAGATGAGTGCAGCTCCAACAACACTCAAGAAGCTCGACACCATCCAAGATAAAGCAGCCCGCTTGATTGGCACCCCATCCACCACCCTAAACATTCACTCCCTTCACCACCGGCGCACTGTGGCTGCAGTGTGCACCATCCACAGGATGCACTGCAGCAACTTGCCAAGGCTTCTTCGACAGCACCTCCCAAACCCGCGACCTGTACCACCTAGAAGGACAAGAGCAGCAGGCGCATGGGAACAACACCACCTGCACGTTCCCCTCCAAGTCACACACCATCCCGACTTGGAAATATATCGCCGTTCCTTCATTGTCACTGGGTCAAAATCCTGGAACTCCCTTCCTAACAGCACTGTGGGAGAACCGTCACCACACGGACTCCAGCGGTTCAAGGCGGCGGCTCACCACCACCTTCTCGAGGGCAATTAGGGATGGGCAATAAATGCCGGCCTTGCCAGCGACGCCCACATCCCGTGAACGAATAAAAAAATAAAAAAAATATTCTGAACACAGTATCAAGGGCTGCTAATATCAGCAACTTGAGTACAGGGAACAGGGATTTAAACTTTGTATGAGGCCTGCAAGGATCCATGGCATAAGAATATAAGAAATAGGAGCAGGAGTAGGCCAATCGGCCCTTCGAGCCTGCTCCGCCATTTAATAAGATCATGGCTGATCTGATCCCAACCTCAAATCTAAATTCATGTCCAATTTCCTGCCCGCTCCCCATAACCCCTAATTCCCTTTACTTTTGGGAAACTGTCTATTTCTGCTTTGAATTTATTCAATGATGTAGCTTCCACAGCTTCCTGGGGCAGCAAATTCCACAGACCTACCACCCTCTGAGTGAAGAAGTTTCCCCTCATCTCAGTTTTGAAGGAGCAGCCCCTTATTCTAAGATTATGCCCCCTAATTCTAGTTTCACCCATCCTTGGGAACATCCTCACCGCATCCACCCGATCAAGCCCCTTCACAATCTTATATGTTTCAATAAGATCGCCTCTCATTCTTCTGAACTCCAATGAGTAGAGTCCCAATCGACTCAACCTCTCCTCATAGGTCCGCCCCCTCATCCCCGAGATTAACCGAGTGAACCTTCTTTGTACTGCCTCGAGAGCAAGTATGTCTTTTCTTAAGTATGGAGACCAAAACTGTACGCAGTATTCCAGGTGCGGTCTCACCAATACCTTATATAACTGCAGCAATACCTCCCTGTTTTTATATTCTATCCCCCTAGCAATAAACACCAACATTCCGTTGGCCTTCTTGATCACCTGCTGCATCTGCATACTAACTTTTTGATTTTCTTGCACTAGGACCCCCAGATCCCTTTGTACTGCAGTACTTTCCAGTCTCTTGCCATCAAGATAATAACTTGCTCTCTGGTTTTTCCTGCCAAAGTGCATAACCTCACATTTTCCAACATTGTATTGCACTAAGCCACTAAGCCACAAAGGCAAAAAGCCTGCATATTCCTGCCACAGATAGTGATTTCCAGTCTAGATCATAGTATTGAGGAGGACGCAGCTAGTGGAATTCATGGAGTGTGGCATGGGGAAATTAAAGCAGAAGACGAGAAGAAAATAATTTTGCCTTAAGTCAACAATGGAGTGAGTGTGCATAAATTTCAATGGCATATACATACAAACATACATACCGGTTTCTTTACCAGAGGTACGTTATATGGTGCAGGCCCAAGGGCCAGTTCAAACACTTTTTCAGAGTACGGGACGGTTTTCTCTACATTCTCTCGAAATTTGGGATCCCACTTCGCATACAATATAGTGCCACCAAGGCCTCCTCCAATAAACAGGACACTTCCGCCTACAATTTTGCCTGCTGAGGCACTGTGATAATAAAGACAAAGAAAACACAGCTAGAAATGTGAAACTTATTACACTTGAAAGACAAATTCAATAATTGTTTACAAATTTATAGCTTTCTAACCATCACAATAATCATTCATAAAAGATAGCCACTTTCTGTCTAGCTACCCATTACTAAATACAGGTGACACACAAGTCAACTGTCAGAGCCATGAAACATAGGTTTGCCATGCAGTGCAAAACAGCACCTGATTAATTTATTTGAGCAGAAATTAGAACATCAAACTAGACTTAGTTTTATTATTTAAGTTCATACTATATAATGTATTCTGTAAAACTTTCCTACATGCTTAACCGATGCAGTGTCTTTATTATCTCATGTTTGCATTGCCAGCATCTATTCTGAGAAATCTATTCTTACGACTTCACAAATATGAGTGGCATTTGTAAAAATCTCCTTTTAGAATTGAAGTGACTATTTTTTTCACAACGTTCAGTTTTAGAATTAGAGCTTGTTAATCCAATACCAATGCAAATACAACAACTACAACAATCATGCAAATACTAACACTGTTCTGGTCATGCCCAAAGGGAAGACAGATTGAGCCAACGTTCTTTCCTTTAGGGCAACAAAGGAGGAGCCAAAAGGGGGGAAAATTCACTAAAAGTCAGAGTAATAATGTTCCACTGCTGCCGATTACAAATCACCACTAATAAAGGCCCAGGATCAGATGGCCCATCACCCAACCTCTCGGCAGGCGCACTGAAACAAGGAATAACTGCCCCTACCTCAGAAGAGTTTTGCTTTGAACAACCACTCCCCTCTTTTTTTGGGAGGGGAAGGAGTATTCAAATAGCTTGCCACACATTAAAGGAAGTGAACTGGAAATAAATATGCCACCTATTTTTTTCTTAAAAAGGAGACAAAATATTACTTTTTTGAAATTAATAATAGTTTATACACACCCAGCTTTACTTCCAGTTGTGTACCCACGGCATTGTTGTAAAGGACGGAGCTGTGATTTACCACAAAGGCACTTCTGCGGAGGAAGGGGAAGAAAGAACAGTTGAATAAAGTTAGAGGGAAGTCTCTATCTAAGAAAGAACCTTATTGTTTCTCATGATACTGTACACAAAAAGTTTAATTTTATAATATACTGTAGATCAAGATCGAGTGACAATAGCAATGACCTGTACGCCACGCCACTAATTTCAGCCAATCATGTGAACCACTTAGAATATGCAGCACCGTAACAAAGGGACTATAGGGTAGTTAGTAAACGTTCGTGGAGAGCATTTTGCATCACAAGGGAGAATTTTAAAAACTGTGGTCCAAATATATTTTTCCTAGAACTAGTTGAGACATCCCTTAATTGGGCACCAAAACTGAATAAAGGAGCAGAAATCTTCTGATAATGGAATCTTGGTTAGATTTCAAACCCATTGCCTAAGCAGATCATTTAAACAACCGAATACTTTCACAAATTGGAAGGTATCTGTGAATGACCTTGAACAGATAAATTCCTATTTGTAGCAGAATGCAGTTTAAAGGCAGTGTTTTCCAGAGAAGGGTACCACTAATCATTGTGCCCATTTTCAATTCAAAATCTGTGCACAACATAAGCCAACTGACGCAACAAAGTAATTTATTATTTCCCCGTTACATTTTCATAAAATAAAAGGTGCTGCAATAAAATTACCAAACTAAAATACAAGCAGAAGCAAAATACTGCGGATGCTGGAGCTGAAATATAAACAGAAAATGCTGGAAAAGCTCAACAAGTCAGGCAGCATCTGTGGAGAAAGAAACAGAGTTAATATTTCCCCTCTACTCTATCACAGACCTTCCCTTTTGTTCTTTCCTCCCTTCCCCTCCCTCCGGGCCCCCCCCCCCCCCACTTTCCCTGGCTCTGTACTTACTTAAAAACTGTTAATTCTTTAACATCTTCCAGTTCTGAAGAAAGGTCTTCAACCTGAAATGTTAACTCTGTTTCTTTCTCCATAGATGCTGAGCTTTTTCCTGCATTTTCTGTTTTTATTAAAATACAAGCAGTGCTGCCCCACCACAAGAACTGGCTTAATAAATGTAGTAAGGCAGCAATTTATGCAGAACCTACACAAAGTGAAGCTGGTGCTGGTAATGTAGGATGGGTACACCAGTGCTTCCCGGAGTGGGGGATGTAGTGAGCTGGTGCTTCAGATGGGGATCCCTTATCAATACACGGCCGGTGGGTGGTATGTACCCCTGGTGTCTACCTGCCTTTATCTTCCATACACTTGGGCCACTGGAGCCTTCTCTGCTTTGTCAGATTTCCCACGCTTCCCTCCTTCTCGGCTATTCTGCTGGGATCATTCACACACCCTCTAGGACATCGTCCATCTTTTATTTCTCTAATTTCTCTCCTTATTGCCTCCTTCTGTCTTTGACATCATTATCATTTCTGTACTTCAATCATCTCCTGTCCTCTGATCACAGACCATTTTCTTCTCCCCGCCCCCTTTTCCCTGGCTCTGTTCCTCCTTATAAGCTGTACATCTGTAACATCTCCCAGTTTTGACGAAACATCATCGACCTGAAACATTACCGTACCTTCTTCTCTCCACAGATGCTACCTGACCTGCTGAGTATTTCCAGCATTTTCTGGTTTTGTTACAAAGTGACAGTCACTGTGCTGAGTCCCAACAGTCATTAGCAAATACCGGAAAACTAGTTTTTCTCTCTCTCTCTCTCTCTCCTCTCCCCCCTCCCCCCCCCCCCCCCGGAAGTACTGATGGCCCCAGTCACCCTCCATGTCGCATCCAAATAACCATTTTACACGTCCCAGCCTAGAGAGCAAATATCAAGAGGTTATTGCACAAGGTCAAACCAGTCCTCAACCAACATTCAGATCTGGCTAACTTATCCCTTTCCTGTTCCAGAGGGGCTGGACTAATAATTGGAACCCTATCACTGCCCCAGCTGAGTTGGCTAATTCAGCATATACCAGGAATCGAGCCTGGAATTCTCCTGGTGTGTGTGGCTCAGTTCCGCATCACACAATGCATTTACTAAATAAGCATCAGAGCTGCTGGCAAATGATTTAAACTTCTGATGCAGAAGCACTGTTAAAATTTCTTAAAAGTTCTCCCACAGAAACACACTCCACTTGCCCTACTTCATTCTCCAGAACTAAATCCAGCACTGCTTTCTTCCTTGTTGGGCTAGAAACACTGATTAAGAAAATTCTCCAGTTTAGGAATTCTTCACCCTCCTTGCCCTTTACTCTTATTTTCCCCCAGTCTATATTAGGGTAATTGAAGTCCCCTACTATTACTGCTCTATTATTTTTACATGTCTCTGAAATTTGCCTACAGATTTGCTCCTCGATCTCCTTCTCACTATTTGGGGGTCTATAGTAAACACCCAACAATGTAACAGCTCCTTTTCTGTTCCTTAACTCTAATTAAATAGATTCAGACTTTGAACCCTCTGTAGAACTGTAATATTATACTTGATGAATATTGCCACCCACCGCACCCAGGCCCCCACCGCCTTTCTTTTTTCCTTCCCTATCCCTCCTGAATACATTGTAGCCAGCAATGTTTAGTTCCCATTCTTGTCCATGTTTAAGCCAGGTCTCCGTTACAGCCACTATATCATAATCCCATGTGGCAACTTGTACCTATAGCTCATCAACCTTATTTGTTACACTCCTCGCATTAACACACATACATTCCAACAATATGCTAGTCGGCTTTGCTTTTTTCCTGCATCTAATTCCTGCTCTTTCTATGCTATTCTTTGTTTTGTTGCTGTTTGTCCCTCCTAGTTTTCTATGCACCTTGTCTCTCCTCTCTGCTGCTGCGTTCTGGAGCCCTGCCCCCAGCCAAATTAGTTTAAACCCTCCCCCGCAACACTAGTTGATAAGTCTTAATTTCCACCAGTCAATCTCTCTGGCACTGAAAATTAACTATTACAAGTGTGGATTCTCATTCCTTCAGGTTTTAATTGTTGTTGGGAGATTTTAAAAATGTCAAATTTTAAATTAAACTTTTAAAAAAATTTTCTTCTCTGTCCTTTTTTTCCGTCTCTCTTAATCCAATCTTTCTTTCCTTCTCTTTATTTCTCTTTCTGTACCTGATTTGTCACAGAATTCACCCATTCTAACTTGCACTTCCCTCTCAGTCCTTATGCTGTGAATTTCACAATCCATCAATCTGATTGGTTAAGGAGATATAGAGCTGCTTGCTCTGTTCACTCAGGTCCCTTTCCCTCGCTGCAACATCATCTTGCACTTTCAGCAACTTGTCATGCAAAAATCTTAAAAACCTAATCATGCAAGGCATGTCTAACTAGCGGCAGACACTGTTAGATGCCCTGCCACAGCAAATTATGGCCCATGTTGTTTAATCAAGCAGAAGTAAAGCCTGCAGTTAAGATAGAAAGTAAGTAGAGTACAATTAGAGTACATGCAAGATTAGCTAAAAGCTGGCAGGAGAAGACAAAGAAAAAACGACAATGGCCACAGACAGCGATTTGCGAGAAGTGCGCCCAAAGGTTAAATTAGAGCATCCGGAGGAAGGCAGAATTGCCTGGTAACAAGCCAACCTACTACAAAGGGAGAGGTTATATACCTTATGTTCATGTCAAAAAAGGTCAGCCTCAATACTGAAAGATTAACAGTGATAGAATGTAAGCTGCACTATTATCTTGCACATTGAAAACAATTTTGGCATACCATTGCTAAGCAAAACCCAGCTAGTGCTCAGATAGGGAGATATATTTAATTTATTGGTGTGTCTATGATGACTTAGACTCTTGTTTGAAAGTTACATCCATTAACGTCACTGTAATCAACAATACCATCACAAGGTTAAGTATTAACAGCATTATCATAGATGTTGTTAAATAAAGTGATTAAAGACTCTATCCTGATGGGTCTAGCAACTTGCTGCTAAGTTACACTTCACTCAATCGCCTACTGTAGTCCTGTTCTGATTGATCTGTCTTGGTTACCTATCAATATAATTTGGACAGGGACATGTGAGACAGTCCAAAGGCACGCTAATTTAGGCATTTGATAAACCCATGAATGTTAGATGCTAATACAATTTACTGCTTGGTATGTATTAGGAAAAAGGGAAACGATTCATTTGATATGCTTTAACATAATGGCCCAGAAATTGTTCAGACTCCGGTTGCTCGAGCTCACAGTTCTGAGCTTGAGGAGCGGCTGGAATCACTGCAGGGCATACGGAAGACTGAGAATTTCCTGGATTGTACGTTTCGAGAGGTGGTCACCCCACAGCCACAGAGAGCTTAGGACAGTAAGCAGGTAGCCATCCGGCAGGATAGGAAGAGGCAGGTAGTGCAGGAATTCTTCGGGAGTGTGTCACTTACTAACTAGTTTTAAGTATTGAATACCAGTGAGGATGACAACACCTCGAAGGAGCATGGCACTGTGGGGCAAAGGACTGCACAGGGGGGCACAGTGAAGTCTGGGAATGCAGTGGTTATACGGCATTCAATAGTCAGGGGAACAGACAGGCATATCTCCAACTGCTGATGTGAGTCCCACATGGTGTGTTGCCTCCCTGGTGCCAGTGTAAAGGACATCACCGAGAAGAACATTTTGAGGTGGGACGGGGAACAGCCAGAAGTCGTGATTCATGTGGGAACCAATGACACAAGGAGGAAAAGGGTTGAGGTCATGTGGTCAGAGTTTCAGGATCTAGGAAGCAAGTTAAAAAGGTAGTAATCTCTGGATTACTCCCAGTGCCACACACGCCAGTGAGTATAGGAATAGTAGGATAAGACAGGTTAATGCGTGGCTGGAGAAATGGTGCAAGAGGGAGGGCTTCAGATTCCTGGGATACTGGAACAGTTCTGGGGCAGGAGGGATCTATTCAAGATGGATAGGTCACATCTCAACAGAGCAGGATCTAATGTCCTCACGGGGAGGTTAACTAGTGCAATGGGGAGGATTTAAACTAACGTGGCAGGAGGATGGGTACCAGGACGTAGCATTAGAAAGAAGAAACAAGGTGCACAGAGGACTGGGAGGGACAACTAGCACTAAAGCATAGTTCAGAAATAGGAGCGATCATACAGGGGGCAAATCCAAGGCAGTCTAAGATGAATCTGGAATGCATGTACATAAATGCACATAGCATGGTGAATAAATTTGGTGAGCTGCAGGCTCAAGTCGCTACATGGGACTATGATATGGTGGCAATAACAGAGACCTGGCTCATAGAGGGGAGGATCGGGAACTTAATATTCCTGGCTACAAAGTATTCAGAAAAGATACGGAAGGACAGAAAGAGGGGTTGGCAGTATTGATCAAAGAAACTATTACAGCACTGGAAAGGGATGATGCAGTTGAGGGGTCAAAGACAGAATCTGTTTGGTTAGAATTAAGGAACAACAGAGGAGCTATTACGCTTCTGGGTTTATAGATAGGCTACCAAATAGTGGGAAGGAGATAGAGGAACAAATTTGCAGGCAAGTTACAGAAAGATGCAAGAACTACAGAGTAGTGATAACAGGGGACTTCAATTCTCCCAATATAGACTGGGATAGTAATAGTGTAAAGGGCAAAGAGAGGGAGGAATTTCTGAAATGTATACAAGAGAAGGTTCTTGATCAGTGTGTTTCCAGCACAACGAGGAAGGAAGCAGTGCTGGATCTAGTTCTGGGGAATGAAATGGGGCAGGTTTCAGTGGGGGACCATTTGGGGGAACAGTGATCATAATATCATCAGGTTTAGAATAGTAATGGGAAAGGACAAGGAACAATCAAATGTGAAAATACTTAACTGCAGGAGGGCTAATTTCAACAGGTTAAAAAGGGATACTGCCCAGGTGGAGTGGAACAAAAAATTGGTAGGCGAAACAGTAAATGAACAAGGGGAGGCCTTCAAGGAGGAACATAAGAAATAGGAGCAGGAGTGGGCCATCCGGCCCCTGGAGCCTGCTCTGCCATTCAACAAGATCACGGCTGATCTTCTATCTCAACGCCATTTTCCTGCACCATCCCTACAATATCTAGAAAACTATCGATCTCTGTTTTGAATGTACCCAATGACCGAGCCCCCACAGCCCTCTGGGGTAGAGAATTCCAAAGATTCACCACCCTCTGAGTGAAGAAATTTCTCCTCATCTCAGTCTTAAATGGCCTACCCTTTATTCTGAGACTGTGACCCCTGATTCTAGATTCCCCAGCCAGGGAAACATCCTCCCTGCATCTAACTCTGTCAAGCCCTGTAAGAATTTTGTATGTTTCAATGAGATCACCTCTCATTCTTCTAAAATCTAGAGAACACAGGCCTAGTCTAAACAACCTCTCCTCATACGACAATCCTGTCATCCCAGGAATCGGTCTGGTGCACCTTCGTTGCACTCCCTCTATGGCAAGTATATCCTTTCTTAGGTAAGGAGATCAAAATTGTACACAATACTCCAGGTACGGTCTTACCAAGGCCCTATATAATTGCAGTAAGACATCTTTGCTCCTGTACTCAAATCCTCTTGTAATAAAGGCCAACATACATTTGTCTTCCTAATTGCTTACTGCACCTGCATGTTAGCTTTCAGTGACTCATGTACAAGGACACCCAGGTCCCTTTGAACATCAACATTTCCCAATCATTTAAAAAATACTCTGCATTTTTGTTTTTCCTACCAAAGTGGATACCTTCACATTTTTCCACATTATATTCCATCTGCCATGTTCTTGCCCACTCACTTAGCATGTCTATATCCCCTTGAAGCCTCTTTGCATCCTCCTCACAACTCACATTCCCACCTAGTTTTGTGTCATCAGCAAACTTGGAAATATTACATTTGGTCCCCTCATTCAAATCATTGATATAGATTGTGAATAGCTGGGGCCCCAGCACCGATCCCTGCGGTACCCCACTAGTCACAGTCTGCCAACTTGAAAAAGACCCGTTTATTCCAACTCTCTTTTCTGTCTGTTAACCAATTCACAATCCATGCGGATTATATCCATCCATATTACCCCCAATTCCATGTGCTCTAACTTTGTTCACCAACCTCCTGTGTGGGACTTTATCAGAAGCCTTCTGAAAATCCAAATACACCACATCCACTGGTTCCCCCTTATCTATTCTATAGTTACATCCTCAAAGAACTCCAATAGGATGTCAAACATGATTTCCCTTTCATAAATCCAAGGAATCTTACAACACCAGGTTATAGTCCAACAAATTTATTTTAAAATCACAAGCTTTCGGAGATTATCCCCTTCGTCAGGTGAATGAGTCATTCGCCTGACGAAGGGGATAATCTCCGAAAGCTTGTGATTTTAAAATAAATTTGTTGGACTATAACCTGGTGATGTAAGATTCCTTACATTTGTCCACCCCAGTCCATCACCGGCATCTCCACTTCATAAATCCATGTTGACTCTGCGAAATACTATTATTATTTTCTAAGTGTCCTGTTATCACATCCTTTATAATAGATTCTAGCATTTTCCCTACTACTGTTGTCATGGAGATGGATCGGGTACAGAGTAGACATATTTCCACGAGGGGGAAAGGAAGGACATCCAAAGCTAGTGTTCTCTGGATGACTAAATTAAAACGAAACAGGAAAAGGAGGCTTATGACAAATGTAAGGTTCATAATTCAGTAGAGAACCCAGCTGAATACAGAAAGTACAGAGGAGATCTAAAAAAGGAAATCAGAGGGGCAAAGAGAGAGTATGAGACTAGATTAGCGGCTAACATATAAGGGAACCCAAAAGTTTTTTTTATAAACATATAAATAGTAAAAGGGTAATCAAAGGAAGGGTGGGGCTGATTAGGGACAAAAAAGGAGATCTTCTTGTGGAGGCAGAGGGTATGGCTGTGGTACTAAATGAATACTTCTCATCTGTCTTCACTAGAGAAGAGGACGCTGCCATAATATCAGTAAAGGAGCAGGTAGTAGCGATATTGCATGGGATAAAAATAGATAAAGGAGGTATTTAAAAGATTGGCAGTACTCAAAGTAGAAAAGTCACCCGGTCTAGGTGAAATGCATCCTAGAATACTGAAGGAAGGGTGGAGGCTCTGGCCACAATCTTCCAATCCTCCTTAGATATGGAGATGGTGCTGGAGGACTGGAGGATTGCAAATGTTACACCCCTCTTCAAAAAAGTGTAGGGGGATAAACCCGGCAATTACAGGCCAGTCAGCCTAACGTCGATGGTGGGGAAACCTTTAGAGACAATAATCCAGCACAAAATTAATTGGCATTTGGAAAAGTATGGGCTAATAAATGAAAGTCAGCACGGGTTTGTTAAAGGAAAATCGTGTTTGATAACCTTGCTTGAGTTCTTTGATGAAGTAACAGAGAGGGTTGATGAGGGTAGTGCGGTTAATGATTTGTGTAAGGACTTTCAAAAGACATGTGGTAAAGTACCACATAATAGAACTGTTAGCAAAATTAAAGCCCATACGATTAAAAGGGACAGTGGCAGCATGGATACAAAATTGGCTAAGGGACAGAAAGCAGAGAGTAGTGGTGAATGGTTGTCATACAAACTAGAGGGAAGTATACACTGGACTTAGGTACACAGGGTATAATTTCAAAGTTTGCAGATGACACGAAACTCAGAAAGGTAGGAAACAATGCGGAGGATAATAACAGACTTCAGGAGGACATAGACAGACTGGTGAAATGGACATACACATGGCAGATGAAATTTAACGCCGAGCAGTGTGAAGTGATTCATTTTAGTAGGAAGAATGAGGAAAGGTAATATAAACTAAATAGTACAATTTTAAGGGGAGTGCAGGAACAGAGAGACCTGGGGTTGTACGTATACAAATCTTTGAAGGTGGCAGAACAAGTTGAGAAGGCTGTTAAAAAAGTGTACGGGATGCTTGGATTTATTAATAGGGACACAGAGTACAAAAGCAAGGAAGTTATGCTGAACCTTTGTAAAACACTGGTTAGGCCTCAGCTGGAGTACTGCGTTCAATTCTGGGCACCACACTTTAGGAAAGATGGCATGACCTTAGAAGGGGTACAGAAGATATTTACTAGAATGGTACCAGGGATGAGGGACTTCAGTTATGTGGAGAGACTGGAGGAGCTGGGGTTATTCTCCTTACAGCAGAGAAGCTTAAGAGAAGATTTGATAGAGGTGTTCAAAATCATGAACGGTTTTGACAGAGTAAATAAGGAGAAACTGTTTCCAGTGGCAGTAGGGTTGGTAACCAAAGGACACAGATTTACAGTGACTGGCAAAAGAACCAGAGGCAACATGAGGAAACACTTTTTTAAGCAGTGATTTGTTATGATCTGGAATGCACTGAGGAAGCAGATTTAATAGTAACTTTCAACAGAGAATTGGATAAATACTTGGAAGGGAAAAAAAATGACAGGGCTTTGGGGAAAGAGCAGGGAAGTGAGATTAATTTGAAATCTCTTTCAAAGAGCTGGCACAGGCATGATGGGCCAAATGGCCATCTCCTGTAATGTACCATACTATGATATTGCTTGATGTGGCCTAGCCAGATCTGGTAATGGATGGCTAATCCAGTTATGGCCAATACGCTCGTCTGCACCTCCTAATGTGAGGAATGAAAATGGGGACCAATCCAGAAGGAACTACCAGGAAGGGAGAGATTATAGACTTTGCTGGGGACTAGGATATCAAAGATGATGGCAAGGGAGGGGATGAGAAAATCAACGGCTGTTGATTTGTTTCTCACCAAGATGTATCATGGTGAATGGAGCGCCAAAAGCTAAGCAGTTGGCAGCTTGAAAGTGAAGCTGTAAGTGACTTGGGGAAACATTTAGACTTGGAAGGGGATGCAGGTGATGAGGGATACAAGGAAGTGCTCAGAGAAGGCCTTATCAGTGATCGGGACCATGGGAGTAGAGAGTCTACGGAACATCGCATGGTCGTGAATATGTGTAGGAGAGTTTATATGGAGGGAGATGTTTAGTGAGAACAGGAGGGCAGTGAATGTAGAAGAGAGAAAGCAAGACAAGCTGGGATGGAGATTAAAATCAAGGAGGATGAGTTACTCTGTGCACAGGCTGTGAGAGAAAAGATATCTCAGAAAGAAATTCAGGGTGAGGCTGGGAGAGATAGACAACAAGGATTTTATAGGAGAGTCAAGAGGTGTGGAACACGATGACATGCTCCAAGGACGAGATGTACCAGGGGAATAGGGGGAGATATCAAGGTGTTACTTGGTGATAAGGGCTACACCACCATCATAGTAGCTAGGTGGGGCAGGTGGAAGAAAGTATAACTAAGCAAGGAGGCTTCGGTAAGAAAAAAGATATCACCACCATGAGCCAAGTTTCAATCAAAGCCAGGATGTCAATGCAATCATCCACTATGAGTTTGTGGATGACAAGAGTTTTGTTCGCAAGTGAATGGACATTTGTGGAGGGAAATGCAGAAAGGGGCAATGACTGATGATCCGCTGGCAGAGTACAAAGGGTGAGATGAGTGGGACAGGAGAGGTTGGTGACCTCAGCTCTCAGCTGGCCTAATAGGCGAGCAGGTCAGTGAGAGAGGGAGGGTGGGACAGTTGGAATTGCTGCTCATAAGGAGATAATGAGGAGTGCCTCAATGGGCCCTTCAAAGAATGCCAAGAGAGGCATGGATGGTAGCTGCGGGCTTATTTAAGGGGGATTCGAGCCCGGGATGGCAGCAGGTGAGTAGGAGGGCAGAGCAGTAGTGATTGGTTGGCAGAAAAATACCTCAGAGGGGAGAAATGAAAGGTGGCATGATCGGGTGACAGGAAGGTGAGAAGAAAAGATAAGGGATGTGGGCATCGCTGGTGAGGCCAGCATTTATTGCCCATCCCTAATTGCCCTTGAGAAGGTGGTGGTGAGCAGCCTTCTTGAACTGCCACAGTCCGTGCGGTGAAGGTTCTCCCACAGTGCTGTTGGGAAGGGAGTTCCAGGATTTTGACCCAGCGACCATGAAGGAACAGCGATATATTCCCAAGTCGCGATGGTGTGTGACTTGGAGGGGAACGTGCAGGTGGTGTTGTTCCCATGTGCCTGCTGCTCTTGTCCTTCTAGGTGGTAGAAGTCAAGGGTTTGGGAGGTGCTGTCGAAGAAGCCTTGGCGAGTTGCTGCAGTGCATCCTGTGGATGGTACACACTACAGCCACGGTGCACCGGTGGTGAAGGGAGTGAATGTTTAGGGTGGTGGATGGGGTGCCAATCAAGTGGGCTGCTTTGTCCTGGATGGTGTCGAGCTTCTTGAGTGTTGTTGGAGCTGCACTCATCCAGGCAAGTGGAGAGTATTCCATCACACTCCTGACTTGTGCCTTGTAGATGGTGGAAAGGTTTTGGGGAGTCAGGTGAGTCACTCGCCGCAGAATACCCAGCCTCTGACCTGCTCTTGTAGCCACAGTATTTATATGGCTGGTCCAGTTAAGTTTCTGGTCAATGGTGACCCCCAGGATGCTAATGGTGGGGGATCTGGTGATGATAATGCTGTTGAATGTCAAGGAGGTGGTTAGACTCTCCCTTGTTTGAGATGGTCATTGCCTGGCACTTGTCTGGCGCAAATGTTACTTGCCACTTATCAGCCCAAGCCTGGATGTTGTCCAGGTCTTGCTGCATGCGAGCACGGACTGCTTCATTATCTGAGGGGTTGTGAATGGAACTGAACATTGTGCAATCATCAGCGAACATCCCCATTTCTGACCTTATGATGGAGGGAAGGTCATTGATGAAGCAGCTGTAGATGGTGGGGCCCAGGACACTGCCCTGAGGAACTCCTGCAGCAATGTCTTGGGGCTGAGATGATTAGCCTCCAACAACCACTACCATCTTCCTTTGTGCTTGGTATGACTCCAGCCACTGGAGAGTTTTCCCCGATTCCCATTGACTTCAATTTTATTAGGGCTCCTTGGTGCCACACTCGGTCGAATGCTGCCTTGATGTCAAGGGCAGTCACTCTCACCTCACCTCTGGAATTTTGTCCATGTTTGGACCAAGGCTGTAATGAGGTCTGGAGCCGAGTGGTCCTGGCGGAGCCCAAACTGAACATCGATGAGCAGGTTATTGGTGAGTAAGTGCCGCTTGATAGCACTGTTGACGATACCTTCCGTCACTTTGCTGATGATTGTGAGTAGACTGATGGGGCGGTAATTGGCCGGATTGAATTTGTCCTGCTTTTGTGGGCAGGACATACCTGGGCAATTTTCCACTTTGTCAGGTAGATACCAGTTTTGTAGCTGTACTGGAACAGTTTGGCTAGAGGCGCGGCTAGTTCTGGATGTTGTCGGGGCCCATAGCCTTTGCTGTATCCAGTGCACTCAGCCGTTTCTTGATATCACGTGGAGTGAATCGAATTGGCTGAAGACTGGCTTCTGTGATGGTGGGGATATCGGGAGGAGGCCGAGATGGATCATCCACTCGGCACTTATGGCTGAAGAAGGTTGCAAACGCTTCCAGACTTGTCTTTTGCACTCACATGCTGGACACTGCCATCATTGAGGATGGAGATGTTTACAGAGCCTCCTCCTCCCGTTAGTTGTTTAATTGTCCACCACCATTCATGACTGGATGTGGCAGGACTGCAGAGCTTTGAACTGATCCGTTGATTGTGGAATCGCTTAGCTCTGTCTATAGCATGTCGCTTCCGCTGTTTAGCAAGTTGGCACCTCATTTTTAGGTATGCCTGGTGCTGCTCCTGACAAGCTCTTCTACACTCCTCATTGAACCAGGGTTGATCCCCTGGCTTGTTGGTAATGGTAGAGTGAGGAATGTGCTGGGCCTTGAGGTTACAGATTATGCTGGAATACAATTCTGGATGCCCAGTTTTGAGCTGCTAGATCTGTTCTGAATCTATCCCATTTAGCACGGTGATCGTGCCACACAACACGTTGGATGGTGTCCTCAGTGCAAAGACAGGACTTCATCTCCACAAGGACTGTGCGGTGGTCACTCCTAACAATACTGTCATGGACAGATGCATCTGCGACAGGTAGATTGGCGAGGATGAGGTCAAGTAGGTTTTCCCCTCGTGTTGGTTCGCACACCACCTGCCGCAGGCCCAGTCTGGCAGCTATGTCCTTCAGGACTCGGCCAGCTCCATCAGTAGTGGTGCTACCGAGCCACTCTTGATGATGCACATTGAAGTCCCCCACCCAGAGTACATTCTGTGCCCTTGCTACCCCCAGCGCTTCCTCCAAGTGGTGCTCAACATGGAGGAGGACTGATTCATCAGCTGAGGGAGGGCAGTCAGTGGTAATAAGCAGGAGGTTTCCTTGCCCATGTTTGACCTGATGCCATGAGATTTCATGGGGTCCAGAGTCAATATTGAGGACTCCCAGGGCCACTCCCTCCTGACTGTATATCACTATACCGCCACCTCTGGTGAGTCTGTCCTGCCGGTGGGACAGGACATACCCAGGGATGGTGATGGAAGAGTCTAGGACATTGGCTGAAAGGTATGATTCCGTGAGCATGGCTATGTCAGGCTGTTGCTTGACTAGTCTGTGGGACATCTCCCAAATTTGGCACAAGTCCCCAGATGTTAGTGAGGAGGCCATTGCAGGGTCAACTGGGCTTGGTTGCCTTTGTCATGTCCGTTGCCTAGTGGTCCAATGCCGGGTGGTCCGTCCGGTTTTATTCCTATTATGACTTTTTTTTTTAAGCGAGATTTTACAACTGAGTGGCTTGCTAGGGCACTTCAGAGGGCAATTAAGAATCAACCACATTGCTGTGGGTCAGGAGTCACATTTAGGCCAGATCGGGTAAGGTTTCCTTCCCTAAAGGACATTAGTGAACGAGATGGGTTTTTACGACAATCCAGTAGTTTCATGACGCCATTACTGATAGCAATTTTTTAAATTCCAGATTTTATTTAATTAATTAAATTTAAATTCCCCAGCTGCCATGGCATGATTTGAACTCATAACTCCGGATTATTATTCCAGGCCTCCGGATTACTAGTCCAGTAACATAACCACTATGCTACCGTACCCAATAGATGCTGAAAGGTTGTTTCCCCTGGCTGGAGAGTCTAGAACTATGGGGCATAGTCTCCAGATATAGGGTCGGCCATTTAAGACTGAGATGAGGAGGAATTTCTTCACTCAGAGGGTTGTGAATATTTGGAATTCTCTACCCCAGAGGGCTGTGGATGCTCAGTCATTTAATATGTTCAAGGCTGAGATCGATAGATTTTTGGACTCTAGGGAAATCAGGGGACATGGGGATTGGGCAGAAAAGTGGAGTTGAGGTCAAAGATCAGCCATGCTCTAACTGAATGGCGGAGCAGGCTTGAGGAGCCCTGTGGCCTACTCCTGCTCCTATTTCTTATGTTCTTAAGAAAAGAGAAAGGGTCAAGAGAGAAAATATAGGGAGATAGAAGAAATGGGCTTCAGTCGGGAGTGGCAGCCAAAAAGTGCACATGAATAGACAGAGGGAATTCAGGTTACATAAGCACGTGAGAGATTAGGTTGGACTTGATACGCAGCGTGCCTCCTATGTCTTTGTACAAACAGGATTTCACCTTTCTACAGAACATTTCGTCCAAAATCTTGAAAATCCTATTTCTTGGAAGTGTATGGCAGAAGTAAAAAAGCCCATTGACCAATTATTACAATGTACTGTTTTCAGATCATCCAAACAGGTAACTCTGAAAACTGGGTAATGTGCAGGAAAGTAGCCCCAGCGCACAAAACTGGATAAATTAACAGTACACATGAGAATCCCTACGTGGTCAGTTTTCGGTAAAATATTAAGATGCCTACGTGGCAAAGAAGCAGAATGCAAAATGGTTAGAAAGGGTTAATTAGTTAGTAACTGAGATTGATACAGGTGGCCTGGCCTCCTGCTGGGCCATATGTTTGCATAGTCAGCAGGTTTGCATTGTCTCATCAATGTAGAGTGTTTGATGTGATTCAAGGACTGGTCTGAATGTCTCCATGTTTATGGCAGATCAATATAGGTAACGAGCTTAGCCAAAGTTGAAAGACATTCCAGGTTGGGAGATAAGGAATAGAAGGAACAGGGAAGAACATTCCAAGTTGGAAGGTGAGGAAGTATCCCCTTTGATGTCTAACAGCAACATGGTCAGCACATGGACGATCTATGATTGGCTGGCAATAATGTAACCGCGCATGGCAACCTATGCCCGGCTTATGATTGGTGTTGACCCTCGTTAAGTATGTTCCAACCCCTATTGATTTGTATAAAAACGTGTGGATTTCTGTATGTTTCTTGTTCTTGCTCTGCCAGCATAGAGGGACTCTATCAGGAGTCCAAATCAATGCTGCAGACTAAGAACCCTGCTATTAAAGTTGTGATGAACTTTAAAATGTATTCGACTCAGTTTTTACTGAACCAGACTGAGGGGAAAAAATCCGGATCGTCACACACAGGTGCATACAAGGTGATGGCAAGATTGTAGGGGCAAAGTTGGTATTTCACAGCAATAAGTAGATTATTCCAGAGTTCATAATACCTACGCTTGTATCAGGCAAATTATGATTGAGTTGATACATACATGCATACATAAGAGAATTTTCTAAGCTTGCCATTCAAACAGGCAGAAGACAAGTTATTGCTTCACCAGCAACCAAGCTCTATTCAGTAATACTGTGACCTAGCAACAAGAGACAGCCAACTAAAACGTGTAATGGAGCACACAAGAGTCATTTTTTTAGGACATCTCACAGCTCGAAGGCAACGGAGTCCATTTTACTCTGGCTATAATCAAAATAATCCAATGAATAGATGACGAATGTAATACATTTGTTAGATTGAACACGTAACGAGTTTTTGTAATATAGACTTGATAATCCCCACTGACCAGATAAATGCAGCTGGTCTGAGGCCTCCCGCACTATCCCCTGCCATAAGCAGACAAATAGGAATGTCCCATTTCCAACCTCCTTTTCCTCTCCAAAGTCCTTGAACATGTTGTCGCCTCCCAAATCCGTGCCAATCTTTCCTGCAACTCCATGTTTGAACCCCTCCAGGTTTCCACCCCTGCCACAGCACTGAAATCGCCCTTATCAAAGTCGCAAATGACATCCTATGTGACGGTGACCATGGTAAACGATCACTCCTCATCCTTCTTGACCTGTCTGCAGCCTTTGACACAGTTGACCACATCATCCTCTTCCAATGCCTCTCCTCCATCCTCCAGATACGGGGGGACGGCCCTCGCCTGGTTCCATTCCTACCTATCCGGTCGTAGCCAAAGAATCACCTGCAATGGTTTCTCTTCTTGCTCCCGCATCGTTACCTCTAGAGACCCCCAAGGATCTATCCTTGGCCCCGTCCTATTTCTCATCTACATGCTGTCCAAAATCACGTCAGGTTTCATTTTTTTTATTCGTTCGTGGGATGTGGGCGTCGCTGGCACTGGCCAGCACTTATTGCCATCCCTAATTGCCCTTGAGAAGGTGGTGGTGAGCTGCCTTCTTGAACCTCTGCAGTCCGTGTGGTGAAGGTTCTCCCACAGTGCTGTTAGGTAGGGAGTTCCAGGATTTTGACCCAGCGACGATGAAGGAACAGCGGTATAATTCGAAGTTGGGATGGTGTGTGACTTGGAGGGGAACGTGCAGGTGGCGTTGTTCCCATGTGCCTGCTGCCCTTGTCCTTCTAGGTGGTAGAGGTCGCGGGTTTGGGAGGTGCTGTCAAAGAAGCCTTGGCGCGTTGCTGCACTCCTCATTGAACCAGGATTGATCCCCAGACCTTGTTGGTAATGGTAGAGTGAGGAATATGCCAGGCCATGAGGTTACAAATTGTGCTGGAATACAATTCTGCTGCTGCTGATGGCCCACAGTGCCTCATGGATGCTCAGTTTTGAGCTGCTAGATCTGTTCTGAATCTATCCCATTTAGCACCATGGTAGTGCCGTACAACATGTTGGAAGGTGTCCTCAGTGTGAAGACGGGACTTCGTCTCCACAAGGAATGTGCGGAGGTCACTCCTAACAATACTGTCATGGACAGATGCATCTGCGACAGGTAGATTGGCGAGGATGAGGTCAAGTAGGTTTTTCCCTCGTGTTGTTTCGCTCACCACCTGCTGCAGGCCCAGTCTCGCAGCTATGTCCTTCAGGACTCGGCCAGTAGTGGTGTCACTGAGCCACTCTTGGTGATGGGCATTGAAGTCCCCCACCCAGAGTACATTCTGTGCCCTTGCTACCCTCAGTGCTTCCTCAGAGTGGTGCTCAACATGGAGGACTGATTCATCTGCTGATCACCACCTACTATACTTCCTCAGCTGGAGGTTTCCTTGCCCGTGTTTGACCTGATGCCATAAGATTTCATGGGGTCCGGAGTCAATGTTGAGGACTCCCAGGGCCACTCCCTCCTGACTGTATACCACTGAGCCCGCCACCTCTGGTGGGTCTGTCCTGCCGGTAGAACAGGGCATACCCAGGGATGGTGATGGAAGAGTCTGGGACGTTGGCTGAAAGGTATGATTCTGTGAGTATAGCTGTGTCAGGCTGTTGCTTGATTAGTCTGTGGGACAGTGGTCCCAATTTTGGCACAAGTCCCCAGATGTTAGTGAGGAGGCCATTGCAGGGTCGACTGGGCTTGGTTTGCCTTTGTCATGTCCGGTGCCTAATGGTCTGATGCCGGATGGTCCGTCCAGTTTTATTCTTATTGTGACCGTCTGTAGCGAGATGTACAACTGGGTGGCTTGTTAGGCCTTTTCAGAGGGCGATTAAGAATCAACCACATTGCTGTGGGTCTGGAGTCACGTATAGGCCAGAACGGGTAAGGATGGCAGGCTTCCTTCCCTAAAGGACATTAATGAATCAGATGGGTTTTTACGACAATCCAGTAGTTTCACGGCCACCATTACTGATACTAGTTTTTTTTTATTCCAGATTTATTTTTATTTAATTAATTGAATTAAATTCCCCAGCTGCCGTGGTGGGATTTGAACTCATGTCTCCGGATTATTAGTCCAGTAACATAACCACTATGCTACCGTACCCAATATGTATGCTGAATAATCACAGCTCTACCTCAATACCACCGCTCCTGACCCCTCCACTGCCTCTGATTTGTTACGCTGCTTGTCTGACATCCAGTACTGAATGAGCAGAAATTTCTTCCAATCAAATATTGAGAAGACTAAAGCATAATCTTCAGCCCCCACCACAAATTTCGTTCATTAGCCACAACTCCATCCCTCTCCCTGGCCAATGTCTGAGGCTGAACCAGACCGTTCACAACCTTGGCGTTCTATTTGACCGAGCTGAGCTTCCGACCCCATATCCTCTCCAAAACCAATACAGCCTACTTCCACCTTGTAACATCGCCGGTCTCCGCCCCTGCCGCAGCTCATCAGCTGCTGAAACCCTCTAGACTCGACTATTCTCGGCTTTCCTGGACGGCCTCCCACCTTGTACCCTCCGTAAACTTGAGCTCATCCAGAACTCTGCTGCCCGTATCCTAACTTGCATCAAGTCCCGTTCACCCATTACCCCAGTGCTCACTGACCTATATTGGTTCCCGGTCCAGCATCACCTTGACTTTAAGATTCTCATCCTTGTTTTTAAATCCCTCCACTTTGGCAGGCAGAATAGTTTTTAAAAAGGTGAGAGATTAGTAAATGTTGGTATTCAGAGGGATTCGGGTGTCCTTGTACACGAATCACAGAAAGTTAACATGCAGGTACAGCAATCAATTAGGAAAGCAAATAGTATCTTGGTCTTTATGGCAAGGGGGCTGGAGTATAGGAGTAAGCAAGTCTTGTTGCAATTATATAGGACTTTGGTGAGACCACTGCTAGAGTACTGTATAGAGTTTTGGTCTTCTTACCTGAGGAAGGATGTACTTACCTTAGAGGGGGTGCAATGAAAGTTCACTAGATTGACTCCTGGGATGTGAGGGCTGTCCTATGAGGAGAGATAGAGTAGAATGGGCCTTTTTCTCTGGAGTTTAGAAGAATGAGAGGTGATCTCATTGAAACATATAAGATTCTGCGGAGGCATGACAGGGTAGATGCTGAGAGGCTGTTTCCCCTGGCTGGAGTGTCTAGAACTAGGGGTCATAGTCTCAGGATAAGGGGTCAGCCATTTAGGACTGAGATAAGGAAAGATTTCTTCATTCAGAGGGTTATGAATATTTGGAATTCTCTACCCCAGAGGGCTGTGGATGCTCAGTCGTTGAGTATATTCAAAACTGAGATCGATAGATTTTTGGACACTAAGGGAATGAAAGGATCTGAAGATAGGGTGAGAGAGTGGAGTCGAGGTAAATCAGCCATGATGTTACTGAATGGCGGAGCAGGCTTGAGGGGCCGTGTGGCCCACTCCTGCTCCTATTTCTTATGCTCGTGTTCTATGGCCTTGACCCTCCCTATCTCTGCAACCTCCTCCAGCCCTCAGAGATCATTGCGCTCCTCCAATTCTGGCCTCTTGTGCATCCCCGATTTTCAATGCTCCACCATTGGCGGCTGAGCCATCAGCTGCCTAGGTCCTAAGCTCTGGAATTCCCTCACTAAACCTCTCCGCCTCTCTCTCCTCCTTTAAGACATTGCTTAAAACCTACCTCTTTGACCAAGCTTTTGGTCACCTGTCCCAATATCTCCTTATGTGGCTCAGTGTCACATTTTGTTTGATAACCGTGAAGCACTTTGGGACATCTTACTACGTTGAAGGCGAAATATAAATGCATGTTGTCGTTATTGTTGATGCAAACACTTAACAGGCAAACTGGACTTTGAAAGAGGCCTCAGAACGCCTCTACGATCAGTATATTGACCATCACTCCCCACCCCCCCAGAAGTTTCTTGGCCTTTCTCCTCTCTCACCTGATTACTCCCCCACCCTAAGTTGGTCCATTTATCCCCCTACACTTTAACCCTGCTTGGCCTGAATAGTGCCCTTGGTCTTGATTCCCCATGTGCAATGCCACAAGAGACTGACTGGTATTTTTAAAATACTCCTTTACTTTTTAATATTTGCTTATTCTCTGCCCTTCTACATATTTTAAGTATATAGAAATGTATTTGTTTCAGAAAATCAAGGACTAAGCATACACAATAGAAATTGCATTTAGGTAACACCTTATCAGGTTAAACATAATTAACCCTTTTTGATTTCATAAACACTCATCGGTTTCCCCTCCTCCACCCTTTACAAAATCCAGTTAATCTTTTCTATCTGCTGCTCAGCCTGGGCATCCTCATCCCTCATTCTTCTGCAGGTCCAATATGATAATAGCCATCTTCCTCATTTATGATTGCTGTACAGGATTTTGGGGTTCATATCTGGGATAGGATATGGTGGAGCTTTTCTTCAATCTATGGGTGGCACTCTCTAGCTTTAAAATCTTCGATTTATAATTTAGAATCAGTCTCCATTACAAAGTACTGAGATTTTTTACATAATTGCACTATATAAATGCATGCTATCAGTGGAGGTGGGTTATGTAAACAAGTGCGTGCATGCTTCACTGCAAGCAACCTTTATTCCAATGATGTCAAAATTCTCGGCTCTTAACTGCCTTAGAAATCAAGTTTAGAACATAAAAATAATTTGCTTAATCTGCCTTCCAGTAAAATACATTATGCTGCAGTTAGTATGAATTTCTAGGGGGATGGAGTATAAAAGCAGGGAAGTCGTAAATTTTCTATGATTCTATTTCCTCGGAACAGAGGAGGCTAAGGAGTGATTTGATTGAGGTGTACAAAATTATGAGGGGCCTAGGTTGAGTGGATAAGAAGGACCTAATTCCCTTAGCGGAGGGGTCAATAACCAGGGGGCATAGGTTTAAAGTGATTGGTAGAAGGATTAGAGTGGAAATGAAGAAAAAAATTTTCACCCAGAGGGTGGTGGAGGTCTGGAACTCATTGCCTGAAAGGGTGGTAGAGGCAGAAACCCTCAACTCATTAAAAAAACATCTGGATGTGCACCTGAAGAGCTGGGACCAAATGCGGGAAAGTGGGATTAGGCTGGATGGCTCGTTTCTCAGCCAGCGCGGACACTATGGGCCGAATGGCCTCCTTCTGTGCCATAAATTTTCTATGATTCTAACTGTACAGGGTGCTGGTGAGACCACACCTGGAGTACTGCTTACAGTTCTGGGGCCCTTATTTAAGGAAGGATATACTTGCATTGGAGGCAGTTCAGAGAAGATTCACTATGTTGATTCCGGGTATGGAAGGGTTGTCTTATGAGGAAAGATTGAATAGGTTGGGTCTATACTCACTGGAGTTTAGAAGAATGAGAGATCTTATTGAAACATACAAGATTCTGAGGGGACTCGATAGGGTAGATGCTGAGAGGATGTTACCACTCATGGGGGAATCTAAAACTAGAGGGCATAGTCTCAGGATAAGGGGTCGCCCGTTTAAGACAGAAATAAGGAGGAATTTCTTCTCCCAGAGGGTCATGATTCTTTGGAATTCTTTACCCCAAAAGCTGTGGAGGCTGAGTCATTGAATACATTCAAGGCTGAGTTAGACAAATTTTTGATCAGCAAGGGAGTCAAAGGATATGGGGAAAAGGCGGGAAAGTGGAGTTGAGGTAAAATCAGATCAGCCATGATCTCATTAAATGGCGGAGCAGGCTCGAAGGGCCGAATGGCCCACTCCTGCTCCTCTCTCTTATGGTCTTATGAATGTTTAAGCAATCTTCAGTATGCACTAATGTAATGCAGGTATTAATCATTGGCAACCACTCCCTCTGCTCCACTTCGACAGTTCAGTGTTGCACTCTGGAACAGTGTCACTAAGTCCCTGCATCTTGCTATATCTCCTCCATCTTGCAAAGCCTTCCAAAACCTATCTCTTTGACCTTGCGTTCAGTTACCACCCTTCTCCCTCCATTTCTTGCAACTAACAGTGCAATCATTACAAACATCTCCCAAATTTATTAACATATTACAGAATAATAAATGAATGAATGGGGTAAAGAGAGCGTATGAGAATAGATTAGCAGCTAACATGGAAGGGAACCCAAAAGTCTTTTATAAACATAGAAATAGCAAAAGGGTAGTCAAAGAAGAGTGGGATCAATTGGAGACAAAAAAGGCAATCTTCTTGTGGAAGCAGAGGGCATGGCTGAGGCACTAAATGAATACTTTGCATCCGTCTTCACTAGAGAAGGGGATGCTGCCATTGTAGCAGTAAAGGAGATAGAAGCGATATTGGATAAGATAAAAAGAGATAAAGAGGAGGTGCTTAAAAAAAATTGGCAGTACTCAAATGTAGAAAAGTCACCCAGTCCAGATGGGATTCATCCGAGGTTACTGAGGGAAGTAAGGGTTGAAATTGCGGAGGCTCTGGCCACAATCTTCCAATCCTCCTTAGATATGGGGATGGTGCTGGAGGACTGGAGGTTTGCAAATGTTACACCCCTCTTCAAAAATGTGTAGAGGGATAAACCCAGCAATTACAGTCCAGTTAGCCTAACTTCAGTGGTGGGAAAACTTTGAGAGAATAGTCCGGGTCAAAATAAACCGGCACTTGGAAAAGTACGGGTTAATAAATGAAAGTCAGCATGGATATGTTAAATGAAAATCGTGGTTGACTAAATTGATTGAGTTCTTTGATCAAATAATGAAGAGGACTGATGTTGTGTATATGGACTTACAAAAGGCATTTGATAAAGTACTACATAATAGACTTGCGAGCAAAATTAAACCCAGGGGTTGAAGGGATGGTAACAGTGTGGATACAAAATTGGCTTTTGGCAGAAAGCAGAGAGTAGTGGTGAACAGTTGTTTTTCAGACTGAAGGGAGGTATACAATGGTGTTCTCCAAAGGTCAGTATTAGGACCACTGTTTTTTTGATATATATTAATGACCTGGGCTTGGGTAGAGGGTATAATTTCAAAATTTGCAGATGACACGATACTCAGAAATGTAGCAAACAATGTGGAGGATCGTAACAGACTTCAGGAGGACACAGACTGGCAAAATGGACAGACACATGGCAGATGAAATTTAATACAGAAGTATGAAGTGATGTACTTTGGTAGGAAGAATGAGGAGAGGCAAAATAAGCTAAATGGTATAATTTTAAAGGGGGTGCAGATACACAAATCTTTGAAGGTGGCAGGTCAAGTTGAGACAGCTGTTAAAAAAGCATATAGGATCCTGGCCTTTAGTAATAGAGGCATAGAGTACAAAAGCAAGGAAGTTATTCTGAACCTTTATAAAACATTGTTTAGGCCTCAGCAGTACTGCGTTCAATTCCAGGCACCACACTTTAGAAAGGATGTTATGGCCTTAGAGGGGGTACAGAAGATATTTACTAGGATGGTACCAGGGATGAGGGACTTCAGTTATGTGGAAAGACTGGAGAAACCGGGGTTGTTCTCTTTAGAACACAGAAGGTTAAGGGGAGATTTGCCAAGAGGTGGTTCAAAATCATGAACGGTTTTGACAGAATAAATAAGGAACAACTATTTCCAGAGGCAGAAGGGTCAGTAACCAGTGAGATGTAAGGTGATCGGCAAAAGAGTCAGAGGTGACATGACGACACATTTTTTTTTAACGTACTGAGTTGTTATGATCTGGAATGCACTGCCTGAAAGGGTGGTGGAAACACATTCAATAGTAACTTTGAAAAGGGAATTTGACAAATACTTGAAGGGGAAAAAAATTTACAGGGCTATGGGGAAAGAGCAGGAGAATGGGACTAATTGGATAGCTCTTGCAAAGATCCGTCATAGGCATGACAGGCCGAATAGCCTCCTCCTGTGCTATACCTACCATGATACAATGCAACAACCAATTTCATTCAGCCCACAAACAGCAATGAGATGAATGATCAGCTTATCTGTTTTGGTAGTGCCGGTTGAGGGATGTATGTTGGCTAAGAGAATTTCCACTCTACTTTGAATACTATCATGGGATCTCCTTTACATCCACCTGAACAGGCAGACAGAGCTACATTTTAATGTATCCAAAAGATACATACAAGTATTAACAAATGTGATTGTAAACAGATAATGACCACTTTTTAAAAAAAATTCTGCACTTCATCCACTTTCTTCAGCTGGGAATTGTGAAGCTACTGATTCAAACTACAGATCCACACCATGCAAACCACATTGTGACAACAGCAAATATCCTATGGCATGCTGCTAAATATATTAACGGTGCAATATATTACTGCATTTTCGGGCCATTTTCAAGTTGGCAGGCTGTAATTAGTGGGGTGCCACTAGAATCAGTGCTTGGGCCTCAGTTTTTACAACATATATCAATGATTTAGATGAGGGGACCGAGTGTAATATATACAAGTTCGTTGTTGATACAAAGCTAGGTGGGAAAGTATGCAGTGAGGAGGACACAAAGAGATATCGACAGGTTAAGATAGTGGGCGAGAAGGTGGCAGATGGAGTATAATGCGGCACGGACACGATGGGCCGAATGGCCTCCTTCTGTGCTGTAAATTTTCTATGATTCTATGATCTTGGGGAAATATGAAATTATCCATTTAAGAGGAAGAATAGAAAATCAGAATATTTTTTTTTAAAAAGGTGAGAGACTGAAAAAGGTTGGTAGTCAGAGTGATTTAGGTGTCCTTGTACATGAAACACAGAAAGTTAACAAGCAGGTACAGCAATTAGGAAGGCAAATGGTATGTTAGCCTTTATTGTAAGAGGGTTGGAGTATAAGAGTAAGGCGGTCTCACTGCAATTATATAGGGCTCTGGTGAGATCACACCTGGAGTACTGTGTACAGTTTTGGTCTCCTTACCTAAGGACGGATATACTTGCCATAGAGGCGGTGCAACGAAGGCTCATTAGATTGATCCCTGGGATGAGAGGGTTGTCCTATGAGGAGAGATTGAGTTAAATGGGCCTATATTCTCTGTACTTTAGAAGAATGAGAGGTGATCTCACTGAAACATATAAAATTCTGAGAGGGTTTGACAGGGTAGATGCTGAGAGGTTGTTGCCCCTGGCTGGAGAATCTAGAAGTAGGGCTCATAGTCTCAAAGTGAGAGATCAGCCATTTAGGATCGAGATGAGGAAAATTTCATCACTCAGAGGGTTGTGAATCTTTGGAATTCTCTACCCCAAAAGGCCGTGGATGAGAATATTCAAGATTGAGATTGATAGATTTTTGGACATTAAGGGAATCAAGGGATATGGGGATGTGGCAGGAAAGTGGAGCTCAGGTAGAAGATCAGCCATGATCTTATTGAATGGTGCAGCAAGCTGGAGGGGCCATATGACCTACTCCTGCGCCTATTTCTTATGTTCTTGTGATGATCATAACTGCCACTAGACTTGTTCAATGTAATCAGGGTACAGTAGCTTAGTGTTTATGACTCTGGACTAGTAATCCAGAGACATGAGTTCAAATCCCATCACGGCAGCTGGGGAATTTAAATTCAGTTAATTAAATAAAACCTGGAATAAAAAGCTAGTAATGGTGACCATGAAACTAATGGATTGTCGTAAAAACCCATCTGGTTCACTAATGTCCTTTAGGGAAGGAAACCAACTGTCCTTAACTGGTCTGGTCTATATGTGACTCCAGACCCACAGGAAGCCACTCAGTCGTACAATCCCACTACAAAAAGGCATAATAAGAATAAAACTGGACGGACCACCCAGCATCAGACCACTAGGCACCGGACACGACAAAGGCAAAGGCAAACCAAGCCCAGTCGACCCTGCAAAGTCCCCCTAACTAACATCTGGGGACTTGTGCCAAAATTGACTAGACAAGCAACAGCCTGACATAGCCATACTCACAGAATCATACTTTTCAGCCAATGTCCCAGACTCCTCCATTACCATCCCTGGGTATGTCCTGTCCCACCGGCAGGACAGACTCGCCAGAGGTGGCGGCTCAGTGGTATACAGTCAGGAGGGAGTGGCCCTGGGAGTCCTCGATATTGACTCTGGACCCCATGAAGTCTCCTGGCATCAGGTCAAACACGGGCAAGAAAACCTCCTGCTGATTACCACCTACCGCCCTCCCTCAGCTGATGAATCAGTCCTCCTCCATGTTGAGCACCACTTGGAGAAAGCTCTGAGGGTAGCAAGGGCAAAGAATGTACTCTGGGTGGGGGACTTCAATGTCCATCACCAAGAGTGGCTCGGTAGCGCCACTACTGACCGAGCTGGCCGAATCCTGAAGGACATAGTTGCCAGATTGGGCCTGTGGCAGGTGGTGAGAGAACCAACATGAGGGAAAGATCTACTTGACCTCGTCCTCACCAATCTACCTGTCGCAGATGCATCTGTCCATGACAGTATTGTTAGGAGTGACCACCGCACAGTCCTTATGGAGACGAAGTCCCGTCTTCACACTGAGGACACCATCCATTGTGTCGTGTGGCACTACCAGCGTGCTAAATGGGTTAGATTCAGAACAGATCTAGCAGCGCAAAACTGGGCATCCGTGAGGCGCAGTGGGCCATCAGCAGCAGAATTGTATTCCAACACAATCTGTAACCTCACGGCCCGGCATATTCCTCACTCTACATTACTAACAAGCCTGGGGAACAACCCTGGTTCAACAAGGAGTGTAGAAGAGCATGCCAGGAACAGCAGCAAACATATCTAAAAATGAGGTGCCAACTTGGTGAAGCTACAACACAGGACTACATGCATACGAAACAGCGGAAGCAGCATGCTATAGACAGAGCTAAGCGATTCCACAATCAACGGATCAGATCAAAGTTCTGCAGTCCTGCACATCCAGTCATGAATAGTGGTGGACAATTAAACAACTAACGGGAGGAGGAGACTCTGTGAACATCCCCATCCTCAAATGATGGCGGAACCCAACGCGTGAGTGCAAAAGACAAGGCTGAAGCATTGGCAACCACCTTCAGCCATAAGTGCCAAGTGGATGATCCATTTCGGCCTCCTCCCAAGATCCCCACTATCACAAAGCCAGTTTCAGCCAATTCGATTCACTCCACGTGATATCAAGAAACGGCTGAGTGCAATGGATACAGCAAAGGCTATGGGCCCCGACAACATCCCGGCTGTAGTGCTGAAGACTTGTGCTCCAGAACTAGCCACGCCTCTAGCCAAACTGTTCCGGTACAGCTACAACACTGGCACCTACTGACAATGTGGAAAATTGCCCAGGTATGTCCTGTCCATAAAAAGCAGGACAAATCCAATCCGGCCAATTACTGCCCCATCAGTCTACTCTGAATCATCAGCAAAGTGATGGAAGGTGTCATCAACAGTGCTATCAAGCGGCACTTACTCACCAATGCTCAGTTTGGGTTCCGCCAGGTACACATGGCTCCAGACCTCATTACAGCCTTGATCCAAACATGAGCAAAAGAACTGAATTCCAGAGGTGAGGTGAGAGTGACTGCCCTTGACATCAAGGCAGCATTTGACTGAGTGTGGCATCAAGGAGCCATAGTAAGACTGAAGTCAATGGGAATCAGGGGGAAAACTCTCCAGTGGCTGGAGTCATACCGAGCACAAAGGAAGATGGTAGCGGTTGTTGGAGGCCAATCATCTCAGCCACAGGACATTACTGCAGGAATTCCTCAGGGCAGTGTCCTCGGCCCAACCATCTTCAGCTGCTTCATCAATAACCTTCCCTCCATCATAAGGTCAGAAGTGGCGATGTTCGCTGATGATTGCACAGTGTACAGTCCCATTCACAACCTCTCAGATAATGAAGCAGTCCATGCCCGCAGCAAGACCAGGACAACATCCAGGCTTGGGCTGATAAGTGGCAAGTAACATTTGCACCAGACAAATGCCAGGCAATGACCATCTCCGACAAGAGTCTAACCACCTCCCCTTGACATTCAACAGCATCCTGGGGGTCACCATTGATCAGGAACTTAACTGGACCGGCCACATAAATAATGTGGCTACAAGAGCAGGTCAGAGGCTGGGTATTCTGTGGCGAGTGACTCACCTCTTGACTCCCAAAAGCCTTGCCACCATCTACAAGGCACAAGTCAGGAGTGTGATGGAATACTCTCCACTTGCTTGGATGAGTGCAGCTCCAACAACACTCAAGAAGCTCGACACCATCCAGGACAAAGCAGCCCGCATGATTGGCACACCATCCACCACCCTAAACATTCACTTCCTCCACCACCGGCGCACTATGGCTGCAGTGTGTACCATCCACAGGATGCACTGCAGCAACTCGCCATGGATTCTTCGACAGCACCTCCCAAACCCGCGACCTCTACCACCTAGAAGGACAAGGGCAGCAGGCGCATGGGAACACCACCACCTACACATTCCCCTCCAAGTCACACACCATCCTTACTTGCAAATATATTGCCATTCCTTCATCGTCGCTGGGTCAAAATCCTGGAACTCCCTACCTAACAGCACTGTGGGATTACCTTCACCACACGGGTGGCAGCAGCTCAAGAAGGCTGCTCATCACCACCTTCTCAAGAGCAATTAGGGATGGGCAATAAATGCTGGGCTTGCCAGCGACGCCCACATCCCATGTATGAATAATAAAAAAAAAACAGGCCCATCAAGGAACAATCAACATTGCAAATGGACTGATATATGACCAGTGGTACAGTCTGCTATTATTCATCTCTTCTCTACTATCACAACAGATGTGGAGATGCCGGTGATGGACTGGGGTTGACAATTGTAAACAATTTTACAACACCCAAGTTATAGTCCAGCAATTTTATTTTAAATTCACAAGCTTTCGGAGGCTTCCTCCTTCCTCAGGTGAACGTTGTTGGAAATTAAATCCTCGAAATGAAATCGCATTTATAAATCACAGAACAATGCTTGGTGATTACAGACAGTTTTTTCAACTGCCCGTTGCCAAGGCAATCAGTGTGCAGACAGACAGGTGTTACCTGCAAGCTCTCAGAATATACAAATCACCAAAAAAAACCAAAAAAAAACAGAGATAGAGAGGTAGAAACATAGAAAAGACAGCAACTAACCAGTTATATTAAAAACAGATAACATTTGTTCGCTGGTGGGGTAACGTGTAGCGTGACATGAACCCAAGATCCCGGTTGAGGCCGTCCTCATGGGTGCGGAACTTGGCTATCAATTTCTGCTCGACGATTTTGCGTTGTCGTGTGTCTCGAAGGCCGCCTTGGAGTACGCTTACCCGAAGGTCGGTGGATGAATGTCCATGACTGCTGAAGTGTTCCCCGACTGGGAGGGAACCCTCCTGTTTGGCGATTGTTGCGCGGTGTCCGTTCATCCGTTGTCGCAGCGTCTGCATGGTCTCGCCAACGTACCATGCTCTGGGGCATCCTTTCCTGCAACGTATGAGGTAGACAACGTTGGCCGAGTCACAGGAGTATGAACCATGCACCTGGTGGGTGGTGTCCTCTCGTGTGATGGTGGTATCTGTGTCGATGATCTGGCATGTCTTGCAGAGGTTACCGTGGCAGGGTTGTGTGGTGTCGTGGACGCTGTTCTCTTGAAAGCTAGGTAATTTGCTGCGAACGATGGTCTGTTTGAGGTTGGGTGGCTGTTTAAAGGCGAGTAGTGGAGGTGTGGGGATGGCCATAGCGAGGTGTTCGTCGTCATTGATGACATGTTGAAGGCTGCGGAGAACATGGCGCAGTTTCTCCGCTCCGGGGAAGTACTGGACGACAAAGGGTACTCTGTTGGTTGCGTCCCGTGTTAGTCTCCTGAGGAGGTCGATGCGATTTTTCGCTGTGGCCCGTCGGAACTGTCGATCGATGAGTCGAGCGTCATATCCCGTTCTTACTAGGGCGTCTTTCAGCATCTGTAGGTGTCCATCGCGTTCCTCCTCGTCTGAGCAGACCCTGTGTATTCGCAGGGCCTGTCCATAGGGGATGGCCTCTTTGACGTGGTTAGGGTGGAAGCTGGAAAAGTGGAGCATCGTGAGGTTGTCCGTGGGCTTGCGGTAGAGTGAGGTGCTGAGGTGCCCGCCTTTGATGGAGATTCGTGTGTCCAAGAAAGAAACTGATTCTGAGGAGTAGTCCATGGTGAGCTTGATGGTGGGATGGAACTTGTTGATGTTATCGTGTAGTCTCACGACACCACACAACCCTGCCACGGTAACCTCTGCAAGACAGGCCAGATCATCGACACAGATACCACCATCACACGAGAGGACACCACCCACCAGGTGCATGGTTCATACTCCTGTGACTCGGCCAACGTTGTCTACCTCATACGTTGCAGGAAAGGATGCCCCAGAGCATGGTACATTGGCGAGACCATGCAGACGCTGCGACAACGGATGAACGGACACCGTGCAACAATCACCAAACAGGAGGGTTCCCTCCCTGTCGGGGAACACTTCAGCAGTCAAGGACATTCAGCCACCGACCTTCGGGTAAGCGTACTCCAAGGCGGCCTTCGAGACACACGACAACGCAAAATCGTCGAGCAGAAATTGATAGCCAAGTTCCGCACCCATGAGGATGGCCTCAACCGGGATCTTGGGTTCATGTCACGCTACCCCACCAGCGAACAAATGTTATCTGTTTTTAATATAACGGGTCAGTTGCTGTCTTTTCTATGTTTCTACCTCTCTATCTCTGTTTTTTTTGGGTTTTTTTGGTGATTTGTATATTCAGAGACCTTGCAGGTAACACCTGTCTGTCTGCACATTGATTGCCTTGGCAACGGGCAGTTGAAAAAACTGTCTGTAATCACCAAGCATTGTTCTGTGATTTATAAATGCGATTTCATTTCGAGGATTTCATTTCCAACAACGTTCACCGAAAGCTTGTGAATTTAAAATAAAATTGCTGGACTATAACTTGGGTGTTGTAAAATTGTTTACAATCACAACAGATGGAAAAATAGCTTAATGCTAAGAGAAGGACTTTAACCTTGCTTCCCTCCTCCTGCAATCTATTATTTTTAAATCCAAACTCGGGGTTACCTAACCACTACTTGTTGATTTGTCTTGTCTACAATTTTCACTCTTGGACTTAGCCCTTCTCCCATTTAGAAAGGAAAAAACTAAATACATTACTCTAAAATTTATCAAGAATGGAATAAGATTAACCCTGTAATGTGAACACAGCCCCAGTTCTATTGAGGGGTCATCTTCCTGAAGCGTTGACTCTGCTTCTTTCTCCATGGATGCTGCCTGACTTGCTGAATGTTTCCAGCATTTTCTGTTTCTATTTCTGTATTTTAACTGGGTTTACAAACTCTTTGAAGAAATAAAAGTGAGTGTTATTTCCCTGGCGTCTTAGCTCTGTAATTCGACATATTAAAATGATATATTAAATTGCAGGAACATTCAGGATTGTTTGAAAAGAAAGTTCAATGACTAAAAACGTTAAAAACCACATGGACTCATACATGCTCCTTGCAAACATGCACACGGTTGTTATGTTCAATGTACAAGGTCACGCCGTTTCCTTTCTAGAAATGCAATCTTTAAAAATGCACGTCTTCCTCCACGTTGCCAATTTCGGAGGGGGGGGGGGGAAGTGTACCAGCGAGACGTCGACATTTTATTTTAATTAAGCATCAAGTCACTATTTCCAACTGCATTTCCCTGTTCTTGAGAACTTCGCACATCGGTCAATGCCGCCCGACTGCCGCTCAGCCTACCCTGATGCTTTTACCCAACAGACCTTTCGCCAACAAGCCCCGCCCCCCCCCGATTCGCCGCTGATTGGTCGACCGACCCGCTCCCTTCGGCAAACGAATCAACCGATTGGTGCAAATCTACGTCAATCACTTTTAAGCTTCCTGCCAACTAAGTTAGATTGAATTAACGGCCTGGGCGGACTCCGGGGGCGGCCCGATTCATTTATCGGAGAGGGCAACGGGCCTGTCAGGCCCCCACTCCAAATAAAAACAACGCGGCTCTCAAGTGCATAAGTACATTTTTTTAAGTGTTAAATATGTAGACATCACGCCACCGGCCGACGCTCTCCTACCTTTAACGGCGGAGCCGCTTTCCACGAAGCTCTCAACATTTTTTTTTAACCTCGACGATTTACGTTCTTTTGTAATGAAGAAAAATTACCCCACCGTAGTAGACGGGCTAGAACATTGTTTTTTTTTTAAAAATGAAGTTCGATCTAGACCCCCGCAGCCTTGCTCCGTCCTCTGTGCTTAAGCTGGTGGACTGACGGTGTCGACCGCTGTTGTCGATTCGACCCGTCTCCGAGACTGCGCCGCCCAAAGCGCATGCGCGCTGCTGCTGCTCAACCTAACTTGGAGCAACCAAACTTTCGGGGAGGAAGAAGGGATGGGAGGTTTCTTTGCAATTTTACAATAGTGGTTTGCCCTGTTTGAGGGGAATCCCCTGCAAATATTAACACACTCCAGGGGCCCCCGATCATAACGTCCAAAGATCATAGAATTTTACAGTCCCTACTGCACCTGTTCTCTGGAAGAGCTAGTCACTTAGTCCCATTACCCAACCCTTTCCGCATACCCCTTTTAAATCTTTATTTTTCAAGTATTTATCCACTTGTGTTTTATAAGCTATTACCAATTCTGCTTCACCACTGGGTTCGGGAGTGCATTCTGTGGTCACAAAGCTGGCCACAGTGTTCTAACTTGGATAGCAAGTCGGCTACAAAACTGAAAACAGACAGCAGGGGGTCAAGGATACCTACTCAGACTGGCAAAAGGTGGGAAGTAGTGTTCCACAGGGATCAGTGCTGGGATCGCTACTGTTCACAATTAACGACTTGGATTTGGGAATTCGAAGCACAAGTTCAAAATTTGTGAACGAAACCAAATTGGGGGATGTAGTTAATACAAAGGATGAATGTGTCAAAATGCAAGAGGACATTAATAAACTTGCAGAATGGGCATGTGATTGACAAATGAATTTCAATATAGGTAAGTGTGAGGTGGTGTATTTTGGTAGGAAGAATAAAGAGGTCACATACTACTTGGTTAATAAGAGTCGAAGTGGGATAGAGGAGCAAAGGTATCTAGGGATACAGATACACAAATCACTAAAAGTAGCGACACAGGTTATTAAGGCCATTAAAAAAAAGGCAAATCAAGCACTGGGGTTCATTTTTAGAAGGATAGAATTGAAAAGCAGAGAAGTATTGTTAAACTTGGTTAGACCACACTTGGAGTACTGTGAATAGTTCTGGTCTCCATATTATAGGAAGGACGAGGATGCAAACAAGATGCACAAGGATGATACCAGAACTGAGAGGATATACTTAACAGGAAAGGCCGAACAGGCTGGGGCTCTTCTCTCTAGAAAAGAGAAGGCCGAGGGATGACCTGATTGAGGCCTTTAAGATAATGAAGGGTAGACGTAGAGAAAATGTTTCCACTTGTGGGGGAGTCCAAAACTAGAGGTCATAAAATAAAATAGTCACTAATAAATCCAATGGGGAATTCAGGAGAAACTTCTTTACCCAAAGGGTGGCAAGAATGTGGAATGCACTACTACAAGGAATAGTTGATGCAAATAGCATTTATGCATTTAAGGGGAAACTAGATAAGCACATGATGGAAAAAGGAACAAAAGGGCATGCGGATAGGGTTAGATGAAGTAGGGAAGGAGGAGGCTCGTGTGGAGCATAAATGCTGGCATAGAGCAGTTGGGCCAAATGGCTTGTTTCTGTGCTGTAGTTTTGGTGTAACTTAATGTAACTAGTACAGGTTTAGCATTATCTCTTTGGCAGGGCCAGGGGTAGGTCCTTTATTTAAATATGAAGACCTCAATTGTATCTCTTCTGAGTCTACATTTCTCCAAAGTGAAATATGAATGTTATCCCCAGCCTAGAGCTGAAACTGAGTTAGCCTTACATATCAAGTGAACTATTTCTGATTATTACAGTACATATCTCATCCAAAATATTTTAACATATAATAAAATCTTTACTCAAATTCTTCTGTAAAATGTTTGGAAAACAAGAATGAGCTTAACTAAATTAAGTAGGCCCACAGATCAAGGAGGATAAAATAAACTACAACTTAGGCTTTACCGTATGGTTTACTAAGTCTCTAATCAATAAAGATGGCTAAACATCCCTCTTGTGCAGGCCGGTACTGCATTTTTGCACTTCTGATCATTACAGACCTTTTCTCAACAGTGTGGAAGATTTGTGGCCAGAACATCAAAGTTGTGATCGTGATTTTTATTAAATGTGTTGCTGTCGGTGCTCTGAAACCTGCAATATTAAGTAAGACCAACAGACTCCAGAGCATTGGGAAGTCGCTGTTGACAGGAGCATTGTTTTACTAAAAGTAACCCTTCAATATAAACTGCACAAAATTCAACATCAGATGTTACTTCTGCAACAGATGTAATGAAAAACTATTCAGAAATGTTGTTGAAACAGTACAGGTGGTAAAGATGTGAAGTTCTTCTGGAGTAACTAAGGGAAAAGCTGACATATTTTCCTTCCTTTCATCCTCTCCTGAAGGAGCTGATCCCTTTTATGGTTCTATGGGTGATGGTAGTATCCGGCTCTAGTGCCATTCTGAGTGGCAGCAGGTTTTAAAAATGTAGTTGATAATGGCAAGGCCGCATTTATTGCCCATCCTTAATTGCCCTAAGAAATTGGTAGTCAGCCTTCATATTAGCACCTGTGGGAAGAATAGAACATCTTCATCAGGGCTACTCTATATTCAGCAGGCAACAGTAACCCAATTGCAGTACTGGGACAGACAAGACAGAATGACTACATTTTCCCTTTTGAATGATTACCAAAATGCAGGAATTATTCAAAAGGTGTCGAGCAAAGGCTTCCATGATTTGATTACTACTGCGAAATCACCCCAGAGTGCTTGTTATTTTTTCTTTCAGATTTTTGTTCATTAAGAGCATCAAGAGATATGGAACAATTTGTGGACAACAGCAAATTGAGGGGTGTAGTTAATACAAAGGAAGAATGTGACAAAATACAAGAAGACATTAATAAACTTGCAGAATGGATGTGTAATTGGCAAATTAATTTCAATGTAGATAAGTGTGAGGTGGTGCATTTTGGTAGGCAGAATTAGGAGGCCATGTACTGCTTGGATAATAAGAATCTAAATGGGGTAGAGGAGCAAAGGGATCTAGGGGTACAGATATCCCTAGAAAACAGAAAGCTGAGGGGTGACCTGATAGATGTCTTTAAGATAATGAAAGGGTTTGATAGGATAGATGTAGAGAAAATGTTTCCACTTGTGGGGGAGTCCAAAACTAAAGGTTATAAATATAAAATAGTCGCTAATAAATCCAATAGGGAATTCAGGAGAAACTTCTTCATCCAAAGAGTGGTAAGAATGTGGAACGCGCTATCACAAGGAGTAGTTGAGGCAAATAGCATCTATGCATTTAACGGGAAGCTCGATAAGCACATGAGGGAGAAAGGAATAGAAGGGTATGCTGATAGGATTCGATGAAGAGGGGTTGGAGGAGGCTCGTGTGGAGCATAAATACTGGCATTGACCAGTTGGGCCGAATGACCTGTTTCTGTGGTGTAGACTTGATGTAACTTGATGTAACCGTAAAGGCAGGAAAATGGAGTTGCGGAACAGATCAGCCATGATCTAATTGAATGGTGGAAAATCCTTCAGAGGCTGAATGGCCTACTCGTCTTTCTTTGTCCCTATGTATCACACCAGGGATTTCTGAATACAGATCAGGAGTAGAAATCCAGACCAATTTCCCCTCCATGGAACGTGGATCAAATCTTAGACCTTGCTAGTCTATATGGCTCAACAATTCTCTGTGTCAAACAGCTAAGCCTTCATTTTAAAATAATGGAAGCAGAGGGGTATACAAGATCAAATCAGATAGTTATTTAAGGATCGCCAGTTTAAACGATCAGTAAGGTTCTATAATCTCAAAGTGCCTTAGAGAGGGTGCTGAAGAGATTTACTAGAATGATTCCAGGGATGAGGGACTTCAGTTATGTGGATAGACTGCAGAAGCCGGGGTTGTTTTCCTTGGAGCAGAGACAGTTGCAAGGAGAGGTATTCAAAATCACGAAGTGTCTGGACAGAGTAGGTGGAGAGAAACTGTTCCCATTGGCGGAAGGGTTAAGAACCAGAGGACATCGGTTTAAGGTGATTGGCAAAAGAACCAAAGGTGACATGAGGAATATCTTTTTTACACAGCGAGTGGTTAGAATCTGGAATGCACTGCCCGAGGGGCTGGTGGAGGCAGATTCAATCATGGCCTTCAAAAGGGAACTGGATAAGTACTTGAAAGGAAAAAAATTGCAGGGCTACAGGGAAAGGGCGGGGGAGTGGAACTAGCTGGATTGGTCTTGCATAGAGCCGACGCAGACTCGGTGGGCCGAATGGCCTCCGTCCATGCTGTAACCCTTCTATGATTCTATGCTCAAAACGCACATTCGGTCAGTCAGCATCCAAGAGACTAAAATCCTCCAATTGTTTGCATCTAATTGTTCATTAAATAATTCCAGGGTTTTGGCCTGCACTATTCTATCTGGAAGCCCATTCCACTATGTCTGTGCTATCAGACTGCTTACAACAGCCAATCTTGAATGAGCCACAATTTCCTAAACATTGGGAAAACTGAAACCATACCCTTGCCATCGATTCCATTCGCCCTCCCCGGTCACTGTCTCAGGCTGAACGAGACTGTTCTCAGCCTTGACATCCTATTCGACCCTGACATCCAAACTCATATCCTCTCCATCACATCGACCGCCTACTTCCACCTCTGTAAAGGTTTTTACCCTTCAGCCAATTTCTTATCCATACCCAAAATTTACCCGATTTTCCACCATTTTGAGCATAACCAGTTCTGCTGTGTGAAAAGTTGTCAAATGCCTTCTAGAAGTCTAGGTACAACACGTTGTAAGGCTTACCACCGTCCATTTGGGAGGCCACTTCCCCAAAGAAGTCAAGGAAGTTGGTCAGGTAAGATTTTTCTCTTCTAACTCCGTGTTGACTGCTGTTTACTAAGTTATTAATGTACACATAATCAATTCCATTATTTTATATAGATTAAAGTAAGACTGATGTATCTGTAATTGCCTATTTCTGATTTGTCCCCTTTTTTGGATATGGGCACCGTTTTGGTCTGGTTTCAATCTACTGGTACCTCCCAAGTATCCAGTCATTCCCTCATTCCCTTGGAGAAGGATAGGTCTGGCCCAAAAGTTAAAATTCTAAATTGGGGAAAGGCCAATTTTGATGGTATTAGACAGGAACTTTCAGAAGTTGACTGGGAGAGTCTGTTGGCAGGCAAAGGGACGTCTGGTAAGTGGGAGGCTTTCAAAAGTGTGTTAACCAGGGTTCAGGGTAAGCACATTCCTTATAAAGTGAAGGGCAAGGCTGGTAGAAGTAGGGAACCTTGGATGACTCGGGAGATTGAGGCCCTAGTCAAAAAGAAGGAGGAGGCATATGACATGCATAGGCAGCTGGGATCAAGTGGATCCCTTGAAGAGTATAGAGATTGCCGGAGTAGAGATAAGAGAGAAATCAGGAGGGCAAAAAGGGGACATGAGATTGCTTTGGCAGATAAGGCAAAGGAGAATCCAAAGAGCTTCTACAAATACATAAAGGGCAAAAGAGTAACGAGGGAGAGAGTAGGGCCTCTTAAGGATCAACAAGGTCATCTATGTGCGGAACCACAAGAGATGGGTGAGATCCTGAATGAATATTTCACATCGGTATTTACGGTTGAGAAAGGCATGGATGTTAGGGAACTTGGGGAAATAAATAGTGATGTCTTGAGGAGTGTACATATTACAGAGAGGGAGGTGCTGGAAGTCTTAACGCGCATCAAGGTAGATAAATCTCCGGGACCTGATGAAATGTATCCCAGGACGTTATGGGAGGTTAGGGAGGAAATTGCGGGTCCCCTAGCAGAGATATTTAAATCATCGACAGCTACAGGTGAGGTGCCTGAAGATTGGAGGGTAGCAAATGTTGTGCCTTTGTTTAAGAAGGGCGGCAGGAAAAAGCCTGGGAACTACCGACCGGTGAGCCTGACATCTGTAGTGGGTAAGTTGTTAGAGGGTATTCTGAGGGACAGGATCTACAGGCATTTGGAGAGGCAGGGACTGATTAGGAACAGTCAGCATGGTTTTGTGAGAGGAAAATCATGTCTCACGAATTTGATTGAGTTTTTTGAAGGGGTAACCAAGAAGATAGATGAGGGCTGTGCAGTAGACGTGGTCTACATGGACTTCAGCAAAGCCTTTGACAAGGTACCGCATGGTAGGTTGTTACATAAGGTTAAATCTCATGGGATCCAAGGTGAGGTAGCCAATTGGATACAAAATTGGATTGACGACAGAAGACAGAGGGTGGTTGTAGAGGGTTGTTTTTCAAACTGGATGCCTGTGTCCAGCGGTGTGCCTCAGGGATCGGTGCTGGGTCCGCTGTTATTTGTTATTTATATTAATGATTTGGATGAGAATTTAGGAGGCATGGTTAGTAAGTTTGCAGATGACACCAAGATTGGTGGCATTGTGAACAGTGAAGAAGGTTATCTAGGATTGCAACGCGATCTTGATAAATTGGGCCAGTGGGCCGATGAATGGCAGATGGAGTTTAATTTAGATAAATGTGAGGTGATGCATTTTGGTAGATCGAATCGGGCCAGGACCTACTCCGTTAATGGTAGGGCGTTGGGGAGAGTTATAGAACAAAGAGATCTAGGAGTACAGGTTCATAGCTCCTTGAAAGTGGAGTCACAGGTGGATAGGGTGGTGAAGAAGGCATTCGGCATGCTTGGTTTCATTGGTCAGAACATTGAATGCAGGAGTTGGGATGTCTTGTTGAAGTTGTACAGGGCATTGGTGAGGCCACACTTGGAGTACTGTGTACAGTTCTGGTCACCCTATTATAGACAGGATATTATTAAACTAGAAAGAGTGCAAAAAAGATTTACTAGGATGCTACCGGGACTTGATGGTTTGACTTATAGGGAGAGGTTAGACAGACTGGGACTTTTTTCCCTGGAGAGTAGGAGGTTAAGGGGTGATCTTATAGAAGTCTATAAAATAATGAGGGGCATAGATAAGGTAGATAGTCAAAATCTTTTCCCAAAGGTAGGGGAGTCTATAACGAGGGGACATAGATTTAAGGTGAGAGGGGAGAGATACAAAAGGGTCCAGAGGGGCAATTTTTTCACTCAAAGGGTGGTGAGTGTCTGGAATGAGCTGCCAGAGGCAGTAGTAGAGGCGGGTACAATTTTGTCTTTTAAAAAGCATTTGGACAGTTACATGGGTAAGATGGGTATAGAGGGATATGGGCCAAGTGCAGGCAATTGGGACTAGCTTAGTGGTATAAACTGGGCGACATGGACATGTTGGGCCGAAGGGCCTGTTTCCATGTTGTAACTTCTATGATTCTATGATTCTATGATAATGGTTGTCAATCCTTCAAAAATATCCTCCCTGGGGATTTATTGTTTTTTATCCATTTTATCCTGTCTAGGACATCCACGTTATTTATATCAACGTCATTAATTTTGCCTGAGTTAACCATTTGGGGAGGGCATGTTATTCATATCTTCCCTTGTGAATATTTGGAGGAAGTAGTTATTCAGAATGTTTACTATCTTGTACTCATGCTCTATTTCAAGCCTGTTTGCATCTTTAAAGGTTGACACCACTTCTTTGACTGACCTCTTACTATTCAAGTATTTAAAGAGCTTCTCGCTGTTAGGTTTTGTGTCTTCAGCTATGCTTTGTTTTTTTTTGAATCACATATATTGACCGTAACCATGTTTTGATTGCTTCCCCCAAGTGTGCCTTGTACATTTTCTGTACATTGTCTGGGAAATTAGTGTATTCTGGGTTGCCCTGTCTGGAAGAGTTAGTCAGGATCTTGCCCAATGTCAAAATATACAGTTCTCATCTGTACTTTTACACCCAAGAGTGGTTTCTTTGGATTGTTAAGGGAAGAAAAGAGTAGTCTATTACAATAATATGCAAACTTCGAGACTTAAAGGTGTGAAAAAGTCAGTAACTAAACAGATAATGTCATGATTCATATAACGCAATATTGTGAAAAAAATTGGACAGATTAAAAATTCAAATAAATAACAATATTCATGAATGCATTTGCACTCAATCCTAACAGTTTACAAGAGACAGTTTGTAGAGATATCCCAAAAGAGCTAATTTCAAAAGCAGTATTGGGATATTCCGTTTTCCTTTCGCCCAATTGACTTGTTCAGGATTGAAAATATTTATTTTACTATCAGTTAAGCCATTTGCTGGAAATGTGTTCAATAATAACACATTGCTTTAAAGGTAGGCTGCACATTTCCCCTCCCCTCTCTCTCTCTCCTCTAACCAGAGAGACTGACCTGGTGGCCGGATTTTGAATTACGCGAGCCGGAAGGTTTGGTCGGGCGTCACCACCGTAGATGGGACTGAGAGGTGAAATGTGAAGATGGCGGCGCTGAGGAGCGCGGTGGGTGGGTGCAGCCGAATGAGCGCGGGTCCCGGGGGCACCATCGCTCGCTGTGTCGGGCGGGGTCTGGTGGTTGTGATTTGGGCCACGGCGGAGGGCACAGCTCCTGAAGGGGAGGAGGGTGCTGAGGCCGGGGCGGTGGTTGATGGGTCACTCGGCCTGTTCAGGGTCGTGCTGTCCCTTCCCCCTCGGTGGGGCCGCCGCCGGCCGCCCTCCCGCCCCCTCTCCCCCCCCCCCCCCTCTCTCCCCCCCCCCCCCCCGCCCCCCCTCTCTCCCCCCCCCCCCCCCGCCCCCCCTCTCTCCCCCTTCACCCCCCCCTCTTCCCCCCCGCCCCCTCTCTTTCCCCCCCTCTCCCCCCCCCTCTTTCCCCCTCTCCCCCCTTCACCCCCTCTCTTCCCCCCCCCCTCTTTCCCCCTCTCCCCCCTTCACCCCCCCCCCCCGAACTTCACCCTGTGGCCTTTCCTCGTCTGTTTAACCGAGGTAGTGGAGGGGGCTGTTTTGATTGGGAGCCTGCCCTGATCCTTGACATCCAGACGTTCACTTCTTGCGGGCAATGCCTTTGCTCCAGGGGGTGGTTTGAGTCAGAGCCCACTGCGTCTTTTAAGGGAAAAGTGGATAAATGTTTGAAGCTGAGAAAGATGCAGAGGGCAGGGCAGTGGGATTGCTCTAGGAAATGGCTGGCAGCAGGCATGATCCTCTGCCTCTGTGCTGTAAATTACACTGGTTCTATAGAGGTTGGCAGAAATTGTTTTACGCAGCGGGTTGTTGGAGCATGGAATGTTTTGCCACAAACTCTGGTTCTTCCCCAGTCCAAGTTTGCTGATGCCAGTGGTAGCACCTCTACCATCGACAGAGATTAAGTGACACATCAGGGTTTGAACCTGGAACGTGCTGAACTTTAAATAATCATTACTGTTGTTTTTATTGAGACCTTGGGACCATTTTTAGTCTTTGTTATGGGTAAAGAAGTTTCTCCTGGATTCCATATTGGAAAATCAGGTGCAGACGGGGCATAACAGAGTGGTAAATGTGGTGGAAATTGGATCTGCCTAATCTGTACTTATTGATCCTGTATGATTTCCTGGTTGAAGTTGAAGCAGGTATCTGATGTTCTGTCTGGAACAGGCAAGCATATTATTAATGTGTTTGAATGGGGATGTGTTCATCCTGTATGTACCTTTCTGACATGCAAGCATGATGCCAAGTTCAACCCATGTTAAAGGAACCAGGCATCCAGGGTTGTTAGGGACTAATGGGTCAAGTGGGAGTTTGTTTAAAAGGCACAAAGTGGAAATATGTTACTTTCTGCCATTTCTGATCATTTTGGGGGGTGGGGATTGCTGGCACTTGGGCTCTCATGAGTTTTTCCAATCGGAGAGCTCTGAGCTGACTTATTTGGAAGAAGAGGAGAACCTTTGGAGGGATGCCAGCAGGTCAGGCTGTCCAAGAGGTGTTCTGTATTAGCACCCACCACCGCCTGCATCTGCAGACAGGTAAAATCACCTCACTGGTAGAAGTAGTCCTGGTGGAAGCTCCTCTTGCCAAGGGAAGCTGCAACAGCAGACCTATAATGGTATCACCAAGATATGTTGAATGCTTGACTGACTATTATGCTGGACGATCCTTCAGCATCACAGCATGTCGCGATTTACACATTACACATGAAAGAAGGAATGCCAGGGTCAAGGGCTAGTGTTGCCACATTGGCTGCATCCACCAAGATGCCACCAACCATTTCTGCAGCCATTTCCTAGAGCAATCCCACTGCCCTGCCCTCTGCATCTTTCTCTGCTTTAACGTCTGGGTCAGCGGATAGACAGGTGCAGAGCTGCAGGGCATCAGGATCAACCATGCAACAAATGGCTGGCACATTCAGTAATGGTCACCTGTGGCCTGAAATGGGACTGCACCTCTGCAGGCATGCTGTAATGCTGATCTGAGGTTGGTACTGTGGAAGAGTACAGAGGGCAGCTGCTTTTGTGAGTAGATAATGCAGCACAACCTTTGACTTGAGCAGCAATCAAGCAGGGGGTAGGTTGCTGGGCTGCTCTGTCCTTGTCTACAGACTCCTGTTTGTACCTTGAGGGTTTCCTTTAATTCTCCACATCCCTTTAAGATTCTCTTGGGCACAATTTTTTTTTCACTCTCACTACTAGTCTGCACTTGGACATGTGAAAAATTATACAAATAAACTTATGCTGGAAAATTGGCAAAGCTTTAAGTTTAGAAGAGAGTGAAAAGACAATTTAGCTGTAACAACTTTACATATGAATGTATGGAATGAACTGTTGAGGGAGGCAGTCAGGGCTGATTATATCAGTGAATTCAAGAGGCAGTTGGAGCCAGGTAGACTAAATGGTCTTTTATGGGCTGAATGTTCCTATTAATACCTGACCATTCTGGCAGGATATGCACCAGTGTTTAACCATTCTTACCTGACTTACACCTGTAGATGAAAATTTTAATTTAAAAATTAAGTAAACTGTTGTAATTTTTTTTTTAAATTAAAAATGTTTTTTATATATTGTAAGGAACATTGAGGTATTTCCGTCCTTTGGCCCAGAAAAACGCTTCAAGAGGCTCCTCTGTTATACAGTTGGTGTCCAGATTTACCGCCCTCAACCTCCGACATGTTCAATCTCCAACTGCATCCACAGTGACCAAGCTGGGATCACCTTTGGCGAGCAACTTTATTTGTGCACATAATAAACTCTCTGCTCTCAAGAGGTGAGTTTGAAAATAGAAATTTAACAGTCAAGGAAGTAAGTTGCATTTTGCTGTAGCTTAATAGTTCAGATCGGCGATTCTCCACTGTGACTTAAAATTCCAAGCCTATCACATTAATTTGTGTCTTTTGTGTGTATATTTAGATGCATGCTGTTCCTTACTAATGGTAACAGAGACACAAACCTGTTAATCTTTTATTAACGCATCTAACTACTTTCTTCTTCAGCTTATTGTATTTTTCTTTGTTCTTGTATTCAGTTTAGAGACTACCTTTCTTCCCAGCCCACCCATTTACTTTATTTGTGGTGTCCTTCCTGCCCCAAAATTTCTGTTGATTGTCCTATTGTTCCAGCCAAAATGGCTATGTCTTAATTTAGGGAGTAGCATTCATACAGGCTACTCAGGATACAGGAAAGGAAACAGGTTATTTGCCCGTCCTCTTGATCGGGAATTATTGCACTGCTTGAAGGGATCTAAATAGGAGGGAAATTAAAATATAAAATAATAAAGAAAGGGAGATAGTGAAAAATGCTTGTTTACCCAAAGTGTGTTTTATCGCTGCTTCACGCACCGAGCTGTTCCTAGACTACTGCTGTTCTGTACTTAGGAAGTAGGCTGTACACAAGTGGATGTACATAAAGAACTTGCATTTATATAGCGGTTTTCATAACCTCAGCATGTCCCAAAGCGCTTTACAGCCAATGAAGTACTTTTAAAGTGTAGTCACTTATGTAGGAAACACAGCAGCCAATTTGTGCACAGCAAGGTCCCACAAACAGAATTGAGATAATGACATTGGTTGGGGGATTAATATTGAACAGGACACTGGAGAACACCCCTGCTCCTCTTTGGAATAATGCCATGGGATCTTTTACATCCACCTGAGAGGGCAGAAGGGCCTCGGTTTAACATCTCATTCGAAAGACAGTGCAGCACTCTGTTAATACAGCACTGGTGAGTCAGTCTGGATTACAAGCTTAAGTCTCTGCAGCTTATGCTGCAGCTATACAAAACCCTGGTTAGACTGCACCTGGAGTACTGTGAGCAGTTCTGGGCACCGCACCTTCAGAAGGACATATTGACCTTGGAGGGAGTGCAGCGTAGGTTTACTAGAATGATACCCGGACTTCAAGGGTTAAGTTACGAGGAGAGATTACACAAATTGGGGTTGTATTCTCTAGAGTTTAGAAGGTTAAAGGGCGATCTGATCGAAGTTTATAAGATATTAAGGGGAACAGATAGGGTGGATAGAGAGAAACTATTTCCGCTGGTTGGGGATTCTAGGAGTAGGGGGCACAGTCTAAAAATTAGAGCCAGACCTTTCAGGAGCGAGATTAGAAAACATTTCTACACACAAAGGGTGGTAGAAGTTTGGAACTCTCTTCCGCAAACGGCAATTGATACTAGCTCAATTGCTAAATTTAAATGTGAGATAGATAGCTTTTTGGCAACCAAAGGTATTAAGGGATATGGGCCAAAGGCGGGTATATGGAGTTAGATCACAGATCAGCCATGATCTGATCAAATGGCGGAGCAGGCATGAGGGGCTGAATGGCCTACTCCTGTTCCTATGTTCCTCTGGAGTGGGACTTGAATCCACCACCTTCTGACTCAAGCCAGAGTGCTACCACTGAGCCAAGGCTACATGAACTAGAAGTGTCAAATGTGACCAGACCGTGGTAAATCAGTCCAATTTAGATTTGTAGTTGGGTTTTAGGCTACTCTTCATTCATGGTGCACTCATCATGGCAGAATTTAGTCACTGCAGCTAAGTCTGATTTTCTTTGATCATAATGGGGATTATGTTTTTTCACATGCAGTATTTTCTTAAGCTTTTTTTATTGGAAATGAATTTATTTATCTTAGTAATGGAACTGGATTAGTGACTTCAGAGGGTGCATAAAGACTCAAATAAAGTGCCGTTTACATGCTGGCAGATTAGGCAAATTATATATAATTATTTTTGAAAAGTAAATGTTTCAGTTTGTGATGGTCACATATCTGGATTTTTGGACCATTTTTCCGCAGAAAGGATGTGGGAAAAAGTTAATTTGTATATATTGTGTTTCTAAGAATAGTGTATTTGCAAATACTAATTTTTTTTAAAAAGGCACTGAGCTGATGGGTGGTTTAATAAGCTAATGGAAGTTACTTGCCCCAAAGACTAAACAATGAGCAGTTTGTTGGTTTGTCTCAGTAATCAATTAAAACCTCACACCCATTGTGTTGGGGAGCATCTGGTCCCAGACGCTTGACCAGCTGTGTCTAGTAGGCCTTCCTTTTTGGCTGTGAACAGAGAGACATTTAAAAAAAACAAAGCTTGTGAGGTCAGTTTAAAAAAAAAACACAAAGTTGGTTGGAGAAGCTTCTGGCAGGCTGAGAAGGAGAACATACAAGTGTACTTAGTAGTTATTCTGCTTATGTCAAGTAAGACAACCCACTGATGTGGGGAAGTGGAACTTTTCTTTGTATTATTACACAGACAAGTTATACTGTTTGAACTAAGTGAATCTGATCGGAACTGTGGCTCTCTATGTTCACCCGCTGTAAAATAGAGCAGCTTAATGATTCCTATCTGGCTTTGTCTCACCAAGTGTTTCCTTGGTCTGCCTTTGCAAAGATTGAAGAAGCACAAGTGCAAAAGACACTCAGGTGACAGGGGGATACTGTTGTTACACCCTGAGTTACACTATTGTGTAAGTAGATATTGGGCAGTGTGAGTCAACTCCGCAACATATGGGATCTGCTTACGGTAGCAACTGACACCACTGAACCCAAGAAGTTATCTTAGGCAAAACCTTAAACCTGTAACAATGACTTAAATCAGTACCTCTGCCATTATCTTATCAATCCAAACGGCGCATAAAAAGATTCTTCAACACTGCAACAGGATTATTAGTATTTGTATCAAACATTAACCGCACACCTATTGGTTTTCATCTACTTATGTGTCTTAAGAACTATACTATTTCCATTATACTGTTTGCACGTGGTTAATAAAATATATCAATTTTGGGGATAGAAGGGAAAGCCATGAATGCCAGAAATTTGGAAAAAATGGAAATGCACAGCAGATCAATAAGCATCTGTAAGAGGAGGAGCTGCTGATTGACCCGCTATGCATTATCATCGTCGCCTGCTTTTACCCTGTTTTTAAAACCTCACCATTTCCAGGCAGTTATTTCTGGGCCCGATATCCACTCTAGTGTGCTCCTGGTAGCAGAGTTGAGGTTAGAAACTAAGGAAATCACAGATCGGTCTTTCTGTGCTGCTGTTCACCATCCATTTGGTTGGGTCAATTTGTTCACGTTTCTATTTGCAATAGGGTCCCCATGTTGAAGTCCAGAGAGCCAACAAATAGTTGAGGCTTTAATATATCAAGATTTTTACTGTTGGCTTGTTCCTCACTCTTAGATTTTCCAGGTGGTCTATTGTACGCTCAACCTGCCGTATATACCTGTACAGTGTTCCTAAATCTGGTCCAGCTTAGCCAGTATAAATGCTGTGGTAGCCATGTCAAGGCTTTAATATATCAAAACCCCATTGTAGTTTTATTTCCTTTTTCTACCTTTGCTACACTTGCTTACTTGAAAGGTCTGATACTAAAATCATTTTTTTTTAAAGGATGATTTCCTGAAATTGTAAATGGGATTCTGATATTGGGTGGGGGAAAAAAAGGTAAAAATATCTGTGGCCAAAATTACTGACCAGAGAAGCTTGATACATCTAATATATAAAGAATGATGAAATGCGATAAATTTTGTATTGATGTGGATATTATTTCTCTCGTGCATAGTGTGACTCCTCACGCTCCCAGTTTTCAACAGCCAGTGAGAGCTCTCACTTACTGCAGTCTGCGTAAGGGAAAACGGAAGTCAGTGAAATCTGTTGTCAAAAGATTCCTACGGCTACACTGTGGTCTCTGGGTGCGAAGAAAGGTACGTGTTTCCAACATTGTGCGTTGAAAGGGATATAATAAGAAAAAAACATATCGCATAATGTAGGAATGTAGCAATATCTAGGAGGCTTTTTAGGGCAGGGAGAGGTGTAGGAAACTGAAATGGTTTTGGAAGAGAATCCCAAAGGGATGAAAGTTCAGTCTCCAGATGGTGGAGCAAGGAACAAGCACTAATCCATGATCAGAGGAGCAGAGGGTGTGAACGGACCTAGAACTGGCAGAGATTCCCAAATAGGATGGGGCAAGGCTATGGAGGGATTTGAAGATGAGAATCTGAAGTCAGTTCAGTGGCTCACAGGAAGCAAGGATAGGGGCGATATGTGCAGAACTTTTTCCAGGAGAGGATTTGGGATTTGTTTTAATTCCCCTTGCAGTATAACTAGATTTGTTTTAAATTTCCCTCGCAGTACAGCCCAGGTTTGTTTGCTTTTTGTCCACCCAGTTCTGGAACTACACTCAAATAGTTTACATTACTACCTACAAGAAATCATTTTTGTTTCCTAGTTTGTGAAATGCCCACTGTAAACTATTCAACCATTCAGTTTAATAAATATAGAATAAGATCATAAGGAAAATATGGAATGAGAAAGGGCCATTCTTGTAGTTTTGTACTGTCATGGACTCTCTCAGTTTATCATAAAGAAACGATTGAGAAATTTCTTAGTTTTCTGAAGGAAACATTACAGTCCAGTTTACTTCAAGTAAAGCAGCAGCTTTTTGCAAGTGGTACTCCCAAGGCCTCAGGTATCTGTGTCCAGATTATCCATGCTGATACTTGTGTCTGTAACGTGCCCAGAAAAAAAATTACTATGCAAGCTTGTGGTTAATAAACAAACTAGTTTGTTAATGTCCAGGGTACATGACATTTAGAAAAGACAGGCAGAATGGAAGAGGAGGGCGTGTAGCCCTAATAATAAAGGATGACATAAGGACAGTGGTGAGAAAGGATCTTGGCTCGGAAGATCAGGAAGTAGAATCAGTATGGGTGGAAATTAGAAATAACAAGGGGCAGAAAACACTGGTGGGACTAGTTTATAGGCCCCCTAATAGTAGCGCTACCGTTTGGACAGAGTATTAATCATGAAATAATGGAAGCTTGTAACAAAGGAAATGCAGTCATCTTGGGGGACTTTAATCTGCATATAGACTGGGCAAATCAAATTGGCAAAGGTAGTTTGGAATACGAGTTCATGGAATGTATTTGAGATGTTTTCCTAGAGCAATACGTCATGGACCCAACCAGCGGACGGGCTATTTTAGATCTTGTATTATGTAATGAGATAGTTAATTAGTAATCTCACAGTAAAAGAACCTCTGGGGAAGAGCGATCATAATATGATAGAATTTCACATTGAGTTTGAAAGTAACGTACTTAAGTCAGAAACTGGAGTCTTAAACTTAAATACAGCCAATTACATAGGTATGAGGAGCAAGTTGTCAAAGGTAGATTGGGAAATTGAATTAAAGGGTTTGACAGTTGAAAAGCAATGGTAAACATTTCAACAAATATTTCAATATTCTCAACAAATATGCATTCCATTGAGAAATAAAAACTCCACGGGAAAAGTGATCCACTTGTGGCTAACTAAAGAAGTTAAGGAGAGTATTAGATTGAAAGAAGAGGCCTATAATGTTGCCAAGAGGAGTAATTAGCCTGGGGATTGGGAGAGTTTTAGAAACCAACAAAGGACAACCAAAGAATTGGTCAAAAGGGAGAAAATAGAATATGAAAGTAAACTAGCAAGAAATATAAAAACGGATTGTAAGAGCTTCTACAAGTATGTAAAAAGGAAGAGAGTAGCAAAAGTAAACATTGGTCCCTTAGAGGCTGAGACAGGAGAAATTATAATGGGGAATCAGGAAATGGCAGATGCGTTAAACAAATATTTTGTATCTGTCTTCACAGTAGAAGACACAAAGTATACCAAAAATAGTGGGGAACCAAGGGATAAATGAGAGTGAGGAACTTAAAACAATTAATATCACCTAGAGAAAAAGTACTGAACAAACTAATGGGACTAAAACCTTGGACCTGATGACCTACATCCTAGGGTTCTAAAAGAGATGGCTGCAAGATAGCGGATGCATTGGTTGTGATCTACCAAAATTCTCTAGATTCTGGAAAGGTCCCAGTGGACTGGAAGGTAGCAAATGTTACCCCGCTATTCAAGGGGGTGGGGGGGGGGGGGGGGGGAGAAGAGAGAGAAAACAGGGAACTACAGGCTGGTTAGCCTGACATCAGTCCTCGGGACATGCTGGAATCCATTATTAAGGAAGTGGTAACAGGGCACTTAGAAAATCAGTAAATGATAAGGCAGAGTCAACATGGTTTTATGAAAGGCACATCGTGTTTGACAAATTTATCAGAGTTTTTTTGAGGATGTAATTAGCAAGGTAGATAAAGTGGAACCAGTGGATGTAGTAGACTTGGATTGTCAAAAGGCATTTGATACGTTGCCGCATAAAAGGTCCTTACACAAGGTAAGGGCTTATGGGGTTGGGGGTAATATATTAGCATGGATAGAGGATTGATTAACAGACAGACAGAAAACAGAGAGTATGGATAAATGGGTCATTCTTGGGTTGGCAGGCTGTAACTAGTGGGTTGCCACAAGGATCAGTGCTTGGGTCTCAGCTATTTATAATCTATATTAATGACTTAGATGAAGGGACTGAGTGTAATGGGCTCGATGTTACCAGGGCTGCTGGTTCGCGGCGGGGGGGCTATTGGGCGCGTGGGTAACACACCCGGTGAAATTAGTCTGCCCCCCCCCCGCGCGATCGCAGCCTAATTGGATCCACTTACCTGTTCTTCTGGGTTCCCCAATGCTGATCTGCGCGTCGGGCGGGCTGCGCATGCGCAGTAAGCTCTGTCAGTTGGAGGAGCTCTATTTAAAGGGGCAGTCCTCCACTGACTAAATAGGAAAAATTACAGCATGGAGCAGCCCAGGGGGAAGGCTGCTCCCAGTTTAATGATGCCTCACTCCAGGTATCATTAGATGGGGTGAGGGGGAGGACAGAGATCTTCCCCCCGGCGGGTGGGAGGAAGCGGCCTGCCTCTGCCACCAGGAGGCACTCCAATGACCTAAGTAGTTCAGCCAAAGTGAGTACACTTACTCATTCCCCTACACTCCATCTGCCACATCACCGCCCCCACCCCACATCTCCTTCTGCACTGCCAACACTACTCTGTCACATCACCCCTCATACCCACTCAAAGCTCATCCTCATCTTACCTGCACTTACTCACCTCGCCAGTACTCATCCCGCCACTACCACTCAACCCAATCCTCATACAATCTCATGGCTCTATCTCATACTCACCCTCTCGTGCATCTCTTTCACAGTCAGCCTCACTCAACCTGCCACTACCTGTGCTGCAGCCACAGGGCATGCATCACATATGTGCAGTAGGCAGCGTATGGCAAACGTGTCGTGAGCATGAAGGGGATGCACAAGGGTGATTGAGGGCTTGTCATGGTTTTTACTTATATTTAATTTCTGACCAACTCACATTACATATATTGGCACCACTACTGCCATGTCTTTGCGAATCTTGTCTGGTTTGTGCAATAATGCCCTTTCCTGAGGATCACAATGAAGACCCACAACTGATGACACCCATTGTGTCACTGCAGAGTGGTGTAGGTGTATTTGCAGGGCTCTTTTGTGCAGACGTCGGCAATGTCCCTGGTGGCACCCTGGAAGGATGCGGAGGAGAAGTTGTTGAGGGCAGTGGTGACTTTGACAGCGACAGGTAAGAAGATGCTGCTCGGGCCAGCCGGGAGCAGCTCAGCATGAAGGAGGCTGCAGATGTCCACGACTACATGTCGAGTGACTCTGAGCCTCCGTGTGCACTGCTGCTCAGAGAGGTCCAGGAAGCTGAGCCTCGGTCTGTGGACCCTGTGGCGAGGGTAGTGCCCTCTGCGACGCATCTCTCTCTGCGGTTGCCCTCCCTCCTGCTGTGCAGGTGGATGTGTCACAGCACTGTGTTGTGGAGCTCCACGTGTCAGAGGTGGACGGCGAGGCCGGCGAGGCTGGTGATGCTGTTCGCCCTCCGAGGAGGTCATGACGGCAGCTACGGCGGTCCCCATCCGGAAGATGTACATCTGAGGGGGTCCGCAAGGTAGGTACATGTCTCTGGACCCCGGGGTAAGTGTGCAAGTTGGTGACTTTGATTGTCAGGAGGAGGGTGGTGGAGGCCAAACTTTGTCCAAAGTGACAGAGTGGCCTCCTGCAATGGTTGAGGGTCTCCCCCCCCCACACCTGTCAAATGGACCTTTGCAGCTGCCACAGGCTGGCAGCTGCACCACGTTCATTTCAACTGGGAGTATTTCCCCCAGTATGGGAAACAGTCCCAGTTGTTTGTAAAATCCCACCCCTCCTCACATATCCCTTAATCAGGTCTGTTAATGATCTGAAATACCTAGATAAATATTGTCAAGTGGCATCCCGCTGGCTTTAATTGCCTGCGGGGGCTGCGCGCGCACGCCGGCGTGTCTGTGGGGAACCCGGAAGTGGGCGGGTTGGAGCCGGGCTCCGGACCCGCTCCGGGATTCCCTGATTTTTGGAGTCCCCCTCGCCAGGAACGCACCCAATAGCGGGTGCTAAAATGAAGCCCAATGTATCCAAGTTTGCTGACGATACAAAGCTAGGTGGGAAAGTAAGCTGTGAGGAGGATACAGAGTCTGCAAAGGGATATAGACAGATTAAGTGAGTGGGCAAGAAGGTGGCAGATGGAGTATAATGTGGGGAAATGTGAGATCATTCACTTTGGTAGGAAGAATAGAAAAAACAGAATTTTTTTTAAATGGTGAGAAGCTATTAAATGTTGGTGTTCAGAGAGACTTGGGTGTCCTTGTACACGAAACACAAAGTCAGTATGCAGGTACAGCAAGCAATTAGGAAAGCCAATGGCACGTTGGCCTTTATTGCAAGGGGGTTGGAGTACAAGAGTAAGGAAGTCTTACACCAATTGTACAGGGCTTTAGTGAGACCTCACCTGGAGTACTGCGTATAGTTTTGGTCTCCATATCTGAGGAAGAATATACTTGCCTTGGAGGCGGTGAAACGACGGTTCACTAGATTAATTCCTGGGATGAGAGAGTTGTCCTACGAAAAGAGGTTGAGTAGAATGGGCCTATATTCTCTGGAGTTCAGAAGAATGAGAGGTGATCTCATTGAAACATATAAAATTATGAGGGGACTTGACAGAGTAGATGGTGAGAGGTTGTTTCCGCTGGCTAGAGAGTAGAACTCTGGGGCATAGTCTCAGGATAAGGGGTCGGCCGTTCAAGACTGAGATGAGGAGAAATTTCTTCACGCAGAGGGTTGTGAATCTTTGGAATTTTCTACCCCCGAGGGCTGTGGATGCTGAGTCATAGAATATATTCAAGGCTGAGATCGATAAATTTTTGGACTCTAAGGTAATCAAGGGATATGGGGATCGGGCGGGAAAGTGGAGTTGAGGTCGAAGATCAGCCATGATCTTATTGAATGGTGGAGCGGGTGTATGGCCCACTCCTGCTATTTCTTGTGTTCTTTTGTCCTTCAAGGAAGGGAACTTGCCACCTCTGTGGTCCTGCCTATATGTGATTCTAGTCCACGTTATGTGGTTGATTCTTAATGCCACTGAAGAAAATAGGAGCAGGAGTAGGCCATTCGGCCTTTCGAGCCTGCTCTGCCATTCAATATGATCATGGCTGATCCTCTATCTCAATACCATATTCCCGCTCTCTCGCCCCATACCACTTGATGCCTTTTGTGTGTAGAAATCTATCTAGCTCCTTCAACATATTCAGTGACTTGGCCTCTGTGGTAGAGAATTCCACAGGTTCACCACCCTCTGAATAAAGAAATTTCTCCTCATCTCAGTCCTAAATGTCCTACCCCGTACCCTGAGACTGTGACTCCTCGTTCTGGACCCCGTCAGCCAGGGGAAACATCCTCCCTGCATCCACTCTGTCTAGCCCTGTCAGAATTTTATATGTTTCAATGAGATCCCCTCTCATTCTTCTAAACTCGAGTGAATACAGGCCGAGTCGACCCAATCTCTCCTCATACGACAGTCCTGCCATCCCAGGAATCAGTCTGGTGAACTTTCGCTGCACTCCCTCTATGGCAAGTATATTCTTTCTTAGATAAGGAGTATATCCTTTCTTGGGTAATTGCCAGTGTTGGCTACATCCTGAGAATAAATAATTTTTTTAAAACTCAAAATTGTAATTCAAATAGAATGTACCATTAAGAAGTGCAAGGCAATACTTTTTTTTAAAAAAGAAAATATAATTAGAAAATTGGAAGTGTATTAATTAGTGAGTCAAAGGACAGGTCTAGGTGTAGATACTGATCAAACATCATGTCAACGTGAGACAGTAGTTGCAAAGACAAAATTGTAGTGTATAAGTAAATCATGTGGAAGTATGTGATACTAATATTCTGTAATCATTTTCTAATCCTATTTCCTCTAATAATCAGTTTTTTTCCCCCCATTAGTTGCACTGAAAGGGACTAAAGATGAACTCTTTTCACTCAAATCTACTTGCCAATGAAAGTGGCAAATTTTCTCCTTTCTCAGCCGTCATTATTAGAAATTGTGAGGTTATGCACTTTGGCAGGAAAATTCAGAGAGCAAGTTATTATCTTAATGGCAAGAAACTGGAAAGTACTGCAGTACAAAGGGATCTGGGGGTCCTAGTGCAAGAAAATCAAAAAGTTGGTATGCAGGTGCAGCAGGTGATCAAGAAGGCCAACGGAATGTTGGCGTTTATTGCTAGGGGGATAGAATATAAAAACAGGGAGGTATTGCTGCAGTTATATAAGGTATTGGTGAGACCGCACCTGGAATACTGCATACAGTTTTGGTGTCCATACTTAAGAAAAGACATACTTGCTCTCGAGGCAGTACAAAGAAGGTTCACTCGGTTAATCCCGGGGATGAGGGGGCGGACATATGAGGAGAGGTTGAGTAGATTGGGACTCTACTCATTGGAGTTCAGAAGAATGAGAGGCGATCTTATTGAAACATATAAGATTGTGAAGGGGCTTGATCGGGTGGATGCGGTAAGGATGTTCCCAAGGATGGGTGAAACTAGAACTAGGGGGCATAATCTTAGACTAAGGGGCTGCTCTTTCAAAACTGAGATGAGGAGAAACTTCTTCACTCAGAGGGTAGTAGGTCTGTGGAATTTGCTGCCCCAGGAAGCTGTGGAAGCTACATCATTGAATAAATTTAAAACAGAAATAGACAGTTTCCTAGAAGTAGAGGGAATTAGGGGTTACGGGGAGCGGGCAGGAAATTGGACATGAATTTAGATTTGAGGTTGGGATCAGATCAGCCATGATCTTATTGAATGGCAGAGCAGGCTCGAGGGGCCGATTGGCCTACTGCTCCTATTTCTTATGTTCTTATTAGTTGAGAATGAACAGACAGCCCTATCAGGTTTTGAACCTGGAATGAATACGAGTCGTGCTGCTCAGATCCTCAACAATGCTTCCCTTTGTTTCAGGCGGGTTACAAGAAAAAACTTTGGAAGAAAAGGGCTGCCAGAAAACGTCGACTCCGACAGCATGTCTTCTGCAACAGGACCCAAAGCATACTGCTGGACAAAATGACCACTGACTTCTGGAAAAGGCGGAACTGGTATGTGAATGATCCATATCAGATGTACCATGATCGAACAAACCTGAAGGTTTGAAGATTTGTGATAGTTCTGGCAAAATCTGCAGTTGTTCACTGCATTAATCCAGGAACGGAAGAAGCACCTATTGTGAACAACATGTTAGGAGCGTAATGTTGATCAACTTCATTCAGAATCACTGACTTTGTATTCCGCAGTGAACGTTGGAAAGCTGGGAGACTTAGTCCTTTGTCTGTAATATTTCTTGTAAAGCATGTCTATTCTTCAATGCTCCATAATAAAACTTCCAAACCATGTAACCTCTTTAAGAGTAATGAAGTTGTATTTTTATTATTTTGTATCTTTTTTTAAAAAGCACTTTTCAGACTCATTATATCGTGCGCCATTTCCTGGCAAAGGTGGCAGATGATTTGGTCTGAGGCCTTGGCACTCCTGATCTGGCTGTTTAGTAGTACAGAAAGAGGGGCCTAAAATCCGTGGCCGTTCTGGCACACTTCCACCGTAACTCTAGTGGAAGGACTGCAATTTAAGCTGGGATCCAGAGGCCGGGTCCCAGCTTTACAACAAAAACTCTCATTCACATGGCGCCTTTAATGTAATGCCTTCCTTCGCCCCACCATAGGCGGCTGTGCCTCCAGCTGTCTAGGCCCTAAGCTCTGGAATTCCCTCACTAAACTTCTCCGCCTCTCTAGCTCTCCTCCATTAAGACCCTCCTTAAAACCTACCTCTTTGACCAAGCTTTTGGTCACCTGTCTTAATATCTCCTTATGTGGCTCGGTGTCAAATTTTGTTTGATAATTGCTCCTGTGAAGCGCCTTGGGACGTTTGATTACGTTAAAGGCGCTGTATAAATTCAAGTTGTTCTTGTTGGTTTCTAGGAAATATGAAGAGCAGCCTGGTGACAACTTCCTCCTTTAACTTCTTCCCCTCCCATCAGGAAGTATCTTGCCTCTATTTAGTGCCTCTACACTGTGATAGGCCTTGAAATGGCCAGCCTAGGCAGTGTGTGAACACTCATCCCACCAGTCTACTCAGTGGTGCATGTGGTCATCTAATACATTGCCCCACTGCCCTTTAAAAGCCAGCTGCTGTGCAACGTGTTTTGTATGTGTGTCCAAAACATGAAACTCAAGCCATTCCCATTATAATCTTTCAATCTTTTATTACAATGGCAAGAGTTCTGTGACAAATGTATGTATAAGACAACAATCCTGTAATTCATGCAGCACTCTGTGAATGCAACCAGTGTAACAGCAACAACAAATTCTCTATATACAGTTAACTGTTGTCAGGGAACACAATTGTGAATGAATACAACTGTAAAGTGCTCTGGCCTGCCAGATCTGCAGTTATTTGCTGTAACTTTAAGGAAATGAAAAGATTCTTGCACATAAGGAGGAACAAAAAAACAATAACAGTAGAACTTAAGACAATCCTCATTAGGTCTATCGTTTGTTAAAGGTTTTAAAACCAGTGCATCTTGCAAACAAATCGCTTAAATATATGCTGATGAAACCTCACAGAAAAGTACAAGTACATATTTCAACATGTACACCATTCTTGTACAGTTGCACAAAGTGATGTATAGCACAGTCTGCATTACAGTTAAGTCAATATAATTGTTACAAAAACATGAAATTCATTTTTACATTCGCATTCATTGTGTCTATACGTGAACAAGCTAGCACAGTGATTTAGTACTCGGAGATAAGGCAGCACACGTCCACACTTTTGCCCACTACTGCAGTGTAAGATAAAATGAGTTAATAGTCATGTGCTATACACTTAACACCAGTGTATGGTTTCTAGCCTATCTACCTCTTTTGATTTTTTTTGTGTCCAGCCTGTCACATGAAGAATGTCTGAGACTATAATCACATTAGCACTCAAAGAGACGGTATCCCTCGTAAACCTCATTGGAGTTGCTGTTTCAAAATGTTTCAAATGATTGGAGATAAATCGTACATGATAGTTACAACCATATAACTCGTGTTTATACAGTAAACTGGGTGAAATGAATCTTGAAGGGTCGCCAGAAAGTTGGCAGTGTACCTCATAGAATCTTACAGCACAGAAGGAGGCTATTCGGCCTATCGTGCCTGTGCTGGCTCTTTGAAAGAGCTATCCGATTAGTCCCACTCCCCTGCTCTTTCCCAATAGCCTTACGAATTTTTCCTTTTCAACTTTATATCCAATTCCGTTTTGAACGTTACAACTGAATCTGCTTCCAGCACCCTTTCAGGTAGTGCATTCCAGATCATTATCTGTAGTAAGATTCAAGCTTATCTATATATATAAAAAAAATGTTTTGAGGAAAATAATTCAGCTCAATACAATGAAAGTGCTGATGTTTTGGATTTTGTCACAACAACTTGCATTTATTTAGTGTCTTTAATGTAGGGAAGAATATCCCAAGGCGCTTCACAGACGTGTAAGGGGAAAAATTGGCCGCTGCTCCAAAAGAGATTTTAGGAGGGGTGACCAAAGGATTGGTCAAGGAGATAGTTTTTAAAAAGGGTGTTGAGAAGTGAAGAGGCAGAGGGGTTTAGGGAGGGAACTCCAGAGCATGAGGTGTAGGTGGCTGAAGGCACAGACACCAATTTGTAGGGCGAAGGGAGTGGGGGGATGCACAAAAGGCTGGAGTCAGAGGAATGGAGAGTCTGGAGGAGGTTTCAGAGATAGGGAGGGGTAAGGCTATGGTGGGATTTGAACACAATGTGAATTTTAAATTAAATTATGATTTCCAAGAACCTATTCAATCCTTGATGAACCAACAAAAATCAACAAACCTTTAAAATCTTTTTTACACCCTGTCTGTTTTGAAACAGTATTTATTTACAGCTGGCCTTTAATACCAGACAAATCCTCCAGACACTTCAAAGGATTCACACAGCAGACTGTAAATTGCACAGTTATGTCTGATTTTGCTAATAGCAACTTGCAATCTGAAGCACAAAATCTTTTATACAGTTGAAAAAAAATCTAATCAGAATAATGAGGAAACCTGGCCCATTTCCTGTTTGAATACAAAATAGATGTTGATAAGGAAGGATTTGGCCTCATTCATCCAGAAAAAAACCTTTTGTCCCTTCCACCACATCAGCTATTTCTTAAATTATTCCAGGGCTTCTGTCTTCACTACTTTATTTTGAAGTCCATTCTATATGTTGAGCACACTTTGTGAAACAAACTTCCTGACATCTAGTCCTAACATTCAGTTTGAATCTGTGCCCCCTCGTACTCTTTAGCCTGGCATACTGGTCTGGACCTTTTATGTATTGTTTACTATCTTGTAAACCTCTATGAGGCAGCTGTGCACTAACACAAGCCCCCGCTGAAGACTGCCTTAGCATTTTGCACCTCATCAATGAGTTCAGTATTTTGTTTTCAAAAACTGCAATTTTATTTCATGTACTATATAGGTACGTAGCTTGGTGGTTATGTTACTGGACTAGTAATCCAGAGAGTGTGAGTTCAAATCCTATCCTGGCAGTTTGAGAATTTCAATTTGGTTTAATAAGAATCTGGTATCAGTAAAAGCTGTTGAATTGTCGTAAAAACCTAAGTGGTTCAGTAATATCCTGTAGGGGAGCAAACCTGCCGTCTTTACCTGGTCTGGCC